>NC_081315.1:132909489-135309489 GCF_026419965.1 Kogia breviceps
ATTCTATATTTCTTTTTTTCCTCAGATTCTATATTTCTATGTACTTCAAACTAAAATTTCAATTACTCTACTTCATATTCACAGAATAGTGCTAATATCTAACCTAATATCTACTACAACTGAAATATTTTTCATGTAGAGAGTAATTATGTATAAAAAGAAACAAAGGAACTCCTCAAATTTACCCACAAACCATACAGTTTGCCTTTTTGATTTCCTTTTTAGAACTGTACTCCTTGGATTCATACCTCATATGATAAATAAAAATAATTTTTTCATGTATCATTTACAAAATAAGTCACCATTTTCAGAGAAAAAAGCCACTTAGGACAAACCAGTAGCAGATGTACTTATATTGAGGTTTGGGAAACCCAAGATGGCCTCATCTCAGAGAAACAAGAACAGTTTATTGGCTAAAGTTTTCATATTAACCTGAACCAAATTTTTCATCTATCATTTTCATTTTGGAAAATTTTAGTTATGCATTTATAGTATTTAAGAAGGGTGGCAGGCACATGCTTTGCGCAAGTTTTCTAAGAAGAAGCTTCCAGATCAGTGGCTGATGAAATAATAAGTCTCTGCATTCCATGGACAGTACAGGCAGAGTAAAAAAAATTGTTTTATAACAACAGCTTAACTTGTTACAGTGTTGCAATATTTCTCTATCCATATCACAAAACGCCTCCTGATGTAATTTATATATAGAACCAATGCTAACTCTTTAGAACACATTATTATAACAAAGGAGACATAGATTGGCAACTACAAGCAGCCCAATTAACATGTCAGTCCTAAACTAACCATTCTTTTACCTTGCCTCTTCCTACCAAATTTAATATTTTCATAACTAAAAATATCCCTCAAAATTGACTAAGCATTATGAAAGAAACATTAGCATTGTACCTACACATATATAAAATTACCTCTTATCATATACATGGATTACCAAACTTCACAAAGGAAAAGATTTTAAAAAACTCATTATAAATATGAAAGAAAAATTTGCCTTCATGTTGTCTCCAAAAAGGGTCATATACACAATTGACTTAGGGACTTTCACTCATTAGCTTTATAAATTAGAAATTAATTCACCCAGGGAGCTGAAGGTAGTCTGCATGCATGAATGTTATGCATCCTATCTTACATCAAGGAAATTCAGATTCAATATTCAATATTCCAGCATGGACCAACAAGCCATTTAACTATTATTTATATAATTAAACATGGAAACCAACATACAGATATCATTCCTCTTCTTTCTCTTTATTGTAGTATTTTGTTATCTGGTAACTTGAAACTACATAAAATGTATGTTTACTAAAAAATCCTTCACTCATTTAAGTTTTTTTAAAATGTCTGTTGTTATGTTGTCTACATATCTTAAAACAATTATTTTCAAAGAACCTGACAAACAAAAGAATGACAGGCTTCAAGATGGCAGAAGAGTCAGGCGTGGAAATCACCTTCCTCCCTACAAATACATCAGAAACACATCTACATGTGGAATAACTCCTTCAGAACACCTACTGAATGCTGGCAGAAGACCTCAGACCTCCCAAAAGGCAAGAAACTCCCCACATACCTGGGTAGGACAAAAGAAAAAAGAAAAAAATGGAGACAAAGAATAGGGACGGGACCTGCACCAGTGGGAGGGAGCCGTGAAGGAGGAAAGGTTCCCACACACTAGAAGCCCTTTGTGGGAGGAGACTGTGGATGGTGGACAGGGGAAGCTTTGGAGCCGCGGAGGAGAGCGCAGCCACAGGGGTGCGGAGGGCAAAGCGGAGAGATTCCCGCACAGAGAATCAGTGCCAACCATCACTCACCAGCCCGAGAGGCTTGTCTGCTCACCCACCGGGGCAGGCGTGGGCAGGAAGCTAAGCCTCAGGCTTCAGTCGGATCCCAGGGAGAGGACTGGGGTTGGCTTCGTGAACACAGCCTGAAGGGGACTAGTGCGCCATGGCTAGCCGGGAGGGAGTCCAGGAAAAAGTCTAGAGCCGCCGAAGAGGCAAGAGACTCTTTCTTGCCTCTTTGTTTCGTGGTGCATGAGGAGAGGGGATTAAGAGCACCACTGAAAGGAGCTCCAAAGACGGGTGCAAGCCGCGGCTAACAGCGCGGACCCCAGAGACAGGCATGAGACACTAAGGCTGCTGCTGCTGTCACCAAGAAGCCTGTGTGCCAACAGAGGTCACTCTCCACACCTCCCCTCCCCAGAGCCTGTGCAGCCCCCCACTGCCAGGGTCCCATGATCCAGGGACAACTTCCCCGGGAGAACGCACGGCATGCCTCAGGCTGGTGCAGCGTCATGCCAGCCTCTGCCACCACAGGCTCGCCCCGCATCCATACCCCTCTCTCCCCCTGGCCTGAGTGAGTCAGAGCCCACTAATCACCTGCTACTTTAACCCCATCCTGTCTGAGCAAAGAACAGGTGACCTCAGGCGACCTACATGCAGAGGCAGGGCCAAATCCAAAGCTGAATCCCAGGAGCTGTGCGAATGAAGAAGAGAAAGAGAAACCTCTCCCAGCAGCCTCAGGAGCAGCAGATTAAATCTGCACAATCAACCTGATGTACCCTGCATCTGTGGAAAACCAGAATAGACAACGCATCATCCCAAATTGAGGAAGTGGACTTTGGGACCAACGATATATACTTTTTTCCCCCTTTTTCTCTTTTTGCGACTGTGTATGTGTATGCTTCCGTGTGTGATTTTGTCTGTATAGCTTTGATTTTACCATTTGTCCTAGGGTTCTGTCCATCTGGGGTTTTTTTGTTTTCATTTTTCCTTTTTTTTAGTATAGTTTTGAGCACTTGTTATCGTTGGTGGATTTGTTTTTTGGTTTGGTTGCTCTCTTCTTTCTTCTTTTTTTATTATTTTTAAATTTTTTTAATAATTATTTTTTACTTTAATAACTTTATTTTACTTCATTTCATTTCATTTTATTTTATCTTTTTCTTGCTTTCTTTTTTCTCCCTCTTATCCTGAGCAGTGTGGAAAACAGGCTCTTGGTGCTCCAGCCAGGCGTCGGCGCTGTGCCTCTGAGGTGGGAGAGTCAAGTTCAGTACATTGGTCCACAAGAGACCTCCCAGCTCCACGTAACATCAAATGGCAAAAATCTCCCAGAGATCTCCATCTCCACGCCAAGACCCAGCTCCACTCAATGACCAGCAACGAACAGTGCTGAACACCCTATGCCAAACAACTAGCAAGACAGGAACACAACCCCACTCATTAGCAGAGAGGTTGCCTAATATCATAATAAGGTCACAGACACCCCAAAACACATCATCAGACGTGGACCTTCCCACAAGAAAGACAAGATACAGCCTCATCCACCAGAACACAGGCACTAGTCCCCTCCACCAGGAAGCCTACACAATGCACTGAACCAATCTTACCCAATGGGGGCAGACACCAAGAACAATGAGAACTACGAACCTGCAGCCTGTGAAAAGGAAATGCCAAACACAGTAAGTTAAGCAAAATGAGAAGACAGAGAAACACACAGAAGATGAAGGAGCAAGGTAAAAACCCACCAGACCTAAAAAATGAAGAGGAAATAGGCAGTCTACCTGAAAAAGAATTCAGAATAATGATAGTAAAGATGATCCAAAATCTTGGGAATAGAATGGAGAAAATGCAAGAAATGTTTAACAACAACCTAGAAGAACTAAAGAGCAAACAAACAATGATGAACAACACAATAAATGAAATTAAAAATTCTCTAGAAGGGATCATTAGCAGAATAACTGAGATATAAGAATAGATAAGTGACCTGGAAGATAAAACAGTGGAAAAAACTACTGCAGAGCAGAATAAAGAAAAAAAGAATTGAGGACAGTCTCAGAGACTTCTGGAACAACATTAAATGCACCAACATTCGAATTATAGGGGTCCCAGAAGAAGAAGATAAAATGAAAGGGTCTGGGGAAATATTTGAAGAGATTATAGTGGAAAACTTCCCTAATATGGGAAACGAAATAGTTAATCAAGTCCATGAAGCACAGAGAGTCCCATAAAGGATAAATCCATGTAGAAACAAGCCAAGACACATATTAATCATACTATCAAAAATTAAATACAAAGAAAAAATCTTAAAAGCAGGAAGGGAAAAACAAAAAATAACATACAACGGAATCCCCATAGGTTTAACAGCTGATCTTTCAGCAGAAACTCTACAAGCCAGAAGGGAGTGGCAGGACATATTTAAAGTGATGAAAGGGGAAAACCTACAACCAAGATTATGCTACACAGCAAGGATCTCATTCACATTTGACGGAGAAATTAAAAACTTTACACACAAGCAAAAGCTAAGAGAATTCAGCACAACCAAACGAGCTTCACAACAAATGCTAAAGGACCTTCTCTAGGCAGAAAACACAAGAGAGGGAAAAGACCTACAATAACAAACCCAAAACAATTAAGAAAATGGTAATAGGAACATACATATCGATACTTACCTTAAATGTGAATGGATTAAACGCTCCAACCAATAGACACAGACTAGCTGAACAGAAACAAAAACAAGATCCATATATAGGCTGTCTACAAGAGACCCACTTCAGACGTATGGACACATACAGATTGAAAGTGAGAAGAGGCAAAAAGATATTCCATGCAAATGGAAATCAAAAGAAAGCTGGAGTAGCAATTCTAATATCAGACAAAGTGGACTTTAAAACAAAGACTATTACAAGAGACAAAGGGAGACACTACATAATGATCAAGGGATCAATCCAAGAAGATATAACAATTGTAAATATTTATGCACCCAACATAGGAGCACCTCAATAGATAAGGCAAATACTAACAGCCATAAATGGGGAAATCGACAGTAACACAATCATGGTAGGGGACTTTAACACCCCATTTTCACCAATGGACAGATCATCCAAAATGAAAATAAATAAGGAAACACAAGCTTTAAATGATACATTACACAAGATGGACTTAATTGATATTTATAGGATATTCCATCCAAAACAACAGAATACACTTTCTTCTCAAGTGCTCATGGAACATTCTCCAGGATAGATCATATCTTGGGTCACAAATAAAGCCTTGGCAAATTTAAGAAAAATGAAATCTTATCTACTATCTTTCCCGACCACAACGCTATGAGACTAGATATCAATTACAGGAAAAAATCTGTAAAAAAAAAGAAACACATGAAGGCTAAACAATACACTACTTAATAACCAAGAGATCACTGAAGAAATCAAAGAGGAAATCAAAAAATACCTAGAAACAAATGACAATTTAAAAAAAGACAACTCAAAACCTATGGGATACAGCAAAAGCAGTTCTAAGAGGGAAGTTTATAGCAATACAATCCTACCTTAAGAAACAAGAAGCATCTCAAATACACAACCTAACCTTACACCCAAAGCAATCAGAGAAAGAACAACAAAAAACCTCAAAAGTTAGCAGAAGGAAAGAAATCATAAAGATCAGATCAGAAATAAATGAAAAAGAAATGAAGGAAACGAAAGCAAAGATCAATAAAACTAAAAGCTGGTTCTTTGAGAAGATAAACAAAATTGATAAACCGTTAGCCAGACTCATTAAGAAAACACGGGAGAAGACTCAGATCACTAAAATTAGAAATGAAAAAGGAGAAGTAACAACTGACACTGCAGAAATAAAAAGGATCATGAGAGATTACTACAAGCAACTATATGCCAATAAATGGACAATCTGGAAGAAATGGACAAATTCTTAGAAAGGTATAACCTTCCAAGACTGATCCAGAAAGAAATAGAAAATATGAACAGACCAATCACAAGTAATGAAATCGAAACTGTGATTAAAAATCTTCCAACAAACAAAAGCCCAGGACCAGATGGCTTCACAGGCGAATTCTATCAAACATTTAGAGGAGAATTAACACGTATCCTTCTCAAACTTTTGCAAAATATAGCAGAGGGAGGAACACTCCCAAACTCATTCTACGAGACCACCATCACCCTGATACCAAAGCCAAACAAAGATGTCACAAAGAAAGAAAACTACAGGCCAACATCACTGATGAACATAGATGACAAAATCCTTGACAAAATACTACCCAACAGAATAAAACAGCACATTAAAAGGATCATGCACCATGATCAAGTGGGGTTTATTCCAGGAATGCAAGGATACTTCAATATACACAAATCAGTCAATGTGATACACCATATAAACAAATTGAAGGAGAAAAAACATATGATCATTTCAACAGATGTAGAGAAAGCTTTCAACAAAATTCAACACCCATTTATGATAAAAACCCTCCAGAAAGCAGGCATAGAGGGAACTTACCTCAATATAATAAAGGCCATATATGACAAACCCACAGCCAACATTGTCCTCAATGGTGAAAAACTGAAACCATTTCCACTAAGATCAGGAACAAGACAAGGCTGCCCATTCTCACAACTATTATTCAACCTAGTTTTGGAAGTTTTAGCCACAGCAATCAGAGAAGAAAAAGAAATAAAAGGAATCCAAATCAGAAGCTGTCACTGTTTGCAGATAACATGATACTATACAGAGAGAAACCTAAAGCTGCTACCAGAAAACTACTAGAGCTAATCAATGAATTTGGTAAAGTAGCAGGATACAAAATTAATGCTCAGAAATCTCTTGCATTCCTATACACTTATGATGAAAAAGCTGAAAGAGAAATCAAGGAAACACTCCCATTTACCACTGCAACAAAAAGAATAAACTTCCTAGGAATAAACCTACCTAAAGAGACAAAAGACCTTTATGCAGAAAAGTATAAGACATTGATGAAAGAAATTAAAGATGATACAAATACGTGGAGAGATATACCATGTTCTTGGATTGGAAGAATCAACATTGTGAAAATGACTAGACTACCCAAAGCAATCTACAGATTCAATGCAATCCCTATCAATCTACCACTGGCAATTTTCACAAAACTAGAACAAAAAATTCCACACTTTGTATGGAAACACAAAAGACCCCAAATAGCCAAAGCAATCTTGAGAACGAAAAATGGAGCTGCAGGAATCAGGCTCCCAGACTTCAGACTATACTACAAAGCTACAGTAATCAAGACAGTATGGTACTGGCACAAAAACAGAAATACAGATCAATGGAACAGGATAGAAAGCCCAGAGATAAACCCATGCACATATGGTCACCTTATCTTTGATAAAGGAGGCAAGAATATACAATGGAGAGAAGACAGCTTCTTCAATAAGTGGTGCTGGGAAAACTCAACAGCTACATGTAGAAGAATGAAATTAGAACACTCCCTAACACCATACACGAAAATAAACTCAAAATGGATAAATAACCTATATGTAATGCTAGACACTATCAAACTATTAGAGGAAAACATAGGCAGAACACTCTATGACATAAATCACAGCAAGATCCTTTTTGACCCACCTCCTAGAGAAATGGAAATAAAAACGAAAATAAACAAATGGGATCTAATGAAACTTAAAAGCTTTTGCACAGCAAAGGAAACCATAAACAAGATGAAAAGACAACCCTCAGAATGGGAGAAAATATTTGCAAATGAAGCAACTGACAGAGGATTAATCTCCAAAAACTTACAAGTAGTTCATGCAGCTCAATAACAAAAAAACAAACAACCCAATCCAAAAATGGGCAGAAGTCCTAAATAGACATTTCTCCAAAGAAGATCTACAGACTGCCAACAAACACACGAAAAACTGCTCAACATCACTAATCATTAGAGAAATGCAAATCAAAGCTACAATGAGATATCATCTCACACGGGTCAGAATGGCCATCATCAAAAAAATCTACAAAAAATAAATGCTGGAGAGGGTGTGGAGAAAAGGGAACCCTCTTGCACTGTTGGTGGCAAGGTAAATTGATACAGCCACTATGGAGAACACTATGGAGGTTCCTTAAAAAAAGTACAGATAGAATTACCATACAACCCAGCAATCCCACTACTGGGCATATACCCGGAGAAACCATAATTCAAATAGAGTCATGTACCACAATGTTCATTGCAGCTCTATTTACAATAGCCAGGACATGGTAGCAACCTAAGTGTCCACTGACAGATGAATGGATAAAGAAGATGTGGCACATATATACAATGGAATATTACTCAGCCATAAAATGGAACGAAATTGGGTCTCTTGTAGAGATGTGGATGGACCTAGAGACTGTCATACAGAGTGAAGGAAGTCAGAAAGAGAAAAACAAATACCGTATGCCAACATATATATGGAATCTAAAAAAAAAAAGGGCATTTAGAACCTAGGGGTAAGACGGGAATAAAGACACAGACTACAGAATGGACTTGAGGATATGGGGAGGGGGAAGGGGAAGCTGTGACAAAGTGAGAGAGTGGCATGGACATATATACACTACCAAATGTAAAGTAGACAGCTAGTGGGAAGCAGCCGCATAGCACAGGGAGATCAGCTCTGTGCTTTGTGACCACCTAGAGGGGTGGGATAGGGAGGGTGGGAGGGAAGGAGATGCAAGAGGGAAGAGATATGGGGATACATGTGTATGTATAGCTGATTCACTTTGTTATAAAGCATGAACTAACACACCATTGTAAAGCAATTATACTACAATAAAGATGTTTAAAAATAAATTAATTAATTTAATTTAATTTTTAAAAAAGAAAAGAATGACAAAGTTGGAAAGTCATTTTGCCTACTAAATGCTTCAGTACATTTCACAATTGCTAAATTCTGAATAGACTAGAAGGAAAAGGAACTAGGTGTCTATTGCATTAGAAATAAATGACACAGACTTCTTCTTCTCTTCCAGATTTAAAATACATAGTCCAGTCACAACACAGTCTTGAAGGAGACAAAATGTGAAGAAGAGATTGAGCCAGTCTTGGAACTCCAGCAAGCACCTTGCAACCTGTTCTATATTGAAAATAAACAGCTAAGTACATCATGGGAGGGTTCCCTGTCAGACTGCTTCTGGAGTGCTGTATTTGGTTCTTAAACACTGTTTAGTATTTAACAATAGTGTTATTTTCTTCTTAAATACTAAATAATATTCAAGAACATCAACAAACCAGAATATACTCAAAGTAAGTGGTTAGGTGGAAAATCACCTGAACCTATGTCAAGAGGAACAACTGAAGGAAAAAAGACTGTTTAGTTTGGAGTAAGAAAAATTAACAGAACAATAAATAGCCATGATAAATATCTTCAGTTCTGAAGGCTTTTCATGGGCAAGAGGGTTTAGAATTTCGTGTATGTTAAGAAGTTACAGAGATAGAAGTTCAGCTCAATAAGTGGAATAAAATGCAGAAATATTTCAAGATGAAGCTGGCTATCACACAAGACTAGCAGACCTTCTTCTACCACTGGAACTATTCTGGCATAGGCTGGATAATTACTTGGCAGAAATGTTATAGAAGGAATTCAAGCAATTGGTTGATGAATACCTGAACTATATGAGTTTCAAAGCACTTTTCCAATATTAAGATTCTAAATTCTAAATTAGAAATGCTATACTCTCAGTGCTTTCACCATCTTCCTTCAACGGGAATTCCCACTGTTCCTCTGGAGTATCTATTGTAAGCCTGGTAGAAAAGCGGACTTAAAGCTGGTGAAAGGTCATAGAGATTTGAAAAATGACAGAGTGAAAGTGTTCCATAAAGAACAGCATGCATGAATGCGCGTGCACATGCACACACACACACACACACACACAGAGACACACAAATTCACTTCTAAGCCTAAACTGTAACAAAAGCCTTGAATGGAAGCAGAGAATTAACATACTAAATCTCAAATGTAAATATTTTGTTTATAAAACACAAATGTGTGATTAGCTAACTTAAGGCAGCATTAAGGTAGACATCACTAGACAGATGACTAGATACAGAAGAGTGTTACTAAAGCAGTCTTGGAATATTTCCAAATTTCGTATCAAATGGGCCCTGGAAATTTTCTGTATTGTTTGACTTTTTTTACAATGAAAATAAGTACCATAATAAAAACAATGATACTATTTTCACTGAAGAAACAAGTGGCAGTTTAAAAACATTCCTTCAAATTACTTGATACAGTCTCATCTAGAGGTGGGGTAAATGTCTACTCTCCTCAAATCTGGGCTCTGCAACCGATAGACCAATAGAATAAATCAGAAGTAATGCAGTGCCAGTTTCCACACCAGGCTTTAAAAACACCGGCAGCTTCCACTTCCTGACTCTTGGGACACTCTCTCTTGGAACTCAGCCACCATTCTGTGAGGAAGTTCAAGTACACCACAGAGAGGCCTATGTAGAAAGGAACCAAGGTGCCTGGCCTTCAGCCCCAATTAAGTTCCCTGCCAACTTGAGTCAAAGCCATGTAAGTGAGTCATTTTGGAAACGATCCTCCAACCCCCAATCAGGCCACCCCAGCTGATATTTTGTGGAGCAAACATGACCCTTCCCCACTGACCCCTGCAAATTTGAAAGCTAAATAAAGTTGTTTTTTAAGTTCCTAAGTTTGGGGGTGAGTTCCACAACAATAGATAACCAGAATCAAAAGCAAAACTGACACTGGTCATATGCATCTTACTTACTTAGAGAGCATCTATTGCTAAGACCTAGAATGCTATGTCCCAACTCTCCTTGTAACTTTGTCTATTGGATCCCTTTTCCTGGATATTACATATATAGAGTGTATTGCAGGGCATGTTTTTCAAAATATCTAAATGAATTAATTATAATTTTGAGAATCTTATAGCAACCTTTGAGATCATTACAGATATGAGAAAATCAATCACAAAAGTAAATATGGGAATCATCATACCTGGCAGTATGGGAGTTAGGGGACAGAGAATATAAATACATACTCATATCAAAATCATCCAGAGTTCTCCTTACCCTATTCCAGAAGAATATTTTGAACTATAAGGGATTCTACATATCACTTAGTCCATGCCATGACATTTAATTTTATATTCATATAATAAATGAGCAGCAGAGATAGGTCTCAAACACACTTCCCTACATGTGTTTTCACAAAATACAGATGCCCTTGAAAAATCAAACTAAATAAAAATTAATACAGAGGCTATAGAGGTAAAATATATAAAAATTTATTTAGAGCTACATTAGCTATTCTCAGTAATTTATAAATTTCCTATGGTTAGTTGCTCTTTGCTGAGCACTGTAAATAACAGGAGTAGAAGGTACACAGTCTCTGCTCCACAAATGTTCATACTGTAAATACACGTATCTTAAACAATTAGAGAACTATGATGGCAACAGGTGGAGAGGGGGGTGTCCAAAGTAAGGGAAGAGTTACAATAATGTTAGATTTGTCAAGAAGGTTTTCAGGCACATGTGCAATACATTAATGAGACCAATAAAGCAAAGGGACTACAGGAGGAAGTAGGCAGAATCAATGATGGATATACATTTACTGGAGCTATTAAATAGAATATCCTTGCATGCCTTGTTGAAGTATTTAGATTTGGTCCAACCAACAAGGAGTCGCTGTAGCAACTTAAAATTCTGCAGTCTCTTCTATCACAATCTCTTTATTTCATGAAAACATCATCCCTTGATAAATCCAAACTTATGAACATGCTGTTCCCTCTGTATGAAATAATCTTCCTCTTTTTTGCCCTGATAATTCCCATTCATCCTCCAAGATCCAGTGCAAAGTTACCTTCTATGTAAAGGCTTCCTTAACCCCAGGTCATATCCGCCTATCTAGAAGTTCATTTTTACAACATTTTTACAGTATTTGCCACTTTAAGCTATAACTCATTTGCTTAATACTCTCTTCTAACTCTTTGGTATATGAATTCTTTAAGATCATGTTCTCTTTCTTACCTCTACTGCAATGCCTGACATATAAGAAACATAGTAAAATTTATAATTAATACATGTCAAATTAAGGATCAAGTTTGTCTTATTTTCTTCCACGCTCATAGCTAATAGCCGAATTTTATACAACATGTAAAAGAAAACTTATAAAATAAAACTACACTCAAAACACTCAGGATGCTAAATAATTGTCTTCTTCTTCAAAGGAAATTTATTACTCATTAAAGCATGTCATTTACCAAAAATTCCATGAAACAAGCAATCATTATTTCTCCACAGGCATAAAATGCCCTGAACCCAAACAACAGAAAAAGTATAAACTACAGTTAAACAAAGCATAGAAATTAACATCTTAGAGTAATTTCTAGGTACATTTTGTGTAATTCAATTACTCTTCATTGTATCTTGCCATGAAGAGTTAACTTACAATTATTACTGTCAGTACCATGCCCCATCTTTACAATCTACTTCCATTTCAATGCCAAATGTGATGAGTCATGATTTCCATGCAACTGCAAACCCCACTGAGCTTCAGACATATCGGACCATAGGGGACCCATTCAGAAATCACGGTTACTAAATCAAGAAACAAAAGTAAAGAACCACTTTATATGACACTTTTAAACAGCATAAAGGAAAAAGTCATGAAACCACCCATATATAATATCTGAGGTATAATTTCAGTTCATGGTGGACTTCTGAAAACTTAAGTAAATTTTTATAGAGATTTAAAAGAATTTTCTTTCATCAGCTTGTATCCTGTTTTAAACTCTGTAGATTTCATCACACTGAAAAAAAGAAATAAAAAGTCCAAACCCCACACTGTTAAGGGAAAGAAAATCCCACTAGAACACTGTTTTTTGGGTAGAAATCTATTAATATTCTATTAAATTTGTATTTTCAGTAAGTTTCTATAAAATATGTAAGATAAAAATAATGGTTCTCTCATAAACTAAACAGCAGAAAAATCTGACAGAAAATTTATTATTCATTCAATAATTAAATAAATCATTACTGAGCATATACTTTAAGCAACAGATAGGGACTGAAAACTGATTTATGCTCTATTATTTAGGAATGCTCAAACAGTTATTATTCAACGGGGTAAATGCTATAACATTAGTAAGTACTCAGGGAAAATGCACAAGAAGAAAGTTAACTACCTGGGTAAGTTGGAAGAAACATTAGAGGAAATTATACTTTCATCTTGAAGGATTCAAAGCAGTTTAGATAGCAAAAATAGCATGTGCCAAAAAATATTAAAAAATAAAAGGAAGCACAAAAGAGAAGAGCCTGTTCAACAAATAGTAATAGCTTAACATGGCTAGGAACAGTGGATTAGGGAGGGAAGTGGCAGGAAACAGGCTACAAAAGTAAGAAGAGGAGGCCTGACACACTTTGCAAAGAACTTGATCTTCTGGGCAATAAGAACCCGTGAAGGTCTGGAGTGTCTGTAGGGAGGAATAACATCACAAAATTTATGTTAAGAAAAATAATTCTAGACTCAGCATGAAGAATAGGTTGGAAAGAGTAAAACTAGCAGCACAAAGATTAGGTAGGCCAATGCAAAATGAAGATGAAAACAATCAGGATATAACTAAGGCAGAAGATGGACAGTAAGGATCAGATATTAGAGTCCCAAGGTAGAATCAACAGAACATGGTGATGGGGGTTGAGGCAGAGAGGAGTCTACAATAACTCTAGGAATTCCAACTTCAGGACTACATGAATAGTGGTGACATTAATTAAAATAGAGAATTGAAGAAATGGAGCATGTCAAGGGGAGAAGAGGGCTTCCCTGGTGGCGCAGTGGTTGAGAATCCGCCTGCTGATGCAGGGGACACGGGTTCGTGCCCCGGTCCGGGAGGATCCCACGTGCCGCGGAGCGGCTGGGGCCGTGAGCCATGGCTGCTGAGCCTGCGCGTCCGGAGCCTGTGCTCCGCAACGGGAGAGGCCACAACAGTGAGAGGCCCGTGTATCGCCAAAAAAAAAAAAAAAAAAAGGGGGGGAGAAGAGATGACAAAAAGTTCAATTTTATTTGTGTTGGATTTGACTTCAATCTTGGGCATCCAGGAAATATGGGTCTGGAGTTCAGTATAAATGTCGGGACTGAAATTACAGATTTGGAAGCCAGCACAGAAACAGGAAGTGAAATTATGTGCACAGTGAGAAATAAGCCAAGGTAAACTGAGAAGATTAGAAAACCAGAAGAAAAGAATGATCAGTGTTTGGGGGGCAAGGAAGAACAATGTTTTTAATCAGGAAGTGTCTGGAACTGTCTGCTGCAAAGTAATTTGGAAATATGAGTATGCGGAGAACTCACAGGGTAGACTAATTAGAACTCTATTTAGAGGAGGAGCTGAGAGGCCTCCTTGTGGGGCGGGGAGTGGGTGAAATACCCTCATCCTTAAGAAAGCAACTAGAGGCACAGAAGTTTGGTTTAAAAACAATGGATTGATTAATTTTCAACAAGATATTCCAATAGGGAAAGAACAGTCTTTTCAATAAATGATGCTGGAACAACTGGATTTAAATGCTGAAAAAAATGAAGATGAACTCCTTCCTCACACCATACACAAAAATTAACTCAAGGTATTATAGTCCTAAATTTAAGAACTAAAAGTATAAAACTCTTAGAAGAAAATATAGAAAATCTCTGTGACCTTGGGTTAGGCAAAGCCTTCCGTAATATGACACCAAAAGCACAAGCAATAAAAGAAAAATATATGTAACTTGGACTTCATAAAAAATTAAAAGCTTTTGTACTTCAAAGGGGCTACCATCAAGAAAGTGGAAATGCAACCCACGGAAAGGAGGAAATCTTTGCAAACCATGTATCTGGTAAGAGACTTGTATTTAGAATTTATAAAGAACCTGTACAACTCAATAATTAAAAGACAAATAAACCCAACTAAGAATTGGACAAAGGTTCTGAATAAGTGCTTTCAAAAGAAAGATATAAAAATGTCCAACAGACACATGAAAAGATACTCAACCTCATTAACCATCAGTGAAAGAAAAATCAAAACCACAATGAGATACCACTTCACATCCACTCAGATGGCTATAAAAAAGACAGAATATAACAAGTGTTGATGAGGACGTGAAGAAAGTGAAAACTTTGTATGTTGCCAGTGGGAATGTAAAATCAAGCAGCCACTTTTTAAAACCATCTGGCAATTCCTCAAAATGTTAAACATAGAGCTACCATATGACTCAGCAATTCCATTCCTAGGTATATTACCAAGGGGATTTCAAACATATGTCCACACAAAAACTTATACACAATGTTTATAGTAACATTATTCACAATAACCAAAAAATGAAAGCAACCAAAGTGTCCATCAATTTATGAATGGATAAATGAAGTGTGGTACATCCATACAATAGAATATTATTCAGCAATATAAAAGAATGAAATACTGACACATGCTGCAACACAGATGAACCTTGAAAACATTATCCTAAGTGAAAAAAAGTCAGTCACAAAAGAACACATACTGTATGACTCCATTTATATGAAATGTCCAAAACAAGCAAATCTTGCCTAAGGTTGGGAGTTGAGGAGAAATCACCAGTGATGGCTAATAGGTACAGGATTTCATTTGGGGATGCTGAAATGATCTAAAGTCACTTATGGTGATAGTTATACAACTCTGTGAATATACTAAAAACCACTGAACAGTACATTTTAAACAGATAAAATGTGTGGTATGTGGATTATACCTCAATAAAGCTATTATTTTTTAATGAGTAATGATTCAGGATTGTTCCCAGATTCAGTCTTCAAGGATTCATGCACAGTTTCATGATAAGTTTCATAAATATCTAAAAGTCTAAATAATTAATACTGATGTCACAACTTACATAGGGACCATAAAAAACAATAAGCTGCTCTGGCAACAACAGTAACCAGCATCAAGTCACCACAGTGCCAATGACACTGGACATTGGGAAGTAGCAGGTTGATAGTGTCCTCTTTAACAGGCAGCAAGGGTGGTTATATCCTCCTCCAGGACCTGTGACATAACTGCCTGTTTCGGAGCTGTAGCACAAAAGGAGAAAAATGGCAGATACCACAGGTAGTAAAGAATTGTTCAACAGAGCACACAGGAAGCACTGCTCCCAGAATAACACTGATGGAATCTTAGATGTTCTTGGGTTCCATAAGAGTGGGCAGAAATACTAATTTGTGACTGTCACTTTGACATTATTCTAACTCCCACATCTATATGTTCTCAGGCCAAGCTGGACTGGATCAACACAGGTTATATAGAGAGAGGGCAAGCAGGGTAAGAATGAGAAGAGACACTCTAGGTCTCTAAAGTTCATTTCTGAACTTTAGGTTCAGAAATGAAGAATTCATTATTAACCATAACAAGAGCACTTTTAAAGAAGTGGTGAAGACAAAGCCACCAATTCTGCAGAATGAATATGGGGTGAGCATGTATAAATAACCATTACAGAAAGGTTTTCTCATCAAGTTTGGCAGTACCTCACTCTCCATTGTTCGGTCCTCCTATTTAATCTTCATTTTCTTATGGCCTTTTTGCACAGGGGATGCCAAATGGGTTCATTCAGAATATGTTCACAGTATGACTTGAATTTTCAACTATCATTCTAATCCCTCTAAAAACCTGACCCATAGTTACAGGCCTTAAAGTTAATAGGCTAAATAATCAACAGAGATTAAAAAAATATATATTATTTTTGAGACAGCAGATTAAATACTGCATATTTATAAATTATACTTCTCTTTTACTATATCTTCAGTCCTATACTTAGGTATTAAAATGTAATATTCAACTATCCCTTCTCCATCTGTTTCTGAGAGCTTTCCACTTTTCTTAGCTTATTTTTTTTCCTTTTCAGCATTCCTTTCTTCTATTTTCTTTCCCAAATGCAAGTATAGAGTATAGTTGCCTTGATCAGTCAAATTTTATAGATTACCAGGATAGAATACTGATTTATTTGGCTTTATCCAAGTTGTTATCCCAATGAAAAGGACCCCTCAGCCTGAAAACTTCTGAAAGATCTCTCTCTAGACAGGCTTAAGTTGTATTCATATTTATCATAACTTTACTATTATATACAATGTACTATATCAGATGCTGATTTACAAAGATGCCTCTGACAAAGTTCCACACCAAAAGATACTTTTATTTTGTTTCTTTTGTTTGTTTTTGGTTTTTTTAATTTTATTTATTTGGTTGCACCACGTTTTAGTTGTGGCGGGCAGGCCCCTTAGTTGTGGCATGCATGTGGGATCTAGTTCCCTGACCAGGGATTGAACCTGTGCCCCCTGCATTGGGAGTGTGCAGTCTTAACCACTGCGCCACCAGGGAAGTCCCTAAAAGATACTTTTTAATTAATTTTGAGTGAAGGGTGGTAGGGAGGACTGATTTGTCATGGACAGGGAACTAGCTTAGAGACAAGTTAACATGAAGATAAAGGGTTACCTTTATTGCTTTCACTAAAGGCATGCTATTTCTTTGGATAGAAAAAAGCATAAACAATAGGGTCTGCTGAAATAAATCCTGAAATTGGTCTTATTTTATAAATAATCTCAAAAGAGTATGCACAAAGGAATGTCTAAGACTGTAGATTACATTGAGCTATTTTGAAACTTAGAAATATAAGAAGCCAATTCTAAACTATAGCTAAAAGATGGCACATTCTAAGATAAAAGTTTTAGTCCCAGGAAAAATCCTGAGAGCAAACACAATATTTCTCTTTATAAAAATGGGCATCAGGGCTTCCCTGGTGGCGCAGTGGTTGAAAGTCCACTTGCCGATGCAGGGGATATGGGTTCGTGCCCCGGTCCAGGAAGATCCCACATGCCGCGGAGTGGCTGGGCCCGTGAGTCATGGCCGCTGAGCCTGCGCGTCCAGAGCCTGTTCTCCGCAACGGGAGAGGCCACAACAGTTGAGAGGCCCATGTACCGCAAAAAATAATAATAATAATAAAAAAATAGGGCATCAAAGTTCCAGATATAATCAAGGAGGAGCATTTGAAACAAAATAGAACACATCATGCTATCCTGTACAGAAACCCATGTAATACTCTGCCCCTCTGTTGACACCACACTTCAAGAAGTAGCAATGGGGAGAAAGTCCAACTAAAGGTAATTGAAATGACCGAAGAGACTAAGAGGATGATAAAGACTCTACGTTTCTAAAAGTTTTATAAATTGAATTCCAGTCCAAAAAGATAAAGTATAAAGAGAGATTTGAGTTAAACGTGTTCTCAGAATGAAGGAAGTTACCTGGGCGAGAGGAAGGCGTATATCTAAACTGCATCTTGAGAGAAGAGTTACTATACTGTGCTGAGATGAAAGCATTTATTTCTGACACTGTCAGGAGCATATTTTGGGCAAATCCAGGACTGACTTGCCCGTGACTCCTTACTTTTATACCTAATCCACCATGATTTCTCCCTTCCTGAATTTATTACAGTAATTCTCAGTACCACTCATTTGTTCTCAGTATACAATGCCTTGCTAGCATTTTATTCCTAGGTGTTGTCTATCTAAATGTAACAGTAGTCTCGATTCCATGTTTTCTCTGCTGCCCACATATCAATAAGTATAATACTTTACCAATTTGCAAATATTACGAACAAGCATAGCAAGGTTGAATGTAGATTCATTATGTTGAACACTAGAACTAACAAGTGTTCCTCTGGCACAGAAATAAGTAATTTGGGAATAAATAAGAGAAAATTTCACTTGGTAAGTAGTAAACATTAAAGGAGTTGATAAAGACCAAAAATATAGTTAACTTCAAGAAAAGTTTAAATCAATTAGTGATGTTTGCAACCTATCTCTACCCTTTAAGAAATGATGTCAGAAAAACTAAGTGCCACACTGTCTGCCATAGACTAATGGACCAACCCTATCTGAGATACATAACAGAGGAAAAAAATAATGAATAAATAACCTGAGACAAAACCATGAGTGAGGCAGCTTGTCATTGTTCTCTACCTATGTCCCTCACCTTTGGTGACTGCAATAGTGTGAGTGCTTTGGCCAATCCCCAGCTACAGACATCCCACTTTCATGAGCCAACCCTCTGTGTCTCTCCTTTGTTCATCAAATTTCTTGTCCTTGAACTATTCCAGTGAATAAGTCCAAGTAAATGCAGCAAATACCTGTTCCTCATGGAGACAGTGAATAATTCAAATTAAATGTAGCAAATATCTATTCTCATAGAGAATTATCTATTCCAAAGTGGTCTGAAACCAAAATGATTGTCCTTAGTCTTTCCCAAGAGTATATATAGTCTTTCTAAGATTAGATGGAGGAATGCTAATGGTCGGAATTTTCAGTTCTATGGTAGAAGTGAAACAGCACTTCTATTTTTTGAGTGGGCAAACAGCACATTTTTATATATACCTATGTCCATATTTACAATAAACCTCAATAGTGAAGCAAAGTGATAAAACGTTAATTCTAACAAAAAGAAAAATAGTTTAACTCTCTTTCACCTTCCCTCCATTCTTTAATTTTCTCTCACATCAGTCCCCAAGACACTTAGAAATTCACACATCTCTTTCCTGCAAACACCACCATTCTGCTTCCAGGGATCCTGTGAGTTTTTGGTTGCTTTAACTGACAACTGCAGTCATAAGCTGGAGAAAATTATATTTAAATTAGGATTCAGAGCATTAAAAACAAAGAAGGACTAATGGGCATCAGTATTGCAAATCAATGTCTTACACATACATGACCAAAAAATCCACTGAAGGAAACAAATATATGCCATTCCCATAAACACTGACTCACTACCCTAAGAAAATACAAACAGTGGTAAGAAAGAAGACTTTAAATATAAATCTTTATTTGTGTCCTTTTCCTTCTTCTCAAAATCAAATGATTTTGCATAGAACAAAATAATAAAAAAAAAGAATCAAAACAAAATGACTAAAAAGATGAGGAGCTTTCAAATGGATAGTTTTATATTAGAGTACTCAATGAGAAGCAAGAAAATTAATAATGAATCTGGATGCTTTCGTAGATTTGAGAGTTGGTCTGGACAAGGGAATGGGAGTTATTATAAAAGCATTTTTGCTAAGAGTTCAACATTTTGGAGCAAGCTTGGTGGCCAAGTTTGGCGACATGACATTAGTATCATAAAATTGTAGAGTACTTGGAAAGCAGTATGTTACACTGGAGATCACTACATTGGTTTGGCAGACTTGAATACTTTTATTAGGAAATATTTCCATTGCAATAGCAAATAGGATATTAAAGAGATCAGATCCAATTTTTAGGATGTTTATGATTAATATGTTGGATGACATTTCCTGTGACAGGGAAATGTGAACCATGTCTCTATGTGCAATGTGTATACACAGATATGTGAAATAAAGCACAAAAAGTATATTTCTGCTAGCCAAGTGTCTATCTGTTTGCAGAGCACCAGCTCTGTAAAAGTGCAGAACAGCAGTGTGGAAGGACAAAGCCAAAAGCTCACTGAACCTAAAGGTGGTGATGACCACATCAATTCATCATGTTTACTCACTAAATTTCTTCCAGAAGAATGCATGGAAGGGGGGTAAGCGTGGGGAGAAGAGAGAGAGGGAGAGGAGAGAGAGAGGGAGAAGGGAGGAAGGGAGGAGGAGAGGACACAATAAAATACTGAGGATGCTATATAATCAATCTATTTTTTCAGGTCACATTGAAACATACATATATACACAAAAAATATGTATGTTTGTGTGTGTGGAGAGGGAGGGGGAGAGACCTAGAGAAAATACACAAAAGATACCCGTCTCGACACCTGTATATGAAACATTAATTTTCACGTACACATGTCTAAGGTCATGGCAAATTACAGAGAGTGAGAGTCATATGGCCTGTATTTGGAGATCACCACTAAGTATACTAGTTGATGTGTTATGTGGAATTAAAAGGACTTTATAAATCTAACTCATAACAAGTAAAAGCCCTAATATTGTTTAATTGATTTATATGATATTAGTCATTATAAGAGAAACCTTACATGCTACAAAGGTTTATCATGGAGTAAACTAGCTATTTAAAATGCCTACTCTGGAGAAAAGGGAACCCTCTTGCACTGCTGGTGGGAATGTAAATTGATACAGCCGCTATGGAGAACAGTATGGAGGTTCCTTAAAAAACTACAAATAGAACTACCATACGACCCAGCAATCCCACTACTGGGCATATACCCTGAGAAAACCATAATTCAGAAAGACTCATGTACCAAAATGTTCATTGCAGCTCTATTTACAATAGCCAGGACATGGAAGCAACCTAAGTGTCCATCAACAGATGAATGGATAAAGAAGATGTGGCACATATATACAATGGAATATTACTCAGCCATAAAAAGAAATGAAACTGAGTTATTTATAATGAGGTGGATGGACCTGGAGTCTGTCATACAGAGTGAAGTAAGTCAGAAGGAGAAAAACAAATACCGTATGCTAACACATATATATGGACTCTAAGGGAAAAAAATGTCATGAAGAGATTAGTGGTAGGACGGGAATAAAACACAGACTTACTCGAGCATGGACTTGAGGATATGGGGAGGGGGAAGGGTGGGCTGAGACGAAGTGAGAGAGTGGCAGGGACATATACACACTATCAAATGTAAATTAGATAGCTAGTGGGAAGCTGCAGCATAGCACAGGGAGATCACCTCTGTGCTTTGTGACCACCTAGAGGGGTGGGATAGGGAGGGTCGGAGAGAGGGTGATGCAAGAGGGAAGAGATATGGGAACATATGTATATGTATAACTGATTCAGTTTGTTGTAAAGGAAAAACTAACACACTATTGTAAAACAATTATACTCCAATAAAGATGTTAAAAAAATAAATAAATAAATAAATAAAATTAAAAGCAAAAAAAAATAAAAAAAATAAAATGCCTACTCTAGGTCCATCCATGTTGCTGCAAATGGCATTATTTCATTCTTTTTAATGGCTGAGTAACATTCTATTGTATATACGTATCACATCTTCTTTATCCATTCCTTTGTCGATGGACTTTTAGGTTGCTTCCATGTCCCGGCTATTGTAAACAGTGGACCTAGAGATTGTCATACTGAGTGAAGTAAGTCAGACAGAGAAAGACAAATATCATATGTGGAATCTAAAAAGAAAATGATACAAATGAACTTGTTTACAAAACAGAAACAGACTCATACTTAGAGAATGAACTTATGGTTACTGGGGGTCAGGGAGAAGCATGGCGGGGAGGGATAGTTAGGGAGTTTGGAATTGACAGGTACACACTGCTATATTCAAAATGTATAACCAACAAGGACCTACTGTATAGCACAGGGAACTCTGCTCAATATTACGTAACAACCTAAATGGGAAAAGAATTTGAAAAAGAATAGATACGTGCATATGTATAACTGAATCACTTTGCTGTACACCTGAAACTAAAACAGCATTGTTAATCACCTATACTCCAATATAAAATAAAAAGTTTAAAAAAAATAAAAATAAAACATCTACTTGATGACTCTATCATATTAGCCTTCCTAGTTTTAGAGACCACCATGTGGGTTTATGCTTAAACAGAGGCTTGGCTTCTCAGCACATATACCTTTCCTGGTAAAGAAATGGAACCAGTATGCCAAACCTGTGACTTTGAATTCATTTCCATGGTAGTAGAACACGTTGCCTTAATTAAAGTGAGGAAATATTATGATGAGACAAAAACAGCATAAAAAGGAAGAAAGTTCAACCTGGATACAAATCTTGCACTAAGACAACTAGAATAAATAGGAAAAAAAGGACTGAACCAGAAAACTGTTTCTCATCCTTCTTGTTTTCCCAGAATTATCTTCATGGTACCTTGACAGAAAATAACTGGTTCCACTTTCTGCTAACTAATGAAATAACCAAGAGTGAAAGCCAAACTACTCTATGAAACACAAAGAAAATGAAGCATCTTTTATCAGGAAAACACAAACATGCTGAACTTTCACCATCAAAATATATAGTGTTACCTCTTTAAAAAGATACAAGTCATTGTATGTAACCACTTGCCACCTTCGAGTGTAAACGAAGATGTTATCAACCAAAGGCTCCTCTCTCCAGAAAAAAATACAGTCGATCTAGACAGTATGGCAGGCTACTTGGAGATCTGTGAGTCAATGCATCCTTATAGGAGAGAGAATCAATCAGAGCCAGTCAAGATGCTTTGCCCCATTACCTCAATCTTCAACTAAATACACTAAATCAATGCATATATATTAAGATATCTTGAGTTTTAGAAATTATGTTTTGATTACTTAAATAGGCAAATGAATTTTTCCCATGGGTATTTACTTTTCCTTGTTTAGATCAGAGTTATTGGCATCATAATTATAAATGTCAGTAAATATATTTATATTTTAGTGCATTCTTACCAGAATTTCCTCAAATAAATTGTGTACATGGAATTTGGCAAGTTGGCGTACTTCCCTTTCCAACCCTCTTTCTACCCCTAGCATGCTGAACAGATCTGAAACATAAAAACCAAGTACTTCAAGCACACAGTTCCATTAATTCAGTGTTTGTACTGTATATAAAGCTGTTAAATATTATTCCCTTCATGCAACTAAATATTTGACATTTTGAATGTCAGTTTCAACTTAGGACTAGCATATGGAGATGTCTTTCCTTCATACTTCTTCAGTTCTAGGACATACCCTGACGGGCAGCCCTCTAAACTACAAAATCTATGTCCTAGTCAAAAGCACCCTCTAATGAAGCAGACCCACCCTGCTTAATACAGAACACTTTGAAACTCCTATGGGAGGTGGGGGGGAATATGGAGGAGCGAGGGTAACATTTACTTTCTACCACCATCTCTACCTCTCTCAATGACCTTTTCCTTCTCTTTTGAAGTAAATATTACATACAATGATATGCCCAGATCTCAAGTACACAATTCAATAATTTTGAAAAATATATAGACCCGTGTAACCAACACTCCAATCAAAATACAGAACATGTCCATCAACCCCAGAAAGTTTGCAAGGAACCATTCTAGTCAATACCCATTCCCCCACAGGCAACCACTGTTCTGATTTCTAATAACATACATTAATTCCAACCTTTCATGAACTTCATATAAACGCAAGCATACAATACTTAGTCTTTTGTATGTTTGGTTTCTTCTCTTCAAAACAATGTTTTTGAGATTCATCCATACAATTTTATGTAATCATGGTCTGTTGTATCTTTGTCTCAGTGGATATTCTACATGTATTTGGTATTCTGCATTTGTTGGGTAGAAAGAAAACACCCTGAGAGAAGTGAATTAAAGAGAAAGGGGAGAGAGCAAGAGTGAAGGGCAGAGAGAAAAGAGAAGAAAGAGAGCAGAGGAGACTGGCATACTAACTTTAAAGTGGTAGACAGAAGAATAAAGTTTATAAAGAGAATATGGCAGCACTCGGAGAGGTAGAGAAGAATCTAAAATAGGAAACAATTCTAAAGAATGGATAAATGTTGTAAAATGCTAGAAAAAGATCAAGGAAGGTAGGACTGAAATGTATCCATTATACTTGGCAATTCAGCAGGTACTAGAAACCTTGGTGTGAGCAATTTCAATAGTGAGATGAAGGTGAAAGCCAAACAATCATTGATTCGTGCAGTAATAAATGGGACATGATAGTTTAGATAAACTTCTCAAAAAGCTAGGTTATAAAGAAGGGGGAATTGGAGCAATAGCTAAATGGAAAAAAAAAAAAAAACAGAAATTTCTAATATGAAAGAGTGAGTACATAGTTGAAGAGTTGGATCCTAAAATTTAGGACTGATGGAATAAGACCCCAGAAGATATAGCAGACTCAGCTGGGAAGAGGTAAGGAGCAAGGAATGAAGCTGACAACTGTTAATAGTCTGCTGGATTCCAAGCACTTGCTTAGGCATATAAATTTATTATCTTATTTAATCAAACCCCTCCAATGGTTATTATCCTCAATTTGCACATAAAGACACTTTTTAGATAATAAATAATTTGACCACTGTTCCTTAGCTAGGAAATTGCAGAGCCATGTTTCAAATTTTATCTGCATGGTGCCAAAGCACATGGTCTACATTGCACTGCCCCTTCCTCTAAAACAGGGGGAAAAAGCATCTAGACAGATGTATATGGAACTGGTAAATATGGGGTGTGAATCTCTGATCATCACAATTTTCTCTGACAAAATTACTGACAGGAGTTGGAGTGTTGATGGAATGGGACCTTCAGGGGATGCAGAGGACATCATATGGAGAGAGGTGAAACCTGGGACAGTGGCTCTAGTTTTCTGAGTTCAGACCAGAAGCAGGGTAGTTCAAAATGTAGCTAAGGGGAGAAACAGAAGGAACTTGTAGAGATTCAAACCTTATCATTTCAATATACTTTCCCCTTGCATTAAGAAAATAAGATGTAGGAACGAAAAAGGTAAAATGTTATGTACCAGAAATCTCAGTAATATCTGTAAATAAGTTGGCTATCAAGACAGAGAGATAATGCTTAAAGGGAGACTGCTGTGGACAAAGAAGGGGCTAGAGACCCTATCATGAAATATTACTTGACCAACATTCAATAGGTAAATCAGAGACTTGGCTAGGTAATTCAGGGGTATCTGAAAGAGCCCCCCAGAGCTACCTGAAAGTGAATAGCCCAGTGAGAAACAGAGTTTAATTTGTGTGAGATACTCCCAGTGATTGCCCTCTCTCTTACCATCAGAGGAAGGAACCTGGATGTGGCCAGGGGAGCTAAGTAACTGATCTATTAGAGTTTGGCCTCACTTATATTGTGAGGCTGGTACAGACTAAGGTCAGATTGCTTTAAGGTTGAGGGATCTCCCAGTGTACATGGGGAAGTACACATGAGTAAGGGGTAAGAGGAGGAGAGGTGCTGGCAATTCAGAGGAACTGGAAAAGAGAGAATACATACTATAAGGGTGTGAAAGAGCTAAAGAATTTTACGGGTGTAATTCTATATCCAAGTCTCCAAATTTTCCTGAAAGCCTTTTGACTTCATATTCTATTCCTACTCATTCAGAGTTCCCAGCTCCCCATGGTTTTCAGATCCCCAATATTGAAAGGATGCCCTCAGTTTCCCCTTGCATGCCCAACTTCTTCTCTCAAAATTGCCTAAGACAGAAGAAGTCTAACAGATATGACAGCAGTCAAGAGAAATGAAATAGAGAAAAAGGGGTATCCCCAGGAAGAGGGAGTATGGTCTTTTATAGGTAAAAATGGAAAAAAAGATATTGGGAGGACTACGAGGAGATGAAACTGAACATGTGTCCAAATTATACAATCAATTTACGTTGAGGAACATGTGTCCCAGCACCTGCATTAAAAACAGGATAAACAACAAATCACTGCGGCTATACACAAAGAGGCTGTAAGTGATGGGGTTCTTACAGAGACTAAGGGAAGATGAGTTATACAAAGAAGATAAAAATATATATACTCAGCAATCTCTGCCTCTTGGATCTTTGTTCATGAATGCAGCTCTGCTTTCATCAAATGACAAGCTATGGAAAATACTATAATAAGTGCATTAGACTCTAACAAGCCTTAGTACTGAAATTGTGGGCTCTCTCAGCATGTCAGAGTGGCTGTAAAGCAGCAAGTCTGCTTTAAATGGGAAGGCTAATAACCAATTTGTGCTACTAGCAAGACACAGGCAGAAAATGCTCTATAAGCACAATCAATTCAGAGCTCACCCATAATGACAAATTGGGAGGAAGGGGCCAGATCCTACATGGATAAATGCAGATGCCAAAATTTAACAAGCTGCAAAGTCTGAGCTATGTTAATGTGGAACTTCGTTAATACAGGCAGGCAAGTGATTGTCTGGAACAGCAGCAGCCGTAATTTTTATATATAAGGGACTTAAAAGACTGAATCCAGAATCTTGAAGTAAAGTTTATATTAGAAGCACATTATACGTAGATGGTAAGTTTATAAGTAGGGTGGCCTTTTGGACTAGTTGGAATTAAGAAGAGTTGACGCCGCTTTCTAAACCACCTTTTGATACAACCATAGAGCTGGAAATGGTATTAGCAAAATACTATTATCTAATAAACATAATGGGCATCAACTTTTAATCATCAACATCCACTTTCCCTCCTCAACAAAAGAAAGGTTTCAGGCCTCAAGTCCCCAATACTAACTGGCTTCATCGCCTCTCTGAGATAGGATCTGGAGGATGCTTACATTACTGAGTATTAAATGGTCCACTGCATGATACGCTTGAAACTCACATTGGAGCTACACACAAAATGAGCCAGTATGTGCAAATGACTAATTGTCAAACCTCCAGGGAAAGAGATTCCCACTTGGAGCCACATGATGATATCTCAGTGACACTATTAGAAAGAACAATTATTTTGTAATTCTCATGTTTAACAGCAAATATGTTTTCTTCTGTGATGTTGTCTGAAACCTATTAACTGTCAGTGTCACCACTAGGATTAATACATCAGTAGCATTGAGTTAAGAAGCATTTGTATCCACTGTTTTGCTAACATCTTGTTACTCCGTATGATTCAAATAAGAATAATAGTATCAGCAACCTGTGTAACATATGAAAAATCAAAGACTCACAGTACCAATGTGGTTGCCAAGGCCCAAATGAGTTAATGCTCCAGGGACTAGCATCACATCACAGACACTAAGCATCCCTGAAGATTGGTGTGGTAGCTCCAAAGGGCCCCAATGATTCTCACCTCCCAGTATTCACACTGTGTGTAGTCCCCTCCCTCACTTTACCAGGCCAGCCTGTGATACCCAGAGAACACTAGAGAAGTGCAGGTGGGATGTTTCCAAGGCTAGATCATAAAAGACAGTAGGGTTTCTGCCTTGGTCTCTCTTGGATCCCTCACTCTAAAGGAAGCCAGTATCCATGTCATGAAAATACTCAAGCAGTCCTGTGGTAAGGCCTCCATAGAAAGGAAATGAGATCTCCCACCAACAAACAACTCAGACTTAAAAGCCGTGTGAGTGAACCACCTTGAAAGCAGATCCTTCAGCTCCAGCCCAGCCTTTAAATGACAGTAGCCTGAGCTAATATCTCAATACTTCCTCATGTGAGACACCCCAGCCAGAACTGCTCTGCTAAAGGATCCCAAATTCCTGTCCCAGAGAAACTGTGAGATTGGGGGAAAAAAATGCTTATTATTGTCATAAGCCATTTATTTTATGGCAATTTGTTACAGAGTAATAATAACTAATACAAGTGAGTTTTATCCGTTCCATCCTGACAAACCTAGTCTGAGTTAAATGATCCATCTCTGTGTTTCTCCAATATCCCATGTTTGTATCTACTGTGTCATTTATCATCCTCTATTGTAAATGTTTATTGACCTGCCCCCTCTCTAGAATGCAGGCACCTTGAAGGTAGGTACTGGGTTTCCCCAGAGCAAAGCACTTCAGGTGCACAGTAAATGCTTGATTAATGTATTTGTTGTCTACAACAAGATGACTCTGTTGGATAGAGCATGGAAAAATAATGAACAATACATAGTAGCAAGTCAGCAACTGAATGCCAGGGAAGACATACATGTTGATGAACCAGCAGGAACAAGTAGCACCCAACACTTCAGGCTAGTCACAAGTCTCAGGAACAGTCTCACTACAGCAATCTTTTTCAGAGAGCAGTTACAGATGCTGATCTGAGGACAAACTCAATTTTAACTCCGTGGGAAAGTGCCTAGCACTTAAAAATGGGCTCAAAATAAAGGTTAATTGAATGAACACTTATTGAACGAATGAACTAAGTTGATCCCAGAAGGTTTTTAAGGCCCACTTCAGAATGCAGTATTTGTAGAAGCATATCATTCTAAAATGAAGCACAATATACAGAATGTTTACATTTCACATGAAATGCATTTATTAAAAACAACATTTATTCAGAAGAGCAGCTGCTATAGCAGCAGTATCATTAAGCATCTGTCTACTGAACCACCATATCCCAAATCAGGCATAGTGCCTGGAGCAGAGTAGGTGCACAGTAAAGACCTGAATGACTCAAAGAAGCTGGAAACGTTTTCAGTTTCCTTCACTAAGCTTCCTCCATGTGACTGGAATGAAATTACATCCAGGCTTCCAGAACAACCACCAGGCTAATCCCATGGGCAGTACAGTGTCAGGCCCCAGGATTATCATTTATACGTTCTGAGCACAGCCCTATCTGAATGTCCAGTCTAACATCAACCTAATATCATTCTATCATCACACCTTAGCTTGAGAAACTAAGAGATATATGATTTGCAGTAGGCAAAAAACAGATTTTACACCTCTAAAAATAACCCTCGTTCCAGAGGGCTACACGAAACCCTCAGGCACCTCTGCATCTGACTCCAGGCATCCAGGCCAGATGTGTCTAACATTGTGAAGCCCAGTGCCACCTCAGTGTCATCCCCTGGCACTTCTCCAAGAATCAGACATGACCAAAGCATGATGCCCATGAAAGGAAACATTTCAAATGACACTTTCACTCATTTAACTACCTCTGAATCCCTCACTGGGGATCCAAGCTGATAAATCACCACATAAGTGATTCTTTTTTATTTTAATTGCCAGACTAAGGAGCCTCATTCATTTCTCTCTATGGTACCGACTGTCTCCAGCACTCAAAAGAAACCTGTACAAAACTGAATGTTTTTCCATCATACAGAGCTGTTGCAACATTGAGAACCATAAATGCTGAACATGCACACTTAGTTCCCAAATCCACAATAATACTATTGTGACAAATTCTCACTCTATGTAATGCTCTCAAAACTTCCCCTGGGTATTGTATAAAATGAGAATCTAGTCTGATACTCTGTTCTAGACACGAGGACTTTTACATAAGAATTTCAAGGCATGTTATGAATGAAGTTAAGTGATTTATTGAAGGCTATGAAACAAATCAGCAGATTAGGTCCAAATTACCTAGATCTAAATTCCACCTTTTTTCAAAGTACAATTATCCGGGATTTGTTGTATCAGCCCTAGAATTGTATGATGTGCTCACTAGTCAATGATTCGTTCTTATCCATTCTTATTAAAAGAATGACCACACAGAATCTCACCTCCTCCACCAAAAACGAATTTAAAAGTTCCTTCTTTTCAGCAAAAAGGGAACAGAATTAGTCTAAACCCATTGTTGAGCAAATATAACCTTGCTTCTGACAAAACTGACAAGAACATGTCACAGCAGAATAGTCTTTACCATGCTTCCTTCCATCCTGAGTTGCTATATTTAAGTCCATTATAGACTCACAAATATGGCTTTTGGTCCTCGCAGTTGCCTTGATATACAACTAACAGATTTAATTTGAAATCACTATCAATAAAACCTGGAGCCATATTTTAAACACATGAATTTAATGTTTCCTTATTTCTCATTTCTAAGGAAGAATTCTCTACTTTATTCATTCCATATAATTTCCCCCCAAATAATGACTTTTACATGAATTATACGTAGTCTTTGAAAATACAAAGTTGTTACTAATCTGGATGGGATTAATCTGGGATTCCAGATTTTAGATGGTAATTTCAAAACTTATTATCTAAGAAAGAGAATTAAAGAGCAAATTGTTTACAAAGATCTGGATCATCTGGTAAAACTTATGTCCAAAGGACCAGATTGCAACTCTGAACATCTGAGACCAAAAAAGAAGTCATTCTGGCCATCCCTGAAAGTTGAGCTTTGAAATCAACCTATTCAAAAGGACCTAGTTTATGTACTGGATCAAAATGCCCAGACAATTTTGCAATAATAGGCAAGAAAGCCCTAGAATAAGATAAATACAATTTCTAAGCACTGCAATTTCTTGAATTTTCCTACAGTCTCACATTCAGTCAACAACCTATGTTAATCAACTATAAAAAAAATAGGGAGCATCTATTCAAATATAAATGAATTTTAATCATCTGGATATTCCCCAGTAGATGAAAGGAGAATGTACTCTACACATACACCTGAGATATAATTCTTATTGACAGTATATACAGCAAAAGTCTTTCTTGGATAGTTCTGAGGGTTTGGTACAAATTCCAATGGAAAGGTAAAAAATATGTTAGTGCTAATGTTACTTACATCTATGATGTGTCACATTAAATTAACAGTGCCTAATACGTTTGGTTTCCAAAAGTTCTCAATTGTACATTTTTAAAATGGTATAAAAATATAACAGCAAAATTGAAATGAAAAAATAGAAAATGTGATAATACCTTGACAGATTATTGCAACCAATTCTTACAAAGCTAACTAAAGCACCGAGGAATTCAAGAGAAATGTATAGTATTCAACTAGCATTACTCAAGTCATTGAATCTTTATAGAGTGGTCTACCCAAGCTACAGTGAGTTCATGAAACCTAAAACTAAGTTTTCCACTGAAGCACCTTTTTCAAAAAGAAATTTAAAAGCAACAACAAAAACTTTTAGGATATTTTTCATCTAAAGACAAATGTTCCATTTTAAAATTTATATCAACTAGCTTTTGCTTGCATACGAAATTACCCCAAAACTTAATGGCTTGAAATAACATTTTTATTTCTTATGATTCCGTGGGTTGGCTAAGCAGATCTTCTGGTCTACACCAGATTGGCTGGCACTGAATAATCTATGATAGTTCACTCACATAACTGAGTGTTGGCAGGCTTGTTGGTCTAGGGACACCAGAGCTAGGACAGCTCCTCTCTATTCCATGTGGTATTTCATTCTGAAACACAGCAGTCTCAGAAGTGCAGAGAACAGCGAGACAGGGTAGGGTTGAACATGTAAGCGTTCTTCAAATCTCTGCTTGAATCAAATTTCCCAATGTTCTGTTAACCGAGGCAAGGCACATTATCAAACCTCGATTCAAGGGTACAGAAAGTAGACTCCATCATTGGTTTTTTTTTTTTTTTTAACATTTTTATTGGAGTATAATTGCTTTACAATGGTGTGTTAGTTTCTGCTTTATAACAAACTGAATCAGCTATACATATACATATGTTTCCATATTTCTTTCCTCTTGCATCTCCCTCCCTCCCATTCTCCCTATCCCACCCCTCTAGGTGGTCACAAAGCACTGAGCTGATCTCCCTGTGCTATGCGGCAGCTTCCCACTAGCTATCTATCTTACATTTGGTAGTGTATATATGTCCATGCCACTCTCTCACTTTGTCACAGCTTACCCTTCCCCCTCCCCATATCCTCAAGTCCATTCTCTAGTAGGTCTGTGTCTTTATTCCCATCTTACCCCTAGGTTCTTCATGACCTTTTTTTCTTTCTTTTTTTTTTTTTTTACTTAGATTCCATATAAATGTGTTAGCATACGGTATTTGTTTTTCTCTTTCTGACTTACTTCACTCTGTATGACAGACTCTAGGTCCATCCACCTCACTACAAATAACTCAATTTCGTTTCTTTTTATGGCTCAGTAATATTCCATTGTATATATGTGCCACATCTTCTTTATCCATTCATCTGTTGATGGAAACTTAGGTTGCTTCCATCTCCTGGCTATTGTAAATAGAGCTGCAATGAACATTGTGGTACATGACTCTTTTTGAATTATGGTTTGCTCAGGGTATATGCCCAGCAGTGGGATTGCTGGGTCGTATGGTAGTTCTATTTGTACTTTTGTAAGGAACCTCCATAGTGTTCTCCATAGTGGCTGTATCAATTTACCTTGCCACCAACAGTGCAGGAGTGTTCCCTTTTCTCCACACGCTCTCCAGCATTTATTGTTTCTAGATTTTTTGATGATGGCCATTCTGACCCGTGTGACATGATACCTCATTGTAGTTTTGATTTGCATTTCTCTAATGATTAATGATATTGAGCATTCTTTCATGTGTTTGTTGGCAATCTGTATATCTTCTTTGGAGAAATGTCTATTTAGGTCTTCTGCCCATTTTTGGATTGGGTTGTTTGTTTTTTTGTTATTGAGCTGCATGAGCTGCTTGCAAATTTTGGAGATTAATCCTTTGTCAGTTGTTTCATTTGCAAATATTTGAGACTTCTTTTTTCTACTAACCACAGTATCTTCAACTTTAAGTATCAATAGCCTTGTTTAGGGTTTGAAACATGGGGAAATTTTTCTTATTCCAATGTTAATGTTGCTTCTCCACTTCTGAATTGATGATGTAATCTTTCTTCTTGTTTTGTGGTCTTCATTTCTTTTCTTTCTCTCCCAATCTTCCCTGGAATATAGAAGCCTTCTATATAATAAATAATAAAGAGAGCAGCTAACCAGGTAATGGGAAATACCAGGATTAATGTGAGCAAAGACAGGACCATTATATATCCCTTTATTTATATCTCAAACCAAAACAAAAAACATCTTGAAATTTCTAATTTGCTTTACGTCCTATCGATGTGACCTAAGTACAGGTCTGGTGTTCACAAAAAAAATAATAATGATAATGATACTAGAAGCTGAAATTGCCAAAATAGAACAAATTTGAGATCTAGGGTGGGCAAATTATTTTTACTTCAAATAATGAAAAGTGTGTTTTTTTCTTAATATTACAAAAATATGTTATCCTTAATATGGAAAAGTAAGGTAATCCAATTTCTTAAACAAAAATACTATTTAGAAACAACAATTCAAAAGCTAATGCCAAACATAATTCAGCTTGCTCTGCTAACATTATTAAAGTAATGAAAAACTAGTTTTTAGAAAGAACATCTAATATGATGGCAGCCATTTTGTTTAACACAATCTGATCAAGAACACTTCATCATGGGTAAGTGAAAAGAAAGAGTTTCATTACCATCTTAATGGCAATTAAATAACCATTGACATCACTGGTAGGAAATGTCTTTCATCACCATTTCAGATTTCTTGAAATAGCAGGAAACGTGATTTTGTTATTGTAGTGTTAATGCAGTTAGGGTGTGTAATAGTCTCATAAAAGTAAAAACAGAGTTTGAGATTTAATGACAATCACCATCACTTTTTTGTTTAAGACAAAATAACTATATGCATTTGATCAAACCCCTAACCAGATTTGTAAGGAATCTTTTTCTTGTCAGTGAAACCAGTTTTACTCCATTATAGAACTGATTATTCCAACCTAATAATAAAGGCAGTCAGCAGTGGGATTTAAAATAGAACGGTGCCTATGGAAGTAAGAATGATCCATATACTTTTCCACTGGTATCTTAAGATATCACATTTCTTACTTTTGCCTTTAAACCTACTCCCGACCTTCTTCTTTTATTTGGTCAATACATAATAGAATCTTCATAAAATGTTTTTACCTTAAAAATCCAAAATGCAAAATAACATATAATTTTGTGATATTTCATTTAACTCAATAATTGTTTCCATATTTTTTGGCTCTCTCTGGCTAGTGTCAAACTGTTTTGATTATTAGCTGATGAAAATGAGGAAATTTCCCCCCCTCTACACTGCTATTCAGCTTTCACTTAATAGCAGATATTTCCTCTGATATCACAGCTTGCAAGCACTGCTTAACCATTTAATTCATGTGCTTCATATTTCTGACTTTACTGCACAGTAATCCTATGTGGAAGCCTATCTCTACTCCTAGAAGAAAGTTTATCCACTGGCAGCTATGGTGTCCTTCAGAATTTAACGAAAAAGAGACCACCATGATTGCACAAAATATTACAGCGCTCTCATTCTCTTAAAAATGTAAAAATCCATAGACTAAGGAGTTGATGGTAAATGGTACTCTTCTTAACCTATGGCAGAGTAAAACACTTTGCTAGTCTTTTTTTTTTTTTTTTTTTTTTTTGGTTTTTGTGGTACACGGACCTCTCACTGTTGTGGCCTCTCCCATTGCAGAGCACAGGCTCAGCAGCCATGGCTCACGGGCCCAGCCGCTCCGCGCCGCTCCGCGGCACGTGGGATCTTCCCGGACCGGGGCACGAACCCGTGTCCCCTGCATCGGCAGGTGGACTCTCAACCACTGCGCCACCAGGGAAGCCCCAATCTGCATGTTTTTGACAGCTCATTTTTCCCGTTTTTTTCCTCAAAGCAGGTCTAAAATTCTGAAGTCAGTACTGCCACCACCTGAATTCCAGGGCATCCTTTCACCTGAGGGTATCCCAGGGTCAGAGGAGTCAGCCAAGCCCCATGGAAGTCAAAAATCTATTCACAAAGCTCAGGAAAAGTCATGAATATTAGGGCAAATTCCAAGGGCCAACCATCTCAGGGGCACACTCCATCAAGAGAAGCCAAGGGAAAGGGCTGGTAGAGGAAAATTAAAGGTTCTTATTTTCATTCTAACAGTAACCACTACCTACTTATACAATTTCTAGGTGTCAACATACAATGTCACTTGGATATTTATTGTATGTTTTAATTCCATTTTGAGCTATGTGCTGAATAAATTCCACTGTTATCATGGAAAAATATGGTAAAATGGAATCATAAAAAAGTTTCATCTTTCCACCTCTTATTTCTAGTACAAAGGGGAAAATAAACATCATTATGGGGAAAGAAATGATGAGAAAGAAAAAGAAAAATTTCTTTGATATGTAAATAATAAAGAAGACACTACAGCACCGAATGACACCGAAAAAAGCCTTGTCTCAAAGTAAAATCCAGGGTCTGAGAAAACCAAGCTCTAATTGTTATTCAAACATGGAACTTTTAAAATAATTTTTAAGTGAAGGTATTTTCATTCTTTCCTAATGTCTGTATGTACTCTGAAAGGGAAGTTAAATATTGTGATTTTTTTCAATGTTGTTTTGCTAGTGTTTAGATCTAGAGTTCAATTTACTGAACTTCCTCCGAAAAGTATGTGTTGTCCCACTTGCCTGAGCATAATTTGGTGCATGTGAGGAACTGAAAGGGATTATAAGAAAACCACAAGACATAGTTCTCTTCTGGCTGTTATTATTATTTGGCACCAGAACTTGAGCCTGAAAGGTTTATTTCCGTAAAGTTCAAAACACATCTTGTGTGCACTATGTAATTATCATATATTTTTTACCTCCTTGAGGGAAATTTGCTCTTCCAGTTTAGATCCCAGATGGCATAATTCCCTAAGTCTATTTTATATATACGTGTGTGTGTGTGTGTGTGTGTCTGTCTGTCTGTCTGTTTATAAATATATCTTAAAGCACACATGTGATAGATGTGACAGTCCTCCAGACAAGCCCTCAGCTGGCTCTCAATTAGGACAAGTCAGAAGTCATATTACTTGGCCCTCAGAGGGTTTGATATTCATGTCCAAGCTTCTGTCTTTAATATTCACATAATATGCAGCCAGCTTAGCGTCCCTTGCCGGGTCACGTGGCAATGCTACCACCTAGTGGAGCTTGCCTATCTAACCCTATCAAGAAAACTCCCATTTGTGGCTGGGTAAGTGGCCTTCTCCCAAGAACTTCCTTCCTAAAAATACTCCCTGCTATGGCAACGGCCAACCTAGCTCTACTGGCAAATATGCAGGATAGAACACAAAAACACTACTGATTAAGTAAACATAGCAATTATTTCTATTCATTTTCAGTTTAAAAAAAAATTCCAATCTAGCTTTTATCAGTTCTCCTTGTTATCATCTGTTGAACACTTATTGCATTGTAGGTGTTTTGTAAGCATCTCTAATTCTCACAATAAACCTACAAGATTGGTGGTGTTACCATTTGCTTTACTAATAAGAAAATGAGGCTCCAAAAGCTACTTGCACAAGTAACTCACACAGAGACCTTCCATTTCTACCTTCACAAAGATTAAATATTTACATCTATAGTTGCATTTAAGAACTCTGTATGCTAGGTGCTAACAAATTATATATAGGTTCTTAGTTACAATTAGCCAGGTCACCAAACTATCAATATTTCAGCAGTTGACCAGGTACTAGCTTTACAAGCATTTTCCTTTGCAGAAAAAAGTATATAAAAACAAAATTAATTAACTGCTCCCTCTTAAAAAGGCTGAGTCTATTCAAGGCTGCAGCAGGAGGGCTATAAGAGAGACTCCTCAGGAAGAGAAAATACTTAATCTAGTTCTTTCATAGAATTTCCTGAGGGGAAGGTAAACTGCCCAGTCTCCCAGAACATCAAAACTTCAGTTGAAAATGAGCTAATCTTTCAATCAGCTCCATTGGGCTCTTCGGCAGGAGGCAGAGGAAGCTTGGACAGTCACAGTCTGTTGTGAGACTACGGGATTTTCTTCCTCAGTGCTATTATTTTGTCACCTTTCACAAGTAATAAATCCTTTAAAGCCTAACAAGTAATTGTAGAGAGGTTGAAACTAAAGCTGCTATAGTTGCAAAGCTTTTAATGTGTCACTGGAGCAAACCATCACGCTCACTGTTCTGAACAAAAATGTCCTTCAACGCAATGGAGTTATTTTTTACCACCTGCTATATATCTGGCACTGCGTTAGAAGCACACATACAAACACATGCATGCACCCAAAACAGTAACTCTTGTCTCAAGAAATGTAATGAAGAGGCTAAACGTTTACAAGTAATAATCAAAATTTTTAGTAAAACTTCCCTAGCATATTGAGAGGAAAGGATTCATAGCTGGGATGCTACAAAATTGTCAAATCCAAATATAAAGTCATAGAATTTTATGGAAGTCAAGGTGCCATCAGAAAACAGAATCCTCCCAAGATGGTTCAAATGAAGAGATGCTAATGAAGCGACTAACAACAAAGGTGTGAGAAGAACTGAGCTAGCATACAAGGCATGACGAGGAGGCATCCAGAGGCCCAACCGTGTGAGGGCATTACCACCTCTAGAGCTGAGGGAATAGGAGGAAGAAATGGTGTTAAAGGAGCCCAGTAAGGGCTGAAGCCGCAGGAGGGGCTGTCCAACAGGAGCTGAATCATGGAGGAGCACATCTGTTGCAGGAGAAACAGCTACACGGAAGCAGGGAGGAAGAAAAGAAAAGATACCCACGCCTCTCTTTCCTTCTACACATCCATGTCCTCCCAGGGCCTCCTCTGGCTGAAACCAAATGAAGTCAGCTGGAAAGGGAACCCAGATGATGCTGATTACAGTCAGGACAGGGAGTAAAATGGGAGGGAAGACAAATACAGAATATTAGCATGTATGTTGAGGAAATTTTATTATTATTATAAATATTAATAAGCATTAAACACAAAAGATTAACTATGTGAAACACTGTTCTAAGTGTCTTACACATATTAAATCATTTAATCCTCACAATGACCTTATGAGTTAAGACTATTATTATCCCCATTTACAGATGAAGCAACTGAGGTACAGAAAGGTTGAATAACTTGCCCAAGGTCACACAGCTAGTAAGTGGTAAAGCTCAGACTGGAACCTAGGTGACCCGGCTCCAAAGCTCATGGCCTTAAACATAATGTCCCACTACCTATCCTACTCCTAAAACCCCCTCTCCACAGCAGCACCCTCAGAGCAGGCCCTCTGGATATGAAAGTAACAACATAAAATCAAATGTGATACCTCAGATTTCACCAAATATTTCTTGTTAATAAACACAGAGAGTAAGTGTTTGGGATATACACTCCTCTCCCATACAAGGAAAGAAAATTTAGTATCATTTTGATTGCTTTTAATTCTCACAGATGTAGGAACCCCTGGAGGGGTAGTGGGAAAATAATCAGAAAATACTCCATTACAAAGGAGAAAACCAGTGGCGGAAAGGAAAAACACATTATTTAAAGCCCAAAGAGAGAAGTTATTTTCACAAAGAGCAACTACTGGTATTGCTTTGCCTTTGGTTAAGCTGAACCTGGATAAATGTTGATGTTCTCGAACCAGTAAAACTGTAAAGCTCCTCAGAGACGTTTCTTCTTGGAGGCAAAAGAAAACTGATTAGCCATTTAACCTGAGGTAGGTACGCAACCCGAGTTTAAAAGGAAGCAGGCATAAAGGAGGATTTATTCAAACAAGTCTGCAATAGTCACCAGATTGTTGTTGCAACTCATCATATCCTTCCTGAAAAATATGGAAGAAATGCTAAGCTTTCCCTGGTCCATAATAAATCACTCAAGAGCTGCCACTCCCAGGCTAAATCTGCTGGTCCGCTCCCTACCTCTCCCTTTTTTTCCCTCCTATTTTTCCTCTCTCATATTTCCAGTCTCAGTTAAAGAATGAGAAGACAATGGGAGTAAAAGTAGACCATTTTTGGCCTCTGTTGTTGCCCTAAATACCCAAGAAAATAAAGAGTATGCCTCCCCTGCTCTTGCTCAACATTTCTGCATCAGAAATCATAGCTGACATACTTGCACCAGAAGGACATATTATTTTGGCTTTGGACTTAAAGAGAGGAGGTGGTCACTTTAAAAGATGTAAGTATTATCAGAAGACTATTGTCCAAAGTTCCTCTCCCCCTATCTTGAACCAAGGCATCAAATTTCTTGAAGATTTATTTCTTTGAACTATCAGTAAAAATATTAGCTATGTTTAACAGATTTCAAAGCACATTAGAAGCATTTCTTATTTGATCTTCATAACAAACCTATGATTTATCCAACCTGCTTATCTCTGTTCATGTCACCACCACTGTTTATGGGGGTTAGTAAGGTGGGCCTCTGATGATTTGAAAATTAAATAAGGTAAGGAGCACAGTATGGAAAGGGAAAAATAAACGAGTGACTACAGTGGAGATATCTAACAAATACAACTTTGGCCAGGTTTAAAAAATTAACATCAAGATGATAAGACATGTTAATACTATGTACTCTTGAAGTTATGGAAAATGGCACTTGATTTTCCTCCCCCAAACTCATAAACTCAGTCTCATCATGAGAAAAAATACAAGACAAATCCCAAGGGAGGGACATTCTACAAAATCGCTGACCAGTACTCCTCAAAACTGTCAAGATCATCAAAAACAAGGAAAGTCTGAAAAACTGTCAGAGCCAAGAATAACTGAGATGACTAAATGTAATGTGGTATCCCAAATGGGATCCTGGAACAGAAAAAAAGACATTAGGTGAAAAATAAGAAAAACAGAATAAGTTTAATATAGTTAATTTTAATATAGTTAATAATAATGTATCAATACGGGTTCATTAATTGCAACAAACATACCATACTAATATAAGATATTAATAATAGGGGTAAGTGGCTATAGAGTATATGGGGAATCTCTGTACTATCTTCACATTTTTTCCATAAATCTAAAACCGTTCTAAAAATAATGTTTATTTTTAAAAATGAAATAAGGGGTGACCCTGTCAAAGAGGAAAGGAAAAGAAACTAGTGTTTACTGAGGCCATATAGTGTAACAAGAACTATACCTACATTGTCTCATTTAATCCTCACAGAAACCTTCCAGGAAACTTGTCTTATTGCCCAAAGGTGAGGCATTTGCTCCCATGGCATCCAGTTCTTAACCTTAACTCTGGTGCTTACCACACAGTAGAGAAATAGCTGACATACTTTCCACAACCCCAGCTAGACTGTCAAGTTCTGGAGTATAAGAACTACCACAGCTATTATTAACTCCTTTTTATGGAAAAGAAAACTGAGGGCGCACAGCTTCTATGGAGCAGATATGGAATTTAGAATTACATGTGTTTGACTCCAAGTCTGTGTGTTCTCCTTTACATGAAGATGATTCCCTAAGCTTCCACCAACAAATCTCATCACCCTTACAAATGACCTAACTGAAGAACTGGTAGAAACTGTTTAAAAGATTCTAGATCATACTGGTGGAAGAGAACTTACTGGATTTCTGTGCCCTACAGTGAGAATCACTCCTGATGAATACCCAATAGGGCAATATCTTAACGCTTTTCTGGAGCAGTTCTGCTCCAATTTAACAGACATCATCTAAGATAGACTGGTTCATATTTGGAAAAATGCTTAATATGCACCTGTTCTTTACTTTTGTTTTTAACCTTGATTGTAAATACTTGCTAGGAACTCTATGCAATCGGTCCAGTATAAGAAGTGTACTTTTTTTCTGAAATTCAACTAACTCCCTACTCCCCTTGGTAGCAAAAAACTTAAACTCACTGATTGAAGTTAAACCCAGTTAATCTGGTACTTTCTCAATCAAATCACAGTTAACTCAGTTTCGGGTTCTCTCCCGCGTTCGTTTAAGTTCTAGTTGGCTTAGTGTCATGGCATCAGGGAAAGACACCTGACCCTCAGTCCATGGAATCTTTATCAAGTCTAGGAAAAGGACAACACTCTCTTACATTAATTATTATGAGTTCTTGCTAACCTTCCAATCCTTTCTTTAAACTACTGTTTCCATCAGAAGTTTTAAACCCAGAAGTTGGGATCAACTAGGTTTTTTTCAATTGTTCTGTCAGGTCTTCCTTCTCTGAAATAGTGAGCACAGGCTGCCTGAAATGGAGATAAAGGTCATTTGAAAATTTAAAAAAAAAAAAAAAAAGAAAGAAAGAATTACTAAAAATGAAAACAGTTGTTAATGTCAAAATTTTCCACATGACATAATTTGGACCAAGTTGAATGAATTTCTGTATTTGAGGTACTAAGAACTGGGCCACAGAAGTGTAGAATGCAGATGGGAAAACATAGCTTTCTCAAGTTAAAAAGAATATGAATACTTGCTTTCAGAGTGCCTTGACAATCTTCTTCACAGCCATTTCACAATAATCTTTGGGTTACCCTAAGAAATGACTTTTCTTAGTAACTAAGTAACTTAAAAGACCTATGGAGTCTTCTCTGGCTAAGCCCTTGAGTGTATGGTTACCAAGGCAAGAGGAGAGAACAAACCTCATGCTTATCAATCAGAGACTTTTATAACGAGCATCATAACTTTATCATGGACTTTATAAATCCAAACCACAGCAAGGATGCAGAGGACACCATATGGAGAGAGGTTTCCAATTTCCCCTGCCACTATGAAATTACTCTCAGACTCCACATTGAAGAGAAGCATAGGCAGCGGATAGAAATCAGAAGGGCCATGAGTTTAATATAAAAGACACTAAGCCATCAAAAAGAGACTAAACCAGAAAAGAGTAAAGAATTATAAATTTCAAAGCATAAAGTTTATTTTTTTTCTTAACTACCCAAGTAAGATTGTCAGCAATAGAGAAAATAAAGACGCCATATTTTTCTTGCACTTCTAAGTATAATGAGAGTGACTGCTGTTTTGCTAGCCAGTCCTCTAAAATCAATCTTTCCAACAGTAGTACACAGAAAAATAGTATGAGGCAAGACAGTAATAACTGCTCTCAGGTAACAAATCACAATATTCTAAATCAACTGTCACAAAAGTTTGTACTCTGTTCACTATTTTGACTGAGTAGTAGATATTGAAGTGATTTTTAAAAAGAGGAAAACACTTGGAAGGAAGAAGGAAGGAAGGAAGGCAAGGAGGGAGGGAAGGAGGAACAGAGGGAAGGAGAGAGGGATGGTCAGAGGGGAGGAGGAAGGGAGGGATAGAGGGAAAGAAAGAAACGGAACAAGGAAAGAGCAACAAAAATGACTTGTGTTGTACAATAGTAACTCTATGGTAAAATCATTTCCTCAACAAGTTACGAGTGAAATGAAAGCTGACTATAGTGCCAGATTGTTCAAATAAATAATGCTTCAAAAATCTCCCTTTAGTACGTCCCCAGTGAATTCAGAGCAACCAAAAAAGTGTTTTTCTGAAGTTTTCTTATCTTTACCTATCCTCCTGGTTTGAATCTCTTCTCCAGAAGAACTTGCAAACTCTCTATTGCAGCAAGTATAAAATTACCTATTAAATTTTATAAAATGCTGATGTTAAAAATGAATGAATGAAATAAAGAAAAAGAAGGAAGAAAGAAAGAGAGAGGGTAAAGGAGCATAAAGAAAACTAAAGCCCTTGAACATGTACTCATTAATGATTTTTGTTAATGTCTCCATATCTTCATGCACTAACAGGTAAATTCTAAAACCTAGATCCATTTACCAACTGATGTTCTGAGCTATTGCTTATAGCTGGAAAAGATACAATCCTCTCAGCAGAGGTGTAACCCATTTACCAGACTACACTGTAAATGAGCCTTCTTTCCTCCCAGGCTCCCTAGAAAGAATGTAATGGCAACTTCAGTCATTATAATTGTTCCACAAATGCCTTCAAGGAGATTTGAGAAGACCCAAAAGCCCACAAAGCTTATTGACTTATACAAAGAATGTACAAAGGAGTTTCATTTTTAATTCCAGTTTCTTAATTTTTTTTATCATTTTTCCCAGCACAGAGCAGTCTTTATGCCTGTGGATCTCCCTAAATGTTTATGTCCCAAAGGACAGAGAGGTGTGAAAAATGTGACTCATGTTCTTGATAAATTCATATTAAAAGACATGGCCTTGAAAATGAACAGCAAATGAAATCCCTTTTTCCTCTAAATTTTCTTTCATGTCAAAGGTTAGTCTTACTCATTCAACAACTTAGATTTCAGCACTTGAAAAATAATCACCCTATCTAAGTGGTAACAACAGCTAAGATTTTAGAAACATGAACAGAAAGTCTTTAGAAAAATAACTCAGGTTTAGCAGTTAAGAGTTCACAATTTTACTAGTCCAGAAATAAATTATTGCAAATTGAGTAACTATTTGCTAACTCTCACATAACTCACCAGGAAAATTTATGAAAATGAGGATGTTTGGACATATACTGCCTGACTCACTCTTAAAACACACTAAAACCTTGAGTATTCATCCTACAAAATAAAACTGTCAAGAAAGTAATAATCAAAAAATAAATTCATCTCTTTTCTGGGAAAAGTATAATAATTGAACTTATATTTTAAGCCAACAAATCCCAACCACAGATTACCCATCGAATACAACATAAATTTTTGTAATAAATCGATTTTCTGTTCCTTTTCTCCCTTGCAGGTTAATGAGAGCAAACTTCTGACACGCTACCAAAGAATTTAGCTTTAAAAACCAGATAACTTGCATATCAGTCATACCTCATTCTGTTCTGGAAAAGATTAGGACTTTTCTTTGTATTTAGCTTACACATGAAACCGTTATGAAATTGTGAGTGAGAACAGTGAAGGTCACAAAACTTACCTGCCAAAATGCCTTTTACTTAAGCAGTTTGTTAACACAGACTGTCTCATCTACTCTATAAATTCTTGATCTGTACTAAGGTAAAAATAAGGGCTAACATATAGTGAGTGCTTACTATGTGCCAGGCACTATTTAAAGCACTGACAGAAATTAATTCAAATAATATTCATAACAATATTTCCATACCTTAGCAGAAAAACTAAAACCAATTGGGAATATGAGAAAATGAAAACAGTCTGATTTGTTTGGATGGCTGGATCATGAATTAATTTTTTCTTCCATTTTGACTGCCATTAGTGTTACTCACATAATAAATACATTTGTAAAGTTTTCTTAAACCTCTTCCAAACACTATTTTCCACCAGGAAAATGGGGATAATAATAATACCTTCTTCATAAAGTTGCTGCATTAGTTTTACATACTGCAAAAATCTCTCCAAAACACTACTTGTATTCATACAGTATTCAACTGCTCATTAGAACTAATCAAACTTCTTAGCTGGCTCTGCGAGTCACTCTTTTTTATCTCATTATTTCTCTGTACAGCCCTCCATCCCAGTCGGGCCCAGGTTCACACCTAAATCACTCCCAGCTGCCGATCTTAACTCATCTACCCTTCCCACCTCCTTACAAATATACTCATCACTCCTCGCTGCTGATCATGCCTTCCCCATTCTTCATCTTCCAGGTTACATTCCCCTATCTCCTTTTAAGTCTTCTCATCCTATGTGGATCTAACTGGCATGTGCAGAGTACCTATAATGGGCTTGGCACTTTTTGTATATTATTTCTTTTTTTTTTCTTTTTCTTTTTTTAATCGAAGTATAGTTGATGTACAATATTATACAAGTTACAGGTGTACAATACAGTGATTCAAAATTTTTAAAGGTTATACCCCATTTATAGTTATTATAAAATATTGGCTATATTCCCCGTGTTGTACAATATATCCTTATTTTATACATAAAAGTTTGTACCTCTTGATCATCTACCCCTATACGGCCCCTCCTTCCTTCCCTCTCCCCATTGATAACCATTAGTTTGTTCTCTATATTCTTTTTTGTTATATTCATTAATTTGTTGTATTTGTTAGATTCCACATATAAGTGATATCATACAGTATTTGTCTTTGTCTGACTTATTTCATTTAACATCATACCATCCAAGTCCATCCATGTTGCTGCAAATGGCAAATATTCCTTCTTTTTTATGATTGAGTAGTATTTCATTGCGTTATTTAATTCTTTAAATAATTCTACAGATAGTTAATAGTGCCCTATTAGATACATGAGGATTAGAGACTGTGATTTATCCAGAGTGATAAAGTCAGGGTTCACTCTCAGTTATGCTGGTCCATCCTGCACTTAAGAGCTTGTACCACACAAATATGTCCTTAATTTGTATATTCTTACAATGTTCTCTAATTGCTTAGTATATGTGAAATTCATGTGACCCCCTAAGTCCCTTGAGATCTAGTCCTCATGCAGGGCACATGATAGTGCTTAGTTAACATTGCTTACTTGAATTGGCAGACAAGGAAGGCCTCAAAAGTGATAAAAAAGTTCCCATAAAAGAGTTACTATGGGGCTTCCCTGGTGGCGCAGTGGTTGAGAATCCGCCTGCCGATGCAGGAAACACGGGTTCGTGCCCTGGTCCGGGAAGATCCCACATGCCGCGGCTGGGCCCGTGAGCCGTGGCCGCTGGGCCTGCGCGTCGGGAGCCTGTGCTCCGCAATGGGAGAGGCCACAACAGTGAGAGGCCCACATACCGCAAAAAAAAAAAAAAAAAAAAAAAAAAAAAAAAGAGTTACTATGTAAATATTAAATCATCCCAGAATTTCCTAAAAGGACAGTGAACTACCAGATGCTTCAGAGAGCCCAGTAGAAGCTTCATCATGGAGAAACAGTCAGTAGGTGTTTGAAGATGATGATGAGAAACTCTTCAAGGAATTGGACCTTTGACAAAATGGAGTAGAAGTGTCAGAGGAAGATCAGAGCAGAGTTGTCTGTCAGAACGTTAAGCATCCAAACATTTAACTTCCAAAGAGCTTATATCTTAAGATGAAGTGGGAAAGATAAATAGGGTGCTTCCTTCTATCACTTTCATGTTCCAAAGCATTTCCTTTTCTTATGACCCGAGACGTCCATGTCAGCTAAAGTTTTAGAAGACAACTAAATTGAGTTGTTTCACTACCACTAAGTAAATTTTGACACAATTCTTTAACCTCTGTCCAAAGGTCTGATCCAAATGGAAAGGAGGTGGAGCAATGCCTGGACAAGTCTCAGCAACCACTCACCCAGCTCTTATGCTGGCACCACTGGGGAATACCCAGCCATATACGCCGAGTTGCCATTTTGTGTTTCTCCCACACCAGGCACTACAACTGTATTACAGAACTTCAAGCCTTGCCATGGTGCCCTGGTGACAGAGCTAACACCCAATAAGCCCACAGCTACAGAGCTATTAGGAGAAAGCACACCTTTGACAGCAGTGGGTTTCAACCTTAGCCTATGGCTAATGGGCATAACTCTAAAAGGAAACTCCTACCCAACACCTCTTCAAGCTGTCTTCTTTATAATCTTTAATCAGTAATCATTTCCATCATTTATGGCCCTTAGTGCTTCTTAATGTAAGTCTTTTGGAAACGGTGAACAAACCAGCAGTTAAAAGGTCCTAGCTCCTCACTGCAGTCCTGCTCAGTGGCATGTATGAGTCTCTTTGTGGCTTTTATTCATGGCATGTGGCAGCTGGAGCACAGCTGACCCCATCCTTCAACAGTCTCATTCGCCTCGTTTTCAGGGGTCAGAGACAACACTCCAGCTTCCAGTTCCATGCCCAATGACAGGGTAAAGGATCTCTTCCACAGAAAGGCAAGGTTAATGAACAGCTCGAATCAATGGCTTATTCTTTCTCCTCTCTTTCCCTCTCCTGTGCCAAGGGATCTCCCCCCAGCTTTGTAACACCTTCTGTCACCAACACAATTAAGCCCACCACTAAGTACCCACCACCCCCAACACAATGATGTGTAGAGAATAGTAATGGATCAAGACTTGAGCCAGCAGAGAAAAGGGGTATGATATCTCACTGGGAAAATGTGTTCACTAAACCACTTACCCTCTCAAAAACTGGTTTAAACACGTCTGAAAAAAGTTAATAAAGCATTATTACCTCCTTAAGCCTCCATGCACACTTACATACAACACTATATCAGCCAAGAATGTATTTACTTTAGGTTGGGTTTTTTTAAGGAATTGCTAGACTATCATATGAAACATCCCCAAAACATAAATATATATGTATATCTATATTATACAGAGAGCTGTATATAGAAATATAACCACAAACATTTAGAAATATGTATTTATATATAGCTATTATTTATATTTTGAATTTTATATAGTATTTTTATTTATTTACTTATGATATATAAATATTACATAATAGATACATATATAAAATATGTATTTTTATGTATGTAGATATTTTACATAAAATATATTAATATAAATATATAGTAACATAAATATTTCAAATAACATACTTATATAGAGAATTTATTTTATATATAAATGTGAATGTTTCCTAAAATATAAATATATACACCTTCACCCTAAACAAAACCTTGTGAGAGTCATTCAAGTCCACGGTGAAATTTCTTCCACTCCTTACTTTATTTTTTGTGTTTGTTTATGTTATGAATGGGGAAGGGGTGACAACAACAGAATCACCATATCTAATGAAGTCTGGCTCTGCTATCAGGTCAAATAAAAATCTCAAGAGTTCTATGAACTTGAGGTGTCCTCACTATTTAAAATGAACTCTTTCATTTTCAAGAGGATGATACAGGGATTATAAATAGAAGTTTCACTCCTAAATACTGACAAATATAACTATTTTTTATGGATTTCACAGGCCAATATAACCAAACCAAAGTCAAGACTAAAACTGGACAGAAAAAAATTAAATAAAGCTAAGACAATGATAATATTTATTCCCAGATACACAGATAACTATAATGAAATAACAGTCTCAATCATTGGAAAAGGGTTGTTTGTCAGTTTCAAAAAAAAAAGTATATGTGCATATCTAATTCATAAAGAATTTGTGAATATGGAGAAAAATATAAATTTAAGTTCTTATTCATTTATTTTTTATTTATTTACTTCCCACTCAACTAATTTCAAAGAAGGATCTAGGTAGAATTCCTTTCTAAACTATCAAAGAATCCACTAGTGAAAGGCGGTGGCAGCAGTGGAAGTAGTGTTAATACGGCTGCTGATTTTCCTGCCCTTCCCCAGACCAGGGTCTTTCCCACCAGGCTGGTGCTGCCCTCCCACATTCCCTTGATTCAAAGAAAAATAAATAAATACATATTTTACTATTTGGCAGTATGTCTGACTTTTTAAAAGCCATTCCATCAAACACTAAAAGTAAATAATTGTGCGGCTTATGTATACAACTTGCATTGTTTATGGCAATTATGACAGAAGAAAGGCAAAGAAAGAGGAAACATTTTCTTCTGGCATTTCTAAATAGCTTCTGACATAGTAAGTTATTGCATTTGAAGAATATAAACTACCTCAGCAAATTCTATTCCCCCCAGGAATTGCCAGAACTGCATTCTGCAAACACTAAAAAAGAAGAAGAATACTTCTGCCAAATACAAAGATGGTATCTATTAGTGAAAGAGTTAAGAAAATGATGAGCTCTGTAATAGATTTTCTTTTCATTCTAAATATGTTGTAAAATATTCTAGCAGCTCAGATGGATGCATTCATCACCTTATACCTTGAAAGAAATTTATGAATATCACTAAAAAAGTTTACTATCAGAGCCACAGCACTTTTCCCACTTTTCACCACAGAACTGTTTCATCACATACCTATTAATATCTTGCAAAATACTAAAATTCCCAGAACATAGCTCAGAAACCAGTTATACAGAATTTAATAATTTATCAAACAACAGTATGGATAACAGAAGCACATATATGTGCTAAAGAAGGGAAGAAAAGTATTTATAGATAGAGAATGCTCCTCAAATATTATAGGCAATAGTCCTGACTCCTACTTTCCCCTACTTCCAACCCAGTCTTATTCAGTTTCTCTACCTTTTCACCAATTTCCTAATTTTAATTCTCCTAATTTCCTAATTTTAATTCTCAAAAAAAGGTTCATGACTATCTGAATCAACCTTACGCAGATTTTTATTTACTAATTTTAATTCCTAATTTCCTAATTTGTGTGTGTGTGTGTGGTGGTACACGGCCCTCTCACTGTTGTGGCCCCTCCCGTTGTGGAGCGCAGGCTCCGGACGTGCATCCTCAGCGGCCATGGCTCACGGGCCCAGCCGCTCCGCGGCACGTGGGATCCTCCCGGACCGGGGCACAAACCCATGTCCCCTGCATCGGCAGGCGGACTCTAAACTACTGCGCCACAAGGGAAGCCCTCTTAATTTCCTAATTTTAATTCTCAAAAAAAAGGTTCATGACTATCTGAATCAACCTTACTCAGATTTTTATTTACAGATAAAAGAAAAGCCAAATATAACTAAGCAAAACTACACTGAGCCCATGTAAATAATAATTTAAATAAATGTATTGTTAAAATGACAAAAAAATGTAGTAATTAAAACAATATGGGCTTCCCTGGTGGCACACTGGTTAAGAATCCGCCTGCCAATGCAGGGCACACGGGTTCGAGCCCTGGTCCGGGAAGATCCCACGTGCCGCGGAGCAACTAAGCCCGTGAGCCACAACTACTGAGACTGCACTCTAGAGCCAAAGAGCCACAACTACTAAAGCGCACGTGCCTAGAGCCCCTGCTCCGCAACAAGAGAAGCCACCACAATGAGAAGCCTGCACACCGTAACACTCACTGCAGCTAGAGAAAGCCTGCGCGCAGCAACAAAGACCCAACACAGCCAAAAATAAGTAAGTAAATAAATAAAATTAAAATAAATTCTTAAAAAAAACACAACATGTTTCCCCTTTTCAGGAACACTACAGTTTTAGCTAAAGTAAATATGATAGAGAAAAGCTAGAATATGCATAGAATAACTCTGAAAGGATACACAGAAACTGATAATAATGGTTGCCTCTAAGGAAGAAAGCTAGAGGATTTTTTACTGTATATTTTTTGTAGTGCTTGAATTCTTCATCATATATAAGTATTGATTTTTCAAAAAATAAAAAATATATATTAAACATAAACATGTTTAAACAGTAAAGATATTAAGAATCCATATAGCAAACATAAGATGGTAGGGTTTGCCATCTACCTCATCATACTTGGGAATTTCCGACTTAGTTAAAAGTTAAAAGGCCAACTATGAAAATTATTTGTTTAAATATTACATTGACAAGAAATACTAGGCTCTCCAGAGAAAAAACAATTAAATAGCTATCCACAGCAAAAATAAAGCTCATGATGGTATGTTATACTTGGTTTAAACAGCTGACTCTTTATTCAATATCAGTAAATCCTCAGTAATGGGTGAATTCAAATAAACATCTAAGAAATTAAAATGATTGAATTCACAGTCATTGGCTGATAAAAAGCATTTCAAGGCCCAGGAACATTAAGCTTCCTGTGCCTTGATACCATGACACAAACAGAAAATCCTCAGGGAAACAGAGAATGATTCAGACTTAAAACTTTAGGGGAATACAGTTATATAAGCATTGAAAATAAGCCATAGGAAAAACTTTATATATTAAGACATTCATCAGTTTTATTTTAAAATGAGAAAAAATGGAAATAACCTAAATGCACATTAATACAGGAATTGCTCAGTTATAGAACATACCCTCAATCAGTATTATGAATTTTCATCATAAAAACTGTGGGACAACATGGAAATCACTGCTATCTAATGAAATCATAATATAAAACTGCATATATTCTATTAACAAAAATATGTTTCTATGCCATATTTGTGGTACTTGACTGATGCAGCTCCAAGATCACAGAGAGGAAAAAGCTAAAGACCAACACTCCTAATGTTCAATCACACACACACACATACACACACACACACACACACACACACACACTCATACCCCTCTACCATGCCATCAGAGGTACTGTTACCTCTTTGAGGCTCAGCATGGGAATGGACACATGTATCTGCCACATGAAAAAAACAACACTTCCCAAAATACTGTTGCCTTCCTCAACCTTGATAAAATCCCCCCAAATAACTCATATTCTTCCAGGATTAAAACCCTTCTACCTATCTCAACTCAAGCCTGGCTTCCATTTTTTTCCCCCTTTGGAAGTGTAATTCCAGGCTTCATCCTCTTCATTGGACCTAAAATCCTGAAACACAAAACACCCTGACATCCTCTCTGCCAGTTGATAAGGAATAATGTTAGGAATGAGATAGAGAAGTTAGGAAGGGGAATCAGTTTAGTTGAGGGAAATATTATTAATTTGTTCATTCATCCAACAAAAACACACTTCATGTATGGTATGTACCAGATGTGGAGAACACAGCAGTAAATAAAATAAACACAGTTCTCGGGCTTCCCTGGTGGCGCAGTGGTTGAGAGTCCGCCTGCCGATGCAGGAGACACGGGTTCGTGCCCTGGTCCGGGAGGATCCCACGTGCCGCGGAGCGGCTGGGCCCGTGAGCCATGGCCGCTGGGCCTGCGCGTCCGGAGCCTGCGCTCCGCAACGGGAGAGGCCCCAACAGTGAGAGGCCCGCATACCGCAAAAAAATAAAAAATAAAAATAAAAAATAAATAAACACAGTTCTCATTCATATCTGGGGTAATTAATGCTGAGTCTATTTTGAACACAATGAGTTTGAGTTACTGCTAGGATAACCCTAGTGGATAAGCTTGTAGATAGATAAAAACATGGTTTTCAAAAGAAGGGCAGGCAAGACTCTCCTCAGAGTTAGTTCTGGACACTAAGCACACAGAAATTGAATAGAGAGGATGTAAAAGGCTTGAGAAACTGAATGCTTCACTGAGAATAACAATGCAGGCTTGGTGGAATGGGCAATAAGCAAGATGTCAATTCCACAAATTTTAGAGACCTCAGAGGTAGAAGTTTACTGTGATGAATGATAAAGTGTAGAATATATTACACTAGATCATGTTGAGGTAGGATAGAGACAGAAGTTCAAGGCCTCAAGGACAGCCAGGACCATTAAGTTGGAGGAGTGGAAAAACATCATTTTCATTAGCCAAAAATTTTCAACATAGGAGCAATTTAAACCAACATAAGAGACCCTGGAATAAATTTTAATAATATCTCCACAGATAAATTCACTGAAGGAACACTTTAAAGGAGGTTGACATGCCTTAAGAGACTTGAGGGGAAAAAAATCCCATGAATACAAACAATAAAATGGCCTGGAGATGAGCTGAAAGAAAAATTAAAAACTGTAAAAGCTAAGTATATGACTCCCCAAAAAACATATTTTAGGAAAAAAAAGGAAAATGTTTAAAACAAAAAAAGGTACAGCTTCAAAGAACATTGGAAAACTCAGAAAGGAAAAAATGGAGCTGAGGAAGACAAGACAGAGCTAATAATCATATCCAATTTGGCTCTAATAATGATGTCAAGAATTTTTATTAAAATAATAAATACCATCAAGATATAAATACTTTGTAGCCACTAGTGACCTAATCCTCCCTTATCTCATGTATACTGCAACTATAAACAAACTACACATTTGGAGAACACGAAATAATCAAATTAAAAGTATTCCTTTGGGAAGTAACGTTGGATAATACTGTTTCATCCACAAAAAATGCAGCAATGAATGAGAATGAGCCACTCAAAAGAATAAAGAACTCCAAATTCTCCACACTGATAGAGAAAATGTGGTTAACGTTGCCACAGTATTTAGAGTAGCATAACTAGGCAGGGGATACTTTTCAGCAAATCTAATGTTTTTAATAGTATTTCAACATTTCTTCTCTGACATCAGTTTTTAAAATTAGGAAATGCCAAAGTGGTCAGAGAGAATTTAGTAATTATGTAATTTATTAACTTGGGGGTGACGAAGGAAAGTTTTGCATTTCATTTCAAAACTTACCTTGTTTTAAGAGCTACAATGGATTGAGTCTGGTGAAGTTTTCCACATTTTTATGAGGACAAAATGCTATTAAGACCTACAAACAAAATGTATTTTTATTAAAAATGACTAATGCTTAGTGAAAAGTTCAAAGACTGGAAAAGAAGCACTAAAAAGAGTTTTAAAAGCAACAGTTCAGCTCAGTCAGTTACTGGAAAAGTCATTTTCATAGTTAACCTTCAGGGCTAAGAAGCAGCTGAAAAAGCAGCTTATTCTATTATATAGTTAGTAAATGTCATGCACTATTCTTGAAAGAAGCAAAATGTTACCCTTAAAGACTGCAAATGACTCTATAAGAGCAGACAAGATATACAATAGATTTAACACACAATGCATGTCACATTAAAAGATACCTCTCCGGCTTCCCTGGTAGCGCAGTGGTTGGGAGTCTGCCTGCCGATGCAGGGGACACGGGTTCGTGCCCCGGTCCGGGGGGATCCCACGTGCCACAGAGTGGCTGGGCCCGTGGGCCATGGCCGCTGAGCCTGCGCGTCCGGAGCCTGTGCTCCACGGAGGGAGAGGCCACAGTGGTGAGAGGCCCGCGTACCGCAAAAAAAAAAAAAAAGCTACCTCTCAACCAGATGCAGTGTGTGATCACTGGGTGGCTCCTGGATTCAAAACCATAAATAAGTTAAAGGCTATAAAAAAATTTTTTTGTTATAATTAAAGAAAATTGAATACAGAATCTATACTAAATATTATTAATTTGAAGTTAAATTTCTTGGGCTTAATAATGTTTTACATTTAGGAAGGAGAATGTCCTTGTTCCTTAAATATTCATGCTGAAGTATTTGGGGGTAAAATGCAACTTACTTTCATATGTATGTAGTGTGTGTGTGTGTTTGTGTGTGTGTGTCTGTGTGTATAAAGCAAGTGCAGCAATTTTTTTTTTAATTGGTAAATCTAAATGTAGTGTATATGACCATTCACTGCACTATTATTTCTGTATTATTTCAATTTTTCTGTAGGTTTTAAATTTTTATAAATGTTAAGTCTGGGAAGGAAGGCAAGATACCTCAATCCAACATTGTTAGGAAATAGAATCTCTACAGAAACACAAAGCAGAACTAGATAGGAAACTATCACCAGAAAAGTCAAATGTATTTATCATCTAAATACACATGGCATACTGTACTAAGTATTCTAACAAAAAACTAATATAGTCTGTGGCTTTTAGGAACCTAGGGACAGGACAGGAATAAAGACACAGACGTAGAGAATGGACTTGAGGACACTGGGAGGGGGAAGGGTAAGCTGGGACGAAGTGAGAGAATGGCATGGACATATATACACTTCCAAACGTAAAATAGCTAGTGGGAAGCAGCTGCATAGCACGGGGATATCAGCTCGATGCTTTGTGACCCACCCCCCCGAGGGGTGGGATAGGGAGGGTGGGAGGGAGATACAAGAAGGAGGAGATATGGGGATATATGTATATGTATAGTTGATTCACTTTGTTATACAGCAGAGACTAACACACCACTGTAAAGCAATTATATTCCAATAAAGATGTTAAAAAAAAGAACATATAATCTAAGGCCAACACTGTTGATAAATATAATGAACATTTAAACTGAAAATAGAACAGCTGTACAAATTTAAACAATAAAGTAAGCATATGTCCTAATCATCACCACTTTTCTAACCACACACAAACAAAGCTGCCCAAATTTGGCAAAGTTCATTCCAACATTTATAACTCCATATACATTCTACCACTTCAACTAGCTCACAGGATATAGCTAGTTTAACCAGTATCGCTTTTTCATTCAAGAAATGAGAGTGACCATTAAGGAGGGACTTAATTTTGTGAGGGAAAGCAGCTCATTTCTGCTTATAGCACTACCTTAGACACTATAACAGAGTATTTTGTGCTAAATTACAAATTTTCCCTTTTCCCAACAAACCCTGCTTTCCTTCATGAGTCAATTCAAACATTCTTTCTTAGGAGCACTTTCTGATTGCCCTAAGTTAAATTAGGACAAAGATAATAATAATATTTTATTATTACCATGGAATATAATTTTTCCAATCCAAACTGACCCAGTATTTGCTAGGTGCTTGAGATACAACAATGAATAAGATACTTGCCATGCCAAGTTCCTAGTCTGGTACTGGAGACACTCATGCAAAGAAAAATTATGTATAATGTCAGGGAGGGGGAAATTTCCCCCCTCCCCATCTTGAGTTCTTTTTTCTGGTCTAATAATTAAATTGATGCAAGACAGATTAATTGGAGAAAAAAACATTTTTAATCTGTATGTAAAGAGGTCTCATAGAAATAGGACACCCAGAGTAACTAAAGCAGACTGTTTATACATCACTTTTAGACAAAGAAACAATTATTTGTGAAGATTTAACAAAACAAAGGGGCTTGTACTTGGGGTAACAGACTGATGAAGAAGTAAAGTTTGCTTATACAGCTTTCTTAGCCTTGAATTACCTAACTCTGGCGATAAGAATGCTTTCTATGCTCCTAGTATAGAGAGGATACCTTCACATGGGAGATTTATTTCCTGCTTTCAGAGGGAAAGTGTTTTCTATATGATTTTCCCACACCAGGTATCTGTCAAGTAACTGTTATTCAAAATAATTTGCCACCATGGCATATCTTGGGGCAACCATGATATGCCACCATGGCATATCTTGGGGCAACCTGCTCTGACCCACAACAATATCATCTACTATCATACCATCTACCAAGCTGCTCAAGTCTAAAACCTCAGATTCCTCTTAAATTCCTCTCTTTTCTCCATTGACATCTAGGCCATTGGCAAAATAACTCTATTACCAGACATATTCTGAATGCATCCTTTTTACTCTATCTCCACTACTACCCTGGTCCAGAACTAGCTTCTCTCACCTGGATTGCTACTATAAAACATAATTGTCTCCCATAAATGGTCTTCCCCTCTTAACTCCTTACAATCTGTTTTCTACACAGGAGCCAGAGTAATCTCTTAAAATATAAAACAGACCATGTCAGTCCCTTGCTTAAACTCTTCCAATGGTTTCACTTGGAATAAAATCCAAATTCTTCACCATAGCTGCCTGCCAGGTTCCATATGTTCTGGACCTGTCTGTATCTCTGGCCTAATCTCCTAATCTCTCACACAGTACACTTCAGCCATACTGGCTTTCTTTATATTCCTCAAATACACCAGCTTTTTACCTCTTACACTATTGGACTAGTGATTTCTCTCTGCCTAAAATGCTATGAATAGTTGTGTGGCCAGCTCATCATTGTCATGCAAGTTTCAATTAAAATGTTACTTCTCAGCCAGGCCTTTACCTATCACTCAATCTAAAATAGCCACCTGCCCACTTCCTTCACTTCACCCTGCTTTAGTATCATTGTAACACTGACCACTACTTGACCTCTTGTTATTCCATTATAATGGAATACTATAAGCAAGCTGTATACCAACAAATTAGTAACATATATGAAATGGACAAATTTCTAGAAAGACAAAAACTACTAAAACTGAATCAAGAGAAAATAGAAAGCCAGAGTACCTATACCTATAAAAATGAGAGACTGAATTATTAATTTTTAAAATTCCCACAAATAAAAGACCATGGCCAGTTGCCTACACTGGTGAGTTCTACCAAAAACTTAAGAAGAATTAATAAAGAGTTAAGATCAAGATGGCAAAGTAGGAAGACCTGAGATCATTTCCTTCCAAAGTCACACAAAAAACACAACTACTTACAGAGCAACTGTCTCTGACAATGACCTGAAGGCTAGAAGAAAAGATTTTCCACAACAAAAGACATAAAGAAGGAGACACAAGAAGATGAGTAAGAGGAGCAGAGACATGGTCCAGTAAGGACCCATACTCTTGTGGGCATGGCAACCCACAAGCTGTAGGGATATCAGAAATACACAGGTCCTCCCCTAGGAGTAAGGGGTCTGAGCCCCACATCAGGCTTCCCAGTCCATGGGTACAGAAACTGAAAACAACACAAATAAGTGGAAAGATATACCAACCCAGAAATAAATCCATCTTTACAGAGTCAATTAATCTATGACAAGTGGGCAGCGATATAAAATGAAGAAAAGACAGACTCTTCAATAAATGACTTTGGGAAAACTGGACAGATACATACAAAGAATGAAACTGAACCAATACTCTTACACCATATCCAAAAATAAACTCAAAATAAATTAAAGACTTAAATGTAAGACCAGAAACCACATAACTCCTAGAAGAAAACACAGGCAGTACACTCTAACATCGGTCTTAGAAATATCATTTCGGTTCTGTCTTCTCAGGCAAGGGAAACAAAAGCAAAAATAAACAAAAGGAACTACATCAAACTAAAAAGTTTTTGCACAGCAAAGGAAACCATCAATAAAATGAAAATACAACCTACTGAATGAGAGAAGATATTTGCAAATGATGTACCCAGTAGGGGTTAATATCCAAAATATGCAAAGAACGACAACTCAATATCCAAAAACAAGCAATCCAATTAAAAAATGGGCAGAGAACCTGAAGCGATATTCTTCTAAGGAAGACATACAGATGGTCAACAGATAAATGAAATGAGGCTCAACATCACTAATTATCAGGAAAATGAAAATCAAAACCACAATGAAATATGACTTCACACCTCTCAGAATGGCTATTATCAAAAAGACATCAAATAACAAGTGTTGGTGGGTTGTGGAGAAAAAGAAACCTTTGTACACTTTCCCTGTTGATGGGAATGTAAATTAGTGCAGCCACTACAGAAAACAGCATGCAGGTTTTCAAAAAAATTAGAAATAAAACTATCATATTATCCAGTAATTCCAATTCTGGGTATTTTTGTGATAAAAAACGAAAAACTAATTCAAAAAGGACATATGCACCCCTAAGTTCACTGCAACATTATTTACAATAGCCAATATATGGAAAAAACCTAAAAAAGAAAAAACCTAAGTGGCCATCAACAGATAAATGTATAAAGAAGTTGTGGTGTGTGTCTGTGTTTGTGTGTGTATACATACATACATACATATATACATGTGTTTGTATGCATAGGCAAATATATATGTATATAGTGGAATATTTCTCAGCCATAGAAAAGAATGAAATCTTGCCATGTGCAATAACATTGATGGATCTAGAGGATGGATCTAGAGGTATTATGCTAAGTGAAATAAGTCAGACACAGAAAGACAAACACCACATGATTTCACTTATATGTGGAATCTAGAAAACAAAACAAAACAGAAATAAACTCACAGATACAGAGAACAAATGGGTAGTTCCCAGAGTGGGATAGGAGAATGGACAAAATAGGTGAACAGGATTAAGAGGTGCAAATTTCCAGTCATATGATAAGTAAGTCACGGGGACATAATGTACACCATAGGGAATATAGTCAACAATAGTGTAATAACTTTGTATGGTGACAGATGGTTACTAGACTTATTGTGGTGATTATATTATTGATGTATATAAATGCTGACCAATTATGTTGTACACCTGAACCTAACATAATACTGTATGTCAATCTACTTCAATAAAAAATTAACATAATATTCATTATTAACAATAATTTTAAAAATTAATACTTTACACACTTCCAAACAATAGAAAAGGAGGGAACAGCTCCCAATTCAATGTATGAGGCCAGAATTTCTGTGATACCAATACGAGAAAGACACAAAAAGAAAAGAAAACTAAAGATCAATATCTCTTGTAAGTATAGATGCAAAAATCCTCACTAAAATACTAGCAAACCAAATTCATTAACATATAAAAGGATTATATACAATGACCAGTTATAGTAATAAACTATTTCAATAAAGTAAAGGGTAAAAACTACATAAATGTCTCAATAAGTGCAGAAAAGGTACTTCACAAAATTCAACACTCCTTCCTGATACAAATACTAAATAAACTAGGAATTGAGGAGAAGTTCCTCAACCTGATAAAGGCCATCTTGGCTAACCCCACAGCTAGTTTCATACATAATGGTGAAAGCCCAATGTTTTTCTCTTAAAATCAGGAATAAGACAAGGATATCTGCTCTCACCAATTCTATTAAAAATTATATTGGAGGGTCTATCTGGAGCAATTAGGCAAGAAAATGAACTAAAAGCCTTCCAGAAAGAAAGTATACCTATTTATATTTGCAGATATTTGTTACAGATATACAAAAATCTAAAGAATCCACTAAAAACCTATTACTGCTAATAAACAAGTTCAGCAATATTACAGGGTACAAGATAAATATACAAAAATCAACTGTATTTCTATACACTAACAATGAACAATCTAAAAATGAAGTCAAGAAAATACAATTTAGATAACATCAAAATGAAAAGAATACTTAAGAACAAATTTAACAAAAAAAATACAAAGTTTATACTCTAAAAACTATTAAATGCAGTTGAAAGAAATTTAAGGTGTAAATAAACAGAAAGACCCCACATCTATGGTCACCTGATTTAAGACAAAGTAGGCAAGAACATACAATGGAGTAAAGACAGTTTCTTCAATAAGTGGTGCTGGAAAAACTGGACAGCTACATATAAAAGAACGAAATTAGAAGATTCTCTAACACCACACACAAAAATAAACTCAAAATGGATTAAAGACCTAAATGTAACACTGGATACCATAAAACTCTTGGAGGAAAACACAGGAAGAACACTCTTTAACATAAATCACAGCGAAATCTTTTTTAATCCTCCTCTGGGAGTAGTAAAAATAAAAACAAAAATAAACAAATGCGACCTAATTAAACTTAAAAGCTTTTGTACAGCAAAGGAAACCAGCAACAAAACGAAAAACAACCCCACAGAATGGGAGAAAATATTGCCAAATGAAGTGACTGACAAGGGATTAATCTCTAAAATATACAAACAGCTCATACAGCTCAATATCAAAAAAAAAAACAACCCAATCAAAAACTGGAGAAGATCTAAACAGATATTTCTCCAAAGAAGACATACAGATCACCAAGAGGCACATGAAAAGGTGTTCAACATCACTAATTATTAGAGAAATGCAAATCAAAACTACAATGAGGTATCACCTCACACCAGTCAGAATGGCCATCATCAAAAAATGTACAAACAATAAATGCTGTAGAGGGTGTGGAGAAAAGGGAACCCTCCTACACTGCTGGTGCAAATGTAAATTGGTACAACCACTATGGAGAACAGTATGGAGATTCCTTAAAAACTAAAAATAGAGCTACCATATGATCCAGCAATCCCACTCTAGGGCATATATCCAGAGAAAACCATAATTCAAAAGGATACATGCACCTCAATGTTCATTGCAGCACTATTTACAACAACCAGGACAGGGAAGTAACCTAAATGTCCATCCATGGAGGAATGGATAAACAAGATGTGGTACATATATACCATGGAATATTACTCAGCTATAAAAAAGATCAAAATACTGCCATTTGCAGCAACATGAATGGACCTAGAGATTGTCATACTAAATGAAGTAAGTCAGAGAAAGACAAACATCGCATGATATCGCTTATTATGTGGAATCGTAAACAATGGTACAAATGAACTTATTTACAAAGCAGAAATTGAGTCACAGATGTAGAAAACAACTTAATGGTTACCAAGGGAGAAAAGGGGGGGATAAACTGGGAGACTGTGATTAACATATACACACTACTATATATAGAAGATAACTGATAAGAACCTACTGTACAGCACAAGGAACTCTATTTGGTGCTCTGTAATGACCTACATGGAAATGGAGTCTAAAAGAGACTGGATATGTATATGTATGGCTGATACACTTTGCTGTACACCAGAAACTAACACAACACTGTAAATCAACGATATTCCAATAAAAAAATTAAATAAAAAATAAATGAATAAATAAACAGAAAGACCCAAGTAAAAGTTTAGTAGACTTAATATTTTTAAGATGGCAAGACCTACAAATTCAACACAATCCTTATCAAAATCCCAACTGACTTTCTGGCAGAAATTGACAAGTTGATCCTAAAGTTCATATGGAATTTTAAGGGACTCTGAATATCCAAAGCAATCTTGAAAATGAAGAACAAAGTAGGAGGACTCCCAAGTTCAAAACTTACTACAAAGCTACAGTGATCAAGATAGTGTTGTACTTCGCAAAGGAAACCATAAAAAAAAAAAAAGAAAAAAACCTATAGAACAGGAGAAAATATTTGGAAATGATACAACCAACAAGGGCTTAATCTCCAAAATATACAAACAGCTCATACAACTCAACAACAAAAAAAACAAACAACGCAATCGAAAAATGGGCAGAAGACCTTAACAGACATCTCTCCAAAGAAGACATACATATGGCCAGTAGGCACATAAAAAGATGCTCAACAACTCTAATTACTATCAGGGAAATGCAAATCAAAACTAGTGAGGTACCACCTCACACAGGTCAGAATGGCCATCATTAAAAATTCTACAAATAACAAATGCTGGAGAGGGTATGGAGAAAAGGAAGCCCTCTTACACTGTTGCTGAGAATGTAAGTTGGTGCAGCCACTATGGAAAACAGTATGGAGGTTCCTTAAAAAACTAAAAACAGAGAAACAGAATGATATAGCAATCCCACTCCTGGGCACACACCTGGACAAAACTATAATTCAAAAAGATACGTGCACCCATATGTTCATAGCAGCACTACTCACAATAGGCAAAACATGGAAACAAGATAAATATCCATCAACAGATGAACAGACAAAGAATGTGTGGTACTTATATACAATAGAATACTACTCAGCCATAAATAAAGAACAAAATAATGCCATTTGCAGCAACACGGACGGACCTAGAGGTTATCATGCTAATTAAAGTAAGTCAGAAAGAGAAAGACAAATACCATATGATATCATTTATATGTGGAATCTAAAGTATGGCACAAATGAACCTATCTACAAAACAGAAACAGACTCACAGACATAGAGATCATACTCGTGGTTGCCAAGGGGGAGGGGGAAGGAGAGGGATGGACTGGGAATTTGGGGTTGGTAGATGCAAGCTATTACATTTAGAATGGATAAACAACAAGGTCCTACTGTATAACACAGGGAACTATATCCAATCTCCTAGAATAAACCATAATGGAAAAGAATATTTAAAAAAAAGAATGTTTTCCACTATGGAAATATGTGTACAACTGAGTCACTCTGCTGTACAGCAGAGATTGGCACAACACTGTAAGTCGACTATATGTCAATAAAAATAAAAAAGACAGTGTGGTACTGGCATGAAGACAGACACATAGATCAAAGGAAAAGAACTGAAAGTCCAGAAATAAACTCTTAGGTTTACAGTCAATTGATTTTTTATAAGGGTGCCAAGGCAATTCTATAAGGAAAGGATAATCTTTTCAACAAATGGTAATAGGACAACTGAATATATATACAGATGCAAAAAAAAATAAAATTGAATACCTTCACATAATACACAAAAATTAAATCAAAATGGATCATAAAACTATAAAACTCTTAGAAGAAAATTTAAGAGTAAATTTTCGAGACCTTGGATTTGACAATAGTTTCTTTTTTATATGACACCAAAAGCACAAATAATAATAAAAAAAATAGATAACTTAGACTTCATCAAAATTTAAAACTCTTTCGCTACAAAAGATCCCATCCAGAAAGTGAATGGACAATCCAGACTGGGAGAAAATATTTGCAAATCACATATCGGGTAAGGGACTTGTATCCAGGATTATAATGAACTCTTAGGACTCAAAAATAAAAAGATAACACAATTTAGAAATGTGAAAAGGATCTTTACAAACACTTCTCTAAAGAAGATTTAAAAACAGCCATCTTTAGCCATGATTAGCAATCTGTGAAATGTAAATTAAAACCATGGTTTTTTGAGTGGTTTTGAGATACCACTTCACAGCCACTAGGATGACTGAAATCAAAAAGACTAACAATAATAACTGTTGGTGAAGATATTACATTGCCACTCCCATCTGCAGGTCAGCTGACTGTTAAAACTCTGTATTTGATTAAAATTATAAAATAGATATGAATCAAGCATTTTTCAGGAAACATTCTGAAATTTATGGTTATATTATACCCATAATAAACTCAACAGAGAGAAATAACATCTATAAAGGACAATCTGAAAAAAATACCACATTCATTATTCTTGCCTATGCCTAGACACTACACAAGACAGAAGGAATGAGAGTTTGTGGGGGTGGGGAGGGGAGTCCAGTTAACTGTGTTTCACAAAAGCATGAAAAGTAATTCTAATTTGTAGTCAGGATTTAGAAATACTCCATTATAAAAGTCACCCTTGGATTGAACCAGACCATCACAAAACTGAGGATCCAAATGCACTATATTAGACTCTACCATACACATACCATAGAATATATATTTTTTTATTGGAATATAATTGCTTTACAACGTTGTTAGTTTCTGCTGCACAATGAAGTGAACCACCTATATGTATACATATATCCCCTCCCTCTTGGACCTCTCTTCCCCCCATCCCACCCACCTAGGCCATCACAGAGCACCAAGCTGAACCCCACATTACACAGCAGGTTCCCACTAGCAATCTATTTCACACATGGTAGTGTATTGATATCAAACGTAATCTCCCAATTCATCACAACCTCCCCTTCCCCCCTGCCATGTCCACACATCTGTCCTCTACATCTGGGCTCTATTCCTGCCCTGCAAATAGGTACATCTATACCATTTTGCTAGATTCCACATATATGCATTAATATATGATATTTGTTTTTCTCTTTCTGACTTCACTCTGTATGACAGACTCTAGGTCCATCCACATCTCTACAAATTACCCAACTGCATTCCTTTTTATGGCTGAGTAATATTCCATTTTATATATATGTACCACATCTTCTTTATCCATTTGTCTGTCAAGGGACATTCAGGATGTTTCAATGTCCCAGCTATTGTAAATAGTGCTGCAATGAACATTGGAGTACATGTGACTTTTTGAATTATGGTATTCTCAGGGTATATGCCCAGTAGTCGGATTGCTGGGACATATGGTAGTTCTATTTTTAGTTTTTTAAGGAAGCTCCAAACTGTTCTGCACAGTGTCTATAATCAATTTACATTCCCACCCACAGGGCAAGACGGTTCCTTTTTCTCCATATACTCTCCAGCATTTATTGTTTGTAGATTTTTTTCATGATGGCCATTCTGACTGGTGTGAAGTGATAACTCATTGCAGTTTTGATTTGCATTTATCTAATAATTAGTGATGCTGAGCATCTCTTCATGTGCTCCCGGCCATCTGAATGTCTTCTCTGGAGAAATGTCTATTTAGATCTTCCACCCATTTTATGATTGGGTTGATTGTTTTTTTGATATTGAGTTGCATGAGCTGTTTGTACACTTTGGAGATTAATCTTTGTCCATTGCTTCATTTGAAAATATTTTCTCCCATTCTAAGGGTTTTACGTTTGTCTTGTTTATGTTTTCCTTTGTGTGCAATAGCTTTTAAGTTTAATTAGGTCCCATCTGTATATTTTTGTTATTTTCATCACTCTACCAGATGGGTGAAAACAAGATCTTGCTGTGATTTATATCAAAGGGTGTTTTTCCTAAGTTTTCCTCTAAGAGTTTTATACTGTCTGGTCTTACATTTAGATCTTTAATCCATTTTGAGTTTATTTCAGTGTATGATGTTAGGTAGTGTACTAATTTCATTCATTAACATGCAGCTGACCAGTTTTCCCAGCACCACTTATTGAAGAGACTGTCTTTTCTCCAATGTATGTTCTTGCCTCCTTTGTCATAAATTAGGTGACCATACATGCCTGGGTTTATCTCTGGGCTTTCTATCCTGTACCACTGATCTATATTTGTTTTTTTCTTTTTAACATCTTTATTGGAGTATAATTGCTTTACAGTGGTGTGTTAGATTCTGCTTTATAACAAAGTGCATCAGCTATACATATAAATGTATCCCCATATCCCCTCCCTCTTACAATCTCCCTCCCACCCTCCCTATCCCACCCCTCTAGGTGGTCAAGCATCGAGCTGATCTCCCTGAGCTATGCAGCTCCTTCCCACTAGCTATCTATTTTACATTCGGTAGTGTAAATATGTCCATGTCACTCTATCACTTTGTCCCACTTTACCCTTCCCACTCCCCATAATCTCAAGTCCATTGCCAACGTCTGCACCTTAATTCCTGTCCTGACCCTAGGTTCTTCAGAATTTTTTTTTTTTTAGATTCCATATATATGTGTTAGCATACGGTATTTGTTTTTCAATTTCTGACTTATTTCACTCTGTGTGACAGATTCTAGGTCCATCCACCTCACTACAAATAACTCAATTTCGTTTCTTTTTATGGCTCAGTAATATTCCATTGTATAAATGTGCCACATCTACTTTATCCATTCATCTGTTGATGGACACTAAGGTTGCTTCCATGTCCTGGCTATTATAAACAGAGCTGCAATGAACATTGTGGTACATGACTCTTCTTGAATTATGGTTTTCTCTCAGTATATGCCCAGTAGTGAGATTGCTGGGTCATATGGTAGTTCCATTTTTAGTTTTTTAAGGAACCTCCATACTGTTCTCCATAGTGGCTGTATCAATTTACATTCTCACCAACAGTGCAAGAGGGTTCCCTTTTCTCCACGCCCTCCCCAGCATTGTTTGTAGACTTTTTGATGATACCCATTCTGAATGCTGTGAGGTGATACCTCATTTTAGTTTTAATTTGCATTTCTCTAATTAGTGATGTTGAGCATCCTTTCATGTGTTTGCTGGCAATCTATACATCTTGTTTGGAGAAATATCTATTTAGATCTTCTGCCCTAAATTGGATTGGGTTGTTTTTTTGATATTGAGCTGCATGAGCTGCTTGTATATTTTAAAGATTAATCCTTTGTCAGTAGCTTCATTTGCAAATATTTTCTCCCATTCTGAGGACTGTCTTTTCACCTTATTTATGGTTTCCTTTGTTGTGCAAAAGCTTTTAAATTTCACTAGGTCCCATTTTTCTTTTTATTTCCATTTCTCCAGGAGGTGCATCAAAAAGGATCCAGCTGTGATTTATGTCAAAGAATGTTCTGCCTATGTTTTCCTCTAAGAGTTTTATACTGTCTGGCCTTACATTTAGGTCTCTAGTCCATTTAGAGTTTATTATTGTGTATGGTGTTAGGGTTGCTCTAATTTCATCCTTTTACATGCAGCTGTCCAGTTTTCGCAGCACCACCTATTGAAGAGGCTGTCTTTTCTCCATTGTATATTCTTGACTCCTTTATTAAAAATAACATGACCATATGTGCATGGGTTTATCTCTGGGCTCTCTGTCCTGTTCCATTGATCTATATTTCTGTTTTTGTGCCAGTACCATACTGTATTGATTACTGTAGCTCTGTAGTATAGTATGAGGTCCAGGAGCCTGATTCCTCCAGCTCCATTTTTCTTTCTCAAGATTGCTTTGCCTATTTGGGGTCTTTTGTGTTTCCATACAAATTGTGAAATTTTTTGTTCTAGTTCTGTGAAAAATGCCAGTCATAATTTGATAGGAATTGCATTGAATCTGTAGACTGATTTGGATAGTACAGTCATTTTCACAATTTTGATTCTTCCAATCCAAGAACATGGTATATCTCTCCACCTGTTTGTGTCATCTTTAATTTCTTTCTTCAGTGTCTTATAGTTTTCTGATTACAGGTCTTTTGCCTCCTTAGGTAGGTTTATTCCTAGGTATTTTATTCTTTTTGTTGCAGTGGTAAATGGGAGTGCTTCCTTAATTTCTCTTTCAGATTTTTCATCATTAGTGTATAGGAATGAAAGAGATTTCTATGCTTCAATTTTGTATCCTGCTACTTTACCAAATTCATTGATTAGCTCTAGTAGTTTTCTGGTAGCACCTTTAGGATTCTCTATGTATAGTATCATGTCATCTGCAAACAGTGATAGCTTTCCTTCTTCTTTTCCAATTTGGATTCCTTTTATTTCTTTTTATTCTTTGATGGCTGTGGCTAAAATTTCCAGTACTATGTTGAATAATAGTGGTGAGAGTGGGCAACCTTGTCTTGTTCTTGATCTTGGTGTAAATGGTTTCAGTTTTTCACCATTGAGAATGATGTTGGCTGTGGGTTTGGCATATATGGCCTTTATTATGTTGAGGCAATTTCCCTCTATGCTTACTTTCTGGAGGATTTTTATCATAAATGGGTGTTGAATTTTGTCAATAGCTTTTTCTGCATCTACTGATATGATCATATGGTTTTTATCCTTCAATCTGTTAATATGGTTTATCACATTGATTGATTTGCATATATTGAAGAATCCTTGCATCCTGGGAAAAAAACCCACTTGCTCACGGTGCATGATCCTTTTATTGTGCTGTTGGACTCTCTTTGCTAGTATTTTGTTGAGGATTTTTGCATCTATGTTCATCAGTGATATTGGCCTGCAGTTTTCTTTCTTTGTGACATCTTTGCCTGGTTTTGTTATCAGGATGATGGTGGCCTCATAGAATGAGTTTGGGAGTGTTCCTCCCTCTGCTATATTTTGCAAGAGTTTGAGAAGTTAGGTGTTAGCTCTTCTCTAAATGTTTGATAGAATTCAGGTGTGAAGCCATCTGGTCCTGAACTTTTGTTTGTTGGAAGATCTTTAATTTCAGCTTCAACTTCATTACTTGTGATTGGTCTGTTTATATTTTCTAATTCTTCCTCATTTAGTCTTGGAAAGTTGTACCTTTCCAAGAATTTCTCCATTTCTTCCAGTTGTCCATTTTATTGGTGTATAGTTGCTTGTAGTAGTTTCATATGATCCTTTGTATTTCTGCAGTACCACTTGTAATTTCTCCTTTCCATTTCTAATTTTATTGAGTCCTCTCAGTTTTTTTCTTGATGAGTCTGGCTAAAGTTTCATCAATTTTGTGTTACTTCTCAAAGAACCAACTTTTAGTTTTATTGATTTTGCTACTGCTTCCTTTGTTTCTATTTCATTTATTTCTGTTTTGATCTTTACGAATTTTTTACTGACTCTGGCTTTTCTTTGTTCTTCTTTCTCTAGTTGCTTTAGGTATAAGTTTAGATTGTTTATTTGAGATTTTTCTTGTTTCTTGAGGTGAGACTGAACTGCTATATACTTCCCTCTGAGAACTGCTTTTGCTACATCCCATTGGTTTGGGGTCACTGTGTTTTCCTTGTCATTTGTTACTAGGTTTTTTTTAAATTTCCTCTCTGATTTCTTCCATGATCTCTTCATTATTTAGTAGCTCACTGTTTAGCCTCCATGTACTTGTGTCTTCTACAGTTTATTTTTCCTGTTTTCACTTCTAATCACATAGCATTATTATTGGAAAATGCTTGATACAATTTAAATTTTCTTTAAACTTCCAAGGCTTGATTTGTGACCCAAGATGTGACCTATCCTGAGAATGTTCCATGTGCACTTGAGAAGAAAGTGTATTCTTCCGCTTTCAGTGAAATGTCCTATAAATATCAATTAAATCTATCTGGTCTATTGTGTCATTTAAAGCTTGTGTTTCCTTATTAATTTTCTGTCTGGATGATCTGTCCATTGGTATAAGTGAGGTGTTAAAGCCCCCCACTATTATTGTGTTACTGTTGATTTCCCCTTTTATGGCTGTTAGCATTTGTCTTATGGATTGAGGTGCTCCTATGTTGAGTGCATAAATATTTATCACTGTTATGTCTTCTTCTTGGATTGATCCCTTGATCATTAATGTAGTGTCCTTCCTTGTCTCTTGTAACATTCTTTATTTTAAAGTCTAGTTTATTTGAGTACTGCTACTCCAGCTTTCTTCTGATTTCAATTTGCATGGAATATCTTTTTCCACACTCTCACTTTCAGTCTGTATGTGTCTCTGGGTCTGAAGTGGGTCTCTTATAGACAGTATATATATGGGTCTTGTTTTTGTATCCATTCAGCCCATCTATGTCTTTTGGTTGGAGCATTTAATCTATTTACATTTAAGGTAATTATCAACATGAATGTTCCTACTACCATTTTCTTAATGTTTTGGATTTCTGTAGGTCTTCTCCTTTTCCTGTGTTTCCTGCCTAGAGAAGTTCCTTTAGCATTTGTTGTAAAGCTGGTTTGTTGGTGCTGAATTCTCTTAGCTTTTGCTTGTCTGCAAAGGTTTTAATTTCTCCATCAATCTGAATGAGTTCCTTGCTGGGTAGAGTAAACTTGGTTGTAGGTTTTTCCCTTTCATCACTTTAAATATGTCCTGCCACTCCCTTCTGGCTTGAAGAGCTTCTGCTGAAAGATCAGCTGTTAACCTTATGGGATTTCCCTTGTAGGTTATTTGTTGCTTTTCCCTTGCTGCTTTTAATATTTTTTCCTTGAATTTAATTTTTGTTAGTTTGATTAATATGTGTCTTGGTGTGTTTCTCCTAGGGTTTATCCTGTATGGGACTCTCCGCACTTCCTAGACTTGGGTGGCTATTTCCTTTCCATCTTAGGGAAATTTTCAACTATGATCTCTTCAAATATTTTCTCATACCCTTTCTCTTGCTCTTCTTCTTCTGGGACCCCTATAATTAGAATGTTGGTGCATTTAATGTTGTCCCAGAGGTCTCTGCGACTGTCCTCAATTATTTTCATTCTTTTTTCTTTATTCTGCTCCTCAGTAGTTATTTCCACCATTCTATCTTCCAGCTCACTTATTAGTTCTTCTGCCTCAGTTATTCTGCTATTGATTCCTTCTAGTGTACTTTTCATTTCAGTTATTGTGCTGTTCATCACTGTTTCTTTGTACTTTAGTTCTTCTAGGTTTTTGTTAAATGTTTCTTGTGTTTTCTTGATTCATGCCTCCATTCTATTTCCGAGATTCTGGATCATCTTTACTATCATTACTCTGAATTCTTTTTCAGGTAGGTTACCTATTTCCTCTTCATTTATTTGGTCTTGTAGGTTTTTATCTTGTTCCTTCATCTGTAACATATTTTTTTGTCATCTCATTTTTTTTTCATGAGTGTGGCTGTGTTTCTCTCTTACTGGTCGTTTGGTCTGAGGCATCCAGCACTGGAGTTTGCAGGCATTTGGGTAGAGCCAGTTCTTGGTGCCGAGATGAGGACCTCCAGGAGACCTCACTCTGATTAATATTCCCTGGGGTCTGAAGTTCTCTGTTAGTCCAGTGATTTGGACCTCGTACTCCCACCACAGGAGTTCATGCTCAAATACCCAGCCTGGGAACCAAGATCCCACAAGCTGGGTGGCACAAAAAAAAAAATTAAAAGGAGCATTGCAATAACAAAGAATAAAAAAATAACATTAGAAAAATAAAAAATATAAGTGAAACAACAACAACAGGTAAAAGAGAACCACAACAGCAAAAAAAAAAAACCCAAAAGGGTGGGTGGGGGAACAAACCAAAAGGAGCAGAACAATTACAGTGAATTAAAAATAACATTGGAAAAATAAAAATTCTATTAGAGAAAATAAAAATATAAATGAAACAACAAGGTAAAACAGAACCATAACTTCAAAAAAAAACAGAAAGAAAAAGAAAAAAGAGCCAACAAAGGCCTTGGTTGGGGGGCGGGGCTTAGGCAGGGGCCGGGTTTAGGGCAGTGGGCGAGGCCTAGGCTCAGGACCCATGCAGCCGGAAAAGGCAGCATGGCCGGAGGGGGCCTCAGAGTTCTTAGTGCGGAGGTAAGGCCCTAGGTGGGTGTGTGAAGGTGGGGCTTAGCCTTAGCATGGCTGGAGGGCACCTCAGAGGGTAGAGGATCAGGCCCAGGACCTCAGCAGGCTCCCTGGGGCCCAAGTGGGCAGAGGAAACGCTGGCCATGCTTCCTTCCAATCCTCCAATCCCTCGAGGGACTCTCCCCCTCTCCACTGATCCCCTCACTGTGGTGGGCCCCTCCAGGCATGGGAACCCCTCTGCTCCATCAGCCACCCCTCAGGGATGCTGGTCCCATCCTGCCTCCAATTCCCCTGCCCACCTTCCCCCACACACATCCTACCCGGTTGCTCACGGCTTTCCTCCCATCCCCTTAGGTGTCTGTGGTCCCCCACCAGTGCCTGGCAGCTGCCCTAGTTGTGTAGAGACATGAACTCCGTGTCCTCCCACTCTGCCATCTTGACTCCACCCAGAATATATTTCCTTGAATACTCATTAGAATTAATGTCAGATTATACTGATGATTTTGTTTAAATCTCTATGTATTTTCTCACTGCATTTATCATAAATATGATGCTAAAGACATTTGTTTTTACCGTATCTCATAAGTGTCCTCCCTATGAAGTCTCATGAGAGATGTTTTACTCTGATCTCACTACCAAAAACAAACAAAACAAAACTCTCCTGAACTACTTTTATGTCATGAATACTGTGAATCATGTAACTGATCCTCCCTTCTACTTTCGGACTGGCTATACACAGCCTGGAACCAAAATTTGGTTCCATCCCTAGTAAAAGTGTAGGAACTCTCAGCCAAACCTTCATGTACTAACCTTATCCTTGACCTCATCTTAACTTTTTTATAAATTACCACAGCAATGACTCTGAATCTATTCCAATACTCTCAAGCTTCGATAAAATATTAGTTTCCATGTTTGTCATGATATAAAAAATATTGGGAAGCACAGCTTTAAGATGTCAGTGCTGCATAATGGCCTGTGGTAAAGTGGGAGAAAGTATTTCCCTTCTCTTAATTTATAAGGAAAAGGGATTGTCCTTCTGATATCCACAATGTTTCAGAGTTTTCCGTGAAACTACTCTTTCTCTTTTTATATCTGCATCGTACTTCTACACCCTCACTCTCCATTATATGCAGATATGAAATACTGGGCCAGGAAAAAAATCCAAGTGGAAGATACCATTCAAAAGTTATGATTTCCATTTTATTCAAATGATCAAAGAGATGTTTACCAGGAGGCTTCTAGGTGTCTCTGTAAATAAATTTCTGTTAATACTTCTGACAGCTCACCAGGCATGTCTAGAGCCCAGATAGACTCTGGTTGAAATCCATGCTCCTCTGGTTTCCATATATTACACACTCAGGCAATAAAAATAAATTATCTAATTTAATTCTTACAACAATCTTATTCAGAAGGCACTATCATCCCATTTTACAGATGAGGAAACAGTTTCAGAGAAGGAGTGAAGACCTTTCTGATACATAAATTTGGAAACAATTCAATGGGCATGCTCAGTCTGGCTTCAGATCACATATTCTTTGAATCTGGAATGCTTTGAGGTCTTTCAGTCATTATGACTTTAACCCATTGTGCCATCATTGCCATTCTAGCATGTCCAACACACAATCCCCTAATTTTATGCACCAACAATAAAAACACACTGTCACTCTGGTCCATTTTTAAGATTTTTCAGTGCATTGGAAATAACGAATTTATGGGTTTGTTAAATCTCTTAAGACTATAGAGTCCCAAAACCAAGCTACCAATACAAAATAAAAAAGTCAAATTCAGGACCATCAAGTAAACTCTTCCAAAAAGGACCCTATTACCTTTTCATGTTGCAATGCAGGAGCTTTTATTTACTTACCATGTGTTTATTACCAGGGACATGATCTACAGCAGACCCTCTTGGTGGCAAGAGAATGGAAAGATGATTAAGATGACCCCATTCTCATCCAACTCACAGCTCAGTGAATATGTTAGATAGTATTTGTGCCCATGGGGAAAGGAAAAAAGAGCCCACTGGTCTCTCTCTCACTATCTCTGACAGTACTTTGCTCTTTTTAGACTCTGATGGTTAATTTTATGTGTCAACTTGACTGAGACATGAGGTGCCCAAACATTTGGTCAAACACTATTCTAGGTGTATCTGTGAGGGTGTTCTGGATGAAATTAACATCTGAACTCAGTAAAGCAAATTGTCCTCCCAAATGTCGGTAGACCACATCCAATCCATTGAAGGCCTAAACAGAACAAAAAGTTTGAGTAAAACAGAATTTCCTCCAGCCTGACTGCTTGACCTGGAAGATGGATTTTTCCTGCCTTCAGACTCAAAACATCAGCTCCTCCTGGGTCTTGAGCCTGCTGGCTCTCGGACTAGAACACATTGACTCTTCTGATTCTCAGGTCTTCAGTCTTGGACTGGAAATGAAGTACACATTGGCTGTCCTGGGTCTCCAGCTTGCCAATTACAGATCTTAGAATTTGTCAGCCTCCATAGTTATGTCAGTCAATTCTTTTATACACACACACACACACACACACACACACACACACACACACACACACACACACCTGAACCCTGAACAGTGTGAGGGCACACTGTGGTCCAGGAGTGTGAGGGGCACCACTCCCCCTCCCCACCACCACACAATCAAAAATTAACACGTAACTTTACCACTGGCTCTCCATATCTAAGGTTCCACAACCAAGGATTCAACCAACTGTAGATCATGTTGTACTGTAATACATAACTACTGAAAAAAATCTGAGTATAAGTGGACCCTCGCAGTTCAAACCCATGTTGTTCAAAGGTCAACTATATATATCGTATTGGTTCTGTTTCTCTGGAAATCCTAATATAGCCTCCAACAAGATGAGCAACTAATCTATGAAAGATTTGATATTTAGTTCATTTTAATAGTGTTCGGGTTCTTGGAGAAGAGTGGGTGCCATTACTACTGTCCAAACTTTAAAAGTCACTACATAATAAACACATTACTTTTATAGAAAGATAGTGAAGACTTCTACTGCTATCACAACACTAGATTTATATACAATGATATTCTAATACTAACGTGAACAAAAAAAATCCCTGTTCTGTAGCGGGGGAGGAAGGAGATTAAATATTTCATTTTTCTAACAATAAAGAGGTAGATTCATTCCCAAATCATGTTTAAAACGTAAAATTAATGTTATACTACCAAACGAGGATATCTTCTCTGTTGTGTTAAGTGGACTATACCTGAGAAACAACCAGGAGGTGAAATTTACAGACTAAAATAACAGTTGAAAAAGCCAGTATGAAAAGGCTGCATACTATATGATTCCAACTATATGACACTCTGAAAAAGACAAAACTATGGAAACAGTAGAAAGATCAGTGGATGCCAAAGGTTCAAGGAGAGGAAGGAAGGGATGAATGGTTGGAGCACAGGGGATTATTAGGGCAGTGAAACTATTCTGTAAAATATTAAAATGGTGGATCCATGTCATTATACATTTTTCAAAACCCATACAATGTATAATGCAAAGAGTGAACCCTAATGTAAACTACGGGACTTTAGTTACTAATAATGTACCAATACTGGTTCATCAATTATTACAAATGTACCACACTATTGCAAGATGTTCACAACAGGGAAAATTAGGTGGGGGAGGGGAAGGTGTGAGGGTATATAGGAACTCTGTGTACTTTCTGCTGTTTTTCTGTAAACCTAAAACTGCTCTAAATAAAGTCTATTAATTAAAAGAAATAAAAATAAATAAAAATTGGATAGGCTTTTGGTAAGACCAGGGCTTTTTAGTAAGTGGCAAAGAATTTAAAATTTGGTAGCATATAGCAGCATATATTTGGCTACCAACTTGAGCTTCTTTGTTTTTATCAGTTACAAAGTTGGTTTTTAACTACTGTGACTGTTGTGACAGAAGCAGATCAGTTGAGGCCTCGGGAACTGCATGGATTCCCACTGCAGTCCATGGAATCTTGTCCACACTGAGTGGCTGGCTGCTCATCAAGCTGGTACCATATGGTCAAGTGACGTTGATCAAACAGGATATACATCAATGGTGGAGACTCAGAGAATAAGTGTTGCAGCTTGATCCTGAACCACACAGGTATAGCTTGAATATTTCAGAGAGGGGTAAAAACTTCTTACAAACTAGGATGTGAAACAATATTTACTGCTTTTACCTGCAAGAGTTCCATTTCAGAACACTAGTGACGGTCTAGCTTTACATTGTGAGAAAATTATTTAAAAAGCCAACATCTAAACTAGATAACCAACCAATACCAACATGGCCCTGACTAGTAGAAGTTCCCTAAAAGGCAGGTTTCACAGCCCTAAACTCAAGACTGACACAAGACTGAAAACGCCCCCCTTTCAGGTACATTGGAAACTCTGTCACTAGACAGAGCCTATGGACAATGTCAGAACACGGAGTTCAAAGAGGACATAGAAATTCAGAGGTTTCAACAGTGCATTAATGGGTTTTTGCTGAGTTAGAAAAAAAATACCTCCGGTAGGACTTGTTGATTAGGGCTGCCAGCACTGCAATTTTTAAACTTAGCAAGAAAACAAAAATGTCTCTACAGCTACTTTCTGAAGGTGAGAAAGTGTTCATAGGTATTTTTTTCTCCAGATATTGTAAATCCATGTTGCCGAAATTAACCTGTTAATAAGGGGCTCCTCCCAATCAAGTTCAAACTCATTGGTCAAGGATATTGGATGTCTGGTTCCGCCGGCATCTCGGTAAAAGTGAAACAAGATTTTCTCTTTTTTCCTTTCATTCTTCAGTCACTACGCCAGATATCTTCACTTTGTGCCTCCATTAATAGGCTCCTGTGCCCTCTGGCTTCTGACTAGTTCAGTCATTTGGAAGCAACAGCAGGAGATTGCAGGAAGGAAAGACAAGTGAGGTTGGGAAAAAATAGTCCCCAGGCTCTCTCCCTGCCATGGCCAGGATATCCTCTACCACAATCCTTTCCCTTTCAGGGTTCCAATTACTCTCTCCCTTCCCCTTTCAGCTCTAAGAGTGGCAACAGCATCCTAATAACCAGCCACAGAGGTGTACACTATTCCCTGTAGATTCTCACCACATACAACCTTATTAAATTCCCCTCAAATTATCCCAACTAGAAGTGTGCTATCTATTTCCTACAGGGCCAGTCGGTGGCTGATAAAGATACCACTGGGTTTCTGGCATAGACCTTCAGAAACACTAAGTACCAGTTTTTAAGGAACATGGTTTTGCATGGGATAGCTGTTCTCAGTACTTAGGTTCTACCTGAGAGAGGAACCAGTGTTGTGATAATGTTAAACAGCCTACTGGTCCCTTAGAATCTTTATTAAAATTAAGGTTTATCAGAGATTTGATTCAGAATCAATAAAACCCCTAAGACCTTGAAGAAACTTCACTGATTCCAGTGAGAAAAAGTACAGGCTACAACTGCAGGGGGAAAATAAACAAATTCTACATTAAGAACCTTCTGGAGGAGACGGACCATAAGAATTTGAGGTAAGTATTAAACTTCAATTTCTTTTAATATAATTCACAAGTCCAAAACACTCAACTTTAAAGGGGATGGATTTTTTTTTTTTTTTTTTTTTTTTTTTTTTTGCAGTACGCGGGCTTCTCACTGTTGTGGCCTCTCCCATTGCGGAGCACAGGCTCCGGACGCACAGGCTCAGCGGTCATGGCTCACCAGCCCAGCCGCTCCACAGCATGTGGGATCTTCCCGGACCAGGGCACGAACCCGCGTCCCCTGCATCGGCAGGTGGACTCTCAACCACTGCGCCACCAGGGAAGCCCGGAGATGGATCTTTGAACATCCATTTTTTTTCCCCAAGAAATTTATAATGGGAGGGTGCTTATCTTCACATTTACAGCATAGTTTTTTGACATTTTGTTTTAGGAACATCTTAATGTAGCTTCATTTTTTTTTTAATATCTTTATTGGAATATAATTGCTTTACAATGGTCTGTTAGATTCTGCTGTATAACAGAGTGAATCAGCTATACATATACATATATCCCCATACGTCCTCCCTCTTGCATCTCCCTCCCACCACTCTAGGTGGTCACAAAGCACTGAGCTGATCTCCCTGTGCTATGCGGCTGCTTCCCACTAGCTATCTGTTTTACATTTGATGGTACATATAAATCAATGCCACATTCTCATTTCGTCCTAGCTTACCTTTCCCCCTCCCCGTGTCCTCAAGTCCATTCTCTATGTCTGAGTCTTTATTCCTGTCCCACCCCTAGGGTATTCATAACTATTTTTTTATTAGATTCCATATATATATTGGCATACGGTATTTGTTTTTCTCCTTCTGACTTACTTCACTATGTATGACATTCCAGGTCCATTCACCTCACTACAAATAACTCAATTTCATTTCTTTTTATAGCTCAGTAATATTCCATTGTATGTATGTGCCACATCTTCTTTACCCATTCATCTGTCAATGGACACTTAGGTTGTTACCATGTCCTGGCTACTGTAAACAGAGCTGCAATGAACATTGTGGTACATGACTCTTTTTGAATTATGGTTTTCTCAAGGCACATGCCCAGTAGTAGGATTGCTTGGTCATATAGGCCTCCTATTTTTATTTTTTAAGGAACCTCCCTATTGTTCACCATAGTGGCTGTATCAATTTACATTCCCACCAATAGTGCAAGAGGGGTGCCTTTCCTCCACACCCTCTCCAGCATTTATCATTTGTAGATTTTTTGATGATGGCCATTCTGACTGGTGTGAGGTGACACCTCATTGTAGTTTCGATTTGCATTTCTCTAATGATTAGTGATGGTGAGCATCCTTTCGTGTGTTTGTTGGCAATCTGTGTATCTTCTTTGGAGACATGTCTGTTTAGGTCTTCTGCCCATTTTTGGATTGGGTTGTTTGTTTTTTAGATATTGAGCTGCATGAGCTGTTTATAAATTTTGGAGATTAATCCTTTGTCAGTTGCTTCATTTGCAAATATTTTCTCCCATTCTGAGGGTTGTCTTTTCATCTTGTTTATGGTTTCCTTTGCTGTGCAAAAGCTTTTAAGTTTCATTAGGTCCCACTTGTTTTTGTTTTTATTTCCATTTCTCTAGGAGGTGGGTCAAAAAGGATCTTGCTGTGCTTTATGTCATACAGTGTTCTATGCTTTCCTCTAAGAGTTTTATACTGTCTGGCCTTACATTTAGGTCCTTAATCCGTTTTGAGTTTATTTATGTGTATGATGTTAGGGAGTGTTCTAACTTCACCCTTTTACATGCAGTTGTCCAGTTTTCCCAGCACAACTTATTGAAGAGGGTATCTTTTCTCCATCGTATATTCTTGGCTCCTTTATCAAAAATAAGGTGACCATATGTGCATGGGTTTATCTCTGGGTTTATCCTGTTCCATTGATCTATATTTCTGTTTTTGTGCCAGTACCACACTATCTTGATTACTGTAGCTTTGTAGTATAGTATGAAGTCTGGGAGCCTGATTCCTCCAGCTCCGTTTCTCTTTCTCAAGACTGCTTTGCCTATTTGGGGTCTTCTGTATTTCCATACAAATTGTGAAATTTTTTGTTCTAGTTCTGTGAAAAATGACATTGGTAGTTTGTTAGATACTGTACTGAATCTGTAGACTGCATTGGGGAATATAGCCATTTTCATAATGTTGATTCTTCAACTCGAACAACATGGTATATCTCTCCGTTTGTATCATCTTTCATTTCTTTCATCAGTGTCTTATAGTTTTCTGCATACAGGTCTTTTGTCTCCTTAGGTAGATTTAGTCCTAGATATTTTATTCTCTGTTGCAATGGTAAATGGGAGTGTTTCCTTCATTTCTCTTTCAGATTTTTCATCATTAGTGTATAAGAATGCCAGAGATTTCTGTGCATTAATTTTGTATCCTACTACTTTACCGAATTCATTGAACAGCTCTAGCAGTTTTCCAGTGGAGTCTTTAGGATTCTCTATATATAGTACCATGTCATCTGCAAACAGTGACAGCTTTACTTCTTCTTTTCCAATTTGGATTCCTTTTACTTCTGATTGCTCTGGCTAAAACTTCCAAAACTATGTTGAATAACAGTGGTGAGAATGGGCAACCTTGTCTTGTTCCTGACCTTAGTGGAAATGGTTTCAGTTTTTCACCATTGAGAAATATGTTGGCTATAGATTTGTCATATATGGCCTTTACTATGTTGAGATATCTTCCCTCTATGCCTACGTTCTGGAGAGTTTTTATCATAAATGGGTGTTGAATTTTGTCGAAAGCTTTTTCTGCATCCATTGGGATGATCATATGGTTTTCATCCTTCAATGTGTAAATATGGTGTATCACATTGATTGATTGGTGTATACTGAAGAATCCTTGCATTCCTGGGATAAACCCCACTTGATCATGGCATATGATCCTTTTAATGTGCTGTTGGATTCTGCTGGCTAGTATTGCGTTAAGGATTTTTGCACCTATGTTCCTCAGTGATATTGGTCTGTTGCTTTCTTTGTGACAACTTTGGTTTTGGTATCAGGATGATGGTGGCCTCATAGAATGACTTTGGGAGTGTTCCTCCCTCTGCTATATTTTGCAAAAGTTTGAGAAGGATACGTGTTAGCTCTTCTCTAAATGTTTGAAAGAGTCACCTGTGAATCCATCTGGTCCTGGACTTTTGTTGGAAGATTTTTTATCACAGTCTCAATTTCAGTGCTTGTGATTGGTCTGTTTATATTTTCTATTTCTTCCTGGTTCAGTCTCAGAAGGTTGTACCTTTCCAAGAATTTGTCTATTTCTTCCAAGTTGTCCATTTTATTGGCATATAACTGCTTGTGGTAATCTCTCATGATCCTTTGTATTTCTGCAGTGTCAGTTGTAACTTCTCCTTTTTCATTTCTAATTCTATTGATTTGAGTCTTCTCCCATTTTCTTGATGAGTCTGGCTAATGGTTCATTAATTTTGTTTATCTTCTCAAAGAACCAGCTTTTAGTTTTATTGATCTTTCCTATTGTTTCCATCATTTTTTTTCATTTATTTCTGATCTGATCTTCATGATTTCTTTCCTTCTGCTAACTTTAGCAGTTTTTTGTTCTTCTTTTTCTAATAGCTTTAGGTGTAAGGTTAAGTTGTTTATCTGGGATGTTTCTTGTTTCTTGAGGTAGGATTGTACTGCTATAAACTTCCCTCTTAGAACTGCTTTTGCTGCATCCCATAGGTTTTTGGTCATCAAGTTTTCATTATCATTTGTTTCTAGGTATTTTTTGATTTGCTCTTTGATTTCATCAGTGATCTCTTGATTATTAAGTAGTGTATTGTTTAGCCTCCATGTGTCTGTATTTTTTACAGACATTTTTCTGTAATTGACATCTAGTCTTATAGTGCTGTGGTTGAAAAAGATACTTGATATGACATCAAATTTCTTAAATTTACCAAGGCTTGATTTGTGACCCAAGATATGATCTATCCTGGAGAATGTTCCATGAGCCCTTGAAGAAAGTGTATTCTGTTGTTTTTGGATGGAATGTCCTATAAAAATCAATTAAATCAATCTTATTTAATGTGTCATTGAAACCTTCTGTTTCGTTATTTATTTTCATTTTGGATGATCCTTCCATTGGTGAAAGTGGGGTGTTAAAGTCCCCTACTGGGCTTCCCTGGTGGCACAGTGGTTGAGAATCCGCCTGCCGATGCAGGAGACACGGGTTCGTGCCCTGGTCCGGGAAGATCCCACATGCCGCGGAGCAACTAAGCCCGTGAGCCATGGACGCTGAGCCTGTGCGTCCGGAGCCTGTGCTCCGCAACGGGAGAGGCCACAACAGTGAGAGGCCCGCATACCGCAAAAAAAAAAAAAAAAAAAAAAAAAAAAAGTCCCCTACTAAGATTGTGTTAATGTCGATTTCCCCTTTTATGGCTGTTAGCATTTGCCTTATGTATTGAGGTGTTCCTATGTTGGGTGCATATTTACAATTATTATATATTCTTCTTGGATTGATCCCTTGATCATTATGTAGTGTCCTTCTTTGTCTCTTGTAATAGTCTTTATTTTAAAGTCTATTTTTTCTGATACGAGAATTGCTACTCCAGCTTTCTTTTGATTTCCATTTGCATGGAATATCTTTAACCATCCCCTCACTTTCAGTCTGTATGTGTCCCTAGGTCTGAACTGGGTCTCTTATAGACACTATATTAGGGTCTTCTTTTTGTATCCATTCAGCCAGTCTGTGTCTTTTGGTGGGAGCATTTAATGCATTTACATTTAAGGTAATTATCAATATGTATGTTTCTCTTACCATTTTAATTGTTTTGAGTTTGTTATTGTAGGTTTTTTTTTTCCTACTCTTGTGTTTCCTACCTAGAGAAGTTCCTTTAGCATTTGTTGTAAATCTGGTTTGGTGTGCTGCATTCTCTTAGCTTTTGCTTATCTGTTAAGGTTTCAATTTCTCTGTCAAATCTGAATGAGATCCTAGCTGGGTAGAGTAATCCTGGTTGTAGGTTTTTCCCTTTCATCACTTTAAATATGTCCTGCCACTCCCTTCTGGCTTGCAGAGTTTCTGCTGAAAGATCAGTTGTTAACCTTATGGGGATTCCCTTGTATGTTGTTGCCTTTCCCTTGCTGCTTTTAATACTTTTTCTTTGTATTTAATTTTTGATAGTCTGATTAATATGTGTCTTGGTGTGTTCCACCTTGGATTTATCCTGTATGGCACTCTCTGCACTTCTTGTACTTGATTAACTATTTCCTTTGCCATATTAGCGAAGTTTTCAACTATAATCTCTTCAAATATTTTCTCAGTCCCTTTCTTGTTCTCTTCTTCTTTTGGGACCCCTATAATTTGAATGTTGGCGCGTTTAATCTTGTCCCAGATGTCTCTAGGACCGTCCTCAATTCTTTTTTTTCTTTATTCTGCTCTGCAGTAGTTATTTCCACTATTTTATCTTCCAGGTTACTTATCCGTTCTTCTGCCTCAGTTTTTCAGCTATTGATTCTTTCTAGAGAATTTTTAATTTCATTTATTGTGTTGTTCATCATTGTTTGCTCTTTAGTTCTTCTAGGTCCTTGTTAAACATTTCTTATATTCTCTCCATTCTATTTCCAAGACTTTGGATCATCTTTACTTACTAACATTACTCTGAATTCTTTTCCAAGTTGACTGCCTATTTCTTCTTTGTTTGGTCTGGTGGGTTTTTACCTTGCTCCTTCATCTGCTGTGTGTTTCTCTGTCTTCTCATTGTGCTTAACTTACTGTGTTTGGGGGTCTCCTTTTTGCAGGCTGCAGGTTCATATTTCCCATTGTTTTTGGCGTCTGCCCCCAGTGGCTAAGGTTGATTCAGTGGGTTGTGTAGGCTTCCTGGTACAGGGGACTGGTGCCTGTGTTCTGGTGGATGAGGCTGGATGTTGTCTTACTGGTGGGCAGGACCACATACGATGGTGTGTTTTGGGGTGTGTGTGACCTTATTATGATTTTCGGCAGCCTCTCTGCTAATGGGTGGAGTTGTGTTCCTGTCTTACTAGTTGTTTGCCATAGGTTGTCCAGCACTGTAGCTTGCTGGTCACTGAGATGGAGATCTCTGGGAAAGCTTTCACTGTTTGATATTACCTGGAGCCAGGAGGACTCTGGTGAACCAATGTCCTGAACTCGGCTCTCCCACCTCAGAGGCACAGGCCTGACACCCAGCCAGAGCACCAAGACCCTGTCAGCCACACAGCTCAGAATAAAAATGAAATGAGAAAAAAAGAAATAAATAAAATAAAGTTATTAAAATTTAAAAAATTATTAAAAAAAAAAATTAGTGAGAAGAAAAAGGAGAGCAACCAAACCAAAAAACAAATCCACCAATGATAGCAAGCACTAAAAACTATACTTAAAAAAAATTTTTAAAAAGAACAGACAGAACCCTAGGACAAATGGTAAAAGCAAAGCTATATAGACAAAATCACACAAAGAAGCATACACATACACACTAAGAAAAAAAGAAAAAAGAAAATATATATGAAAAAATGAAAAAAAAGGAAGAGAGCAACCAAATCAATAAACAAACCTACTAATGATAATAAACTCTAAATACCGAACTGAGATAAACATAAAACCAGAAACAAATTAGATGCAGAAAGCAAACCCAACTCTACAGTTCCTCCCAAAATCCACCACCTCAAATTTGGGATGATTCGTTGTCTCTTCAGGTACTCCAGAGATGCAGGGTACATCAAGTTGATTGTGAAGTTTTGATCCACTGCTCCTGAGGCTGCTGGGAGAGATTTCCCTTCCTCTTCTTTGTTCACACAGCTCCTGGGGTTCAGCTTTGGATTTGGCCCCGTCTCTGCGTGTAGATCACCTGAAGGTGTCTGTTCCCGCCCAGACAGGATGGGGTTAAAGGAGCAGCTGATTAGGGGACTCTGGCTCACTCAGGCTGGGAGGAGGGAGGTGTATGGAATGTGGGGTGAGCCTATGGCGCCAGAGGTCGGCGTGATGTTGCAGCAGCCTGAGGCATGCTGTGTGTACTCCCGGGGAGGTTGTCCCTGGATCACGGGACCCTAGCAGTGGTGGGCTGCACAGGCTCCCAAGAGGAGAGGTGTGGAGAGTGACCTGTGCTTCCGCACAGGCTTCTTGGTGTCTGAAGCAGCAGCCTTAGCATCTCATGCCCATCTCTGGTGTCCGTGCTGATAGCCGCAGCCCACACCCATCTCTGGAGCTCGTTTAGGCGGTGCTCTGAATCTTCCCTCCTCGCGCACCCCGAAACAACAGTCTCTTGCCTCTTCGGCAGGTCCAGACATTTTCCCGGACTCTCTCCTGGCTAGCTGTGGTGCACTAGTCTTCAGGCTGTGTTCACAGAGCCAACCCCAGTCCTCTCCTTGGGGGTCTGACCTCCAAAGCCGGAGCCTCAGCTCCCAGCCCCTGCCCACCCTGGCAGGTGAGCAGAGAATCTTCTCAGGCTGATTGATGAGTGCTGGTCGGCACCGATCCTCTGTGTGGGAATCTCTCCGCTTTGCCCTCTGCACCCGTTACTGCACTCTCCTCTGTGGCTCCGAAGCTTCCCTGCCGCCACACCCCATCTCCACAAGTGAAGGAGCTTCCTAGTGTGTGGAAACTTTTCCTCCTTAACAGTTCCGTCCCAGAGGGGCAGGTTCCATCCCTATTCTTTTGCCTCTGTTTTTTCTTTTTTCTTTTGCCCTACCCCAGTATGTGGGGAGCTTCTTGCCTTTTGGGAAGTCCGAGGTCTTCTGCCAGCATTAAGTAGGTGTTCTGTAGGAGTTGTTCCATATGTAGATGTATTTCTGATGTATCTGTGGGGAGGAAGGTGATTTCCACGTCTTATTCTTCCGCCATACTGAAGGTCTGACTTCATTTTATTTTACAATATGATTTCATTTTACAATTTCTAAACTATGTTGGACAATATTACAGATCATTTTTATGGGAACTAGACGAGGGTGGGACATTTCTGCCTTGCGTACAGCGGGGCTTTGAAGTCCATTTAAATAATGCGTGGTTCTGAGCCATTCCAGAGACTGCTAAGAGAAAACTCTGTATCGCCATGAATAGCTCAGAGAGGAACCACAAAGAAGCAGTGAGTTGCAATGAGGGGGCAGCCTCAGGAAGGTGTAGCAGGAATGCTCTTGACACAGTGCTGGTCTCATCCTCACCCTACAGAGCAAACAACCCAATAGGATCAGTTCAGGGTGTATCTAGGGAGCTTTACTGTGACATTTCTTCATTGTATGGGATGTTCTGTGCATTGCAGGATATCTTGCATCCTTGACCCCCCCACCCACTAAACACCATCAGTTATTTTGTGATCATTGTTACAACAAAAATTTCCCTAGGGATAGATAACAATCCTTTTTTTTAGAATCTCTGGGTTAAAAGAACAAAAATCTCAATAAACACTTCTTTCCTGCTCTTGATGTTTCCTTCAAATGTGAAGGAAGCCCCATTAAAGTAACATTCTTGGGCTCTTGCCAAAACTTTACTCCCCCTTCCCCAAGAGAGGCACACAGACTTACTGATTGAAAATGTTAAGAAAAATAAACTGGCGTGTTCAACTCATTTCCTCTTCCCTTTCTCTTAGAAATAAGATGACTGCAGAAAGCAAACAATTCAGTACTACCTCCCCAACACTGAAGGTTGTATGGGACAGCTCTGACCCTGCCAGGTAGTGTCTGCCTAGTCCTGTGCTGCTTGGGACTGGTTGGGGAAGGCTGTCTAGCTGTTTTGAGGAAGCCCATTGTTCCTACAGCTAAACCACAATCTCCAACATTAGTGTTATGAAATATAAAGATGGCATTCTGATCTCCCATCTTCTCTATTTCCTTTCTCAGTTCACTCAAAACATTAAAGGAGGGATATTATTTACTGAACCTGCTCAAACCCACAAGTCCGCCTGTCTACTAACTTTCATTTTCTACTAATCTAGATTTCTTTCCCCATTTTTCTTTAACAAAACATCTAAATCAAGCCCAAATTTTTGAAAAGCCTAGTCTTCTCAACCTCTCTCACTCACATGCAAAGTCTATGGTAGCTAAGAAAATATCGACACTTAGAAATAGTTTGGTATTAAAAAGCTCTGGGAAAAACAAACAGCAAGTGCTATACAGGAAAAGCCTAATTCACAATGATTTTTTTCCCCAAAATATTTATTTTTTCTCTATCCTCCAAATTCTTAAATCAGATCAAACTTCTTCTAAAGAATCTTCAATAAAATAATTTTGTCACTAAAACTAATCTTTAGAAAACACAGAGATTAAAAATTCATTGTTAAAGAGCTTATCATCTCTCACTCTTTTATTAACAGTACTTTCACTGCCAGAAATATTTTCCACAAAGATATCCCAATTCAAATCTTTTGAGCTACTCAACTGTTCAACTATTTGGGGTTTTGAAGGAAAATAACAGACAGCATTTTTTCAGCCACTTTTTCCTCTTAATCGCTAAACACATATACTTTAAGAGAAATTTAATCCAGCTTCTTCTGGTTTGTTTCCATTTAAATCATTAAAATGTTATTTTTTAAAAGCCATTTGTTGTCCAAGAGACTTTTTAAATTAGCTTCTTTGCTTAAAAATCCAAATTGGCCATAAGAACATGAGCTCTGATGCCAAAAGGTTCAGGTTTGGAACAAAAATGTGAGCCCAAGTTGGAAATCAGTTTTACATGCCCACTGTGACCTAAAGGGAACATGTGGACTCCTTCCCCAACTCACCGAGCCTTCTGTGGAAGCAAACATTACAGCCGAGGTTACCAAAAGGTCTTCAAAATAAATCCTGCATTCAGTAATCAGTCAGAGCTTTTGGAAATACTAATTTATGGCCTTAATAGTCTTATGCTTGTGCTAATCATGTGTGATTTGTCCTCTATGTTGTTTAAGAGGGAAACTGCTTTCAACTAAAGTTTAATTCATAAAATAATGAAATGTATTAACTCCTTCTTTTAGTGTTTACTCTTTTCATCTTTCAAAACTAAGAAAAATCCCTTCAGTTTGAAGAGAATGTGTCCCTCTTGAGTAACACTATTATTTGAGGTCGTTTTACCTCATGCTATCCACTAGGGGGAAAAAAAGAACCAAAAAAACACCTATTTCCTCAAAAGTACCATTATCACTAGCAGTACATTTTTGCACACTTTTGTTGATACATCATAAACTAGGAGAAAGCACTACTTCCAAATATAAAACAAAGTACCAAACTACCATGTAACACTGATGGAGGTAAAAGAAACTCCTAGAAAAAATTTTCCTCTTTGCTTATTGGTTAGAAAAAAAATTAAAGTTTAACTTCCTTTGAGCACAAGTTTCTCGGTCTTCCTAATAAGAGCAGACTTTACTTATTTATTACTGACTTTTTTGTGTTAGAAAGATATATAATTCACATTTGCCTACCTTCTCCTTCAAAGCAATCAATATGGAAATATATTTCTATTAACTGTGAAGATTGGAGCAATGAAAGTAACAATTTTCTAAAGTACCAAGACTATTTTCTTGTTTGTGTCTTAACATACAGACGATTGGAAGAGACAGTTCAAAGAAATAACAGATAAAAAAAAAAAAAAGAAAGAAATAACAGATAAAGAAGGAAGTCTACAAGTTCAGACTAAAGATACAGTTTAGCAACGGGACATACTGTCAGTTTTCAGAATGGTGATTTTTGGTGAAACAAGAAAGAAGCATTCAAGAATACATCTAGTTTTCCAGGCTGATTAGCATTTAACAACCTAGTTCTAGCTTCTCACTTTAAAACATGATGTCAAAATGTTATGCATACCTACTTATCTACTTCCTGAGGGATTAATAGTCCAGAAGTCATCAAACAATTCTCTATCACACTGTAGTAACTTGACAGTGGCAACCTATAACCATTTACCGAATGATAGTTTATATATCAATTACTCAATGGAGGTTTGTTTATAATGATATCTTAAAGAATTATGATCAGTAGTGGCAACAAAATTAAAAGATGTATAAACTTGCCTAATTGAAAACTCTACAGTAGCTTTTACTTTGTAACTTTCATAATTTGTTATTAAATTTTTAAGCAGTACAAAGTTACCCTTATTCCTTGCTGCAATTTATGCTTTTAAATTGATCCTTTGTTGCTTCCCTTTAATTCTCTGTCCAAGACTCTATAATCCTAAATACAAATGAAACAAGATATAGAAAGACAATTATTGATTAATAATAGCAAAAAGTAATCATTTTCAGGGTTCCCCAAGTACTTATTAAGCTCTTTGTGTAGCCCAATGCTGACATTTGTAGAAAGATAATATGTTGTTCAATAAAGAAACTGTAAGATTTTCCTTCTCTTACATGAGCAGTGGCTCATGTAAAGGTCCACACACTGTATTAATGAGTTTACTTTGTGAATCTGCTACAATGAAGATGATCTGACAATTCCAAAGGTCATTATATACCATGTCTTCTTTTATATATATATAAAAGAAAACAACTATTTTAGACATCACTCATACAACGAAAAATAAAATTTTAAGGTTTATATTTTAATATTATGGCCCATATCTAAATGGTATCATTTTAATCTGAGAAGTCAATGCTTTAAACATCGGAATTTTAGAAGGGATAAATATAATTGTACATTCATAACACATCCTCACAAACCAAGTAAAAGGAAACAAATCACTGGTAAAGAGCAAGACAGATCATAAGTATCATGTCTCAGAAATTCTATTTACTATGAAGCATGAATAGTATTACTTACCTGCCTCATTTAAATTAACAACATTTCCCTGACAGTAAATTCTGTGGGGGTTTTTTAGGAGTTTTCCATTCCTTTTAGACTTCATCCCTTTGTTTCATGAATGGACCCTGGAAATAATTATTTTTGCATTTGCAGTTTTGTTATTTCCTCATCAACACTTGTTTCCTCATAACCATAATGCACAGAATTCTTGCATGGTGTTTGTATTCAATAATTCTCACTCAACATTTGGCATAGCTCACCCCAACCTATCTTTAATAAGGCAGTAGTCCCTTTCCTCAGAGGTTCTGCATCATTCTGACAATCATGGCACTGGTGTAATTTCCTTTGCCAACAAGACAAAACAGGGAACATTCTACACTGCCTCGAGCACCAGCCCAGTGAGACCATGAGCTCAGCTCTCTCATGGGACAATACCATTGTGATAAAACAAAAAGGTCCATGTAACAACTTTTTTTTTCTTTTTACAGATTCTCCATGAATTTTAATACTAAGAATCTCATTTAGAAGAAAATAAAAATTAATCCAAAGGAACAATCAATTACCTTTTCCTATTAGGTTCCTGATTACACAATAGGCTACTCTAGAAAGTCTTCCTGATTGATTCTCCAAGTCAGGATAAAAGTGACATCCACTAACAGGTCCAAACCAAATTTCTATTTCCAATAAGCCAGATAAGAAAAATATACAAGAGAACTCATTTTTTTGCTGGATATAACTACAACAAGAAAACGCTGGTTGAGCAACATTAAACTTGGCTCACTCATTTAATGGCCTCAGTTTGGGATAGAACTGAATTTATAATGTATGACAGAAGCTAAGTTGTAATGTACAATTACATAATTTACTTGAACAGTTGCTTTCCATATGGGAAGTAACAGATTGCCCAGTTGCATTTTGGCTAAGACTAATCCTACCATTATTCAGGGTAAAACAGTTTTGTTGAAATCTGAAAATCCTGCAGAAAGCATCTCTAAGTCTCTCTGATGACTCCTGACATTGTTTCCTTTTTCCTTGGAATAGTATACAGCTGTGTCCTCCTTTGTAAATGCTTCTGACCTACATTTAGCACATAGTAATTGTCTGGGAAACCATAACTATATCTCACATATTTTATAGATGAGATAACCACTCAGGTCATTCAGCCAGATTTCCATGATTAAAATAAAAAATGAAATAAAATTCAGAGATGAAGAAGAGATAGAAAAAACAAACAACAACAACAAATTTTTGTTGGCATATTCCTTTCTACACATTTATTATAAGGAAAATGTACTGTGAAGGAAATGGGTCTTTTTCTTTCTCATTTTACATTTCAGTAGATAACAAAGTAGAACTCCTACATATTTAATAATATTCCCTCACAGTTAAGTTATACTCCAGGAGAAGTATTTTATGGGCTGTGGAACATTCTTACTCATGACCTTAACATTTTAGAACAGGTTGATGGATAAGCAATGCATATTCTATATTGATGCATAAATGATCTGGATCCCACAATATATCTTCAAAGTTTGAAAACTTACATTGTCCAGTAAAAACCTGTCATCATCACCCTTTGAAAGGGTCTTGAAATTGCAACTACCTATGGCCAAATATCATTTTCTGAACTCTATCCCCCTGTACATGGATTTATGAGTCCCACGGTTGGACAAAGGGAAATTATCCAAGGCTAGGTTGTCCAAATAGGCAGTTACCCAACAGACTGGAAGCCAAGACAATTCTCTGGAGGTAGCTGCACAGGTTCAACTGCAGCTGTGTGGGAAGTATGAACACCAGTCAGTTCTATGAAGAGTTTGGGTGTCCCAGGAAAAACAAAATGGGAAGACTGTTTTTGTGTCAGAGGCTATTGTTTTATATTCTTTTTAAGTGGGAAGGAGGCTTAAGACATTTGCGTATCTGTACTACCTCTAAATAATTACATTATGTTATGCAATATTACAATTATGTTATAATATCATAAACTTTTTTTGCAGCTCTTGAGTATTCAAACAGAAAACCAAACAGAAACATAAGACTGAGAACACAATGCAACAATATCAGACACTTCCACATACAGCCTGCAAAGAATAACAGTCTTTCATTTACAAACTAGCTGTACATATGTAATCTCATTTGATCCACTGGATAACCCAAGAGGTAAGTAGTAAAGTTATTATGATCCTTTCACAGATGAGGAAATTAAAACTCATAAAGGTTGGGATATATTCAAAGGTGCCCAGATAGTAGGTGAGAAGTAAGGATTCAAACCAGGTATTCTTTTTTGAGAACCAGCGCTCTCTCCACACATGCCTTTTAGGGCAAACTCTATATGAGAGGATGGAAAGCAGTGTCAGTATTCCTGCATAATTCGGAACACAAAAAAAGGTCGTCCTCCGCATCTCCCTCAAAATTCCTACCAACTCCACTACCACCACTTCTACCTTACTTGATAAGTAAGTTCTCTACTAAGTCTTATTTTTGGATGAAAGCATTCCTGGGAGTTTTTAACATTTTAAGTTAATATGCTTTAATATAAATTACCCATTCTTATCAGATATATTTTTTACTCCTCCGAATAAGAGAGACAGAATTGGGCTTCCCTGGTGGCACAGTGGTTAAGAATCTGCCGGCCAATGCAGGGGACACGGTTTCAAGCACTGGTCCGGGAAGATCCCACATGCCACGGAGCAACTAAGCACATGCACCACAACTACTGAGCCTGTGCTCTAGAGGCCACGAGCCACAACTACTGAGCCCACATGCCACAACTACTAAAGCCCACACACCTAGAGCCCATGCTCCGCAGCAAGAGAAGCCACCGCCAATGAGAAGCCCACGCACTGCAACAAAGACCCAACACTAAATAAATGAATAGAGAGAGAGAGAGACAGAATTGGCAATGTCTTCAAGATAAACAAAACAAAGGAGAACTGGTGGCATAAAACACAGAAAGTCAAGGATGCTAAAACTGAAAATATTTACTAGAGTTGGCTCATTGAAAATCATACAATGAGAAGTACCTAACCATATTCTACTTTCCAGATGTCTTTAAAATCCAAGCATAATACAGAAGAAAGTTCTTATGGAATAAAATTATTTATTTATGCCCATGCTACCACGTTGAGACCATCACTTAACCAAAGCAAATGCATTTTGTTCATTTAACCTCTGTTTACTGAATTCCACTGTGTACCATACATTGTGATAAATTCTGGGATTAAAAGTACAAATAAGACAATATCCCTGCATTCAAGAAACCTGCAGTGAAGCAAGGTAGACAAATAACATCTGACACTACATCCTCTGTAGAAACTCCATTTGTTGAATGACAAAAGAAAATAATTAACCTGATACTGTCAATCATCACTCCTTGAAACTCTCCTCCATTTGCTTATATGACACCAAGGCCAGGTGCTTTCCCCAATTACCTGCCTGTCAGCTTTCCCTCGGATGCCTTTGTGGGTTCCTTGTTGTTCTGCTCATCTCATAAATACCAGTGTTCCTCTCTTCCCCTCCAACAATACAGCTTCTCCCCAGGCTCTCTCATACTCATAAGCTGATGACTCCCAGTCAATGTTTCCAGCTCATTTCCCTCTCCTGACACCAGTCCTATATATTTAGCTGACTACCAGATATCTTCATATGAATGTTTTAGGTATCTCATTCCCAAAATTGCTTTATGGATTCCTTTAGCCGGTGATTGGCAACATCAGCCAATTAGGACCTCAAACCCATGTATCAGCTTTTTTAATCCCAAAATTTCACTCACTTTATACATTTAATCAATTAAAAATCACATCATTCATTCACTTATTCATTCAGTCATGTGTTAAGTATCTATTTAGTATCATGTAGTTTGTTGGACACTAGGGTGCCATGCTGACCTAATCATTGCCCTTTCACAACTCATAGTCTAATCCAAGATACAGACAAACAAACAGGTAAATATAATACACTGTTACAAATGCCATGCTGACATAGATACAGGATGCCCTAGGACCTACACAGACTTAAGGTAGGGGTGAAGAACAGAAAGAAGGCTTCCTAAAGGAAGAGATATCTAAGATGAAATCTAGAAAATAAGTAAGAGTTAAACAAGTAGGAGTGGGAAGAAAAGAGCATGTGCGAAACCATGAAAGAGAATATAACACTGCATAATGAATGGAAAGAATTTCAGTATGTCTAGTGCTTGGAATAAAAAAGGTTAAATGATGAATGGTGAGTGTAAAGAAGTACACAGGGTCTTATAAGCCATGTTTAAAAGTTTAGGCTATAAGAACAACTAGAAGTCACTGAGGGATTTTAAACAGGTGAATAATATGTGCATTTGAATAGACTGAAAGAGGGAAAGAATAAAGCATGCAGATGAAATAGAAGGCTCTTACATTAACCCAGATGACAGCTAGATATCAACTTAAACTAGGAAAACAGCAATAGGGATAGAAAAAAGTTGGCAGATCAGAGAAACTTTTAGAAAGGAGAACAAATATAATCCAGTTATCTTTAACTATGGAACGTAAGGGAGAAGGACAAGTCAAAATGATGTTCAAGTTTCTCCTTTGAATAACTGGATGATGCCATTTATTGGAAACGATAGAGGATAAGTAAGCTTGTGGGAAGGGAAGATATGATGTATTGTTTTGAAATACTTATAAAATAGCCAAGTGAAAACATCTAACAGGCAATAGGATATATTGGTTTAGAGTTCAAAGATGATTGTTGAGAAGGAATCAACTGCTTGGGAATCATCAGCATATGATTGGTATTTTAAGCTATGGGAATAGATGATCTAGTAAAAGAACTATAGAATGAAAAGAGAAAAAGGCTAGAGGAGAAGCTCCTTAGGCAGAGTCCTACAAAGAGGCATAAGAAAGAACACCCAAAAAAGGTAAAAAGAAATTTTTTACCTAGGATACCATGGAGGTCAAGGAGATGTGTCAAGGTCAGAAGTGTCAAATACTAGAAAGTGGTCAAATAACATAAGGATTGAGGCATGTCTCTTGGCTTTATCAAGGTCACTAGTGACTTTGGAGAGAACAGCTTCAGCCAAGCCCAGGAGCTAGTGGAGTAGTGAAGGTAAATGCCAGATCTCAGTGAGTTAAGGAAGAAATAGGCAAGAGGGGAAGCAAAAGTATAAGCAATTCTTTCAAGATGTCTGGCTGCAAGGGAGTGAAAAGAGATCAAGAGAATCCAGAAAGCGATGAGAGATCTAAGTTCGGTTTGTTTATAAAATGGGAAAAACATATACCATATTTAAATTCTAACAGAGTATATAAGAAGGAGAAAGGGAGTAATTCATTAAGGAAGGTCTCTGAGAAGAAGGTTCCTGAGAAGATGGTAGGGGATGAGATCCAGAGCTCAGGTAGAAAAATAATATTTAAAAAAGGATACTTCATTATGACAGGAAAACATGAGTAAAAGACAGGTACAGTATAGATTTTCTTTGTGGTATAATACATGTTTACAAGAGAGGAGTGGTTGGAGGAGAGCAAAAGTGGCTGGAGTGCAAGGAGAATGGAAAAGCTTTTAAAGAACTTCTGTGTAGAATGAAAGAAATAAAAAGATTGCCAAGCCATGTAAAATGTAAGGAAGTTTAGGGAACTACTTAAGAGTGGTTGAGATGATGAACCAGAGAAATTAAACAGGATATGGTAGAAAGTAAAGACAGGAAGTGACCAATAGAAAAACAAGGACTAGAGGTGCACATGAGGAAGTAATGAAGAATAAGAAGTTGTATCAATAAGATGGTTTATTATTTCTGAGGAAGAAATGTTAGGCTATGACAAAGTCCAACGTGTAGCCATGAAAAAAGATGAAGAAGTAGAAGAGTGAAGTTGTCTGGAGCCAAGTAAATAAAAGGATGAGATGCTGAACTATCTACAGACATGAACATTGCAGCCGCCTAGGATGACATGACAAGTGAAAGAGAAAAGGATACAATGAGCCAGAAAAAATGAGTCTAAAGGGGCTCAAATGCCACATTCAAGCAACAATTACATCCAATGTTTTAATTTGTTCTAAATTTACATGTATTGTATTAGATACCAAGCCTGAGTTTGTAATTCAGAGTAAAACAATCCAATTCCTCCTCTCAAAATCTATTTAAAATCACTTGAATTAGGTTTAAAAAGTACCTAGATCCTGGGGGAAAAAACCCAGACTAGTATGGCTATTTCCCCAATGGATTTAGATATTTGGGGGAGGGAGGTCTCAATATATGTGACAATATTATTTCCAGTTGTCACTTTGTTAAATATTTCCAAATAGCATTCTCATTTCTACATAAGAGTGTTATTTTTCACCAAGCATAATAAAGGACTTTGCAAAAAGAAGTTTGGCTAGAATTGTTTAAATAATTCTTGTCTCATATAAACACTGATCAAAGAACCCACAACTTTCACATTTTTAGTTAGGAGTGTTTTTAGCTGCAAGTAATAGAAAACGTGACTAACAATAGCTAGAACAAAAAGAGGTTTATTTTTATCACAAACAAAGAGATAAAGAGGCCAGTGCTGGATCTTCTAAGATCCAGGCTCCTTCTTTCCTTCTACTCCACTACACTTAGCACATTGGCTTGTTGCAAAATTACTTTTACAGCTTTGCACCAGTCCTTCATTCAGGACAGGAAAAAGAGAGGAGCACTAAACAGCTACATTTGTCCTTTCAATTAAGACAACAAAAAGCTTTCCCTGAAACCCCTGCAGCTTAAGTCTCAGTGTCCCTAAGGGGATCACAGGCCTACAGTTAGTTATGCGGGAGTCTGGGAAGTAGAGGGCAGGAATGCCACGATTAGCTCTGACCAGTAGTTCTCAAACAGTTCTCCTCCAACTCTTAAAGAATGTTTTAATATGTATCAGGGCATTTTGATTATCATAGTGATGAGAAGGAGGCCAATTACTGATTGGCACCTAGCGCCTAGAGGTAAGAGATGCCAAAAACAGTGAAATGTAAGGAACAATCCCCTACAATGGAGATTTGCCCTGCCCCAAACACCAAAATGTCTCCACTAAGAAACACTGACTCAGACCAGTTGCGACGAGTCACTGGAGTGGGCACACTGCTACTACAAACAAAATCTGTGTTCTGTAAGCAGAAAATGTGGGAAGAAGGGAGAGGGAGCAGAGTGAGGTGAATATTGGGTAGAACTGACAGTATGTGCAGCATCTTACCTGAGCTTTCTGGTGCTCACAATTATTTTTATTTTTTATGGAAAATTTCAAACAAATACAAAGTGAAAAGAACAGTGTAATGAATTCCCATGTACCGATCATCCAGCTTCAACAGTTATCAACATTCTACCATTTGTTTCATCTTTCCCAGTTTTTGTTTTAATTTTAGTTTTTGACCTGGCAAGATTTCTGAGTAAATTAAAATATAAAAGAAAGCTTGATTAGATAAACAGGACAAATACTGTCACTATACTGTGTATATCTAATTTAACTCTAATTGTTTTTGCATGCTCTACTACTAGCAAAGCAAATTTAATTAAAGGAATCATTTCAGTTAAAGACATATAGAATTCAAGTGAAAATATCTGGTGAATACAACTGTATATGAAAGGGAAAAATGCCTTTATTATTTACAATGCTCCTGACTTCTAAGACTTCTAAGAAAAGGAGAGCCCTCTGTCAGCTGATTAGACTGTTGAGTGAGAAAGTAAAAAAAAAAAGGAGAATCCAAAAGAACTATAATTACAATCCTTTCAAAAAAGATTGAAGTGGGCTTCCCTGGTGGCGCAGTGGTTGAGAATCCACCTGCCGATGCAGGAGACACGGGTTCGTGCCCTGGTCCGGGAAGATCCCACATGCCGCGGAGCAACTAAGCCCGTGAGCCATGGCCGCTAGGCCTGTGCGTCCGGAGCCTGTGCCCCGCAACGGGAGAGGCCACAACAGTGAGAGGCCCGCATACCGCAAAAAAAAAAAAAAAAAAAAAAAAAAGATTGAAGTGAAGAGAAAAATCTAAAAGGGATAAGAAGCTAAGACTCAGTACAGCTGAGAAGCTGTTAGGAAGAAGTGGGAGGGTAGAGAAGAAATGTGATACAGGTTACACCAGAAAAAGAATTTTGGAAAATTAACAAGGGGATATGTATTAAGTTTTGCATATGGTATGTAATGTACATTGTTCTCCTTTCTCCATGCAATCTTCATAAAAATTTATATTTTTCATTAATGCATTGGAGAATTGAACATATTTGGGGGAAGCCTTGCAGTGCTGAGTCCTGCTTTAAAGTAGTCTTCTCAGAAGGATACTACCACAATAAAATTATATTTACATGTTAGAGGATCTTTTTAAAGTAAATCTTACTTTTCCCTTTATTCTTTACATTACACAAATAATAATATACTAAGATATATATATTTAACATATAGGAGAACAACATATAAGAAATAAAGTCCACTGAAACACACTGCAACACTACCTCCAGTCATGAGCCATATAAGCATTTCATTTATTTTTTTCCATGCAGATATATACTTTATAAATGTTTACCAAAAATAGGAGCATGTTAATACATATAGTTTATAATCTGCGAATATGCATATCTTATAGAACAGTACTGTTCCATTCACACAACAGGGAGGAACTGGTACCCATGTTTAAAATTTTTGAAATTTCTCTGAAATTTCTCTACTGCCATGCAGAAAGCAGTCAGTGCCTTTATATTATTAAATAATAGCTCATTAAAGAAAATCTATTAATTTATAATTAATGTGCATTCCTAAAATAATATCAAGAGTGAAATTGGCCCCTTAAATAACTGCCATTAGAACTGATGGAATGTTCAGAGACACATCAAAACAAATCAAACTCTGTCTTTTGGTGTTTTTGTTTTGCTTTGTTTTTTCAGCAGTTGGTATGTGTTAGGTTGCTCCTAAAACAAAATAGTTATATCCATTTTTGCATTTTTTAAAACCCAATGTCACAGAATCCTGATATTCCCATCAACACATTTGAACTATAAAAAAAAAAAAAGAGAGAAGGAAAAAGTATCCCTATTGGGAAATCACGAATGAAATAATATGTATGAATGGAGGTAAAGAAGATGTATAGTTAGAGATAAGTGGGAACAAAGTATAAAAATGAAGTGAGGGGTGGGGATTTGCTATTCAAATACCATTACCCACTCAACCAAGATTAATTCTAGGCCAGTCATGAACTTCTTACAGATCCTTAATCTTGAAATTATAAATAATAAAACAATCCATAGTTATAAAATAATTTGCGACTCTTAGCAAACTACTGCAAATTCTGCGGTTTATCTGGGCTGTATATAACGGATCATTCAGTCATCATTTGTGGTATGCCAGACACTGTCCTAGATCCAATTAAGTGAAAATGGTTTCCTGCCACGAGGAATTCAGACTCTAGAGGAGACCAACATGTAAACAATTAAGTGAATAAACTTTTATAGTTGAAATAACAGAAGTATAAAAAGGATCGAGTATACCCAGAGACCAAGAAACAGCTTCATAAGTGAAATGAGTCTTAAATGGAGAGTATGAATTCAACAATTGGGCCAGGGAAAAACAGCATTCCAAGCAGAGTAAAAAGACTAACTAAAAAGCAAAGAAGCACGATATAGCAAAATACTTTACAAGATCTTCAAGTAATCCCATATGAATAAAGCATAGAATGCAAGGAAGACTCTGGTAAGAGATGATACAAGAGGGAGACAGGATGAGCTCATAGAGCGCCACACTGACAAATTTGTAGCATGTCATATAGTTAATGAGAAACCACTGAAGGCTTTTTAGTTTACAAGTAACATGACCAGATCTTAGAAAGATTTACCTGGTAGCAGTAGTGAAGATGAAATGGAGACATATGAGCCAAGATAAGGGAAATCAACTAAAGTAGTCCAGCCCAAGTGATGATGGGCTGAACTACACTTTGAAGCAGTGAGAATGGAAAAGAGGTAGATTTATGTCAGTGATGTTAACAAAGGAGAATCAGTTGGTCTCTGTTACTGTATATGGCCTTAGTTCAGACCCAGCTCTCTCATCTACTAGCTGTATGACCTTAAATAATTTACATAACTCTCAATTCAAATTTCTCCTTGACTTTAAAATAATAATAATTCCTAACTCACAGAGTTGTTGTGAGAATTCAGTGAGCTATTGAAATATGTTAAATGCCCATCATAGTGTTAGATCACTTATTTTTATTGTCCAAAGGAATGAATGGAAAATTAGTCCCCAGGTTGCTATGTTTGTTACGTGGAGGTGAGTATTTACCTATGAAAAGAAAATATAAATGACAAATTTTGGACATTTTAAGTGCCTAGCACAAAGTAGGCCCTCAATAAAAATGCACTGAGTTAATGAATAAATGAATCCTTAAAATGTCTATAGGAAAACTAAGATTTCTTCCTATATGTGTCAGATATTTAGGAGGCAGCCCTAGATTACAAGTATAGCTTTGGGAGTCATTAGTGTACAGGTATTCTTTAAAACCAGGTATGACTGATTTCAATCAAGTGACCCATGCACTACAGAGGACAGATGAGGGGTAAACTCAGAAAAAGAAATACCAACATTTTAAGACCAGGTAGAAAAGTACACAAAAGAGCATTCTGAGAAGATAGATTATTATTTCCCATTTGCCACATTCATTGTTTGACAAAGGAAACATGTTTATAATTTATGATAATTTTCTCAAATCACAAGACTTCCGTGAACATTATCATACCGTTCATATAACATTACGTGCTAAGATTACATGGGAAAAAAGGACAATATAACTTACAAAATATGAGGAAGTCTCTCTTTTCTATTCCTCTTATTGGAATTTTCATGAAAATATTTCCTGGTAAAGAAGCTCTGAGAGAATACATACCAGATACTTAGCTAAATATAACTGACACATGTGACATGTGAGGGAGGAAGGAAGACAATATTTTCCCTATGATTGAAAATTAGAGCATAGAGGACTTCTCTGGTGGTGCAGTGGCTAAGAATCCGCCTGCCAATGCAGGAGACACAGGTTTGATCCCTGGTTCAGGAAGATGCCACATGCCACAGAGCAACGAAGCCCGTGCACCACACTACTGAGCCTGTGCTCTAGAGCCCGCGAGCCACAACTACTGAGCCTGCACTCTAGAACCTGCAAGCCACAATTACTAAGCCTGCATGTCATAACTACAAAAGCCCATGTGCCTACAGCCCGTGCTCCACGACGAGAAGCCACAGCAATGAGAAGCCCATGCACCACAACGAAGAGTAGCCCCCACTCATCGCAACTAGAGAAAGCCCACGTGCAGCAACGAAGACCCAATGCAGCCAAAAATAGATTTAAAAAAAATAAAAAAATTAATTTAATTTAAAAGATGAAAAAAAGAACATTACTAACTCAAAAAAATATATATAGAAACACAGGGCTTCCCTGGTGGCGCAGTAGTTGAGAGTCTGCCTGCCGATGCAGGGGACACGGGTTCGTGCCCCGGTCCAGGTAGATCCCACATGCCACGGAGCGGCTGGGCCCGTGAGCCATGACCACTGAGCCTGCACGTCCGGAGCCTGTACTCCATAGTGGGAGAGGCCACAACAGTGAGAGGCCCACGTACCGAAAAAAAAAAAAAAAAGAAACACAAAAGTTAAAAAAATAAAAATAGAATACACAGATGTTGAACTATAACACTGAACCCAAACCTTATATAATAAAAAACGTTATAAAGGGAGAGTGTGATTTTTTTTTAAAAACCACATATATTTGGTCTTTACTCACAATTCTTTAAACATAGTTCCTAAAACCTTTGTAATTTCCTGAATGATAGGGGTGATAGGAACATCGTTTGTTCTAATATTTGGTCTTTATCCTTGCTTCCTGACAAAGAGCTCCTATGTCTTCTGGAATTTCCTGGGTAATAGAAGCATCTTTTGTCCCAATGAGGCCACTCTTGGTGGGCCCTTACATAGCTTCAGGATGGATGCTGGTCACCAGAAAGACCAAGGCATGATTTGAGGGTTGGAATTTTCAGCCCACCCCTTAACCTCTGGGGAGGTGGGAGGCACTGGAAATTGAGATAATGACCAATGGTCAGTGATTTACTCAATCAATGAAACCTCCATAAAAACTCCTAATGATGGGGTTCAGAGAACTTCTGGGTTGGTGAATGCATCAAGATGCTGGGAGGGTGACACGCCCATAGAGGGCATGGAAGCCCCATGTGCCCTTCCCCCATATTTTGCCCTGTGCATGTCTTCCATTTGGCTGTTCCTGAATTGTATCCTTTATAATAAACCAGTGATAGCAAGTGTCTTCCTGAGTTCTGTGAGATATGCTAGCAAATTATCCCACCTGAGGAGGGAGTCGTGGGAACCCCCAATATATAGATGGCTGGTCAGTAGTATAATGGCAACCTAGGACTTGCTACTAATATCTGAAATGGGAGCAGTCATATGGAACTGAGACCTTAACCTGTGGGGTCTGTGCTAACTCTGGGTAGTGTCAGAATTGAATTAAATTGTAGGAAACCCAGTTGGTGTCAGAGAATTGGAGAACTGGTTGTTGCGTGGAGGAAAAAGTTACTCAAAAGTGTTGTACAGTTTAGAAGAGAGAACAGCTAATGCAAATGCTGAATACCAAATAGAAGTTTCAAGGACTTCAGGATATTTTCTATCTGCATGGCTAATCCCTAATAGCTATATGGTCTTCAAATGATATATTCCACAAATATGACTCCTTTCACTCAATTTTTTTTTCAGTCGTAACAGTATAAATAATAAAGAGAAACTGTTGTGTACTGACTTGCCCTTGGTCTGACAAACAGACTTTCAGTCTGCTGATGGGGTAAACAACTTCGACAAAGTTAGAGAAAGCAAGCCTAAAAAATAATTAAATAATAAAAATTTGCAAACTATTTCCTCAAGCAAAACTTATACAAGACTGAATAAACTTCATTATTATTTCCTTTCCTTCACAATTTGCATCAAACTAATGTTTAATGTAGACTCTGCCTATAGCATGGTTAATACGGAAAAATTACACTAGCTGAAGCCTGGCTCCAGACAGCAGAGTTTTTAAGAACAAATCTTTTTGCTGAGGAACTGACAGGAAATCTCCAAAGACTGCATTTTGGATTGCATCCAAAGATGCAACACAACGTTCTTCTGAAGAAAAGAACAATGGATTGTATAACCCAGATCCAAACACCTCTCTTAAAATCCATGTAGAGAAATCCAATGGTATAAGAGGAAACGGATTGCGTTGGCCTCATGGTCAAAGTTACTATTAACCTTAACTTCCACATTTAACTTTAACTTCCCCTTCTCAGATTATTATAATTTTTGGTGGAGTTTTCTCTACATATGGTTCTTTGTATTTACAATATACAGAATTTTTTCCATTGAATCCTGTGATCAATATCATTTATAGAACAGCCTCTTTTTTTCCAGTTTCTTCTCATAACCCAGCTAGCATCATAAAGTGAAGGTCATATCTTTGTATGCAGGAGCCCCCAGACAAAGCATGCTTTTATTCCATGTTTGACAGATGTGGCAGTATATCTACTCTGCAATCATGTTTAATACTGAACTCAGGTGAAATACATGTGCTTTTTCCCTAATACATAAAACTTAAATTGGCACAGCCACAGGCTGTTTATCCTGAGTCTTTTCAGCCTACACTGAATTTATTCTCTTAACAGTTCTTTTTATCCAGTGCTCTCAGGCTGGGTACCATGGCTCTAAATTTCTAATTACTATAAAATAATTTTCTTCCCTTGAGTTAATATGCCTCTAACAGATGACCTCCAGAATGTAATTGCTAATACGTAAAGGCCCAGTCTGAGAATTTTACATTTTTTAAATGAACCTAATAGAAATCACAACAACATCTCTACCTTTGCCAGGGAGGTAAAAAAGACAATAATAATACACCTAACCTTAAAATAATGATACTAAAGTAAACTCCTTCCTTCTCATTAAAGTTATCCTTCCACCTTCATATATGCCCAGAAAATAATCATTGTTCAAGATTTCAAACCCAAACTTATTTCCCTTTGATTTCAGAGAAGTGATCAAAATTGGATTCTGATGCGTTTTTTTTATGGGATGGGTATATTTTGAGATGAAGAGAAGGGGAAGGATATGCTTCCCTTTCCAAAGCCTACTTCATTCTTCAAAAAGTAATTTCAAAATCTTATAAAATCTTCAGTTATTTCAATAATCAAATCAAACCTAAAACTTGACATCTTTAAGTTTTAAAATATACAATAATTAACCTGAGCTCTCCTTGAATAATTAACACTAAAACTGACTAGTCATTCATTCATTCTAGACCCATTTCCTCATGCAGATTAAGGACAAGGTAGAAATAAAGTTACCTCTGTAAAAATCAACCCAAGATTAGAAGATACCAACTACAAATATATATACTAGTCATAGGTAAAGAGAGCAAAGTTGAAGATGTCTTAAGTTAAAGAAAGAAAATAAAAATAAACCAAATTTTCCAAAAATATAATAATACAACTTTCCACTTGTAAAGGGAACTTGCTCCTGCAAATAGGTGAGGAAAGAGCAATTCTCAGAGGCATATGATCCTACAGTCATGGGCATTTTCCAGTCATGATATTTTAATGCCAACTAAACCACCCTCCCTCTCCTTTCTATCAAGAACATTTATTTATGACTTGGCTGGAAGACTGGAGAATACAGTTTATTGTGATTCTAGACATTTTTTTCTGGTAAGACTGCTCATATTAATTAGCTCTCAAAAGTATTCTCAGAATATAGAATTACAGGCCAGTCTTCTGCCCATTGCTTCCTAATTCCAATTCATTTTATGGATGAGGCACTGAGTCATAAATGGAGAATATGTCCAAGGCAACAGAGTCTCTGAGTACTTAATGGTGGCTACATTATTCAGAAAGCTTCCCAAAACACAGGCATGACTGAAAAAGAGGAAACCTGATGCACCGAGGAGAGATATAAAGGAGACAGTTGTGGCAGTAAAGGGGCCCGAAGAAACATTTCAGGAAAGGGAGGAGGAAGGTGAAGACTGAAATCAAGTTAATGCCACTGAATATTTGAAGAATTGGGAAAAAGCTCAAAATAAAGCATGAAGTATAAAAATGGGACAGGAAATTGTATATATAGCATCACCCCAATTTTGTGATACAATTGTGTATTTTCTTGAGAAAAACATCAAATACTGAGAAATTTTTTTTGCCCTGGATTAGCAGGGTTTTTTTTACTTTTTCATTCCACTTTTCTATGTTTTAACACAAATTGTGCCTGGTGAGATTAAAAAAGTACACTCACGCGTTTCGGGAAAATGTGGCTCCTTTCTTGTCCATATAATTGACGTAATGCGTTGCTCAAGTTCGTACTCTCAGCAGAATTGGGAAGTAAACTGGTCCATTAACGTTACTCCTTTTCTTCAGGTTGTAACACACAATTCCAGGTAGAACAGTAACTTCCGGCTAAGCGAGGCCTCTTTGGGGTAATGGCAGACTGTAAAAGGCTTCTCTCCCCTCCCGTTCTCCCAGATGGCGATGCTGCGGCAGGCATCTCGCCCGCTATCTCCAGGTCTGGGTCTCTGTCCTAGAAAACCTACTAAGTACATGCTGGGCTCACCCAGCATGTGGGCCGCCCCCCACACCGGTGTCTCCCAGGAGCAAGAGGTAACTCCTTGGGTTTCACCTAACCCGTCGGAACGACCCCTACTGATTGTGATGCTCCCAGGCTGCCCCGCGCCACGCACCACCGCGCACGGCTGCGCACCGCCACGCACGGACGCGCACCACCACGCACGGACGCGCACCGCCGCGCGCCGCCACGCAGCGTAGGCCGAGGATCGCGGCTTTGCAATAAGCAGGCTTCTCCGTGGCCTGGTGTAGTACTGCGGCTAGTACGTTTGAGTCTCCTTCTCTCTCCCTTTTTGGAAGCTTACATGACCCCTACGACTTGCACAGCGCCCTCGTGGTGCCTGAGTCTTGGACGCAGCCGTCATTCCCTTGAAGGCACAATGAGGTGCTTCTTGCTTCCCATCCCCACCATCAGTTTTCCTGGTAGTGCAGCCAGGTGCTTTTAATCGCCCCTTCCCACCTCGAAGTAAATCCCGACACGTATCTGGCCATTAGCTTCCTCAACTGCCACCTGACTTTGTGTTTACTTGACCTTACTTAGACTTCTCTTATATCCATCTTCCTCTTCCCAAGGCAGCAGTTCTCCCCTTCTTAGGAACCATAATGGTGGAATGGATGCAGGGGGTTTGAAAAAACAAGAGTTTACTATTACAAGATACTGCACATGTTTTCTATTTCTATAATCCCATCCCCAAAATATTAGTTTTAAAGGGTAATGAAGGGAATCCTAGGGTCATTCTGCAAATCACAGACAGCCAGGTAATTTAACACTTACTGCCCACAAGATAATCTTTCTGGAAATACGTCCCATTTTGAATTCCCAAAGAACGTATTGCCAATCCTGCCTGGGCCTAGAGGGCATGATGAGACCTGGATGCACCCTATAATGTGTATGAAGTGCTTAGCCTGACATATATATTGGTATTCAATAATGTTAGCTGTGATTACCATGCTGTAGAAAGGGGACAGAAAAAGATCTGAGCAGGGTGCCATAGTAGGAAAAGAACATGTTCAAAGTAGTGAGCCCCATAACCACAAGGACCCATAAAAAGCTAAACTGGCCACTTGGGTTCACCATCAATTTCAAATGCTACCCTAGTCTGGGGGGAAACAAAGGGCACACAACGCACACTCACTTTTGATCTCACTTTCCGTAAAGGAAACTAATACTGATCCTGGAGGGGAAGACCTGCCACCATTGTTTAAAATGTTCTGCCTTGCAATGAATCATATACAGGAACATGATTTGAACCCATGGTATATATAGTAAGATGCTATATTACAAGCTTTGGCTATTTTCAGAAGATATCACTCCAGAAATGAAAAAATTAAGTGTGTACTCAGTTGGAGATATAGAATCTTGCAGGCTGTTAGATGGATTACTGAGAGGAGAAATAGAGGGGAGAAATGGAGGGAAAGAATTAGAATTTCGCCAACATAAACTCTAATTTAAGGAGGTGAGGGGGATGTGGAGGGGATGGGGCGGGAAACTGTTGAGGAAGATGTTTGGTTAGGAAACATAAGGAAATCAGTTTGAACTGATTTTGATTGATTATCTTCTGGATAGAAGCAGTAATAGAGCCTTTCTTTTCACTTTTATTTTAAATATAATGTTAATACTTTATTTCTTAAATATAATATTAAGAACCTTTTTTTTAAAGGAAAAACCTAGCATCTCTTTGTTGAAGACTTTACAAGACCATTCCTCATTTAAGCCAAGTTTACTTCATAAGGTCAGAACAAACTCAGACTTAATGATTTGTGGATTTTTTTAAATAAAACAGCATACTACAGGATGACAAGCATATAAAAGAAAAAATTTGGTAAATCATTTGCAAGTTTATCAAATGAAAACCAGCAACTACCATTTCAAATGTTCTTGGGTTTTTATGTTGTGTGAATGAAAACCATAGTTTAAATTGTGAACAAAGTTGCTACTTGATGCACTATTCAGTATGTAGTCCCAAATAACCTTCAGGAAGGTTATTTTGAAGGACAAAGAGATGCTGCTAACCAGTTATGTTAACTTGATCCCAGGCTTACTGATGGAGTGGGAAATACCACCATGTTTGGAAAAAGAGCTTTCTCTTCAGCACACTATTTAAAGAAATAAAAATACGAATGTCATTGAAGCTATTTCAGGTCAATTCAAAAGTATCTAGTAAAGGCCCAGGTCACTTTGTGGGGAAAAAATATGTTAATTAATGGACAACAGTACTTTAAAATCACTACAATGTAAATGTCTATTTCACAAAGATTGGTTTATGTCATGTGGTGACTCAAGAACACTCACAACTACAACTGTAATATAAAATATTCCAGAGGAAAAAAACAAGGAGACGCTTCAGGACCAGAACACTGTCTTAAACTGAAAGGAAAATAGATCAAAACACACCATTTTCATATTTTAAAAGCTCCTAAAACTTGGATTTTCCTGTAACCAAAAAAGGTAATCTCCTGATCAGCTAATACACAGTCATATCTATTTCCATGCACCTCTCAAACTCTTCATATTTGATTACACTTTTCTGGATGCCAGCAAAACTCTTCACTGAAATGAAAAATACCCTTCTGGGCAGAATTTCTTTTCCAAACAATACAACTTGAAGAGTCACAGTGCCCTCTAGTGACCCATTGGTAAGACCCATTTTTATTTCAATCTCAGAGAACAAAGAGTTTAAGTGAATCTTGTACATTTTCAAACAGTTTTTCCCATAAATAATTATAAATGTCAATTTCTGTTTCTGGGAGGGAAAAGTATTTACAATAAATTAGCACAAAGCACACTGAAGAATGACTCCTTTTTTGGTCTATTGCTCCCACAGTTACATTGTATCTGGAGGGCAAAAGGGTTTAACTCCAAATAATCCTGCAAAACAAGGGACATTAAAATGAACAAATGTTGGGGCTTCCCTGGTGGCACAGTGGTTGAGAGTCTGCCTGTTGATGCAGGGAACACGGGTTCGTGCCCCAGTCTGGGAAGATCCCACGATCCCACATGCCGTGGAGCGGCTAGGCCTGTGAACCATGGTTGCTGAGCCTGCGCGTCCAGAGCCTGTGCTCCGCAACGGGAGAGGCCACAACAGTCATGAGGCCCGCATACCAAAAAAAAAAAAAAAAGTAAAATTTTAATCTATAACTGTGATAAGAACGAGTTTTGGATCTGTATGTAAGTCCCAAATCTGTCAATGCCTGAGGAGACCTGTGGAAAGTAACGTGATCTCACTGTACCTCACTTTTTTTCATCTGTAAATGAAAAAAGGTTAGTAGCATTGGTGAGGATGCAGGGAAATGGACTTTAAATATTTCTAGTGAGAGCATTGATGCTACAGCCTTTCTGGAGGGAAAATTGGCAATAACTCTCAAACTAACAGGCGTTTCCTAAGTTCATTGCCAATAACTCTCAAAAACCAGGAGTTTCCAAATGTACATTGCCTTAGTGCCAGAAAAAAGGCAAATATTTAACTCTTACTCTTGTCCCATACACTAAGTGCTTTAAGTATATTTGCTCATTTAATTCTCACAAAAATCTTATGAGTTAGCACTATAATTAACCCTATTTACATATCAGTAAACTGAGACACTAAAATCTGCACAAGTGGTGTAAACTCGGTAATACATGGACACAAACTCAGGCTCTATGGTTCAGAGTCCACACTGCTAACAATTATGCAATACCTCCAGAGCTTCCTCTTCTGGGAATTTATCCTAAAAAAATAATCAAGAATATGCACAAAGACTTTTCAATCCGAGTGTTAATCTCACCATCATTTATAATAGAGGGGAAAAAAGGAAAATAACCTAAATTACCATTAAAATGATTATGTTAAAACCAAACCATTGACTCTGTAACCTTAAAGAGTATCTAATGACATGGAAAATGTTCCCAAATATATTAAGTGAAAATAACACGTTAGAAACATACATACATAACATGCATATGTATATGTACAGTGTGCTCCCATTGCTTAAAGAAGTATAGATTCAAGCAAAAGGAAGGAAAATTATCAAAGTATAAATAATAATTATGTCTATTTGGTGAGTTTAGGGGGTAATGATTTTTATTTTCTTTTTTTTAATGCCCATTTTCCAAATTTTCTAAATTAATTCTAAAAATACTTTATTTTTAATGAAGGGTTCAGGCCAAATGTGGTCTAAGGTATTTTCTAGCTCTAAATTTCTATTATTTTCAATGTGATGAATAGAGAATAGTCATGGAATTTTAGAACTAGGGGAGAAAAAAATTTTCTCTTCTCTCCAGAAGTTTCCAAATCTCTTTGATCCTCAGAATCACCTGGGCTGATCAAAGTACAAACTCCCTGCCTCCCTCTTTCCCTGATCCAAATCACCTGAGAACGAAGGTCAGGTGATTCTTCCAATCTGACGGTGTGGGGAACTACTAATTTACCCCCACTGCATCATTTCAATCCTCTCACTAACCATAAAACAGGACTCATAAACCAAATGCAGACCAGAGCCATCGTATACTCTTATAAGCAATCCAATTGATAATGATATTGACAAATTTTTACTTCAGGTTCAATTTCTTAATTTTCTTGAGGAAAAATGCATCTTAAGATAAACAACAATTTTACTAATAAAAAATTTTAGCCATAACAATAATGAAAGTTAGACCCACCAACACTGAGCAGAGAGAATGTATTCTTACCTATATTCATTGCAAATAGCTTGTCCACATTCCTCAACTCTATACATGCCTAGTTAAAGGAACCAAGATTTGTCCCTTTGGGGGATTTGTACCTTTAGACACAAAATCAGATCCCCCCCCAAAAAAAACATATTCGATATTATGTGGGGGCAGTTCAGCTAATGCAGCAAGAAATTTTGTTTTAAGCAGAAGATTGTCCAAAGGTTCTCAATACTCCTAGTTGCGCAGAGTAAGAAAAAGACACTCTGGACACAGTGAAAGCATTTATAAAGAGAGAAGGAAAGACTTGCAAAATCTCCCTTGACGTTCCAGAATTTAAGTATCACCTTTTTGAAGCTACTTGGCATATTCTTACAGAAGCAATTCTTATTTGTGGTGTAGTAGCCTAAGTGAGTCTCACATTGGTTGTATGGAAAGAAATAAAGTGACACTATCTCTCAGGGACATGAACATCACCTGAGTCTATCTTATCCAAGCCACAAACCTAGTTGTCACTTTGTACATGAAGACATCTACCACAAGGTGTACCCCAGCAGAAAACATGAGACTGACTGCTGGTTTTTAAAATGATAAGTAAATAAATTTGAAAGGTAAGCTGGTTCGTCTCTCCTTCCTAAAATTCAAAAAGAAATATCTCCTGATATGTCTTAACAAAAAAACATACATACACACACTCACAAAACATTTAAAAATAAAAACCAAGACCAAGGCTGAATTGAAAAACTTCATGAAAATAGTTTGGCTATAGTGGGCATTGAGGCGGCATGAATTGTGGGTAGCATGTGCTGTTGGTTTGATTGCTTTGGTGACTCGTCGGATAACACTTTCCCCTAAGTTCTAACTGCAAACTCTGCTTCAATTCCCTTACCTGAGCTTTCATTCTGCTTTCTTACAGTCCTGGAAAATGTTCTACTCAAGGCAGCAAGTACACACATAGCTCAGATGAACTATAATTAAGGTGGCAAGAGACCAAGGAAAAGAGCAAAGCAGTGTTAGTTCAATTGTTTCCTTTGCACGGGTAACAGATGGACTCCGAGGTCTAATAACCCTTCTGTACTTCAGCTAAGGCGGACAATACATCATTATACTCAGATGGGAGCAAGAAGAAGGTGCCTAGCAACTTGGACTTGGAATGCCTGGGCTTTTGTCAATTTATGTCATAATCTTAATATTAAACAGGCTTGCTCTCATTTGCCAGTCATCACCTCATTTTATGTTTTTCAAACACAAGAAAATTAAATAGTCTTTCCTGAAAGTACTTTAGCCCCTTAGATATAGAACAGTAGTAGTATTTAAGAGTCTCCCCTTATAAATGTGTACATAAAACTGCCATGAGCCTTGATGGAAATTATATCAGTAAGTTGGGGGGCCTACCATGGGTAATATTTTCATTAGCCACAGCATGCACATAACCCAGGTTCTTTCTGGAATTCAGTAGGATACCAAGGGCTATTTTTTTGGACCCCATTACTCTTGTGTTCCTGTGCTTTATGTATATAAGAAATCATTAGAACTTCTATTTCTATCTAGTTTTATATTCTCCTTTTTAAGCTCTATTTGTCTATATTTTATGATGCAAATAAAATGTGTGTGTTTTGGATTGTGTGCTCAAGCATTTTAGGTGACTAGATCACAGTATGTGTTCAATTAGTAGTTGATAAAGGAAGACAAGAAGAAAAGAATGAAGTAGGAAAGGAGATCTGAGAATGAATAAAAATCAATGAACCATCAGTGAACCACATGCCCTTCTCACAGCGCAGCACAGGAAGAAAATTCTATTACTAACATAGAAGCAGGACAATGAAAATCACCACTTCTCTCCAATATCCTACTACGATGTCTATTTATGTCAATCCAGGAGAAGACAGAGCTTGTTAATCTTTCACTCTATGTGAAGAAAAGAAATGTTGGGAAAAATTAATTTCTATCAGGAAACCCAGAAACTTTGGTTGGGGATGTAAATGTCATACCCAGTCCTTAGGTCCCAGGTAAACAGCTTAACATAATAGCTCACATTCTCCTGACTTTCATGAAAAAGAAGAAAGAGATCATTATGTAGACACTGAATCTAAGCTATACCTGAACTGTTGCAAATCTTTTTGACAATAAAAAATGGAATGAAAAAATTGTTGCCAACAGAATTATCATTAATTATGATGAAAAATATATAACAGTGTATGTTATTCATAACAGGACCCATCCTCCCCAGTAGCCATGGACATTTGAAGTTGGAAGACACTTCAAGGAGAAGAAAATTAGGAGATTTTATGGACCACATAATTCTCATCAACTCAGGAGAGAGAGAAGAAATGTTCCAGTCTAAACTTTACTTGGAGAAGGAAACTTTTCCTGACACTGTATTGATGTGTGTTGGTCTAATATAATGTCTTCTCCCATTGATATACTCTCCTACCATATGCCAACCTCTGGTTAGAAAAGTTGTGTCTATCTCATCCTTATCTTATCCCTATCATCCTATGGTATATAACCATATAGTTGGAAGATCTTAAGTAAATGTTACAAAGGGTCATAAAGTAGTACAGAGAAGAAAAAATGTGAGAAAAGCAATTAGTAAAACAATTAGTGGAGGCAAAGAAGAAATGAAAAGAAAATCATTATAGCCAAGCCATTGAAGGCTTCTCTCTTGAGTGGATAATGTCATATTCCTGTTTCAAACACAAAGAGGGATTTGATTTTTTTTTCCTCCTTATTTTTCACATCTATTCCAAGTCTGTTGAAATATTATTAGACCTTTTCAAGATTGTTGTTAAACTTCTACAAGAAGTTTAGAGTATTTTAGAATCCTTTATGTAAATGGATAACAGGAGCCAAAGATTCTTCTCCATGGTCCTAATTTCAGCTGGACAACTGACTTCCTGCGGAGAATGTATTTTAACCTTTCCAGGTCAAGGTCATGGCTTTCTCATTGGTAAGATGGAGCTAAATTATCTTCAGCTATCTATTTTACATTTGGTAGTGTATATATGTCCATGCCACTCTCTCACTTTGTCACAGCTTACCCTTCCCCCTCCCCATATCCTCAAGTCCATGCTCTAGTAGGTCTGTGTCTTTATTTCCGTCTTACAACATTCTTAAAAAAGAACTTCAAACCTTCAGTTCTGGATAACCTCTCACAATTGAGCCACTGTTTTAATACATTCTTATAAATGCCAAGGTTTTAGAAAAGAGGGTAAAAATACCTTCTTAGGGCAGTTTGTGTGCAAATAGAACAGCTTATTAAAGATTCCCTCAATGAGAATGTGTAAACACTGGTCTTGGCCACAAAGAAACAATTTCCTGGGGCAAACTTCATGGTCTGATTTCCCAGAAATACCCTGGAAACTGAACAGAAGGAAACACCTTATACTGCTTTGTCTGTAGCCACAAAATATACACATAGGGTCCCACCCAGCCTGAATTTAACACTGTGCCCCAAAAGAACAAAAATAATAACAGAATCCCATAATGAGTCCATTGTATGTGTAAAAATAGTATCTGCAGTACCTGTGGGTGAAAGCCAATATAATTATGGTCCAAGAAACTGAGTTCCTTCAGAGTGCGAATGGGAACAGGTGCCCTGTGATAATATTTTCTAGGCATGAAACCATTCAAGGTTACCTCTGCTTCCCTCAGCTCTACTTAGTTTAAATCCATCCTAGGATGGAAAAGGAAGAGGGCACTTGCTAATTTACTCAATTTAGAGTATTTAATGAACCTCAGTGAATATTTACAAGAATATCTAGGGACTTCCCTGGTGGCGCAGTGGTTAAGAATCCACCTGCCAATGCAGAGGACATAGGTTCGATCCATGGTCCGGGAAGATCCCACATGCCGCGGAGCAGTGAAGCCCGTGCACCACAACTACTGAGCCTGTGCTCTAGGGCCTGCGAGCCACAACTACTGAGCCCACGTGCCACAGCTACTGAAGCCTGCATGCCACAACTACTGAAGCCCGCATGCCAGAACTACTGAAGCCCGTGCACCTACAGCCCGTGCTCCGCAACAAGAGAAGCCACAGCAATGAGAAGCCCGCGCCCTGCAACGAAGAGTAGCCCCCGCTTGCCGCAACTAGAGAAAGCCCGCGCACAGCAACAAAGGTGCAATGCAGCCAAAAATAAATAAACATTAAAAAAAGAATACATCTAACTATCAAATATTAATTTCTTTTAAAAACTGTCATTATTGTAGTTGTTCATCTAACAGAAGGAGGTATGTTTAACTATATCTCTACTACGATCTTATACCCCAAATCAGGCTTATCAATGTCTTTTTATCCTACTCCCATCCCATCAAACTAGTTTACTACCAAGATTAGCCTCTTCTGTTAGCAGATTGGAAACTATAGAGTCAACATCAACCTCTCTCTCTCCTTCTCTCCATATACTCAACTGATCAACATTCCTTTGAATATTTCTTAGAAATGCCTCTCATTCTCTCTGCCACTACCATGGTCCAGGTCTTTGGCATCCTGCTCTGATTGCTTCCAACCTTGCCTTTCCACCATTCGTTCTCAATACTAGTTAAACTTTAGAATTACCTCAAAAAATCTAAGAAATACCCAAACGTTTCATACAACTATCCCTAGAGGGTGAGCTCTTGTTGCTTGCCTGCTTCACTCAAAACAATAAGAACTTTTAGTGTAGAGACATGTGGAATTTTTATTATTTTTAAACGGGAGTACTTTATAGTAATATTTATATTCATACTATCAATGGACACACAAGTATTTCTGGTCCCTCCCTGAGTGTAAAACGCCTGTGCCATTTATTTTGTAGGAGAAATTTTTCTTTGCCCCAAATGACCCACAGGTTACAAACTGCTATAATTGAGTTAGGAATGGTTATTGCTAACATATGATATGATTGAAAGATCACAGGACTAGGGGGTTTGAATTTTAGTTCCGATTCTTGGGTAAATTATTTATTATGCTGAGCTTCAGTTTTCTTTTTTTAATGAGAACAATAATATTTTCCCTTCATACCTCACAGTATTATTGTCAGGATTAAATGAGATAATATATATGAAAAAGTATGAGAACTACAAATTTCAAATGCCCTCCTCTTCAGTATATACATTTTAGAAATAAAATGTATATACTTTTATTTCTAAATAGACTATAAATCTTTAGATTGTCTACTTTGTTATAAGTAAATATTGCAAATTAAGCAATATTCTGCAAAGAGAAAAAAGCATTTTTCAACAGTTATTGTCTCTATAATCACATATGCTTGCTGTGCATTTGAGGCAGCCCTCTCTACTTAAAGAAACTATAAGTCTAAGTATGTGGAACCCTTCTCAGGCTGCCAGCACTTTCTTCCAATTCTGTAATCACTCCTCACTGTCCTTGGCAAACCCTCCCTAAGTCTGCAAATAATTCCTGCTCCCTAATTTCAGAGACAAGAAAAAGAAGCCAAACCAACAGGTAAACTGCCAGCCATGCATAGGTTCATCAGGCCTGGTATCCTCTAAATTCCCCTGCAAAGGGGGCTGGGGAAAAGTACAGGAGAAGCTGCTGCTGAGAGTGAGGGTGCTTGCATCTGGTGAGGGTGTCTCCTCATGTGTTTGATGGTGAGAAAGGAGAGTGTGTCTAAATGTAAATTCACAGGATGGCACTGAATGAGTGCAAGGGGAAGGCAGAGGGCCAAGGCTAGTTTCAGCCCAAAGCCACACAGCAGACAGATTTAAATCTGCATAGGGCCCCACTTAAAGATTAATCTAGACTACCTCCCAATTCAGGAACTAAAAGAAAAGTCCATGGAACCGAAGGGATTTCTAATCATATCCCAATACACTAGGTAAATCCTAGCTAAGTTCATATCCCATGGGATCTTAGTCAAAAAAAACAAAAAAAAAACAAAAAACCCTCTTCTCATAAAACAGAAACTACCTATATCAAACTTCCTTATCCTAGATATTTAGAAACACTGGCAAGTTTTAACAACAACCCAATACATGATTCTGAATATAAATTTAGAGGATTCTTCAATTAAACTGTATTTAAATGCAATATCCATTTATTTTCTTAATCAGTTGAGAAATTATTTATTGACTATGTTGAAGATAAAATGGCAAAATACATTTCTTCTAAGAGTTTACAATATTGTATTATATTTCTCAATCATTTGGAGTTAATGAATGTTTTGAAAATATGATGAAAGATACAGCTTCTCTTACCAGAAATACAAAAATACCTCTAAAATTTGCATCGATTTGAAGGTTGAAGACTTCCTGATGCTTTTTAAGAACCCTTAATGCTGAAGAAAAAATAGATATGAAGATAATACAAAGTAGCATAATATTAAAGCAATAAGATCTGCTCTAAGAGCTTAGACCAAGGACCATTTATTTAGGTGTAAAATACTCAGGAAAGTATTCATGATAGATGTCACTTTGGGGCTTGTCCTTGAAGGATGAGCAGGACTTCGCCAGACCAAGACGGGGGTGGGGAGACAACATTTAATGCTACAGGAATAGGATAAACAAAAGTAGGGGATAACATATGTGTATGAATATTAGGCATGTCCAAACAAGAAAAAATTTAAAGTTCCACTAAAAAGTCTAGATTTCATCCTACATATAATGCCAAGTCATTAATGTTTTTTAAACAAAAGAGGGAAATGGTCAGAATGGTGCATTAGAAAGATCCTAGTGACAAAGAACGAATTAGTGTGGATAAAAATTAAAGACAGAGAGAAGGTTATTGCAGTGGTATAAGGGACAAGTAATGAGTCAGTGGCAGTAAGGCTCATATAACTAGTGACCCTTCAGAGGTAGAACCAAGTAAAATTGGCTATTGATTAAAATGTGGAGGGTGCAGGAAAAGGAGGGATTAGAGGTGATTACAAAGATATCTCTTTTTAAAATGTTAGAAAACACAGGAAACGAAGCTCATTTTGAGGGGAAGATCAGTTTATTTAGGGTAGATTGAGTTTGAGCAATTAGTTATTCCTGAAAATAAGATTTTGCTTATTAATCCATCCATTAGAATACTAATAGTATTAACAAATACGATATTAAAAGAAAAGGGACTAAAACCAAATCTTGAGACTTCATAAGGAAATTGTTCAATCACCCAGTTTTCAACCCTTATTCAAACAGGTAGGAGTTCAGTGACTAGTTTGCAACTCATATCACATTTCCAAGTCCCAGCCTCTTTAATTTTAGACTTTGAAACATAAAGAGACCAATCTACAGTATATAAAAACAGAAGGTGTTCCAATACTCAGCAATAAGCAGAAACAAGCAATGTTGCCAACTCATCAAAAAATATTGAGTTCTTCCAAAGAGAAAGAATCTCATCAAAAGAGTTTAGGCAACAGTTACCTGACAACAGCAGGCACCAGGACTTTTATCAGAAACCAGCTTCCTGCCTCAGACTCAGCCTTCTCAGAATAGACTGAGAGCTAAATGAGACACAGCACATCATCTAATGCAAACTTCCTTAAGTAAACAAAAAAGCTGATGTCCAGGGATATTAAGGAGGTCACTTCGGTAATAAACAACTAGAACTTTTGTCTCCCATTTCAGGTATGCTTTCCTCAGCCCCATATTTTCAAATGTTTCCTTGTGTATGAATTAACCCAGTGGATTTGGAGTTAACCTATGTCCCACAGAGACGACCACAGGAGAATATCGAGCTGCCATACTGATGGATTATTGGGGTTGTTTCCAGCTGTTTGCGCAGAACCACTCATATAGCTGGCTGAGATGAGGGATGAGTGACCACCCACATGTGTGCTTAGTGAGAAAATGGTTAGAAAGCAGAAACAGTTTCTTCATAGGCGTCCTCTACCTTCCCAGTGCCTGCTAAGAGATCTGATATCAAAGGATTCTATGTTGTGCACCCTCCAGCCTGACCTTCTCTCTCACTGAGCCTCGTGCCCTCAAATTAGCTATCCCTATTCCTTACTTGAGAGAATGCTAGTGCTTAAAAATTACTACTCTATAGAATAAAGAAGCAATGTAATGAAAATTGTCTTTGAACTTCAGAGTTTGGGAAGCTATGTTGAAAGGGCCCCTTCACTACATTGTTACAGGAGCAGAAACCAAAAACTTTATCCCAAATTGTTGGAAAATCAGACTCTCTAGGAGCAGGACCCAGGAAACTGTTCAACAAACTCCAAAGGACTCTAATGTTCAGCAAGTTTAAAAAATCCCCAATAGGGCTTCCCTGGTGGCGCAGTGGTTGAGAATCCGCCTGCCGATGCAGGAGACACGGGTTCGTGTCCTGGTCCGGGAGGATCCCACATGCCGCAGAGCAACTAAGCCCGTGAGCCATGGCCGCTGAGCCTGTGCGTCCGGAGCCTGTGCTCCGCAACGGGAGAGGCCACAACAGTGAGAGGCCCGCATACCGCAAAAAAAAAAAAAAAAAAAAAAAAAAAATCCCCAATATAATGTGTATTCAAATTGTTTTCACTGAAGTTATATTTTGGGTGTTCCATTTCAATAGTTAATCGAAAACTCTTGCGTGGGAAAAAAGCAACACAAAACTGCTGGAGATTAAATGTGGCAATGCAAGTACTGGAACCAGAAGGTTTTGGAGATTTCATCCAGCATCCTGTTTCTCATGTAGAGGAATGCCTCATGCATTGCAGAAATTTCCCAATGTTGCACATTCATGGAAAGGAAGATTGAGTCTGTTTATTTTCCAATCTTTTTCTTTAGATTACTGATAGAGAGTAAAATTCAAAAAAATGGTATCAGTTTCAACTTAATTCCTGAAGGATAAGTAAAGAAACTAAATGTAGACAAAATTTGATAACCAATTTATTCTCCATATGCTAAATCATTAATTCGTTCTCTGCTTAGGTACCAAATAAAGATTTATGTGCCCAAAAATATTCAACTCACTTGACACTTTACATAAGAAAAAACAGCAGGCCTCTCACTTAGTGAGACTCTGCTTCATGGCTATTTATACGCGGAGTAGAATAACAAATCATTAGGACATGTTTGAGAGGGGAAAAAGGCATGAATAACTCCAGGGCTTATATTTCATGTGTGTCAGTCTACTATCTGAGCATTTATGGAACCCACAGGAGGAATTTTTTGATATTTCTTTTCAGTTAAAACCAGCTGGTAAAATTTATAGCTTTTCTGGTTCACAGAAAACTATGGCCTTTGTACAGGAAGGGTGTTGGGCTTCTAGGAAGTAGAGAATAAATGATATTACTAAGAAATATTACATTTCAACTTACTTTATACTGGCTCTATATCACAGTCTAACTTCAGTGTTTCTCCAGGACCTTCTAAAATCACAGAAAAAGAAATCATATTGGAAAATTAGATTAGTCTTACAGAACGAATATCTCAAGGGAGGAACAGTTTACTGTGTTAGATGAAGTTTCTTGTATATAAAGTCAGGTTGTACCTGCACACAAATGTTCCTTAAAATATTATACTTATTAGCTAAGGTAAAGCTTACTCAGCAAGATTTGTTAGCTCTTACTCTACATCAGCACTAAATGCTATCTATTAGAAGGAATATTTTCTCTGTAAAATAGACAGCTGGAAAATATAGAGAAAATTGGACTATTTTGGTATCAAGTGACACACTCCAGAGGCCATACAATAAATTTCAGAATATTTGGGGTACATTGAAATTATACTTATTGTGACGGGATGAAGATTCTTACAACATGAATTTTTCAAGCATGAGAGAGGATTCTGGTAGACTGGCAATGCTCTGTTTCTTAACCTGACTGGTTACTTTGTGAAAATCAGTGAAGTATATTTTTTTATACTTTTCTATACATTTGTTACATTTCACAGTTAAAAGTCAAAAGAGACCATATCTCAACCATTCGTTAATCTCTGGTGCCTCCTAAGAACACATTAAAATTACATTGAAAGGATTTTTTTAAGTTCCAAACCTACAGAGCAAAAAGAACAGAAGAGGATAAAATAGAAAAGAGAGATGTCAACTAAATATTGGAAGGTGGAAAGTACATGGACTTATAATAACTGACTTAGAATACAAGAGAAAACTAAATTCTTGCCTAGAAACAAGATGCAAACCTTGAAGAACCATAAAAAGGCTCACAAGCTGAGTCTACCAGGTACCTCTGAAGTTCAGGTTCTGGTGGGACTGAAGACAGGATTGGTTATCTGTCTGTATAAGAAGCAGTTAAAACACAGTGGTTCTACTCCATGTGTTGCTGACTAGAATCTTCCTTTCCCCACTGCTCTGCACTGACACTCATGTCATAAATCAAGTGTACATATATAGGTGAGTCTGTTTCTGGACTCACTGGTTTGTCTTTTCTTATGCCAATATCTCATGCTCTATTTACAATAACTTTATAATAAATAAGTCCTGATATCATGTAGGATAAGACTTACCATTTTATTCTTTTTAAAGTTGCCTTTGCTATTCTTGACCCTTTGCATTTTCATACACGTTTCATCATTATTTTATCAAACACACATGCACCCCACTGCTGAGTTTTAATTGAGATTGTTTTGAGTAATTGATTTGGTAGAATGAACATCTATACAGATGTATACTCTTACTTAGATCTTTAAAAATTTCTCTTGATAATATTTTTAGTGTTCTGTGTGGAATTTTTGTACCTCTGAGAGACAAATCCTGTGTAATATGACTTATATGTGAATCTAAAAAAATACAACAAACTAGTGAATATAACAAAAAAGAAGTAGAGTCACAAATATAGTGAACAAACTAGTGGTTACCAGTGGAGAGCGGGAAAGTGGAAGGGTAAATACAGGAGGGGGGGATTAAAGGATACAAACTATTATGTAAAAAATAAGCTACAAGTATATATTGTACAACACAGGGAATATAGCCAATATTTTATAATAACTATAAATGGAGTCTAACCTTTAAAAATTATGAATCACTATATTGTACACCTATAAATTATATAATATTGTACATCAACTATACTTCAATTAAAAAAAGAAGATGATATGCAGATGGCAAATAAGAACATAAGAGATGCTTAATGTCATTAGTTATTAGGACAACAGAAATTAAAACCACAATGAGTTACAACTATACACCTAGCAGAATGGCTAAAATTTAAAAGACCAAAGACTGACAATACCAAGTGTTGGAGAGGGTGTGAAAGAATTGGAACTCTCATTTCACCCCTAGGCAGTTAACCAAGAGAAATGAAAACATATATCCATACAAAGATTTGTCAATGAATGTTCAATGAATGTTTGTAGTGTTTTTATTTATAATAGCTAAAAACTGGAAACAACCCAACCATCCATCATCAGGTGTACACACACACACACACACACACACACACACACAAAAAAAAAAGGTAGTACATCCATACAATGGAATACAATACAGCAATAAAAGTAAACAACCTATTGTGATTTGCAACCACATGAGTGACTCTCACAGTAATTAAGTGGAAGAAGCCAGACCAAAATAGACTCATGCTCTATGATTCAATTATGTAAAATGCTTGAAAACACAAGCTAATCTTTATGACAAAATGTGTATCAGTGATTGTCTATCAGGTGATGGGTAGTATGGAGAGATTATAAAGGGACACAGAAAACTTTTGAGAGTGATGGGTATGTTCATTACCTTGATTGTGGTGATGGTTTCATGGGAGTAAACACATGTAAAATCTTATCAAATTTCCACTTTAAATGTGTACCTTATTGTATTGTGTATTATACCTCTGTAAAGTTGTTATTAAAAGCTATAAATCAAATGAAATATAACTGTAGATATTCATAATATTTACATAATCATAATAATATAAGAACTAAGACATCTTTTTTAAGAAGCTGGAGGCTGGGTTATTAATTTGCATTTTTCTGATTTCTATTGAGGTTTCATACCTCTTTATATACGGATTGGTCATTTGGGATTTTTCCTTCTATGGATTGCTTATTCAATCGCTTTGCCTTTTTTGAATGGTTTTCCTATGTTATCCTTGCTGATTTGCAGGAGTTCCTTATATAGTCTAGATATGAATCCCTTTCTGGTTATATGTGCTGCAAATGTCTTCTCTCAGTCTGTCCCTGTCAGTTAACTTTGGCTAACTCCTTCCTCTTCTTTGCAGGCCACCTAAATTTCACTACCCAAAACACTGGGCAGGTCACAACTTCAACTGACTGTTTATGTGTCAACTGTTTCAACCTTATCACTCACTGCTCTCCTGAAATTTAATATTCTGAATAAACTACAAAATATCTTAAAGGAATCTTCTATATTATGAAATCAATGAGTTTGCCTGGAGAGTAAGTTTGCCCCAGCCAGAGAAATCTATACATAACTTTAGAAAATAGCAGGCTACGTAAAGTGATAATAAGAGAAGTAATGCGTTTTGTTAAACTTAGCCCATCTCTACCCCTCAAATTTCCCATATCCACTTATTTATTTTTGAGGCAGTAAAAGTGCAGTGATAAACCTTTCAGATGATGGACAGGATTTCAAGTCATGAGCCTCCATCTCCCATGTAAAATGGAGTAGGTAATATCTACCTCACAGAACTGTTTCGAGGATGAATTATGACAGTGTAAGTGCTTAATTAGCACAGCACCTAGGCCATGGTTAGCACCCAGCAAATGGTAGCCATTATTATTACCTCGACTGCTCTCTCCCAGCCCATTCTCTCTTTCAACCCAGCAAAAATACTTTTACTTCTATTTTTTAATACCTTTTAAATTTTTAAAAATTGTTTATTGGAGTACAGTTGATATACAATGTGTTAGTTCAGGTGTGCACCAAAGTGAGTCAGTTATACATATACATATATCCATTCTTTTTTCTTCTACTTATATTTTAAAGCTCAGTTCGAAAGACATCTCTTCCATAAAAGCATCACCAAATCAGTGCAAGCTGACTTCAGTACACCACTGCTTAAATCCCAATTTCACCCCCAAAATATTCATCATGACAAAATATTCATCACTCTCTTTTCTGTGATCTCAAGCTCATTATCCGTTTCACTTACATGTGTATGAGACTACGGCGATGAGATCAATACGTGACTATTTCCCACAGTAAAATGTGAACTCCCTGAAGTCAGGAATAATTACCTCCATCACTCATTTTTAATACAATGAAGGGTTTTCTTCTTAAATATTGCTAGCAACTAGACTAAACATGTTATACAGATGCAAATCATAAAGGGATCAAAGTAAAGAGAAACAATATTTTGACCTATCATAAACAAAGCTATCTTTTAAAGTAACTGAAGAAGGAGGAGGGAAGACAAAAAGAGGAGGAGGAAGAAAGGGGGGAAGAGAAGAAAGAGGGGTGGAAAAAGGTGGTGAAGAAGAATCCTATAGAAGATTCAGAATATAACAATATCCTACAGTATTACCCCTTTTCAAAGTAGTTCAACTCTACACACCATATGAATTTTATCAGTAGAGTTTATTTGAATTGCTATATTTAAATCAATGTGTATCTATTACTGATTAAAGGCACAGTGTCAGACACCTTTCATTTTTAATTTTATGTAAAAGAAAGTCATATCGGTTTTCTCAACACGTCAATGTGAAAGCTCACATGGTGAGAAACTTTACTTACATATGGAAACTTTCACTTTTGGGTGAAAATTAAATACTTACTGTTATGGACACCCTGTCTATAACACTCATCTTTCTGAAGAGGGGTGTCATATATTGCAACACCCATAGTGTGAAAGCCAAATTCCCCAGTCTAAAAATATTTCCATTCTATTTTAATGATGATTTAATAAAAAAGAGAACACGTATTTGAGTCAATATTTAAATAAGATTTAGTCTTTAAGTGGAAAGTTGTTATTTTTGTTTTAATTTTTTACTTTTGACGTAAAGTAATTTATTTAATACCCTCATACCTGAATAATGTTTACCTTACTCCCTGGTGATAAAATAATTTTTAAAATTAAAAATGAGTATTTACGACTTTATACATTATTCTTGTCTTTTGAATATGTTCTGGTTATCTATTTCTTTAAAAAACTCACTGAAAATTGGATTGACTTAAAACAACAGTCATTTTGCTATTTCCACTGGTTTCTGTAGGCCAAGAATTTAGGGAAGGCTCATCTGAGTGGTTCTGGCTTGGGGCCTCTCATGAACTTCATGTATTATGCCTTAGAACTTTCTGAGGTCTTAAAAGAATATTCTAGCCCTATCTTTCTCTTAGGTCTTTGTCCTAAAGCCCTTTTTAAATTTGAGAACAATTTGCTTTCTGAAAAGACTGCTCTGAATTCTTTGCATTTCCTAAGAATTTCACTCAGAACTGAATAATTTGCTCATTAGTTCATCACTCTCCTCTTTTATTTTATTATAGGCAGCAAGAAAAGCCTGATCACTGAGTTCATTAGGAACACAATCTATGTTCCACATTCACACAGGCGAGAATTTTGCTAAACTTTCTGCTGCTACATAACGAGGGTCCCTCTTCCTCCAACTTCCAATTATGATTTCCTCCTTCTGCTTTAAGCCCTTTCAGACAGTCTTCTTGAGACCCTTCAGGCTACTGCTAAGGCTCTCCTCGAGTTTCTTCCAGCTTTCACCAATAAACCTCCCTAGGTACTTCAGGGTTTCACTAACAGTCTCTTCCTAAAGAATTCTGTCCACCTGAGATTTTTGTTACGTCAGCACTCCATTTCTGCATCAAATTCTGCTCCAATTATCTATTGCTACATGATAAATCACCCCAAAATGTAGTTGCTTAAAACAACTATCATTGTATTCTCTTTCATGATTTCTGTAGCTCAGAAATTCAGAAAGGGATCAGTTTACGGTTCTGGCTCAGAGTCACTTGTTTGTAGTCACACAGTAGATAGACTGGAACACTGAGGAGCTGGCGCAGCTGGGCTGGCTAGACACATCTCTCCTAACTTGTAGATTCAATGTTCCTCTATGTATTCTATGTAGGCTAATTTCAGCTCCCTCACAGCACAGCAGCATCAGGGGAGTTGGTCAGCTTCCATGGTCTGACTTCCTCCAAGTCATACCAAGAGAACTAAATAGAAGATTATGTTCTGTTCTTTGCTATCATAAGTAATGCAAAGTCACCTCAACTGGACTCCATTTGTGAAGCAATTACAATCCTACCCAAATTCAAGTTGAGGGAACAAATTAGACTCCATCTTTTTATTGGTGAGTGGCAAAGTTCTAAAAGTGTATGTGGCATGAGAGTTATTTTGCAACCATTTTCCAAAAATACAATCTGTTACATAATAATACTTTTAGATTTTGTTCCATATGGTTTCTTTCTCTAGCTATTTTTAAGTGAGAAGTAAAACAAACGATCAGCCCTTGGAACAGTATCCCAGCTGAGGAGGGAGGGATATTTAACACTAGGTAGCCATGGGCTTTTTTTTTTTAACCATGACTTCAAATTATGGATCCATAATCCTGATTACTATACAAAATTAGGTTTTCAGTGTATACTTTAAAGGGAATCCATGCTTCTTTTTTCTTGAAAATGTCTATTTATAAATACAATTGTTTTGTTACTCTGCTGTGAAATGCTAGAGAACCTTGCTATTGTGCAACCTTAATTCCTCTACACTGAGTGGTATAAAATATTAAACATTTATTTCTTCACTCATTTTCCATACATGTAGCAACATATATAAATCTTTCTTTTAAATAACTTTATCAATACGCCAAAGAACAATAATAGTCATATCTGATTGATGAAGTTAAAAGTCACTTTTCTTTTTTTGTAAATGCTTTCTACATTGACCAAATTGTCTAGTGAAAATTATTTTTACTATTGGAAAGGAATCAAAACTCTTTGCAAGTTAACTTTATCCCCTTGCACAGTATGTTACATGCTGAAAACTTAAGAATGATTATATTTTCAGTGATTCCAACACCTCCATATGTCAGTATGTATTGCCATAAGCACATACTTAGGAGAAAGGCAATATATGAAAATAAAATTTAATAAGCAGTTTAATACATCTAATACCATATATACACATGTATATAACTAACTCCTGCTTTAAAGAGATACTAATAAAATGATACTGTATCCCCCTAGAAAGAGGGACCCATCCATCATGCAAAGTGTGGTTTGTGATTCTGTGGCAGTTTTGGGAAGCAGGGCTTCTTAACCCACTCCTGCTATCCGCACAACCCCCCATTTGCTTTTACAACTGAGAAACAGATATAATTAGACAGTGTGACTATCTCTTGTCTCTGACTAAAGTGAAATTTCTGGAATTGAATATACTCCAGATTTTTTGGACAGTCCAATTCCAATTGTTGTCTCATAAGTATGTTTACATCTTCATTTTTGATGGAAGAAGTAGTCCCATACCTACAGGTCTTCCATGCTAACATCTCTAGCAAGTCCTACGCCAACACACAAACATCAGTCCAGGTGAAAATATAACGTGGCAGCTTTGAATTGGAAAGAGCATGGATTTTGGAGTCAGAAAGACCAGTGTTCAAATCCTTACTAGTCCCAGTATTACCTCTGGAATGTTTAGCAAATTCCTTCTCTCTGAGCCTCTATTACCTTGATTGTAGTAACGGTTTCAGAGGTGTTTGGGTATGTTCAAATCAGTCAAATTGTATGCATTAAGTATGTGCAGTTCTTTGTATATTAATTACACCTCAATAAAGCTGTTTTAAAAAATAGTGTATGGTATAATATACCCACCTCAGAAAGTAGATATGAGGAATCTATGCAAGGCTATAAAGTGCATGATCCATGAGTAGTCTGGAAGTTATTTTTTGGTAGTAAAGGCTGAACTTTATTTACTCGGATAATTGCAGGGTTCTAAGAAATGCCAAGAGAAAAGAGGAGGAAGTGGAAGTGTTGGACAAGAGAGACGGTCTTTCCTTCAAATAACTTTGCTTTCTCCAAAAGCAATAGAATTTATTTCCTGGGAAACAGAGACTGCTAAGGCAGGCTAACTAAGGGAATGTTTTAACTTTAGCTCTTTGAGAACAAGGCCTAGATTCTACCTCCAACCTTTGTAAAGCTGACTCGTTAGGGTTCATACCCATTCTAATGCAAACACATGAAAACAATTAAACAGCTAAATTCCAGCCTGGCTTCTCAATACTATGGCTTATTTAGCTCTTAGCAGGGGATGCTGCTGTGGCCAGAAACCTGGTTTACTACAGAGTGATTTCTGCAGAGAATGTAAAATCCTATCAGCAGGTTTGTTACAAATCACATCTTGGCAATAGAATAAAGCTTGAATATTCAACTGGCAGAGTATATATGTGTACCTCCTATATGACCATGTCCACCTTAGAAGATTAAAGTGGAAGATTAAAAATAGCCTAGGTAATTTGGATAAGAGGAACAATAATAAAACTTGCTGTTTATTCATGGGAAAAATGGTGATGTTTCCAATATCTGAATTATATGAACTCAAAAAATTTGAACACCCAGTTCTCATTCATATTTACAGATAATTTTATCAACATACTTAAAGGAAATTGCCTAACTTTCTACTTTCTTTTATGTGTTTGACATAGCTCAGTATTAGAGAATTGGCAGAAGCAAGATCTTCCAAAGACACCGTCCACCGATGTGAAACCGTCACATTTAATTCCAGCTAAAAATACAGGTAGAATTATTTCAATTTCTATAAACCAAGATACAATCTTTTTTAAAAGGTGCAATAGTTGTAAAATCTTTAGATAATCAAAGTGACTATTTTTAATCATATAAAAATTATGCATTTCACATCCACCTATCGTGGAGCAACTGAGAAATTACTCTGAGGTAAAGCCTAACTCTGCAGAAATAATATAATAATATATCCTAAAGCTCTACATCATATGTGTGATTTTTCATTCACTATAAAAATACCTGTGTGATGTAAGTAAAGGCAGTTTGTCTCCAGGTTATGAAAATAATTACTTCATAAAAATAGAAATGGAAGGAATCAAATATTATGAATGTTTAGAAAATCAGTAGGGATTAGGAACCAAGATGGCGGAGTAGAAGGACATGCTCTCACTCCCTCTTGTGAGAACACCAGAATCACAACTAGCTGCTGGACAATCATCGACAGGAAGACACTGGAACTCACCAAAAATGATACCCCACATCCAAAGACAAAGGAGAAGCCACAGTGAGACAGTAAGAGGGGTGCAATCACAGTAAAATCAAATCCCATAACTGCTGGGTGGGTGACTCACAGACTGGAGAACACTTATATGACAGAAGTCCAACCACTGGAGTGAAGGTTCTGAGCCCCACGTCAGGTTCCCAACCTAGGGGTCCAGCAATGGGAGGAGGAATTCCTAGAGGATCAGACTTTGAAGACTAGTGGGATTTCACTGCAGGATTTTGACAGGACTGGCGGAAACAGAGACTCCACTCTTGGAGGGCACACACAAAGTAGTGTGCTCATCGGGACCCAGGGGAAGGAGCAGTGACCCCAGGGGAGGCTGAACCAGACCTACCTGCTGGTGTTGGAGGGTCTTCTGCAGAGGTGGGCAGTGGCTGCACCTCACTTGGGGACAAGAACACTGGCAGCAGAATTTCTGGGAAGTACTCCTTGGCGTGAGCTCTCCCAGAGTCCACCATTAGCCCCACCAAAGAGCCCAGGTAGGCTCCAGTGTTGGGTTGCCTCAGGCCAAACAACCAACAGGGAAGGAACCCAGCCCCATCCATCAGCAGTCAAGCGGATTAAAGTTTTACTGAGCTCTGCCCACCAGAGCAACAGTCAGCTCTACCCACCACCAGTCCCTCCCAACAGGAAACTTGCTCAAGCCTCTTAGATAGCCTCATCCACCAAAGGGCAGAGAGCAGAAGCAAGAAGAACTACAGTCCTGCAACTTATGGAACAAAAACCACATTCACAGAATGATAGACAAGATGAAAAGGCAGAGGGCTATGTACCAGATGAAGGAACAAGATAAAACTCCAGAAAAACAATGAAGCTATGTACCAGATGAAGGAACAAGATAAAACTCCAGAAAAACAATGAAGTGGAGATAGGCAACCTTCCAGAAAAGAATTCAGAATAATGATAGTGAAGATGATCCAGGACCTCGGAAAAAGAATCTAGGCAAAGATAGAGAAGATGCAAGAAATGTTTAACAAAGACCTAGAAGAATTAAAGAACAAACAAACAGAGATGAACAATATAATAACTGAAATGAAAACTACACTAGAAGGAATCAATAGCAGAATAACTGAGGCAGAAGAACGGATAAGTGACCTGGAAGACAGAATGGTGGAATTCACTGCTGCAGAACAGAATAAAGAAAAAAGAATGAAAAGAAATGAAGACAGCCTAAGAGACCTCTGGGACAACATTAAACACAACAACATTCATATTATAGGGGTCCCAGAAGGAGAAGAGAGAGAGAAAGGACCCGAGAAAATATTCGAGGAGATTATAGTCAAAGACTTCCTTAACATGGGAAAGGAAATAGCCACCCAAGTCCAGGAAGCGCAGAGAGTCCCATACAGGATAAACCCAAGGGGAAACACGCCAAGACACATAGTAATCAAACTGGCAAAAATTAAAGACAAAGAAAAATTATTGAAAGCAGCATGGGAAAAATGACAAATAACATACAAAGGAACTCCCATAAGGTTAACAGCTGATTTCTCAGCAGAAACTCTACAAGCCAGAAGGGAGTGGCATGGTATACTTAAAGTGATGAAAGGGAAGAAACTACAACCAAGATAACTCTACCTGGAAAGGATCTCATTGAGACTCGATGGAAAAATCAAAAGCTTTACAGAAAAGCAAAAGCTAAGAGAATTCAGCACCACCAAACCAGCTCTACAACAAATGCTAAAGGAACTTCTCTAAGTGGGAAACACAAGAGATGAAAAGGATCTACAAAAACAAACCAAAAACAATTAAGAAAATGGTCATAGGAACATACATATCGATAATTACCATAAACATGAATGGATTAAATGCTCCACCCAAAAGACACAGGCTTGCTGAATGGATACCAAAACAAGACACATCTATATGCTGTCTACAAGAGACCTACTTCAAACCTAGGGACACATACATGCTGAAAGTGAAGGAATGAAAAAGATATTCCATGCAAATGGAAATCAAAAGAAGGCTGGAGTAGCTATACTCATATCAGAAAAAATAGACTTTAAAATAAAGAATGTTACAGGACACAAGGAAGCACACTACATAATGATCAAGGGATCAATCCAAGAAGAAGATATAACAATTATAAACATGTATGCACCCAACATAGGAGCACCTCAATACATAAGGCAACTGCTAACAGCTATAAAAGAGGAAATTGACAGTAACACAATAATAGTGGGGGACTTTAACACCTCACTTACACCAATGGAAAAATCATCCAAAATGAAGATAAATAAGGAAACAGAAGCTTTAAATGACACAATAGACCAGATAGATTTAATTGATATTTATAGGACATTCCATCCAGAAACAGCAGATTACACTTTCTTCTCAAGTGCACACAGAACATTCTACAGGATAGATCACATCTTGGGTCACAAATCAAGCCACAGCAAATTTAAGAAAATTGAAGTCATATCAAGCATCTTTTCTGATCATAATGCTATGAGATTAGAAATGAATTACAGGGAAAAAAACATTAAAAAATGCAAACACATGGAGGCCAAACAGTACATTACTAAATAACAAAGAGATACTGAAGAAATCAAAGAGGAAATCAAATACCTAGAGACAAATGACAATGAAAACACGACGATCCAAAACCTATGGGATGCAGCAAAAGCAGTTCTAAGTTGGAACTTTATAGCTATACAAGTGTACCACAAGAAACAAGAAAAATCTCAAATAAACAATCTAACCTCACATCTAAAGGAACTAGAGAGAGAAGAACAAACAAAACCCAAAGTTAGTTGAAAGAAAGAAATCATAAAGATTAGAGCAGAAATAAATGAAATAGAAACAAAGAAAACAATAGCATAGATCAATGAAACTAAAAGCTGGTTCTTTGAGAAGATAAACAAAATTGATAAACCATTAGCCAGACTCATCAAGAAAAAGAGGGAGAGGACTCAAATCAATAAAATTAGAAATGAAAAAGGAGAAGTTACAACAGACACCACAGGAATACAAAGCATCCTAAGAGACTACTACAAGCAACTCTATGCCAATAAAATGGACACCATGGAAGAAATGGACAAATTCTTAGAAAGGTATGACCTTCCAAGACTGAACCAAGAAGAAACAGAAAATATAAACAGACCAATCACAAGAAATGAAATTGAAACTGTGATTAAAAATCTTCCAACAAACCAAAGTCCAGGACGAGATGGCTTCACAGATGAATTCTATCAAACATTTAGAGAAGAGCTAACACCCATCCTTCTCAAACTCTTCCAAAAAATTGCGGAGGAAGGAACACTCCCAAACTCATTCTATGAGGCCACCATCACCCTGATACCTGGACTTCCCTGGTGGCGCAGTGGTTGAGTCTGCCTGCCGATGCAGGGGACATGGGTTCGTGCCCTGGTCCAGGAGGATCCCATGTGCTGCAGAGCAGCTGGGCTCGTGAGCCATGGCCGCTGAGCCTGCGCGTCTGGAGCCTGTGCTCCACAACGGGAGAGGCCACAACAATGAGAGGCCCGCATACCGCAAAAAAAAAAAAAAAAAAAAAAACTACAATGACATATCACCTCACACCAGTTAGAATGGGCATCATCAGAAAATCTGCAAACAACAAATGCTGGAGAGGGTGTGGAGAAAAGGGAACCCTCTTGCACTGTTGGTGGGAATGGAAATTGATACAGCCACTATGGAGTACAGTATGGAGGTTCCTCAAAAAACTAAGAATAGAATTACCATATGATCCAGCAATCCCACTACTGGGCATATACCCAGAGAAAACCATAATTCAAAAAGACACATGCACCCCAGTGTTCATTGCAGCACTATTTACAATAGCCAGGTCATGGAAGCAACCTAAATGCCCATCGACAGACGAATGGATAAAGAAGATGTGATACGTATATACAATGGAATATTACTCAGCCATATAAAGGAACGAAACTGGGTCATTTGTAGAGATGTGGATGGATCTAGAGACTGTCATGCAGAGTGAAGTAAGTCAGAAAGATAAGAACAAATATCGTATATTAACACATATATGTGGAACCTGGAAAAATGGTACAGATGAACCAGTTTGCAGGGCAGAAATTGAGACACAGATGTAGAGAACAAACGAATGGCCACCAAGGGGGGAAATCAGCGGGGGTGTGGGGATGGTGGTGTGCTGAATTGGGAGATTGGGATTGACATGTATACACTGATATGCATAAAATTGATGACTAGTAAGGACCTGCTGTATAAAAAAATAAATAAAATAAAATTTAAAAATTAAAAAAAAATGATGTACAGTAGCTGATAGTTTCATGGGATAACTCAAGACCTGTGTACCTTTTCTGGGTTGGAATGAGAGAAAATAAACATTTACCTGATGTTTAAAAAAAAAAGAAAGAAAAGAAAATCAGTAGGGACATATCCCCAAACCTCCATATTAAAAAAAAAAAAAAAAAATGAGGAAGAATTTTTGCTTTGGAATCTCAGATTATGACCATTCAGCAGATTCAAATCCATGAAGACCAATGTATTGTTGATTCCATGTTTTTCATGTCATGATCTTTTCAGGTAAGTTACTTTTCAAATGATTGTATCCTTTTCTAAAATAAAATAATTTTCTATATTCGTAGAGCTAGCACTTGCTAAAGATAAAAGAATGAATGAGTAAGTGAATGAATTCCACAATATCTATAAACATCAGAGTCTTGAAAATGGAAATGAAGAAAAAGAAATTCAATCCATCTCTCCAAGTAACCTAAAAAGCAGCCTTTGCTCATAAAATAGTACCACAGAATCCTTTTCCAGGGACTTCAGGTAAATCTTTTTTTTTCTTGTGAGTAGAGTCTTGCTTCTGTCTTCTATCATCATGTAAATCAACAATCCATTGACCTTCTTAAGCTTATCCAAGACTCCTGTATGAAAAGATGGGCATTCTTTTTATGGAAATTTTTGTCATAAAATACACATAACAAAATTTGCCATTTTAACCATTATTAAGTATTCAATTCAGTGACATTAATTACATATACAATGTTGTGCAACCAACACCACTATCTGTTTGATTTGCACAGAGGAATGTAAGAAGAGACAAGATTTTTCTTAGAAAACAGTTCTGCAGAAATCAGCATTGAATGTTCATGTTTTTTCTTCATTTTCCAAGGCTCTCGAAGCTCTGCTCTCTGGGTTAATGACTTACTTAACTACATGTTCATAGAGTGTGGAACATCATGCTTTCCAACCATACCAAATTTCACTTGCAGTTTCAGTGAAATAGGGTTTCAATCATCTGAGGTATTGGGAGGCCAAAAGCCAGTAGGCATCAGAGGTCAGAACAATTATTTCCAGCAATCCTTTCTCTATAGAAATAAAGAAGAAAATGATGATTAAAGATCAGAAATTAGGATACTCTTTTTTCTCAAAAAACTGCTTTTTTTTTTTGTCAGAAGATAAAAATTGTGGTGATCCTCTATTCAGGCAAGAAAACTTTTTAGATTTTCTCATTTTTGCAAGAGAACTTCAAACCTACCTTTTGCTCTTTTTTGTTTGTAAGCGTATAGGTCTGCTCTTAATCAAGAACACAAAACACATGAACTTAGGTTCCTTGCCAGAAAATGAAGCCTCAAATTGGCTTCTGTTCAATTTTTATCAAAAGTCTACTTGCAAAAAAATAGCATTACTGAGAGGACATACAATCCATTCATTCCATGAGAAGTTTAAAAATTTTTTCCTGTGTATCAAGGTAATATTTGGAGATATTAAACCAAGGTTCTCAACATCCCACAACCAGTTTTCCAGCACTCTGCCTTCAACATTGAGGCAGCAGCAATAGCTTTCTGTATGAAATGTCCCCGGGCTAGAGCACATACAGAAAGAAAACAGTCAAATTCCTGGCTTATGAGTTCACAGTGGACTTTTGTAAAACTATGGCATAGTCCTGACTCTCAATTGCACGAGTAAGATGCATGAAATGGAAGGCTGTTTTGAATTTTAAAATATATATATTACCTCCCCTTTTGAATTAAAAAATATACATATCAAAACCTAGAACCTGGGCTTCCCTGGTGGCGCAGTGGTTGAGAATCCGCCTGCCGATGCAGGAGACACGGGTTCATGCCCTGGTCCGGGAAGATCCCACATGCCGCGGAGCAGCTAAGCCCGTGAGCCATGGCCGCTAGGCCTGCGCGTCCGGAGCCTGTGCTCCGCAACGGGAGAGGCCACAACAGTGAGAGGCCCGCATACCGCAAAAAAAAAAAAAAAAAAAAAAAAAAAAAACCTAGAACCTAGTATATATATACCATGAATATAGAGTAAGGAAGCATGTTTGATAACATAAAATCAGATTTGGGGCCCCAAAGTGATAAAAATTCAGTGAGAGTGAGGAAGAAAAAGATCAGGGTGTATGTGGCCAAGTGTTAATCCTAGTGGGTGCACAAGTAAGGACTTCAGTACTCTGCTCCCCAATCATACTTGAATCTAGAAACTAAGCACGTCCAGCATACTGTGAAAGGGGCTGCGGTGGAACTCTATGGAAGATCGTTGACTCTTTGGAGTTACTGCCCCTAGGAGCTCACAGCAGAGCACCTGGTGCTGGGCCAGCCTGGGGCTGCTGTTAGTCAGTAGGGCAGGAAGTTGGGAAGGAGAGCTGGAAGCAGAGTGGAGAAGCACGACACTAAGCTGGAAACTGCTGGCATCTTGGCATCTGTCTTCACTGCCTCTAACCACTGACAACTTTCCAAGTATAATGACTGCTGCTTTCAATTCGGCCTCCCAAATCTCCTGCAGCTTCCTTTATGGCCAACTGGAACCTGACAGTGAAACACAGTTCACAGAATAAGAGAGTTCACAATAGAAGAATCTTGTACAAGACTACTGAGGGACAAAGTGAGGGTTAAAGTATGCGTTAAACAAGAATACACACAAAAAAGAAGAACACATTCCAGATGAAGCAGCAGAATGACCAGAAGCACAGAGGTGGAATAAACACGGTGTGGATAGCAGCCCAGAGCATGTAGGAAGGCAGGAGGACACAGGGCTGCTAGGTTAGTTAGGGGAGCCATATGACGGAAGACACTGATGCCAATAAAGTTTACAAATTGAGTAAGTTCTTGAGGAAATTAGTAACATGATGGAAGTTAGGAGAAGATTAGCATAAGCTAGGCATGTACAATGATTTCAAGTGGAAAGAGGATCAAAGGGGTCACTTAGATGACTGCTGCTTATGAGATCATGAAAACATGGACGAGGGCAGTGGCAATGTGACAGAGAAGAAAGAAAAAAATCTGAGAGACATTAACTGACGAATCAACAGAATCTAACCCCAAACTGAAAGGCAGCACTTCCAGTGGGTGAAGCATTAGATGACAGGTTAATAAAAACAATGCTTTCAATGACTTATTCAGCTATAAAAATGATTTGGAACCATGACAACTGAGTTAAGATTTATGCACAGAGCGCTTCACCACCAGCTCTTCTAAAGTATATAAAGCAACTGAGATACAGCAGCTTCCCAAGGTGTCTAGACTGGCTCATTGTTCAGGATGGTGTTTGCAATACTCGACCACATCTACCCTAGTTCACCCTCTTGTGAACTATTTCATTTAGTGGTGTGGAGGTAAATGAAAATCACTGAACGAGAACAAACAGAGGCTATTTATTCAGAATTTGCTGTGTCAAGTCGTCATCTCTTGTGTTTGGCAAAGACTCAAAGGCAGGCAGGGGGATGGGAAAGCTTTATAGTGAAAGAAAGAGGAAAGGCTTCAGGTGTACTCTGACTGGCGGTTGTTGGGAAACGAGGTGAGCTACCAAGAAGCAGGGCATATTATGTGATTGGTTTGGAGAGCATATCTGACTTTCTCTGTTCAGTCCTGATTGGGAAGTAGTGGCCAAAATAGGAAAGTTGGCAGTCATTGACCAAGCCCTGACAATTCTGGGCCAGTTGCTGCAGAGGTGTGGTTTGGCTTCCCGGGCTTCGGGATCAGAGTTCTGTTGTTATATATGGTCTGGTCATCGTCTCACTGGGAAGATGTGGGTAATAGTTCACTGCTTTTCACTAATTCAGTACCTTCACAAATTGATATGTCTATGGGTTTTCCTGCCCAAATTATATAATTGTGTTTAAGTACATGAAAAACATCAATTACCATGGAAGTCTTCCAAGAGGAAGAATAAAAAGAAGTAGTTGTCACCCAGGTAGAGGAGTGTATTTCTCAGTACATCCATAATAATGGTAAAAATCTTCCTAAAACACAATTCCTTATGTCGTAATTCAGTTCAAAAGTTTATCATGATTTCCTATTGTCAGCCTGCTTTGCATAATATCAAATTTCACCATCCATTCATTTCTCAAACAGTTATTGAGTGCCTATGACATGCTAAGCATTGTGTTGAATATTGGGGACATAGTCTCTGCCTGAAAAAAAGTCAATGATTAATATGTAATGTTATAAATACCAATACAGGACATTATGAGAACACAGAGGAGGAATATTAAAAGCAGGTAGAATACCTCCCAATCCTCCACCCAGTGGCAGAAGGCAACCCAAGCCCAGGCTCTCCCAGCCCTCTACACTGTAGCAGGAGACTGCTGGTGTCTTCTGGCCCTCCACCCACTGGCAAAGAGTGACCCAGATGTGATGTCTCCTGACTTTCTACCAGTGGCAGGTGGCACTTTCTTCCTGAAGAAGCAAAGACTGAGCAGGAAGCACACTAGACTGACAAAAGAAAGGCCAGATGAAATGCTCTCCATCCCACGGGTCCACCATCCTCCATTCACCACCTAGCTTTGTCCAGTCAACTTACAGTCTTGTGAGAAATAACAAATGCTTAACAATGCTGGGTTTCTTTAAAATTTTTTACATTTTTAATAGAAGTTTAAGATTTACAACAAAATTGAGAGGATGATACAGAGATTTCCCATATACCCCCTTCCCTCACAGACACATAGCCTCCCCCATTATCAACATCACTCACCAGAGTGGTACGTTTGTTACAATTGATGAGTCTGCATTGATGCATTATAATCACTCTAAGTCTATAGTTTACACTAAGATTCACTCTTGGGTTGTACCTTCTATGGGTTTGGACAAATGTATAATGACATATATCCTTCATTATAATAGCATACAGAGTATTTTCATCACCCTAAAAATCTTCTGTGCTTTGCCTATTCATCCCTCCTCTACCCACCACTGCATATACATACCCCTGGCAGCAACTGACCTTTTTATTATCTCCCTAGTTCTGCTTTTTCCAGAATGTCATACAGTTGGAATCATATAGTGTGTAGCCTTTTCAGATGGGCTTCTTTCACTTAGTGATACACATTTAAGCTTCCTCCATGTCTTTTCATGGCCTGATAGCTCATTTCTTTTTAGAGATGAATAACATTCCATTGTCTGGATGTACCATGATTTAGTTATCCATTTATCTACTGGAGGACATCTTGGTTGCTTCTAAATTTTGGCAATTATGAATAAAGCTGCTGTAAACACCCTTGTGCATGTTTTTGTGTGGACATAAATTTTAAACTCCTTTGATTAAACAAATATCAAAGAGCATGACTGCTGGATCAAGTGGTAAGAGTATTTTTACTTTTATGAGAAACTGCCAAACTGCCTTCTAAAGTGGTTGCAGCATTTTGCATTCCCACCAGCAATGAATGAAAGTTCCTGATGTTCCACATCCTCATCAGCATTTGGTGTTGTCAAGCGTTCTGGATTTGGGCCATTCAGAAAGGTGCGTAGTGGTATCTCGTTGTTGTTAATTTGCATTTCCCTGATAACATAGGTCGTAGAACATTTTTTCTTACACTGTTTGCCATCCGTATATTCTCTTTGGTGACATGTCTGCTCAGGTCTATAGCCCATTTTTAAAACAGGTTATTTGTTTTCTTATTGTTGAGTTTTAAGGGTTCTTTTATATTTTGGATAGCAGTCCTTTATCAGATGTGTCTTTTGCAAATATTTTCTCCTACTCTGTGGCTTGTCTTCTAATTCTCTTGTTATTGTCTTTAGCAGAGAAGAATTTTTCAAGTTTAATGAAGTCCAGCTTATCAATTCTTTATTTCACAGATCACATCTTTGGTGTTGTGTAACAAATGCTGTTTTAAGCCACTATGTTTTTTGAGGGGTATGTTATACACAGTAGTTAACTGGTACTCAGCTCAAAAGCCATAACTAAAAAAAAAAACTGAATTCATCAACTTCATCACTATAAAAATATGCTTCCCTTTTCTAATTTTCTATTTTGTTTATCCAGTTATCTAAGCATAAAATCTAGGAGTCATCTTAGTGTCTTCCCACTCTTCCATTTACTTTATTCTGTAGGCAAAAGAGAGCTGCTGAAAGATTTTAAGCAGGGGAGAAACATAAACAGATTTGTACTTTAGAAAGATCCATACTAGCAGTTCTCAAAGTGTGGCCTAAGAAGCCCTGGGTTCCCCAAGACCGTTTAGAAGGTTTTCAAGGTCAAAAATATCTTTGCAATAATAGTATTGTTCACCCTCATTTTTTAGAGTGTACAATGGAGGCTTATAGAGGCTATATAACATGTGATATTGCAACAGACTAAATGTAGAAATAGATATGTGAATCCATCTGTCTTCTATTAAACCAAACATACAGAGACTTGCAAAAAAAAAAGAAGCAGTGCCACTGTTCTCACTAAATTTTATTTTGTTTTGTAAAATATATTTTTCATAAGAACATGTTATTTATGTTAACACGTAATAAGATTGTTTTTATCTTTAAATTTTTAATTTAATTCTAGGTTTCTATCACCCACATAAACAAAAGCTTTTGGGGGTCCTCAATACTTTTTGAGAGTATAAAGTAGTCTTGAGACAGAAAATAAAATTGAAAACAACTTATCTAGACTTTAGGCAATATGATAGATATTTTCAAAAGGTGCCAGGTAATAGGCAAGAAGATAAATAAGAAGCCAGTTGGATACTTTCAAAATGAAAGCTGTGCTAACATAAAGAAGAGCAATGTGGATTGGGAGAAAGAGATGGACAAAAGAGATGTTAAGGAGATAGACTCAATAGGCCATAAGAACTAAAAGTATTTGTAGAGGATAAAGGAATGGGAAGACTCTAGGATCACTGCTGGGTTTCTGCCTTAGGAAACCATCCACTTGAAAAACTACAACTTATCCTTAAAGGCAAGGGCTTCTCCTCTGTGAAGCCTTTATTGACCTACCCAACTTTGGTGTCACATATGGCCTAAAATCTAAGTCCATTCTTATACCTGCCCCACTGATTACAATCATTCGTCTAATATGCCTCTACCTTCTACTGGACTGTGTTTCCTGAAGTCGGAGACAATATCCTATTCATTTACGTCCTCAGTGCCTCCACAATGCCTGCCATGTATATTAGGTCCTCAATAAATGTCAGATGAATGTATAATAGATACAAAAATTATTGATGCATCCCTTACCCTTTCTGCTCACTAAAAAGTATCTTGTCTTGGTCTGCTAGCTTCCATGAAACTTTGACCCATTAAGATGAGTTCAATTTTATCAAAACTTCCCAGATTTTGAGAAAGAGAGGAACAAACTGAAAAGGCAAAAAGAAAAGAAAAAGAAATGTAAGAGACATAGAGGCAGGTTTGGGAGAGAAATATTGGGGACTTAGCACAAATAGAGGCACTAGGAATACAAAGGGACAGGAGAGAACATGAAAGAAGAAAGAAAGCTTCTAGAAGGATTATAACTAAGGATTATGAACTTGTCATTCATTTAATATTCTTAAGGAAGCCCAAATAAATATGGGAATTACTTTTTAATTACTTTTGGTTGCTAAACTGTGTTTCTTTAATGTAGTACTATGCCAAAACTGGGCCATATGGGGCCTAGGAATTTATCTGGATTATAAATGAAGCATGCATGCATGCACCAAATTAATATGAGGCATTTTCCACTGAAAGACTTTAAGTTTCACAGTATTTTGTGTGAATTTTTTGTTAAGCATGTACAGATGCTTTGGTTTTAGCCTAAGCTGTTTCCTCTGCTGGGATTCAGACACGTCTGGGCATGTCTGATGAGGTAGTGGAAGACCACAGGTGTCTATTTATACAAATTGATCTGCCTAGGGCCGTAGAGTGATGGCAGGGAGTAGGGTTTTTCAAGGCACACTGTGGGAGACATCTGGGATTTGAAGGGAATAACATGGTGTCTCTCCTGCTCAGGACACATAGACTCGTGTTTGAGCTCTAAGGAGAGAGAGATGCTATAGGCAAAAATGGAAAAAAACCAAAAACAAACAAACAAAAAACTGTTTGTCCAAAGGAACTTAGGAGATACCTTCTAAGACCCTCTTTGTGTGCCTCCTGACAAAATATATTCTGTGCAGAACACAGCTTATTCCTGGGCCAGGGTCATTTACAGGGCATACTACTCTACATGGTCCCTCAAGTTTGCAGCTTTGGGAGCTCCAGAAGTATGGTGACAGCATGCAGCAACCTCTCTCAGTTGTTTTCTTAGGAAGAGGACATCACTGAGCAGAAGGGCTATCTAGAAGAGACCCCTAAAGATACCCTAAAAATATACTTAGCAGGGAGTTTTCAGGAGGCCAAGGCTCTCGCAAGTCAGTAAAATTTGAGTTGTTAGAATTAATGTGACCTCATTTGTGCACACTGCTTTCTAACACAAACCTTGTGATGACACCAGCCTAGCACCATGATCTGTTGAAGCCATGTTGAAGAATGAATACTTGGTGCTTTGATGAGTGGATCTCTTATTTTATTTAGTGAGTAAATCCCACTTCATTTCAGAAAGGATTTGAGGCAGCTGTCTAGTTTATTTAACAGTGAGTTGCAGCCTGAAGCTATTCTACTGAAACAATTTTTTTCTAATATCTAAGAGACATCATGATCAAAAGCCTACTTGTTAAGCATTTATTCACAGGTGGTGTTGAACTAAGGCCCTTCACCAAGAAAGCTTCCAAACATGACCCATGTTGTTTGGAATTCAGCAGTCTGAAGTGGGCTGAGAACTCATTTCAGGAAGGGAATAAGATTAGAAGTTTCTATCTATAAATAATGAGAAAAAGAGGGAAAAACGAATGAGAAAAAGGAAAAATTAGCAGTCTGGGACAGAAGCGGTATGCCCTATCATGAATGTTGTATAGAGCTCATGTATTTGTTTCCTTTTACAAAGGGACCCTATGGAAACCTTTTTTCCCTTTACATCATCTATTTACCACCATTTTGCATTTTCATAGCACATGCACCCAAAAGGCTCACAAATCTCTTCTCAAAAGATGTTATGAGGTAGAGGCTAAGGGCTATTTTGTTTTGTTGATAGTGAATCTGTGCTAATCTTTCAAAGAAGAATTTAGTCCCACAGATATCTTTGGGTTTCATTGATAACTGAGTGAGAATGTTCCAGAGATGAGATGACCTGCAAAGAACTATATTACAATCTTTAAAAATATATATAGGAAATGGATCAAAATTAGCCTTCAAGAGTCTAAAAATATGAAATATCATTGTTCTTTTTCTGTTTTTCCTGTGCACAAGTAGTTTTTAACTTTCTCCCAAGAAAAAATTCTTTTTCATTTCTAGGAAACCCGACATAAAACAAGGAAAATCTAAAAAGCTACTGGTTTCACTTTTTCTTTAGAATTCCTGTACACCCTTATAAAAGATTTATCTTGACGCTAATACCAGCAAAGGGAATCTGAAATTTGATCTGCCTCTGGTAGTAAATTAAATAAAGATTTTTAGACACCAATCAAATCTCATACTACTTCACAGATGTTGCAATGAAAAAGTCAAAACCTGTTACGATTTCCAAATAGTAAACTGCTCCTTTCCGTTGCTGGGCTTGCAGCTAAGGACAGGTACCATGATAGATGTGGAGATGCAGAGATTTAGGCCATGGTCAGACATTACACAGATGTCCTTCATAAATGTCAGAGACAAAATCGACAATTCCTTGGAGATTGGAGTTTTCAGGGCTAAAGCTCTGGACACATTCATCACAGAAGCCGGCAGGATGCCATTTCTCCAAAGCAGAGCCAAGCCAAGGGTGCTTAGTTACATTAAGATCTTGAAGCACATCTAGTAATCAGGGCCTCTAAAATGGAAACCCAAGCATTAGTTTAGAAAAGTCATCATGGGAAGTACAATCACAGACATTCAGTTTCAACTTGTGGAAGCTTATGGCAGAATTGCTGTCATTTTCTCTGGACTTTCTACAGCAAAAGGAAATCAAATTATTCCAGGAGGAAAATATGCTGTGGTTTTCTTTTCCGAGGAAAACACAATTTGCTCTCTCCTATTATGTTTGACTGAGGTCAGAATTGACATTGTTGCCAGTGTGTCTGCTGTTAAAAGTCTTGAATAAGCCTTTAAATAATGGCACGTTAAAATGCAGAGCAGACAGAGAGAAAACCCCAAAGGCTTTCTTTTTGAAGCTAGTATGAATCATTCATTTATTTCAGTAGCTTGAGACATTTATGTATAAACACACTTAGAAAAATTAGTGATACTATGTATAACATGAGTCATTTAAAACCTCATCTTCTTTCATGAGAAAGTCCAGTCTTTCACCTGGCTCAGTCTGAGCAAATATTTCATTATTTGAATGTTCATTCTATATTTTAATGTTAAGTCTACAGCTTAGCTTCATTCCAAACGTTATTTCACCTAAATTTTTAGCTTCCTCTAAAGCATTTAGGAATTTCTCTTTAAAAACATTTATTAAGAAAAGCCAATAGAATTCAGGAAGTTTATACTAACCCAAGCATAAAATTCTCAGAGAATTCCAGGACAGTGATTAGTGACAGTTTAGATTACGCAGCTATAACAAAGATACCCAAAATAGAGTGGTTCAAACAAAATGAATTTTATTTATCTTCCGTGAAGCAATTCAGATATAAATGGCGAGTCCACAAAACCATCAGGGACCCAGATTCCTTGTATCTTTTCATTTGGCATCCCCTGAAGCGTTGTCTGGCCAGATGGTCAAAACTGAGTCACCAGCAACTGAGCGTTCCAGCCAGCAAGAATGGAGAAAGATAGAAAGTAGAGGGCGAGCGACTTCCTTTTAAAGGAGCAACACTCAGTTTTGCTCACATCACTTTTGTTTACATTCTACTGTCAAAAAAACCATTCACACAGCTGCAACTGGTTATAAAGAAGTGAGAAAACATAGTGTGTAGCTGGAAAGCTATGTTCCTAGCTACAATTCAGAGATTCTCTTACTAAAAGGAAAAAGAGAATGGATACAGGGGACAATTACAGCCTCTGCCAGAGGCAGTACATCCTGAAGTGTGTTAAGGAAACACTAGTTCCATGAATTGTCAACAGACCTACCAAAAAACAAGTTCTTTACAGCTGGACTTATCAGGGCCTTTAATGCATTAATGGTTAAACTCTATGAGGGAGGAATAGCTTTGCTACATTACCTAGATTTATTTGACCATGGGACCCATATTTCAAAGGTCAACTCTTAGAGCTAACATGTGCTGGAATACATTTTGGGAAACACTACTTTGGAATACTACCCTTAAATTCATTAACTCTAGCTACAAATCAAAATTCGTCCAAGAGAAAAATGAAAACATTGGCATATTCACACGTTATACTCTTTGAAAGAGCTGAATATACCTAAAGACAGCATATTTGAATCCTTGCAGTGGGCTCGTTAAGATTAGTTTGTGAAACTATCTTGCTTTTTCCTTCAAAAGGGGGGAAAGGTATTTCTTTATGAAAGACAAAATAAATGCATATGATAGGCATCCTGCATAATGGAGTGTCCAAGGGGTTAATGGTCTAGCCCAGGCTGAATCAGTTAGGCCACAAGTCAAACAGTTTAATAAATGGGATATCAGTTAAACATTGTTTATGGTGCCAGTTCAATGTCCTTTAACACACAAAGCTACAGGGCAGGGTCCAGTTAATGGCAGCCCTTGTGTCACTGGGTATACACATTGCTGGGGTACCGGATGAGGCAGTCCAGGCTAAGAGCCTTATCTTTGTTACACACGTCAAGAAAATCAGCAGAGTCATCACTGGTGCCTACTTTTTAAAAAATAACTTCATTTATTTATCTGTTTATTTATTTTTGGCTGCGTTGGGCTTTCTCTAGTTGCAGTGAGTGGGGGCTACTCTTCATTGTGGTACGCGGTCTTCTCTTGTTGCGGAGCACGGGCTCTAGGCCCATAGGCTTCAGTAGTTGTGGCTCATGGGCTGTAGAATGCAGGCTCAGTAGTTGTGGCACATGGGCTTAGTTGCTCCACAGCCTGTGGGATCTTCCTGGACCAGGGCTCGAACCCCTGTCCCTTGCATTGTCAGGCAGGTTCTTAACCACTGTGCCACCAGGGAAGTCCCTACTTCTTTTATCTTTAAGGAAAGTTGAGAGTCTAAGACACTCTTAGATCATCATACAAGGAACACGACCTAATTTTGCCATCTGGGGAATGGATTTTTATATCTGTTCGGTTCACATTGCCTATATCAATGTTCAGTTTCTCTTAAACTGAAAGGGCACTGCTAAAATTCTGGTGAAACTGACTATGGAACCCACCAGGCCTGAGTTCAAATCCTAACTTCAGCACTTCCCAGCTATGTGGCTTCAAACAATCTAACATAAGCCTCAGTCTCCTTGTCTATAATATAAAGACTATAATGCCTACCTCCAAGTTTTTGAGAATAAAATGAGAGTAGTGAAACAGGAGGGAAGGGTGCAGGGCACAACCTTTAAAAGAATGACAAAGCCCGAGGACACGATATAAACTGATTAGAGCCAAATAGGTCCAAGATGGCAGATGAGTGGACTTCCACTAGACCTTCAGCCTCAGTATACCCTCATTGTAACACATCAGCAAGCTAAGTGACACACCCAAAGGCTCCATGACAGTTCCAAGGCCGACCATAAATGTCAAAAATTGGGCAGTAGCCCAATTCCTGGAAATCCCCACCCCTTCCCCAAAATAGCTGCAACACTCCTCCCACTCATTAGCCTATGAAATTACCCACCCCTATAAAAACTGACAACCCCATACCCTAGGGCCACTCTCCCCTTCTGAGATGGCCCACACTCTGTCTGGGGAGTGTGTTTCTCTCTAAATAAATCCAATTCTTACCTATCACTTTGTCTCTCACTGAATTCTTCCTGTGATGAGACATCAAGAACCTGAGCTTCATTAAGTCCTGAGACCAGGTGTGTGATCTCAGTAAAAAGACTGTAGGTTCAAGTCCCAATCTGAGTTGCATGGTTTCAGTAGTACAAGGAGTACCTAGCACAGTGGCTGTCACATAATAGAAAGGCCTCAAAATGTTAGTTTTCTTCCATTCTTCCCACTCTTCCCCAGCAGAATGATTAAGATCATGGGTGATGAAGACATACATACCTAAGTTTCAGTCCTTGCTCTGCCTCTTAGTAGCTATGTACCTTGAACCAGTTTTTTAATCCCTCCAAATCTCTGTTTCCTCATCCATAAACCAAATATTAATAGCACTTACCTTGGGACTTCCCTGGTGGCACAGTGGTTAAGAATCTACCTGCCAATGCAGGGGACACAGGTTCAAGCCCTGGTCCAGGAAGATCCCACATGCCGCAGAGCAACTAAGCCCTTCTGCCACAACTACTGAGCCTGTGCTCTAGAGCCCGATAGCCACAACTACTGAAGCCTGCATGCTTAGAGCCCGTGCTCCACAGCAACAGAAGCCACTGCAATGAGAAGCCCACGCATTGCAACGAAGAGTAGCCCCCACTTGCCTCAACTAGAGAAAGCCTGTGTGCAGCAACGAAGACCCAACGCAGCCAAAAATAAATAAATAAATTTATTTTTAAAAAAATACCTTATTGGATTATTAAGGATGAAATATAATATTAAGAAATCAGTACAGCGGCTGATATACATTGTATTTCATCAACCTAAGACTTAATCAAATTTACGATGCATCCTGATTTTAGAGATGTTTAACTATGGAAGAAAACTATGCGTACCTTGTTGATAAAATATGGTAGTATGCACTTAATAAATAGTTGTTGTTATCACGTATAATTTATTATATATAACTTATTACATTTAACTTATTATTAAGGAGTCCTGTATGGAGACCCAAGGTAAAGCTTACAGATATTGGAAAGATCAACAACTTTAATCCTAGAAAGCAAAGTGTAATCAGAAGAGCTAACATTATGACCCAGTATAACATGATTAACATAATAATAGTTATATCTGTGGTGTGGAGCTACTAGAGAAGAAGCTATGATAAACTCTGGCCTAGGATTATGGGGTAGGGGTTGAAGGAGATGAAGATGGAAAGAAAAAGCTTCACAAAGAATTGATTCATAAACATGAAGAATGAACAAAATGTTTACCAGCTAGGAAAGGACATCCCAAACAGAGGAGAAAGCCTCTGGAAAATTACCAATTTGGGGAGAAACACAAGATAGCTCAGTATCACTGGAATGCAAATTGCTTTCATCTTGGATGAGAGAGTTCACAGGAATCCACATGGCCAGCAAAGATAAGCCCTCTTCATTCCCTGAAGGGATGGTTTCTAAGTAAAGGAATTTAAATCCATTCACAGAAGAAACATAAAATAAATGTACATAATCACCTAACCCTGTAGGATAATACAAAAAAGATGAGTGAAATCTCTAGGGCAAAAAGAAAAATAGACTTGCAGATCCTATTTCCTAAAGAAGAGTATGTATAATACTAATCAAAGAACAAAAGATGACAAATTTGAGAGTCCTTCATGTTTTCAAGAGGCTAGATTCAAACAAATCCATGTGCAAATAGATCTTTCTTTAAAAAAACAAAAACACTAATTTAAGCACATTTTATTTCCATTCTAATATCAGTTTCTAAATAACAATTGGATTTTGTACATATTCTGAGGTACAGATGCTTGGAAGATACACTCTGACTACCAAATTTTTTTGTATCAGTAGATAGGCAATCTTTGATCCAAAAATTCCCATCAGAAAGGTCATAAGAACATACTAATCTTATATTAAAGAAACTAATAATCCTCATTGAACTACTTAATGTATAGGACATGGAACCAACCTCCTAGATTTTCTGCTACACTCTTGGAATTTTACACCTTCCGTATTTCACATATACCCTTTCTGGCCACTTTGCATATATAATGAAAATTCTAAGGACTAAGCAGAAAATGGAAAATACTAATCTTACCCATGTTGACAAATGCTATTAGCTTTTGACTGCCTTGGTTGGCTCTGTATAAAAAAGGCTATACTGAGATTCTCCTTGAGATGTGTCCAAGGGCCACCTGCCAGTACACACAGCATGTGCTATAGTGTAGCAGGGCTCCAGCTCCCATCACAGCAGAATAAAACCCTGACATCAGGAAGCATATGTGGATTAAGTCAAACAATAAAAACTAAAAGCAACAAACCATGAGAATAAATCCCACATTAGGGGATTTATTCTCTACCTACAGGTAGGTCCTTCCTGTGGAGACAGCATTTGAGAGGCTACCAGTGGAGACCCCTGACCCTAGATACCGACACCAGTGGTTTTGAAACAGGATGAAAGGGGGCAGGGCACAACCTTTAAAAGAATGACATAGCCTGAGGACATGATATAAACTGATTAGAGGGCTTCCCTGGTGGGGCAGTGGTTAAGAATCCACCTGCCAATGCAGGGGACACAGGTTCAAGTCCTGGTCTGGGAAGATCCCACATGCCACGGAGCAACTAAGCCCGTGCGCCACAACTACTGAAGCCTGCATGCCTAGAGCCCATGCTCCGCAACAAGATAGGCCACCCTAATGGGAAGCCCATGCACTGCAATGAAGAGAAGCCCCTGCTCGCCGCAACTAGAGAAAGCCCGCACACAGCAACAAAGACCCAATGCAGCCAAAAATATAAATTAATTAAATAATTTTTAAAAAACTGATTAGAGCCAAATAGGTCCAAAATGGCAGATGAGTGGACTTCCACTAGACCTTCAGCCTCAGTATACCCTCATTGTAACATATCAGCAAGCTAAGTGACCCATGACAGTTCCAAGGCTGACCACAAAGGTCAAAAAGTGGATGGTGGCCCAATTACTGGAAATCCCCACCCCTTCCCCAAAATAGCTGGAATACTCCTCCCACTCATTAGCCTATGAAATTACCCACCCCTATAAAAACTGACAACCCCATACCCTAGGGCCTCTCTCCCCTTCTGAGATGGCCCAGATTCTGTCTGTGGAGTGTGTTTCTCTCTAAATAAATCCACTTCTTACCTATCACTTTGTCTCTCACTGAATTCTTTCTGTGATGAGACATCAAGAACCTGAGCTTCATTAAGTCCTGAGACCAGGTGTGTGATGTCAGTTAAAAGACCACGGATTCAAGTCCCAATCTCGGTTTTTGGCTGGGTTCGAGTCCTGGCCTGTGGGTTCAAGTCCCAATCTGAAGTACACGGGTTCAGTTTTATAGAACCAGTGTCAGGGTTTAAATCTACCATGCTGTTCCTCTCATCCTCTCTCCCCAAACTTGAACTATACATACCTGAATGGACCAAATCTATTTTATACTGCTCTTGACTATCTATATCTTAGCTGGAATTATTTGACCAGTCACTGTGAAAAAGGATGAGACTCAGCAAGTATCAGAAAGGAAGAAGAGAATATTCATAATGAGGAAGATCATTTGCCCAGGGCTGGCCACTGCTCACGGGCTTTCCACCCTAGAGTTTTGCTAATCCCATGACTTGTCTGAAGGCTTTCTCAAAAATAGTCTTTCTCCATTTGAAAAACAACATCTCCACCTTGGTCCCCTAATCCCCAATCACCAGTTGAGGTTTTTCTGCCTTAGTTTTATTTCTTTTTCTTCTCTGAAACAATTTCCTCAAATTCCCAACACCCTCCTCTGTTATGTTTAGGTTCCTTAGCAATCAGTTGGGGGCAATGTTTAATGATTTACAGCTTTGCATTTCTTTAGAGACTATTTTAAGACAGAGAGGGAGATTTTCATGTCACAGAATTGAGCTGTTACAGAAATAGAACAAGGGAAAGAATTTAACACCTTTCATATTCACTCCCTGTGCTTGGGGTGGGAGGTCTCCTTGGGGCCCCTCCCCTTAGAGTAATGACGCCTCTGAATCTGAGGCCAGCAGACTGAAGAGGCAGGAAGGTAAGGATGCGACTGGGAACAAGGAATTAGCAGAGAATCAGTAACAACTAACTTTCCCCTTCCCCCAGTCATTCTTTGTCTTCTGAGAGGACATACTTGGCTTAGAAAAATGTTTTCTAGAAACAATGGTTACTCTTTCAAAGCAGAGAAAGAAGGAAAGAAAGAAAGAAAGAAGGAAAGAAAGAAGAAAGAGAGGCTGGACCTTCAAGATGGCAAAGGAATAAGACATGGAGATCACCTTCCTCCCCATAAATACATCAAAATACATCTACATGTGAAACAACTCCTAAAGAACACCTACTGAATGCTGGCAGAAGACCTCAGACTTCCCCAAAGGCAAGAAAATCCCCACATACCTGGGTAGGGCAAAAGAAAAAAGAAAAAACAGAGACAAAAGAATAGAGAAGGGACCCGTACCTCTGGGAGAGAGCTCTGAAGAAAAGTTTCCACACACTAGGAAGCCCCTTCACTGGCGGAGAGAGTGGATGGGTGGGTGGGGGAAGCTTTGGAGCCATGGAGGAGAGTGCAGCAACAGGGGTGCAGAGGGCAAAGCAGAGAGATTCCCACACAGAGGATCGGTGCCAACCAGCACTCACCGGCCTGAGAGGCTTGTCTGCTCAAACACCAGGGCAGATGGGGGCTGGGAACTGACGCTTGGGCTTTGGAGGTCAGATCCCAGGGAGAGGACTGGGGTTGGCTGTGTGAACACAGCCTGAAGGGGGCTAGTGCACCACAGCTAGACGGGGGGGAGTCCGGGAAAAAGTCTGGAACTGCCTAAGAGGCAAGATACTTTTGTTTTGGGGTGTGCGAGGAGAGGGGATTACTTTCCCCTGTGCCCACAGAAGGCAGAGTACCACCTAAACGAGCTCCAGAGACAGTCACAAGCTGTGGCTATCAGCTTGGACCACAGAGACAGGTATGAAACTCTTAAGGCTGCTGCTGCTGCCACCAAGAATCCTGTGTACAAGCGCAGGTCACTATCTGCAGCCCACCACAGCCAGGGTCCCGATATCCAGGGACAACTTCCCTGGGAGAACACACAGCATGCCTCAGGCTGGTGCAATGTCATGTCAGCCTCTGCTGCCGCAGGCTCGCCCTGCATTCCAATTATTATTACTGTACCCTGCCCAACCCCTGGCCTGAGTTAGCAAGAGAGCCCTAATCAGCAGCTGCTTTAACCCCCTCCTGTCTGGGTGAGGAACAGACACCTGAGGGTGACCTACATGCAGAGGCAGGGCCAAAACCAAAGCTGAACCCTAGGAGCTGTGCAAACAAAGAAAAGAAAGGGAAATTTTTCCATGCAGCCTCAGGAGCAGCAGATTGAATCCCCACAATCAACTTGATAAGCCCTGCATCTGAAGAATACCTGAATAGACAACAAACGTTCCCAAAATTAAGGCAATGGACTTTGGGGGCACCTGTAGACTTCGGGTTTGCCTTCTGTGTCTAATTTGTTTCTGGTTTTATGTTTATCTTAGTATAGTATTTAGTGCTTATTATCATTGGTGGATTTGCTTATTGGTTTGGTTGCTCTCTTCCTTTTTTTACATATATATAAAATTCTTTTTTCCTTTTTGTCTTTTTGTGAGTGTGTATGTGTATGCTTCTTTGTGTGATATTGTCTGTATAGGTTTGCTTTTACCATTTGTCCTAGAGTTCTGTCTGTTCATTTTGCTGTTTCTGTTTTGTTATTTTGGTTTTTTGTTTTTCTCTCTTCCTTTTCTTCTGAGCCATGTGGCTAGCAGGGTCTTGGCGCTCTGGATAGGTGTCGGGCCTGAGACTTCAAGGTGGGAGGGCCAAGTCCAGGACACTGGACCATCAGAAACCTCCCAGACCCACGTAATATCAATCGGCGAGAGCTCTCCCAGAGATATTCATATCAGCACTAAGACCCAACTCCACCCAACAGTGAGCAAGATCCAGTGCTGGATGCCCCATGCCAAAAAACTAGCAAGACAGGAACACAAACTCACCCATCAGCAGAGAGGCTGCATAAAGTCATACTAAGTTCAAAGACACTCTAAAACACACCATGGGATGTAGTGCTGCCCAACAGAAGGACAAGATACAGCCCCACCCACCAGAACAGGCACCAGTCCCCTCCACCGGGAAGCCTACACAAGCCACTGAACCAACCTCAGCCACTGGGGGCCAATACCAAAAATAACGGGAACTATGAACCTGCAACCTGCAAAAAGGAGACCCCAAATAGTAAGTTAAACAAAATGAGAAAACAGAGAAATATGCAGCAGATGAAGGAACAAGGTAAAAACCCACCAGACCAAACAAATGAAGAGGAAATAGGCGGTCTACCTGAAAAAGAATTCAGAGTAATGATAATAAGGATGATCCAAAATCTTGGAAAAAGAATGGAGAAAAACCAGAAACATTTAACAAGGACCTAGAAGAACTAAAGAGTAAACAAACAATGATGAATGACAAAATAAATGAAATTAAAAATATGCTAGGGGCTTCCCTGGTAGTGCAGTGGTTGAGAATCCACCTGCCGATGCAGGGGACACGTATTCATGTCCCTGTCCAGGAAGATCCCACATGCCATGGAGCAGCTGGGCTCGTAAACCATGGCTGCTGAGCCTGTGCGTCCGGAGCCTGTGCTCCACAACAGGAGAGGTCACGACAGTGAGAGGCCCACATACCACAAAAACAAACAAACAAACAAACAAAAAACTCTAGAAGGAATCAATAGCAGAATAACTGAGGCAGAAGAAAGAATAAGTGACCTGGAAGATAAAATACTGGAAATAACTGCCACAGAGCAGAATAAAGAAAAAAGAATGAAAAGAATTAAGGACAGTCTCAGAGATCTCTGGGGCAACATTAAACACACAAACATATGAATTATAGGGGTCTCAGAAGAAGAAGATAAAAAGAAAGGGTCTGGGAAAATATTTGAAGAGATTGTAGTTGAAAACTTCCCTAACATGGGAAAGGAAATAATCAAGTCCAGGAAATCCAGAGAGTCCAATACAGGATAAATCCAAGAAGAAACACGCCAAGACACATATTAATCAAACTATCAGAAATTAAATTCAATGAAAAAATATTAAATGCAACAAGGGAAAGGCAACAAATAACATACAAGGGAATCCCCATAAGGTTAATAGCTGAACTTTCAGCAGAAACTCTGCAAGCCAGAAGGAGATGGCAGGACATATTTAAAGTGATAAAAGGGAAAAACCTACAACCAAGATTACTCTACTCATCAAGGATCTCATTCAGATTCGACAGAGAAATTAAACCTTTACACACAAGCAAAAGTTAAGAGAATTCAGCACCACTAAACCAGCTTTACAACAAATGCTAAAGGAACTTCTCTAGGCAGAAAACACAAGAGAAGGAAAAGACCTAAAATAACAAACCCAAAACAATTAAGAAAATTGTAATAGGAACATGCATATCGATAATTACCTTAAATGTAAATGGATTAAATGCTCCCACCAAAAGACACAGACTGGCTGAATGGATACAAAAACAAGACCCACTTATATGTTGTCTACAACAGACCCACTTCAGACCTAGGGACACATACAGACTGAAAGTGAGGGGAGGCCAAAAGATATTCCATGCAAATGGAAATCAAAAGAAAGCTAGAGCAGCAATACTCATATCAAACAAAATAGGTTTCAAAATAAAGACTATTACAAGAGACAAAGAAGGACATTACATAATGATCAAGGCATCAATCCAAGAAACAGTTATAACAATTGTAAATACTTATGCACCCAACATAGGAGCACCTCAATACATAAGGCAAATGCTAACAGCCATAAAAGGGGAAAATGACAATAACACAATAATAGTAGGGGATTTTAACACCCCACTTTCAACAATGGACAGATAATCAAAATGAAAATAAATAAGGAAATACAAGCTTTAAAAGACACATTAGACCACATAGACTTAACTGATAATTATAGGACATTCTATCCAAAAAGAGTAGAATATACTTTCTTCTCAAGTGCTCATGGAACATTCTCCAGGATAGATCAGATCTTAGGTCACAAATCAAGCCTTAGTAAATGTAACAAAAGTGAAATCATAACAAGTATCTTTTCCGACCACAATGCTATGAGACTAAATATCAATTACTGGAAAAAATCTGTAAAAAAATACAAGCACATGGAGGCTAAACAACACACTACTAAATAACCAAGAGATCACTAAAGAAATCAAAGAGGAAATCAAAAATACCTAGAAACATATGACAATGAAACCATGACAATCCAAAACGTATGGGATGCAGCAAAAGTGTTCTAAGAGGGAAGTTTATAGCAGTACAATCCTACATCAAGAAACAAGAAAAATCTCAAATAAACAAACTAGCCTTACACCTAAAGCAATTAGAGAGAGGAACAAAAAAACCCCCAAAGTTAGCAGAAGGAAAGGAATCATAAAGATCAGATCAGAAATAAATAAAAAGGAAATGAAGGACATGATAGCAAAGATCAATAAAACTAAAACCTGGTTCTTTGAGAAGATAAACAAAATTTAAAAACCATTAGCCAGACTCATCAAGAAAAATGGGAGAAGACCCAAATCAACAGAATTAGAAATGAAAAAGGAGAAGTAACAACTGACACTGCAGAAATACAAAGGATCATGAGAGATTACTACAAGCAACAATATGTCAATAAAATGGACAACCTGGAAGAAATGGACAAATTCTTAGCAAAGTACAAACTTCCAAGACTGAACCAGAAAGAACTAGAAAATATGAAGAGACCAATCACAAGCACTGAAATTGAAACTGTGATTTAAAATCTTCCCAAAAACAAAAGCCTAAGACCAGGTGGCTTCACAGGAGAATTCTATCAAACATTTAGAAAAGAGTTAACACCTATCCTTCTCAAACTCTTCTAAATATAGCAGAGGGAGGAACACTCCCAAACTCATTCTATGAGGCCACTATCACCCTGATACCAAAACCAGACAAAGACGTCACAAAAAAAGAAAACTACAGGCCAATATCACTGATGAACATAGATGCAAAAATTCTTAACAAAATACTAGCAGACAGAATCCAACAGCACATTAAAAGGATCATACACTATGATCAAGTGGGGTTTATCCCAGGAGTGCAAGGATTCTTCAATATATGCAAATCAATCAAGGTGGTACACCATATTAACAAACTGAAGGATAAAATCCATATGATAATCTCAATAGATGCAGAAAAATCTTTCGAGAAAATTCAACACCCATTTATGATAAAAACCCTCCAGAAAGCAGGCATAGAGGGAACCTACCTCAACATAATAAAAGCCATATATGACAAACCCACAGCCAACATCATTCTCAATGGTGAAAAACTGAAAGCATTTCCTCTGAGATCAGGAACAAGACAAGGTTGTCCACTCTCACCAATATTATTCAACATAGTTTTGGAAATTTTAGCCACAGCAGTCAGAGAAGAAAAATAAATAAAAGGAATCCAACTCAGAAAAGAAGGAAGTAAAACTGTCACTGTGTGCAGATAACATGATACTATACATAGAGAATCCTAAAGACTCTACCAGAAAACTACTAGAGCTAATCAGTGAATTTGGTAAAGTAGCAGGATACAAAATTATGGCACAGAAATCTCTTGCATTCCTATACACAAAAACAGAAATATAGATCAATGGAACAGGATGGAAAGCCCAGAGATAAACCCACGCATATATGGTCACCTTATCTTTGACAAAAGGGGCAAGAATATACAATGGAGAAAAGACAGTCTCTTCAATAAGTGGTGCTGGAAAAACTGGACAGCTACATGTAAAAGAATGAAATTAGAACACTTCCTAACACCATACACAAAAATAAACTCAAAATGGATTAAGGACCTAAATGTAAGGCCAGAAACTATAAAACTCTTAGAGGAAAACATAGGCAGAACACACTATGACATAAATCACAGCAAGATCCTTTTTGACCCACCTCCTAAAGAAATGGAAATAAAAACAAAAGTAAACAAATGGGACCTTTTGAAACTTAAAAGCTTTTGCACAGCAAAGGAAACCATAAACAAGACGAAAAGACCACCCTCAGAATGGCAGAAAATATTTGCAAATGAAGCAACTGACAAAGGATTACTCTCCAAAATATACAAGCAGTTCATGCAGCTCAATATCAAAAAAACAAACAACCCGATCCAAAAATGGGCAGAGGACCTAAACAGACATTTCTCCAAAGAAGATATACAGATTGCCAATAAACACATGAAAGGATGCTCAACATCACTAATTAGAGAAATGCAAATCAAAACCACAATGATGTATCACCTCACACCAGTCAGAATGGCCATCATCAAAAAATCTACAGGGCTTCCCTCGTGGCGCAGTGGTTGAGGATCCGCCTGCCGATGCAGGGCACACGGGTTCATGCCCCAGTCCGGGAGGATCCCACATGCCGCGGAGCGGCTGGGCCCGTGAGCCATGGCCGCTGAGCCTGCGCGTCCGGAGCCTGTGCTCCGCAACGGGAGAGGCCACAACAGTGAGAGGCCCGCGTACCACAAGAAAAATAAAAAGTAAAAATAAAAAATCTACAAACAATAAATGCTGGAGAGGGTATGGAAAAAAGGGAACGCTCTTGCACTGTTAGTGGGAATGTAAATTCATACAGCCACTATGGAGAACAGTATGGAGTTTCCTTAAAAAGCTAAAAATAGAACTACCATATGACCCAGCTATTCCACTACTGGGCATATACCCTGAGAAAACCATAATTCAAAAAGAGACATGTACCACAATGTTCATTGCAGCACTATTTACAATAGTCAGGACACTGAAGCAACCTAAGTGTGCATCGACAGATGAATGGGTGGATAAAGGAGATGTGGCACATATATACAGTGGAATATTACTCAGACATAAAAAGAAATGAAACTGAGTTAATTCTAGTGAGGTGGATGGACCTAGAGTCTATCATACAGAGTGTAGTAAGTCATAAAGAGAAAAACAAATACCATATGATAACACATACATATGGAATCTAAAAAAAAAAAAAAAGTTCTGATGAACCTAGCGGCAGGACAGGAATAAAGACACTGACGTAGAGAATGGACTTGAGGACATGAGGAGGGGGAAGGGTAACCTGGGACGAAGTGAGAGAGTAGCATTGACATATATACACTAGCAAATGTAAAATAGATAGCTCTTGGGAAGCAGCTACATAGCACAGGGGGATCAGCTCTGTTCTTTGTGACCACCTAGAGAGGTGGGATAGGGAGGGTGGGAGGGAGATGCAAGAGGGAGGGGATAAAGGGATATATGTATACATATAACTGACTCACTTTGTTATACAGAGGAAATTAACACAACATTGTAAAGAAATTATATTCCAATAAAGATGTTGAAAGAAAGAAAGAAAGAAAGAAAGAAAGAAAGAAAGAAAGAAAGAAAGAAAGAAAGAAAGAAAGAAAGAAAGAAAGAAAGAAAGAAAGAAGGAAGGAAGGAAGGAAAGAAAGGGAAAGAAAGAAAGGAAGGAAAAGAAAGAAAGAAAGGAAGGAAGAGAAAGAATATCTTTCAAAAGTTTATACTCCAAAAGGTCAGGGGATGGGCTGTCAGGGCTAGAATAGGTGTGCACAAAGGAAGTAAACAATAAGCATAGAGGAAAGGAGACAGAGCAGGGTAGGTGAAATGCAGTGGAGACGACCTCGCAAGAGTAGTTCTTAACACCTTTGTGATCTACAGGCTAATCTCTTGTTAAGCTTTCTGTGTTTAAAAACAACAAAAAAATTCACTGGGAAAGATGAACTTGCTTATTATGAACGCCCTTTTCTCTCTTTCTGATGTCCTTAAAATAAAATCGTCCTCTCACAATCTGAGCCTGCATCTCAATCTTCTTATCAGTGTCTAGTAAAATCATTCCTGTTATAGTCGAGTAGTTTAAATTGGGGAAATGCTGAATTAAGCACACTTAAACTGTGTTTGTATTTCCAGGATTCCTCTCATTTGTTGTGTAAGGGGTGGAATAGAGGTAAATACATTTCAGTGTTTCCTAAATTCATTTTTCTATAGAGCTCTTTTTCTAGGCGCTTTTACCTCCTCATGGAGGATGAACATTTGGGAGGAAATATTGGGTTCTCTGCTTAAGCACTCTTAAAAATTATCAAGGACCCCCAAAGAGCTTTTGTTTATTCACATTTACCATATTGGAAATGAAAACCAAGGAAATTTAAAATTTTATTAATTCATTTCAAGTCAGAATAGTACATGTGTCTTCTTACATGTTAATATAAATAACAGTTTTTTAGTTTAAAAAGTAATTATGTTTTCCAAAACAAAAATATTTTGTGATGAGACTGGCATAGTTTAGATTTTTGCAAATCTTTTCAATGTCTGGATTAGTAGGAGACAACTAGGTTCTCATATTGCTTCTGCATTCCAACTATTGTGATAAGTCAGGCAGTCTCTGGAAAACTCCCCCATAAACTCATGAAGGAATAAGAGTGAAAAAGGCCAATGTCATCTTATTATCATTATTAAAATAGTTTAGACCACAAAAACTCCATAAAAGGGTCTGAGAGACTCCCCAGAGGACCTTGGACCATACTTTGAAAACTGCTGGAATAGGGCATGAATGGCCAATAGGAAGAGGAAGAGAGGAAGGAAAGAATAAACCATTTAAGAGTATCTACCACATGCCAAGAAACCTGCTAGGAATTTTCATGAGCATGAATTCATTTCACCTACCACCTAACCTCATTTAAGGAGGCAGTCACTATTTCCTTTGACTATGCCAGTGAGAAAACAGACTCAGAAGGATTGTGTGACTTACCCAAGGTAAAAACAACTGGTAAGAGGCAACCAGTTTGAATCTGAGTTAAGAACACCAAAATAGCTTGAGGAGAGAGCTTTCAATGTTATATCACTATTAATTCTCTATTGCTGCATAACAAATTACCACAAACTTAGCATCTTAAAACAACATCCATTTATTCTCATGGTTATGAAAGTCAGAAGTTCTAGAGCTATCCAAATGGATTTTCTGTTCTGGGTATCACATTCAAGCTGTTAACCCAGCTGAGTTCTCATCTGGAGGTTCTGGGAAGAATGTGCTTCAAAGCTCATTCTGGCCATCGGCCAAATTCAGCTCCTCACAGTTGTAGGACTGAGGTTCCCATTTTCTTGCTGGCTGCTGGCCAAGGGTCATTCTCAGCTCCTAGAAGTTATTCTCAGGTCCTGGACACTTGGGTCTCTATGTCTCCAAGCCAGCAATGGGGAATCTCCCTTGCATGTAAGAACTTTGGCATCTACTCGCTTCTTTTTCCATTTCCCAACTTTCCCAAGCTGAAATATATGTGCTAACCTCAGCTGGCTCTCTGTTCCAAGACAAATGCATCCATATGTGGTCAGTAGCCCAGTCCCAGGGTCAGCCCCCTAGTATACTTCATGGAGCCAGGCAGATAAAACCTCTCTGTTTCACAACAACTGATTTGTTATCTCCTTGTACCTTCTGGATTCAAATAGCCAGCCCTGGCTTCTCCCGCTAAGCCCCATGGTTCAAAATCCCCTGTTTTCCATGAGGAAGGGGATTAATGTCTGTAGTTCGCAACGCCAGCCATCTTTCATCTCCTCTCAAAATGTCTTTTCTCAAAAAAAAAAAAAAAAAAAAAGTCTTTTCTCCTTTTTCCTTTCTTTCTTATAAAGATTCATTCAGACATTCTTGTATTACTCTTCTCAACTAGTACTAAATTTAAATATCATCTCTACAGAACATTGCTATAAAACAGCTTCATTAAGTGCATAATATATGCTTTTAAGCTTAAAGGCTTCGGAGTTCTACAAATTCTAGTCAAAACATTATAGTATTAAACAATTCATTTCATTTAAAGAAATTTATAAAAACATTGCAAAATGTTTACTTTAAAGTAGCTGAAAATCAACTCCTTTTCCTCCTCTCCCTGGTGGGTTGTTGTAAAATTAATGCAATCCAGAAAGCAAACAGTTATTTTTTGCTTTATTTTTGTTTTGGTGGATTTTCACTTCCAAATTTTTAAAAAGAAAACATTCAGAGAATAATATCACTAATTATTTTCCACATGTAAATTTTCAATGTAACTCATGTGAAACATTATCTTAATAGCCACGAAGAGTGGAATTAGCACAAGGATTTGTGAAATGGATTATAGCAGTGACAGAGCATGCAAGGGACAGAGACAAGGAAAAAGAAAAGAGGAACTCAAAGTAGGCAAGGAGGGATGAGGAGAGAGCAAGAGCCATGAAGAAGAGGGAAAAACCGACAGAGAACATTAGCATGCCATAAAAAAGAGTAAAGATATCAGATTCATTATGCTTTGACTGATCAACTAATAATATTTCTTGGATCAGGTAGTTTTAGGATCTTCTTGTGTATCTAGGGATATACACAAATAAATACATTTATAAATCTATCAGAGTTTTCAGAAATCCACATATTAAGCCATGAGTCATTGGTCTAAGTCTCGCAGTTTTGGCCTGAGAATCGAAGAGCAAATGCAATTAAAGGAGATTTCAGAATCCATAGTTAACATGGAGCTGCCTTTCTGGATTTATGTCCATACATAGATAACTGTATTATCCTAAAGAGTAGAAAATCATACTTTTTTTAGGCAAAAAACAAAAAAATCAGTGTGGTTTAACATACGTTTCCTGAAGAATGAAAATTACACAAGATCAGTACCATCCTTTCGATAGCACTTGTATCCTGACGATTAGCAGAAGAAACTAAAAGTATGGACATCTTCTTTAATATTTTCCTGTTTTTTCCCAATCATTCACAGGTCTCTCATTTTTCATAAGCCTCCCGTATGATTCTGATATAAGTTTTTCGATATAGGTTTGCTGGGGTCGCCATAACAATACCACAGACTAGGTGGCTTAAACAACAAACATTTATTTCTTCACAATTCTGGAGGCTAGAAGTCCAAGATCAAGGTGAAGGTAGTGTTGGTTTCTTCTGAGGGCCTTTCTCCTTGGCTTATAAATGGCCATCTCCTCCCTGTGTCTTTGCAATAGTCAGTTGTGTGTGTACTCCTCTTCTTAAAATAGAACACCAAGGACTTCCCTGGTGGCACAGTGGTTAAGAATCCACCTGCCAATGCAGGAGACATGGGTTTTATCCCTGGTCAGGGACGATCCCACATACTGCGGAGCTACTAAGCCTGTGAGCCACAACTACTGAGCCCGCGTGAAACAACTACTTAAGCCTGCGTGCCACAACTACTGAAGCCTGTGTGCCTAGAGCCCTTGCTCCACAAGAGAAGGCACTGCAATGAGAAGCCCGTGAACCGCAACAAAGAGTAGCCCCTGCTCTCCACAACTAGAGAAAGCCCACGCACAGTAATGAAGACCCAACACAGCCAAAAATAAATAAATAAAATAAATAAATTTGGGGAAAAAAAAAAAACAGGACACCAGTCATATTGAATTAGGGTGCACCCCAATGACTTCATGTTACCTCAGTTACCTATTTGAAGACCTGATCTCCAAATATAGTCACATTCTGAGGTACTGGGATTACGACTTCAACATATGAATAGGGGTGGGGACACAATTCCACCTATAACAGTGGTCTTTTGAGAAAACTTGCTCTGATAAAAGAAATTCTTATCTGTAGATATGTCATTTTAATCAATGGTTGCTACCATCTTTAAGTTTTTCACAAGTAAAAACTCTGAAAGAAGAGTTTCAAAACAGGTGAATGGACAAACAAAACCTAATTTGTCCTCTTAGGTTTCATCTTCTATTTGTGACTTTCTCACATTAATTCTGACTCTCTAGCACCATCCATGCAGTAAGCACACCTCTGTTTTCTTTTTGTTTGGTTGTTTGTTTAAAATTTGCTGAATTTACTGCCTTTAATAAAAGGGGCCTGTAAAACACTGGGGGAAAAATGTGGAAACAATAGCTATAAACTCAGGAGAGCCCTAAAAGAGCCTAACCAATGGACTACTGAAACTAGTATTTAAATCTTACCTCTGCCACTCATGTAATGCTAGGTCGCCTACTATCTACTTCACTTTGAGCCTTAATTTCTTAATATGTATAATAGGAACAGTAATTCCCCTGTGGAGACTGTGTGAAAGGAAACCCTAAACCGGGCAGGTTCAGAAACCTAACATTGGCACACTCCTGCCCCATGGTGGCAAGTTTTAGAAATAGGTGGGCAGTGGAAAGGGCAAAAATAAAATGTGGAAACCGTGAAACATAAACCATGAGATACTTTCCTTGTAATGCACACTAGTTTTTTATTTGTTAATTTTCTTGCCTCAGTACTTTTTATCTTCTAGTACTATCAGTAGTCCAAAACAAACAATGCAGGAAATTTCAGAAGTCATTCAATTACCCCAGAGGAATTGAAGTATATATATATATATTTTTTTTTTTTTTAAACAAATTTATTTATTTTATTTATTTTTATTTTTGGCTGTGTTGGGTCTCGGTTGCTGTGTGCAGGCTTTCTCTGATTGCGGCGAGTGGGGGCTACTCTTCGTTGCGGCACACAGGCTTCTCATCACGGTGGCTTCTCTTGTTGCAGAGCCCGGGCTCTGGGCATGTAGGCTTCAGTAGTTGTGGCATGCAGGCTCAGTAGTTGTGACGCACGGGCTTAGTTGCTCCGCGGCGTGTGGGATCTTCCCGGACCAGGGCTCGAAACCGTGTCCCCTGCATTGGCAGGCGGATACTTAACCACTGTGCCACCAGGGAAGCCCTGAAGTATATATTTTTTATCTTTATTATTCCTTCTCCTCTAAATCACAAGGATCTGTGGCAAATATCTTTGTGTCATTAATGAGGCCTTTTTTCATTGGTGATAAAGTGCACATAACATAAAATTTAACATCTTAACCTTTATAAGAGTATAGTTCAATGGCATGAAGTACATTCACATTGTTGCGCTACCTGAAAAGAAAATAATTTTAGTTTTCCTAATTTAAAAAATAATTATGATCATTGTAAATAGTTCAGAGGGTTGTTAAAAATCAAAGTAAAAAGTTGTCCCAAATTCCACCCCCAGAAAAAAAAATCATTTTTTATTTTGACAAACAACTGCCCTGAATATCTAAACTAAACATTGCCTACAGTCCCCATGACTGGTTAGAATCACATATATTTTGGCACCGACCCTAAGTGCACTGCTTCTGTACCTCCATTCTGTGTTTTTCTGCATAGGGACCAAGTTGACCGCTGTCCCTTCCCTTCAATAGGGAAGGGACAAAATATTTCCTAAGGAAGGCTGTGTGTATAGCAGAATTGAATGGTACTTAAGACAACAGTGAGGGCAGCAGAGAAAAGCAATCAATGTAAAATTTCATTTTATACAACCTGTTCTTTTAAAGAGGTCCCTAAGCCATTTCTGCTCCAAGGAAATTTTCACATACTACCATTTAGTTTCTGCTGCTGTACAACCCCCTTGTATTTCCCCTCCCCACCCTCTCTGGCTGGCTTCTATTCCCCAAATTCCTTTCAATTTCTTAGGCAGAAGAGTTCAGCTTTCTCTTTGTCCCTTCCTTTCCCATCACAGCTATGCCAAAGGAGCCTCATCTTCACAAGGAAGCATACCCATCTAGCACAATCACTGTTTTCTCTCAGGGAATTCAGAGGCCTTCATTTAAAATAATAGTTTTCTTCCTCTACATATATACAGATTTTTTTTTTTACAAAAAAAAATATATATATATATTATCACACTATCTGGGCTACTACCCTGCCCGATTCTGGGAGCCCCGTTCACATCGTAGTCTATGCAGATGGGCTCCCCGGAGGTTATGTGTCTCTGTGTCTCTGTATGAAGAGACCCTCAGTATTATACTTGTTATTTTGTAACTCTATAGTGCCATGGACATTTTCCCCTGTCACTAAATATCGTTATATATCGTTATTTTTAATAGCTGAGTAGCATTCCATACTATATAATGTTCCATTGTCTGTAACAGACATACACAACTGATCCCTTCTTTCTCATTATTATGAACAATGTTGTAATTAACTTTTAAAATAAATACCTTTGTGAAGATATCAGATTATATCCTTAGAATAAATTCCTACTTATAGAATAAAATGTATATATGTTATACATTTTGCCACATGTTCCAAAGTACCCTCTTAAGAAGTGCCAGTTTTTACTATATGGGAGTTCTATTTCCAACACCCAATTTACAACAATGGACATTATTATATTCTTTCTCCTTTTTTAATACGATAGGTGAAAATGACATCTTAATAAGTTTTTGCTTTCTTTGCTGTGATTACAAGAAAGTTGTACATCTGTTTTATAGTTTAATTGGCCATTTGCATTGTTTCATTTGTGAATAACATCTTTATCTATTGGTCCATTTTTCTACAGGTGGATATATGTTTTTCCATCAATTTATAAAATCTACTTAAAAATTAGCAACATATTTATCTAATTCCAGTTTTTATTTTACATTTTGGAAATTCCCTTTTACTTCAAGTCCCTTCCACTATTAACATTAGATCATAAGAATGAGACATTGCTACAGATGAACCAGTTTACAAGGCAGAAATAGAGACACAGATGTAGAGAACAAACATATGGACATCAAGGGGGAAAAGTGGGAGGTAGAGGTGATGGGATGAATTGGGAGATTGGGATTGACATGTATACACTAATATGTATAAAATAGATAACTAATAAGAACCTGCTGTATAAAAAATTTAAAAAGAAAAGAATGAGACATTGCTTCAGTAAAATGATGAATGGGGAGAAGGCAAAAAATTCATATTCTTGACTTTGAGTTCCAAAATAAGCACTTGTTATCTATAGAACAGGTGATGATCTCAAAAGTCAAAACCTTTGACTAAAAAAAAAAAAATTATTTCCTGGTCCATATCTATCATATATGTTGTCAATATTTTTCCTCTTCCTTAGGTTGTAATTTTCCTTCAACCTTTTGGGGGTTTGTTTTGATTTGGTTTTTGTTTATTGCCTTATACATCTTTAAACATATTACTTTGTCTTCTGGTTTAAGTATCAATGCTTTGAAAGGTTTCCTAAGCCTCCACATCATAAAAATACTCATCTATATTTTCTCCATTATTCTTGTGGCTTTATTTATTGTAATTAAAACTTTGATGCATCTAAATTCATTTCAGTGAAGAGACTAGAAGAAGAAATCCAGCAATTTTTTTCTGAATGATTTTCAGCTTTCCCAACATCATTCATTAAATACTTTATATTTTCCTTAAAAAGTTTAATGACAGATTTATCATAAGTTAAATTTCTATATACCAGGCTATATCTGAATTCTGCTTCATTAATTCATATGGCTACTATTACACCAGACTATTTTAACTGCTAAAACTTCATAATATATGTTAATATGTGATTGATCAAGCATCCCCTCATTAAGATTTATTTTAAGAAATTTCCTGGATATTCTCATATATTTCTTCTTTCAGATAAAATTTGCCAAAGTTTATCCAAAATGAATTTTAAATTTTTTTATTTAATGAAGTTGTATATTATTTTTACACTATTGCATCTTCCTATTCAAAATAATTTCCATATTAACATGTGGAAATTAATAGCCTTCATATACACAGCTAATAACTAGTTAGAGATGTAAGGGTAGAAAAAATCCCATTTACAATAGCAACAAAAAAGTTAAAATACTTGGGAAAATTTACCATGAAATATGCAAAACCTATATTAGAAAGACTTCAGAACACTTCTGAAAGACATAAAGTAGAGCTGAATAAGTAAAAAAACCATCCCTTGTTCTTGGATAGGAAGACCTAACATCTTAAAGATGCTGATTTATAAATTTAATGCAATCTCTCAATAGAAATACAAACAAGCTTTTTAATGGAACTAAACTATACAGTTGATATTAAACTTCATGTGGAAAAATAAACATTTAAGAATAGTCAGAAAAACCAATAAAAAAGAAAAGCTATGATGGAGGTAGTGGTGACTAACTCTACCAGATATTAAAACACCACAGGACCTCTATAATTAAAATAATGTGGGGTTGGTGTATCAATAGAAAAGTCAAATAGAATAGAAATTCAAATAATAGACTCAAGTACATATTAAACTTTTGTATATGATAAAAATGACACCTTAAGTCACTACAGAAAAAACTGACTTTTTCATGAATGGGATGAACAACTGTTTAGTCACTTGAAAAAAAGATAAATTTAGATCCACACCTCGCAGTACACAGACACGCATATACACATCTCCGAGAGGAGTAGAGAGCTGAATGCAGAAAATAAAACTATGCAAGTACTAAAAGAAGACATGGTTGAATTCTTCACTGATCAGGTGTAGGAAACAAGTTTCTAACCATAACTAAAAATCCAGAAGCAATTTTTAAAAGATTGACAAATTTGACTCCATAAAAATTAACAACTTCATTTGAAAAAAAAAAGGCAAAGACAACTGACAAACTGAGAAAAAAATAGTTGCAACATGGATCACCGATAAAGGGTTAATATCTCTAATATATGAAGAATTCTTAAAAATTGAGGGGTAATGGGGAATTTCCTGGTGGTTCAGTGGTTAGGATTTGATGCTTTCACTGTGGTGGCCCCCGTTCAATCCCTGGTTGGGGAACTAAGATCCCACAAGCTCTGCAGCATGGCAAAAAAAAAAAAAAAAAAAAAAAAAAAAAGATTGAGGGGTAAAAGACCAAAAACATAATAGAAAAAGGGACAAAGATGTTCATCTTCACTCATGATAAGAGAAATGCAAATTAAAACAACCACTCTCTTGGCAAGGCTTAGGGAAAGGAAAGCAAAGATAGCAGGGAAAACAAGAGCATAATAGGTGGGGGAAATAGCCCAGTGCTGAGCTCTAGTGATAAAAATGAATAAAAGACACTCCCTGTTCTTGTATGCACAGTCTCTGTCCCCTGAGAATAAAACAGTTTAGGAGTTAGACACAGAAAGTGTAATTTCAGTGTACTCTGCTAAGTGCCAGAATGTCGTAAGAGCAAAGAGAAGGGGACTTAACAGACTAGGAGGGGAGGACTTCCTGGAGGAAGTGATGCCTAAACCAGTACGAGTGAGCCAGAAGAGGAAAGGGAAGGACAAGTGCAAAGAGCTTGCACTTCATCACATCAACAAGGTAGCACCGATGTAGTGTCTTAGGAAAAGCTGTAGCAGTTAATTCCACAGCAGATATAATCCTACCGATGGGACCAGCATACCAGATGGCCAGCAGCAATCTCACCTCAACAGTACCAGTTGGTCTCTTTAAGTCTCCTTTTACTAGCTTCCATCTCCTTTTTCTAGCTTCCTTTTTCTAGCATTCTCCATAAGTGAGTGGATATATTCCATCAGGTTACAGTGAAGTCTGACTCACCTGGGGGTCATTTGGATTTTTACAATCTGATCATTCTGTGTTGATACTAAAGTGTCCATCCCAAAGTGTAATCTGATTCCCAAACTCCTGGAGAACACCTCACCACAGAACGCACCTCATGGTATTCAAATGGTCAGATGTGCATTTCTAATACATATATCATTCTCTCTGTAATATACACAACAGATTGCAAAAAGAAATGACTGCTGAATATGAAAAACAGGTAGTAGACTATAGAAATAGTCTGGCCAAGAAATGATGAGGGTCCAACTAGGGCAATCATGATGGAGATGGGGAGGAGGGGCCAGAGTTACCTGAAGTCACAATCCTCCCACATACAGAGAAATTACTCTTCTCATTATAAGGTTGCAGCCTGAAAATATCTTAATCTAGTATTAAGTAAATATAATCAAACTATCACATATACAATAGGAGGGTTTTCATTTTTATTTGTCAACTCAGAATTTGAGCACTGGTTTAGTATTTTTATACAAAAAAAAACCCCACACACATTAATGAAAATATTCACTGAGGTAGAATCTACCTGGCGTCATAACTGTAAAGACTTCATATCAATCTTGTTATTGTAACGATGAAAACACATTCACAGAAGTGGCAGAATTAAAATAATGATCAGATTTCTCATTATGAATGAGCTCATGAAATGAAATTAGCCGCTTCTCCAAAAATATCACTTTGTATTTGTTGCAGAAGAACTGGAAGAGCACAGAGCATTACAGAGAAAACTGGGCTTTTTTCATGTTTGTTTTGTCAACTGTGTTATTTGCCAAAAGGAATTTTTCTCTCTTTTTTCCCTTACTCATCTCTTGTTCTTGAATGTAACATGTCAACATTACTTATCACAATAAACTTTAATTGCTTTATATTTATAGACTGCTTAAATTAGTTCCTTTAGTTCTTTTTAGGTGAGAGTCTTCTCTCTCTTACATTTACACAGTTCCCAACCTACTTCACAACTGTTGTGTGTGTGTACATACAGATGTATACATGTACATATATACATATATAACATACAGTATGTTTTGCAGTGCATCTTCAGGTATTACATAATATAGGCACATCTGTCTATGAATGTTTGTCTAGCAGCTTAGGAAAGTGACCTTTGCAAACTTTACCACTTGCTATTGAGTTATCAAATCAAAAGTAAGGTTGAGAGTGCAGCAACAGTACCTACTTTCAACAGCAAACAAGTGTCTTACACATGTGAGATGAGAATCTCATTAAACTTGCAAAAGTTTTCCTTTTAGAAGTGATGTACATTTTGAAAATTTAGGTATCTGGTATTTTACGACTTGCTTGAGAATTGCTTAAAGTCCTACACCACACAGGCCCTTAACTTTAAGAGTATTTGCCTCTTACCTAATGCCATCTGGTGTACATCAGTTTATTATATATAGCATCATCTCCAAAGAATTCTCTATATTACTTATAAATATTATAATATGGGTTGTAATAAGTTATGAAAAAATGCAAACACATCTGGAGGTCATTTAACAAAAATCAATAAACCATTTATGAATTGAGCTATTATTCATATGTTAATCTGATTGGCTCACTAAACATTTCCAGTTTTCACTAAACATTGCCAGTTTGTCCAAACATGCCTCAGAGTCGATCAAAAGACTCAGTGGCTACATAAACACTAATTAAGTTTTTCATAACACTATTCCTTAGAAAGCTATAATCCTCTTACACTGGTGAATCTTTATTTGAGCAATAGAAATGTGAACACGTCAAGCTACACAGTCAAAAGGAAATACAGTTGTAGAGGATTATAACTGTCTATCATCTAGGCAGCCTGTATAAGAGAAACTACTCATTAAAGATTACTTTGCCCAAGTTTTCTAAATCATTACTTCAAACCTCAACGTCCCTTTATCTATGCCAATATAACTATCAGATATTCCCATAGAAAGAGTCCCTTGGACATTTTCAAACCACCAAAGCCACAGTCACACATATTTATAATCCCAATGGACTTGCCCTTGCAAAATTCCAATTGATTTCAGCAACACGCACCCATTCCCTAGAGTACTGTCAGCTTTTCTCATCTACTTTAATGAGAGAAAACATTCTATTAATAAAGCAGGTGGCAACCATTACAAATGTCTTATGAAATATTAAATAGTGGGGGATTTCTCTGAGCCAAGGAACAGTAATAGGCAATATCCACTATGCACAGTGTACTGGCAAAGTCGCTCTTTTATAGACTCTCACCAGAATTGAGTGGTTTGACATCTCACCCTAAAAGACGGGAAGGTCACTGTTTCTGACAGCCTGCCTTGTGCCAAGCACAGTATTAGACACGTTATATACATCATTATTTTACAGACAAGTAACTACAGGTCACAGTAAATTACCTACTAAAGGACACATAATTATAAAGGGTCAGACTGACTCCAAAATCCAAGCGCTTCCCACTTTACCACACTCTGCATAACCCTAACTGGGGGTATGAAACACAAAAAGGTAAAGGCATTCTAAATTAACTCCTATGTCAGCCCAAATGTACAGAGAGAGCGTAACTCCACTTTGAAGTTAATATGGTTTTTCTCATGAGCCCACACCCCCTGGGTAGTAGGGGAAAAAAATTACTAAACATCTGGTTTAAACCTTAGTCCAATCCAGGGATTTGAACTGTCTCCACGGATAGCATCCAGTGGATCCTCTCCACCATACTCTCTCTACCATAGAGCAGCAAGACTCATTCTAGACCGCCAGACAAGTGGCACAACCTCTACTCTCCAAATAGAGTGCTTTCAATTTGCTCCTTGATACGTTAAAGGGGATAAATACAGGATTTTAGAAAACCCTTTCTTGTCTAGTAGCTTAGCTTGCAAAACTACAGTCTTGGAGCAAATTTGAATTCAGAAGCTACATTCCTTTCACACCTTCTTTTTGTCCCCACCCCAAGTGGGATTCCTAGACCAGTCAGATCTAAGGTTATATATTCAGAAATGCAAAGGAGAAAAACATATTAATAAATTTCAGACCAGTTTTACCAATAATATAAGCATGGGTGGATGTAGCTAGTACAATAGAACCCCAATTTTGTGAAATTACTTTTCATTTGAAAATATAAACTTTTACTATGACTATCTTGTATATACTATGGAAACAAACAATGGCTTATAAATTGTTGCAGAATCTTTTTTGAAGGGTTTTCCCCCTCAATGTTTTAATTAAAATGTTTAACTGTTAAATTAAGAACCAATTTACAAAATAAATCATATATACATAATATATATATATATAATTTTCCTTGCACTCCGTCCCCCAAGGTAGCAGGATTAATGTAAACACCCTAGTGTGTGTTTTTCCACACCTGTATCCACACTTATATAAACATATACAGACATGCAGAGATAGAAATAGGGGTTTTTGTATCGTTATATAAATAATCTATACCCATTACTCTTCAACTTGTTTTCTCACTTAACAGTCTCAATTAACCAGTCAAATTGGTTAAAACAAAGTCCCACACAAATAGTAATGGGCACATGTCAAAATTTCGTTTGACTCATTAATGAGGAAATTGGCAGAATGACAACACTGGTTTAATTTAGATATGAGAAACTTGGACTTATATAAATAGTGAAAAAAGGAATGCCATAAATAAAATTGCTAAGTTAAACATAAAAATGATCATTGTCCTACAAGGAAATAAAATCTTAACCTTTGGGGTTATCTCCTTTACTATACAGAAAAAAAATAATCACACCTTATTAGATTTCTACAAGTTAACCTTTAACTTTACTGAGATGTAAAACGCCTGGGCCCTAATCAATTGCAAACATTAAGTCAGGCCAAGTCTCTCTTCCTCAAGAGAGAGCTAGATGACCCTCAGAGTGGGCTTGTTAGAAAATGCTATAGCAGGATATTAAGATCAGGCAATCATCTTTTTTGCCTTATTTCCAAGTTTTGGAAATATTTTCCTAAACATAGTAGATCATGGATATCCCTCTGGATTTATATATATATATATCCAATTCACTTTTTAATAAATGTATAACCTATCCATAGCATAAATGTTCCACAAATAAGCCAATAATCCCTCTACTGATAAACATACAGGGTTTTTTACCAACATTTTGGCAACTGCAAATAATGTTACTTTAATATCTTTGTATATATGTTCTTTGTTAGTGACGTTCCTATTCCTAAGATAGAATCCCCAAAGCAGGGGCATCAAAATAAAAAAATATACAGATATTTTAATTTAATACCTATTGCCAGACTCTTTTATGAGTTTTGACAGTTTGGGATGTAGTCCTGTGTATATTTTTACTCTTGTTAAGTCAAAATAATCCTAACTAGATTGAAAATGCATGATACCCTTCTGTCTGTGCAATCACATGAAAAGATAACAAGTAAGTTTCATGCCAATAACTTAATGACAGGACTTCCCTGGTGGCGCAGTGGTTAAGAATCCGCCTGCCAATGCAAGGAACATGGGTTCCAGCCCTGGTCCGGGAAGATCCCACATGCTGCAGAGCAACTAAGCCCGTGCACCACAACTACTGAGCCTGTGCTCTAGAGCCCGCGAGCCACAACTACTGAAGCCTGCATGCCTAGAGCCGGTGCTCTGCAACAAGAAAAGTCACCGCAATGAGAAGCCCATGCACACAACAAAAAGTACCCCGTTCTCACTGCAACTAGAGAAAGCCCACGCAGCGATGAAGACCCAGCACTGCCAGAAATGAATGAATGAATGAATTTTTAAAAAAGAACTTAATGACAACTCAAACTATGAATCAAAAAAATAACAAAATAAATGTATACGTGTTTATCGGTTCACAATAAAATGTTAATTTTTAAATTTGGTTTCCTTGATGATTCTAATTCATTGTATTTGGTACTATTTGGCACTATTGATTTATAAATAAATAGTATGCCTTTTATTAATATGTAATAAGTACTTTGTTTCTTGTCCAGTTCAAGAAAATGCTAAAGTAATCAGACTATGCCATCATTGTTTCCAAAACATTTGGATCCATGAGCATTCAATGGTGGGAAAATTGCCATAGTATTCATCAGGCTTTGAAAGTCTAACATGAAGCATTTGTTAATATATAAAAGGTAGAAACAACTTACATATCTCTCAGTGTGATTAAATATATTAGGAACTGATTAAATACATTATGGTACATCCATATTCTGTAATACTATGCAGTCATTCCTTCACCTGTAACATGCTGACCCTGCCTTTGTGCCAGGACTGTTTCAAACACTTGAGGGTACAACAGTACTCAAAAACAGACACAGTAATTGTTTGGAGGATTGTTTCTGTTTTGTTATGTTTATCTGTTTTGTTTTTTAGATTCCACATGTAAGTGAAATCATACAGTACTTGTCTTTCTTTGTCTGACTTATTTCACTTAGCATAATTCCCTCCAGATTCATCCAAGGTGTCACAAATGGCAATATTTCCTTCTTTTTATGGCTGAATAATATTCCATTGTATATATATACAACATCTTCTTTATCCATTCATCTATTGATGGGCACTTGGATTGCTTCCATATCTTGGCTACTGTAAATAATGCTGCAATGAACAAAGGGATGCATGTATCTTTTCAAATTAGTGTTTTTGTTTTCTTCAGAAAAATACCCAAAAGTGGAATTGCAGGATCCTAAGGTAGTTCTATTTTTAACTTTTGAAGGAAATTCCATAATGTTTTCCTCAGTTGTTGAACCAATTTAAATTTTCAACAACAGTGCACAAGGATTCCCTTTTATCTGCATCCTCACCAACATTTGTTATTTGTTGTCTTTTTTATAATAACGATTCTGATAGGTGTGAGGTGATATCACATTGTGGTTTTGATTTGCACTTCCCTGAGGATTAGTAATGTTGAGTATATTTTCATGTGTCTGTTGGCCATCTGTATGTCTTCTTTGGAAAAATGTCTATTCAGGTATTCTGCTCATTCTTTAATGAGGTTGGTTTGTTTCCTTGATGTTGAGTTGTATGAGCTTTATAATATTTTGGATATTAACACCTTATTAGATATATCATTTGCAAATATCTACACCCATTCAGTAGACTGCCTTTTCTTATTGCTGATAGTTTCCTTCCATGCACAAAAGCTTTTTAGCTTGATGTAGTCCTATTTGTTTACTTTTGCTTTTGTTTCCCTTGCCCGAGGAGACACGCCCCCCAAAATATTGCTAAGACCAATGTCAAAAAGTGTACTCTTGGGCTTCCTTGGTGGCACAGTGGTTGAGAGTCCGCCTGCTGATGCAGGGGACGTGGGTTTGTGCCCCAGTCCAGGAAGATCCCACATGCCGCAGAGCAGCTAGGCCCATGAGCCATGGCCGCTGAGCCTGAGCGTCTGGAGCCTGTGCTCTGCAAGGGGAGAGGCCGCAACAGTGAGAGGCCCGCGTACCGAAAAAAAAAAAAAAAGTGTACTCTTTTCTTCTAGGAGTTTTATGGTTCCAGATCTTACATTGAAGTCTTTATCCATTTTGAGTTTATTTTGTATATGGTGTGAGAAACTAGTCACATTTGATTCTTTTGCATATAGCTATCCAGTCTTCCCAACACCATTTATTGAAGAGACTGTCTTTTTCACATTGTATATTCTTGCCACCTTTGTTGTAGATTACTTGACCATATAAGGGTGCGTTTATTTCTGGGCTCTCTATTCTGTTCTATTGATCTATGTGTCTGTTTTTTGTGCCTATACATGCAGTTTTGATGACTGTAGCTTTGTAGGGTAATTTGAAATCAGGGAGTGTGATACCTCCAATTTTGTTCTTCTTTCTCAAGATTGTTTTGGCTATTCAAGGTCATATGTGTTTCCATACAAATTTTAGAATTATTTGTTCTAGTTCTATGAAAAATGCTATTGGTATTTTGATAGAGATTGCATTTAATCTGTAATTGCCTCTGGTAGTATGGTCATTTTAATAGTATTAATTTTTCCAATCCATAAGCACAGTATTTCTTTCTACTTGTTTGTATTTTCTTCAATTTCTTTCATCAACATCTTATAGCTTTACAAGTATTAGTCTTTTATCTCCTATAGCTTTATTCCTATGTATTTTATTCTTTTCAATGTGATTGTAAATGGGATCATTTTCTTAATTTCCCTTTCTGATAGTTTGGTGTTAGTGTATAAAAACACAACAGATTTCTACATATTAATTTTGTATCCTGAAACATTACCAAATTCATTGATGAGATCTAGTAGTATTTTGGAGGCACCTGTTGGATTTCTATGTATAATAGCATGTCATTGGCAAACAGTGACAGTTTTACTTCTTCCTTTACAATTTGGATTCCTTTTTTTTTTTTTCTGGTCTGATTGCTGTGGCTAGGACATACTATACTATGTTGAATAAAAGTGGCAAGAGGGGGCATCCTAGTCTTGTTCTTTATCTTAAAGGAAATGCTTTCAGCTCTTCCCCATTGAGTATGATGTTGGCTGTAGGTTTGTCATATATGATCTTTATTATGATGAGGTATATTCTCTCTATACCCACTTTCTTGAGAGTTTTATTACAAATGGATATTCAGTTATGTCAAAAGCTTTTTCTGCATCATTGAGATGATCAAATGATTTTTATTCTTCAATTTGTTAATATGGTATATCACATTAATTGATTTATGGATATTAAACCATCCTCATGTCCTTGAAATAAATCTCACTTGATCATGGTACATGATGCTTTTATGTATTGTTGAATTTAGTTTGCTAATACTTTGTTGATGATTTTTGCATCTATATTCATTGGTGATATTGGAATGTTCTTTATATATCTATTAAGTTCATCTGATTTAACATTTCATTTAATGCCTTTGTTTCCTCATTGATTTTCCATCTGTATAGTCTGTCCATTGATATAAGTGGGGTGTTAAAATCCTTTACTATTATTGTGTTACTACCAATTTCTCCCTTTATGTTTGCTAGTATTTGCTTTATGTGTTTAGCTGCTCCTAGGCTGGGCACATATATATTTATAATTGCTATATCTTCTTGTTGGATTGATCCCTTTTTCATTATTGACTGTCCTTCTCTGTCTCTTGTTACAGTCTTTGTCTTAAAGTCTATTTTGTCTGATATAAGTATTGCTACCCCAGTTTTCTTTTTGTTTCCATTTGCATGGAATTTTCCATCCCCTTTCCATCCTCTCACTTTCAGTCTGTGTATATGCTTAGATCTGAAGTGAATCTCTTGTAGGCAGCATATATATGGGTCTCTTTTAAAAATCCATTTAGCCACTCTGTATCTTTTGATTGGAGCATTTAGTTCACTTACATTTAAAGTAATTATTGATAGGTCTGTACTTACTGCCATTTTTTCCATTGTTTTCTGATTGTTTTTGTAGTTCTTTTTTGTTCCTTTCTTATTCTTTGGCTCTCTTCCCTTGTGATCTGATGACTATCCTTTTTTTTTTTTTTTTGGCTGTGTTGGGCTTTTGTTGCTGTGCACAGGCTTTCTCTAGTTGCAGCGAGTGGGGGGCTACTCTTCGTTATGGTGAATGAGCGTCTCATTGCCATGGCTTTTCTTGTTGCAGAGCACAGGCTCTAGGTGCGCAGCTTCAGTAGTTGTGGCACGTGGGCTCAGTAGGTGTGGCTTGCAGGCTATAGAGCACAGGCTTAGTAGTTGCGGTGCATGAGCTTTTTTGCTCCACAGCTTGTGGGATCTTCCTGGGCCAGGGATTGAACCCATGTCCCCTGCATTGGCAGGCAGATTCCTAACCACTGCGCCACCAGGGAAGCCCTTGATGACTATCTTTCAAGTTATGTTTGGATTTCTTTCTCTTTTTTCTGTATATCTATTATAGATTTTTAGTTTGCATTTGCCATGAGGTTCATATATAATAACCTATGTATATACATGATTATTTTTTAAGTTGATGATCTCTTAAGTTCAAATGCACTCTAACAACTCTGCATTTTTACCCTCCCCCCTTCACTCATATTGTTTTTGGCATCATATTTTATATCTATTTGTATTGTGTATCCCTTAACTACTAATAGATGGTTTTACTATTTTGCCTTTTAACCTTCCTTATAGCTTTATAAGTGATTGATCTACTACCTTTACTGTATGTTTGCCTTTACCAATGAGATTTTTCCTTTCATAATTTTTATATTTCTAGTTGTGGTCATTTCTTCTCTGCTTAGAGAATTTCCTTTAACATTTCTTGTAAAGTCAATTTAGTGGTGCTGAAGCCATTTAGATTTTGCTTGTGTGTAAAACTCTTTATCTTCCTTTAAATCTGAAGGATAGCATTGCCAGGTAGAGTATTCTTGGCTGTAATTTTTATCCTTTCATCACTTTGAATATATCATGCACTCCCTTCTGGCCTGCAAAGTTTCTCCTGAAAAGTCAACACTCAAAAGAAATAATAGCTGCTTTTAATCTCTTTATTTTGACATTTTAATTATAATGTGTCTTGGTGTACACCTCGTTGTGTTAATCTTGTTTGGGACTATCTGTGATTCTTGGACCTGGATGGCTGTTTCCTTCTGAAGCTTAGGGAAATTTTTAGCTATTATTTCTTCTGCCCCTTTCTCTCCCTCTCCTCCATCTGGGATCCCTATAATGCATAATGCAATGCATTTGATGTTGTCCCAAAGATCTCTTAAACTATCCTCATGTAAAAAAAAATTTTTTTTCTCTGTTTAGCTTGGGTGATTCCCACTACTCTGTCTTCCAGTTCACTGATCTGTTCCTATGCATCATCTAATCTACTGTTGATTCCTTCTAATGTAATTTTTGTTTCAGTCATTGTATTCTTCAGCTATACATATTTCCTTTATATTTTCTACCTCTTTCTTAAACTTCTCACTGTGTTCATCCATTCTTCTCCTGAGTTAATTGAGCATCTTTATGATCATTATCTTGAACTCTTTATTGAATAGATTCTTTATCTCTGTTTAGTTCTTCTCCTGGGTTGGTTGGTTTGTTTGTTTTCTTCTCCCTTCATTTGGAATGCATTCCTATGTCTCCTCATTTTGCCTAATAATTTTCTGTGATTATTTCTATGTATGGTAGGTTGGTTACATTTTCCAACCTTGGAGAAGTGGCCTTATATAGAAGACATCTTATGGGGCCCAGCAGCACACTCCCCTCTGGTCACTAGAGCTATATGTTATGGGGTGCCTCCAAAGTGGGCTGTGTCAGCCCTTCTGTTGTGGTGGGGCTGACTACTGTGGGCACACTGGTAGATGGGGCTGGCCCCTAGCCCAGTTGGCTGTAAAGCTATGCCTCATGTGGTGGCTGCCAGCCCACTTGTGGCTTTGGGAGCTGCAGGGGCCCAGAGCTAGCGCATGTCCCAGCACAGCTGGCTGCAGGCCTGGAGGGGCTTGGGGCTGGTGCCAACCAGCTGGTAGGCAGGTAAGTGCCTGGTGCTGGCACGTGCCAGGCAAGTGCTGGCACTTGCCAGCACCAGTGTCCTCGTGGTAGAACAAGCGCTCCAGAAAGGCTGCCCCCAGTGTCTATATTCCCAGGGGGAGCCCCAGTTTCCTCCTGCTTCTCTGGGAGGCTCTCCAAGATCAGCAAGTGGGTCTGACCCAGGCTGTTTTCAAATTACTGCCTCTGTGCTGGGACTCAGAGCATATGAGATTTTATATGTGCCATTTAAGAGTGGCGTCTCTGGTTCCTACAGCTGTTCATCTCTCCTGTACACAAGCCCTGTTGGCCTTCAAAGCCAAGCATTCTGGAGCCTTGTCCTCTCAGTGCAGGATCTCCAGGCTTGAAAGCCTGATGTGGGGCTCAGACCCCTCACTCCTTGGGGAGAACCTCTGCAACTGTGATTATTCTCCCATTTGTGGGTCGTCTCGGGGTGGTGGGTGGATCTTGACTATACTGCATCTTCATCTCTCCTATTCATCTCTTTGTGGGTCCTTCTGTGTATCTTTAGCTGTAGAAAATCTTTCCTGCTAGTTCAGGTCATTTTCATAGATAGTTGCTCTGTACATAGTTATAATATGGGTATGCCTATGGTAGGAAGTGAATTCAGGGTTTTCCTACTCTGCCATCTTGCCACAGCCCCAGTTCTTCATTCCTCTTTAATGGATAGATAAAATTTGTTTACCCATTCATCCACTGATGAACATTTGGGTTGTTGCCACATTTTACCTACTGTGAATAATGCCACTGTGAATTGAAAGAAGCCACACACACACACAGACACACACACACACACACACACAAACACAATCACATATTGTATTATTCCATTTATATGAAATATCCAGAATAGGTAAATCCATAGTGTTAGTGTTTCTCCCAGGGGCTGGAGAAAGAAGTGAATGAGAGCACCTGCTCAATGGATGTGGAGTTTCCTCTTGGAGTGATGAAAATGTTTTGGAACTAGATAGAAGTGGTGATTGCACAACGTTGTGAACGTGCTAAACACCAGTGAATTGTTCACTTTAAAATGGCTACTTTAATGTTATGTCAAGTTCACCTCTAAATAAATAAATAAATAGCTGGTGTAGTTTCTGTCCCCAGACTAGGCCCTTACTGATACACGGGCCTTCATTACACAAACAGCAGCCTTTGGATTTGCTTCTACCACCTGAACCACATTGCCTAGCACCAGCCCTTGTTCTTGTCTGTTCCTCCAGTTTCCATTGTTTAGGAGGTGATTGATTCTCAGAGGAAAGCATTGTCTTGACCTGTGCCATCCAATATGGTAGCCACCAGTCTTATGTGGCTATTTAAATTTCAATGTAATTAAATAAAAGATTCCATCCCACTGACACTTGAAAGTGCTCATTGCCCACAGTGGCTAGTGCCTACAGTATTGCACAGAACATTTCCATCATCTCAGAAAGTTCTATTGAACAGTGTTGGTCTGCACATCATCAAGGGTCTTTCTATCGTAAAGCCTCCAAAGTATTTTGTGGCTGTTCATCAGCCTGTAGTTACAACCTCTTCTAGAGTCTGAATGAGAAAAATCAGGGAAGAGGTTGGGTCAGGGACGTATATCTTTGCAGATTTCTCCACTTAACTCTGCCCTTTCTTCAACCCAGTATTTCAGTTCTCATCCATCCCTCTCCCTAAATACACAACAGTAATTATTGCATTTATAAGTCTACATTTATTTTGATTACACATTAGTTTGACCTATAAAACTATAAACTCCTCAAGACCAGAGTTTTGGGGTTTTTTCATATACACTCCCCACGTTCAGTGGTGTATTCCTTGAGCACTCACCAAATACTTGCTGATTGAACATCTGATGAGGCTAGCTCTGATTTCATGGGATGGGTTCCAAACTGAAATAATAAAACTTCTGCCAGCACAGTGGTAACACCATGCCTAAATAAACAGAAGTGATTTGCAATGCTTTACTCCTATGATTTCTTCTGGGTTTGATTTTTTAATGAGTATACCACTTCAGAAACATTCTTAGTGTGGCTCAGCCCAAATAACTCCAGTAGGAGATGATAGCCTCCCTCTGTGAAAACCAGCCCAGCACTAAATCCTTTTTGTTCCTGGGTTACAGATCAGATCCAAAATCAACCCAGAGTGATACAAGCCAGAGATATAAGCCAAACACAATGTCCTTCCCTCAAGACCTTTTCCTGAGTGTTCTTCCTACTGTTAAAAGATAAACTGAGGCATATTAAAATTTCTAAGAGTTTCTTTGAGTAAAAATGGATTTGAATCAGACAGCACTGAACCCGAAGTGGTTAGGAGCACTCCACTGACAGGAGGAGCTCCAGGGAGAGACTTTTATAAAGAAAAGGCAGAAGTAAAGTAAGGAAATTATTGATTGGCTTAGAGCCTAGTTGGTTGTTTGTGATTGGTTATCCTTAGGTTTCAATTTTATAACCTTGAGACATTTACAGGCTTAGATTTTGGTTTGCTTAAGTAGGCTGCTATGGCATTAGAGCCACCTCAGACTAATAGCCTCCTTGTTTAATTAATTTAACACCACCTTTGTTGTGTGGCTTTCAGAGAAGACCCCTGAATAACTGAATGGGAAGTCCCAATTTTAGGGTAACTGATCAGTAGCAGTCTTGAATGACTTTTTCCAAACTCTCACCAGCCTATGAAGTATTAGTCTGTAGGTTACAGTAACTTCCCCAATGCTTATGAATACTGACTATGAGTTTGAGGAAAATTTGTGCTTTGAGTAGTTTACACACTATGTTTGCAGCCATAAATCTGTACTGAGCTGGTAAGGAGTGATTCTCCTCCTACTTCACTACATGAATGATATTGTCATTCTACATTTAAAGTGGGAATGATCAAGATTCATGTATGCCATGGCAAGTAGCTCAGCCTTTCTAACTGAAGGAAAAGAAAACATTAAGGAACAAAGTGGATAAATACAGAGAGCCCAATTGATGAGAGGCTTTGAATATTCAATAAAGTTATCCATGTAGGCATGTAAGCCAGTTATCATTGGCACTATCCCACTCTCATCTCTTACTTCTAGTTCCCTTACTTTCTCTCTCCAACTTTCAGAAACGACTTCCCTCTCTCTCTAAGCTACATTTGGCCAATTCTTAGAGTGGTCAACACATACAGGAACCCAATTTAGAATCCTGGGTAGATGAATAAAATGGAGTAGTGGAAGCCATCAGTGCCCTTCCCATATCTCTTGGTCAGGCTTATCACTTTTGTGCCCATGACCTGACCTCCAACTGCTACCATCTGTATCTCTTTGTCAAAGGACTTTCTCACACAGCAGAAGGGAAGTATCAGGGAATTAACATCCCCTGGAAGAAGTCTTTATCCAATGATAGATGGCTATTAGTACTCGGTTCTTTTGTCCCTTGGGATGAGATCACTGTGAAATGTATGTTCTACATTGCCTCCCAAAGTTCTCCAGTGAGATGAAGCTCTAATTTTCCATGGTGGTAAATTATCTTTATTGGCTACCTTCCCTTCCGTATTTCACATCCTCACTTCCTTACTGATGTTTACTGGGATCACCTCCCAAATAAACTATTTGCACTCAGATCTTTTTTTCAGGGTCTGCTGCTGAGTGAACCCAATCAAGATATATGGTGATAATAATAGTTATCTTTTGTTCAACATATGCCATGTGAGAGAAACGACTCTAAGCTTTATATGTATGAAGCCATTTAAATGTCACACCATTGGGCAGGTAGTTACGATCACCATTATCCCCAGTGTACAGATAGGGGAACTGGAGCACAGAGATGTGAGATACCTATCCTTTGAAACTAGTCAGCATAGCTCCAGAGCCTGTGCACCTGTACTATGCTATACTGCTCACTGCCTCAAATGGGCCTTTGAGAAACAAATAAATTAAAACAAGAAAGGGGACTCCCCTGCTGGTCCAGTGGTTAAGACTCCACGCTCCCAGTGCAGGGGGCCCAGGTTCTATCCCTGGTCAGGGAACTAGATCCCACATGCATGCCACAATTAAGACCCAGTGCAGCCAAATAAATAAGTAAATAAATAAATAAATAAATAAATATATGAAAAAGTAAAAAGAAAAGAAAGAGCTGAAAAAGTAGGACGTTTATAAGAGTCTTCCCATTATATGAATGGTTTAACAGGGATGTGAGTTTTTTCATGCAAAGCTTGAATTTATTTAATTTTTTAATGTCATGTATAACTCTAACAAGCAGCAGTTCTCAACTGACAAAGTTCCCTGACTGATTCTAATAAACTCACTCTCCAAACCACCACATTTCAACCTCATTGAGGACTGTTAAGGTAAAGAAAAGTACTCACTAAAGATAATAGGAAATGTATCATAATCTGAGAGTTCTGAGGGGTCTGGATTTAATTTCTTGTCCAACAATATTTTTTTTTTTTTTTTTTTTGCGTTACGCGGGCCTCTGACTACTGTGGCCTCTCCCATTGTGGGGCACAGGCCCCGGACGTGCAGGCTCAGCAGCCATGGCTCATGGGCCCAGCCGCTCTGTGGCATGTGGGATCTTCCCGGACCGGGGCACGAACCCGTGTCCCCTGCATCGCCAGGCGGGCTCTCAACCACTGCGCCACCAGGGAAGCCCAACAACAATATTTTTTGAGGGCCTATATGCGCCAGGCACTCTTATAGACCCCAAGGCATAACAGTGAGCAAGACAAAGTCCCTGCCTTAGTGGAGCTTATATTCTGGTAAATTATAATAATGAGGTTACTTTTTGATATGTTTTATTTCAGAGATCATTGGTATATTCAAGTGGCAGTATACAGTAGTCATCTAGAAATAAAATTGAGTACTAGCAGACAAAAATGAAGATTCAGATTGTGAAATGATTAGGAGCTGGCATGTGTTTTACTCAATGATAACACTTAGTGAATTTTTTAATTGTATGGCTCCTTATTAACTAGAAGTCCAACATAATCATCAGCCACACCTGAATCCACATGCTCAAGAAAGATCACAAGGGCTGTTCTCCTTTTCTAGGTCTTCAAGCTGCTTCTCCTTGTGTTAGCTTCATTCCCAGGTAAGCCCTCTCCTCTCCCCGTTGCAGCATCCATGACTGAGGACAGCTGCTGGCTTATGGCATTCAGAGTCCACACACAGTTCTCGGCACAGGGTAGGAATTCAATAAGTAGTTTTTAAATGACTAAATCTCAGTTAACAATCCCAGATTTTTACAAGTGACTTTCCCTCCCCCAGCATCCATATGAAAATCCCAAATGAACTATCATTAGTTCTGCTCTGACAATGTGTCCATACCCGGACCAATCACTATGCTCAAAAAGATGAGTTTTTCTAATCTGATTCAGGTATAACCAGATTAAAAACCACCACTGTAATCCATTGGTATGGGAGAGGGGTCGTTCTTCAAAGGTAAAGATACCAAGCAGACACACTGATGAGGGATATTCCCTACAGTGTGAAAGAGAAAAAAAATCCAGTAGCTCAAAGTATAGAGTTAAAAGAATACTCATAATAAAAGGCCAGTAAAAGAAAGAGTCAAGGGCTTCCCTGGTGGCGCAGTGGTTGAGAGTCCGCCTGCCGATGCAGGGGACGCGGGTTCGTGCCCCGGTCTGGGAAGATCCCACATGCCTCGGAGCAGCTGGGCCCGTGAGCCATGGCCGCTGAGCCTGCGCGTCCGGAGCCTGTGCTCCACAACGGGAGAGGCCACAACAGTGAGAGGCCCGCATACCGCAAAAAAAAGAAAAAAAATATATATATATATATATATATATGTAATGAACATCTACTATGTGCCAAGTCTGTGCTAGGGACTGGAAATGTGTTCGTATCTTCTTGTGGTTTACAGTCTCATTGCGCATATACAGAAGCACACTGGCAAATGCAGGATAAGAGCTCTGCCTATGGAAAGTTGTGGTGGCAGGACGCATAAAGCACTGCCACAACGCCTACGGTGTATTCTTTCAGATGCTCACTCTTGACTCTTGATCCAAATCAATTAATCATTCAGTAAATGTACAAAAGAGTGAATAAACCCAGAAATGAAAAAATAAGTGTTACATTATATTTCTACTAGTGAAAAGCAGTCCTTCACTGCTATGGACCACCATTACTATGTCTCCATATGCCACAAACGTGGAAACTGGTTTGCAAACTGCTTTTATCGATTCCATTGTCCAAAGGATATGTTTATAGTCACATTTTATCCCAATATACTATGAGGCTGCACCAAAAATGTACTTTTACATTTTAATTATAACCAGTGTGAGGTTCTCTGAGTATTAGAATTCATCCAGCATGGTTAACAAAATTACCTTTAAGAAATTAAAGACGCAAATAAATGGAGAGATAGACTGTGTCTGTGTATTAGAAAACTCAGCATAGTAGAGATGTTAATTCTCCCCAAATTGATCTGTAGATGTAATCTAAATCCTACTGAAATCCCAGCAAGGTTTTGTATACACATAGACAAGCTTATTCTACAATTTACATGGAAAGACACAGAGCCTAGACCAGCTAAAATCACCTTGAAAACAATAATAAACTGGGAGGGATCACTGTATCCAATAGTAAAGTTTACTACATAATTATGGTGATAAAGACAGTGTGGTATTGGCAGAGAGATAGGTACATAAATCATTGGGAGAGGGTAGAGAATCCAGAAGTAAACCCACACAACTATGCAGAGATGATTTTGACAAAGGTGCGACATTAATTCAATGGAGGAAAGATTGCCTTTTAAACAAACCATGCTGAGGCAATTGGACATCCATATGCAAAAAAATGAACTTAGACCTAACCTCACAACTTCCACGAAAATTAACTTAAAATGGATCACAATTAAATGTAAAATCTAAAACTATGAAACTCTGGAATATAAAAATGTAGGAGAAAATTTTTATGATCTAGGTGAGTCGAGGAGTTTTTAGACTTGACACCGAAAGCACAATCCATAAAAGGATAAATTGATAAACCATGTGAAGAGGATGAAATAACAAGCCACAGCCTGGGAGAAAGTATTTGCAAACCATATATCTGACAAAGGACTAGTATTTAGAATATGTGAAGAACTCTCAAAACTCAATGATATTAAAAAATACCACTAGAAAATGGGCAAAAGACATGAAAAGACATTCAACTGAAGAAGCTATGCAGATGAATAATAAGCACATGAGAAGATGTTCAACATCATTAAGCACTAGCAAAATGCAAATTATAACCACAGTAAGATAGTACTACATACCGATCAGGATGGAGGAACAAAAAAATAGTGACAACACTAAATGCTGACAGGATTCATAGAAACTGGATCATTCCTACATTGTTGGAAAGAATGTAAAATGGTACAAACACTCTGGAAAGCAGTTTAGCAGTTTCTTATAAAATCAGACATGCAACCATATAACACAGCAGTTGTACTCTTGGGAATTTATCACAGAGAAATGAAAACTTATGTTAATAGAAAATACTGTACACGGATATTTATAGCAGCTTTGTTCGCAAAAGCCAAAAACTGAAAACCCCCAAATGTCTTTCAGTAGGTTAATGTTTAAATATTCATACCATGGAATACTACTCAGCAATGAAAAGGAATGAACTATGAATACACAGAATAATGGATGAATCTCCAAGGAATTATGCTGAGAAAAAAAAAGCTAATACCCAAAGATCATGTAGTGTATGATCCGATTTATATAACATTCTTGAAATGACAAAATTTTAGGAATGGAGAACAGATTTTGTAGTTGCCAAAGATTAGGAATGGGAAAGGTAGTTGTTCTAAAAGGGCAACACGAGATTCTTGTGACAATAGAACTATTTTTTTTTTAATTTTTATCTCCGGTGTGGATACACAAATCTGCACATGTGACAATAAATTATGTAAAGTCAAATATAAGCACATGTACAAGTGAAAGTAAATCTGAATAATAAAATTTGTGGATTACTTGTAGTATTATACTATAGTTTTGCAAGATGTTACCATTAGGAAAAGCTGGGTAAAGGATACATAGCATCTCTCTGTATTATTTCTTACAACTGCATCTGAAACTCCAATTATCTCAAAATAAGAAGCCTAAGTTTTAAAAATTATCTCTGGATTTTAGTCATCAAAATAATGCAATCTACTGATGCTAACTCTTAACCAGTAAGAGCTCTCATAAAGTTGGAACAAGGATCCCACGTCTCAGTAACTTTGCCCAGTCCTGGTTGCTGCATTATGCAGCATTATACTGTATGATTACAATCAAAAGAATTAGAATCACCTTGGTTGGACTGTATGCTGCTGAGTAGGAAGCATGAGGAACAGAAGAGCAAAAGAGAAAGTGGCATCTTCTCATAAGATGTATTTGCTACCTCAAAAATGGTCCACAAACAAGTCAAAAATTAAAAGGCAGAATAGGTAGGTGCCTGCAGATGGGCTTCACAAAAGAAACCAATACAGAAGAAAACAATCAGCTGGGTGTGTTGTTCACCACAATGAAAAGCCATCAGTAGTTTGAATGACCTGGGCCAGGCAACTCTGCTGCTGCTGCCCCTGCTGCCCATGAAGCCAATGTGGATACAAAGAGTGAAGGAGAGCCTTGCTGTCTGTCTCTTAACATATTGCAATTCCCTGTTAAGACAATGCCAATAAAACCACCATTTTACAGATAAGAAACCTATGGGAAGAAGTGAGAAGTGAATTGCCAACCTCTCAGAATTAGTAAATGACAAAGCCAGGATTCAAAACCAAGTTTTCCATTTCTGAGGCCAGTGTTCCCTCCAAGGCCAGCTACACCACGGCTGCTACAGCTTTATACAGTCTTTGGCTAATAACTATACAGAACATTTCAACTGGCAGAAGAGTTGAATGGTTAAGCTGAACATTCTCACCTTTCATCATGTGGATTTTGAATATTAGTTTGGAAAGATAAACCTTTGGAGTTCATATGTAGAAAAATTGTGTTGCATCTGAATATTTCACTTTATTAATAACATATTAAATACTTTCAAGTACAATTGATCCTCACACAATCCTATAAAATAGGTAGGCCTGGATTTGTAATAACCATTTATTAAAAATGAGAAAATTGAGGCTTAGTGAGGCTAAGTGACTTGCCAAAGATGACATAGTTTTATGTTAGAGGTGAAGCTGGAACAAGAACACATTCTCTATTGCAGGTTTCTTACACTTATTTTCCTACTTTATTAATTTTCTTTTACATACAGAAGGATATACATTATAACCGACCACCCAGCTGAAGAAGCTGAACCTTACCACTGATCTTGAAGCTTCTGTATTCTCCTCCCGAAGGGTCACTCTATTTCACAACTCCAGGGATCATCATTCGGATAGAATGAAGTGGGAAGGGTGCCCCGTGGAGTTGTGCTACAGACAGCCCTGCCCCCACCTCATCTCTCCCCTCAATCCTGATTTTCTCTTACTTTTCTTGAAATTTCATCACCTATCTTCATTACTCTAAAAGTATATTGTTTAATTTTGCCTGTTTTTTAATATTTTTAAACAAATTCATATTGTACCTAGTCCTCTCCAACTTGTTCTTTCACTTTCTGTTTTGTGTGTTTTGATTGAGTGGCTGTATTTCATTCATTTTCCACTGCAGTATAGTATTCCACAATATGAATTTGCCACAATGTGTTTGTCTAATTTCCTGCCATTGAAACTTTGCATTGCTTCCAGATCGGGGCTATCATAAATAATGCAGCTGTGAATATTCCTGTACACGTCTCCTGGTCCACAGGTGCAAGAGTTACTCCTAGGTGTAAAGGTAGGAGTGTAATTGTTGTATTGTAGATTTACACATATTCAACATTACTAGATAATTTCAAAGTATTTTCCAAGATTTTGTACCAATTTATATTTCAATCATCAGTACATAAGAATTTCTCTTTATCCATATCCTCAGCAATTCATGATATTATACATTTTATTTTTGCCACTATAATGGATACAAAACAGTACTTCATTGTACCTCATTGTGGTTCTATTTGCATTTCCCTGATTACTTGGAGTTGAGCATCTTTTCATAATTTTTTGTTTTTTTCTGTTTCTTCTTCTTGGCAACAGCTGCTCATGTCACTGGCCCATTTTCCTGTTCTACTTCTTTCCTTTCTCTTATCCATCTTTTAAAAGGAATTAGTATATTTTAGGCAACATTTCTTTGTCAGTTACACATGTTGCAAATTTCTTCTCTCAAGTTGAATCTTGTGTTTAAAGATATATTTTGACAAGCAGATCTTAATTTTAATACAAGTATTATGATCGATCTTTTCCTTTATGGGTTAATATTGATATTTTAATCTATAGTATGGTGAAAGATATTTAAATATAACACTGAAGGATCTACATATTATACTTTTTAATACACTACTGGATTTATGAGTCTGTTTAGAATTTTTATATCCATTTTTAATGAATAAAATTAGTCTGCAGTTTTTCTTTCTCCTAGTCTTTGTTTGGTTTTTGACATCAAGATTGTACCATCCAGGCTTCCCTAGTGGCACAGTGGTTAAGAATCCACCTGCCAATGCAGGGGACACAGGTTCAAGCCCTGGTCTGGGAAGATCCCACATGCTGCAGAGCAACTAAGCCCGTGTTCCACAACTACTGAGCCCATGAGCCACAACTACTGAAGCCTGCACACCTAGATCCCATGCTCTGCAACAAGAGAAGCCACCACAATGAGAAAACCGCGCACTGCAACGAAGAGTAGCCCCTGCTTGCTGCAACTAGAGAAAGCCTGCGTGCAGCAACAAAGATACAATGCAACCAAAAATAAATTAATTTTTAAAAAAATTGTACCATCCCTGTAAAATGAATTAGCATGTGAAATAACTTTTTAAAATTGGAATTATGTCTTCCTTTTACTAGATCTCAGAAAAACACTGGCCTGATGCTTTCTTTGTAGAAAGATATATAACTACTGATTTAATTTCTTCACTGGTTATATGTCAATTCAGGTTTTTAAACTTCTTAAGTCAGTCAGTTAGGGTAAACACTTTTCTAGGAATTCGTTCACTTTGTTTTTAAGTTTATTGGCATGAAGTTGTTTGTACTTTTCTCTTACCTCTTTAATCTCTGCTGTATCTGTATTTGATCTTTTCATTCCTTATTTTATTTGTGACCTTTCTCTTTTTGATATAAATCTTGCTGTCTTTTTGATAATTTTACTAGTACTTCAAAGAGTCAATTTTTGACTTCTTGATTCTCTTTATTGTATCTTATTTTTAATTTTATTAATTTCTCTCTTATCTTTATTGCTTTCTTCCTCTTACTTTATATTTATTCTCCTGTATTTTCTAATTTCCAAAGTGACCTGAATAGGTCAATAATTTTTAAATTTCTTGTTTTATAGTACAATTACTTAAGGTTATAAGTTTCCCACAAGTTCTCTTTTATTCCAGATCAAAATTTTCTCATTTCCAATATGATATATTTTTGACCAGTGAACATTAGAAAGTTTTAAAAATTTCCAAATGTAGGGGGTTTATTTGGTTATCTTATTGTTTCATTGTCTTACTGATTTCTAACATAATTGACTTGAGGTCAAAAAACATTATCTATATGATATTGATTCCTTGAATTCTTGCTCTATGGCCCAGAATATAGTCAGGTTTTATGAATGATTCATGAGCTTGAGAAGAATGTATATACACCAAGGCTCCATTTTCTAAATATGTCCATTAGATTTAGCTTTTTAATTGTGTAATTAAATATTCTATATCTTCACTGGATTTTTCTTTTTTTGCTGGCTTAATCTGTAAATTACTGAGAGGATTATTAAAATTTTCCATAGTAACAGATGATATTTACAAATTTGATAAATGGTAGATACATGGTAAATACAGTATGTCAGTTTCTATTTCCAGTTCTACTCATTTTTGCTTTATATACTTAAAGTTGTTACTAGGTAAATTTAAGCTTGGAATGATAAATTAAACCTTTTAAAATTAATTATATGCTAATCTATTTTTCTACTGTTTAAACTTAAAGTTTATTTTGTCCAATATTAGTATGGCTACACCAGCTTTCATTTCATACATATTTCCTTATCTTTTCCTACACTTTTACTTTCAACCTTTTGGTATCCTTATGCTCTCAGTGTCGTGTGTGTATGTGTGTGTGTGTGTGTGTGTGTGTGTGTGTGTGTGTGTGTGTGTGTGTGTGTGTGTGTGTGTTATCCAGTCTGGCAATGTTTGCTTTTAACTAGAGCATTTAGCTAATTTATTTCTATTGAAAACACACATTTTATTGAAAACATATATATTCGGATTTATTTCTTACTTTGTGCTTTTATTTTATCCTTCTTTTTCTATGTTCCTTTTTTCTCCCTTGTCTTCTTTTGGATTAACTGATTCCCCCTGCCTTCTTTCTGTTATTCTCCTCTAATAGCTAGGAATAAATATACTCTATTTCTATTTTTCCACTGCCTCCCCATAAACTAAGAATACATATTTAATGTAACAAAATTTGAATTTAATCAATACTTAATGTCAACCAAACAACACATAGAATTTGGTGTGCTTTAAAAATGATGATCACCATTGCATCCTCCACTTAAGTAATACCACATTGCCCAATAGAAAAAACTAGACCAGAGCAAGGAGGACCAGGAGCACTAGGAAGAATGGGGCAGGAAGGTCAGTGTGGCTGGAGCAGAGTGAGCTAGGGGACAGTACCAAGAGACCAAGTCAAACAAGCAATGGAGGATCGCCTCAGGTTGGACCTTGTGGGCCATTTCAATGCTATGTGGCTTTTACTCACAGTAACATGTGAAGCCTTTGGAGGGTTTTGAGCAGAGAAGTGACATAAATTGACATTTACTTTAAAAAGCCTCTCCCTTAATTCAAATACCAAGACATTAGAGAACTTTACTCAAAAACAGTATTTTACTTCTACACATACATGTACATACAAATGTATCTTACTTGGATAAAAGGAAATAAGGATATCTCAAGGGAGATGGTTTTAAATATTTGTGTTTAATGTTAAACCTTTTTAATCTATGTTTTCAGTAGAAAAATAAAACTATAGATAATCAGGATGAAAATTATGCCCTAATTACCCGAAGAATTCCACAGCTACTCTATATTAAATATAAAATATATGTAAAATCTGCTTTGTACCATAACAATACATCATGAAATTTTTTCATCCAAACAAATATATATCTAAATTAGTTTTTCATGGCTAGGTAATATTCCATTAAATGGATGAACTGTCATTTTTCCAGCTTCATTGAGATATAATTGACAAATAACATTGCATAAATTTAAGATGTACATGTTGATTGAGAAACTTACATATTGTAAAAAGGATTACCACCATAGCATTAGCTGATACCTCTGTCACCTTACATAATTATCATGTCCTTTTTGTGGTGGGAATATTTAGGAGTTACTCTCTTAGCAAGTTTCAGGTATAGAATATAATACTGTTAACTATAATCACCATCTTGTACATTAGATTCCCAAAACTTATTCATCTTATAATTTAACAGTTTGTACCCTTTGACAAACATCTCCCCATTTCCCCCATCCCCCAGACCCAGTAACCACCATTCTACTCTGTTTCTGAGTTTGACTTTTTGAATTCCATATATGAGTGATATTATATAGTATTTGACTTTCTCTGTCTGACTTATTTCACTTAATCTACTGACCTTAAGGTCTAGCCATGCTGTTATAAATGGCAGAATTTCCTTTTCTTCATGGCTGAGTAATATTCCAGTATGTGTGTATCACAACTTCTTCATCCATTCATCCATTGATGAACACTTAGGTTGTTTCTATATCTTGGCTATTGTGAATAATGCTGCAGTGAACATGGGAATGCAGATACCTCCTTAAGATTCTGGTTTCACCTTTGGATATATACCCAGAATTGGAATTACTGAATCGTGTGTTAGCTCTACTTTCAATTTTTTTGAGGAAGCTCCATACTATTTTCCATAGTGGCTGTACCAACTTACATCCCCACATAGAGTGCACAGGGTTCTTTTTTCTTCACATTCCCACCAGTATTTGTAATCTCATGTCTTTTTGATGGTAGCCATTTTATCAGGTGTGAGGTGATATCTCAATGTGGTTTTGCATTTCCATGATGACTAGTGATATTGACCATCTTTTCATGTATTTGTTGGCCATTTCTTTGTCTTCTTGGAGGAGAATTCTCTAAAGTTCCTCTGCCCATTTTTTAATCAGATTTTTATTTTTATTTTTTTTTGCTATTGAGTTGTATGAGTTCTTATAAATTTTGTAAATTAAGACTTTATCAGATACATGATTTGCAATTATTTTCTCCCATTTTGTGGGTTGCCTTCTCATTTTGTTAATGGTTTCTTTTGCTATGCAGAAGCTTTTTAGTTTGATGTAGTACCACTTATTAATTCTTGCTTTTGTTACTTGTGCTTTTGGTGTCATATCCAAAAAAATCTCCCTATGTTTTCTTCTAGGGGTTTTACGGTTTCAGGTTTAAGTCTTTAATCCATTTCAAGTTAATTTTGTGAGTGGTGTAAGATAGGGGTCCAATTTCATGCTTTTGCATGTGGTTTTCCAGTTTTCTCAGCACAATTTATTGAAGAGACTTCTTTCACATTGAGTATTCTTGGCTCTTTTGTTGAATATCAGTTGACTGTATATGAGAGAGTTTATTTCTGGGCTCTTAATTCTGTTCCACTAATCTATGTGTCTGTTTTTATGCCAGTATCATACTGCTTTGATTACTACAGCTTTGCAGTGTAGTTTGAAATCAGGCCTTGTGAGGCCTCCCTCTTTGTACTTTCTCATAATTGCTTTGAGTATTCAAGGTCTTTTGTGTTTTCATGCGAATTTTAGGATGGTTTTTTCTATTTCTGTGGAAAATGACATTGGAATTTTAATAGAGATTACATTGAATCTATAGATGGCTTTGGATAGTATGGATATTTTTAAAATATTAATTCTTCCAATCCATGATCTTGGAATGTCTTTCCATTTATGCATGTCTTCTTCAATTTCTTTCATCATGGTCTTTTAGTTTCCAGTGTACAGATCTTTCATTTCCCTGGTTAAATTTACTCCTAATTATTTTATTGGTTTTGATGTTATTGTGAATGAGATTGTTTTCTTTGTTTTTCAAATAGTTTATTTTTAGTGTATAGAATCACAACTGATTTTTATATTTTGATTTTGTATCCTGAAAGTTTAATGTATTTGTTGATTAATTCTAACTGTTTTGGTAGAGTCTTTTACGATTTTCTATATATATAAAATCATATCATTTGCAAACAAATGCAATTTCATTTCTTCCTCTCTGATTTGTATGGCTTTTATTTCTTTTTCTTGCTTGATTGTTCTGACTAGGGCTTCCAGTGCTATACTGAATAGGAGTGGTGAGAGTGAGCACCCTCTCGTTCCCAATCTTAGAGGAAAAGCTTTCAAATTTTCACCATAGGGCTTCCCTGGTGGCGCAGTGGTTGAGAGTCCGCCTGCCGATGCAGGGAACACGGGTTCGTGCCCGGGTCCGGGAGGATACCATATGCCGCGGAGCGGCTGGGCCCGTGAGCCATGGCCGCTGGGCCTGCGCGTCCGGAGCCTGTGCTCTGCAACGGGAGAGGCCGCGACAGTGAGAGGCCCGCGTACCAAAAAAAAAAAAAAATTTTCACCATAAAGTATGCTGTTAGTTATGGGTTTGCCATATGTAGCCTTTATTATATTGAGAGATGTTTATTCTATACCAAACTTGTTGAGTGTTTATTGTGAAAGAATGCTGTATTTTGTCAAATGTTTCTTCTGCATCTATTGAGATGATCATATGATTTTTATCTTTCATTCTATTAATGTGGTATATCACATTTATTTATTTCCATATGTTGAACCATCTTTGCATCCCAGGGATAAATCCCACATGATCATGGTGTATGATCCTTTTAATGCGCTATTGAATTCAACTTGGTAGTATTTTGTTGAGAATTTTTACATCTTTATTCATCAAGGATATTGGCTTGTGATTTTCTTTTCTTATAGTGTCCTAATCTGGCTTTTGTATCAGGGTAATGCTGGCATCTTAAAATGAGTTTTGAAGTATTCCCTTCTCTTCAATTTTTTGGAAGAGTTTGAGAAGAATTGGTATTAATTCTTTAAATGTTTGGTAAAAGTCACTAGTGAAACCATCTGGTTTGGGGGGGAGCTTTTCTTTGTTGGGAGGTTTTTGATTACTGATTCAATCTCCTTACTTCTTATTGGTCTGTTCAGATTTTCTATTTCTTCATGATTCAGTCTCAGGATGTATTTCTAGGAATTTATCCATTTCTTCTAGGTTGTCTAATTTGCTGGTGTATAATATGCCAATAGTAATCTCTTATGATCTTTTGTATTTCTGTGGTATCATTTGTAATGTGTCCTCTTTTGTTTCTGATTTTTTTTTTTTGGAGTCTTCTCTCTTTTTTCTTAATCCTTAATTAGCCTAGCTAAATTGCCAATTTTGTCTATTTAAAAAAAAAATAGTTCATAGTTTCACCTACCTTTTCTATTGTTTTTTCTGATCTCTATTTCTATATTTCTGCTCTGATCTTTGTTGTTTCTTTTCTTCTGCTAATTTTGGGCTTAGTTCATTCTGGCTTTTCTAGTTCCTTGGGGTGTAAAGTTAAGTTGTTTATTTGAGACCTGTTTTGTTTCTTACATAGGCATTTCTTGTTATAAACTTCCCTCTTAGAACTGTTTTGATGCATCCCATAAATTTTGCTATGTTATGTTTCCATTTTTGTCTGTCTCAAGATATTTTCTAATTTCTCTTTTGATTTCTTATTTGATCCATTGGCTGTTCAGGTGTGTGTTGCTTAATTTTCACATGTTTGTGAATTTGCAAGCTTTCCTTCTATTATTGATTTCTAGTTTCTTACCATTGTGATTGGAAAAGATACTTGGTATAATTTTATACTTAAATTTGCTAAGACTTGTTTTGTGGCCTATCATGTGATCTCTCCCTTCACTTTGAGTCTATTTGTTCTTAAAGCTGAAGTAAATCTCTTATAGGCAGCATATAGTTGGGTTGGTTCTTGTTTTTTTATCCATCCAGTCACTCTATGCCTTTTGATTAGAGAATTTAATCCATTTACATTAATTTTTTGTCAAGGCACTGTTTATTAATATTTGTTTAATAGCTATTACTTTAAGACTTCTTAAAATTATTCTTGAATAATCCAAAAAAATTCTTTTAAAATATTCTTTTTTAAATGGTCAATTTTGTTCAGGCTTATCATACTTTTCTTTTTTTAACTGAAGTATAGTTAATTTACAATGTGTTCATTTCTGCTGTACAGCAAAGTGATTCTGTTACACACACACACACACACACACACACATTATTTTTTATATTCTTTTTCATTATGACTTGTCACAGTATATTTAATATAGTTCCCTGTGCTATACAGTGAGACCTTGTTGTTTATCCATTCTATACATACTAGTTTGTATCTGCTAATCCAAAACTCTCACTCCATCTCTCCCTCATCTCCTCTCCCCCTTGGCAACCACAAGTTTGTTCTCTATGTCTGTGAGTCTGTTTATGTTTCATAGATAATTTCATTTGTGTCATATTTTAGATTCTACATGTAAGTGATATCATATGGCATTTGTCTTTCTCAATCTGACTTACTTCACTTAGTTTGATAACCTCTAGGTCCATCCATGTTGCTGCAAATGGCATTATTCCACTCTTTTTGATGGCTGAGTAGTATTATAGTATAGTACTGGAGGTACTATATATCTTCTTTATCCATCCATCTGTCGATGGACATTTCAGTTGTTTCCATGTCTTGGCTATTGTGATTGGTGCTGCCATGAACATAGGGTTTCCAGTATCTTTCTGAATTATAGTTCTGTCTGGATATATGCTTAGGAGTGGGATGGCGGAATCATATAGCAACTCTATTTTTAGTTTTATTAGGAACGTCCATACTGTTTTCCATAGTGGCTGCACCAACTTATATTCCCACCAAAAGTGTTGGAGGGTTCCCTTTTCTCTATCCCCTCTAAAGCATTTATTATTTGTAAACTTTTAAATGATGGCCATACTGACAAGTGTGAGGTGGTACCTCATTGTAGTTTTGATTTACATTTCTCTAATAATTAGGGATGTTGAGCATCTTTTCTTGTGCCTGTTGGCCATCTGTATGTCTTCTTTGGAGAAATGTTTATTTAGGTCTTCTGCCCATTTTTCGATTGGGTTATTTGTTTTGTTGTTGTTGAGTTGTATGAGCTGTTTGTGTATTTTGGAAATTAAGCCCTTGTTTGTCACATCGTTTGCAAATATTTTCTCCCATCCCATAGGCTGTATTTTCATTTTGTTTATGTTTGCTGTACAAAAGCCTGTAAGTTTGATTAGGTCTCATTTGCTTATTTTTGCTTTGATTTCTATTGCTTTGGGAGACTGAATTAAGGAAACATTGGTATGGCTTATGTCAGAAAATGTTTTGCTGATGTTCTCTTGTAGGAGTTTTATGGTGTCATGTCTTATATTTAAGTCTACATTAAAGTAATTATTCATATGATTTATTAATGTCATCTTATTTATTGTTTTCTGAATTTTTTGTAGTTCCTTTCTCCTTCTCTTCCTCTCTTCCCTTGCATTTTGATGGTTTAATGTTTAGACTCCTTTCTCATTTTCTTTTGCATATTTACTATGAGTTTTTTCCTTGCAGTTACTGTGAGGTTCACATACAACATCCTATGTAAATAGCAGTGTGTTTTAAGTTGGGAGCAAATTAAATTTGAACATATTACAAAGCTTTACCTTTTTACTTCCCCCTCCCCATTTTATACTATTGTTGACAAATTTTACATTTTTAAATTTTGTGTGTCCCTTAACTAATTATTGTAATTTTAGTTAACATTATTACTTTTGTCTTTTAACCTTCATGCTTGCTTTGTAAGTGATTGCTCCACTACTTTTATTATATATAATAATTATTATGTATAATTAATATTGTATATTAATATTGTAAGATTTTTTCTTTCATGTGTTTTCTTATTATTAATTTGTGCCATTTCCTTTCAGCTTAAAGAAATACCTTTAAATTTCATGTGAGGCTGGTTTAGTGGTGATGAACTCTGTCAGCTTTTGCTTATATGGGAAGCTCTTAATCTCTCCTTCGATTCTTAATGATAACTTTGCTGCGTAGAGAATTCTTGGTTGGAAGATTTTTTTTTCCTTTTAGTTCTTTGAACGTGTCATGCCATTCCCTTCTGGCTTGTAAAGTTTCTGCTGAAATATCTGCAGATAGCCTTATGGAGTTTCCCTTGTACGTTACAAGTTGTTTTTCTCTTGCTGCTCCTTTCATCATTTCTTGTTAAGGTATTTCTAGTGGCAGTGAATTCCCTCATCTCTTGTTTGTCTGGGAAAGTCTTTTAATCTCTCCTTCATTTCTGAAGGATAATATCACTGGATAGAGTATTCTTGGTTGTAGTTGCTTTTTCTTTTTTCTTTCAGAACTTTAAATATATTACCCGACTCTGTCCTGGTCTGTAAGGTTTCTGCTGAGAAATCTGCTAATAGCCTTATAAGGGGTTGACTTTAAGCTTCTTTTAAGACTTCCTCTTTGTCTTTGATTTTTTACAGCTGTATTTTAATGTATCTTGGAAAGGATCTCTTTAAGTTGATTTGGTTCGGTGACCTCTGAGCTTCATGAACTAGGATACCCAAATCTTTTTCCAGATTTGGGAAGTCCTCAGCCATTATTTCTTTAAATAAGCTTTCACCCCCTTCTCCCTCTCTTTGTATTTCTGGCACTCCAATAATTCACAAAGTGGTTCTTTTGATGATATCCCATAGATCACATAAGCTTTCTTCAGTCTTTTTTCTTTGTTCTCCTCTGACTGGATAATTTCAAAGTTCTTGTCTTCTACACTATCTCATGGATTTTTTTCTTTTCCTTGACCTTTCTGATGCTGATGCTCTCTCTCTTTCTGATGCTCTCTCTGTATTTTTCAATTCTTTCATTGTATTCTTCAGCTCCAGAATTTGTTTGGTTGTTTTTATAATTTCTATCTCTTTGTTAAACTTATTTTGTTCATGTATTGTTTTCTTGATTTTATTAAATTGCCTTTCTGTGTTTTCTTGTAGCTCAATGAGTTTTCTTAAAACTATTTTGAATTCTTTATTGGGTAAATGACTGATCTCCATGTCTTCAGTGTTGGTAACTGGAAGATTATTGTGATCCTTTGGTGATGTCATGCTTCCTTGCTTTTTTCATGTTCCTCAAAGTTTTGCATTGCTATCTTCACATGTAAAATTGTAGTTACATCCTCCAGTCTTACTGTCTTTGGGAGAGAAATACCTTCTCTCAGCCCAGCTAGCAATTCTGAGGCTTTCTCAGCACATGGATACACTCCAAGCTTCTTGGTCCCTCTGTGGCAGAATTCTTAAGCTTATATGCCTTGTCTCATTCCTGCAATGCACGATGCTGGGTGCTGACAGCCCCCCTTTTTTTACCCAAAGGTGGCACTAAAGCTCAAGTTTGTCAACTCTCCCTGGACCACAGATTTGGTCAGGCTTTCTACATATGCTCAGTAGCTATCTGCCAAAACTTTCTCTCATCACCACTGTTAGATGTGCACACAGGGAGCCAGCCACAGGGTGGGGTGGGAGGGAGGCATGCTGAGTGCTAGGGTTGCCCATGGGCCAGCTGGGGGATCTGTGGATGAGGTATTCCCAGTGGCTTGTGGAAGGGCTTCTAGGGAATTCATGACACAGTTAGTAGGATCTGCATCCCTTTAATGCCCTCCAGTAGTCCTATCTGTCTGATTCTCCCAGCCTCTTTTCACCTCCCAGCTGTGCAGCTCACAGTTCAGTACTCTGATGGGGCTAGAGAGAAATGAGCCTCTTTGGCTAGTACTGGATCCCACAGCTCCCACAAAGGTACTCTTGTTTATGGATGGATGCCAAATTATTGCTGTTTTGGGGTGGGGGACAAAAATGTGGAACATCTTATTCCTCCATGATGCTGACATCACTCCCACAATTTATTTTTAAAACATTTTAAATTCCCTTATATATTTCCCTATACATTTAGGTTGTTTCCTATTTTTTTCTGTTATAAACAACTCTTCAATGAACAACTCTGCATTTACAACTTTATTTGCTCCATTACTTCCTGAGTATAAATGTCTAGATATAGTATTGCTAAGTCAGTTTTCTAACTTTCAAAATCCCTAACTCTTTGGAATCTAATTACTCATTTGACTTTCTGAAAAATGATTAAATGCATTCTTTTGACATTCTCTTGACCACCCTGTTGGTCAATAAATCCAAGTATTACCCAAGCTGTATAATGACAATGAGTATTTAGCCAGGTGTGGACAGAGAAAGAACAAGCTAGCTATCCCAAATCTCTTGGGATGTGTGCATAATGGTCTACTCTCACAAGGAAAATAAAACAGAGACACAGAAAAAACTCAGAGAAAACTTTGGAAGGATTTAAGCTGCTATTCTTTGGTTTCAGCATTTTTGATGATTATTATGTCATTTGCAAATGATGGTCCAGGTTATTCTGCTCAAATAACACATATTTCTCTTCTCCAACAATGTTGGTCTTTTATGTCTTCCTTCTCAAAGTTCTTTAAAATGTTGCCTCTGGAGAAAAGAAAAGAACTAAAAACAAGGAAGAATTTCTGGCAGAACAGTATGATCTGCACCATTAAATGTGCTCTGTCTTCTGTTTTTCCTACAGTTTCTCCCCTAGTTAATAATTTAGGAAAAAAAATTACTGATAGAATTGTTTTCCTTAATCTCTCTGTAGTTTAATTTGGAAACATTACTAGACCTATATCCAAAGTAATCTAGGGCAAGTGAAAAAGGTGAAGTTGACCTTGACCAAAATTCAAGTGATCACTTATCGCTGGTTCTGTCGGAGGACCCCATGATCTTAGGGCAGGGCTATGGCAGCAGGAGCAACTAAGAGGAAAAGGCTTCCCCACCCCTTCACCTCCCTGAGTGGTCCAGGGCTTGCTGATCTGAGTAAAAGGGTGGAGTTCAAAGAGTAGGGTGGCATCCTGAAAAGGATACCACATTGGGAATATAATGGTTTTGGTTTGTGGTTTGAGACCCAACTCTTCCAACTATCAACTAGGGACACATTAGCACTTAGAAGCAATAGAGTATAGCAGTCAAAAGCCCGGGCTTTGGAGTCAAGCAACGGAAAAATAGAAGGCTTTGTTCCAAAACTCAAGGAGTCTGGATACCGGAATTTTTAGTGTCTAAAAGTAAAACATTAATCGTCAGAAGGCTTCTGTTTAAGGAAATCTTGCTGCCAGTCAAGAGGAAGATTGCTTGTGCCCCTGAATCGTGGCTCTGCCATTTATTAGGGCTCTGATCTTGTCTAAGTTATTTAACTTCTCTCAGCCTGGGTATCCTCCTCTTTAAAATGGGGATAATAATGACTCCCAAGTTGCTGTGAGGATTAAATGTACACAGCACTCAGCACAGTGTTTGACACTGAATGCTACAGCTATGTCTATATTATTATGGTTACATATTCTTTCTAAATCACAATTAACTCATCTATGAAATAAGATATTTCTTGATAATTACTACAGTTTCTTCTAATTCAAATATCTTACATTTAAAATACTGTGAAAGCACAAAATCTGCACCTATATCTAACATTTAATCATAGTGCTTTAGATTTTAAAATATATGTTGCTCATCAGTGAAGTTAAATGCATATCACCTTAACTGACAACTGAGCCCTCAAATTCCATTTAACTCAGTAACAAACAGAACATACACACAAATGCATGATCTCTTCCCCTATCTCCACTTCTCTGAGCTCCTTTCCTACAATACTCTCTCCCCAGCCCTCCCCGGACTCACTTGTACCCCTTTATATTCCAGTGAATACACAATGCACAATCCAAACTTAGAGTCTTTACACTTGCTGTTCTCTCTTCATGGAATGTCTTTGCCCTAAATATTCACGTAGCTTGCTCCTTCACTGCATGCAAGTCTCCTATCATAAAGGCTTGCCTTAACCACAACTTTCCTCACCATCAGTCTCTACCCCACATCCTTGGTATTTAGCACCCCATATGTTTCATATATGTTTGTTCTTGTTCATGCCCCTCACTATAAAGTATGTTCCATAATGGGAAAGATTCTGTCCCTGTTCCTAACTGGATCCCCAGAGTCTGGAAATATGCCTGACACATAGTAGGAGCTCAGTAAACATTTGACTGAAAGAAAGAAAGAAAAAGAAAGAAAGAAAGAAAGAAAGAGAGAGAGAGAGAGACAGAGAGAGAGAGAGAGAGAGAGGGAGGGAGGGAGGGAGGAAGGGAGGGAGGAAGGAAGGAAGGAAGGAAGGAAGGAAGGAAGGAAGGAAGGAAGGAACAGGGAAGGAGGGAAGGAAGGAACAGGGAAGGAGGGAAGGGGGGAGGGAAGGACCCATGAAGCATGGATAGAGGAATAAAGGGGTCACTTGTTACTCCCTTTCTAAAACACACATGTACAATCTATTAGGAACCTTAATTGCTTCAACTGCCAGGAATGGTTGTTTCCTTTTCTTCCCAACTTTATTGAGAAGGAATACTTTTAATTCAGGTGTATGTTTGATTGCCTGAAGAAAAAGTAGGAAAAGAGAGGGTTTTAAGCTGAGCCAAAACTTACTCAGTTGGCTTATCCTGATTCTTGACTCTAGAGGTCCTGTGTCCAGCTATCCAGTAAAGGAAGAAAAATGTGAGCTGTGAGACTTTAGAAGATGTGGAAGCCCATCTCCAGTCTGCCTGCCTGGAGAGCTGCTGCCTTCTTCCCCTTAAAGGCGTTGCTTGCTCCTCTTTGAAGGGAAAGCTGGGGGCAGGGTGCTGGGAATGGGTTTTGATATTTCTTCTTAGTCTTCCTCACCTTGAGCTAAATGAAGATAGGGACTAACCCATATCATAAAAATACAATCACTTTTGCCTTTATTCACAGTAAGATTTTCTGGTTTTTTCCCCTTAGGTTTTGTTTTTAAGATTTTTTTTTTTTTTTTTTTTTTGGCTGCATCAGGTCTTAGTTGCAGCATGCAGGATCCTTCATTGCAGTGCACGGACTTCTCTCTAGTTGTGGCACGCAGTCTCCAGAGCATGTGGGCTCTATAGTTTGTGGCACATGGGCTCTAGCTGAGGCGTGCAGGCTCAGTACTTATGGTGCAGGGGCTTAGTTGCCCTGAGGCATGTGGGATCTTAATTCCCTGACCAGGGATCGAACCCACGTCCCCTGCATTGGAAGGTGGATTCTTTACCACTGGACCACCAGGGAAGTCCCTTCTCTTAAGTCTTAAGTTGACAACCAGGAATTGAGTTTATCTTGCCCTACTAGTCTAAGCAACTATAAATTTACTTCCAGATTCCATGGAAAATTTGTAAAGAGAACTCTTTCTCAAATTTGCTCCCAAATAGAGAATTGACTTCATTCTGTCCCTGCTGGCATGAAGAGAGGTCAGGATCTGGCAGAAAGACCATTTTTCAAAGAATTCCTAGCATTATGTCTAGTCCCATGGCTCTTGCCTCTTTCTATATTGTTCTCGCTAAATACTCGAACAAAGAACAAGAGTTCTTGATGTTGAAAACAAAACAAAACAAAACAGCAGTCATAGGAGGAATGCTTATGTTTATAGACATTCTCATATGTATCATTATCATTTTGTCAATGATAAATACAAGGGCTTGTTTCTTCAACCCTTCGTTGAATACCAATATGTCCTTAGTTTGGGGCTAGACACCAGAAGCAATGGCTATATCTGAAGCAGCCCCTGCACTTGGGAAGTTTCCAGCCTAGGAGGAGAAACAGAGTAGTGTGGTGATAGAGGGAAATAAAGGGTAGTGGAGAATAGTCAACAGGACTGGAAGGAGGTCGTATGTGACATATGCATATGGAGCATATGGAGATCCTTCATGTGGTCAACATTTATTGAAAGCTTTCCTACAAGGCATTGTTATATACCAAATATTCTCAGTTCTTATTACAAAAATCCTGAGTCCCACCTATACTATTTTCTACATCCCACTTACAAAGTACAAACAAGCCTATTTGCTTTTTTTACACAGTACCTTATAGATTCTTTTTACATACCAGATGTGTACCTAAAAAGTTTTATGTATGTTTTTTAAAGTTATATGAATTTTAAGGACTATTTTTAAAGAACGCTTGTATGATTATAACTGTAATACACTATAAAATATTTGGAGAATACAGAAAAATATGTATAACAATGATTTTACCACCCACACAAAAATCTCTGTTAATAATCCATTGTATTACACACACACATAAATATACATATGTGCACACACATACACACTTATATAAATGTACACTTTATACATAGTTGGGATCAAAGTATACAGTTTTGTATCATGCATTTTTTGCTTAAAAATGAAATATGAAATATCCTAAAGGGGTACACACAACCTTTCCATGTGATCATGTCTACAATAACATATAATCCACTTCAAGGAATTCTTTGTCATTTCTAACAAAGTAATATATGCGTTAAGAAATTCATCTGTTATAACACTGAACTTTTCTCCAGAAGGCTTTATTAAAGCAGAATACATTTGTACAAATAAGTTAGCCTGAGAATTTCTTATTTTCACCTGTAACGAAGAATCCCTACAAATCTGAGACCTGTATTATTTTTTCTGCTTTTCTTAAAAGGACACCAATGGGCTTCCCTGGTGGCGCAGTGGTTGAGAATCTGCCTGCCAATTCAGGGGACACGGGTTCGAGCCTTGGTCTGGAAAGATCCCACATGCCGCGGAGCAACTGGGCCCCTGAGCCACAACTACTGAGCCTGCGCGTCTGGAGCCTGTGCTCCGCAACGGGAGAGGCCGTGACAGTGAGAGGCCCGCGCACCACAATGAAGAGTGGCCCCCACTCGTCGCAACTAGAGAAAGCCCTCGCACAGAAACGAAGACCCAACACAGCCAAAAATACATAAATAAATAAATAAATAAAAGGACACTAAGCAAGTTGTATATTCCTTCCCTATTTTATGATAGTGACCATGGCATAAAAGTTTAGACATCTTTAATAACTTTATAAATTTATTGGCAAAAAATTTAGAAAATCAACTGGCTTAATAGAAATAAAATGTTATTGATCTAGCATATTTTGAAAATTCAAAACAATCATTTTTACATTAGTTTTTTCTACTATAAAAGTAATACATGCTTCTTAGAGATAATATGGAAAATGTAAATGTAGAAAGTAAACAATTAGCAATAGTGTTACCACCCCAAGATACTTTCTCTAACATTTTGCTGAATATCCATTTTTTTCTGTTCAAATGATTTCAAAATTATAATCACACATTTTGCCTCATTTTTGAAATTACGAAAATTTAAAAATCCTCCATATAATTTAAAAACATCATTTTAATAACATGATACCTCTCCTATAAATATATTATAATTTAATCAACGTTTTACATTTCTAGGTTTTTTAGCAAAAATGAACAGATTTATGCATAAAGCTTTTCTGTATTTAGGTTTATTTCCCTGGGTTAATGTGATGGTCTTTTTTGATATGTCAACCTGGCCAGGCTAAAATTCCCAGTTAAACAATCAAACACTAATCTAGATGTCGTTGTGAAGGCATTTTATAGATGTGATTAAAATCATAATCAATTGACTTTAAGTAAGGGCAATTATCCTAGGTAATCTGGGTGGGCCTCACTCAATCAGTTAAAAGGCTTTAAAAGCAGAGCTGAGTGGGCTTCCCTGGTGGCGCAGTGGTTGAGAATCCGCCTGCCGATGCAGGGGATATGGGTTCATGCCCCGGTCCGGGAAGATCCCACATGCCGCGGAGCGGCTGGGCCCGTGAGCCATGGCCGCTGAGCCTGCGCGTCCGGAGCCTGTGCCCCGCAACGGGAGAGGCCACAACAGTGAGAGGCCCGCGTACCACAAAAAAAAAAAAAAAAAAAAAAAAAAAAGCAGAGCTGAGGCTTCTGTGGATAAGAAGAGATTTCTCCTATGGACTGCATACAGCTTGCACATCCCTGAAAGTTCCAGCCTGTCCTTCCTGCCAGCCTGCCCTGCAGATTTCACACTTGCCTAGTCGGTGCCCACCATGCATAAGCCAGTTCCTTGAAATAAATCTCTTAATATATATCTCCTACAAGTTCTGCTTCTCTGGATGAACCCTACCAGATACAGTTATATCCATAGAAGTATACATACTAGGTTAAAAAGCTCACCCAATTTAAAAATTCACAGTACTACTACTGTGGCTTTTTTCTTATATTTCTCCATGACTTTCAACATATAATATTTAGATGATGTTCTGCTTACTAGCTAACTTTACATGGCCTAAAAGTGAGCAAGTAGCTGGAATCATGTTTGACATGTGTTTTACAGCTAAGCTAAGAAAAATTACACTTAGAATCAGCCAGATTGGTGGCATTTGTTCAACTTGTGTTCGAAACAAAGCGTAACCAAGACTTGGTCCACATCCTTCCCCAAGAGTCGGTATTTGTGCAAAGTGTCTCAGCTAACATTTCATTATCCAGGCAATCTAAGGACTGCTATGATACCACTGTCTCCATTGGACTGATGTTTTTAATGGGCTATTTCTATTTACAGTATAGTGTCAAACCTGTACTAAGCAAAAAGATTTCATACACACCTACGTGCTTATATACACATACACACCCCAAACACACTTTACCTTTTAAATATTCCTTATTCATCTTGTCTAATATGGTTCTTATGGCTTGTCAGTTATTCTTTATAACCTCTCTTCAGACTTCGTCTAATTTTACATACGAAGAATTGTTTAAATGACTTTAGATTAATAAGAAAATGCTATACTAATTAAAAATAATAGCACACTGATGAAGAGTATGTAAACTGATAACTTATTAAGTCATGTGTATTATTCTTTTTCTGGAACATTGAACAGGATACTACTAACACTGAAAGACTTAACCGGGTTACTGTTTTTCCAGAGGTATATATAATTGGCTATATATTTAGATCAGGTATGCTACTGCATATCGACTACAGTACCTAAGAACAATTACAGATTTGGGGTAAGGCTTTTAAAAGTCTAAGTATTAAAAATTGACCTCAGCTAATTTCTTCCTTCCTCCCATTCTCCTTTAATTCTCTTTTTACTGGCTCCCCTTTTAAAACTTCTTTTTCTTCCCTCTCTACTCTCTCATTCTCTTTTTCATACATTCCTCCCTACCGGCTTCCACTTTTAAAATTATCTACCAACCAACCTACCTATCATCAGTATTACTACCTACCTATCTATTCAGCTATCATTCATCTATTTTTCTGCCTTTACTTTTGTCTTTGTTTTCCTGACTCCTACTTTTAAAATCTGTCCCGCACGACACGATTATACTTGATTTTCGTAATGGCTCCTACCTTTTCACTCTTAGGTTCTTTAACTCTCTTCTCTACTGACGCATCCTTTCTAAACTTATTGCCTTCCTCCCTTCCTTCCTTCCTTTCTTCCTCTCTCTCTCCCTCCCTCTTCCTTCTTTCCCAATTTTTCCACCTCCTCCCTCATTCTTTTACTAGCTTATTTTTAAAACTTTTTTCTTTCCTTCTCTCTCATTTTCTATAATTTTGTCATGTCAGTACTGGCTTAAAAAATCATCCACCTAGGGCTCCCCTGGTGGCACAGTGGTTGAGAGTCCGCCTGCCAATGCAGGGGACGCGGGTTCGTGCCCCGGTCCGGGAAGATCCCACGTGCAGCGGAGCGGCTGGGCCCGTGAGCCATGGCCGCTGCGCCTGCGCGTCCGGAGCCTGTGCTCCGCAACGGGAGAGGCCACAACAGTGAGAGGCCCGCGTACCGCAAAAAAAAAAAAAAAAAAAAAAAAAAAAATCAGCCATCTAGCTATCTCATCTACCTACCTATGTTTTGTATCTTTATTTCCATTTTTATCTTACTTCTTTTAAATCTCTCTCTCCGTGCCTTCTGTATTTAATTTTTGTTACTAGGTCCTCTTTTCAAACTCCTGTCTCTCACACTCTCTTCTTTTTAATTTTAGTATTTTCCTAGCCTCTCCCCATTTTAGAATTCTTCACTTTCTTTCCTGCCTCCCCCTTTCCCTCCCTGCCTCCTTCCCTTTGTACCTCTGTCCCTCACTTTTTCCTTCATTACCTGTCTCTACGTCTCATTCTTATTCTTTTCACTCTCGCTCTGGATTTCTTCCTCTTTTCTTTGTGAACTCCTGCCTGCCTGACTTCCTCCTTCCCTCCCTACCTCCCCCTACTTCCTCCCTTCCTTCCTTCCTTCCCTCCCTCCCTACCCTTTCTCTGTCTTTTCCTCACTCCATTTTTTTCATGGTCTCTTCTGTCTTTCTCTTTTCCTTCCCTGCCTGCGTGCACGCCTGCCTTCCTCCCTCCCTCCCTTCCTCCTTGCATTCCTTCTTTCTTCCCGCCCTCCTCCCTTCCTATCTCCTGCTCCTTCATCTTCTCCCTTTCCTCATTTCTTTCTTCCTTCCTCCTGCCCCCTCCTTTCCTTTCTCCAACCATCTACCCACCTTCTTGTCCTTTTTCATTCGTTTCTCCTTCTTTCTTCCCTTCCTCCTTCCTTCCAGTCTTCTTTTACTTTATTTATACGACTCCTCTTTCAAAACATTCCCTTTCTTTCCCTCTCTCTTTCTTTATATTTGTGTTTTGCCTTCTCCTTTTAAAAATCAATCCTTTCTACCTATATACCTACCTAGCTGGCTGGCTTTATATCCAGCTGTCACTCACTTTCTTTCTGTCCTTATTTTAATGATTTCTACTATTTAAAATTACACACACCACATAATTATATTTGATTTTCTTGCTGGCCCTTCCTCTTATTCTCCCATTTCTTTTCCTTTTTTTTTTTTTAGTTTTTTTTGATGTGGGCCATTTTTAAAGTCTTCACTGAATTTGTTACAATATTGTTTCTGTTTTATGTTTGGTTTTTTTGGCCCCAAGGCATCTTAGCTCCCGGACCAGGGATGGTACCCACACCTCCTGCATTGGAAGGTGAAGTCTTAGCCACTGGACCACTGGGGAAGTCCCTCTTTTCTTTGTTTACATAACTCTTTCCCCTACTGATTCATTCTTTATAAACTGTTCTTTATTTCTGCTTCCTCCATTCTTTCCTTGCTTCCGCTCTCCCTTTCTTCTTTTACTAGCTCCTTTTAAAAACTTCTTTCCACCTCTCTCACTTACTATAATTTTTGTCCTGTCTTATTATTGGAGTCTCCTTTTTAAAATCCTATTATCGGGCTTCCCCGGTGGCATGGTGGTTAAGAATCTGCCTGCCAATGCAGGGGACACGGGTTCAAGCTCTGGTCAGGGAAGATCTCACATGCCACAGAGCAACTAAACCCATGCACCACAACTACTGAGCCTGCGCTCTAAAGCCCGCAAGTCACAACTACTGAGCCCAAATGCCACAACTACTGAAGCCTGCATGCCTAGAGCAGAGTAGTCCCCACTCACCACAACTAGAGAAAGCCCAAGTGCAGCCAAAAATAAAAATAAATAAAATAAATAAATTTCAAAAAAAAATTTTTAATCCTATTATCTATCTATCTATCATCTATCATCTGTCTACCTATCTGTCTATCTATTTATCTAATTGCTTAGCTGTAATCAATCTACATGTCTTTTTTGACTCTAGCTTTAACTGACTTCGTTTTATATCCCCCTCTCTCCTGCTCTGTGCTATTGTATTTAATTTTCACAGTAGCTCCTCCTTTTAAACTCCTCTGTGTCTGTTACAGTTACATTCTCTCTGATTTTTTATTTTGCTACTCTCCCTAGCCTCATCCCTTTAAAAATTTTAAGTTTCTTTCTTACCTCCTTCCATCCCTCTCTTCCTTCTGTCCCTTTCTTTTTTCCTTTCTTCCTTCTTTCTCCTTCATCATTTCCTACTCTCTCTTTCACTTCCACTTTCATTATTTTATTAATTCTATCCTTTTTTTGCACCGTGTTTTCTTTATTTGCTCCTCCATTTAGAATTTACTCACTTTCTCTCTTGCTTTCATTATTCTTTGTGGTGGCATTTCTTACTGCATCTTCCTTGTTAAACATCTTCTTTCTTCTCCTCTTTCTTACCTTCTCTCTCTAACACTATCATCTTTGTAGTCTTTTCTTATTCGTCCTTTTTAAATATCGCTCTTTTAAATTTATGATTGACCCCTACTTTTTAAACTTTTCTGCTTGTGAAACATTCTTCCTTTCTTTCTGTCTCTGAGTCTTTCCTTTTTCCTTTCTTTCTGTGTCACATTCCCATATTTTTCTCTATTTTACATTTTCTTATAAATTATTCCATTTTGAAACATCTGCTTTTTATTGCTTTCATATGTCCTCCTTCCTCCTTTCATTCTTTCCTTCCCTTATTCCATTTCTCTACATCTTTTTCTTGTTCCCTTTCTGTATTTCTCTTTCACCTCTGTGCCTGTCTGCACGCAGCCTGCATGCCTTCCTCTATTCTTTTCCTACCCTGTCCTGTCCTGTCCTATCCATCTTCCCTCTTTCTTTTATTCTCTATGTACTTCCCCCTTTAAAATGTTTTTCATTTCTTCTTTTCCTTCTAACTCTTTTTCCATCTTTTGTGTACTGACTATTTTTTACTGAGTTCTCTTTTTTAAAATGAGTTCTATCTATCCATCCATCCATCCATCCATCATCTGTCAATCACTTATCTATGGCCTTATTTATTTACATGTTTTATACTTTCCTACCTAACTACCTACTTTCCTATCTAGCTGTCAATTCATCCATTGATCCTGTATCACTGTAATATTTTAACTGACTTCTTTTTAGATTTCTTTCCTCACTGTCCACAATTGTGCTTAATTTTCTTACTAGGACCTCCTCTTCAAATCCTTCTCTCTCTCACACACATTCTCTTTCATTTCTTTTGTATTTTATGCTTTCCAACAGACATCACTTTAAACTTCTCTTTCCTCCCACTTCCTCCTTTCTATCTTGCCCCTTCTTTCTTTTCTTCTTTCTTTCTTTTTTTTTTTTTTTTTTTTTGGTACGCGGGCCTCTCACTGCTGTGGCCTCTCCCGTTGCAGAGCACACGCTCCGGACGCGCAGGCTCAGTGGCCATGGCTCATGGGCCCAGCCGCTCCGCGGCACGTGGGATCCTCCCGGACCGGGGCACGAACCCGTGTCCCCTGCATCGGCAGGCGGACTCGCAACCACTGTGCCACCAGGGAAGCCCCTTCTTCTTTCTTTAGTAGCCTTTTTCTGTCCTTTCTAGCTCCATTTCATTCACTGTCCTTTTCTCTTTGTCTTTCTTTCTCTCTTCTTACCCTCCTTCCTTTCTTTATCCTTTTGTCTCTCCCTCTTTCCATCCTCCATTCCTCCCTCCTTCTTTCTCTCCATTCTTTTTGTATTGGCTCTTGTTTTTAAAGATTTTTCTTTTCATCTCTATTTCTTTTGTCCTCACTCTTTGTGTTTATCTATTTCGTACTATCTTTTATATTGGCTTATGCCATTCTCTCCCCCCACCCACTCTTTCTCTCTGCCTTTTTCTCTGTCTCCTTCTTTATTTTACTCTTTCTAAAAATATTAACTTCTACTTTTAAAATCTCCTCCCCATCACACAAAATTGTACCTCATTTTCTTATTGTCCCCTCCTACTCACATTCTCTTATTCTCCTTTATTTCACTCCTTTCCTTACTGAATCATCATTTATAAACTACTTCTATTTCTTCTTTCTTTCCATCATCTTTCTTCCTCCCCTCTCTCCCTCATACCTTTCTTCCTTCATTACTTGTCTCTATATCTCCTTATTCCTTCCACCCTCTCCCTCTGGATTTGTCTTTTCTTTGTGAACCTAAACTCCTCCCTTCTTTCCCTTCCTTTCTACTCCATTCCTCCCTCCTGTTCTCCCTCTGTCTTCCCTCTCTTCTTTTACTCCCCTGCGCTTTTATTTTCTGGCCACACTCTGCGGCATGCAGGCTCCTAGTTCCCCAACCAGGGCTTGAACCCATGCCCCCTGCAGTGGAAGCGCAGATTCTTAATGACCGGACCGCGAGGGAAGTCCCTTCTCCCTTTTTTAAAACTGGTTCCTCTTTCAAACTTTTTTCATTCCTAACAGTCTCTTTTAAAAATCTTTTTAATATTGTCTTTTGTACCAGGCCCTCCTTATAAAATCACATCTATCTATGTATTCATCTAGTTGTCATCCATCCATGTATCTACCTTTAATTCTTTATATTTTAACTGACTTCTTTTCATCTCTCTCTCTTGCCCTCCACTTCCACCCTTCCCTTCCTTCCCCCTTCCTTCCTGCCTGCCTGTCTTTATGCCCTTTCTCTACTTCTCAATCCACTTCTTCGCTGTCTTCCTCCCTCTTTTCTTCCCCACTTGCATGGGTGCACTCTGACTGGCCCCTCCCCCCAAAATTGACCTCAGATAAAGAATTGAACTTTTTATTCATAGGGTGCCTTCTATCTTCTAAGGTGAATGGTTCTATGCATTTGAAATCATTATAAGATTAGTAGGAGTCTCCTTCTATATAAAATAATGACCAAGATGGGAAATAACCTGCCACGAGATGGTTTATAAATGTCATTCCTTCAGAATTGCAGCTTAGGTAGCCTAAGGGTGGACAGAGTTGAGGAAATCTAAGTGTCTTACCAGGATGGACATGCCCATGGTGCACACAGATAACACTATGTAACTGGCAGTTGGAAATTTATACCCAGACTGCAAAAGCAAAAGTAAAGTCAACAGAAATGTAATTATTTATAACATATCCACATAAAGTGGACATGTTTTGGTGTTCCAAGTACCCAAAGTCATGATCTGCAGATATCAGTAAATGTGCTGAATGAATGAATTCAGCTTTTTTCCCTCTGATAAGAAGTTCAAGCTGCAAATAGCAGCTGGTATAGAAAGCCCTTTTCCACTAAAGCTGCTTTTCACTAAGTTCTCCACATTCTGACACACTTTGTGGTCTACGTGGATTCTAGAAAAAAGAATTAGAGGGAAAAACTTTGGAAAGAGGATGTCCTGGAAAATCAGTTCCACTTGGTGAAGAATGTCATCTGTGTCCAGAGTTTGATTCAATTCCTTAGGATCATCCAATAGCTCATATTGACACTATAATCATCACACAATTGTCTGATCCCAACTTGACCTCAGATAATTTTTTATTGAGAAGAGAATAAGGTAACCAGTCAATACTAGAATTTCTACTCACTCAGAAGTTACATTCTTCAGTATAAATACTGGTCTTCAGTTTACAAGTTTGATTAAAATCCAGAAGTTTCACAACCTCCCCATAGGTGAAGTAAGGAACTCAATAAACATTAAGGGCTAGACCCTGGACCTCCAGAAAAATGGGAACTTCATTCTATTCCCATGATATGTGCTCAATAACTAATGAAGGAATAAAAGAAGGGAGAGGAGCAGGGGAGATTTGTGATGACCTATGAATTCTGGGAGCTTTTCAATGTCTTTCAATATCTTAAAGCTCGCTCGCTCTCACTCTCTCTCTCAACTGCAGCAAAATGCCACATTTACCTGTAGATAAATATATTACCATTAAATATTATGCAAAACAGCTGTATACTAAGTGGGACAGTGGAAGAAAGAAAGGGAGAAATTGTTTCGGGACCAAGAAATACATGTTTCTATCTGGTATTTGAGTTTCAGAATTCTTTTTTGGTTTTTTTGTGGTACGCAGGCCTCTCACTGTTGTGGCCTCTCCCATTGTGGAGCACAGGCTCCAGACGTGCAGGCTCAGCGGCCATAGCTCACGGGCCCAGCCGCTCCGCGGCATGTGGGATCTTTCTGGACTGGGGCACGAACTTGTGTCCCCTGCGTCGGCAGGCAGACTCTCAACCACTGCACCACCAGGGAAGCCTACAGAACTCTTTATGCAGACGCAGTTAAAAAGAATCAGTAGTGAAACCAGTTGTACTGCATTTGAATTATCATATAATTTATAAATATCCACTTTACTGTCTTGAACAGACAGACAAAAATCAAGTTTCAGGCAATAAGAAACAAATCCTGTGTGAGATAAACATATAACTCACTTTCAGAATGGTTTTATGTTTGGAATGGAGCAATAGGGCAATGACTGAAAGCCACACATGACTAAACCCCATTCTCCAATTAAGCAACTTTATACATGCAAATAAGTGGATGATCTGCAAGTGAGATCTAGGATTTATGTAATTTCCCAAGTTCTAAAAATAAGTAATATGATTTCATGGATAATATTTTTTTAATCCCATATGCTATTTTGACTACAAAAATGGATTTCAGATCACAACACAAACATATACTATGCATGTGTTACAAGGATTAATTTAATTAAGTATTATCCCCTGATGGCTCTGATCTATGTATAGACTTTTAGCTGAAAGTTGCATAGAACATTAAATACTCATTGACCTTAAAGAATAATTCACTAAGTGTATGGATTTTGCATAATTAATTTTCATAAGTGAATCAATAGGAAAAAATCAATAATATATGGTTAAGTATCTGGCTTCTGTATAATCCATTTCCCAAATAAATAAAATCTCATTTCTTTGTTAGTATCTATTTTTAATTAGTTAACTACTTCTCTCAAAAAAATCATTTAGTTATTCATATTCACCTTTTATTGTCCAAATATGCAATTTATTTTATATACATTATTCTATATAGGACATTTTTCTATACAGTCTCCAAATTCACTGGTTAAAATTTAAACTAACTAGAGAGGAAAAAAGAATACAAATATTTCCAAATCCTAAAAAAATTAAAAGATATATTAAGGGCACTCATAACATTTCAAAACTAGCTAAAGTTTGAAAGCATTAGGACATATTATAAGTCTTGAATAATAGCTTTTTGTTCTTTGAAAATTTCTCAATAGTCCCTTAGAACTTTTCCAAATCTGATTCTTTATTCCTCAGGTGTCAAGATGTCTGCTACAGATTTTAGCTCCAAAGCTTTCCTAGTTTTAGGCTGTATTAAGATTTATAATTTTTTATCCTGGCTCTGCTACTTATTCATTGTTTGACTTGGGGATAGTCAATGCCTCAGTTTTCTCATTTGTAAAATGTAAATAACAATTCCTACCTCATAGGGTGGTTGTAAGGATTTGAAGAAGCATATTCATAAAGTGCCTAGCACAGGGCCTGGCCCACTGTGGCAGCTGTGGTGGAGGTAGAGTTGATGGTGGTGTTGGCTGCTGATTGACCACAAGGGAAAACATAGTATTTCCTGGGTTTCACTAATTGAATGTGGGAAAGGGCTTTAAGTGGTGTTGTACTGCTGTTTGCTTGGTCTGGCTTGGAGTGCCCACTGGAAATATTCATTAATTTTTCAAGCTTGGCAGTTGTAGAAGCATTTGCACCGTGGGGATTTGGCAAATTCCACACCAGGGCTGCCTCCCATCCCCTTCAACCCCCGGTACTATCCCAACAAGTTGCCTGCACAATGCCAGCTCTAAGCCTTGTTTTATGGGGTTTATTTATTAAAGAAACTTGCCTAAGCTGACTGTTCTTTTTAAAAAAAAATATTTATTTATTTATTTATTTTGGTTGTGCCAGGTCTTAGTTGTGACAGGTGGGCTCCTTAGTTGTGGCTCCAGGGTTCCTTAGTTGTGGCTTGCAGGCTCCTTGGTTGCAGCAGGCAGGCTCCTTAGTTGTGGCTTGTGAACTTTTAGTTGTAGCATGTGTGTGGGATCTAGTTCCCTGACCAAGGATCGAACCTCGAGCCCCTGCATTGGGAGCACAGAGTCTTATCCACTGTGCCACCAGAGAAGTCCCCCTCAGATTGTTTTTATGGCCATATATTTCAATAGATCCTTTATTATTCACGATTTAAGCTTAATTTATGGGTTGCCCCAAGAATAAATGCAAACCTTTTAACCCTTGTTTTTCTTTTCTATTTTTTCCCTTTTTTTTTCCTTGGCTGCACCGCATGGCTTGTGAGATCTTAGTTCCCTGACCAGAGATTGAACCCGGGCCCTCAACAGTGAGACGGCAGAGGCCTAACAACTGGACCACTAGGGAATTTCCCAAATCCTGTTTTTCAATATTCTGCTCTGCTTCTTCAGCCTGCTTAATAATGAACTGCTCTTCATTTCTCTAAGTCTTTACTCTCTATTTCATGGTTGTCTGTACCAGGAATCTATAGGTTGACACTCAAGGAAGCAGAAAGGAAGAGAAAAATGAAAAAAGAAAACAAAAAAACCCTCTACAACTTCCTTTTTAAGCCTGTATTTCTTTGTGTTCATATACTGTGGCAAAGACAATACTATGTGTACACCAAACTATTTGCATTTTCCTCCTGGACACACAGGAAGGTTACATTTCCCAGCCCTCTGGCATCTGGGTGGGCCCATATGACTAGTTCTGGCCTAAGGAATGTGAGTAGAAGTGATGTACACCTAAATCTGGTCCTTAACAAAGTTCTCACACCTTTTCTTCTCTCTCTCAACCTCTCTCCCTCTCTGTCTTCCTCTGTTTCCCCATGTGCTGGCCTAGACATAGGACTCCAAAATGGCAGAATCACACAAAAATAGCTCAGATAATTGAGGCACCTCTGAGAAGAGGTGCCTGATCTGCCCCAAACACAAGTGAAAATAAACTTACACTGTGTTTGTCACTGAGAGTTCAAAGACATCTTATTACAACAAAAAGAAACACATAAATACTATCATCCCTCCCTGTTTATACACACAGTCTTCAGAAAGAAGGGGAGGGCAGAAGGCCTATATTCAGGGAAGACTAGACTAGTGTTATTTCCATTCTCTATACTTGGCTTGTGTTTCAAGAATGTTCAGTAGAATAAGTTTAATGCCTAGTTTACTGTAGAAGTCTACTGCTTAATCATAGTCATTTACCCTCTCTGAATCTCAGTTCTTCATCTAATAAACTGAGAAAGTTTGGAATAGATGATTCTGTGTAATTCTTCCCAACCTCAAAATGCTATATAACCAATAGTATATTTAGAGTCTGAAAAATGACTCTTGAGAAATATTGAATTTATGGGCTTGCTTTTTTTTTAACATATCTTTTTAACTTGCTTTGGTAAAAGTATACCAAAGTCCTTGATCAGGCACATATGGAGTCTGAGAGTTATATTGTTCCCATGCAGAATACAGTCTAATTTGTAACAATTCATTTTATAATATGGTTTCCAGAACTATCGATATAATGTGTTGAAAAACAGTCTTTAAAATCACCCCATATTAATAAGATAATGCCAAAACTTTTTATTTCTGATTGTGCTATAAATGAAAGTAAAAGCACTGCCTAAAAAGCCTGTTTTTTAGAATTAATTAAAATACATTTTTTTAAATTGAAGTATAGTAGATTTACAATGTTTCAGGTGTACAGCAAAGTGATCCAGATATTTTTTTTTCTTTTTCAGATTCTTTTCCATTATAGTTATTATAAGATATTGAATATAGTTCCCTGTGCTATACAGTAGCTCCTTGTCATTTATTTATTTTATATGTAATAGTGTGTATCCATTAATCCCAAATTCTCAATTTATCCCTCCCCCCACCTTTCCCCTTTGGTAACCATAAATTTGTTTTCTATGTCTGTGAGTCTATTACTGTTTTGTAAATAAGTTCAGTTATATCATTTATTTAGATTCCACATGTAAGTAATGTCATATAGTTGTCTTTCTATCTGACTTAGTTCACTTAGTGTGATAATCTCTAAGTCCATCCATGTTGTTGCAAGTGGCATTATTTCCTTTTTTTCATGGCTGAGTAATTTTCCATTGTATATATGTACCACATCTTCTTTACCCATTCATCTGTCAGTGGACATTTAGGTTGCTTCCATGTCTTAGCTATTGTAAATAGTGCTGCAACGAACACTGGGGTGCATGTATCTTTTTGAATTATAGTTTGTCTGTATATATGCCTAGGAGTGGGATTGCTGGATCATATGGCAACTTTATTTCTAGTTTTTTTTAAGGAACATCCATACTGTTATCCACAGGGGCTGCCCTAATTTACATTCCCACCAACAGTGTACAAGGGTTCCCTTTACTCCACACCCTCACCAGCATTTATTATTTGCAGACTTTTTGATGATGACTGTTCTGACTGGTGTGTGTTGTTACCTCATTGTAGTTTTGATTTGCATTTCTCTAATAATTAGTGATGTTAAGCATCTTTTCATGTGCCTCTTGGTCATCTGTATGTCTTCTTTGTTGAAATGTCTATTTGGGTCTTCTGCCCATTTTTGGATAGGGTTGTTTGGGTTTTTTTATATTGAGCTGTATAAGCTGTTTGTATATATTTGAAAATTAAGCCCTTGTCAGTCACATCATTTGCAAATATTTTCTCCCAGTCCATAGGTTGTCTTTTCATTTTGTTTATGGTTTCCTTTGCTGTACAAAAGCTTTTAAGTTTAATTAGGTCCCATTTGTTTATTTTTGTTTCTATTACTATAGGAGTAATTTTTGAAGAGTTAATTAATTAAAATACATATTTTTTAAAATATGCCTACTTTTCAGGTAATTCATGCGTAATTTCACATAATTTCATTATTCTGAAGCTCTACTAAATGGGAAATGAGCCAGTAGAAAGTTCATGGATAGACCTGGGAGTTACCTCAATTCAACAAATATTTGTTAAGAACCTGCTATGAGTCAAGTCCTGTTTTGGACACTGTATGAAAAGATAAAACTATGGATAAGATACTCCTGTCCTCAAACACAGAATATGGGGCTTCCCTGGTGGCGCAGTGGTTGAGAATCCACCTGCCGATGCAGGGGACACGGGTTTGTGCACCGGTCTGGGAAGATCCCACAGGCCGCGAAGCGGCTGGGCCCGTGAGCCATGGCCGCTGGGCTTGCACGTCCGGAGCATGTGATCCGCAATGGGAGAGGCCACGGCAGTGAGAGGCCCGCGTACCGCAAAAAAAAAAAAAAAACCAAAAACCAGAATATGAAACAAATATATAATAACTATAACATAAGGCAGGTCATAAGACCTGGCAAAGCCATAAGCTAAAGGTGTAATTCAGGAAAAGGAGGGGTCACATCCAAACAAGAACAGGGAGGGCTTAATCAAGAATTTGGTACTTGGATGCTTCATGAAGACAGATAGAATTTTGGCAGATGGAAATGGAAAAAGAGTATTCCTAGTAAAGTGAACAGCAAGAGCAAATGTGCAAAGGTGAGAAAATGTGGCATAATTTTAGAAAAAAGCAAATTGATAGGTTTGACTGAAGTACAGAAAACTGCATAAGAACTCATGAGAGGTTATATTGGGAAAGTAAATTATGGAGGGCCCTAAATACCAGGCTGAAGAATATGTATGTACTCAATTTGAAATAGGCTTGTGGGTCACGAAAGATTTTGGGTGACACGGGTTCAAGATAATGTCAGTAGCTTGAAAAGAAGTCAAGATATTGGGGCCGTCAAATAGCAATGGAAGCAATTAGACATGGACCACAGGATTGCTGGTAGGTTAGATTCAAGTTTCTTGAACTTTTTCAAGGTCTCAAATGTTCTTAATGGATTCTGTGGGAGAAGCTGCCCTGCTGGCCTCATACTGTTACCCTAAATGCCTCATTTTCTCTGGTGGTTATCAGAACTAGGAGTTGCCCGGTATATTATCAAGATTAAAATTTTAAAATTGTTCCAGATATGCCTCATTTCCAAAGCAGATATAGTTCCCTCCAAAATGTGGATAAATAAACGTTTAAAAGATCAAACTGTGTTCTGTATGCTGCAAAACAAAAGATCATTTTGTACAAAGAAACACTGTTCACAATTTGTTTCTCAAACTTCTTTTAAACCTGTTGACCCTTTCTAATAAACCTAAAAATCTCAGGCTCTTTAAATTTAAAGCCATTTAAATTTAAATGTTATTTGAAAGTTCAGTGTAAATAAGTATTAAGAATACATCAAAATAATTATACAATTAAATACTTTTTTTTAAACTAAATTGCTTGTTTGCATTCTGATGTCACCACCCGCCGCTACCTCCCAGAATATACCTCCCCCAACACACACCACAAACATCTACAATATTTGAAAAACAAAACACTGACTCTAAAACAGTGCCATTGCTTACAAAAACAGTGCTTTGCTATCTCAGAGCTAATTACACACTCAAAGGTGGGCAAATTTATTAGTTAAACTTCCAAATTATCTACACTAAAGGTAGTAACTAAAGACAGAAAGAAAAAATAACAATGAATAATCCAAAAGTCATATATTTCTTACTTTGGAATGCTAACTGGTATACTTTTCTAATACTGTTTAACCTAATCTATTATTGTATCTCCTATTCCCACACTAATTTATAACATAAGAGAGACTGAAAACAGTGCTGATTTGAAGAAGCCACTGGAAGTTCCAGAACATGTTTGAGTAATCCATAAAACATATAACCCATATATAGAAAGTTGAGAACCAAGATATTATAAGGTTAGTGACTTAAAATAGATGCAAATGCTTTCCTTTGTAATTTTTTTCTCGTCTTTTAGGTTGGTAATATTACATTACAATACAGTTGAAAACATCATTCTTACAGTTTTGTAATTTTCCCTTATTTGACATAATTTCCCCTTGCTTTTACCTTTCTTGTTCCTCAGCTCCTCAGATGCTCTCCCACCTTCTGATGTGCGCAGACACTATCCATCAACTAGATCGTCATTTCTCAGGAAAGCACTGAAGCAAAAAAGGAGGGGAGACACTAAATGAGCCATCCCCATTTTTACAGATGAAAACACTGAGCTTATAAAGGACACCTTCTTGCACTTTATACTTTTTAAAGTGTATTATTTCATATGTATTACTTCAATTTGTTTACCTTTCATTAGAGTCTTCCTTGATCTGAAAAAGTGAGTTCCTAAAGGCAGGGGTGGGACATGTTAAGATTCATGTTGATGATACTTGGATTAAAAATATTTTTTCACATGTAAATACAAAAATTAGGGGTAAAAATGCTAAGAAAATGTTTGTTTTCTTGGATTTTGTTAAGCCATGCATTTTTATAAAGTTACCTATCTATGAAATTGTTTGTATGATTTTATATATTATGGTCTTAAATCAAGCAAATAAATATTTAGCCTTATGTCCAGTCTAAAATAAACGTATCTAAAGGAAATTGAGGCTAAAAGAAATTGCTGTTTCTTTCAGCCATCTCCATAGTAAAAGTTCATGATGACTTGTACTGAGTCTCAAATTATTTGAGCACATTTTGCTGTGGCCTACACACAATATTTTGAGAATTGCAATACCCAACATAACACTTATGCATAGAGAATGTGTCCAAAAAATGAGGTGAATTTGTAAATGAATAAGTTAAATTCTATAGGGAGCAAGAGAATTGGTAAGTATAATAAGAACAATTGAAATGGAAATAAAAGTGGGACAATTTCAGTGATATTTTACAATAAAGTGACAACTGTAATATTTAGATTCATTTAACTCATTTATGTTACTTCTACTTCAAAATTTATTTTTGTATTTTTAAATTCCAAGAGCATTTAAATAATAAAGGTAAATCTAAAGTTATGTCAAATTTGTCTTTCTATGCTAGAAATTCTAAAAATGATATTTTGTATTACTTGTTAATACAATATTTTAAATTGTTATATTTTAAGAGAAATTGTCACATTAAAATTAAAGATTTGTTTCTATTATAACCTCAGTGTATATTGGGTATTCTTGCACCCTGTGGCCCACTAATCCATTTTTGTTTTTACTTTTGTTTGTTTGTTTTCGTATTCAGTGATACACTGACATAATTTAGAAAATGAGAATTTTCATATTTTATTTCTCAAGCATATGAACAAATTGCATTGGAAAGTAAAAAAAACAGTGTACAAATATCTTTGAACAGAGCAATGAATGCCCTCTAGTGTTTCTTGCTAGAATATCAGTTTTAATAGTAGCAAATGTGAATATGTATATGATATTTTCATAGCTATTTAAAAAATTAAACTCATAAACAATAGACTCTGAATGTGTATGTTTTAAATGTTACCAAAAAATGGAATAGCAAGGCATTTCATTAAATGTTGTCCTACCTAAATAATAGATATTATTATTATGTATACACAAAGGTGATAGAAATCAGAGCTGTTAGTTTTTCAGATATGGGGCAGCTGACACCCCTGAAAAACATATCCTGTCTTTCTAGTACTACCTTTCTAGCAAACTCCAAACTAAAATAGTTACAGGAGACCTTCTTAAAGCATCAATATACAAGTAATAGTCACCAAAGCCACGCTTTTTCCCTGCCAACTGGTATATATATACAGAGCTTCTACCTCTAGAAGACAAAACACTATTTCCATGGGCATCTTCTGCCTCTGTTGGTATTAGCCATGATGAAAATAGAAAGCAATAAAGCAACACAGGGGCTTCCCTTGTGGCGCAGTGGTTGAGAATCCGCCTGCCGATGCAGGGGATACGGGTTCGTGCCCCGGTCCGGGAAGATCCCGCATGCCGCGGAGCGGCTGGGCCCGTGAGCCATGGCCGCTGAGCCTGCGCGTCCGGAGCCTGTGCCCCGCAACGGGAGAGGCCACAACAGTGAGAGGCCCGCATACCACAAAAAAAAAAAAAAAAAAGAAAAAGAAAAAATAAAAAAAAAAATAAAGCAACACAATTTATTTGGACGTGTCAAAACTGTGATGTACCAGTATGCCTTGCCTTAACTTTACAATGGCAATCACACCAAGAATAAAAAATGTCAGTGCCTCAGTGGTCAAGAACCAGTGCCTGGTCTCTCTACTGGTCTTTCTTTAGAGAGAAGCAAGGGCACTAAAAAGCATATTGGTGGATACCTGAGCTTGTCACAACTTAATCGATCATCTCAGTAACTACGGAAAATGATTGTAACTATCACACACAAAACAAGCATTAGAAAATATTTGAGTTGTATACATCAAGTAGCAGATATTTGTTATCTTTTCTTGCCCAGTGTCCTTTCTTTCAGGGCACCTTCCCTCTTCTAGTGCATGGAATTGGTATTGAATGGAGGGCACTTTACCTTCTCAAGACCACGGGGTGGGCATGGAATGCAACCTTGGCCAGACTTTGAGGAATATAAATCTTGGACAGAGTGGAGAGGATGAAAAGTTGCTCCCTAGGGCCCCAGAGTTGCCTGTTCCCGCACATCCCAAGGCACAGACATTCAACTTTTCCTTGGAATCTGTGTGATATACCAGTTATCTTATTATTTTCCCTTTTTGCTTCAGCTAACCAAAATAAGAATGCTTAACTGAACTACTTTATAACAATGACATTACACTGATTACATTTGCAGTTGCATAATATATGGAGAATAAAAGGGAAAAAAATGAAGAATAAAGTTAAATGATATAATTATGTTGTGTTTTAATTATAAATGAATAATTTATGGACAATATTTTGTTATCTTAGAATAACACTTCTGGCTACCGTTTTAAAGCAGAATTTGTGGAGATAAGTTATATTATTAATGTACTTTCATAAAAACCTCCAAAAGAGCACAATTTTTAAAAGTATTAGAGCAAAAATATTTTTTACTTCTTATGGTTACAAATAAATAAAAATTCCTTCTTTCATTCTTTGCTCTAATTGTCAGGTAGGCGTAAGTAGGTTTCCCATCCACCACAACCATCCAAAATTGAAGGGAGAAAATTGCTTTTCTATGTCATCCAAATCTTTCATTCAATTTAAATTTATACTCACTTTTGTTTCCATTTTTAATCTGTCAAAGCATAGTTAAATGATAAAATCTTTCTCTTTATTATTAAACAATTCATATATTTTATATGAAAGATACAAAGTAAAAAAGGCTAATTTTGTTTATGTAAATAGTTGTTTCAGAACATCTTTATTTAAGAAATGTCTTAGCATGGACTATGAAATCCATAACTCCTGTAAAAGGTCAGAACACCTATTTGCTTCTTTAGCAGATAATTGCATTAGAAATACAATTAAACAATGATAATGTAACCTGAATATGCTATGTGCTTTAGTTAACAGAAATGTTTTTATGTGGATTATTTCCTTTAACCCTAATGATTGTGTGAAAGAGTCAAAGATTTGTATCCGCATCTTACATATAGGGGAACTGAGGCTAAAATAGTGTAAGTGGGTTACCCAAGGTCTTGCGGGTTATTACGTAGTGAAGCCAACTCAAATGCAGGTAGTTTATCTTCCAGGTTATGGTTCTTTCCACTATACCACACCACAAAGTAGTGTGAAGTTTTATTTTCCTAGAGTCGTATTACCTTTCAGTGTTAAGTATCAGTGAGACGGAAGTAAACTAAGAACATAGCCACGGCGCAAGACCCCTGGGCAGTTTCCAGGACTTGTAAGTTACTGGAGCTCACTGCCCTTCTATCAGGAATTGCAAAGTGTCTTTTACTCCACTACATTGATTATTCTCTAGAATACTCCGATAATGTACGTCCCATTTCAATGATAAAGCCAAACAAATCTGAATCTGCATTTGGCTCATCAGCAGCACTTAATATTTAAATGTAATACCGAATATAATTTATTGTGTTTGTACAAAGATGACACTAAAGTCCCTCTCTCCATACATTAAAAAAAAAAAAGAATCCACAGAGGTATTTTTCTCTAATAGGCACTGGATTTGCCTTGATTCATCATCACTCTTGCCAAATGCTCTTTTGACTGAAACAATAAGATGGTTAGGGGGCTTCCCTGGTGGCGCAGTGGTTGAGAATCTGCTTGCCAATGCAGGGGACACGGGTTCGAGCCCTAGTCTGGGAAGATCCCACATGCCGCGGAGCAACTAGGCCCGTGAGCCACAACTACTGAGCCTGCGCGTCTGGAGCTTTGCTCCGCAATGAGAGGTCGCGACAGTGAGAGGTCCGCACACCGCGATGAAGAGTGGTCCCCGCTGGCCGCAAAGAGAGAAAGCCCGCGCACAGAAACGAAGATCCAACACAGCCAAAAATAAATAAATAAATAAGTAAAACTAAATTAAAAATGGTAAAAAATAAATAATAATAATAAGATGGTTAGCTAAGTTAGGAGTCCAACCTCTGGCCATGGAGCATCAGAGTCCCGTGGCCTCACAGGACACATGTCCTCTTCCGACACATGCACGAATTAGCCAAGCTAGGAGAGACCCAGACCTGAGTTTAAGATGTCAAAATCTAATTTAATGCGTAAGAGCCAGATATTAGATAACCCAAATATTAGAAAATAAGACGGATGTCTCCACTTTCACATTTTCCATAAAGCTTCCAGAACGGTTACTGTTGTTAGTCTGGGATTTCTAAAAAGCAGGATCTCTACCAAGACAGGATTAAAAATGTAAGGATTCTATTAGAAGAAAATGCCTGTGTAAAAAGAAATGGGCGGGGGGAGGGTGCTGGGAAAGGCTGGGAGAGCTGTCAGACTGCATACGAGCCTAATCTGCAAGAATAAGAGATTGAGAGACGAAATGAATGGATGCATCTGAGACTGCTGTGCAGTCTAAGGAAGGTTTGGCAAAACAGTGGGGGAAGGCCTGGAGCCAAACTGGGCCAACAAAGGAGTCCCACCTGTCTTCCAGGGCAGGGTCGGCCTCAGTACATCACTGCACTCAGTCCCTGATGGGAGCCACCAATGGGAGGTACGGCCTGGGCCAAATCAAGGGGTGGATGGATTTCAAATCACAGCAGCTGTGGCCCTCGGTCTCTGAGGATTGTTCTTACTGCTCCGGCCTCATAGTATGAAGGGAAGGTGTAGGAAAAAAACTTTTCCAAAACCCTTTAAAACGTTAAAGAGGCCTGTTTTTATTAGTAATGCATTAATTATTTCGTAAAAGAACCAGTTGCACATAACTTGGGCACAATATCAACAGCATTACTATAAAGAGAATACTGAGAAAAGCATTCTGAATTACACCTTTTATGAAATGAACAATTCGAAATCATCAAATAAAAATCATTCAATAGTTTTGCTCAACACCAGGTGGAGCTCTTTTGCTTTTTAAAACAGTGAAAGAGACTATAATTTTCTTAATTTAACACAGGTTTAGGCTGATTATTTCATAGCTCTTAAGTCATCTTTTGAAATCACTTTAGTGCGTTCCCACCGTACTTGTCACCATTGTAAACCTGATATTTTTTCCAAATACCACGAACTAGATCAAACTGCAATGTTAAGATAAAACCAAGACTAAAATATTGTTCAATCTTTAAAAGTTGTAAACGTCTACATTCTTCTAAAGGAAAGCGCAAAGAACCTAATTTAAATCTCGTAGTCAATCCTAAAACAAATCAACAACTACAAAAAATGCTCTCCCAAATCGCTAATTTGCTCTGTAATCATTCTCTTTTTATCCAAAATACCTTCTCTATAGGAAAGATATTGTTTTAAAAACAGCTCTCAGGGCTTCCCTGGTGCCGCAGTGGTTGAGAGTCCGCCTGCCGATGCAGGGCTCACGGGTTCGTGCTCCCGTCCAGGAAGATCCCACATGCTGTGGAGCAGCTAAGCCCGTGAGCCATGGCCGCTGAGCCTGCGCGTCCGGAGCCTGTGCTCCGCAACGGGAGAGGCCACAACAGTGAGAGGCCCGCGTACAGCAAAAAAAAAACAAAAACAAAACAGCTCTCAGGTTATAAAGTATAATGTTTTTGACAATTTTTCTGTGCCAGTTTTCAAAAGAAGCTAAAGGATTAAATTAAGAATGTGTATAATGTAGACATGCTTTTCTACAAGTAGTGACTATGGGAGTCATTGTATATTCTGTGCCTCTGCTTCAGAGTTCTTTCGTCCTTGTTGCAAGGAGACACACACAGATACAAATACATAAATTTTTATAATCGAAAAAACATTTTTTTAAATGATAGGGTTGACATACACTTAAAGGAACATATTTAATGGAATAGTTTGAATACCTATTTATTCTTTCATTCATTCAAGAAATACTTACAGAGAACTTACTTTTGCTGAAGAGATAGGAATGAATAAGGCAAACACTGCCTGCCCCCCTGGAGCTTGAGAGTTCAGAAAGCATACAATGATGCAATCAATTATAATAAAGGCTATTGTAATTAAGGAAATACAGGGTACTGTGGGAGCACAGCAAGGAAACCTAATAGCTGTCCTCATCTAGGAGACAGAGAAGACCTTCCCAAAGAAGTGAATTTTTAGCTGAGACGCCACAGTAGGAGAGAATGAGGCAAAAAACAAAAAGCAGGGTGTTTAAGGTGAAGAAACAGCTTTTATAAAGGCCTGGGAGTGAGATAGAGTAGGCCAAATTCTAGAAAGCAAAAACATTTCAACATAGCTAAAATACAGGGTTCTAGAGGAAGGGAAAAAAATGAAAGATCAGGAGAGATTTGTGACCACCAGAAAGCAGAGGATCTTTTGACTGAATTTAGAAAATTGAATTTTATCCAAGAACAATGGGAAGCAGAAATCAAGGTTCTGAGTTAAAAATTGAAAGGCTGTGCTAACCAGCTTAAGAAACGTTCAGTGTCTATGGATGAATCATCAATATCTCTACTAAAATAAACTGCTTAGACAGGTAATTTCAGTTTTTCTTATCCATTAGAACAATAACATTGAAACACAGACTCAATTTGTATAATTACTATTGACTTTGATGATTTTGAAGAGTTATACTGCCTTTCAGATTCTTTCTTTTTTTTCTTAGTGTAATTATATTTATACCCCAAGCACCCAAATTAAATTCACTGTTAAAGTGAAATTTCAACATTACAGTTTCAGAAAAGGACAGTCATCAATTTACCTAATATATTTCTGGGTAGGAAATTTCTAATGGAGAAATTTGAATTGAGCTCCAAGATTAGATGATCCAAAATATGTTGCTAAGCATACCTATCTATGCCAAGAGATCTATGCTGTGCAGGTTGTGGTGCACATTGTCTATTTCCATGTGTTTCAAAACACTGTGATGTTTATCTTTTATTTTGCTCTAAAGGTGTTTTTAATTGCTCTGTCTTCTTAGGTGCAAAATAATCATGAGCCTCCTTAAGGTTAAAAACTGGTAAAGATCATGCAGAAGGAAGACTGAACCTTCCAAAGACTGACTCCTTGCACCCTCCTCCACCACCCACTACCAATCATCTCTTTCTCCTTTGGAAAATATAGGAAATCTTCATTATGTCACATTTAATGTACAATCTGAATTTACTTACTTTCAAATTTTGTATATTACATTAGTTACATCATTCAATTGCTGTATGTTTTTCTCTGTGAAGTGTTTGGTTATCTTGAGTTGAGATGGAATATATTGTCACCTTCCCCTTAAAATTCACAGAAATATTTTTAAATTTATGGCATGTTTTTAATGTGATGGTATGGTTTTCAGGGATGAAATAATGTCACCAGTCAAGGAATAGGTGTCCATAAAGGACAGAGTTGAAATCAAATATTTGAGACATGTCAATAAATGTAAATAAGCTTGCACAAATTAAGAAATTATAGGGACTTCCCTGGCGGTCCAGTGGTTAAGATTCCATGCTTCCACTGCAGGGGATGCAGGTTCGATCCCTGGTCGGTGAACTAAGATCCCACATGCCATGTGGCACAGCCAAAAAGTAAAATTAAAAAAAAAAAAGAAAAGAAAAGAAAAGAAAATAAATTATGAAAGAGAAATAACCATTAAAACAGGATATTTTTAAGTCATAAGAGATTACTTTGTAAATAAATGAACTGGATAATTTCCCAGGAAAAAGCAATTTACTAAACTGATTCCAGTAAAGACAGAAAATTTAAAAAGATGTATAGAAAAAAACAAGAGTTATTAAGAAAACAAACAGATATACTACTCAGATAAGAAGTAAAACAATTTCTACATGCAGATACCATGATAGTATACCTGCTAGCCCAGAAGAATCACTAATAAAGCTAACTCAAACAATAAAAGTACTCAATAATATAGCAAAAATCAATGGCCTTTATATAGTCAAACAACAGCCAGTTAAAAGGGCAACCTTGGGCTTCCCTGGTGGTGCAGTGGTTATGAATCCACCTGCCGGTGCAGGGGACACAGGTTCGAGCCCTGGTCTGGGAAGATCCCACATGCCACGGAGCAACTGGGCCCATGAACCACAACTGCTGAGCCTGCGTGCCTACAGCCCGTGCTCCACAGCAGGAGAGGCCACCACAATGAGAAGCCCACGCATCGCCACGAAGAGTAGCCCCCGCTCTCCTCAACTAGAGAAAGCCCACGTAGTGCAGCAGCAAAGACCCAATGCAGCCAAAAATAAATAAATTTTTTTAAAATGATAAAAAAAAGAAAAGGGCATCCCTTGCTTTGTTCCAAGTCTTTGTGGGAATGACTCTGGTATTCTTCTATAAGTAAGAGGCCAGTTTTAAGACTAAAGTGTGTAAAACTAGATTTATTTATTTTAGAGATGAGAAGGTCAGGTATGAATATAAAATTCTGTTGAAGCCTTTTTAAGCATTAATGGGAGGGGAAATGCCAGTTATAAAAGCAATTAAAAATATATACAAAGTACCTAGGAATAAACTTACCTAAGGAAAACTTTTAAACACTCCTAAAGAACACAAAAGTAGACCTGAACTAATAGAAAAACTTGTCTTTCTATTGGATAAGATAAATAAGATGATTCACCATAATAATGATATCAATTCTTTCCACGTTAATACATAAATGTAATGTGAACTCAATAAAATTGCCCAAAGTTTTCTTTCTTTTTTTTTTTAGCACTCAGATATTTGATGCTAAAGCTCATATGGAAAAATAAACATGGAAGAATAGCTAGGAAACCCTGAAATGTAAGAGCAATAAGGACAGAATAGCCCTAACAGAAACTGAAACTTTCAGAGACTGAAAGCTCTAGAATGAAAAGAACATGGTGAGAGTGACAAGTAGACCAGTGGAACAGAACAGAAATTCCAGAGATAGATCCAAGTACACATGGTAATTACTTTGTTACTGTAACAAAGGTGGCATCTCAAATCACTAGAGAAGGATGAGATTCTTAATAAACGGTGGCCTGGATAATCATTTGGAAGAAGATAAAATTAGATCCACACTTCTCACCATACACCAGAATAAAGTCCAAATGGTTAAAGACCTATCAAATGTGAAAGAAAGAAAGGAAGGAAGAAAGAAATGAGAAAGGGAAAAAGAAACCATAAAAATAGTAGAAAAATTAGGTAATTCCCTTCATAATCTGAGCATAGGAAAAGCTTTCTAAAAATGCTTTGAAATCCAGATGCAACAAATGATGTTAAATAAATTTGACTGCACAAAGAGAAAAATATTTTGCATGAACAAAAAAGCAAAACACCATAACCAAAGTCAAAGGATAAATGACAAACTAGAAGAAAAAATTTGAACAGATATCATACATAAAGGGCTGATCTAACATGTAAAATATATATATATATAAAACCTAAGGGGGGGAAAATGTCCCCATCATGATCCACGACCATAATGGAGTAGCAGAGACTAGATTACTCTCCCATCTTAAACAACTGAAAAAGCAGACAAAACGCATGAAAGAATTGTTTTTAGACACTGGATCACAGGCAGCTCGGCATGATCCTTGAGAGAAGCAAAACAAATGAAGCCATACCTTTGATGGCCCCAGATTACTGCCTGGAGAGAGTTTCCAGGCCACAGCAAAAGGGCGGAAGAACTCCAAGCCAGGCTGTCTCCACTGAGTTGAGGAGACAGTTAGAATTTGGGGGAGGTTAGAGTGCAGCAGAGCACCAGAGACAGGAAAGATGTTCAGAGAGGAGAGGGCTGTGCGGCTAGAGAACTAAAGCGGACTCCTCTTGAGTCTTCAGCTAAGCACCAGTAAGAACATGCATGTGAAGGAAGCTCCTGAGGCCAGAGAAAGAACCACTGGAAAGGAGTAGACAGAATAAATCTCAGAGTGTACACAGTACTGGGAAGAGTTTATTTCCCCCTGCCGAAGTGGGAAACCTCAAAATATTGAATACATGGGAAATCTGTAATGACAGAAAGGAGGTCAGTGATGGGAGTGAGGGAGGAAAAAGATGGATTACAAAGGATTCAATGAAAATTTGAGGGAATCAGTATGTTCATTACATATGTTAAAGCTCAAAAATTGTGTATTTTTAATGTGTGCAATTTATCATTTGTTGATTATTCCTCAGTATAAAACTAGAAGGGCAGAAACTTTTTGAAAAATTAAGAGGGAGAGAAAAGAGACCAAAACCCCAATAGAGAAATGGGAAGACAGGAGCAGACAGTTTAAAAAAAGATAAATACCCTTACATATACAAAAAGATGGAAAATTTCACTTATAATAAGAGAAATACAAGATACTTGCCATTTTTTTTACCTCTCACACTGGCTAAAATCCAGGAGCTTTTCACTACACACTTGGAACTATTGAGAAACAGGCGTTCTCAAACTTTCCAGCTAGTTGGTAGTGCAAAATGGTATAATCCATTCAGTGGAGACTGGCGATATCTACCAAAACTGTACATGCATTTATCCTTTGTTCCAGCATTCTCACTTCTTGGAATTTACCCTGAAGATAAACCTACAAACAAAAGTTTATACAATGTGGCATTACTGATAATAGCAAAAATAAGGAACGATCTAATTGGCCATCCATAGAAGTCTGGTTGAATAAATTATCGAACATCCACACCACTGAGTATTCTATAGCTCTAAAGTTGGATTTTAATAAGAACAAAAGGACCTAACCATGTATCGAATTGATAACATAGTTACAGAAAAAGAATTAAAGTATCTTTAAAGTACATGAATCTGACTGTATCCTTAGTGTGACATACTCAAAGGACAAAAAGAACTGCAAACAAGTATTGAACTTTACTTAGAAGATTTGGCTTTGGTAGTGGCCTTGGCATAATAATTCTAATTAAAATTTATATGAATTATAAGAAAGAGTAAAGGAATGAATATGTTGATATTTGGGGAACTGAGGTTCTCTGTGGGAGAAAAGAGATGTAAATATGGAGAGGAAGAAACTTGGGGCATTGTTCTGGAATAGGAGATATTAGTATATCAAAACATGTTTTTAAAAAAATACATTTTCTAGTTCTCTCCACTGGAAGGGCATAGAAGAAGTGAACACACCTATTTCCCAGTGTCAAAAACTGTTCGGGGTCTGAGATTTTATTCCACTTGCAACCCAACAAGCCAGAGTTTCATGAATGCTAGCAAAACACAAGGAACTTCTGGGTCAGCAACAAAGGACTTTATTATTCACGGAAAGAGCAGTCACCAGAGCATTATTATTATTTGTGCCAGCTCCCACACCCCAGTTCCCCAGGGCAGTGTGACAAGGGCCAGGTGATGTCTGGACATGCAGTGGGTTCTGTTACAGAAGGACCCTGAACTTAGGGAACCGGAATCTTGCAGAATGGGAAGGCTGTCTGACATTTGCCCCAGAGGGAGACATTGTCTTTATTATACTGGACAGTAAACAAACCTGTCCTTGGCTCTGGAGGGAGACATTTTCTCTATCTTCTAAGGCTGTTCACTAACTACACACACATCTTTGAAAAAGACAGTCCAGGGCTTCCCTGGTGGCGCAGTGGTTGAGAGTCCGCCTGTCGATGCAGGGGACATGGGTTCGTGCCCCGGTCCGGGAAGATCCCACGTGCCGCGGAGCGGCTGGGCCCGTGAGCCTTTGCCGCTGGGCCTGCACGTCCGGAGCCTGTGCTCCGCAACGGGAGAGGCCACAACAGTGAGAGGCCCGTGTACCACAAAAAAAAAAAAAAAAAAAAAAAGTCCAGAACAAAGGTCAGTAACTGCATCACTCATAAGATGTACAGTAACATGAGAGAACCAGCGCCTAGATCTAAGTGTCTAAATACTATTCCCCTAGTAAAAAAAAAAAAAAAAAAAAAAAAAAAAAAAAGACTCCTTTGATAAATGGCTGATTATAAATTTGGAGCAGGGAAAGTACAGGTGAGTCTGGCATAACTCATGATGTCAGAAAACAAGGGAATCCTTTAAAACTGATGAAGACATTCAAAGGAACACAGGAGCTAGAAAAATTTGAGCATCAAAAAGAATAGTTACGGAATGGATCATAACACATTAAATATAAAAAGAATCCACAATACCACAGTAATCCTTTAAAAGGGTGATGGAGGGAGCTCGTCTTTACAGAAGAATGCCAACTAAAACGTGAAGAAGCAATGAAAGAATGAGAAAATAAATACGGATCATCAATGAATGCCAAAACTCTTGGTTAAAAAGTTGTTGAGGAATACAACCTTGACATCACTCCAGAGATTATTTTTTTTTATTTATTCTTTTTAAAGAAGATGTTGGGGGTAGGAGTTTATTAATTAATTTATTTATTTTTGCTGTGTTGGGTCTTCGTTTCTGTGCGAGGGCTTTCTCTAGTTGCAGCGAGCGGGGTCCACTCTTCATCGCGGTGCACGAGCCTCTCACTATCGCGGCCTCTCTTGTTGCCGAGCACAGGTTCCAGACGCGCAGGCTCAGTAGTTTGGCTCACGGGCCTAGTTGCTCCGCGGCATATGGGATCCTCCCAGACCAGGGCTCGAATGCGCGTTCCCTGCATTAGCAGGCAGACTCTCAACTACTGCACCACCAGGGAAGCCCCAGAGATTGTTTACTGATTGCAAATGGAAAGAGTTACTTTTATACAGGAGAAATCTGACAAGCTTCACCTTAACGAAATGTTTAAACTTTACATCAGCAATGATGAGGCAAATTGACATTATCAGCCTCCCAATGCCATGCACTGAAAGCAATAAGTATTCATATCAAATGCTTAATCTGAAATCAGTCATGAAGAAACTAAGATAAATCCAAATTGTGGACCATTCTACAAAACAACTGACTTGGACTCTTCATAAATATAAAGTCAAGACCCCTGTCAAAAAAGACTGATAGTGTGTTCATGAAAAAATATTAAAGAGACATGATAACTAAATGCAACAAATAATAATTGATTAGCTCCTTTTTTTACAAAGCTATTGAAATATTATTGAACAATTTGGAAATTTGAAAATATAACTTTTTTTAATAGATAATACTTGTTGGTATATCAATAATGGTATTGAAGTTATGTAAGAAAATGTCCTAAAGTATTAGGGATAAAGCAACATCTGTCTGCAATTTATTTTCAAACGATTTGGGAAAACAGAGTATGAATGTGGAAAAATGCTAATTGATTAATTCTAAGTGAAAAGCATAGGAATGTTCATTGTACTGGTCTTCCAACTTTTCTGTAGGTTTGGCATTTTTCAAAATAAAAAAATCAAAAAACAATTAATAAATCACATTCCCCGGCCATTCTTTCCAAACTGTAATCCTAATCCTAATCCCAAACTGTAAACCCTAATCCCTAATCCTAATGACTTTCAACTCACCCATCTTTAGGATCATTTAAAGTTCCTCTTTGGAAACATTTGCAGATTACCTTATAATTTGAACATAGAATATCATCAAAAACTGTACGTGGAATGCTGCTACAAGAACACCATGTCTTTGACCTAAGGTTAACAATAACTTTATCTTGTATCCAATATCAACATTTTGTTTAAAATACTGAATTTCTAGACTATATGCATTGAGATTATATCTTAATTGACTTTTAGGTCCCTCTCCTGGCTCTATGTGTAACTGATACACATAGATAAATCTAATTTGGATTAATTTCCCATGTATTTTCCATTATTGAAATTAAACATGCCTTATTTTTGTTCATTCATATAGTTATCAAGTTCTTCTTATAGTTTATCCCACAGTAATTAGAATTCCCAAGATAGTTTAGTGACAAGTGATATCTTCAAGTAGAAAAATGTCATCCCCCATGCCTGATTTCCATTATTTATAAATTGTTAAACCTATCCAGCCCTAGCTTTGGTTTTGGAGGCCCCTACTGTTCACAATTCTCTTCCCAGAGACTTTTTGTTTTATGTTTCTAATACTATTCTTTACAACTTTTAAGTAGTCTACCCTCCTCATCACTTTACCCCATTGTAACAGTGGAAATCTCATGAAAGACTTTTTTTTTTTTTTTTTTTTTTTGCGGTATGCGGGCCTCTCACTGCTGTGGCCTCTCCCGTTGCGGAGCACAGGCTCCGGACGCGCAGGCCTAGCGGCCATGGCTCACGGGCCTAGTCGCTCCGCGGCATGTGGGATCTTCCCGGACCAGGGCACGAACCCGTGACCCCTGCATCGGCAGGCGGATTCTCAACCACTGCGCCACCAGGGAAGCCCATGAAAGACTTTTTGAATGAAAAAAACAGATTATGCATCATTTCTGTATGTCCTCATTCATATATGTCCCCCAAATAAATATGAGCCAGACGTAATAACCTTAAATAAATTGTGCTGTCTTTCCCTTATAGGAAACATCTGTTTAAGTGTTCTAAATTCCATTTAGTCCACTGAGGTCAGAACACGGACGTTCTGTGCAGCCATTGCCTTATTTCCTTTCAGGTTTCATCTCATGTCCTTAGTGCTCATTTATGTGGACGCATCATCCTTATTTTTACCACTGCATTATGTCATTATTTATATTTGGACCATGTCAGACTGAAAGGTACTTAACAAAGGCACAGGGGCTTTGTAGCTCTTCTGTCTATTCCTACCTCTCACACAGGTTCTTACACATTCTTATGGCTTTTTGCCTCATTTTTATCTGTGTGATGCCCTCAAAGGTTCAGTGAAGGTGATACGGTCCATTATAAAACTGCATTATTGTCAGCAGCTCAGACAATCACACAGAATCCAAGAGAGTGTTCAAAACACGTTCCTGTATTCTATGACTGAGTTGTATCTTCCAACTCAAAAATTTAGGGGTGTCACCAGTGGTCTCTATGCCACTCCACTGATCCCAGCTCCTGAAGAAGCTGGTACACGCCAGGGAGAGGAGTTGGTGGAAGAGCCCTTTCCCCCTATTTTTTTCTAAGGATTTACACACAGAAAGAATTTAGATCCAGGCAAATTAAACTTTATCCACCTATCTGCCTATCACTCTATCTATCTATCATCTATTTACCTATGTATCCATCACTCTACACGTTTATTAAATATTAGCATGAAAAAGCCTGAATGTAGGTTCAGTGGCCTGGGTAATGGCAAGGGTGTATCAATAAGATATCAGATCACGGGGGTATAGACGCTCATGCTGAGTGTCAGTGGGACAGCGTTGAGAAGAGCCTGAGACAGGGCAGAACCTGGAAGGTCAGAGCTGAGAGCCAGTTCCTGAGGAAGTGACCAGGGTCCCTGGCCTTATGCGAGGCTTAAAATCAAAGAAGATGCCCCCACTGGTTAGGAAGATGGAAAAGGAACCAAGTGACAGAGGGTTTTAAAAGCTCTTTTAATGATAACACAGGAATGCATTTACGAGTACTCATTAAATCATTGTTAAATAAATATACATGAGAAAAAGTCAGAAGTGCTAAATTGTTATAACCTTGTCACTGTGCCCCTTCAGTGTCCGGAAGAGCATACAAACAGGTATAGATCATTAGCAGAAAGAACACAATCTTACCAGAATTCAATCTTAAACATATTTAGGGTCCACAGGGTACAAGACATTTATTTACTACCTATATTACATAGGCTGGTTGTGTACTCAGGAGTCCTATTTCTCTTCCTCAATCCTCTCAGCCTCCCTCACTCCTCCCACTTATGACAACTTGCCCCTGCTGGGGAACCCATCGCTCCGGTGTCTTTTGTGGTCAAGGCTGTTTGAGGTCTGTTTGTGGTTCCACTTGCTGGTGCAATGGTGGATCCTCAAATTCTTCGCAAAGGAGCACCTTAACAAACGAAATCCTCCAGATTATTGATAATACCTTCAATCTACCTTTAGGCTAAAAGAACCCCCCTAAAAGATAAGAAACTGAAAGAAAACTAAAGGCTTACCTCTCTAGGTGTAGAGTAAAGACTAGATCAAGATACTTGTATAATTTTTAAAAATGTATACATCCTACATATGTATCGTCCTGGGAGGTAGAAGGACAAAATCAGGTCTGATGTGTGAAGGGCAGTAAATTATGAAGACTCCGCTCCATGCTTTCATGTTGTCACCTTTTTCCTAAAGCAGAGAGTCCACAAACGGTCGCCACCTCAAAGCTGCAAGGGTGGAGCAGTGCTGAAGCAACCAGAAATGTTAGAGAAGGAAAAGCGTTTTGGAAATTCTCCAGACCCTCACACTCCGCTTCATTTTTCTGTTCAGTGGTGGATTCCACTGTGCAGCATCCTTGCCAGGTCCTGAAACCTCTGTTGATAAACGCCTTCAATGACGGAGAGCCTTGTCACGCTAGTGAGTCTTCTTTTGTATTGCGTTAAATGCAATGATGTGCCACTCCAATCCCTCTTCGCTGCACTCTCCCTGTCCCTTTTAGGAGGGAGGCATCCTTTCCCCATCCTGCTGGGAATGTTGACAGGTGAGGCTTTCAGCTGAGTCTCTCTCCAGGAGCTGTCCTCAGCGGAAGAGAGTCACTTCGCCCAGCATTACACCGCTTTTCTAGGTTGAATTGATAAGGAGATACAAAGGCCTGTCCTTCTTGCCTCAACTCAGGACAGCTCCGCAGGATCATCCCATATCAAGCCCATGGGATTGGCTGAGGCCTCTGCTGAGACGGCATTACCATTCAGCTTCTCACTGCCCAATCCTGCTCCCTTCACTCTCCCCACAGTTGTGGATTCCAACAGCACTTCCTGATAAACTTCCTACATAGAAATCTCCATCTCAGAGTCAGTTTCCCAAGGAACCCAACTTGTGGTATAAAGTATAAATCTGCCTTCGTATAAAAGAGTCCACTTGTCCCAATTTTGACCTCAGAAGCTAGGCTGTACTGGGTAAAGCAATTTCTGTTCTATGTGATGGCCTTTCGGATGTTTGAAGGCAGTTATTATGTGCCTGGGGGAGTTTGTGAGAAGGAAGAGGCAGCAGACAATGCAATATGACATTAGGGCCAGAAGAGTGTGGCGTCTTGGAAACCATGCCTGCATCAGAGCTGCCAAGCACCGTTAGAGATATTCCCACCCACAGGACCAGCTGGTTCCATAAACAGTTTCCCGTAACCAAACTTGAAGACAGTCTGTATTAGTTTTCTATTATGCAAACAGTTCCTGCATAAAAAAAAATACCACAAATTTAGCGGCCTTAAACAACACCCACTTATTAGCTTACCATACCATAGGTCACAAGTCCAGGAGGGCTCCACTAGATTCTCTGCTTAGAGTCTCATAAAGGCAAAATCAATGTTTCAGTGGGGCTAAGATCTTATCTGAAGGGTCTGAGGAAAAACACTCTCCCAAGCTTGTTCAGGTTGTTGGTAGAATTTAGCTTTTTGCAGTTGTAGAACTGAGCTCTCCATTTCTTTGCAGACAGGCAGTCGCGGACCACTTTCTGCTTTTAGAGGCCCTTCTCACATAGCCCTCTCCATCTCCAAACCAGTGATGTCCTGTACGTTTTTCTCACGCAGATCTCTCTAACTTCCTCTTCTTCCATCAGCCAGAGTAGGCTTTTTGCTTTTAAGGGCAAACAAGTAGCTACAGATATATCTCACTTTAAGAAAATATGACACATGTAAAATCCAGATTTATTATGAAAACACAACTGAATAGTGATCTATAATATCATGGGTTTTCACAAAATTTAAAGTCAGAAGGAAAAGTTATCTAATCATTTCAAACAAAAGATAAATTAGTGAAAACTTAAGGCGAAGTAGTAATTACCTGAAATCGTTACAAAATAACTTCTGTATATAAAAGATTTGTAATGGGCTTTCTTTAAAAAGCAGGCTACCCATGTATCCTTAAATGATACAATATGTTGCAAAACCACTTATGTACATCTGAGAATGGAAATCTATAATAGATAATAATTGAAATTTTTCATGTGCAGAATGACACCTTCAAATTATTCTTTTTACATATTTATATTTAAATATATCCTGAATCTAAAAGTAATACATATTGTTTTAAATTTTGAAAAAAAAATACAGAAAAGAATAAAGGAGAAGATAAAAATCACTCAATTCTACTTCCAGATGCAGTCATTTTTAAGATTTGGTGAATATGCATCCAGTTTCCTAACTGAATGCCATTAAGCTTTCTATTTAAACTTCATTTTAATAAATACATATTAGTTCACTGTATGAATGGACTTTAACCTACTTAAGTATTACACTAATTTTGGATATTTATACTTTTAATATATTTGCTATGATAACATACTGGGATAAACATCATGATCTACATTTTTTATCATTTCCTTGGGATTAATTTCTGAATCAAAAGATATAAATATTTTCAGTTTCTTGAAACTTGGACTCAAGGACACCAGGTAGAGTGTAGGGCAGTGGTGAGGTACCTTACTGAAAACAGAAGTGTTAGGTAAGGGGCTTCCTTGGTGGCACAGTGGTTGAGAATACACCTGCCAATGCAGGGGACACGGGTTTGAGCCCTGGTCCGGGAAGATCGCACATGCCATGGAACACCTAAGCCCATGTGCCACAACTACTGAAACCTGCGTGCCTAGAGCCCGTGCTCCGCAACAAGAGAAGCCCTGCCTCAATGAGAAGCCCACGCACGGCAACAAAGAGTAGCCCCCGCTCTTCGCAACTAGAGAAAAGCCTGCACACAGCAACGAAGACCCAACGCAGCCGAAAATAAATAAATAGATAGATAGATAGATTTTAAAAGATAAGAAGTAATAGGTCAAAGTCTAAGTATATTAAGAGATGAGGCCCTCATTAATCACCCTCTTCACCCACTTGGCTCCCAGAACACTGGCAGCCAGGATTCAAGAAACTGACCCAAGAGAAATATCCTACAACAATGACATCTGGAAATCCTACAATGAATAGCTAAACCTCATCTAATAATCCTACATTTTAAAATTAATCTATTACTCTTTATATCTGTCATCTACAACCAGTAGTACCTTACAACTCAAACTACATTTTCCAGTCTGCTCTCCATTTGTCCGCCATTATAGTATCCTACAGAATACTTTTCACTGCCCTAAAATTCCTCTGTGCTCTGCCTATTCATTCCCTCCTCAGGCAATCACCGATCTTTTTACTGTCTGCATAGTTTTGCCTTTTCCAGAATGCCGTATAGTTGGAATTATAAATTATGTTACCTTTTCAGATGGGCTTCTTTCACTTAATGTTCCTCTATGTCTTTTCATGGCTTGACAGCTCGTTTATTTTTAGCAATAGATAATATTCCATTGTCTGCATATACACAGTTTATTTATCCATTCACCTACCGAAGAAGAACACCTTGGTTGCTTCCCAGTTTTGGCAATTACGAATAAAGCATCTATGAGCATCTTTGTGCAGGCTTTTGTGTGAACATAAATTTTCAACTCATTTGGTAAATACCAAGGAATGCGACTGCTGGATTGTATGGTAAAAGTATGTTTAATTCTGTACGAAAGTGCCAAGCTGTCTTCCAAAGTGGCTGTACCATTATGCATTCCCACCAGCCATGAATGATGGCCTGCCGGCCATCTGAACGGCCATCATGTGGAGCCTGTTGATCCACATCCTCACCAGCACGGTGTTGCCAGTGTTTGGATTTCAGCCATTCTAACGGATGTGTAGTGGTATCTCCTTGTGTTAATTTGCAATTCCCTACTGACATATGATGTGGAGCATCCTTTCATATCTTGTTGGCCATCTGAATATCTTCCCTGGTGAGGTGTCTGTTCAGGTCTTTTGCCCATTTAAAAAAATCAGGTTGTTGCTTTTCTTACTGAGTTTTAAGAGTTTTGTGTATACTTTGGATAACAGTCTTTTTACAAATGTCTTTGGCATATATTTTCTCCCAGCCTGTGGCTTGTTTCCTCATTATCATCAAGATAATCAAGCATCTTCGCAGAGGAGTTTTTAATTTTAATGAAATCCAGTTTATCAATTATTTCTCTCGTAGACTGAGCTTTTTGGTGTCATATTTTAAAAGTCATCACCATACCCAAGGTCATCTAGATTTTCTCCTGTGTTATATTCTAGCGTCAAGTATGTTTTTAAAGCGAATAAAGCCCCAAACGAGAATAAAGGGTCCACACTAGGCAGGTCAGCCACCACTTCGTATTTATCGTTGTTATCTCCAAACACTAAAACTCAGCTTGGCACATAGCAAGTAATCAATACGTGTATGTTGACTTGGATGAATGAATGTAAAAGGCCTTTTTGGTCGGCATTTAAATTCCCACCAATAACGGACGCCCAGCTCGCCTCTCTTGCTCCTTTCCTGGCCTTCCGCGCAGCGGCGGGGCCTCGGAGCCCCTCGGTGCCCCCTCCACTCTTGTTCGTGGCCTTCCAGGCCGCAGGTGGTAGCTTCCTTTGCTGGGGGGCGGTGCCTGGACACCGGTGTCCGTCGCCTGGAACAGCCTTGCAGCCCAGCAGGAAGAGTGAAGAGCACTAGGCGGCGAAAGAGCGCGGCTTCGGGCGGCCGGGCTGGAGGCGCTCGACGGCTCGCCGCGGGCCCCCGGGACCCTGCTAAGCGCTCGACCAAGTTGGAGAGGCGGGGGGGCGGGCGCCCAGCCGTGGAAGAGGGGCACTCTGGACTGGGCCAGCCCCGGCGGGGTGGCGGCCAACAGAGCGCCCACCTGCCCCGGTCCTGCGGCGCCAAGGTAGCCGGGCCGCCGGCCGCGGGGTTTCCGAGATCCGCGCGGCTCGGCCCGAGGGCGAAGGAGAGGGAGGGCGGTCGCTGACACCGCCGCCCTTCAGTCCCAGGTCTCTGCGCGACCGAAGCTGGCAGCCTTTTCCTTCAGCTCTCGGTTTCCCGGCGGCGGCTGGAGCCGTGCCGGAAGCAGGCGGCGCCACGGGAGCCGGGGGTGAGACCTCGCAGTCCTCTGCGCCTGTTACCTGTTGCGCGCCCTCGCCGCAGAGTCTCAAGTGGGCATGTTTCAGGTGGGCAGGTCTAGCATCCCCAAACCTGACGCCCGGAACTTGGAGGACTTGGACTCTGTGCAGCGCGTCCTCTTCCACAGGTCAGTGCTGGGCCGGGGGATCCGGGAAAAGACAGCCCTCCGTTCCCGGGGATGAGGGCGAGGGGAGGGGCGACCTTTCTTTCGGGCATCTTGCGGCGAAAGTCTCGTTTGGGATTTTCCCTGGGGCGGTGCTCGCCGCGGGAGGGGAGTCGGGACCTGCCCTCCGCCCTTTCCAGAATCGGACGCTCGGAATTCACTCGCTCTGGTCGCTCCGAGGCTGGCCCCGCGCGGGACGGGGTTACCCACCCCACTGCAGAGAACACCACCTTCTCTAGAAGGAGATACAATTAAGCAAAGCTGTTTTTTAAACACCTCTAGACTTTCTCCAGGAAAACGAGCTGAGAGGTTTGTTTGGATTTGGGCTGTGATTGGAATTAGAAGGAGGCACTTTTTAACAAATCTAAATTCTACCCCCCCCCCCAAAGCACACACTCACGTACAGTCACGCGTGCGCATCCACACACGTAACTACACAAAAGAGATTTAGGGGTGCCTCTCAGAAGGATGAGAATCCCAACTTGTCGTAAACTGCTACTGTATTAATTTACTCTGTCGAACCTTATACTTTATGGAAGATAGACTAACAAATATTAAACCCCATGGTAACGATTAGAGGTTTATGGAAGGAAAAGAACCAAGAATCCACATAGAGAGCAAATTCTATTTCCATTTTAAGATTAAGAGAGGATGGTTGAAACGCCAGTCAGCTTAATTCTGCTTTGACTCTTAACAGAGCCTGGCTGGCCTTCATAACACGTGATCTGGGAAAAACTCGCTTAGAAATATGTCAAAAGCATCTCTTGAATACATTTGTAGTGAGAAAGAATAAGTGGCTCTTCGTGAATATCTGTCGGGGGAGGCTTATGTGAGTTCTCTCATCTGTAAACGTTTCAAGTGACTCTTTTAAGTCTTTCTACAAAACCATATGAGCTGTAGAAATCCTGTTCTGTTGGAAGTGTGAATAGAGAAGAAAGACATTTAAATATTTGAAGAAAAAGCAATCTTTTGAAGGAAAAAAACAATATTCAACATTTTTAGCCTATAAATAAATCATATCCTGTTTTATTCTGTTAGCCAAAGATAAGGTTGGAAATGAGAAAATTGGATAATGCTTATGGATTTAAAGGTAGCAGACATGGTATTCGATTCTGAGGAAATAAAGGCATAAATGGAAAAAATGGCTTAGTACGTAAATAGAAAAAAATGAACTTAGTAAAGAATGGCATTTAAAGGTTTATACAATCCTGTTCTGTTGGAAGTGTGCAAGGAAGAAATCCGGTCTCTTCAATTTAAAAACTGTCTTCTGAAACTTGCAATTTTCCACAGTTGGTTTCCTTCCCCTCTCTCCCCGAGAGAGCCCCTGCCGTATACAATAAAATATTATCAAATGAGCAGCTAAAAGGAGATTCTGCTAAATTCCCAAAGACAGTTCTCCCTGCATTTGAAAAAAATTACAGTCCATGAATAATCCCCCAGTTTATTAACTAGAAACTCATTCACAGCATGACTTTGCTAAAGCTGGGAGGGGTGTTTGTTTTAAATGCTTAAAACCCTGATGCAACAGAATTACTTCATGTTTTAAATGTCAGGTGCCAAAAAATTCCAAACTGATTAACCCTGCAGGGTTTCACATCCAAAGCACAAACCTGTCTGAATGAACCAGGATAAAAGAATACCTTTAAACTACAGCCATCTAAACTGAGATGATTATTTCAGAAGTAAGTAGTGGAGTGTTTCTGGAATAAACCTGCTCAGTATATGAAAAGCTACTTTATCTGAATTACAAATAACTGCACCCACATGCTATGGGAACCAGTGGAATCTGAAACTTAAGTGTCTTTGTCAGTAGATGGCTACAATTCTCTATTTTTAACAATATGTGAAAATCTTTCTGCTTTTGCAGTGCATTATTTTTATCAGTGGTTATTTACTGTTTAATGTTTTCAAACACACTTACTAAAAAATTGGAAACATCTATAGAGGTTTGTGTTTCATTTCATTAAGATAGATTTTCACACAAGTTCGTATTTAATCAAATGCCTTTTGCTCATATATGTAAAGATTTGTTCAGACAAAATGTAATAGAAATTAGAGAAAACAACCTTTAAACTACACTCACCTACTCATCATAGTTCTCAGGCTCTAGACCAGTGCATGGACTATTTTTTTTTTATGCCAGTTTTACAACATTTTCATGTTTTTCCTTTAAAACATCCCTTGTAAGGTATCTACAAAATTTTAGCAATTACATTAAAGAGAGCGGTAGCCTTGAGCCACAGAACATTTATAGACAAGAAAGAATAGCAGACTATTCTATTTTTACATCTTACTTTAAAGGATAACCCTTATGAGTGTTTATTTTTTAATTACTTGTATATTTTCCATTGTAAATATGGTTTTCAAAATATAAAGCATTAAATTGCTGTGCTCTTGAAAAAGATACTTCCGCCACACTAAAACTGAAACAAAGTTGCAAATGTTTCTCTGCATGAGGTGTTAGCTTCAAAATATGTCAACATTAAAATAACAATAGCTCAGCTAAAAATATTCAGCTATCCTACTTCTTGATTAAAAAGTTACATATAGGTTGTCTGAGTCAGGGAAAACTTCAGTATTGCATTTCTCAGTTATTTTTACTTAAGTAAATCAACAAATATTTGTGTCACTCTTGATTATAGGAAGTACTCAATCATATTAGCACTCATTAGAATTTTGAAAAGATTTTTCAAAAATTTATGCACTAGGTTACGGCAATTTAATCATCCCCTTGGAGTCCTATTCTGTTGCATACTGCATAGTTGTGGGATTTGGCAAGACAATTTGTCTGTATTTTCCTGTTCATTCTATAATATAAAGGGATAATACCCACCTCACAGGATGGCGGTGTGAACTTCAGGTGATATTTAAGTGCTCTATAAAAGTAAAGTTCTATGAAACAGAAGGGATTATATTTACAACTGTCCTAAAAAAATTAAAACAAAACCCCAAAAGACAGCTATTCCTAAAGGCTCTGAGAAGATTCAGCTAAGTGACTTTTACCCAGAGCCTAAAGGCTAATGTATGGTTCTGGTCCAGGCTGGAGTGCCAACATTTTGACGCCTAAGCCAGCGGAGAAAGTGAGCTAAAGGCGAGTCTCTGAAAATGTTTGATGACCTAAATTTCATGCTTTTGGCAATAGCAAAATAAGCATATTTTAAATACCTCAAATATCCAAAACTCTCAGGGGTAAAGGTGTGCCCCATTAGATAAAATTCCTGATGAATAAAATATCCTTTTAAACTCAAAAAGTAAGATCTAAAATAAATAATAAAATCAAAGCTCTTTGAAAATATGGTATATATCACACACACTGCTTTGTTTCCTAACGTGTAAGACATTAGATTTCAAAGGTTATCTCAGTTGGTTCTTAGCAAGCCTGTATAGTAGGCAGGGACTATTATTGCTGTCTTCAGATGAAGAAACTGATCTTGTTCCCGGTCACTTGCTTATTAGTGACGGAATCAGGATGAGATCCTGGCTCCGCTGACTGGGGAACGCCTGGCACTTATGGATTATCAAGCATCTTCATAGTGGTTATCAAATTACTGCAGAGTTTGACAAACATAGTGGGGTTTTTTTAGGTGCTTCTGAGGGCACTTGACACTCAGTTATAAACTATGGTTTTTGTAAATCTCATGTGTGTCCTACTTTTTTCTTCATCAGCAGACTGTCAGGCATCAACAATTTTTGCTGCTTTGTATTTCTGTTTTAAGGAGGCCTTCCTTCCTTTTGGTTGGCAGCTACTGATCTATGGCAGTAGAATTTACCAAATTTGTTAGAACTTGTAAATGAAAATATAAAATGAGGATAAGTAAGAGTAAATGAATTGGGTTTGGGGCTTAAACTTTGTGCCATCTACTTTAGTTACATTTATGTTTGCTTCTGGATTCTTACCTATATTCCGTTATTGTTCAAATGCAGCATGCATGATCTTAGAACAAGTTCCATACATTTTTACGGGTAATTCAATTTTTATATAGGAAAATGAGAATTTTCAATCATAACGCAATTCTATAAACATAAGATTGCCGAAATGTTATTCTTATATGACTCTATCCCAAATTTGAAAAATTCCACATTATGAAGTCTGTTTTTAAAATGCTATTTTGCTGAGTCTACCAAGTTAATTATTCATGATTTTAAAATGACTGCAGTTGTCAGTAGTACTACATAGTTCATGAATTATTATTTCCATGTGCACAATTAAGGCGATATGAATTAGTTCCTAACAAAACTCTGTTACATGAATTTCTTACCTTGCAATTAAATTTTTTTTAATGGACATGACCTCCTGTGGCCCTGTTTTCATTTAGTTCTCATTGCTAGCTTATATTACTATTTAGGAAAGAGCTCTTGAACCTGCTAAAGATACTAAATATTTAATTATGTTCTTATCTGGTGTATTTAATGTCAGAATTGTATTGTTTGCCTAATTGAGATGGTAATCAATGGAAATAAGGACCTTGTGTCTCATATATATTAAACTAAACATATCTGGGCCTCAGAAGACGGCTGGCCATTTGTGTAGTGGAAAATAGAAAATAAGAATATACCCTGGCCTGGAAGTTCCCTGGTGGCCTAATGGTTAGGATTCTGGGCTTTCACTGCTGTGGCCCAGAGTTCAATCCCTGGTAGGGGAACTGAGATCCTACAAGCCGCGCGGTGCAGCCAAGAAAAAAAAAAAAAAAAAAAGAATATACCCTGGTCTAAATCTTTTAAGTCTTCCTACAATTGATAATTATGATACAGACAAAGTCGCCCCTGAAAATGGCATTTTATTCTTTTCCTTTCTTCATCCTCTCCAGTATATCTAAGGGTATCAAATATTAATTTAATTAGTATAAATATGATATATAAAGTTAGAAATCTGGAAATCAGATTACCATACTCTGAAAATTTAATTAAGAATTTAAAATGATTGCTATTATTTCTTCTTTTGTGAAAGATCAAGCAAAGGTGTAACTTTTTCTAGGGGCAGGGGAGGAATTTTGTTCATTAAACATACGGAAATAAAGTCGACATAACTCAGAGATTTATCTGGTGTGAAAGGACATTTTTCTTTTTTTGGCCTCACTGCGCGGCATGTGGGATCCTAGTTCCCTGACCAGGGATCAAACTGGAGCCCCCTGCAGTAGAAGGGCAGATTCTTAACCCCTGGACCACCAGGGAAGTCCCAAGGACATTTCTTAAAAATTATACTTTTATGTGGCACTTCTTGCTCTGGTTCAACTTTGTGTAAGATCAAAGACTGAAAAAAAAAACAACAACAACAGTCATGTCTTCTAGGAGTTGTCATTTGGTAGCAAAGGTAGACACATTCCTAAATAGTTTAGATACTAGGCAGACTGGCAGTTAATTATACCAGAACTTTATGGGATATGTTATGAGGGGACGATGGAAAGAGGAATTCTTACTATAAGGTAGGAAAAGAATCTGGGAAGACTTCTTGGAAAAGGTAAATTGGGACTTGAAGGAAAATGTAGTGTTTCGGATAAGCAGCGCTCCACAGACAGGGAACTCTGTGAGTAAATGATCCACAGAATAGCTAATGTTTTTTGACACTTTGTGTGCTAGGTATTTTACGTGCATTAACTCACTGGATTCCAAACAGTCCCGTGAAAGAGGTACCAATATCCTAAGTCGCAGGTAGGAAAAGGGAAGCTTGTGGAGATGGGTGCTGAGGCAGGGAGAGGTCTGCCTGCCAGGCTTAAAACCAGGAGGTGAGAGTGGGTTCCATCCTGTTTGCGAAATCATCAGTGGGACTTATAGGTATGAAGCATAGAACTGAGGTAAGGCTAAGGGCAGTGTTTCCCAAGTTTGCCTTTGAGGGTCACTGGGGTTACTTTTTAAAATAGAGATTTCCAGGCCCCTCCCCTGGAGGTTCTGATCCTGTTGAAGTGGGGCAGGACCCTAAAGTCTGTATGTTTAACAAGCACCTCAGGTAAGATATTTTGATTAGCAAGTTGGACACACTTGATTAACTTAATTAATGCACAGCAGGAAATAAGGCCTCTGATTTCTAGTTGGTGCTCAATGATTTGTAGAATTGGAAAGTTTTTTTAAGAGACTACAGTTTGGATTTCATTCTCTGTTTAATGGGGTGGAATTGAGACTTATGAGCAGGGTATGAAATTATTAGATACTTACAGAAAAAAATGAAGTGTTATTTATAGTAAGAAAATGTGGAGTTTTGTTAAAATTTAAAATGTCTTTTTTCTTTTTTTACTTCCAATAAGTTGCTTTTAAAATGATGAAAGGCTAAGTATTAAAGAGGTGCCTAAAGCATTTTAATTTTAGAATGGAATCTTAGGGATTGTGGTGAGAATAAGTATGTATGTTTTAACGTGACATAACTATTAGTGATTCCACCTTTTAAAATAATAGTATCTCTGATTTTAAAAGTAATACATCTTTTTTTTTGGACCTCAATACTGATGGAAATATTTGTTTCTCTTCCTTCCTGGTTCCACTGTCTTCAGGCTTCTGACCCCATTACTTTCTCCATCACTTTTAGCTGGCAAGGTTGCCTTCTACTTACCAGAGAAAATAAACACCATCACATGGAGACTGCCTCAGCTTCCTGAGTGAAACTGGCAAGTCAGCATCCATACCTGCACCCTCCTTTGGGTACCAGCTTCAGGGAAGAGGTGTTAAGCAAGGTCATAGCCCTCCATCTGTTCCTAGGGTGCCATATCCTCCTGCCACCTCAAGAATCTCCTTTACCATTTATGAACTAGTCCCCTGTTCTCTAATTTGAGTGGTATATGGACCTTTTTTTTTTTTTTTTTTTTGTGGTACGCGGTCCTCTCACTGTTGTGGTCTCTCCTGTTGCGGAGCACAGGCTCCGGACGCACAGGCTCAGTGGCCATGGCTCACGGGCCCAGCCGCTCCGCGGCATGTGGGATCTTCCCGGACCGGGGCACGAACCCGTGTCCCCTGCATCGGCAGGCGGATTCTCAACCACAGCGCCACCAGGGAAGCCCTATGGACCTCTCTTTTCAGGAAAGACTCTTGCAGATTTCCAGGGATGACAAACTTTAAATAAACAGGCATAAGCTCTGTGCTTTATAGCTCTTATATAAGATAAAAACAATTTTATAAATTAATATAAATAAACTACAAAATAAAATTCAATAGCTAGTTTACAGTTATAAAAAAGCAAATTTAGAAATTAATACAAATAAAACCGTAAAATGTAGGATATTCAAATATACATAGTTTAATAAGAGAAATGAAACTAAATTGCAACTTGAAAGTTTACGTATTTGATGGCTATTGCCCAGGTTCTTTTAAGTTCTTCATGCATATATCTCTCTGGGCCATGGGGTGACTCATCTTCCTCATTTCACTACTCTTAACAAGATAAATTAAGCCTTCCTCTAAGAAATCTGCTGTGGCCCCACATGCCCTAGTTTGTTTCCCTTTGGGTATTCCAGTAGAACTCTGTATTTATCATAGGACACTATATGTTATAAACTGCCCATTCACCTTTCAGTCTCTACCATCTACCCATGTAGTTTAAGTTGAATCCCCAGCACCCATCCATTGAGATCATAAAATAACATTATATCCTTCTCTTACCTGCTACAATAGGACCATTTCCCCATGCATTACTCTTTGAAAACATTTCTATTCACCTCATACTATTCATCATACTTTAAAGGTGTATTTAACTTTTCCCCTATTGTTGAATATTTAGATTGCTTTCAGCTTTTCACTTTTACAAATTTTATAAATTTTATTTATATCCCTTATTTTCTTAGAATAGATCTCTAATAGTTGAATTACTGGGTCCTGAGGAGTAAATATAATCTAGTGGTTAATGACTTAAGTTCAGTTCTCCGTTGGCTTTGATGCCTGCTAGCCATGTGACCATTAACAAGATGAATAAACTCTCTTTCAGTTTCCTTATTTTAGTATAGGGATATTTAGTTCATATATATTTATATACATATGAATAGAACAAGTAATTAGAACAATGGCTGAATCTCAATAAATGCTAGCTATTATTTTGTACTTACAAAAAATATTTGATGTAGGTATTCGCAAATGACAGGTAAATTTTACCTGTTTACACTTCCAACTTCAGTGATGGGAACACTTCATCAAATTACAAAATTTTCAGTTAGAAAATGAACACGCAGTAGATTTCACAATATGGGCACCAATTTGAAGCACCTCTACAACATCTGCTTGGGAGAACTGTTAAAATGTTTGCCACTGCGAAACAATAAGAAAACCAAAGAAACAATGGCGCGTATTTACATCAACACCTAGAAGGCATTGCTTTAAGGCGTCCATTCCTTGCGCGTATGGAGAGGTAAAGGGTAGCTTTCTTTACCTCAAGGGAAACTCAGGCGGAGCGCCTCTAAGGTTTTGGAGAGCTGTTCAGCGTAGAAACAAAGTGCAAACCGCAAGGAAACAAAACAGTGGGTCTCCGCCAGTTTTAATAAGTTTCGCTGCTCCAAAGGAGTGTGTTTAGGAGAGCGGAAGTGGTCAAGTTTCAGCTTCTTCCATTCCTCCCGGATACCCTCCTGGAAGTTCAAGTTCATTGGCTCCTTTCAGTCGTCTCGGTTCTCTCAAGGAAGCTTCCTTGTCTCCCTGGCAACCTGAGCTGCCACCAATTGAAGCTGAGGATTGGTGGTCACGTGTCCCCTACCCCTCCCCGAGCGGAGGCAACATGGTGGCTCCGTCAAGCCGTAGCTGCGAGATTTGAATTACCCTACTTGTAGCTGCTGCGTCCCTGCTGATGGCGTCTCCGGCGTTGTGCGGTTCACGTCAGAGCCCAGAGGGACTCCCTGGAGACCCTTCCTCACAAGAAGAAGATGAGGATTGTGATCCTGAAGATCCTGTCAGCGACTCGGGTTCATACTCCTCTACAAGTACCGATTATGAGTAAGGTTCTCGAAGAGGGACAATTAAATCCATTCCTTCTGCCTGGAGAGTGTACACGTGGGCTGGGGGGAATTCGAGAGTGTTGGCGTGGTAGAGACTGAGTGTTTGAGGCTCTATAATAAGTGGGGTTTATTTGCACCACGTTTCAATTGTGTGATAATGTGAGCCGAAATGACTGTGCCATTCTTTGTTACTTTAGGTTTTTGTGATTTTCAGAGGAGGAGGTTCTCTTCTTTGTGGTGGTTTCTGTAATATATGAGAGTGTATCTATCTGTTAGAGTGTTCATAAAATTCTGTTCTGTCGCAGTGTCTTCTTGCTTTGGTGTCATGATCTTGGTGACTTTAACCTCACTAGTGTTTGGAGTGAAGTGACACCCTCAACGTTTTATGTCAACTATTTAAATTATGTAGATTTTTCTGGTTATAAAAATAAATAGATATATAAAAGAAAGAAAATCCACCCTAGCCTCACCATCGAGAACAACCTCACTTAGCATTTTGGGGGGTATTTCTGCTGTATTTTCCTATACATTCCCATGGTTTTCTTGTTTTCTATTTTATGTTATAATGTAATTTTTAAATACAGAATATCTAAGTGTTATTTTCTACTTTCTTATCCCTAAAAATAATGAAAAAGTTATTTTTATTCACAGTACCCAATGCTACTTCAGTTTTGAAGGAATTTATCCCTTACTGCTATGGATTAGAAAAGTCAAAGTAATTAGTGGTAGCTTGAAATGACTAGCATTGAAAAGATTTTGGTGCCAAAACATCGCTCAGTGACTGCCATATATAGTCATTTTTAGGATGACATTTTATGTGTATTTAGAAATAACAGTTACAAGTATTTAATGTGTATTTAGGAGTATCAGTTACGTGGCAATTATTTTCACCCATAGGTATGTAAAACATTTTTATCATTATCTTTAAAAGCACAAGGGAGAAAACCATCACTAATGGCTGCTTAATTATATTCTAGAGGCTTAATGAGGACAGATTATATTCTGGAAGACTTGAACAAATTTAAGGATCAAATACTTTGTACAATCTTCTACTGTGGTCGTTTAAAAAATAATTACAAAATTCATGGCAATCAAGCAAGGCTGCTGGAAGGAAGTATGGATTATGTGGAACCTTATTTGGTCTTACTATGGGAGCCATAGACAGTGTGAGATTCAAATTCTTGCTTTCTCTAAATCTTAGAATCACACATTTTTAACCCAGAGAGAATCTATAATATTCCCATGGTCACACAGCCGAATGTTGTCAATGGAGAAATTTAAGAGACCTGATTTCAAACGGTGTGCATTGATTTTGATGAGTGAATAAATGAGCTAGTCCTTTTTTCTAGGAAATAAGCAAGCTGAGAACTCGTGTTAGAAAACTTATTTCAAAGCATTTTGTGATTTGGAATACATGTGTGCATATATATATATATGCACACATATATAATATTTTAGTTTTTTAAAAAACAGGCATTAAACTTTCTATATCAGTCATTCACTGATCACTCCACATATTCCAGTGTCTTTATTATCCTAATAATAAAAGTACAGGAAATCTCAATTGTAAACTGTTTGGCTGGTCTATATGTCAAGTCCTACCAAGATTCAGATTTTATGGCTGTCGCTTCTTGGTGTTTAGGACATGAGAGTTGATATACACTGACCAGGTAGGCTTCTGTTCTGTTTTTTTTTAAATGGTATTTACTTCCCTAAGCTGCAGCGTCACCAATGCAAAAGGTGGGCTTCCCAGCATGGACAGGATACTGGAACATGTGGATTCAAGGCATAGGGATGCGAACCTAAGCTTTCTCATCAAAGCTAAGAGATATGAATTGCCTATTGTCTTTCATTGCCTACGTGGAGGTTATTAAAGAAGTTATGCTACTTTTTTTTTTTTTTTATGCTACTTATTGATTCACATAAAGTATCCTGAACTTTCAGGGTTCTAGTTGATTTCTGCATATTCTTTCCGGAAATTATCATTGTTTCTTGCATGCTTTGAAACTGAAGACCAGTTTGAGCTGCAATAGTCAATATAGAATTAATAAGTTTATCATTTTTTAGATAAAATGTGTCTAGGGTACATCTGGTATAGTACTTTTAATAGGTTTGTTTAAGACTTATAAGAGGAAATTTTTAGATGCAGTACATCTTAACCTGGCATATTGGCAAGTTCCTGAGGAAGCTTCAGAAGTAATACTGGGGGGTGGGTTGGGTTGAGGAAACTGTTGACTAGTTTCAGTATTAAAAAAAAAAATTATTTACTTATTTGGTTGCACCGGGTCTTAGTTGAGGCAGGTGGGCTCCTTAGTTGCGGTGCTTGGGCTCTTTAGTTGTGGCGTGCAAACTCTTGTTGTGGCATGCATGAGGGATCTAGTTCCTTGACCAGGGATCGAACCTGGGCCCCCTGCATTGGGAGCACAGAGTCTTATCCATGGCACCACTAGGGAAATCCCGACTAGTTTCAGTGTTGAAATAACAGAAATTATACATTTACTTGCAATAATGCCATGCCTTCTTTTCTTTGGTTTACAACTACCCAACTCATTGAAGCCACATTGGTTCATGTTGGCCAAAGTCATCCATTTTATGACTTAGAGTTTTGATTTTTTGAAGTGAATTGTTTATTGTTGTGAGTTTTAAAGCCTTGACTGATGGAGAGAAAAAAAGGATACTTTAAAAAGAGAATTTAGCTATAAAATGCTAAGGAGCTTCCACTGACAAGAAGATTGACTGGAGAAGAAGGAAAATATGTCCTTTAAATTTTTTTTTCTGAGGTTTTTTAACAACATTACTGAAGTATAATGACATACAATAAACTGCACATATTTGAAGTATACGGTTAAGTTTTGATAAGTTTTGACATGTATACATCTGTCAAGATAATGAACATATCCATCTCATCCAGAAGTTTCCCCATGTGCCTCCCTCATACTACTCATGCCTGCCTCACTCTTTATAACCGCTAATCTGCTTTCTGTATTGATAGCTGAGTTTGTGTTTTCTAGAGTCTTATAAAAATGGAGTTATGTAGTATGGACTCCCTTTTTTGTATGGCTTCTTTTAATCAGCATAATTATTTTGAGACCATTCATTTTGTTGCCTATATGTTGTTCGTTCCTTTTAATTTCTGAATAGGATTTATTTCTGAATAGGTTTCCATTTATTTCTGAATAGGGTTTCCTTTTTATTTCTAAATAGGATTCAGCATAATTATTTTTTTTCTTTGTGATTATTCAGCATAATTTTTTTGAGACTCGTTCATGTTGTTGCCTAGATGTAGTTCTTACCTTTTTATTTCTGAACTGGATTCCATGGATATATCAAAATTTGTCTTTTTCTTGGGTTTTAACTTGGGAATGTGCTACTCAAAGAATAAAAATATTTCATTCAAAGTTGTGATGCAATATATTAATATCAATTTAGTGTAGTATTTTCCTTTTTCTCTCCTGCTCTGAACCTTGACTTTTTCCTTTTAATTTAATTTTTCTTTTATCAAATTATATAGATTAAAAAGTCAAATAGTATGTAAGTGGGTTTATGATGAGACATGGTAATTCTCTGCCAGCATCTCTGTATGCTTCCAGCTCAGCATGTTTGAAGAGAATTCATTGTCTGCCTTGTTTCTCCTCTAGTGTTGCCCATCTCATTTGCTGACCTCACTCTCTTCTTACTCAGGTCCTCAGATCTAGTAAGTCTTCAATCCTGTTGACTTGCTTTTCTGATATCCACCCCACCACCTCCTCCTGCTTCTCACAGGCATTGCCTTACTTAAAGGGCTTGCGTCTCTCATTTACCAGTTGTCTAACTGGTCTGGGTGCCTCTAATTTCTCCTGTTTTCAGTCTTTCTCCCATACAGCTGCCAGAGTTTGTTTTCTAAAATCATTTTTCTCTTAGAGAACCTACTACAAAAAGATATAATGTAGCAGTTTGGATCAAAAATAGAATTAAACACATGCATGAATATTACCAGCGAAGCTAACTAAAATGAAGTAGATATCCACGTGCTTAACCAGGTCATCCCTGTGATCAGGAGGAGAAGGCCGAGATTTAAAAACTAACAATAATACTTCAGGTTTGTTTGCTGATGACTGTATTATTCAGAGAATTCAACCACTTCAATTACAATGGAATGTCTTTATAATGTAGCCTGAAATAACTGAGACTTTTGAAAATGAGACTAATTCTGTTAGTATTCATAGCACGTTTGCAGTGTTGGAATAATTTTTTCAACAGATTATTATGAGAGGCATCCTGGTACAGTGTAATAAGTACTAGATTAAGAGGAGGAGTCAGACAACCTGAAAGTGTTAACATTTTCATTTCATCAAGTTTTCTCTGGTCTCGAGGGATTCAGAATTAGGAGAATTCTTGGTTATAACTTACTGTTTTACAAGATGTCTCAAGACTCCTTTATACTAAGGGGCAAGTACTTAAAGAGAAAAATAAAGGCTGAAAGTGTAAGCATTTCTACCTCTTTGGAACTGAAGTCTTTGTGTAGATGACCTAGAAAAGACATGCTTTTCTTTAACATGAAAACTGTCTTCCTGGTACTGAGAAACTTGATGGGCCTTCATCTATTTTGACTTTTATTTCAAAATTAAAAATATTAGGACAATTGTTTTAGGGCAGTGGAACTGTATGATACTATAATATCATATAGTATCTGTATAATACTATACAGATACTGTATATATCTGTATGATACTATAATTATACTATAATGGGATGTACACCACGAGAGTAAACTGTAATGTAAGTTGTGGATTTGAGGTGATTATGTTGTGTCAATGTAGGTTGATCGATTGTAATAAATGTACCACTCTGGTGAGGGATGTTGATAATGGAGGAGGCCATGCAAGTGGGGGGACAGGAGTATATGGGAAGTCACTCTACCTTCTGCTCAGTTTCGCTGTGAACCTGAAACTGCTCTAAAAAAGAAAAGTCTTTTAAATCATCTTTCTACTCAAAAGCTTGATGGCCTCCCAAATAAACTCCAGATTCCTTAGGATGCTTTTTAAAGCTCTTTTGGATCTGTCCCTACCCTATCTGATCTCATCTTTGATGATCTTCCTTTAAGTCACCTGTATTCCTGTTTGTCTTAGCTCTGGCCTCTATTTAAAAAACATCCAAGGGAATTAATTCCCTGGCTGTCCAGTGGTTAGGACTCTGCACTTCCACTGCAGGGGGCATGGGTTTGATCCATGGTTGGGGAACTAAGATCCCACGAGACGTGTGGTGTGACCAAAAAAAAAAAAAAAAAAAATCCTAGACTGAGTGGCTTATAAACCATAGAAATGTATTTCTCACAGTTCTGGAGGCTGGAAGTCCAAGATCAGGATATCAGCATGGTCAGGTACTGGTAAGGGCCCTCTTCCACGTTGCAGGCTGCAAGTTCTCATTGTATTTTCACATAGCAGAGAGGAGAAGCAAGTTCCCTGTGTCTCTTATGAGGGCACTAATCTCATTCGTGAGGGCTGCACCCTTATGACCTCATCCAATTCTAATTACTTCCCAAGAGGCCCACCTCCTAACACCATCCCACTGGATGGAAATGTTTCAATATATAAATTCTGGGGGAACATAAACATTCAGTTCATAATATTACTACACTGAAATATTCACCCATTCTCATTCCTAACATTTTCTTTCATACCTACACTTATACGTATTGATACTTTGTTCTCTGTTTGAAACACCTTTTCTTCCTATCTCTGCTTGTCACAATCATTCAAGTTTTCATTTAAGTGCCACCTTCTCCTAGGACCTTATTTGATCCCTCTTAGACTTAATTTCTCCAGTAACAGTTTTTCTCTTATAGCAGTTTTCATTCCTCACTTTTGTCACTTGCATTTCAGCTAGGTGATGAGCTCTCTGTCCACCTGACATCTTTAAAAGCACAATAAAGCCCTATCAAAAAATGATTTGCTGGTCTTTGATTTCAGTTCTACCAGAGTTAGATCGTATCCTTAACTTAGTTATGTGTAGACATGCCCTGTTTAGCAGAAGGGCTGGGGTAGGGAATGGGGTCATTATTAGCATAGTTGTAGTGGAGATGTGTTCCTGATGTAAAAATTTATTTCATGCATCGACTACACAGGTAGTAGTTCACTGGCTGATCCCTTCTTCTCTGACATGCTCCACATTTGTTCCAGTGGTAACTGGCTGGGCTAGAAGCAGCATCATCAGCTCCCACCAGGTTCCCCACCTCCTCAAGCTGCTGTTAACAGCTAGCATAGATTTTAACCCTTAAAATCATGGTTTCCTTTTAGAAAACAATCAAAAGACTTCAGTGGTGAAAATTAGATATTGCTGGTAGACAGAACACAGAAATGAAAACACAGAAAAGCATTAGGCAGACCCATACTTACTCAACAAGCCCCAGATAGAATCCATGATAATTTGTCATGGTGTTTTTATTTTGTGTGGTTTGTCTCTGTACCTAGGATTGTCCTGCTGTACCTATTAGCACTATATAACTATGTAACTACATGTGTTGGACACTTTGGTAAAGCACATTGTGCTTTCCCCACTAAAATGAAAAAAAAAGTATTATAACAGGTTTGAAGTAGTAGCAAAAGTCTTTTCCTTAAGGAAATGTGCCATGAGGGCTGGCTATTTTGTTAATGTTTTTTCTTGTGGTGGCCAAGGAAATTGTGATACTACTTCATTTGGTGAAAAATGCTGACATTAACTCAACTAAGGACCTGAGAGATTCAATAACTTAGAAGAAGAAAAAAAGATTTAGTATCAACATAGAATTTTGAAACACCTGAGTAATTGAGAAACTTAAAAGCATTATCTGAAGTTCATTTTTTTTAATATACTGTTAGAGCTTATGTAATTGAACTTGTTTATTTGCAAATCAGCGAGTTTTTCTTTGGTAAGAAGGACTCTGTTCACATTTACCGCATCATTTAGGGCCTTGAAACCAATTAAAGTGCTGTGAAACTTTGCAGGCAGACTATAAATATACAGTTATTTCTGTTTAGAGCAAAGTAGAATGAACAAAATAAAAACCTCATTGAAAGACATTTGCACAATGACAGCTTTGCATCTTGCACCATAGACTCTCAAAAAAATGAAAGAATATTTATATTAATATTGATTAATGTAACCCATGTATTATAAAAATCTTAATTAAAACTGCTAGATTTAATTCCTTTCTAAAAATAAATATTTTAGACTTCCCTGGTGGTGCAGTGGTTAAGAATCCACCTGCCAATGCAGGGGACAAGGGTTTGAGCCCTGGTCCAGGAAGATCCCACATGCGGCAGAGCAACTAAGCCTGTGCACCACAACTACTGAGCCCGTATGCCATAACTACTGAAGCTCACGTGCCTAGAGCCCACGCTCCGCAACAGGAGAAGCCACCACAAGGAGAAGCCTGCGCACTGCAGCGAAGAGTAACCCCTGCTCGCCGCAACTAGAGAAAGCCCACGAGAAGCAATGAAGACCCAATGCAGCCAAAAATAAATAAATAAATTTTTAAAAAACTTTAAAAAATATTTTATTTTGGAATAAATTTAGATTTACAGAAAAGTTGAAAAGATAGTACAGAGAATTCCGGCAAATTCTTCACCCAGTTTTTCTCTGATGTTAACCTTTTACACAAATAGGGTACATTTTTCAAAACTAAGAAATTAACATTAGTATAGCACTATTAACTAAACTCTAGACTTTATTCAGATTTCACCATTCCCCTACTTATGTCCTTTTTCTGTTCCCAGATCCAATCCAGGGTATCATATGGCATTTAGTCATCACATCTCCTTAAGTCTCCTCTGGTCTGCAGCAGCTTCTCAGTCCTTCCTTGTTTTTCATAACCTTGATCACTTGGTTAAGGTGATGTCTGCCAGGTTTCTTCACTGTGAAGTCGCTGTTTTTCACTTTCCATACTCTGTTCTTTGAAAGCACGTCACTGAGTCCAGTCTATGCTAAAGAGGAAGAAAGATTAAGCTCCATCTCCTGGAGTGAAGAGTGTCTATATATTATATTAATTTCATTATTAATAAATAGTTACAATGAAAAGTTGGCGGTTTTGTTTTATTGTTGTTTTTAATACACCCCCTCCATTCTAATAGAACTAGTTTGAGAGAACATTCTTTCCAACTCTGTTAAACTTTCTGATACGTTAATCAGTTATGCTCTTGATGTTTTTCTAAATAGGAAGTAATCACCTGTAGTAGGAATAAGGAACCCTTTGGGAATCCTGAACTGTGGCCTTAAAGGTAGTATTTAGTTTTGGTTCATATGTTACCAGCACTTAGCCTGGAATCTAGTAAATAGAGATCATTGGAGGCATCTTCATTTATTGCTAGGGGTTGGAAAAGTGCAGAAGTACAGGAGCTATATCTAATAAAGGTGTAAGTTCCTCTCCAGTTCTGACTGTGGTGCAAGAGGATAGGAACTGTCATTTATTTGGCCTTTACCATGCCAGGCACATTATTTTATTTGCTGTTGATAACGGCCCTGTGAGGTAGCTATAATCTGTTTTCTGGAAAAGGAAACCTAAAGCTTAGAAAAGTGAAAATCTCAATAGAACAGTGTTTGAACCAAGGTCTGTGACCTCTCAGGTCATTTTCTTTTTACTATATGTTTTGTCTTCTTTTTCAGTTTCCTATGTTCATTTCCTTGTCTTTATTCCTGTCTCTTTTCTCCCTTCTTTTAATTTCTCCCTTTAAAAAAAAAATTATTCTACTTAAAGTGAAATATTTTTTTAAATATAGAGCTTAAGAAAGTGGATCTCATTCATTGCTGGTGGAAATGTGAATTGGTATAGTGTTAGGGTAAAGACACCTATCTATCTATCTATCTATCTATCCCCCTACATAAAAGAATGGTTACTGTATTGTTGTCCATAGGGGCAAAAAAAAAAAAAAAAAGAAAAAGAAAAAAAGTGAACACAAAGCTTATCAGTAGGTGAGTGACCAAATGTGCTACACCCCTCAATGTAGCCATTAGAGGTTTTTAAATTGTTTGTTTAGTGATAAATGATAAAGGGGTGTGTGTGTGTACGTGTGTGTAGACTCCACTCACTTTTTCAAAACAAACAGTAACAAATAACCCTATATATGTTTTCTATGGTTATAAGAACACAGACTAAAAAAATTTTTTTATTGAAGTATAGTTGATTTACGATGTTTGTTTTTGGTATACAGCAAAGTGATTCAGTTATACATATATATCTATATTGTTTTTCATATTCTTTTCCATTATGCTTTATTGCAGGATATTGAATATATCAGTAGTTCCCTGTGCTATACAGTAGGACCTTGTTGTTTAGAACACAGATTTTTAACATGTCAGTGAAAGGTAGGAAGGGAGAATGACATGTATGATAATTACGTGCCCATTTATATAAAATAAGTCTGTGCTTATATGTGCATGAAAGTACAGTCACCAACTAGAAATCTAGTCAACACCAGTTCTTTCCTCTCCCTCATTATCACATCTAATCCGTCTCAATGTCCTGGTGATTTTCAAGCATTTCTCAAATGTTTTTCCTACTTTCCATTTCCTCTACAATTGCCTTAGTTATCATCTTTGCTTGGACTATGGAAACAGCCCCCTAAATGGCCTCTTATCTTTTAAAAAAAAAAATAATTAATTAATTTTTGGCTGCGTTAGGTCTTTGTTGCTGCATGGGGTTTCTCTAGTTGCGGCGAGTGGGGGCTACTCTTAGTTGTGTGCGGGCTTCTCATTGTGGTGGCTTCTCTTGTTGTGAAGCATGGGCTCTAGGCACGCGGGCTTCAGTAGTTGTGGCACACGGGCTTAGTTGCTGCGCGACGTGTGGGACCTTCCCTGACCATGGCTCGAACCCGTGTCCCCTGAATTGGCAGGCGGATTCTCAACCACTGCGCCACCAGGGAAGCCCCTGGCCTCTTATCTTGAATCTTGTTCACCTCAATTCCTTCTTCTATTGTCCTGTCAAAGTAGATCTATTCAGGGATTTCTAACATGTAAACCCCTCTACCTAAAACTCTTCATTGATGCTCTCTTACCTACACAACAAAACCCAAACCCTTTGCCAGGGTCCAAGAAGACTTGCAAAATTACAACTTGCAAAATTAGACTTCTCCTGTCATTCCCCACCTCACTACCTCCACTCTGGCAACTGCAGATTAGCTTTAGTGATCCACCTAGGCCATGGGGACTACCCCTCAAGGCCTTTGCTTGTGCTGGTACTTCTGCTTGGGATTCTCTACTTGTCTTCCGCTTCAGCGCCCCAAGCCCTCCTCCCTAGATACTTATTGCTTTAAAACTCACCTCTGGGGTCTCCTCTACCAGAAAGTCTCCCTTGACCTCATCCTCAACCCCAGGCTAAGCTGGATGACCTCTCTTTTGCACCTACCATGTGCATTGTCATGAATTCCTTCTCAGTTTCTCTTCCTCACTAGACAAGGGAAGGAACTGAGGTTTTCATCTTTGTAATTCCAGTACCGTCCACCATGCCTGGCACCGTGTATTTGTTCCACAACGGAGTGCCACCCCCTGTGGCACCTCCACCTGCAGGGATCTTTAAATCATAACCAAAAAGTGGTTTCGCATTCATATTTTAGAGAATAAGTGACTTCCCCGGTGGTCCAGTGGTTGAGACTCTGCACTTCCACTGCAGGGGGCCCGGGTTTGATCCCCGGTGGGGAACTAAGATCCTGCGTGCCACACCGCACTGCCCCCGCCCCCAGAAAAAGTATAAATTCCAAATTTTGGAGAATTAGGTGAACCATCTCCACGTTTAGCAGAGAGGGGAAAAATGTTTCTTTGGGGTCACGTATCTCTCATACAAACGACAGACCAGATTAAAAGGGTGAGATTGTAAAGCAAGTACATTTCATTCATTTTCTAATTAATATATATCTTCACAAGTAATTGTGTATAATTATGGTATTTTCATTGCGCCATTTTATTTTATTTTTTAATTAATTAATTTCTCTTTTGGCTGCGTCAGGTCTTAGTTGTGGCAGGCGGGATTTTTTTGTTGCAATGCGCGGGCTCTTCCTCGCACTACGTGGGCTTCTCTCTAGTTGTAGCACGTGGGCTCTGTAGTTGTGATACACGGTCTCTCTAGTTGTGGCGTGCGGGCTTAGTTGCCCTGTGGCATGTGGGATCTTAGTTCCCCGACCAGGGATCGAACCAGCCTCCCCTGCATTACATGATGGATTCTTAACCACTGGACCACCAGGGAAGTCCCTGTGCCATTTTAAATTATGGTACATTGTTATCTAAATTTTTTATGGTGGGGACACAGTTATTTAGACTCATCAGAGTAAAACTACAGAGATATTAAATACTGGTTTCTGCAGTTAAAGACAGATATAGTCAAAACAACTGATATGGTGAATAATCCACAGTAAGTAGTGCTAAGTGCCTACAATGATGCCACACACTGGGAACCAGCAAGTGCCAAAGAAATGTTAGTTTTGATATCTGGGGATAGTTATGCTTTTTTTTTTTTAACCATTCATATATAGTTAAAAATTCTATGTTAATTACCAACTACAGACCAGTGTAGTGGTTAGTTTCTGATTAATAGAATAGTGCATTTTTTGGATGAATGTTCACAGTATTTAGAAAGAGACACTTGACTTTTAAGTTAAAAGAACCAGGATTGCTAATAAACACTGCAGAAAACAGATGTCTTCTAACTGATTGAATGATTAGAACAGAAATTATATCGTGCCAGGATATTACAGCTCATGTTTCTGAAAAGTCTCTCCACATGTTAGTTCTTCCACTGTAACCAGTTTTGCTTTAAAGAAGAGCAGTTTGAAAGGTAAACTGTTCGTAACATTGAACAGGGTAGAGTTTGTGGCTAGGTCTGTTACCCTAAGATGGGTATTTTTGTTTTTTAATGCTCTTTGAATCATTTTAATAATAATAATTTTGTTTTTTTCAATGGCCTACTTCCCAGTTAAAAGGTTTTTTTATAATCACATGATGAATCGTGTAATGTGTGGTTTACTTTTCTTATTACAATTATTTGTTAAAAGAAATTTTATGAAATTATAGGCTACAGAAGTGATTATTATTAACTGTGATTACAAACTAGTTGTTTTCAGCAAAGATTTTAGTTCGTGGTGGGTGAATGTTCCTTTTTTGAAAACTTATTCTATAAACAAAGTCTTTTAATACTGGTAGGCTTTCACTTTTGTTTTAACGTGTCAGCCATGCTGAATAATTTCTTTGCAAATAGGATGTTTTTATGTGCAATTTCTGAATGTCTCCCATCTGTGGATATAATTGTATAATCAACTACTAATGTAAACCATTGTCCAGTGAAATTGTCTAAAGTGAACAGTAACCACACAGGGACCGAATTAAATTTAAAAAACAAAATAGAACCTTAGATTCTAGAAGAGGGCCATCTCTTTTTTAATTTGTTTTATTTTCTATCACTATGCCATTTTGATTCCGTCTCCTCCAGCCCCGGTTCTTTAAGGCTCTCCAAAAAGCATTCTACAGGAAATAATGTTGATGCTCACAATAAATTAGAATCAGTGAGGAGACTCTGAAATAATCAAAGAACTTTCACCCCTCCCGTCTCCCCGCACCCCAACCCCTACCCTCACCCGCCTGCCGGAAAGGCATAACTATTTTTCCCATGTTTGGCTGCGATTTAGATTATCTTTTCTCTTTTTCACAGCGACCTGGAGCCTGAATGGCTGGACAGTGTGCAGAAGAATGGAGAGCTGTTTTATTTGGAGTTGAGTGAGGATGAAGAAGAAAGCCTCCTTCCTGAGACACCTACTGAGACACCTACTGTGAACCATGTCAGGTTCAGCGAAAATGAGATTATTATTGAAGAGGATGATTACAAAGAAGGAAAAAAGTATGAACCCAAACTCAAGCGGTTTACCAAGATTTTAAAAAGTAAAAAACTTTTACCTAAGCGCTATAATAAAAAAAATAGCAATGCCAGTGGGCCAGTCTCCATTCTAAAGCATCAGTCCAATCAGAAAACAGGAGTTGTGGTCCAACAGCGGTACAAAGACGTGAACGTTTACGTGAACCCCAAAAAGCTAACTGTCACCAAAGCCAAAGAGCAACTCAAGCTTCTGGAAGTACTGATTGGGATTATCCATCAGACCAAGTGGAGCTGGAGAAGAAATGGGAAACAGGGCGGTGGAGAGAAGCTTGTGGTCCATGGCCTGCTGCCAGGAGGATCTGCTATGAAGAGTGGTCAGATATTAATCGGTAAGTCCTGCTGGTGAACATCGGTCCTTGTTTGCAGGGTTAATGGTTGATGATACTTTGTGAGGAAAGTGATCAAAATTATCAGAATTATAGCCAGAGTCTCAACCAGTTAAGGACTGCCTGACGATATTTGGGACAGTAGTGAAATTGGAAGGATTCTGTACTGCAACGTACAGCATTCTTAATACAAGCACTTTAGTGCATTGAATACACATGTGTGCCTTGTTAGACCAGGGAACAGCTTAACTAATTTTCAAGTTTTTGTATAATTTTATTTCATCTTGGTTTTCTTTGCTGACAAGAAAAAGAAAAGTTGACTGTACTGTGATAATTTAGGTTTGAATGACCTCTATCCAATAACATGATACAAAAATATATAATTTATGAATAAAAATACTTTAAAATTGTATGTTTGCACTTAAGTGCCCCGAGTTCTTGGAGTGGTTTTAAACTGTTTCCTATGGCATATGTAGCAACATTGGTGTTATACGTAAATTTCCTTTTAAGGGCGCTTGTCATAAAATATCCCACCAATTTTGAGGGGAGAATAAGAAACCCACAAGTTATTCTGAATATATGTTAAGATGAGCATTTTGTGTTGCTGATACATTTTAAGCTGTTGGGTATGTTTGAGTTAGTAGCAAAGATAGATTAGTTACCTAGAGATAGATTAGTTACCCAGAGATAGGTTAGTTACCCAGAGATAGATTCGTTACCCAGAGATAGATTCATTACCCAGAGATAGGTTAGTTACCCAGAGATAGGTTAGTTACCCAGAGATAGATTCGTTACCCAGAGATAGATTACCCAGAAATAGACTAGTTACCCAGAGATAGACTAGTTACCTAGAGATAGACTAGTTACCTAGAGATAGACTAGTTACCCACAGATAGATTAGTTACCCAGAGATAGGTTATTTACCCAGAGATAGGTACCTAGAGATAGACTATTTACCTAAAGATAGATTAGTTAAAGATGAGAATATGTTGTTAACAAAACTTACATGTAGTAACAGTTCTCCAAGCTGATGGTCTTAAGTTGACCCAGCCTGAGAGATTTTGATAAAGGAACTTTTATAGATTCTTTAGAAACATTTCAAAATATTTCTTTAAGTCCAAATTTTTTGTTTGTTCATTGATTCATTAGATAATTTTTTGAGCACCTGCTAAATGCCAGGAACACGAAGATTACTCTAATGATCCAGTTACTCCTCCTAAGGAGCTCATGCTGCAGTGGAGCTCACGTAGGGTCAGAAATAAGCAGACAGTTTCCCACAGTGTGATAAGAGCCATGATAAGGGTTTGCAGGGAGGAGCCCTGTAGGAAGGGCATCTGTGCAAAGCGTGTATTCCACATGGTTGCAACAAGATCTGCACATTCTCTTCTTACAGTGTGATGCTGATACTCCACCCATGGAGAGTTATGGTATGTGTGTGTGTCTCTGTGCCCCACTGCCCTGGCCTTGAATCTGGGTGGGTCTGTGACCACAGCTTAATTGGTACCGTGCACACAGACGTAAGGAGTGGGCTCATAAAAGGGGATGCACCTTCCACCTGTCCCTATTCTGTGAGGAAGGCCAGGCCACATGAAGGGGCCCTGAGTCCTACGTAGCATTCTGGCTGGTAGCCCCAGCTGAGGCCCCAGCCACGCTCAGGAACAGCCATCAGATGTGAGTGAAGAAGCCATCCGGGTAACCCCTGCCCCAGCCATCTGGCTGCAGCTACATAAGGAACCCTGAGTGATAACCTCAGCTGAGCCCCATCAGCCCCAGAACCGGGAGAGACAATAAATGGTGGTGGTTGTTTCTTTCGTTGTTGTTGTTGTTTTTTTAATTGAGACATAATTGACGTATTACATTACATTAGTTTCAGGTATACAACATAATGATTTTATATGTGTTTATCCTCCGAAATGATCACTGCAGGAAGTCTAGTTAACATCCATCTCCACACACAGTTACAAAGGACGGTTGTCATTTGAAGCTACTGAGTTTTTTGGGTGATCGCTTATGCAGTAATAGGTAACTGGAACAGGAGCTAATGCATACTTACATTCTCTCAGGTCCTCACCTACCTTTTTTGTCAAGTTACAGAATTGGACCAGAGTATCTCTAAGGTTTGTTCTTTTAGTTCTGTCAAAGGAGACCAGAATTCCTGCTTATGAAATCCTGCCTTGTTGTTGCACACCACCATAAATGTCTGATCCCACACGCTGGGGAACCTCAGCTACACATCCTCTTTATACTCACCTGGGGCTTCTGCTTGGAATGCCTATTTGGACCGAGTTATAGACAGATCTCTAACATTCTTCCTACCCTTTTCTCTTGAAACGTAACAGAGTGGTCGTTATGACCAAGGAGCCTCCTATTCCCTATTTCCTTTCCCCTGATACTCACTCCAGTCTGCTGAACCTTCTAGGGGTGGCAGTTACCTCTGGCCGTGATCTTTGCGCCATCAGTATGGAAGGAAAGCGAATGAACCAGAGAGAGGAAAACTACCAGGGTGGCCGTACTGTTTATCGTTACAATAATTTAAAGATACACAAGATGCTAGTAGTCTGCCTTTTAACCTGAGTGAGGTAACACAGATGCGTTCACTTTGTGATAATTCATTGTATTGTACTACAATTTATGCACTTTCCTGCATGTGTATTAAATAGCAATAAAAAGTGAGAAAAATGAGGCTCATGAGTTCAATTTTGTAATAGAAAAGATAATGATTTACTAATAAGTAGAAAAGGAAAGTTGTCGGCATAAAATGATTATTTCATCTTTGATGCATAGCAAGATGGTTGGTTCATAATAAGCCCTCAAAAACATTTACTGAATGAATGAATAAGCCATGTAAAAAGAATACATGCAGGGAAAACAATTAGACGTTAATATCAATACAGCAAAATGCTAATAGTGTTGGATTAGGGTGGGGGCATTATGGGTAATTGTTATCTCTACTTTTCTAAGTTTTTAATGTTATGATTAGGTTCTATATTTTTTTAATTATATAATTTTGGGACTAAAGAATGGATGATTTTTTTTCAGCATTAATTTTTAAAAAATTTTCCGAGCAGTCACAGGTGTTAAGCTTATAAATAATGAATATTACCGTATGCTCCTTAGAGCAGAGATATAAATCGCTGTTAGGAAAGAGACTTCGTCCTTGAATACTTCATTGAGCAGATGCTCTTATTTATCAAGATCAGAAATCCTGGGCTTCCCTGGTGGCGCAGTGGTTGAGAATCCGCCTGCCAATGCAGGGGACATGGGTTCGTGCCCCGGTCCGGGAAGATCCCACATGCCGTGCAGCGGCTGGGCCCGTGAGCCATGGCAACTGAGCCTGCGCTCCGCAACAGGAGAGGCCACAATAGTGAGAGGCCCGCATACCGCAAAAAAAAAAAAAAAAAAAAAAAAAAAAAAAAAAAAAAAAAAAAAAGATCAGAAATCCTATTCCAAGTTGGGTATGTGTTCATACCCGTTTGCAAGAATGGACGATTTTAATGTCATGGTGGGTTTGCTAATCGCACAAGGTGCTTCTGTGGTGGTAGTTTCTCACTTGCTTCTTTCATAGTGACATTTCACACTGCAGTCACCCCACAGGCAGGAAGATCATGAACGCTTTGTCCTGGTCAATGCTGTTTGCTCGGGGTGACTTCTGTTGTCTGGCTGGACGGTGACCCACTGTTGACTAAAGTCCCTTGACCAGCACAGTGAGACGGGTGACTCTTCTTTCTTTTATGACAGCAGACCTCTGTTCTTTTCTCATTCTTCTTTGCTGGATTCTTGGGGGTCTTGCTACCTTTTTTGGTGCCATTTTTGCTGTTCCTGCTGCCAAGGGCTTGCATGTTTACTTTTTACATTTCTATTTTTGCTTTTCTGTTAAAGTTTGACAGTTGATAGCTCCTAGACTACCTGTAGCCAGCCACTGACTCAGTCCAGAACAAATAGAAGTTCCCCTTTTATCTACATCATAGAAACCGCATATCATCTCAGTGATTTATTTTTGTCCTCAAGATCACCCATTTTTTGGTCATTTTAAACTAGATTTTTTTTTTAAGGATTGGGAAGGATAGGGTTAGAGAAATTACACATTGGTAATCTTTTTTTAAAAATTAATTATTTATTTATTTTGGCTGCGCTGGGTCTTAGTTGTGGCATGAGAACTCTTAGTTGCGGCATGCACGTGACATCTAGTTCCCCAACCAGGGATCGATTTCAGACCGCCCCCTGCATTGGGAGCATGGAGTTGTACCCACCAGACCACCAGGGAAGCCCCCACGTTAATATTCTAGACACACATACCCCTGGAAACTTTTTCTGATGAAGAGTAAACAAAGTTTTTATCTCAAGCTCTGTTTGTGTCAACTTCTAATGTTCTCACCTGTGACCACTAAATAGATTTGTTTTGTATAATACTTGTGCTAAGTTTCTCTTTGAAATTTTAAAAAATGTTGGAAGTATTTTTGGATTTACTTTTAAAAATCATTTTAATTGAGGTATGACCCATAATATGCACAAATCTTAAATGTATACTCAGTATATTTTAACATATGTATGTCCCTGTGTAACTACCACCCAGGTCAAGATATAGAATGTTTTTGGTACCCAGAAGGCTCCACGGTACATCCTCCTAGTCAGTACCCCCTCCCAAAGGTAATCGTTTAAAAGTCAGAACTTTTCTATCAAGAGAGTTGATTCTGCCTCTTCTTGAGCTTCATGTATATGAAAGTATATGGTGTGTATTCTCTTGTTTGTATTATATTTCTTTAGTTTATAATCTATGAGAAATATCCATGTTCTCACTATGTAGTATTCCGTTGTATGAATACATACTATTTATTTTTCCATTCCACTGTTGATGGACATTTTGCTTATTTCCAATTAAAATATCTGAAGTGCTCTTTTGAAAAGACAGATTTGGTTTTTACACATAACATATGGTTTTATTCTCTAATATTTTACAGACCATTACTTGATGTACATTTTTTTTTTTTTTTTTTTTTTTTGCGGTACGCGGGCCTCTCACTGCCATGGCCTCTCCCGTTGCGGAGCACAGGCTCCGGAGGCACAGGCTCAGCGGCCGTGGCTCACGGGCCCAGCCGCCTCGCGGCATGCGGGATCCTCCCGGACCCGGGCACGAACCCGTGTCCCCTGCATCGGCAGGCGGACTCTCAACCACTGCGCCACCAGGGAAGCCCAGTATACATTTTTATTTTCTTCTGTAATAGGTGTAACATTTTGATCTTCTTTTTTTAAAAATTTTTATTTTTGGCTGCATGCAGGCTTTCTCTAGTTGCGAGCCCCATTGAGTGGGGGCTACTCTTCATTGCCGTGTGCAGTCTTGTCATCGCCGTGGCTTCTCATTGCGGAGCATGGGCTCTAGGCGTGCAGGCTTCAGTACTTGTGGCACGCAGGCTCAGCAGTTACGGCTCGCAGGCTCTAGAGCGCAGGCTCAGTAGTTATGGCGCACGGCCTTAGTTGCTCCACGGCATGTGGGATCTTCCCGGACCAGGGCTCGAACCCGTGTCCCCTGCATCAGCAGGCGGATTCTTAACCACTGCACCAGCAGGGAAGGCCTTTGATATTCTTAATGAAAATAACTCTACTTGTTTGTCTCTCCTCTCGCACGTCATTTTTTTCCCCATGGTACTTGAACCACTAGTAAAGGAAAGACACTGAAGCAGTGTGTTCACTGGAAAGACAGAATTTTAGAGTTTTTAGGCCTTTGTTGAGAGCGTCTGGTTGTTACTTCCCCCTACGGATGAGCACCAAAGGAATTACATGACTTACCCGAGAGCAGACAGCCAGTCAGCGATAAAGCTGAGACCTACGGGTTGTGAATTCCATTCGCAGAGCTCTTTCACTTGCCAGGTTGCTCACTTAAATGGGTGGGGAAAGTGCCAAAAGATTTCTTTTTGAAACAAAAACAAAAAGAAATGATTTAATCCTTTCAAAATGTAATTGGGAAATAAGTGTTAAACTACCACAATGTACTGTTGAACCCAGTTAATTCATTCTGAGACATTTGTCCTAAAGAAGTAATCTAAAACATATCTGCAAACTGCAGCCAGCAGATCAAATCAGGCCCACCACCCATTTTTGTACAGTCAGCAAACCAAGGATGGTTTTAACCGTTTTCAATGGTTTTTTTTTTTTTTTTGTGGTACGCGGGCCTCTCACTGTTGTGGCCTCTCCCGCTGCGGAGCACAGACTCCGGACGTGCAGGCTCAGCGGCCATGGCTCACGGGCCCAGCCGCTCCGCGGCATGTGGGATCCTCCCGGACCGGGGCACGAACCCGCGTCCCCTGCATCGGCAGGTGGACTCTGAACCGTTGCGCCACCAGGGAAGCCCTCAATGGTTTTTAAAAAAAAAAAAAATCAAGAGTGATATTTTATGACATATGAGAATTATATGAAATTCAGATATCAGTGTTCATAAATAAAATGTTATTGGAACACAGCCACATTCATTTATTGCTGCTTTCAAGCTACAATGTCAGAGTTGAGGAGTTGTGACAAAGGCCATGTGGCCTGCAGAGCCTAAAATGTTTACTGATCTGACCGTTTACAGAAAAAGTTTGCTGACCCTAGATGTAAAAACAGGAAAAGTATGTGCATGAAAACATTTATTCAAGCATTTTTTAATAATAATAAAAAGCATGAAAATGTCAAACCAAGGGTCTGGTTATTTAAATTATAATTTAATAAATTTGTATGTTATTTGACTATTAAAATTGTAATTCTAAAAACTGTATACCAGCATAAAAATTCTTATTACTTGAGAAGTTTGAAAGGAAAAAAGTGCTTGATGCCTCATTTGTGTGAAAAAAGGTAAAGACTAAAAATAATTTGCAGAAACAATCATGGCTATAGTGCCATCAATAATTTATAGTTATCAATAGTTTTTACATTTCTGCAATATTATTTTCTATTTTAATGAGAAATAAAAACCTGGCACTAGTTTCGTATCCATCATCTTCAGAGAATGTGATGTTTTACTTAATATTCTGAATGGTAGTTACAGTAGATGAGCTACCCTTATTCAAGGAATTCTAAAATGGTAGGTTGGGAGGGACCTTATTTTATTTTATTTTTATTTATTTATTTATTTATTTTGTGGTACCCGGGCCTCTCATTGTCGTAGCCTCTCCCGTTGCGGAGCACAGGCTCCAGACATGCAGGCTCAGCGGCCATGGCTCACAGGCCTAGGAGCTCCGCGGCATGTGGGATCTTCCTGGACCGGAGCACGAACTGGTGTCCCCTGCATCGGCAGGTAGACTCCCAACCACTGCGCCACCAGGGAAGCCCTATTTTTTTTTTTTTTTTTTTTTTCGGTACGCGGGCCTCTTACTGTTGTGGCCTCTCCCGTTGCGGAGCACTGGCTCCGGATGCGCAGGCCCAGCGGCCATGGCTCATGGGCCCAGCCGCTCTGCGGCACGTGGCATTAGGAGGGACCTTAATTTTCTCTGGTTTAGTGCTTACATGTTATAGTTGAGGGATTGATATTGACGTTAAAAAAATACAATAATTTTTATTCTCTCAAAAATTAAGAATTTGTCAATAAATGCATTAACTTGAATGTATAAAATGGCAGTATGTAACTGTGTTTCAGAAACCAGATGCTTTCCCCTCTGAAGTCAAATTCAGCTTAATTTAAACGATCTATTTATTTATTTATGTAAATTTATCTATTTAATTTTGGCTGTGTTGGTTCTTCGTTGCTGTGCGCGGACTTTCTCTAGTTGCCGCCAGTGGGGCCTACTCTTCGTTGCAGCACGCGGGCTTTTCATTGCGGTGGCTTCTCTTGTTGCGTAGCACAGGCTCTAGGCGCACGGGCTTCAGTAGTTGTGGCATGCAGGCTTCAGTAGTTGTGGCTCGCGGGCTCTAGAGCGCAGGCTCAGCAGTTGTGGCACACGGACTTAGTTGCTCTGTGGCATGTGGAATATTCCTGGACCAGGGCTCGAACCTGTGTCCCCTGCGTTGGCAGGCAGATTCTTAACCACTGCGCCACCAGGGAAGTCCCTAAATGATCAATTTAACTACACAATATGATCCCACCCCACTGTCTCATACCTATTTCCCAGTCCTCTTGTATGTAAATACCAGCTTCTAACAGGACTGATTTATTCTTTTTCCAATGACTGCCAAGTGTACCTTGTATATCCTTCTATTCTTTAGCATTCATGGTCCCTGAATCTCACTTGGTGCTTAGCCAAAGTTGCTTTGTTCTGTTAAGTGGGTATATTAATTTTCTATTGCTGCTGTGACAAAGTACCACAAACTTAGTGATTTAAAGCAGCACAAATTTATCGTCTTGCGGTTCTGGAGGTCAGAAGTCTAAAATGCGTCTTCCTGCACTAAAATCAATGTATCCACAAAGCTGCATTCCTTCTGGAGGCTGCAGGGGAGAAGCCCTTTCCTTGGCCAGCTGCTGGAGGCCACCTGCGTTCCTTGCCTTGGGGTCCCTTCATCTTCAAAGCCAGCAGAGTAGCGTCTTCATGTCTCTCTTTCTCTGATTCTGTGGTTTTCCTGCCTCCTTCCTATAAAGACCCTGTGATTCCATTGGGCTCATTTGGATAATCTCCCAATCTCAAGATCCTTAACTTAATTACATCTGAAAAGTCTCTTTAGCTATGTAAAGTAACATAGTCACAGATTTCAGAGGTTAGGATGTGGACATTTTTGGAGGACATTTATTCTGCCTACCACAGTGTGTGTGAGTTTTAATTTTTTTCTCTTTGCAGTAGTAATAATATATGCTTATGGTAGACCATTTAGAAAATGTAATTAAACAAAACAAAGAAAAAGCCCAATCACCCAAAGGGATTGACTTAAGCATTTTGATAAACTGATCTCCCCCTTTATATTTTATTTGATTCTTGAATGAAATCTCTTGATAACCTTGATACATTTTCCCTCTTACGTCTACCCATCAGTAATTCTCAAACTATTTCTTATTTAACAATTCAAAGCAATTCATGCAGTTCATTTCCTTTCAGCCTTTGAAATGGGACCCTGCATACTAATGACTCCCATGCACTGGTTGAGAAAGATCTTTCCTGGAGTGCAGGCTGCCCACTGCAGTGATGTGATGTCCAGGAAGCCTGCCATCTCTGAGTCACCTCACAGAGGTGCTCAGAAAAACGTGAGGAAAGCAAGTATCTGGAAAATGAGAAGTGGATGGAACATTTCTTTTATGGAAATAGACAATTTTCTACTAAACATTTAAAAATATTGTGTATATACTACACTTGTTCTAAAATTTATTTTCATATCTTTTGTAGTGATACATGTCTCCTGTTTTTAGAGGTTTCTTGGACATGATGCTTTTAGATGATGATACTTCCTGCAACACTCAACTACAGAACTGTATTCATTAGGGTTTGGAGGGGAAAAAAAACAGAGTCATTTGGGACATTATCCAATGGAGTTTTAGTTTAAAGGAGCAAGGTTTAAATCTTTTCACTATTTAGGTGTCCTGAGGATAGAATAATCTATAGACAGTAGAACTCATGGTTGGTACGGTCCAGAAGGGGTTTTGTTTTATCAATACATCAATACTTCTATATTGTGTTCACCTCCCTCCCTCCCTCCCTCCCTCCCTCCCAATCTCTCTCTCTCTTTTTCTCTCTCCCTCCCTCTCTTTTTTAAAAAAAATGTTTATTTATTTATTTATCTATTTATTTGGTTGCACCATGTCTTAGTTGCGGCAGGTGGGCTCCTTAGTTGTGGCATATGAACTCTTAGTTGCAGCATGCATGTGGGATCTAGTTCCCTGACCAGGGATTGAACCCCAGCCCCCTGCATTGGGAGCGTGGAGTCTTAACCACTGTGCCACCAGGGAAGTCCCTTTCCTTCCTTTTTAAAATCACTATAGCTATAAATAATTTGATATAATACACTTGTTTAATCTCTTATTTAAAAATAATTAGGAGAGCATGTTGCTTTTTCATTTTTCCAAGTTGAATTGAAGTTGGAAGCTTATTTTAGTTTGCAAGTTCTTACTCTTTTCTTCCAGTTTGATTGAGATATAATTGACATACCGCACTAAGTTTAAGGCGTACAGCGTAATGATTAGACTTACATACATCATGAAATGATGACCACAGTAAGTTTAGTGAACCTCCATCATCTCATATAGATACAAAATTAGAGAAATAGAAAAGAAATTTTTTTCCTTGTGATGAGAACTCAGGATTTACTCTCTTAACACCTTTGTCTTATAACAGACAACAGTGTTAATTATATTGATCATGTTGTACATTACATTCCTAGTACTTATTTATCTTATAACTGGAAGTTTGTTCCTTTTGACCACCTTCATCCAATTCCCCTCTTCTCTCCTCCCCCGCCTCTGGTGACCACAAATCTAATTTCTTTTCTGTGAGTTTGTGTGTTTATTTTGGAAGTATAATTGACCTACCACCCTATGTTAGTTCCTGTTACACAACATAGTGATTCGATATTTCTATAAAGTTCAAAATTCTTTTAAAAAAAGTTACCAGATTGAGCAAAGTGCTGCAACAGTGGACCATCGTATAAGGCTTGGTGCCCCAAACTGAGGAACTCTCAACTGAATAGCATCTCTTGAGCATTTGAACCTAGTGTAGGTCATTGCAGGCTTTCAGAGGGCTGGCCTAAGAAACTCCTGCTCACCCTGCACTTAACCCCTTTCCCATATGATAGATATCCGGGAGAGCAAGGAATGAAGGGGGAGGGGGAGGGGGAGGAATAGCGGTAGCTAAAGTAATGGCAGTTTCGCCTGTTCCCCAACCCTCATTCCCACAGGGCATCATGAAAAGGGCCAGGTGACCCCTACACACATAGTGGGTTGCATTAAAGGACAGGAACTCGAAGCTTAGGCAACATAAATCTTTTATAGAGAACAATTATTAACAATAAAATATTGTTAATATATCTTATACTGTACTTTTTTTTTTTTTTACTGTTATTATACTGTACATTTGCTCTGGAGGGAGACACTATCTCATCCAAAGCTGTTCGCTATACAATCTTGAAAAGATAATCCAGAACACAGACTTCCAGTGCCTTGGCTTTTAAGATATACGAAAATATGAGAGACCAATGGAGAATTGTCTACCAATACTATTTTGTCTCTATATATCAATATATATTTATTATCTGTCTTCCCCAAAGAGTATTAAGCTCCATGTGAATAGAGGTTTTTGTCTGTTTTGTTCAATTCTCTATCTGCAGGGCCTAGAACAGTGCTCAATAAGTATTTGTTGGATAAATTAATGAATGCATGAGTATGAATTATTTAATCAATTTCCTAATGATAGGAATGAGGAGAAAAAAATAACCTTGGTATGCGTATTTCTATTAATATACTCACTGGTGTTTAGATATTACCTTTATGTTGTGAAAGTAAATTTCCATTTTAACACTGATCTTTATTAAAGCCACCTGATTTGATAATATGCACATTTAAAGAAAAGCCATAGAAAAGGAGATTTTTTTACCAAAACATGCTATATAGGTTTTATTGCGGTTGGGGGCTTTTGAAACAAAGATGTGTTTAGGCACATATCAGTAATAACAGTGAATGCGCAGCATATTGAGTTATGATATACCACATGGATTTAATTAAAATTTCAGCTGAATTTTTTTTACTGTGAGTCTAAGTGGTTAGATTCAGTTTTGTTAAGTGCAATATTTGGTTTATGCTACAAATTTTCCATTTGTCCCTTGGGTTTATGTAATCCTCTCATTGTATCAAAAATGAGAATATTCATCTCTTTAAATATTCATAGGTTGTATTTAGTTATGGTGCAATGTTGGGCTGCGTTATACTTTAAGAAAGAGTGGGGTGCTTCCCTGGTGGCGCAGTGCTTGCTAATGCAGGGGACACGGGATCGAGCCCTGGTCTGGGAAGATCCCACATGCCGGGGAGCAACTGGGCCCGTGAGCCACAACTACTGAGCCTGCGCGTCTGGAGCCTGTGCCCCACAACAAGAGAGGCCGCGATAGTGAGAGGTCCGCGCACTGCGATGAAGAGTGGCCCCCACTTGCCACAACTAGAGAAAGCCCTCACGCAGAAACGAAGACCCAACACAGCCAAAAATTAATTAATTAATTAATAAACTCCTACCCCCAACATCTTCCAAAAAAAAAGAACAAGTGAGGTGGGAGATTAGTTCTGCCACTAATGAGCTTTATAACCTTGAACAAGTCCCTGAATGTCTGTACCACATTTTCCATTGTACTTTGAAGTTCAGAATAGATGCTTTTTAATGTTCCAATTCTAGATCTTTTTCAGTTTTGGATACTCACACAACTGTCTTTTATTGTGATTCTGTTTTCAGGTGATGTCCTTGTTGCCGTGAACGATGTAGATGTGACCTCCGAGAACATAGAGAGAGTTCTGTCTTGCATTCCTGGACCTATGCAGGTGTGGACATTCTTTTTCTGTGTTTTATGATGTCTTTTATGTTTTATGATGAATTACATGAAATAAGTGTTTGTGCTATCTTCTTTTTATGAAATTCTGAAAATAGTCATGTATAATGGGTGAGTTATACTTACATGCTAGGATATTTTTAAAATTTTAGCTCTTAGAGATTGTTCCAAAAAGAGAGAGAAATATCTACAAGAACAATAATAAAAACATACATAATGACCAACTTGCCATTATAAGTACCATACCTGCTGATGAAAATCCAATTCCTAGAAAAGCCATTTAAAATAGTCATGGAATTTTCTATTTTCTGACTTAGTAAAATCATAATTGCTATAAAGTTTTTTATTGTGCTTTTGTTTATTTTAAAAGCTATACTATTTTCTTGATTTTTTTTTCTTTTTTGTTATCTAGCTTAGCCTTACTCCTGAGCTTTTAGTTAGCTACTTAATGAATTATTTTTCATTTCTTATAGGTAAAAATAAATCTCTTTCATAATAAGTTATTTTGATTTTCTAAGCATTGACATTTTGTATTACAGATGACATTTTTATGTCATTAGATGTATATCTTTTTAGTTTTGTTTTTTAATTTAATTTTATTTATTTTTTTATACAGCAGGTTCTTATTAGTCATCCATTTTGTACACATCAGTGTATACATGTCAATCCCAATCGCCCACTTCATCCCACACACACACCCCCCCCGCAGCTTTCCCCCCTTGGTGTCCATACGTTTGTTCTCTACATCTGTGTCTCAACTTCTGCCCTGCAAACCGGTTCATCTGTACCATTTTTCTAGGTTCCACATACATGCGTTAATATACGATATTTGTTTTTCTCTTTCTGACTTCACTCTGTATGACAGTCTCTAGATCCATCCACGATTAGATGTATTTTTAAAATGCTGTACCTCCTGTTTAAGAATGTTCTGCTCTTGTTATCATCAGGAACTGGCTTTCTCTCCTTCAAGGGATAGGGAGGGTGATATGTTTTAGACAGGTTAGAGACTCCGTGGACAGGCAGTGAGAAGATGAAGCAATTTTCAGATTGATCAGGATGAAGAACAAAATGCCTGATAAATCAGAATCATATCTGCATCTGATTTGGGATTCTGAAATAATAAGACCCATTATGAAATTTCTTGTTTTCTAAGAAAAAAGACTCCTGTTATGTTTGCTTCTTTCTCTTAACATACACACACACACACACACACACACACACACACACACACACACACACACACACAGATGCTCTGTAAACTTAGCTATCTTCAGAAATGCAAAATGAAAGTGCTAGAATAACGATGGTAGCCAGTGACTAGCAAAGTCTAGTAGTGGATAGAGAGATGGAGATGGAGGTGGGGTGCTGTTTGAAGTAATAGCAATCAGGTGGATATAGTGCTTCAGTAGGGTGTGCTGGTATCCCCTTTAGTCGCTAGATGAGGGGAGGAACAGGGGTGGGCCAAGATACTAGGGCACCTTAAGGGGTCCAGGCAGCAGCTACTTGCCAGTCAGTAATGAAGAATCACAGTATTTTAATGACTGAAACAGTGTCACCCAAGTAAACTGTCTGCGTATCAGCCCCGAGTGAGGGCTCCTCCTTTCTTGCCTGTGTCAGTGGCAGGTGTCCTGTCAGTACTACCAAAGTTCAACCACATCTGTTCTGTCTTCAAAAGAAGAATTATGTTTCCAGTGGAGTCACATTATACTTATATTTAATTAACATTTAAAAATTCAGCTATGCACACTTGGCAGAAAAAAGAAGAAAAAGAAGTAATGATTTAAATATTTTTGGACCAATTTCACCCACCATTTCCACGTCCTCATTAAGCATGAAATAGCAGTGTATCTGCTATCTGCCTAGTTTGCCTTTACAACTGCATTAAATGTGGTTCTGTGCTTAAACATATAAACACACAAGCACATAAATATATGTATTTGTATATATATTTATATTTATTTTACATATATATATATATTTTTTAACAACATGGCTCTTAAGTGCCAATTCTTACATCTTGTGCCAAAATGAAGAAACGGCAAGTTGTTTTAAAGATGGAAGAAAAACTGTTGTGAGTTGGAATTAGCCTATTGAGAGAGTATGTTGTACTCCAGCATGGCTTTGCCTTCCTACTGCAATTTCAAGGGGATTTTGACTATATACAACTTGAGAATCGGGAAGGGAACTAGTGTTTGTATGTGCCAGCAAGTGTGTCAGTGCTTTGCTGATAGCATTCCCTTTTTTTTTTTTTTTTTTGGCGGTACGCGGGCCTCTCACTGTTGTGGCCTCTCCCGTTGCGGAGCACAGGCTCCGGACGCGCAGGCCTGGCGGCCATGGCTCACGGGCTTAGTTGCTCCGCGGCACGTGGGATCTTCCCGGACCAGGGCACGAACCCGTGTCTCCTGCATCGGCAGGCGGATTCTCAACCACTGCGCCACCAGGGAAGCCCGATAGCATTCCCTTTGATAATTTCATTTGTTCCCCATAACAATCTGTCAAAATCTGATAATTTGTATTCCTATTTTATACATGAGAAAAAAAAAATCTGAGAGAGAGTTAATGATTTGACCAAGGGTGCAGAATTAATAACTCAGAGCTGGAACTGAAACTGACTCCAGGGCATGATCCTCCCATTTCACACACAACCTGGGTGGATCTTTGTGGATCTGCATCTCCTTGTTCTTGTTGGGCCAGAACTAACTGCAGTGGACTTGTCTCAGAAAAAGCTGTTCCTACCTAGTTTGTATCTATGGCATTTGAAACCGTTATGCAAGCAATAAGGGGAGAGGAATGCTGATTTATAAAGAATACCTTAGCAGACTTCACATTTAAATTTGGAAATAGCCAACAGTAACATGTTAAATTTAGAGTATAAAAATAGCCTGAAAGTTCTTGTCATCCAACAGAAGATGCCCTGGAGGAGAGTAGAATGTGGTAGAAAGGTCACTGAGGAGAAGGAGGGCAGATCTCTATTTTAAACCTCCCTCTGAGCAAGTTCCCAAAGTCTTCTGGGTTTCAGTTTCCTCATTTATAATCAGAGGGGATTTGAGAGAATAAATCCCTGAGCCCCATTCCAACTCTACAGTTCTGTGTTTGAATTTTAAATAAGTTCTGCTATAAATAGTTTCAGAACACCAGGATGAAATCCAGAGGCAAAGCCTATCTACTACATGAGGCACAAAGAGCCCAAATCATTTCTTTTTAAGCCAGGTTTTAAGATTCTGCAAAACAATGATCTTAGATTCTTCAAAAATGTTAATGTCATGAAAAAAAAAAAAGGCTGGACAACTGTTTTAGACTAAGACAGACTGAACTAACATACAACCAAATTCAGTGACTAATCCTTTATTGATCCTGTAAGTGCAGTTAGGAACAGCTGTATTGGGATATTTGGGGAAATTTGAATACAACCTTTACAAGAGAATAATAGTATTGTGTTTAATATTAAAATTCTTAAGTATCATAATTGTATTTGGTTTTGTATCCTTAGGAGACATGGACTAAAGTACTTAGCAATGAAGCCTTAAAATAGCTGCAAATAATTCTCAGGTAGTTCAGGCAAACATTTTTTTTTAAATAGAGAGAGAGGGTGAGGATGGAAGGAGAGGGGAGTCACACAAGCGAGAAGAGCGGGAGGAAGCAAATGTGGCAAAATGTTAAAAATTGCTGAAACTGCGTGAGAAATATATGCATAATCGTACACATCTTGCGACTTTCCGTAGGTTTAACATTTTTTGAATAAAAAGTTGTGGGTTTTAAAAAAATGTTTTAAAAATTCAAAATGACAAGAACAAAGGTGCAAGTACTTTTCTAACTACTGACTTTTGTGACCTTGACCTGTTGTCACAGCTCTGTTCATTCATTTATTCAGCAAGCACATAATGATGCAGTTATGCCATCCCCTCCCCTGGCTTGATCAGGAAACTTGGGCCCAAATATTGCAGTTGACCGGGATTGATTGCATTAAGCCTTGGGCCATCACCGGGTTTCCTGGAACTTTGGAGGAAACCAACTCCTTTTCTGAGAGATCAGCCTGCAGAACATTCATCTTAGACTCTCATCTTTCAAGTACTTCTTAGGCCTGAGAGAGGAGAAAAGGCTTCTTAAAGGAGATGACACTCGAGTAGAATATTTTAACTTTTATTATTTCTTTGTTACACAAAAAGTGGTACTCATATATATTGTGGAAAGATTAGGAAAATAGGCAATTTTTTAAAAAGGCATTTGTAAGTGTGTTTTTATTCTCAGAACCCAGAAGTAACCAGCTATGTCAATATTTTAAAGAAGAAGACTGATGTGATCAGATTTGCATTTAGGAATATATCCCTCTGGTTGGGACTGGAGGTTGGGAAACCAGGTGGTCAGCTTTGCAGTAGTTCAGAAGAGAAGGGGTGAAGGCCTGAGCAAAGGCCTTGGCTGTGGATATGGAGGAGAAGGAGTAGATTAGATTTGAAGTATGTGGGAAGTAAAGAGGACAGTACTTCCTGCAGGAGAGAGCAGAGTCCAAGATGCCTTCCAAGTTTTGTCTTGAGTTATCTTGTGAGATCACCCGAAAGAGGAGGGTCGAGGAGAGAGAATTTGCTGAGTCACGTAGACTCAATTCCGTCAGAGTTTTGACTAAGGAATATTCAGAGCATCTTCCAGACAAAGGAGAAAAGATCAGACACATGGAGAGCAACGGAGATGTTGTGAGAGAGAGTGCAGACCACCGGGCGGAAGTGAGAGTGTGGTCTGGCTCTGGAGCTGCCTCAGATTCTGAGAGCCTCTCCAGGTCCCCTGTGTGAAGAGGATGGCATGGAGCTAATGGGGAAAAAGGGTCGGTTGGTTGGTTTGGCAGAGGCTGAAGAGACATTGCTTGTCACGTGGGGTGGGTTGGAGGTGGGAGTAGAGAGAGGATGTAATTAAAGCAACAAGATTTTGAAAGTGGTGAGTTATAGAGAGCATATCCTTGGACCTGAGGTAAGACATATCATCTCCTGAACTGAGGGGCCGGGAGGGACCAAGGAAAGAAGGGATGGGCAAATTGCACAAATAAGAAAACCTTTTGAGGGAGACGGGAGATGATGAAGATGATGAAAGACAGGAGATGATGAAACTTGTCACCAGTTACTGTCCATGGAGGAACAACAGAAAACCCTTTTTGTAAGAAGCCTCATATAAACCCAACAGAAAAACCTTTATAAGAAACTTCATATGAACTCTTATAAAAACCTTTTTTTATAAGAAGTGATAAACGATCTTATATCAGATGCTTCTTAATAAAAGTTTTTTCCTATAAAACGCATAATATCCTTAATATTTACATATATTAACCCCTTTTTAAAAATAGCACTTAACTCTTAATTTGGTTATCTGCCTTACCCATTTATCATTTTATCAAGACAACCAGATTTCCTGACATTTACAGCTACGTATGTAAGCTTTTCAGAATGCCTTTTTTTTTAAACATCTTTATTGGAGTATAACTGTTTTACAATTGTGCGTTAGTTTCTCCTTTACAACAAAGTGGATCAGTTGTACATATACATATGTTCCCATATCTCTTCCCTCTTGCGTGTAGTTATCTTTGCATTATGGAGCCAACTTTACTTCAATCAGAAGAATGGTGGCTAAAATAGTTCCTTAAAGAATGTTAATGGGGGCTTCCCTGGTGGCGCAGTGGTTGAGAGTCTGCCTGCCGGTGCAGGGGACACGGGTTCGTGCCCCGGTCCGGGAAGATCCCATGTGCCACGGAGCAGCTGGGCCCGTGAGCCATGGCCGCTGAGCCTGCGCGTCCGGAGCCTGTGCTCCGCAACGGGAGAGGCCACAGCAGTGAGAGGCCCGCGTACCGCAAAAAAAAAAAAAAAAAAAAAAAAAAAAAAAAGTTAATGGATGATTCTGTGGTGTGTGTATTTGTTTGAGTTTTTGTCATGCTGAGGGGAAAAGGTTCTTGCCCCACAGGAAAGAAGTTCTGTTGTTTGCGAAGTGTAGCATTAAAGTAAGTTTTCAAGTGTGTCGTTCTTCACCAAGCATGGCAAACCAGTCTTAAATTTTAGGTTGCCGTTGCTGCCCAAAGTAAAATTGGTCAATTTTTATTTTAAGTCTACCAACGCATTTCCTTTTGTCATTCTTGGTGAGTCATACCCTGTCTTTTGACCTCTCCACCCACAAGAATCTCAGCTGGAGAAGATGCCCTCCGTTCTTTCTCTTCGGACACATATATTTCTTTCTCTGAGGACCGCTGGGGCACACAGCTCTCCCAGACGTTCCAGCCGACGCAGCCCGCCTCTGTGACACCTGCTCCCCTAGAATGTCGTTCATCTCCTGCTTCCCACAGTCAGATTTCTCACCCTCTACTCCTTTCATATACCTAGTGCCTCCCCAAAGCCCAGTGCTGGGGACAATCTTCAAAGCTCCCCTCTATACTGGTACAAAGTCTGCACTCAGGATTTTCCCCAATTCTAAAGATTTCTCACATTCCCAAGGAGCACCGTCAAAGACTCCCATGTATTTTCTTTTGGACACTCCTAAATCCTCATTCTCAAATGAAAGAACTCCCTGTGCTCCAAGCCATTTTTTTTTCTTTTCTTTTTTTTTTTTTTATTTATTTTTTTGTGGTACGCGGGCCTCTCACTGTTGTGGCCTCTCCCGTTGCGGAGCACAGGCTCCGGACGCGCAGGCTCAGCGGCCATGGCTCACGGGCCCAGCCGCTCCGCGGCACGTGGGATCTTCCCAGACCTGGGCACGAACCCGTGTCCCCTGCATCGGCAGGCGGACTCTCAACCGCTGCGCCACCAGGGAAGCCCCCTTGAAGCCATTTTTACTTCATCGGATCCTTGTTCAAGGATTTAATATATTTATGCTTATGTTTATATTTTTACTTACGTATACATATATTGAGCATTACCCACTAGAACAGATGCCATCCTCAGAACATAGTCTTTCAGGCCATATATTGCTTCCATGTTGCTTGTTTGGGTCAAAACCTCACACCAAATATTCTTTTTCACATATTTCTAAGATTATTTTGGAAACAGTGTCTCTTCATCTCTCCTCACCTTATCCTTATATTAATTTTCCTCAGATAACTCTTGATTGTTCTCATATAGGATCTCTAACTTTTTATGTTTTTGTTTAGCTTACTTAATATTTTCCCCCCAAGTATACTAGTGTTCTATTAGCCTTTTTAGATACAGTGTTCTAATAATACCAAGGGCCCATTTTTCAGCATCAAGTTTACAGAAAACATTAAAAAATAGTAAAGGTTGATCTTTTCCGTTTGGAATATTAAATGTTTTGTACAGAAACATCGTTTGGCCTCAGAACAATTTCATGAGGAACTTCTTCCTTCCTACTCTCTAGTCATGACCTGGTTCATCTTAACTCTGAATATATATATATTGATGAATTTAGACTTCATGTCTCTTTTCTACTTGTTAATAAAAATAAAATCTGAAACTTATTTTTTTTTAATTTATTTTATTTATTTATTTATTTATTTTTGCGGTACACGGGCCTCTCACTGTTGTGGCCTCTCCCGTTGCGGAGCACAGGCTCCGGACGCGCAGGCCCAGCCGCTCCGCTGCACGTGGGATCCTCCTGGACTGGGGCACGAACCCGTGTCGCCTGCATCGGTAGGCGGAGTCTCAACCACTGCGCCACCAGGGAAGCCCTGAAACTTTTTTTTTTTAAATTAATTATTTATTTATTTATCTGGCCGTGCCAGGTCTTAGTTGCAGCACGCAGGATCTTTAGTTGTGGCATGCGGAATCTTTAGTTGATACGCGGAATCTTTAGTTGATATGCGGGATCTTTTAGTTTCAGCATGCAGGCTCTTAGTTGCTACATGTGGGATCTAGTTCCCTGACCAGGGATTGAACTTGGGCCCCCTGCATTGGGAGTATGAAGTCTTAACGGCTGGACCACCAGGGAAGTCCCAGAAACTTATTTTAGAAAATATGTTTATTTAACTAAATTCACTTTAGGTAGACAAAGATAACTTAGTGCCTCTGAAGTGCCAGACAGCTACAGATAAGCAAAATTGAATACAACCATAAATAGTCACTCTTTGCCAACCAAAAAAAGTATATCTAGATATTTTTTCATTTGAAAGGTTTTATTCATCAGGATAGATTTATTTTACAGTATAATACTAAAAATAGATGGGCTGATGGGATTATGAATGAATTTTTTTTAAATAATGTGCTTAACATTTTTGATAAAAATGTATAAATATGTAAGGCTCATTTTTTAAAGGAGTGATAGTAATATATTCATATTTATCATATAGTTAAAGTTGGCCTTGAAAATAGTACCTCTTTTAATAAATTATTTAAAATAGGTATTGTTTATTATTGTCTTGATAATAATTTTTAAATGTTTCCTCTCAAAATGCAACTTACTGCATACAAACAATTTTATCTTCTTTTAAATATTGACATTTCCTTTTCCCCCCAGTTTTTTGAGGTACGATTGACAAATAAAAATCATATATATTTAGGTTGTACAGTGTGATGATTTAATATCCTATATTGACCAGACTTCTTTTTTCTTGATCAAGCATGAATTTATTTATTTATTTATTTATTTATTTTTGCGGTACGCGGGCCTCTCACTGTTGTGGCCTCTCCCGTTGCGGAGCACAGGCTCCGGACGCGCAGGCTCAGCGGCCATGGCTCACGGGCCCAGCCGCTCCGCGGCACTTGGGATCTTCCCGGACCGGGGCACAAGCCCATGTGCCCTGCATTGGCAGGCGGAATCTCAAGCACTGCGCCACCAGGGAAGCCCTGAATTTATTTTTTGACTTTTAAAATTTAATTAAAGGAGTCATTGCACTTTAATGTCTAAATTTAAAATTTTATAGGTTGTTACAGTTAGAATGTCCTGTCTTATCTGTATTCTGATAAGACTTTAAACATTAAGAACATTTTGTGCCTATATAGCTTGTGATGATGTCCTTGCTACACAAAATTAACTATATTTAGTGACAACTTGTTTTAGTCAAGATACACACTGGTGCTTCTTTGAAGTAAGCAAGTTATCTTTGGCCAGCTGGCATCTAGACACATATCTCCTTTTTCAAGGAAAGTTAATTGAGAAGTGGAAGCTACCTTTCTACAACTGGAAAATGGCCACATTCTGGACTCTTACCAATCTTGTTTGACATCAGGCCATGAAATTAGAACTATCTTGACAAAACTGATAGATAATCTTCTTAGGGTCCTGGTTCAAGATCTGGCATGTTGATAGTTTTTACTGTCCTTAACCTTTATTTTAAAGGACCACAAAGAGGGTCTAAGAGAAGAATATTTGAATATCACCTCACTTGAAAGGAGAGCTAATTCTGGTTATATGAGGTCGCTTTTAATCCTGAGTCTCTTCCTTTTACCTTCCCCAGATGAGTCAGTGCTATTACCATTCTTAACGTAATGTTACTCTCTATTATGCTATCAGATCATACTAATTTTTGTTTTTCCATGGTATTTCTTGTATTTGTTGTCAGTACTTGGAATAAAATGATTAAGTTTGAACTAATGAACTTATATACAGAGAATTATATATTCTTAATAAATATTTGTAATAATATGTGTCAGATATTGTCCTAGGACCTGGAGATACAAATATAAATAGAATACACAGTCCCTGCCATCAAGGAGCCCATACTCTAGAATGATTTTTATGCATACTGTGTGTACCTGAGTGAATGTGCACGTACAGATCCTTCTTTGTGAAAACCACAGCTGATTTTCTCTTGTTGAAAAATCAACACGTTTTAATTTTTTAAAGGTGAAACTGACATTCGAAAATGCATATGCTGTGAAAAAGCAAACAACTCAACCAAGACAGAAAAAGGCACAGTCAAACACAAGTGATTTAATCAAACTTCCATGGGGAGAAGAGGTCAAAGGTACCCAGCAGAATATTCTAAACACTCCTCACATCATTATGTATCTCACACTACAGCTCGACTCGGAAACATCAAAGGAAGAGGTGAGTGTCTTCTCAAAAGTGCAAAGGAAAAAAGTAAGGACCTTTTTATAGTCTTCCAAATGATTCTCAGTCATTCTGTGTCTTATGTTTTGGTATGTCTCTTACACACAGCAGTCTTCAAATTGACAAGCTCAATGAGTTCATTTATAGAGATTACTGAAATATTTAAATTTGTTTCTTCTATCTTCTTTAAAAATTTGTATTTGAATTGCTTTTTCCATGATATTTTTTAAACTCTACTTGGTTGCTTGTATCATTATTATTCTTGCTGTATATTCTTATTTCTGTTTTCTTGTGATTACTGTAAAAATTTTATCATGATATTTCTCTTAACAGATTCTAAAGTTAAATACTATCTTAACCCCTTTTCAAAATAATTCAAGGCCCTTAGTACACCTTAACTCCAATTTTCCCCTCTTCACCTACATGCTCTTGTCATCAATATTTCAGTGCTATCATTTTTTAAAATTCCACAAGTTGGGCATAATTATACTACTAGTACTACTACTTATTATTATCATATTTTATACATTATAAAATGTATAAATTATATATCATAAAATGCGTATTTTGTACATCATATTTCGTACAGATGAGTCATCTTTAAAATTACATATATGCTTGCCATTTTCTTTATTCACTATTCTTAAATCTCAGTCTGACCTTATTTGATCATTTTTCTTCTTCCTAAAGCATATACTTTAGGCATCGATTTTTTTTTTTTTTTTTTTTTTTTTTTTGCGGTATGCGGGCCTCTCACTGTTGTGGCCTCTCCCGTTGCGGAGCACAGGCTCCGGACGCGCAGGCTCAGCGGCCATGGCTCATGGGCCCAGACGCTCCGCAGCATGTGGGATCTTCCTGAACCGGGGCACGAACGCGTGTCCCCTGCATCGGCAGGCAGACTCTCAACCACTTCGCCACCAAGGAAGCCCTAGGCATCTCTTTTTAATGAAAATCTGTTGGTGATAAATTCTTTTTGTTGTTATTTATTTGATGATGTCTTTTTCGCCCCTTCTTGAAAGGTAGCTTTATAATTCTACATTGTGAGAATAGGCCAGTTGCTATAACAAACAATCCTAATGTCTCAGTGGCTTAACATAGTAAAAATTTATTTCTCATTTCAATGTACATGTTCCTGATGAAATGGCTCGATGATTTGAGCCCTTCATCCAGTGGTTCCATTATTCCCAAGGACTTCAGAGTCCTCTCTTGGATCTTTTCCATCTAGTTGGCCAATGAGAGAAGAGAGAAAGCATGCAATATCACATGGGACATTTCAGAGGCCTAGCTTAAAAGTAGGAACATCACTTCTGCTCATGTTCCAATGCCTAGAACTAGTTATGTGGTCTCTCCCAATGAAAGAAGGTGAGAAATATAGTCTTCCTGTGTGGCCAGGAAGAAGATGAAGTCAACACATAGTATTACTTATGACAACTAGGTAGAAAGTTATTTTCTCTAATCTGTTCAAAGACAGTATTTCTTTGTCTTCTGACTTATAATTGCTGTTAATAAGTCTACTGTTGGTCATTTCTTTTAAGGAATCTGTCTTTTATTTTCTTTGTTCAGTTTCTTGCTTCTGGTATGTCCAAACTATTTTTTAACCTTTCCATAGTGTTTTTTGTTTGTTTGTTTGCTTAAACATTCCTATTTTTATTTTTAGAAGTTCCTGAAAAGTTTTTAACTAATCTATATGCAAATCTGCCATGCTGTTCCTAGTAGTCTTTTGTTGTTTGCTTGTCTTAGTGATTCTATACTTTATTTCTCTAAGCATCTCATAGGTAGCTCTTCATTCTATATCTTCCCATTCCAATATCTCTTAAGTCCTGTTGGAGACTCTGCCTTGTTGTGGCTTACCTTGTTATTTCCTTGGGTATCATTGACTAAACTTACTGCTTGATTTTATCTTTGGGAATCCTGTGGTTCTAAATGGGGTATGCCTTCCTTCAAAGAGAATTTGCTTCTTCTGCTTCTATCACTGACATAGAGCCCTTAAGCCTCACTAAAGGTCTAGGTTTAATGCAATGGTCCTAGGCCCAGCTCACCTACCTAGCCTCTGGCCCAGGGCTCAGTGTCCTGACTGAAGACACTGTAGGTATCAGCCCTCAAGACAACCTGCCTCTGTCCTTCTTCGCACTACTCACCACTCCCAGCTGAGGCCCCAGCTTGCTTTGCAGTTCTGGGGGAGGGGGTTGGAAAGGTTTGGAGAAGATGTCATTGGAAACCTCTCTACTTGTTACATACCCAGCAGTTTAACAAGTATGTTTTGGCCATGAATCCAGTTGTTGTACAGCACAGGGGTCTCAGAGCATCTAGTTTACCATAATGCTTTGAGCAGAAGTGAGATCTAAAAAGTTTTTACCTAGTTTACATTTCTTTCCTTTTGAAATCCTTGCAGCCTATACTCTCAATGCCAAACCCATTTTATCCAAAGGGTGTATTCCCTTGTGTTGCTTCTTCATATGTCAAAAATTTAGCCAATAATTGAACTGGAAAGGAAGGGATTTACTTCTACATATTTTTATAATTTTCTGTGTTCTGAAAAATACATGGAGACCTAGAGTTGATAATTCTCATTTCTTGCACGTTTTACTAGTCCTTTGTATCTTTAGAACAATGAGAAATTTAACCATGTATTAAATAGAACACACAACATATTTCTGGGATGGTAGCATCCTGAATCTTTCGAGGTCATCTTGGAGTAGGATAGTGCTGAGGCCTTTTATGATCCTTGCCTTTCTTTCCATGGGAAAGTGTGTAGATGTTTCTCTAATGAACAGGTTTCTGTCCCTCCACAGCCCTGTATCCACACTGTAATTAGGAGAGGCTTTTTATTCTTACTGAACAGAATGGAAACTGCTACAAATGCATGCTACTAACAAGTGCTTTAAAATACAGCTAATTAAATTGGTTAGGAACTGTAGAGCTTGCCAGGTCTTGAATTGTGAGGCTTTCTGGGCTGGTCGCAGCAGAGGTTGGAATAGAGACTTTCTCAAATGACCTTTGTACTCTGGTATTACTTATTTTACAATTAAATGTCATAGGGTCATTTTGTTTTCATGTGAGTTACATATTTACTAACAGCTTGTTTTCTTCAAGTTACGAAATTTGGACATATTTTAAAAAAATGAATCAAAGATTATATGGTTATTTGTTTAAAGTGGTGTTTGGTATTTGGCTAAATACAGTAAGTTTATTTACCAGTTAAGGTTTAAATTTATTAAGTAGACATAACAGAAGATCTTCACTGGTGTTTGAGTTAATTTCTAGAGATAAAATGTTTTATAATATTTTTACACTATTACAGAAATTTTGAGTTGTTAGGCAGACTGTATTTGGCCCACATAATTCCATAGCAATTTTCATATACTGAATGTGCTTAATAAGATAAAAAACAGATGCGTCCAGTTTGTCATTATTTATATTTTAGCCTAATGTAAAAGTTGCGAAAGCATGGACTCCAAGTCACATAATTATTTCTTGTAAAGAGAGACCAAAGCACAGTGTAGAATGCTCTTTAGAGAGAGAACCAAAGAAAAGATACAGTATTTTAAGAGTTTGGGCTTTCAATAATGGCTATGTTAATATTTATGAATATTGTTATTAAGTAGCATAACTGGAAATTACTCTGAATTCTCTATGGTTTCTATCTAGAAATGTTCATTTTGCCTGCTTTTAATTTGTCTTGTGAGAAAAATAGCATGTTGCTTTAAGTAATAGCAAAAAAGTGAGGCACAGAATGATTCAATCCATCATGTAAAAGTACTAGCAATGTACATCTTGATTTTGCAATTTATAAAAATGAAATTTTTTAAAAACTTTGTTTCCTGGGAATATGCTCTTCTTGAAAATAGAAAACTATTAAGCATTTTGTGAATAATCTTATGGATTTAGTATTTTCCGTAATTTAAAATGTCTCTCTTTTAAAGTTTGAATACAGATTAATTTTTGGTGGGCAAATGCTTTCAAATTTAAACAGAAGATTTTATAATATAATACTTCTTTCTTCCTATCTGCATGACTTTAATTTAGTTTTATATTCTCACTCTGTAAGTTTAATTGCAGTCTTGTCTTGTATTTAAATAAAGATTTAATGGTTTCACCAAAGATGAAGCTTATCTTAAAGACTCCTAAAATTTACATTTGGTGTCTGTGTGCATAGGTAACCACAGGAGATAAGAATATCTATATAACAAAATATAAATATTAGTATTTGAATTTATTGTAAAGGGAGATTAATGTTTGAAAGATTGTTTGCAATTAGTTGTAATTATTCCAACTAATCACTATCCTACTCAGCATATGTATCATGACTGATTTTGACAGTCTCTAACTTATTTTCAAATGTATTTTAAATACTAGATAATGTGTTAAAATTCCAAGCATACTTCTCTCCTTATGTTTGAATAAACCTCCCACTGAAGCTGAAAGGAATCTTTTTTTTTTTTCCTATGCCATGATAACTATAACGGTTGGAAAATTTGGGGGGAATTGACATTTCTATTCCTTTTTATTTAACAGCAGGAAATCCTATATCATTATCCAGTATCTGATGCGTCTCAGAAACTTAAAAGTGTGAGAGGGATATTCCTCACACTCTGTGACATGTTGGAAAATGTAACTGGGACACAAGTTACTAGGTAATAATTGATTTTTATTTAGCTTTAATTCTCTTTCTCTCAAGTTCTTTACCTTAATTCTGACAAACAAAATACTAATACAGGTATCTGTTATACAAATATATTTGTATCTATAATGTAAATATTTATATGGCAGATATGATGTCTGCAGATATTTTGTTTCTCACCTAGGTTATTTCTACTAATCATCTATTTAAAATGTAAGTTCTGAGTACAGCTGTAGATCTGGATGTTTTGGACTTTAACAAAGTTGGATTAATGACTATACTTTAGAATTTCTTCATCAAGGCAGTCTCTCTTAAGCACAGCATTATAATGAGTTGGGGCTTTTTTATGACTTTATCTTGATTATTAACTTGCTTGACAATAGCTTTGTGGTTGGTAAGGATGGCTGAATACTGAATTTTTCATATAGTTCAAAATATTTTGTTCTGTTCTTAGAACAATGATAGAAAACACACAATACACATACACTTTAGGAAGCGTATTCAGAAGGCAGTGTCATCTGTGCAAGTTCACTCAGTGATGCATAAGCAAACTGGTGTTAAATAACTTTTTGAAAGTCGATTATAGAGCCACACATCCCATTCCATGTTGATTTATCAAGTCTTGACTTTGAAATATTATAGTTAACTTATGGAAAAAGGGGGCTCCAAGTTTTTGAGTTTTGTTTTTGCTTTATTTCATAAAATAGATCTATAGATTATAAACCATTTTTCTTCCTTAATATTTCAACAATTTTAGACTTTACCAAAAAAAAGTTTATCTCAAACTTTAAGAGCTCCTTAATATTGATAGAATATCAAATTGGATTTTCTAGGCTTTAATTTTTCTTTTACCATCTTCTGATTAAAATGACACCTCTAGGATTTTATTTTATTTTATTTGAAGTATATAGTTGGCTTACAATATCGTGTCAGTTTCAGGTGTACAGCACAGTGATTCAGTTATACACACACACACACACATATATATATATATTCTTTTTCAGATTCTTTTCCCTCTATAATAGGTAATTACAAAATATTGAGTATAGTTTCCTGTGCTATACAGTAGGTCCTTGTCTAGGATTTTAATAGATGGGATCTTCAAGATAACGGGAAAAATTTCCTTGTTTTTCTAAATGAAAGTGATGTTTAACTCTGGGACTTTTAGTATAGTGTATATAGAAAAGATTAGTTCATTTCAGAATACTAGTAACCGAGGCTCCATTTAGTCTATAAATTCACATTTATAAAAGCATGTGATAGGCCTTTAAAAAATTTTTTAATTGCTTTATTGAGACATAGTTCATATATCATACAATTCACCCACTTAAAGTGTACAATTCAGTGGTTTTTGTATATTCAAAGATATGTGAAACCTCACCAGAGTCGGTTTTAGAACATTTTTTTATCTCAAAGAGGAACCCTACACCTTTTAGCTATCAATGCACCTACCCCATCCCAAGCCCTAAGCAACCCCTAATCTACTTTCTGTCTCTATAGATTTCCCTATTCTGGACATTTCCTAAGAATGGAACTGAAATATGTCGTTATTTGTGACTAGCTTCTTTCACTTAGCATAATGTTTTTAAGGTTCAGGACTTATTTTTAATCTTATTAGTAAGAAAATGTGTTTAAGTTTCCCCATGTGGATTTTATTTTATTTTTCTCTGAAGTATAGATATTTTACTTCATATTTAGACCTTGTTAGCTAACATATGGGTTAGACATGTGGAAACCAGTAAATATACAGAGAAAAACATTTTTGTGAAAGAATATGAAAATAATTATTATTTCAGGGATTCCTTAGCAACATATCTTTTGTTGCATACACTGTTATAAAACTATAGTGAAATGAATTATGACTATAAAGGAGTCTAATATTTGTCTAAAAGTATATGCATTTTTAAAACTTTATTAAGGCAGAAGTAATATCCCTTTAAAAAAAATCTATTTAGCAATTCATATTTAAAATCCCACACACTTATCTACTGTAGTATATAGAAGGTACACTATATCCTAGGATTCAACAGATAAAGACCGATGGGTATATTTTAATTTCAAAGAAAACACTAAATATATATATTTTTTAAATTTTTTAAAATTATGTTTAATTTTAAAGTAGTTTTAAAAAGAAGTATCTGATCAGTTAAGAAAACATGAAAATATAAAAACAAATGGAAAAAATTAAAATTACCCCAAAGTCTACCACTCAAAGATAACCACCACAGATTCCACGAGGCAAAGGACTTGGCTGATCTTGTTCATATCTGTAACTCCAGGGCCCAGGCATGTAGTAAGTGCTCAGTAAATATTGCTAAATTAAATGATAACCTTTCACTTAATATTTTTCCATCTATTTTACAAAAATGGAATCATACTCTACCTACTGTATTGTAACGTTTTTTGTGTGGCAATATATCATTTAACATTTTCTCAAATCAATTAATGCTATTTAACGTTATATTTTTATTTTATCTTCTTCCCACCACCTACCCACACTATAAGAAGGAATCATGTTCTCTGTATTTCCATAGTTTATTATTGTATCTCTTTTTTAGAACACATTTGTTTTCCAACTTCATTGAAATATAATTGAAGTACAGTAAATTGCACATACGTAAAATGTATAATTTGATCATTTTTGACATTGGTATAGACCCTGAAACTATCACCATCCTGAATATAGTCATCACTCCAAACATTTCCTTGAGAATATATTTAAATCTGACTTATATTTTGGTTACTTGTTTACGTATCTGTGTCCCATACTGAATGATCATCTTTTGAGCTGGGACCACATCTTTGTTTCTTTGTAATCTCTTTTAGTAAATCATGTTCATAAATAGACAATCAGAAAAGATTTGTTAAATTAACACACTGGGATGGAAGCTTTCTTTTGAAAAGAAAATTGTATATAGTCAGTTAATGTTAGCAAAAGAATTTTAACATAGTTTTGCTGTAATGGGTCTACTTTTGTTTGACCTAGAGTTTTTTTGTGGGTTTTTATATTTCAGAATATGTTGTTGTTGTACAATTCCTTGCCTTTTCTGTGTGGTAGGTATGTGCCAAGAAATTTGCTGATTAAGCGTGCAGTTCTTAAATCATACCATATGTAATCTTTTATGAATGACTGTTTATAATTTTATGACATTTAAAGATGTTCTAATTTCATTTTGACTCTATTTCTTCTTAGCTCATCCCTTCTTTTAAATGGGAAACAAATTCATGTAGCTTATTGGAAAGAATCTGACAAGCTGTTGTTAATTGGCCTGCCTGCTGAGGAGTAAGTTGAGATTTTTGTTTACCTTAAAATCATTTCTAAAATACTGCTAACAAAGTCTGTTTCATTAAAATGATGACATTTTTGTCAAAGGTAAATTCAAGAAGTTTTACAGTTTAAAAGTTTGCTGCACTAGTATAATGGCTACCTGTGTTCATTTGGTATGAAGAGTTCAGAAAGGTACCAGGAAGGCCCAGCTAGACCAATTAGTAAGGGTGGAGGCCGTCAATACACTTTCCTCTGAGATATGGCCAGTACAGAGGTGGCCGAGAGATGAGCTTGTCCTCTGCTCTAACTTTTGACGGTATCGTGGTTTGGACTTTGCATGTTTACAGTTTTTTACTGTTGGTGATTTTAGAGAATTAAGGGTCAACAGAGAGGTGTTTTGCCTCAACGTTGAGCACCTTTGACCAAATAATGAATATTTATCTTTAAAGTGACTTCTCTAATGGTATGTCTTATCTTATCATGGTCTCCTTCTTAACTTTTTTGCAAGTATTTTGAAAGATGTCTTATTTTAATAGTTGGAGGTAAGAGCAGGGCTGACCATTTATATATCTGGTAGAAGTGAGTTACTAAATCCAGCCCACACTCAAGGGGAAGAGTATCAAACAATTGTGGGCTTGTTTTAACACCACAAAGAGGAATTCCAAAGGAGGCTGCAGTGAAAAATATCAAAATTATTATGTTTTAAAGTGGTCTTTAATTTTGGACAGAAAGCGATATGATCTCTCATAAATGTGGGATTCAAAACTTTTAACATGAGGGGATAGTGGTGCCATTATATACGTTAAATGATAGCTCTCTTTTACCAGCTAATGTGCATTTTTCTGTCTAAAATCCCTGCTCGGAGACTGCCCTATGCCAATGGGTTGGATCGTGAAAAACTGAGTTGTTTTGAAAGAACAAGAATCGGAGAACATCCAGCATAAGATACTTTAGGGTGTGATGGAAGGGTGAAACATCTGCCTTTGGACTTTCATAGTAGCCCAAAAGGCAAAAGACAAGACACAGATAATACAATGGTGAGATAAGGTAGTGTGGGCAGTTAGACAGCAGAGAGGAAGGCCCCGCTAAGGAACTGAGCAGAGGCTGCTTCCCCACTTTCTGATGCCACCAGACAGATGACTTAGGCAGACAGAGACAGTTTCCAGGAGAGGTTTTACACTGAAGCCAGAAAAGGACTGTCACTGCTGAGCTCTGGGTCCAGGTTATGCTTGTGCTGGTTAGGGGATGCTCTAGCCAATTTCTCAACCTTTGTTACCGGGGTGGGAGTGGGGAGGCGGGATCTTCCCTAAATACTTATGTCATCCCTGTCCTAGAGAACTTGGCTTGTTAAGTTGGAATGAATTCGAAGGTCCTCCTCCTTCTCTATCCTGAGCTTCAGGCCAGAAATAGCCCTAGCCACCTCTTTACCCAGTTCTCTTACTTTCATAGCCACCACCCCGTACCAAACTCTTTTCCTCATTGCATCTTGTTTCACATGACTGTGAAAGGTAGTTATTATTATTCTCCTTTGTTTAGGCTGGGAGACAGAATATTGAGAGGTCATGCACAAGCACCTCCTCAGTGTCAATTTATATGTCTCTGTATCTCCAGCATCGTACAGATGGTTTGTATTTGAACTCTGGCAGCCCTGGGATTGTTTTTCCCTTGTCTGTCTTAACGCCACAGTCTGTCCTTTCTTTCTTCACCACTGTGCCTTTTACAAGCAAGATGAGAAAAGTGTCGCCCCACCCAGGATACGGCGGAGCAGATACTCCAGGAACATGTGTTTTCATGGGGGGAGATCATCTTCCTGTGACAGCTGCAGCCAATAGCGGGGACCTAACCAGGAAGACCGTGAGGCAGTGGAGAGAGTAACCTTGGAGCTAAGGAAATGAATGCCCTCCAGCCGGTTCTGTTCCCTGGGTGTGCCTGCAGAAGTTGCTTAACTTCTTAAACCTCAGTTATACCCACTGGTATAATGGGAATAAAAGACCTGCTTTGTAAAATTCTTACAAGGCTTCAATGAGAAAATGTTAAGTTCATTTCTTTCCTTTCTCCTACTTTCTTTCCTTTCTCTTTCATTTAGGGGTGTCTTTTTGTCACAAGAATTAGAAGTTAAGTTGAGATCTGGGTATTACTGGAAAGTGTCAAGAATTGTAACATTTCGGGCTTCCCTGGTGGCGCAGTGGTTGAGAGTCCGCCTGCCGATGCAGGGGACACGGGTTCGTGCCCCGGTCCGGGAAGATCCCACGTGCCGCGGAGCGGCTGGACCCGTGAGCCGTGGCCGCTGCGCATGCGCGTCTGGAGCCTGTGCTCCGCAACGGGAGAGGCCACCGCAGTGAGAGGCCCGCGTACCGCAAAAAAAAAAAAAAAAAAAAAAGAATTATAACATTTCTTTCTAGAGGCCCAGGTACTGAACCAGCTGCTTTATATGCATTAATTCTATTTAATCCTCAGAATGAACCTGAGAAGGCTTAGTGATTATGGTCCCATTTTACACATAAAGGATATTGAACCCTGAGGGGGTTAACTAATCTCCATATAGATGGTGATATAAAAGTGCCTACTTGACCCATGTTAGAACCCCAGATCTAGACGTCAAACTCTTTAATTGCTAATGCAGGAAACAACCATTATACACAGCTATACTCACAGTTAACACACATGCTTTTCATATTCTTTACATATAAAATGTAAAGATGATCTGCTTTTATATTATGAATCAATTGATTATGTTATAAATGAACAGATGTATTTTTGCTTCTTTTTAGAGTTCCTCTTCCTCAGCTAAGGAATATGATTGAAGATGTTGCCCAAACCTTAAAATTTATGTATGGTTCTTTAGATAGGTAAGTACTTCTTTGAATTGAACCTCAAGTTTTAAGTATATGATTCTAAATCACTTTTTTGCACTTAATAGTGTTCCTTGGCTGTCAAGTTAGTTGTTTGGGTATTTTCTTCTTATTATTATTTTCTCATCCTTCATGACTGGCTTTTATTTTACAGCTCTAGGCAGTTTTTCATTGGATCCATTGCTTTTTCTCTTTTGGTCTCATATGTTACTTTTGTGAAATAGTGATGTAACTGCAATTATATTGTGATTTGATGTATTTTTATACGGGCAAATGTAAGAGCATTTCTTCAGAACAGATACAGAAAAGAGTAAGAAGTTTTTTGTGTTTTCCTCTGATTATAACATTGTGAAATTCACTATCCTAAAATGTGATACTTTTTCCTTAAAAAAAATTTTTAGTAAAAAAAAATGTATGTGCTATTAAAATAAATAGGGCTTCCCTGGTGGTGCAGTGGTTAGGAGTCCACCTGCCGAGGCAGGGGACACGGGTTCGTGCCCCGGTCCGGGGGGATCCCGCGTGCTGCGGAGCAGCTGGGCCCGTGGGCCATGGCCACTGGGCCTGTGCGTCCAGAGCCTGTGCTCCGCAGCAGGAGGGGCTGCAGCGGTGAGAGGCCCGCGTACCACAAAAAAAATAAATAAATAAAAAATAAAATAAATAAAAGACATGGTAGAGAAGGTAGTTGTCTATTTAGTTTCATGTATATTCTTCCATCTATTTTCTATATAATATGAATATACATACTCTTTTTTTACCATGTGGGCTCATATTATACATAGTTTTCTGCTTCTTGCTTTGTGTTTATAAATTTTTTAATATAAATTTATTTATTTATTTTATTTTTATTTTTGGCTGCCTTGGGTCTTCGTTGGCTGCACGTGGGCTTTCTCTAGTTGCGGCGAGCAGGGGCTCCTCTTCTTTGCAGTGCGCGAGCTTCTCACTGTGGTGGCTTCTGTTTGTTGCAGAGCATGGGCTCTAGGCACGCCGGCTTCAGTAACTGTGGCTCGCGGGCTCAGTAGTTGTGACTTGCGGGCTCTAGAGTGCAGGCTCAGTAGTTGTGGCTCACGGGCTTAGTTGCTCCGCGGCACGTGGGATCTTCCCGGACCAGGGCTCGAACCCGTGTCCCCTGCATTGGCAGGCGGATTCTTAACCGCTGCACCACCAGGGAAGCCCTGCTTCTTGCTTTTTTAACCTTGCAGTATGTGATGTATCTTTCTTGACCTGAAAGAGGAAATTTGGGGTAACCATTTAATATTTGAACATGTAAAATTATGGATGGAAAATGGATGTTTGTAAGTCCCAGTACTTCAGAGGGCTAAAATGATGCCTTTGCTTTCAAAGCCTTAAGAGTATATCAATATAAAAATTCAAAGACAGGTTATACGTTTTTCCAAACCATAGTAGTATCAGATCTCTGTTTATCTAGAGGGGATCTTTATTGTCACTGTTCTCAAAACTGCCTAAAGGAATTTTTTATGATGATGCCATCTGGGAAAATTGTCTAAGTTGCAGTATTTTCCTCCAGGAAAACACAGACACCTCCCTCTCAAACCCAATTACTTATTAGCATTTTCCAACTGTGTGAACTACAAAAGACTGGGCAGCCATATACCGTGCTTTTTTTACCTTTTACTGATAAGAAAAATGTTACCCAGTGAAGAGTATAAACTCTTAAGGTGGTTATAAACTACCTCCTTAAATTTATACTAGATGAGCAAACCTTGCTATGTTTTGCCCTTATTGAAGCTTTCTATTTTCATAAAACTAGAGGTAATCAAAGATTAAATTCCTGTAATGAATTCTGTATGTGAAGATAAAGCAATTGGAGTTGTTCTGCAAATACCAATGGAGTAGGTTGGGAGCTGAGGGACTCTTAATTTCTCTGAATTTCATTTTGAAATTTAGCTTCCATTGATTTGGAAGTATCTCCAAGTTGACAGAAAATTTAAGTAGTTTCTTCTTGCCTAGGTGGGAATTTGAAAGGCAAACTAAGATAATAAACGTAAAAGATCCACTGAGTTCTTAAAACCAAGAAGCAGTATGGATCCAAGATATTGTTAACAGTCATTTTGCAATATTTTTTTAATCACAAGGTTTTTTTCTGATTATGAAAGATATTAAAGGCCATTGTGAAAAATTATGAAAAGACTAAAATGTCCAAAAACTTAAATTATCTTTATCAAGCTGTGAGCTGGTTAGTTCCCTGTGAGCCACAGAAAACTGATTATACATTAATACAGTTTAGTGTTGGGATCAAAGTAAAGATATAAGTATCCTTCATCATTCCCAGCCAATCCATCAGCAAATCCTAACCAGTCTGTGTCCAAAACACATCTCAAATCCATCCATTTCTCCCCATCTTCACTATTACCCTGTCCACCGCCATCTCTCACTACTACAGTAGCTTCCTGATTTCCTTGCCTCCCTTCTTGCCTCTTTAATTTCCAAAGTTACAGTGATCTTTCTACATGATTATCTGGCTCCCACCTACCTTTCTGATTTCAGATCTGTATTGTTCTGTGGGCACCCTCGCCAAACTTGTTCCCACCCTGGGCTTTTGCACTCTTCCCTCTCATTAGACCTTCTTGACATCAGGATCTCAGCTTAAATGCCCCATTCTCAAGAGACCCTTCCCTAACCATTTGATCCAAAAGAGCCAACCAGTCACCTGTTCTCTGCTTAGTCTTTTGTACAAGTTCTCTGCTTAGTCTTGTTCTCTGCTTAGTCTTTTGTACAAGTTCATGCTTTTACTTTTTGTTCATTTGTTGTCATTCTCCAGTAGAATGTGAGCTCCATGGGAGCAGAGACCTTGTCTTTTGTCTTGATATTTTTACCGCTCTACTTCCATCAATGAGAATAGTTCCTGAAACATAGTAGGCACTCAAGTAATTAGTTGAATGAATCGGTGACTATTATTCTGACATATTAATGGTGTACATACCAGTTATTGTGTTATCCAGTAGTTTATACCAGTGAATGGCTGTAGGTAATACTATATGCTACTTTTACATGGCTAAAACCAAGTTGTCTTTTTTTTTTTTCAAGAGTTTTTAAATAGTTATGCCTTCATTACTGAAGAGGGGAGGAAATAGGCTAATTATATATTTACTGTATACCAGTAAGTAATCAGCATAATAAGTACTTACTGTGTACTTTGCATGAGAGTTAGATTGTATTATCCCCATTTTTACAGAGTTGGGACCAAAGTTCAGAGAAAGGTTAAATGATTTCCCTGAGAGATCTACCTAGTAAAAGCAGTGATAAGATTCAAAGTCTGATCTGTTCTATTACAAAACTCAAAATCTCTTTGTTATCCTGTGTTGCCGGAAAGATACTGGGAGTTGTAAATGGTTGAGAGATAGTCAGAGGTAAAAGCCAGTTACATTTTTTGCAAAAAGGGAACTTCAGCCCATTCTGTTATAGATATACCACTTGTGTTAGCCCATGGTACCATCTGCCCTATGGTAGATGAGAATAGGCTTTAGGGTAAAAAGTATTGACAGGGTGAATTTCTTAACACACTCCATCAGTAACATAGCAGTAATTCTTACTAAGGGAGGAGAAGTAAGGAAGAGAACCTATGTAGTTAGGAAAGATCCAGTCCCCTTAGGAGCGTACAAGCAATGACTACAACTTCTGTATGTTGTTCTAACTTTACAGCTCTTGTTTTTTCAGTGCCTTTTGCCAGGTTGAGAATGTTCCTCGTTTGGATCACTTTTTCAGCTTGTTCTTTCAAAGAGCACTTCAGCCTGCTAAACTACATTCCAGCGCCAGTTCCAGTGCACAACAATATGATGCTTCCAGTGCAGTACTTTTAGACAATCTCCCTGGAGTTCGGTGGCTCACACTTCCACAAGATATTAAGGTAATCTTAGGTGTCATAAATAAGAATCAGAGCTAGTTGCCTTATATTCATTATCTTCTCTCTCTCTCTTTTTTTTTTCTTAGGCTTTTTGTTATTTTCAGGGTTATGGGTAAGAGTTAAAGGGGCAATTGGTTGATAAGGTAGGAGGTTCAGTGCAGTGAACTTTTTCTTTCTAAATAGAAATTAGCTCTCTCATCTTACTTTAACATTTAAGCTTTGTTCAAACTTGGAATACTTTTCAGAAATCGTAATTATATGGTGTGTCTTACTTTTGAATTTTGTGATTTAGATTTTATAAGGCAGGGTCATTGAGTTAGGTAGATGAAATGACTGGCTAACAAATTAATAATAGCAAAATCTTTGTTTACATGAACATTTGTAATTAGCTTTTGCCCTGTGCCAGAGATAGCTCACTAAAGGTAAGATTCATGATGGTTAAACATTATCAATGAGACTCTAGTCATTTCTGTACATCCAAAATAACTTTACTGTTGAATGATTGAAAAGCTCATTTCAGACATTTTCATCAACAATAATGTATTTAGCCACAGCATTTTTAATAGTATTAATGAGGCTCTATGCCATAGCATTTCCCTGCCCATGAAGAAACCCAGGTTATGTTGTAGTAATATCCCAATTCAAGATTCTGCTCTTCGTGGAATTCTACAATATATGATCAAACAAATGCCTTTTGAAGTTTAATAATAATTTAAACAGATATATTAGTCCCTTTGCTCAGTTTCATCATCTGTAAAATGGGAACAATAATACTACCTGCTTCATAAAGAAGTTATGAGTTATCACACATAAAATGCTTAGAATCGTGCCTGGCACTTTGCAGTTGTAATTATAGCTGTGAGAGTACTATTATATAATGCTTATTTGGAGGGAGTTGAGGGGTTAAAGCATATTTAAAGGAAACTTTACCTTCTTGTATTCTTTTTTTGTCCTTGCCTTTGTCAACTGCCCCCTGCTGCATTTTGTATCTCAGGCCAATGATTATCATTTTCCTAAATCATATAAAAACTAAAAAGTATGAGATAAAACTAAAAGTGCGAGATATGTAATTCTACTCCCATCAGTGTTTTCATAAGACATCATAAGTGTTCAAAATAGACAGAATTTAACTAGATAACCTCATGTTTAAGATAGAAAGATGCTGTTTCCACAGTCTGTCTCATGCCCATTCTGGGGTCTCTTTCTTCTGAAAGCCGCAAGGCCGCTTTTCGTGAGTCAGAGTCGCCATCTCATGAGGCCTGTCGGTCTGGTCTTGCCCAAGTTCTTTCCCGTCTCAGAATCTCTTCACTACAGAAATCTCTTCCCTCAAAATATATAGTCTTTTCTGTGAGATTAGAGGTACTTAATGTTTTTAGGGGCAAAGTCTTTAGACTTTGGATATATTAAGATTAAATATTATTTTCCTTCTAAGAGTTCTTGTTTAAGACATTTAAAATATAGCCTATTTTGGTCTTATAAATTCCATGTGAAGGCTACCTCCTGTATTCAGATTTCTTTTTTATTGGCGTTTTTTTTCCCCTTAATTTGACATATATTTGATTAAAAGGATTGTATGCTTTTATTTCAACCTAAAAGAATATCAATCTGAGAAATCACTGTGTGAATTCTACTTATATATTTTTTTAATCTTTTGACTTAAATCATACCTGTTGCTTATCTCACCAAAGCTCTGGTTGTCCTTGTCCTTGTTGAGTTGGACACTCCTGTATGCAGATCTGCCTTCATTGTGCCAGGTACTCAGGTTTGTGCTGTGCTTTGGGAATCCAGAAAAGTCCTCTGGATGCTCACAGTTTAGTTGCGTAGGTGGAATTAATACACGGGAAACAATGAGGATATAGCTTAGATATTTTCTATATTTTGTATTCTGGTTAAGAGAATTAAGAACAATATTTTTGCAAAGAGATAGATACCTTCTGATAAAGTGATCTAAAAGTCTCTGATGAATGTAAAGTTTAAAATACATAATAACCCTTAAAGTTTTTGTTTTTGTTTTACCAGCAAACTCAAAGAACTCGTACACTTTCCTTTTGCCTTTGAGATTTCTTACTGTGTGAAAAATAGTAGGGTTTATTGACTATATATATTCTAATGGAAAATATTAAGGAATTGTATGCCTTGAGAAATCTAGTTAAAAACATATGTGTGTGTAAGGTAACTTGTGCCTGGTAAATTGTAGGTGGAAATAGTTGTTTTTAACTTGGAGAAAAATGTACTTGTTCTGAGTTTAGTATATGATGAAGTCACACTTCCGTTTTCTTTCCCAGAGAACTTCCTTATTTTGTTTGTTTGTCAGGTTTTTAAAAAAATAATTTTTCCTAAGATACACTGGAATAATAAAGAGAAAAGATATTTTACTTTTTCTCTTAAGGAATATGAAGAAGCAATTATAGTAACCTTGTATATTAGCCTGTAGAGTTCAGTAGCAGGAATAGCAACCTGTTAAACATTAATGTCTCTGAGATCAGAAATCACAAGTAGGTAATTTTCTTTTTGTCCTGTAGTCTTTCACAAGGGAAACTATAGCCACAAAAAGGAGAACATGAAGTATTTGCTAGATGCAGAAAAAAGTAGGTCACAAATGAGTCATAAGTCATACCATATGAAAAGCATTGAAAGGCATGACTAATGTTTCCACAGCTTTTGTGGTCTCAGTAAGACACATTTGTGAAACAGTCCTGCAGAAAGTGCCTTGGCCTTAAAAAACAAAACAAGGATTATTTTTCACAAATACCGTATGTGTTACAAGCTTCAACTGTCAGTAGTTTCCAATTTATAAATATGCATTACAGATTAAACTGCAGATTAAATTTATTCTGTTTTTAAATTTTGAATGCTTCAGGGAGGGACAAATACATGAAAGAGTTCAGGCAAATTCCATAGAAACAAAAGCTAAATCCTAAGTAAGAGATTTTTCTAATAACTCTGTAGGGTGGTTAAACTATGCCAGATTCCAGGGGAAAACTTGCCTTCATGATTTAATCAGTGAATAAAGATTAACAGTCTTTTTATACAGCACATAGCAGGGAGACAGGGAAGAATGTTGGATTCTTGGATTTTCCAAGAATCCAACTGTTGAAAAATATATAGGAAATAGAAAAATTAAAACAATTCATAGTAGACTGGCTACATTCAGATTGACTTTTTTTCCTCTTAAGATTTTTTAAATGTTTAAAATTTGTCTAACAGAACTGTAAAGCAGCTTTTTAACCTCATAAATTAGTTTGCATTGAGTACAGAGTGAAGCCCATTTTGCAATCATTGAGATTTAATTGAAAAATGCTTATAGGTTAAAATACATTAATATTTTTTTTTTGTAATCACAAAGCTTAAAAGCAAGATGTTCCATTTGGGGACATTTCTTTTTTCTTTTTTTTCTTTTTTTTTTTTTTTTTTTGCGGTATGCGGGCCTCTCACTGTTGTGGCCTCTCCCGTTGCGGAGCACAGGCTCCGGACGCACAGGCCCAGCGGCCATGGCTCACGGGCCCAGCCGCTCCGCGGCACGCGGGATCCTCCCGGACCGGGGCACGAACCCGTGTCCCCTGCATCGGCAGGCGGACTCTCAACCACTGTGCCACCAGGGAAGCCCCTGGGGACATTTCTTAAATAACACAAAGGAGAGAGAGATATTTATTCAATTCTTCAAGTAATTATTAAGCAATTTTATATGGTCATTATTTAAAAGTAAGTAATATGAGTTAAATGTTTGTGTTACTCTTTTTTTTTTCCTCACATAGGTGGAATTAGACACAGCATTGAGTGACTTGGAGGCTGCAGATTTTGCAGAACTGGTAAGAGAAGCAGTAGATTTTAGGAAAGGTTCACTGTTGATTTCTTGTTTTGTAAATCAGTTATTATTCTAAGTACTTTCCAAGGGGGCCTGTAATAATCTTGGAATACATAACATTAGGTTTCTATATTGAAATGGACAAAATCTATTTTGCTTGCCTTAATATTTTCTGTTCAGTTAAAAATATTTGTTACGTAATGTATACGTAATGATTAATTACATTAGTATCGTTTGGAACTGGGCTTTGAGAGAAAGGATACACAGGTAATATTGGCTGGTAGTATGGTTTTTAATCTTTTTAAAAAACTATTGATATATTTCCTAGCTCTGTCCACTAGAGCACCACTATCACCCAGGCCATCGTGTATAAATAATATTTCTTGCTAAAGGGAACCAAGACTCCTATGAGAAATGACTGAATCCAGATTTAGGGCTGACAGTGTACAAGATAAGCCTGGCAACATCTTGTTATATGAGACATCCAGGAAGCTTTCAAAAAGTACTAGGGTTAATTTAGGGTTCAAGTAATCAGGAGACACCTTGAAGAGCCTCCCTCTTGAGCATCTATAAGGACAATAACTGCATTGGATCGAAGCACATCAGATATGTCTAAGTCCATGAGTTCATAATGGTACTAAAGAAAAAAAGAAAGTTCTTGGTCAACTTTGGAGGATGCTAAGGAACTAATTCATTATTGTGAAAACTGGTAATTAAGGAGAGAGAATCAAACATTTATCTGCCTTTCCTATCTGAACCATACCTCAAGGTTAACAAATAGAGATGAGGGGGAGTTTCTCTTTATGGAAGTGGTCTACCTAACATATCAAGAAAGAATGACAGAATTGGAATACCATCATTTTTCAGTTCCCCTCAGTGAGTTAAAGGATCTAAGCAATGATCATCAGTAGCTGTTAACATCACAAAAAGAAAGTCAGCCAGATAGTAAGTGGTTCCTGATGGAAGCACACAAACCACCTATGAAATATACCTGATCATGCCTTCAGGTCTAACTACCAGTTTACAGGAAATACAGGGGGAGAGGGACATGTTAAATGACCCCATTTGGTGGAGGAGGATTGCAGTAAGCAAAATTCAGACTCCACACAACAGGACGGTTTCTTCAACAAATAAATTTGTTGAAGAAGGTGAGGGGGTGGGCGTGGGGTTAGGAGAAGCTGAGAGAGACCTATCAGTCATAAGAGACTCAAGAAACATATCAACCAATTTCAGTGTATGGACCTTACTTGGATCCTGATTCAAGCGAGCAAAAATTTTTAAAACATCTATGAGACAATCAAGGAAATGAAAACACTTAACTAGATATTAGGTGGGAATAATTCTCTAGATGTGGTAATGATATTATGTTTATGTATTTTTTTTAAGTCCTTCTGTTTTAGAGATGCATTCTAAAGTATTTACAGATGAAATGATATAACATCTGGGATTGATTTTGAAATAATTCACCAGGGAGAGGCAAGAAGGAGAGAGGGGATAGAGATGAGACAAGATGAGCTAGGTACCGGTCATTGTTTAAGCTGGGTGTTGATGAGCACATAGGAGCTAATTATACTATTCTGTTTTTGTATATGCTAAAATTTTCAGTAATAAAAGCCTTTAAAAAGTAAATGAGGGCTTCCCTGGTGGCGCAGTGGTTGAGAGTCCGCCTGCCGATGCAGGGGACGCGGGTTCGTGCCCCGGTCCGGGAAGATCCCACGTGCCGCGAAGCGGCTGGGCCCGTGAGCTGTGGCCACTGAGCCTGCGCGTCCGGAGCCTGTGCTCCGCAACGGGAGAGGCCACAACAGTGAGAGGCCCGCGTACCACAAAAGAAAAAAAAAAAAAAAAAGTTGATAAATTGAGAATGTAAAATGATACATTTACTTTGGAAAACAGTTTAGCAGTTTCTTAACAGCCTAAACATACACCTACCATATAATTCTGCCTTTCTATTCCTATCTAATTACCCAAGAGAAATGAAAGCTGTGTCAGTACAAAGACCTGTAAGCAAATGTTCATAACAGCTTCATTTTTAATAGCCAGAGACTATTCACATAACTCAGATGTCCATCAACAGGTGAATAGACAAAACAAATTGTGGTATATTCATGCAATGGAATAATATGCAGCAAAAAACTTGGCAGGGGGTATTGAAGGAACTGTTCTATATCTTGATTTTGGTGGCACACAGCTGTACACATTTGTCAGAACTTGCAGAATAATTCACAGTGAGTTTTACCTTAATTTAAAGAAAAAGAAGGATCTATTCTAAACTTTTTGTGAAATTAGATTTAAGATTTAATCTTATATTTTAATTCTGTGTTCTTTTCTTTAGTTGTTTTAAATTATTATTAAGGTATAATTTATATTCAGTACATTCTTCTGTGCCCTTTTATAGTCAGTCCCTCTCCCCACCCCCAGCCTTTAGCAACCACTGATCTGTGTTCTGTCTACATGGTTTTACCTTTTCTGGAACGTCATATAAGTTGAATCATATGGTAGATAATATTCTGGGTCTGACTTTTTTTTAAGTAGGAAGTTAAGATATATATTTTTATACCAATATTACATGAGTACATTTTTAGGGAAAAGTACAAACAACAAACATAAATCTAGCATTTTGCTTGAGCACTCATACATCAAAACCAGCCCTGTTCTTAGAGTTAACCATTGTTATCAGTTGATATATATTCTTGGTAACCTTGTATTTATGATCACACACTGAAGTAATTCTGTCTGATAATGTTCAGTATAGATGATGCTTTCACACTGCTAGTAAGCATATAAACTGATGCAACCTTTCAGGAAAGCAATCTGGCAAAATATGTTAAAAATATATATCCTCTGATCTCGGAATTCAACCTCCAGGACCTTATCAACTAAGGAAGGTATCAGGGATGTACACAAAATTTCTTTATAGGAATTATCTGCACAACGCTATTTATACCCTGAAAAATTACTGGAAACAAATTAAAATACCACATTATGGAACCTGTTAAATAATACATCCATTAAAATCATGTTTAGAAAACTGTCTATTGACATGAAAAAATGTTCAAGATCATTTTCTAAGGAAAAGGCAGGGTCCAAAACTATACACATAAAACAGCTTGCCCACACCCGTTGGGATGGCTACCATTAAAAACAAGCAAACACCCCAGAAACACCAGCTGTTGGTGAGGATGTAGAAAAATTGTAACCCCCGTGCACTGTTGGTGGGAATGCAAAACAATGCGCAAATGCTATAGAAAACAGCATGGTGGCCCCCGCAAAAATCAAAACCAGAACTACCACATGACCCAGCAATTCCATATACTCAAAAGAATTAAAAGCACAATCTTGAAGAGATATTTGCACACCCACATTCACAGCAGCATCATTCGCAACAGCCAAAAGGAGAAAGCAACCCCAGTGTCCACCAACAGATGAATGAACAAACAAATAGACAAAAACCATGGAAAATACATACAATGGAACATGACTCAGCCCCAAAATGGAAGTAAATTCTGACATGGGCCTCAACGTGGATGAACCCAGAGGACAGATAACCACACTAGGTGAACCAAGCCCATCATGAAGAGACAAAGTAGGGACTTCCTGGTGGTCCAGTGGTAAAGAATCCGCCTTGCAGTTCAGGGGACACAGGTTCGATCCCTGGGCAGGGAACTAAGATCCCACATGCCATGGGGCAACTAAGCCCACATGCCACAACTACTGAGCTCATGCACCTCAACTAGAGAGCCTGTGTGCCTCAAACTACAGAGCCCATGCGTCCTGGAGCCTGTGCACCACAGCTAGAGAAGAGCCACAACTAGAGAGAAGCCCGCACACCACAATGAAGAGCCCGCACGCTGCAACGAAAGATCCCGCATGCCTCAAGAAAGATTCCGTGTGCCACAAGTAAGACCCGACGCAGCCAAAAATAAATAATAAATAAATCTGAAAAAAAAAAAAAAAGACAAAGTAGTGCACAATTCCACCCACAGGAGATGCCTAAAATAGTCAAACTCATAAAGACAGAAAGTAGAGGAGTGGATGCCAGGGGCTGCAGGTAGGCGGGGGGAATGGAGAGTTGTTCAATGGATACGGCATTTCAGTTTTGCAAGAGGAAGAGTTCTGGAGATTTGGCTGCCCAGCAGTGGGAATGTCCATAACACTACTGAGCTGTACACTTAAAAATGATTAAGGTGGTACATTTTATATTATGTGTATTTTACCATGATCAAAATTTTAATGAAAATAAACCAATTTTAAATTAATGAATTAATTTCTATTTCATGCTTTTTTAATATTACTGAACACCCAGTTAATCGCATTCCAGAGAAGGGTGACATTTCTGGGGCACAGAAAGAATGATATTCACAGCTATTTCCCCAATCACATTTACTACCATGAGCCAAGAACATCCAGTTGATTGCTTAAGGGAATGTCTCTCACCTGAAATCCTCTTGGACTGCATGCATAAAATAAAACAGTTTTTAAAAGCTTACCTATGGTGAAGCCAGTCAGAGCTTCCAGACCCTCAAAAAGCTTCCAGTGAACTTAATACCTTGTTCTTCAATATGAGGACAGTAGAGCATCACAAGAAATATCTTTGACATAAAGGCAGTCAATACAAATGAAAAACGGTGGGCCTGATTTCTTTCATGTAGCAAAATGCATTTGAGATTCATTCATGTTGTCTGTATCAGCAGTTCAGTCCTTTTTATTGCTGATGGTATTCCATTGTATGACGATATCGCAGTGTTTATCCATTCCCCGACTGAGGGATATTTAGATTTTTTCCAGTTTTCAGTTTTCCGTAGGTTTCGTTGTGTTTTTTTTTTTTTCAACTTACAAAAGTAATGCATGCATATTGGTTAAAAAAAATGCAAGCATGGTTATTAAAAACAAATGTCCTCCCTCCTCATCCCTCTCCCCCAGTTCCATCCCCAGTTACAACTGCTCTTACAGTTGGGAATATATTCTTCCAGACCCTTTTCTATACACATACATACTCCCATACAAACCAACACACATGTATATACATACATGTATATAATTGGGGGTGCTGTTTTTAACAAGACTTAGATCATAGTGAATATTTTGTTCCACAGCTTGCATTCTTTGCTGAACAATGTATTCTAAAACCTTTTGTGCTTGCTCATATAGATCAACCTTATTTTTTTTAAACAGATGTATGATATTCTGTGATGTGAACATAACCTTATTTCCTTAACCATTTTCCATTGTTGAACTTTATCTCCAGTTTTTGCATGTTACAAATTCTACTCTTAACTTTTTATACAAACATCTTGAATCTCTTATTCAAGTATTTCTGTAGATTTCTAAAAGAGGAATTACTCAAAGAGCATGTGTATCTAATGTGTTTTTTTTTACATACTGCTCAGTTGCTCCCAAATAGGTTGTACCAATTTGTACTTTCAAAAATAGTACATGGTAAAATTAGATATTTTAGGTGATGTCCAGTAGAAGCATTTTGTCTTGGTAGATTTCTTACAGTCCCTCTTGGGGTAACAAATCTTATGTTCTACTCTTAGATGTCTCTAATCAACATTGTCTTACAAGAATCAAAAATAAGATTGTTCTCAGTCAAAAATAAATATATAGGCACCTTATGTCTCACCCTAATAGCCTAGTATATTGATTTCTAAGGAAGGCACTATGAAAAGTTCAGTTACTACAAGGACCTGCTGTTCAGGGAACTATATTCAATATCTTGTAATAACCTATAAAGGAAAAGAATCTGAAAAAGAGTGTGTGTGTGTGTATGTGTGTGTGTGTGTGTGTGTGTGTAACTGAATCACCTTGTTGTACAACTGAAACACTGTAAATCAACTATACTTCCATAATAAATAAATAAATACCAAAAGAAGAAGAGATAAGTTACTTAAGAATGTAATTTCCATTTTAACTGTTGTAGCTTAACTAGGATTTTTTTAAATCATAAAAAACATATATATGCATATGTATAAAATCTTATATCTATATAAATCCACTGTGGTTTTTCCCCCAGTCTGAGGATTACTATGACATGAGGCGGCTATATACAATTTTGGGCTCTTCTCTATTTTACAAGGTAAGTTGAAGCTTGAAATTTTTATGTATGTCATACTGCTATATGAACAGTAAAGTAAATTTTCTCAAATTCTTACAAACATGAAAAATACATTTATCTCTTTTTCTCTGAACGTAGGTACCATAAAATTTAGACCTTAAAACAAGACTTGTACCTACATATTTACAAATACAATATATATTTCTGGTTTCATTACATTTTAAAGCATTTACAAACATGTAAGAGAGAAACAGTAGTCAAAGAACCAAGTGTATATGAGAGAAGAGCAGTACTACTTTGTTGATTTCCTTTTGCAATCATGTGTTTTTTTCCCTTATCTTCAGAAAGTAACTATGCATCTTTCTGGTAAATTTTCTAACATTCAGTAGTTGACTTACATGTAAAGCAAGTTAAACATCAAATGATTTTAAGTATTTTAATTTTAAAAAAAGATTTAAGCACAATATAAAACATATCTAAAGAAGAATCAAACAATACAGAACTGTAAGCAATGAAAAGTAAGTCTCTCCCCACCTTGACTCCTGCTTCTCCGCTTTTCATCTTCAGAATTCAGTGCTTTTGTAATTTTGCCAAATTCTCAGGCTAGTGCTACTTAGAGGTGATCTTGCTTTATGCTAAAGTGTACCTGTTATAGCCTTAAGTTATCCCAAATACTTGATGTCTAGTTGAAAAAAACTTCTATTTTTACTATGTCTTCATTTATTCCATTTGAAACTGGAATATTTTAAGCCAACTGAAGAAATACCTATAAAACTCTTAGAACTATATTATAGGATTATTGCTTTATGTCACTAGTTGACTTTTATTCTCTGTGGTTAAATTCAAGGGTTATTTGATATGCAGTCATTTGCCTAAGGATGATCTTATTGATATTGCTGTATACTGTCGCCACTATTGCCTACTGCCTTTAGCAGCAAAACAAAGAATTGGTCAGTTGGTAATATGGAGAGAAGTATTTCCTCGACATCACCTCCAACCTTCTACAGACTCAAACACTGAAGTCTTTCAGGAACCTGAAGGGAGGTATTTTTTGCTAATTGTTGGCTTGGTGAGTTTACCTTAGTTTTTCTTGGGATTTTTTTTTTTTTTTGGCCACTTACAGACTAAATAAATACACAAACAAACATGATAGTTTAAAATTATAAGTATGTCAAGTAGTAGTATTCAAACAAAATGTTATGTGCCCTTATTTCTTTTCTTTTGTATCCATTTAATACTCATAGAGAGGGCTTTCCTGGTGGCGCAGTGGTTGAGAGTCCACCTGCCAATGCAGGGGACGCGGGTTCGTGCCCTGGTCTGGGAGGATCCCACGTGCCGCGGAGCGGCTGGGCCCGTGAGCCATGGCCGCTGAGCCTGCGCGTCCGGAGCCTGTGCTCCGCAACGGGAGAGGCCACAACCATGAGAGGCCCAAGTACCGGAAAAAAAAAAAAAAAAAAAACTCATAGAGAAATATTAATGAAACTCAAGATAAGATTTTAGCAGGTTCTTAAGATCTTTTGTTCCCATTTCTATAAAAACAGAGGTTTTATCTTCTAGTTTGTTTTGGGAAATAGAGAGAGACATGAAAAGAATATAGAACCAGAAACAGAATAAATACGTGATTGTAAATGAAAGGACTACCACTTATTGAGGCTCTTTGAAAGCTCCCTTAGGGAATTCCATGTGCCAAAAGTGGCAGTTGATGGTATATCAGGATGAGGCAATGTGAGATTTGTTTTCAAGGGTGATCAAGAAGCATTGAGGATAACTAAGAAGGGGGGGAGGATTTTTCAATAATCCTCACACGATGATGCCACGTGCCCATATCTCTTTAGTATTCATAAATTTATACATGCATGTTACATACAAATATTTTCATGTAGTTAAACCTATATTAATTTTTCTTCTTATAGAGACATTATATGTTGTGTGTACTATTAGAAGCTGGAGGCTGTGCATCCAAAGCTGTTGGGAATCCCGGACCGGACTGTATCTATGTGGATCAGGTCAAAACAACTCTTCACCAGCTGGAAGGGGTGGATTCCCGCATAAGTGAACGGCTAGCCTCTTCTGCAACCCCCTGTTTGTCTTGTGCTGACTGGTTTCTTTCTGGATCACATGAAAAATTAGATAATTTAACAACCTCACCTATCCTCAGTAGGCTACAAGGTACTTCCAAAGTAGCAACCTCTCCAACATGCAGAAGAACTCTTTTTGGTGACTATTCCCTAAAGACACGTCAGCCCAGTCCATCCAGAAGTGGAGGATCTGACAGTGATTGTGAAGGTGGAGAAGGGGTTGGCCTGAGTCCCCACACTACAGCATCTCAGGGTTCTGATGGTTCAGAAGAAAGTGGGGCCTTGCTTAAGGTGTGTGTTCATTCAAGTGTGTACGTTCTGGGAGCTAAGCTGTCTCTCCAGTCCTTACTTACAATTGCAAGAGAATTTTTAATGGCAGATACTTCTTCACTTGGACTAGTGGTGTTAGTCACTGTTGGCAAACCAACGATTTAGGACCAAAGAAAGAAGAAAATGTCAAGTAATAAAACATTAGCCCTTTGACAGCTAGGACATCTACTTGACAGTAATTACAAGTAGGGAAACTCTTTAATGTCGCTTTCCATGTTCAACTGTTTCTTTTCTATTCACAGTGATAACAGAAAACATTCTACTTGTGGGGCATTTGGTGGCTGATCTAATTAAATAGCCTAGAAAGTGTTCAGTAGAAACAAGAGAATCAGAAACTTTAAAAAATTATATAGATAGATAGATAGATAGGTAGATAGATAGATAGATTTGATCTCCTAATTCCAAACACTAGAGCACTCTTGGAGCCCTAAGTGGGTATATTTAGGAAGTACTCACATTGGTGGTATTCACTATCCAAGTCTGTGAAATTGGTAGGAAATATAGGAGGAGGATAAGGTAGGATTTGGATAGACTTAAAGAGCCCTGAACAACTCCTAAAAGAAATTGAATTAATTTCTAAGATTCAGCCATTTAACAAATATTGATGGAACATCTACTATGTGCCAAGGGCTATGCTACACAAAGGAGGTAAAAAGATGAGTAAGACGCAGCTCTTGCCTTTGAGGAGTGCAGAGTCTATAGAGAGGGGGACAAGAAGGCGTACATATAAATTGTAACAAAATTTGGTGATAGCTCCATTATGGCTCCAGTAGAAGGTTTGCAGGGAGAACTGTCATGTCTTCCCATGACATGGCCCTCGGGTCACTGTTAGCATAGGATAAGCCAAGAAGTACAAGTGAGCATCAAAAATATTTAAAAGAAACATTGCAAAATAGTAAGTAGTTCTCTTAGAAGGATTTTTAGTTTTACGTCATTTCTCCTGTTTGATTCCATTCTTAGATGTAAACGGATCTACTTAATAATACTTTTTAGGTCACTAAAAAGAAGTCTACTCTTCCAAATCCATTTCATTTGGGGAACTTGAAAAAGGACCTTTCAGAAAAAGAATTGGATATATATAACACAATGAAGTAAGAAACTTCCTTGTTTTATTCTTTTTCACTTAACTGTGTGTCTTCGAGGAAATGTTACAACGAAAAAGTGCTATTCCATAACCTATAGAGATTTTATTCAACAAATATGATATCTCTTACATATGAAAGGTAATAGCTATGCTATTTCTTTAATATCTTTCATTATACATAATAGGAAACATACTCATATTATAAGAAATAAAAAGCATACAAAGTAATACTTCAAAATATGAAAGTTCCCACTTATGTCTCTTCCACAGGTAACCTCCCTTTTGTGTGTTTAGTTTTTACATTAGAGTTTACTATTTTTAGACTCTGGTGGATGCTGTGTTTTTGCAGATAGTCCTTAGCCCTGTGTACTCATTCCCAGTGCTTGAGAGAGATGGCTGCTCCTGGCTCATGCATGGTTGAGTCCCTCCCCTGGCCTCGTCCTATTTGGAAGTTTACTGACTCCACAAAGGTTACAGCCTCTCTCTAGGAGTAGCCTACATCTAGTGACTAAACAGATAAGTAAGTACAAAGGCTTGGCCCCTACTTAAATTCAGGATAACTCTAAAAGGCCATCCGAGCTTCCGCGTTCCCGGTGGTATCTGTGGAGACCTCTGTCTCAACTGCGGCACGGTTCAGCTTCTCCGTGCTTCAGTCCTTCAGTCTTACCCCCACAGGTGTTGTTTCCAAGCATCCTCCCTGATAAACCTCGTCTCTGCATATCTCCCAATCCGAGTCTGGGGCCAGAGAACTGAGCCTATGACACCCTCTTTAGAAAATAGGCAAAACCTCACATTTACAGTAAGTAAGGAGTTCTGATGTAAAAGGAACTAAGTGAGAGGAGCATGTTTAACAGCTTAATTATTAAAATATGAAATGTTACATATTTACTTCTTGTTGGGCAAGAACTAGAACACTATTATGTGGTGACAAGCTGGTCTTCCTGAGCTTCATCTGCTATTTAATTACGATGTCCTGCATGGTATCAACTTGTGTAACAAAGTCAATTGCACACTTTTTTTTTTTTTTTTTTTTTGGCTGTACCATGCAGGTTGCGGGATCTTAGTTCCTTAACCAGGGATTGAACCCGTGCCCTCAGCAGTGAAGCACAGAGTCCTAACCACTGGACCACCAGGGCATTCCCTCAATTGCACACTTTTATTTGAACAAGTAGACATATACAAATAGACTTCCCATTAAAAAAAAGAAGTTCAGAGCTACCGCCTTCTTGATCGTTGAAACATTTTATAATAAGTTCAAATACATATCTCACAGAGTTGTCAGGAAAAGCCTTTTTCCTGAAGTCAGGGCAAAATCAAGGTAATTTGTCTACATAAAATAATGTACTGGAAATATTGATATAATGTGTTAAAATTTGGAATTTAATGCCTTCCAATATAATGTTTAATTTTTTAATAGTTAAAAATGTTTTTTAATCAAAGAAATCTAAATCAAACCTTTGTTGGAAGCCTGAAATACCTTCCCCAAACCCTAGTCTTCCATTTAACAAAAACTACTGCTCTGAATTTTTATTACCTCCCTATCTTATTTTTTAAATATGTATGTGTGTTATTTGGGCTTTATCTCTAGTAAAAAGAAACTCTTTTTCCAAGTTTATAACTTTATATTATAACTTAACATAAATGTATAATTATGTTAAATTAAGCATAAAGTAATATGTGATGTAAATCATAGGCTCTCCTATTTAAAAGGATGCTGCAGATGCATGTTTATTCTCTATTAACATGGAAAGATCTTCAAACTATGTAGTTAATTTTAAAAGTGTGATATAAAACAGTGTGTAATATATATTATCCTAACTTGTATTCTTTTGTAAAATAAAAATATATAACATACTAAAAACAATAACATACAGAAAACATTTCATTCAGTAACGAAGTCCTATCCATTCTGCATGGATCCAACCCCTAGTGATCCTACCCTAGATCAAGCTCCTATTCTCTCACCTGGTTGTATTGCAATGGGCTCCCAACTCCCAGCCTACCCTGAATCCATTCTCTGCTGTAGGAGTGACCTTTCTGAAGAACTAATCTGATTTAATCTGCATTGTTTTGAACAAATATTTGTCTTCCCAGTGAGTAATTGCTTGTTTGATGATTTTTAAACTTTCGGTCTATACACTGAGTGAGTTAATATACACTGAGTTGATTTATGGTTTTCAAGCACTAGACCTTCTCATTTTGTCGTGGGGTTGTTTTCAGAGAAAATTAAAGAAGTTAACACAAATGTTAATTCTAAACTTCCCTAAATAGGAATCTTATTAATTAATGATTCCTATTAAGAATTAATGATTCTTATTAAGAATCATTTCTGTTCTATACCTTTTCTTGAATTTGGTGACCTCAGGATTAAAATGTATGTTTTAAATTATTTTCCTTTTTGAATAATTATAATTTTTTTCATTTTGATTATTTTTTACTTATTGAAAAAATATCAGCCGCCAGTATTAATGAGCCAACCACCCTATGGAAAAGTATGAGAAAAATTTGTAGATGATCTTCCCTGCCTATCCCTGGTCTCCAAAGAGAACCAAGAGCATTAGTTAGTGATCAAAAGTTATTCTGATCTTGCTGCCTAATTAACAGTTTAACAGGAATTTGGTTATCATGGATGACTGAAGCAGTATTTAGGCTAAGAGCTGAAATATGCCTTTGCTTTGCCTCTGTGCTATGGCTGGAAGAAAAATCAACTAAATGAATTTTTTTAATAGACATTAGAATGAGAATAGAGCAGCCTGAGTGAGATGCAGATGGAGAATTGTTGTCCATATATTTAAAGATTGCCAATCAGGGAAAAGCAAAGTATAGAGGAACAGAGTCAGTTAAGCTCTGACACTTAGCTATGTAACCTCAAACAAGTTAATCCAAGTCCTCTGAACATTGATTTCCTCACGGTTGAAATGAGGATAGTAATGTTTAATATCTTACGGGGTCATTATGAGAATTAAGTCTAAGGTATTTTAAAGCACCTACCCTGGAACATAGAAGACATTCAGTATATGATAACTATTGCCATTATTTCATTGCTGCTGTTATTGTCGCTCTTCAGCTCTTTCTACTGCTGGTAGAAATAAGCAGTATTTAAAGGTTCTGCTGGCCTGTCTGAGATCTCAGTAGGGGAAGAAAGAATGGAGAAGTGAAAATAGTAAGGGAACATAGAAGAGAAGGAAGACTGTAATGATAAGAAGTAGTAGAATACTTCTAGCAATTGCCATGGTATTCTTCAATATTAACTCAACTTTGCAGTTGATAATAATAATTTTATTTTTCTTCAGGATCATCAGTTTGACTATCATGGTAAGAGACTTTAATGCTACTAACTGAAAAGCTTTGTTTATTGGAAGGTGTTTTTATTTGTGGTCCACGCTAGACATATCTTGTTTATGGCTTGTAGATATCTGGGCCAGACATGGGCTGAGTTATTCATTACCAACCATGGAAAAAGAGGAGCTTAGCCAGTTTGGGTTGTTTAGCAAAGGGATGATTAAGTTACTTGCAAACGAATTGGTGTTTATTTATCCTTGCATAACGTGTAGTGTTTGCCTCCATTAAGGGAATTAATAATAACCCTAGCCTGTATTTCAGATAACGAGGAAGAGGGAATTCAATGTTTGGCCTAGTTTCCCTTCCCTAATTACACTCCGAATATTCTATTGTAGTTAAAAGCTTATTAGATGTCTACAACATTCAAAATGAAGCAACATTTTTAAGTTTACCTCTAACATCTTTTTTTTTTTCTTTTCAAGATTGACGTCTGGTCCTGAGAACACACTTTTCCACTATGTCGCCTTAGAAACAGTGCAAGGGATCTTTATTACTCCTACCCACGAAGAGGTGGCACAGCTAAGTGGCTCTATCCACCCTCAGCTGATAAAAAATTTCCATCAGTGTTGTCTCTCCATTCGTGCAGTTTTCCAACAGACATTGGTTGAAGAGGTAGGGCACTGCTATAAATATAATTTACTGCCAGTTTATTTCCAGACCTCTAAATATTCTCTCTAAAACTCTTTAATCAATATGTCCAGCAATGACTGTTTTCATTTATTTTTTTTAACAGTCATTCCATCTACCTTGAATGCCAAAGGATTATATTCACTGTACTTAACTTTAAAACTTTGTTTCATAATTCTGAGTTTGATGTCCCAGATTACTATTTCAGGAAACGGTGGACCTGTGTGTTTTCTATAGCAAAGTAGAACATAGTCGTTTGTAATGTAAACTTGCCTCCCATATTTGACCCAACCATTTCTCGGACAGTTATCTCTACCACTTGGTAACTGATAATTCTTTAAGTATTCAACCAGCAGGATAAGGTATTTTGGAACAAAATGGAATAAAGTATAGCAGTAGGTGCGATACTGTTATGTTTCAGCCACTTAGTTGGTTGGTTGGTTGCTTGCTTGCTTTTCAATCCAGGATGAAGTTTCATTTAATATTGTACCTCTGGATAAGTAGTAATGTTGTATTGTATACAATTAAAATATCAATTAGATAGTTTTAATAGCAGGGAAAGATAAGTGTTGATTTCTTGAAAAGGATAAACATACAGAAGTATTTGTGACTGGTCAAACATCATACTGACAAAAAAACCTCCCTGAAGAATGATTGTAATGTACATAGCAATACGTGTACTAAGGATGCTAAATTTGTGAAGAATTTAGCCTTAAAGGTAGAAGAATATTGGGCTGAGAGTAAGGAAACCTGGACTGAGCCTTATTAACTCTTCCTATTTTCTCAGCCTTAAAGTGAGTGAGCTGAATTATATCATCTCTAAGGACTCATTCAGCAGTAAAATTCTTTGTCTTACAGGATTTCTTCTTTGCTCTATCAGAAATTGGTATTCAACAAAATGTTATGTTTGACTGTATATCTCTATGTGCTTTGCATTCTTAGGCTCCTCCTTTCCTGTTTAACATACTGATAGATGCTATAAGGTTTATTTCATTAACTTATTTAGTAGTATTTGGTAATGTAAATTAGGCTTCCCCATATTATTTAAATATTGAGGTACCTACTACACACCAGATACTACTCGAGATGCTGGGGATATAGCAGTGAACAAAACAAAGTCTCTTTCCTCATGAAGCCTGTATTCTAACAGGGGAGGCTAATGAATTAGCAAACAGTATAATATATCAGGTAGGGTAAGTTTCAAGAGAAGTAATAACACAGAGTAAGGTTGAGAGGTAGGGGTAATAGCTATTTTGAAAGAAGCCTCTGATCATGTCAAGTAATATTTGAACAGAGACCTGAATAAAGTGAGGGACCAAGCCATGTGGCAGATGTGGAGGCACAGCTTCCAGGCAGAAGGAACAGCAAGTACAAAGCCACAGAGGGAGGGTGGCTGAGAGAGCCCTGGAATGGGCTGAGTAGGGAGGAGAGTGGTAGGAGTTGAGATGGCAAAGGTAGCAGGGCCAGGTCATGCATGGCCCAATAGATTAGGGACTCTGGGCTTTGTTTGGAAGAAGATGGGAGGTTCTTGGGCAGTTCTGAGCAGAGCAGGGACATGATCGTTAGTTTTGAAAGGATCACTCATGCTGCTGTGAACGAGCTTCTAGGGTAGAGAGGGTGGATGGAGGCAGGGACCAGTTAGGAGCTGTGGAAATCCTCAAAGCAAGAAGTCAGTGGCTTCTGGATCTCGAATACATTTTGGAGGATGAGCCGAAAGGATTTGCTGATGTCTTAAATAAGTATTTTGAGAGAAAGAGCAGAATCAGGGATCACTCCACTGTTTTGGCCTGAGCTTTACAAAAAGTCTTTATATTCCAAATGAGTCACTGGTTTGCTAATGATTTAATCAGTGGGAAATTTAGAGTATACTTCAGAGGAAGAGACAATACTGCTTTAAGTATATGTGTTTTAAGTATATTACAAAATCACCTATTCATTTAGTAATTCATTAGTAATCTGTTCATTAAGCACCTACTGTGTACCAAGCACAGCTGCTTTCAAAGAATACAAAGATGAATAGCATATTTTGTCTGCCCTGGAAAAGAGATTTGTCTGCCCTGGAAAAGATATAATATAGCGTAAATACTAATAAGGTAGGGCTGTGAGCAAAATGTTCCCTTGGAAAGTCAAGAGAGACTTTATCCATGAAGTCTCTTTTAGGAGATGGTATTTCAAGTAAGTATGAGGGGACTTCCCAGGTGGCACAGTGGTTAAGAATCGGCCTGCCAATGCAAGGAACACAGGTTCGAGCCCTGGTCCCAGAAGATCCCACATGCCGCGGAGCAACTAAGCCCGTGTGCCACAACTACTGAGCCTGTGCCCTGGAGCCCACAAGCCATAACTACTGAGCCTGTGCGCCACAACTACTGAAGCCCGCACTCCTGGAGCCCGTGCTCTGCCATAAGAGAAGCCACAGCAATGAGAAACCCGCGCACCACAACAAAGAGTAGCCCCCGCTCGCTGCGTGCAGCAACGAAGACCCAACGCAGCCAAAAATAAATAAATAAACAAATAAATAAATGTATAAAAAATAATAATAAAGGAAGTATGAGGAAGAATAGAAATTCTCCTGCAGGTAAAGAGAAGAATGTCATTGCAGGCACTTAAAGTATTATGATCAACCAATTCAAATCTATATATAAAACATTTTAAAGTAACACTATTAATACCAGTTAATATTAATAATACCTATTAATTTCCAGAAGAAGAAAGCACTAAATGGTGGAGATCATTCAGGTTCTACAAATTCAGTGTCTTCTCTTAACCCTGTGAAAGAACATGGTGTATTATTTGAATGCTCACCTGAAAACTGGACTGACCAGAGAAAAACACCACCAGTTATGGCTTACTGGGTAGTAGGGTAAGTGGAAAAAAATATTAAAAAGTGACAGAAAAATGGTAATGGAGATAAACATTTTCAGATATAGGCATGGAATTATTAATCTAACTATAATATTTTAATGTATTTTAGAATTTTATTTTATTTCCTAAGTATCTCCTTTAAATTGCTCCCAACTCTTTTTCTGTTAAAAAAAAAAAAAGAAAACGTATTCAGTTATCTTACAAAATTGTATTAGTCATACACTATAAGGTAATGAGTCCACATTTTCACTGCTATTTCCTTCTCTGTCCCAACTTCTTTTCTTCCCTCTCTCCTCCTTTCTTTCCCTCTTCTCTTCCCCTCTCCTTCTCCTACCCCCAGCTAAGTACAAGACCCTGCCCTCCCTGGCCCCTGCCCACGTGTCTGTTTCTACCTCCTGTCACTCTCTTCCTCCGTCCACCGTGCACAGTCACATTGGATGGGGGATGGTCTTCTTCTTCACCTTTGCACATCTGGCTCCTGGATATTCAGACCAGTGCTAGCATGCCATCCCCTGTTAAAGAGACAAGCCGTGATCTCTTGCCCACATTAAAGTGGCTACTTGGTTATTCTCTGTTCTATCACCCCTTCATTCTTAATTTTCTTGTTTGTTTATGATCTTTCTCCCCCTCACTAGAGTGTCAGCTTTATGAGGTCAGGAATTGATCTGTCTTGTCCACCCCTGGCACCTGCAACAAGCACCTGGCACACAGTCACTTGATAAATCTGTAAGGATTTAGTAAATGGAGCTGTGCTTGGCAAAATGTGGTGGTGGGTAGGTGGACTCGCAAACGCAAAGCTGAACACAGTCGTTGCATCTGATGGTCTTACATCTAGCAGAAGAAATATGAAACATGCTTAAATACCTATGGATATATGGATGCAGAGTCTATGGAGATAGAGAGAAAGATAGCTGGCTATATATAATGAATTAGATAATACAACCAAACACTCTGGGAATTCCGAGGAAGGGGGGGGAAATCTAAGCTGGGATTATAAAGAAAGGCTTAGAGGTTTCATTGACCTGCTTTAGAAAATGAATTGGATTTGGATAGAGCATTCTAGGAAAAGGATAGGATGAATAAAGATCCAAACAAGGGAAATCATAAGGCATGGCAGTGAGTAGACTGGTTGGCTAGAATGGTTAGGGGAATAGCACATGCAAAGATGAAGTGAAAGATCAAGCGGGAAAGCTAAGTGAGGACCACTGCAGAGAGCCTTCAATTCCTGACTAAGGAATTGAATTTTGAGGGAAATATTGAGCCACTGACAGTTCTTTGAGTTGCGCTAGAGAATTCGTGGAGGAAGGAGCACAGAGCAAAGTGGGACTAATGTTACTGGACACCTATCATATAGTACTAAGCTGTATGACAGACGCTTTACAAATGTTATCCAAAGCAGTAATTCCCATGTGCTGGTCCACGGGATTTAGAATCACCTGAGTTACTTACTAACGTCAGAGATGCCTGCGCCCCACCCCAGACCTACGGAACCATAATCTATGGGAGTTGGGACCCTGTATGTTTTTAGTAAGCTCACTTGTGATTCTGATGTGTAACCAACCAAGCTTGAGAGCATCAGCATGATCAAAACTCAGTGTAGTGTGATCAGAGCTGTGCTATTGGAAGATCAAGCTGGGAGCAGCAAATGAAAACAGTGTGGACGCAAGGGAGAATAGAGATAAGAAGACCAGTTAGGCACACATGCAGGTGTACAGTGGAGCCTTAACTACATTCACAATTGGAATTGAAAAAAATCAATAGGTGTTGAATTATGACAATGCTGATTTATGTAGAATAGAGAAATTTAAGGAGGTCAGGCAGAACTACACCTGATGTAAATGGCTTGATTTGTGTACACTAGTATTGATTAAATAGACTAAAATTTTAACTCTTTAAGACAATCAAAGTTTCAGTGTTAATCCCAATTCAATGTCTAATAACTATTGTACTTAGAATGATGATACACCATTGGCTGTATTGTAATAATAATGACTAAATTTAATACTTTAAAACTGAGGGACATCATTATACATATTGATAAAATAGGCTTTTTACACTCTGGAAAAATAAACATAATTGACCTAAGGCATATATTATTTATTTTATAATAAATCTAGCTGCATTTCCCCGTACTGTAGATTTAGATTAGTGGTTTTGAATTTACTACTTATTCTTTCAGAAACAAAAATATTAAGTAAAATAAATTGAAGAGTTGGAGTCTTTTTCCTTTGTTTTTTGTTTTTGGAATTTCTGAAATGAGTGTGTTCTTTTCCTCTACAGGAGGCTCTTTCTTCATCCCAGACTTCAAGAACTTTACGTCTGTTTTCATGACTCAGTCACAGAAATTGCCATTGAAATGGCTTTTAAATTGTTCTTTGGATTAACCTTGTAGCTGTGTTTTTTTGATGTATAGCAACACTGCACAGACCATAAAGTAGTGTTAGAACTGCTGAAATCCATTCACAAAGAGATAAGGTTTAACTTCTTTCCACTGTTCAATACTGAACATAAGATTATTAAAGACTGAGATGATATGCTGCTGGGATTTGATGCACTAAATCTTCTTGTGAGACTTTTGGAAAAGATACTTGATCAAAATATGAACAAGGGATTGTTAACTTATTTCCATTTTGGTATATACCATTAATTTATTTACTAGTTTGAAATAATGTGATGTGTTTTATGTAAAATTAATATAGGAATGTTTATCTGGGAAAAATACCCAATTCGTTGTATATTTTTCTCAAGACTGATATTGATATCTGGCAAAACAATCATGAAATTGGGAGGAGGGGACCAGGTTCTGTAACCGATTAGTGCTGTGACCATGAGAAGTTGTCATACCTCTGTGAGCTCAGAGTTTTCATGTACAAATGAAATGATTGCTTTGAGGTGTCTAAAGACCCTCTTAAGTATAAAATGTGCAATTTTTTCCCTCTTGCCTATTGTTTGGTACCTAAATTTGTAATGTCCAAGTACTGATTTCTTCTTAGATCAGATACTTTTCTTTAGTTTAGGTGTTTTAGTAGATACCTCACAGTGGGGGAAGAGAGGAGTGAAAATTAAACTTCTTTTTTTATTTATTTGATTTTCTTTACTCTTCCAGGTCAATTCTATTTTGACTAGGATATATTTTTAAAAAATATTTGTCCATAAACTTTCATTGTTTTTCTCTTTGCTAAAATATATTCAGGTATACACACACGTTTTATGCAAGTTCATGAAATTTGGGAAAGTTGTATGTAAATCTTTTTTAAAAACCTAATGTTGAAAACACTGAAAAAGCTGACTAAAGATATACTATGGCAACTTTTTTTGTTCAATACAAATTTTTGCCTTACAAGTATGGATCACTATGTATTGGGTTTTCCCACAGGGGGACATTTTAGTGAACAATAGTTTACTTGACTGAGTAGACAAAGAAAAGTACTAAGATGAGAATTTTCATTGGCTGTCAGAATTTGGTGGATCGAAAGAAAGGAAGAACATGACAATTCTTTTTTTTTTAATTACATGTTCTTTAATTAATTTATTTATTTTTGGCTGTTTTTTGGGGGTCTTCGTTTCTGTGCGAGGGCTTTCTCCAGTTGCAGCGAGCGGGGGCCACTCTTCATCGCAGTGCGCGGGCCTCTCACTGTCACGGCCTCTCCCGTTGCGGAGCACAGGCTCCAGACGCGCAGGCTCAGTATTTGTGGCTCACGGGCTTAGTTGCTCCGTGGCGTGTGGGATCTTCCCAGACCAGGGCTCGAACCCGCGTCCCCTGCATTGGGAGGCAGATTCTTAACCACTGCGCCACCAGGAAAGCCCCATGACAATTTTTTTTTTTCTTTTTTTTTGCGGTACGCGGGCCTCTCACTGTTGTGGCCTCTCCCATTGCGGAGCACAGGCTCCGGACGCGCAGGCTCAGTGGCCATGGCTCACGGGCCTAGCCGCTCCGCGGCATGTGGGATCCTCCCGGACCGGGGCACGAACCCATGTCCCCTGCATCGGCAGGCGGACTCAACCACTGTGCCACCAGGGAAGCCCCGACAATTCTTAATTGACATTTACCCAATGGACTCTACTGAAGTCTCAGATGCCCCCAAGACTTTAAAATACTGGGTTCTTTCTTCTACAGGACTTAACTTTGGAAGGCAAATTATGTCGGCACATCTAAAGCCAGTCCCTGCCTTTCCCCTACCTCAAACGCGAGACCTCCAGCTTACTCTGAGTTAACTGCAAAATGTAGTGGATGCACCATTTGAAACATTTGGTCTTAGAAGAAATACTATTATCCCTCTGTCATTAGTGTTTTTTTTTTTTTTTTTTTTTTTTTTTTTCTATATGCAGGCCTCTCACTGTTGTGGCCTCTCCCTTTGCGGAGCGCAGGCTCCAGATGTGCAGGCTCAGCAGCCATGGCTCATGGGCCCAGCCACTCCGTGGTATGTGGGATCTTCCCAGACCGGGGCACGAACCCGTGTCCCCTGCATCGGCAGGCGGATTCTCAACCACTGCGCCACCAGGGAAGCCCCTGTCATTAGTTTTAAGAGATTTTCACCCAGGCGTTTAAGATGCAAACCACTATACTTGTCCCATTAGTGACTTGCGGGCCTTAACTTTGGCATTCAAAACAGGGAAAGAAACTTTGGTTCTTGAAATGTAGAAAATGGCTTGCAATATCCTCCCCCTTAAGATTATAATATTGGTCAAATGGTAGATAGACTTTACTACTGTCTTAGGACTGCTTGTGTACATATATAGGTATTGAGGTATTATTTAAAAGTATTTAGTAAATGTCTTAAATTTCTTGATGTGTTCTCCAAAACACCATGCGCTATTTTTAATACTGAGAATTATTCATAAATGCAGCTGTTGATCACTTCAGATTTTCAAACAGGCTGAACTAAGACTTGGGATTTTACCATCAGGAACTTTTTGTTTCATTTAATGAAATTTTGGTTTGTTGAACTGCTTTCCTGGTGTCAAAGAATCATGAGACCACTATTTAATAACTGAAATAAAAAGATAAAGCAGACTACTGATGGTAATAAGGGCGAAGTGATTTGCAACATTGTAGATGTGCTCTGTAATGACCATGTTGCAGAGACATTGCATTTTTAAGAAATAAAACCAAACATTATCTTGGCTTTTATCTCTAAATGGATATCAAAATCAGCATTATAAGTAAACTTAGCTGCCCATTTTTCCATGTATGTTCAGATTCACATCTGAAAGTAGATCAGTCTGATTATTAGACAAGAAGTGCCTATCTGCCATTTTATTAAATAAAGAGGGACAAAGAATACTTTAGCAGATATAGAAACATTCTTAAGTTGGAGTTTATTAGCATCCTGCAAAAGTTCTTTTTTACCAACGACTGTAATACAAACGCCTATATAACCAGCATTAAAAAAAAAAAAAATCAAGTGCTGTCTTACCACCATCATATATATTTTAGTCCCACAAAATTACATTTTAGCTTCTAACCTGTTTCTCTTTCTTTATCGCTCTTTTGTTTGTTTCTTTTGGTCAGGTTAGAGAAGAGAATGTTTCTTATTTGTGCCAAGGGACCCTTGATGGTGATGCATGCTGGCAAGATAGTAAATTTGCAGTGCCTGCTTTTTTATATTTCTAATACAAATGGGAAAAGCTATGAAATCAATTTACTAGGTTTGTCCACTTTGAATATTCTTGAAAATAATATTGTGAATAATCATGTGTTGTCTGTGTGATTTCCCTCTAAATAGTGCCTGGCATATGCTATGTGCTATAAAAGTGTTAGCTGCTACTACTACTACTACTACTACTACTACTACTACTACTACTACTACTACCACCACCACCATTTATTATTATTATTATTAAATATCCATTGATTGAAAACCATGGAGTCAGCTAAATCATACCTTCTACCGTACAAAATTTTGGAAAGCTAAGAAAAAGTATTCTGCACTAAACACTTTTAAAACAATTACTTATACTTTGGATATTTTAAAATATATTATTGAATGTTACTAAAACTTTAATATGTATACTAAACTGTGTGGAAATAATTTAATTTTGTAGAGTTGTACTTCTATATTCTATATAATTGAAGATATTTTTATACTATATTGATAGTTTTTAATAAAGATGGTTTAGAGGTTTGTTTGCAGTTGTGTTGCCTTTTTGTCCATTCATCCTACCCTACAAACATTTATTACATTTCTGCTCTGTACCAAGCACTGTTCTGGATGCCAGAGATACAGCAGTGAACAAAACAGCTAAAAATCCCTACCCCCATAGAGCTTATGTTCCCGTGGGAGAGGTAGGCCACAAATAAGACAAATAAGTAACTATGTTGACAAAAGCTAAGAGAAAAATAAAACTGAAGCAAGAAAATGGGATATGAAGTGTGGGAGACAGGGTGGCCAGGGAAAGTGGTGCCGAAGTGATCCCACACCTCAAGTAAGTGAGGAAACTAACCAAGCTGATTGCCAAGGAAAGAAGAGTGAACAGTGCAAAGGCCCTGAGACTCTATACTTTTAATATCAACATATAAATCACCAGAACTTTTTTCATTCCCTAAATCAGTAAATAAAATACAATGCAGCAAATTAAAATAAACATTTTCAGCTTTATCTATTGAAAAGAGCTGATTCAGAGCTCTTAATAGGGTTTAAAAAAAAAAGCTATACTTCTAAGTACTTTCACTTTTGCTGTCTCCTAACAAAGAATACATGTCAAAAGTAAGTTAGAGGATATCATAAAGGAATATGCTATGAACATGTCAACTATGGAGTCAAATGTCGGGGGAGAGGGGCAAGGGAGGCAAGAAAGGAAGGGACAGAAAATTGCCCTGGGAAGCAGCAGAAGACTTGCTTTTGCGGCCTCCAAGATACTTACGTTCCCTGTGACCAGAGATGGTTCCGTTGACCTCTCTTGGCACCTTAAGACAGTCTGGCTTGGAGTGTGATTCAGGCAATTCACCCTTTAAATTTCTCCCTAAGTCCTCCGAATTACCTTAAAAGAGGATGAAACATTTCATTTTTCAGATTTTTGCAGATAAAATGCCCATCATTTCTTGAATTTGCAATGGGTTTCACAAAGGATTTTGAAGTCAACACAATGAGAAGCCTTTAAAATTTTCAAGCTAGGAATAATGATTAATGCAATTGCTTCAGAAAGATTAATCTGGCAGCAGCATGTAAAATGTAGAGAGACTCAGCCTGAAAAACCAGTTGAGTCAAATAAGTCACTATGGAAAGGAAGGTAGTACCAAACATGGTACCAGTAGGACTTGCCAACTAGCTTTATGTGAGGTAATCAAAATATTAACAGAATTCCTGCTCTGGAATCCTTCTGGCCTAAATATCTGGTTTTTTATTAGTGACAAGTACTATTAAAAGTGTTTGGACACACTGAAGATAATAAAGAAACAAATGTAACCTCAAGTTCAAAAAAGCCAGTAACATCTCACATTTTACAGATGTGTTTCAAGACTGCAAGTCCTACAGAGTAGGAAATGATAAGATGGAATCTTCCTTTATTAGAAACCATCAAACTAGCTGTAAAGAGGAATCAGGAATATATTCTTTTATTAATGATACCAAGACATTATTTGCCTCTTTCACTCATTAGTGTACAGTGGAGTTCTCTACCAGCTACATGTTGTGTGATATTGCAGCAGATGGAGTGCAAAAGCAGCTATGTAAATCCGGCTGTCTTTTATTAAGCCAGACATTTAAAAAGACTTTCAAAACTATAAAGCAACGCTGTTCCCACTACGTTTTTTTGTTTGAAAATAGTTTTTTTGTTGTTGTTGTTTTTTTGCGGTACGCGGGCCTCTCACTGTTGTGGCCTCTCCCGTTGCGGAGCACAGGTTCCGGATGTGCAGGCTTAGCGGCCGTGGCTCACGGGCCCAGCCGCTCCGCGGTATGTGTGATCTTCCCGGACCGGGGCACGAACCCATGTCTCCTGCATCGGCAGGCGGACTCCCAACCACTGCACCACCAGGGAAGCCCGAAAATAGTTATTTTTTATTTTAAAATGTTTTTTATGTAGGGGGTTATTATTGTGTTACTTTAAATGAGTTGATTTTTAAATTTTTCTGTTTCAGTTTCTGAAATGGTTAATGTCAACACGTATCACCAAAACAGAAGCTTCTTTGTGGTCTTCAATGTTAAGAGTGAAAAGAGATCCTAAAATCAAAGTTTGTGAACCACTGTTCTTGAACAAGTCATTGATTCTCAACCCTGCACATTAGAATTACCTGGGAAGGACTTCCCTGGTGGTGCAGTGGTTGAGAATCTGTCTGCCAATGCAGGGGACACAGGTTCAAGCCCTGGTCTGGGAAGATCCCACGTGCCCTGGAGCAACTAATCCTGTGTACCACAACTACTGAGCCTGTGCTCGAGAGCCCGTGCTCAAGAGCCTGTGAGCGAGAGCCCGTGCTCAAGAGCCTGTGAGCCACAACTACTGAAGCCCGGGTTCCTAGAGCCCATGCTCCGCAACAAGAGGAAGCCCATGGGCAGCAACGAAGACCCAACGCAGCCAAAATTTAATTAATTAATTATTTCTATAAAAGGAAGAAAAGAAAATACAAGCCTTAAAAAAAAAAATCTAAAAAAAAAAATAAAAGAATTACCTGGGGAATTCAAATTCAAATACAGACACCAGGGCTCACTTCTAGATATCCTGATTTAACAGTCAGGACCTAAGCCAATCATCAGTTAGACCAAACACTCCCCACCTTTGAGTGTGCAGTCTTGCTTGAGCACCACTGCTCTTTACAGAATTACCAATTTAAATAAAATATAGGAGAAAGAGGAGCATCTTGTGTTATGGGGTGCAGTCAGTAAAACCAGACAGTGACTAGACAAACAACCCCTGCTAAATTAGACGAGCAGAAGTTAAAGCAATTTCTCACAGAAGGTGTAAAGCAGCAGTCCTCAACCTTTTTGGCACCAAGGCACAGTTTCGTGCAAGACAATTTTTGCGAGGACAGGGAAGCTGGGGATGGTTCAGGCAATAAGGCCAGCGATGGTTCAGGCGGTACTTCCAGTGATAGGGCGCGGCAGATGAAGCTTCGCTGGATGACCCGCTGCTCACCCCCTGCTCTGCCGCAGGGTTCTTAACAGGCGGCGTCCCAGTACCTGGCCTAAGGGTTACCCTGGGAACTAAAACTAAACTCGGTTAATCCCATACAGTTGGTTTATTGCTCTGTCCTGGTTTGGGCTACTAAATTTCCTTATACAGAACTGGTTCTCCCGAGACCGTTCCCGCACCTTCCTGGGTCAGAACCCACTGGCCTCCTAGCCCTGCCTGACGAAAGGACAGCCCCGCACCAACACTTGCCAAGACACTTTAAGAGACTTGGACCACGCGGAGTAGCCACGTGTCGGGAGTCACGTGGCCGGCGCCAGGTGGCGGAAGGCGGTTGGAGGCGCCTGCGCAGCTCCACGCCCCCGGCGCGCTGGTTTCCCGGCGTTCTGAGCGCCGCTTTCCAGCTGGGACGACGCCGAAACGGTTTTTGGCTTCTCTTCATCTGTCTCTTCCGCCCCCGTTTTGAGCTTCTGCTGCCCGATTTTACGTCCGTCGTCCCACCATGCAGCGCGTACCTCCGAAGAAGAAGAAGGAGAAGCAGCTCTTTGACGCCGCGTCCTTCGGGAAGGACCTGCTGGCGGGCGGGGTGGCGGCGGCAGTGTCCAAGACGACGGTGGCGCCCATCGAGCGGGTAAAGCTGCTGCTGCAGGTGCAGGCGTCGTCCAAGCAGATCAGCCCCGAGGCCCAGTACAAAGGCCTCGTGGACTGCCTGGTGCGGATTCCCCGTGAGCAGGGTGTGTACGCGAGGCCACCGCGCCAGCCTCTCCCCGCGCGGGCGCTTGCCAGAAAAGGGGGTGGGTGGGCCAGGCGGGGACGCTTGTGGGCGCCACGGCCGTCTGTGTCGGTGATGAGTTTGTTTTCTTTGCCTTCGATAATTCAGTTTCTTAACCGGTCTAAGAGGCTCTGCTTTCCCAGGGCCAGGAAGGCCTACACGTGACCAGTCCTGGGGCAGGGGAGACCACCACCTTCTCTTTCTCTAAATTTCTCCTTCGCAGGAGGCTCTGCACCTCCGTGCACCTGTGTCTGGCCCAGGAGGAAAATGGTTGACCTACCCGTATTGGGATAGATGCCATCAGGCCCTTGGCTGTATGTTAATAGGTGCTTTAAGTTGCTTAAATATTTGTTGAAATAATACGATTAAAAGAAGTACTCCAAGTATGGAAGCATTGGGGCCTCTCAGTATCTAGTACGTATTCAGTGAAAAGAGGTTCTGTTTGTTCTCAAGACCTACTGAAGACCAGGGCTGAGACCAAGGAGGCACTCACGTCTGCCCAAATTTTAGGGGGACGCCAATAAAAACCTCAGTAGTAGAAACAAATAAATTTTAATGCAGTATTTTTAAAAATCGAAATTAATGCGAAAAACACATGATGAGCAGACATAAAAATTTTAAGTAAAGACAGGATCAGTATTAATTTTTATTTTTTTGCGTCAGGCTCTGTTTTTACGTAAAGTTTTGATATTTTGGTTCCTTGTGGAGTTTTTTTCCATTAATATTGAAATGATTTCAAGGAATAGATAATAAAAATGCTTTATTAATCATTCAGTGCCCTCCTCTTACTGAAAGGCTCCTTAAGTTAGCTAAGTGGATAAGAGGATAAATTGATCAGAAATTTTCTGATATAGTTGGATTCAATTGAAACCTCTATATGAACTCTTAAAAGGAAAGAGGTCTATTTATTGTGTATTCTGAACAGGAAGTGTAGTGGCTTCAACTCCAGTGCAGTCCTTTCTTTCACTCCTAAGTCTAGGGCAGGTTACTCTTCCTCCCATAAAAAAGGATTCCTGGGAATTCCCTGGTGGTCCATTGGTTAGGACTCCTCACTTCCACTGCAGGGGGCACAGGTTCAGTCCCTGGTCGGGGAGCTAAGATCCCGCAAGCAGAGTATTTCAGGTTGAGGGTTGACTGTTAAGGCATCATCTAAACTGTGGATTTAAAGTGCCCATCTGGGAGCTGAGTTTAGATCTTTAATGGTAAGTGAGTGGTTCACATCTTCTCCCTCCCATTTATTTTATCAGAGCAAGCTTCCCAATGCTTTTTGTAGTATTTAAACCTAAATTTATTCTGTATGGCTGTTGTAAATTGAGACCATTATGAATAGTATTCTGGTTCCAGCTTTCTTTGAGCAGAATTTCAAGGAAATGTTTTCTAGTATATACAAGGCCTTGTTATGAGTACACCATGGCATATTCTATGCTAAAAGAGTAGTAATTCACAACAGGGATAATATTGCCATCTAGGGGCATTTTTGGAAACTTGTGAGGAATTTTTTGTTAAACACAAAGATAGAGGGGAGTAATCCTTAATTGCAATGATATGAAAGGCAAAATCCAGGGCTGCTAAACATGCTGCTGCTTCTGTACATGGCCAGTCCTACACAACAAAGACTTACTCTGCAGCCTCATGACTCAGATCTCCCACTGGACATTCACGTAGCAGTAAAACCTGTTTATGATTATCTAAGCCTAGAAACTAACTCTTATTTACCTATAAACACAAACTGTCTGGGGCAGAATTCTAGTACACAGTGATTCCAGTAATGCAGCTATCTTGTAAGTAGAGGAAAGATTGTAATTTGTTTTATTCAGGATTTTACTGAGAGTTATTCATCATTGTGAAAACTCATGTTAGCAGTCTGTGTGTGATATTTGGTCACCACTTATATCATCTGGATTTTTAACTATTGAATTTATGATGATTGTATAGATATATTTATTAAGCCCTTTTTTCCAAATGTCAACGTGTGTCTTAAGCACAACTGATTCATTATAAATAGAAGCAAGCATCGGACTGTTATGCCTATAGTGTGATCACACCTCACCAATTTACAAAGTAATATATATATTTTATTATAAACTCTTATTTTCTCTTTGCATATAGCAGAAAGGGCATTATATTGATTTTTTTGAACTAGTGAAGAGGTCATTGTCTGAATTCTATTTCTAGATAGTAAAGGAAGCATTGTAAAATATTTATTATGTATAGAAGACTTGAACCTGGTAGTGCTGAGAATCACTGTGCTAAATCATTATGGAACTTTACTAGGCAATCATATTCTGAGGCTGTTATTTTCTGGAATTTACCTTCTGTTTCTTTTGTGAAAGTCAAGATACATTGCAATCTCAGTGTTCTGAAGTTTCTCTTATTTTTCCTGTTTGTTCAAGTTTTACTGATAACTTTTCCTTTCTTTAGGCAATATGGAATGAGCATAAGAGAATGAATTCAGAAGGCACAACTAGATGCTCTCTCACTATCTTCTTACCTTATCTCTTTACACCTCAAGGAGAGAGCTCTTCATTCTTCCTCTGAACATAGCTTTAAACATCTCCTTGGGTGTCTTTGATACTTTTTATAAGCTTTCCTTGGCTTATGAAAGCTTCTGGATTTATCCTGACTAATGCTTTTTTAAAAATTCTATTCTTTAGTTGGTATTATGACCTTCCAACTTTGTATGTGTACTTTTATTTAGTACTTTTTAAACCTTTATTATACAAATAATGCATGTTTACTATAGAAAATTGAAAAACATAGAGAAACAAAAAGTTTAAAAAAGCACTGCTAACATCACCACAGTTAACATTTTGGTGTCTCTGCTGTGATTTTTTTCACTGAGCAAGCTGTGCATTGGTAAATATATTTTAATTAATATAATTGTTTTATTTAATATATTGTAACATAGGCTTTTAAAGGTATTATCTCTAAATGTCATTTTTAAGAGCCTACCAGAACTCTTTTCTCTTTTAGATATTCCTGGCCATCAATTCATCAGCTGTCTTTAATCTGAAACTTTCCAAAAATATTTTCCTGAAGGCTAAAGCAGTGAGGTTTTTATATCTTGAAGATGATATTTTGGGGTATGGAAAGAAAATGTTAGGTATATGTGTTATCTAAATAAAATGGGAACATAAACTTTACTGATATTTAGTAAATGAATTGGCACTGGCACCTATGGTTGGCCAAATCTCAGTTATATATCACAGGATGCTAAGGTATCCTGAAAAAAAGAGTAGGAGTTACATAGGGTAAAGGGGATAACAGGTACCCTTACTCAGTTATTGTATAATGAACATATTATAGTTTATGTTGGCTCAGTTAAATGGATTTATAGAGATTAGAAGACTATTTGAATATTTGAAATTGTCAAGAATACTATTTGAAATATAGATTCACATATACTATTTTTAAGAATGAACCTAATCCTAAGGGTGCCTTGAGATAATAGCAGATGATAGTATGAAAGCATCATGATTAGCAAGATATCTGAAAATACTTTTTTTTAACTATTAAAACAAATGCTCTGTTGTGCCGTAATATCTAAAAGTTTTCCCCGACCACCGTATCTAAATAGCCCTTCCTCATTCTCCAACTACATATACTATTTTTTTCTTGTGGCCACTTGACAGATTTATTTGTTCATTGTCTGTCTTTCTCAAAATGTAAGCTCCATAAGACCAAGAACTTTGTTCCTATGCACTTGGTACCAAATAAAAGGTTTTTAAATGAAGAATCTTTTTTAAAAAATTTTTATTGGAGTATTTACAGTGCTGTGTAAATGAAGAATTTTTATCTCATTCTTTAATTTCTCTTTTGGATATGTTTTACAAATGTACATAACAGGGTAGTATAGTAGCAAAGGTATATAATTTACTTTTTTAAGTATGTACATATTTGAGAGTCATGATTACATTTTTTTAACTGATAGGCAGACTGTCAAAGCATGTTGGAGCCTGCTAGTCTAGAATATACAGTTGACCCTTGCACAATACGAGTTTGAACTGTGTGGGTCCACTTACACATGGATTTTTTTTTTTTTCCCCAGTAGTAAATACTACAGTACTTAATCCCTGGTTGGTTGAATCCATGGTTGCAGAACCATAGGTATGGAAGAACCACATACAGGGAGGGCTGACTACAAGTTATTACTTGGATTTTTGACTGCATGGATTATCAGCATTCCTAACTCCTACATTGTTCAAGAGTCAACTGTATACCCAAACATGCCTAGCATTTCCATTCTTGGTAGTAAGTGGACCAGTAAATAGTCCAGTAACATTTTCCCATCAGTTCCGTATTCTTAATTATTTTCTCAGAATTAAGTTCAGAGTAGGTTTTTCTCACCCTTAAATTTTGAAGAGATTATTTTTACTTAGCAATTACATAAGAAAAAAACTTAGATGTTCTGCTATTAGCAGAGAAATATACCACAACCCCTATGTTAGTCTCTATCAATTTTGTGATTATATGTTAGGAAACTGTCCTTTTGTTCTGTGTGACTAGAGAGTCAAATACTGCTACATTTGTATCACTCTTGCTTTTCCCTTGTTTTATTCTGACCACAAAGTACTACTGTTTTTATCCAAAATGGATTTTTACCTAGAGGCAATAGAGATTTAATAGCTCTAGGTCTGGAGTCATATAGATGTAGAAAATTCTGGAGTTAAGTCCCAACCTTTCCCTTACCTTGTAACCTTGAACAATTTTTATTTAACCTCTCTCAACCTCAATTTTCTCAGTTCTATACAAGGTATAATAATATTACCTACCTCATATGGTAGTTGGGACGGTTAAACAAGATAATGCCTGTAAAATACTCAGCCATGTGTCTATTGCATAGTTAGTGCTCAATAAATTTTAACTCTTTAATCATTTTGAATACATTCCTAAATTTAGAAACATGTATTCCTCATGTTCATTTGTAAATGAATGTATTTGGGATAAAGTTGCATTGCATATAGAGTAAATTTTTGTAATCTATCTTAAGAACCTACATAGTACACAGTGTACTTAGAGTACATTTGAATAAAACCTTGAAACCTGGCCCCCAGAAATAATATTTCTATAGAAGATGCATTCAGAGTTCCACTTTGAGGTTCCTCCTCTTTGCATTCCTACTAAGGACATTGGAGCTCCTAAAAGCATGGTACAGCAGTGAGAGGCAAAGAAGGGAATACGTTTTTTAAGTATGATCTGTGGGAAAAGAGGCTAAAGCAGGGGTTTTTAACCTGGTATCTGTAGCTCCAGGGAATCCATGAATCCTGAGAAATACATGCAAAAGTATTTTATGTGTGTGAGACACTTTTTCATAATAACTCATTAAGAGCTGCCACTGTTATACTTCTAGGGATTTATTTATTTCTAGATTTTTTCATTGAGACATTGACAGTTATTTTGATGAATCCTCTAGGTTTTTTCATGCAAATACAATTTTGCTAAAAGGAATACGTTCTTCTGTCAATGCTAGCAAACCCCTTTAATCATAAATCTGTCACTGTCATGGTCTCATTAGTTTGCAGATGTCTTTGTCATCAGAATCTTCCATTTATATTCAGTACATTAGCCAAAGTTTACAAACATTTATACTATTCTTATATGACACTCTTTTTGTGAAATAAATATTAATTCAGTACTATAATCATAATTATATAATTATAACTAATAACTCATAATCTGAAACCTGGAATATCTCAATACCATCTAGCTGAATCAACCATTTCCAAAATGACTATTAATAAATAAGAGCCATGTATAAAGTGGGAATTCTAATACATTTTTGATACATGACACTTTTTTAAACTCAGTTTATTAGTTTGCTTTTTTTTTTAAACAAATGAATTCAACTTAAATCCCATTTGATCAGATTGGCAATTCTTCAGCCAGTATGTTCTTCTTTATCCTTTTAAGATCCTCTGCAAGGAGTCTGTTGTGTTACTATAAAACATGGTCTAGAAAATCAAATCTTATTCTTCAGTATCATTTACACAGTCACATTTTACTTTCAGCATTTCTCTTCCACAGGTCTGACCTCAGAAAATAAAAATGCTTAACTATGTTATTAAATGTTTTTTATTAACTGTGAAGAACTTAAAAATCTCTAAAAATACCTCCAAAAGTTAGATTCACCAAATTCCCTCAGTAATTCAACGTGGCCATAACTAGCAAGAAATATTCCTTTATAAGTTGCTTATATTTCTCATGTTTTAAGATTTTAATTTTGCTTCCATTAAAGAAAAATTGTTGACCTTTCTTAGTACAGAAAATATTTGTATAATTAAATTATTTATGGTAAAGGATTATAGTTCAGGGACTGAATTATTGAGCCAGATTGCTTGACTTCCAGGTCTACAGTTTTCTGACTAAGTGACACTGGGCAAGTTACTTAACTACTCTCTGCAGTACAGGTTGGTTTTTGTTTTGGTTTGGTTTGGGTTTTTTTGTGGTACGCGAGCCTCTCACTGCTGTGGCCTCTCCTGCTGCGGAGTACAGGCTCCGGACGCACAGGCCCAGTGGCCATGGCCCACGGGCCCAGCCGCTCTGCAGCATGTGGGATCCTCCCGGACCAGGGCACGAACCCGCGTCCCCAGCATTGGCAGGCGGACTCTCAACCACTGCGCCACCACGGAAGCCCGTAGAAGTTGTTTTTAACTCATTTCTTCATATTTAAAATGGAGAGACTAATAGTACCTACATCATGGGTGATGAGAATTAAATGAATAAAAAGCAGTTCCTAGTAATTGGTATTATTGTTTTGTTAATATTGCCTCAAAAACTTTTACAGTAATCATTTTCCATTTTTTTAAAAATAGAGCTTTATTTACCATACTTTAATAATTTTAGGACTTCTCTAAGATTTATTTCTCCAGAAACCCAAAGCTGAAGTAGAGCTTTGGAGACAGACAGAAGACTTGATTCAAAATCCTGGTTATAGTTTCTAAACTTATAAAAGTTTCAATTTATGCATGTATAAAATGGGTATTATAGGACAACATATGTCATAACATAGCGTGATGATTAAATGAAATATATAAAGCCTTTGCCAGTGCCTGGCACACATTAAATGCTCAAGAAGTTGTAGCTATTACCATTACGTGTTAAATGTAGTAATTTATGCCTACAACTGAATGCCTTGTAACTGAATCAGCTGTGAGGACTGAGAAGATATCTTGGCTATTAATATACTTTTTTTTTTTTTTTTTTTGCGGTACCTGGGCCTCTCACTGTTGTGGCCTCTCCCGTTGCGGAGCCAGAGCGCTGGCTCCGGACGCGCAGGCTCAGCGGCCATGGCTCACTGGCCTAGCCACTTCGCAGCATTTGGGACCTTCCCGAACGGGGGCACGAACCCATGTCCCCTGCATCGGCAGGTGGACCCTCAACCACTGCGCCACCAGGGAAGCCCCTAATATACTTCTTAATTGTCTTTGTGCAACTGCTTTATATTTAGCGTGCGATCACCAATATTCAGTGTTTTTTCCCACAAAGTATGGTTATTTAACAAATAAATATCTTTCCCTTTGTGTGTTTATCTAATCTAACTTTCAGTTTCTGAGCACTGGGCCCAGTCAACTGAGATTATCTTCATTTGTATTTTTATCTTTAGAAGACTGATTCTGGGTATCCTGTTCTCCCAGCTGGGACTAGAGGTATCCTATTCAGAGTAGCAGGGTCAAACCATCTGTAAAAACAACTATGGGTTCTGAAGGGCTAGCCTGTTGTATTCCAGGACAGCTATAGATTATAAAGGCAGTTCTGAATTATCAGGGTAACACAGTGACTGAATTATAAAGTTTGGTCATTCCATGGAGATTTGAAGTGGGAAGATTACTGACCTTGAAAGTTTCCTACTATCTCTCCATCAAGCCTCTGGAGACTGCCTTGAATTGTAAATTGATTCTTTTTTGGCTAGGTTGTAAAATATAAAAGATAAGACTCTCTTATCCCTTTCTCATTCTCAGAGTGTAGATACAAAACAGTTCTGTTCCAACAGCCTTGTTGTCACCATAGGAATTCTATTTTATGATTTGGAAATGAGGGTAATGGTTACTAGCTTCTCTGACAAATACTAGTAAGCTCTGTTTTTCTACTACTAAAGAGCCCTATATTCAACTGGTAATGCTTTCCATAGGTTTTTAGGCATTCAAGGCTTCCTATTGGAAGTTAACAAAATTGAAATGGGGTACATGGAGTTAACACTGCCTTTTTTCTTCAGTTGGAGACACATGTAAACTTTATTTTTTTTCTCATGAGAAAAGATGTTTTAGATAGTTCGAACAGCTAAGTTTGTTAAAACTATGCAAATTATTTAATAATAATACAATATAAGTTTTTATTTAGTATATTTTCTTTTGTAGGTTTCTTCAGTTATTGGCGTGGCAATTTGGCAAATGTTATCCGGTATTTTCCAACACAAGCTCTAAACTTTGCTTTCAAAGACAAATACAAACAACTGTTCATGTCTGGAGTTAATAAAGAAAAACAGGTAATTATTGTTTATTTTATTTTGTTATTTTTTAAGTGAATGAAAGATTCTTTAAGTTATATAGTACTTTGCAATTTTCAAAAGTTTTACACACATGATTTCATATTGTCTCATAGTAATCCCTTTTTTCTGCCATCCCTGTCTGCCCCTCCCCCTTCCCTCTCCCCGCTGGTAACCACTAGTTTGTTCTCTGTATCTGTGAGTTGCTTCTTTTTTGTTTTATTCATTAGTTTGTTGTATTTTATAGATTCCACATATAAGTGATATCATGCAGTATTTGTCTTTCTCTGACTTATTTCACTTTGCATAATGCCCTCAAAGTCCATCCATGTTACTGCAAATGGCAAAATTTCATTCTTTTTTATAGCACAGTAATCCCATTGTTTATGTATACCATATCTTCCTTATCCATTCGTCTGTTGATGGACACTTAGATTGCTTCCATACCTTGGCAATTGTAAATAATGCAGCTGTGAACATTGGGGTGCACGTATCTTTTCGAGTTAGTGTTTCTGTGGTTTTTTTGGATATACACCCAGGAGTAGAATTGCTGGGTCATATGGTAGATTTATTTTTAGGAAAAACAGGTAATTATGTTTTAATATCTCTAAAAATTTTTTAAGAAATAGTTGGATTTGTCTTACTTGAGGGTTTTTTTTTTTTCAGTTGAAGCATAGTTGATTTATCAATACAGTGTTGGTTAATTTCTGCTGTATGACAAAGCAATTCAGTTATACATAGATGTATATATATACATTCTTTTTTAATATACTTTTCCATTATGGCTATTCCAGGATATTGAATGTAGTTCCCTGTGCTATACAGTAGGACCTTGTTGTTTATCTGTTTTCTATAAAACAGCTTACATCTACTAACCCCAGCCTCTCCCTCCTTCCTCCCCCACCCCCATTCCCCTTGGCAGCCACAAGTCTGTTCTCTATGTTTGTGAGTCTGTTTTTGTTTCATAGATAGGCCCATTTCTGTCATATTTTATTTTATTTTATTTTATTTTTTTGCGGTGTGTGGGCCTCTCACTGTTGTGGCCTCTCCCGTTGAGGAGCACAGGCTCCGGACGCGCAGGCCTAGCGGCCATGGCTCACGGGCTTAGTTGCTCCGCGGCATGTGGGATCTTCCCGGACCGGGGCACGAACCCGTGTCTCCTGCATCGGCAGGCGGATTCTCAACCACTGTGCCACCAGGGAAGCCCTCTGTCATATTTTAGATTCCACATATAAGTGATATCATATGGTATTTGTCTTTCTCTTTCTGATTTACTTTACTTAGTATGATGATCTCTAGTCCATCTTTCTGCAAATGGCATTATTTCATTCTTTTTTATGACTGAATAGTATTCCACTGAATATATGTACCACATGTTCTTTATCCATTCATTACCTGTGGGGTTTTATTTGGAGAGGAGGTGCTAAAATGGAAAAAAAATAATAGTTAAAACATAGTAACTGTTAGGGACTTCCCTGGTGGTCCAGTGGTTAAGAATCTGCCTTCCAATGCGGGAAACATGGGTTCGATCCCTGGTTGGGGAACTAAGATCCCACATGCCGCAGGGCAACTGAGCCCATGCAACAGAACTAGAGAGAAGGCTGCGTGCCACATCTACTGAGCCCGCGCACTCTGGAGCCCACGCACCACAGCTAAAGAGCCCATGCACTGCAGCTGCTGAGCCCACGCACTCTGGAGCCCGTGCGCCAAAACTAGAGAAGCCCACAAGCTGCAATTACTGAGCTCATGTGCTCTAGAGCCCATGTGCCACAACTAGAGAAGCCCGCATGTGGCAACAAAGAACCCATGCACCGCAATGAAGACCCAGCCCAACCAAAATAAATAAATAAAAATAATAAATACCTTAAAAAAAGATTAATAATACCTGAGAAAAAATATAGTAACTGTTAGCATACTATAATATGTATTAAGTTATAGAAATTACATATGGATAACATAAAATTGTATTAACTTTTACCAGTTTCTCTAAACCTCTTAACAGTTTTAATAACTAAGAGATGTTTTGTCTCAATGCAATATTTCTCTGAATAAATATTAATTTTAATATAATTTACATTTTATAATCCCTGTTCTGCTGCACTAGAAAAATTCAGCCTTTAATCTGGTTTTGATAAGCAAAAACAGCAGTCAACAAATGTGTATTTCCTAATACTGAAGTAATTTATTTCCTAAAGAAGCAAATTGTTTCTTCTTTATGACTGAGGCTCTATTTGGCTAAGATTAAAGTGTGTAGGAAGATCAAGTCAAACACAGGAAAATGATAAATTTAACTTAGAGAATTCTCTTGTAAAGCAACTATATTCCAATAAAAATTAATTTCAAAAAAGTTAGAGAATTCTCTTTTTTTATCACAAAGGTGCTTTTTCTTTTCAAGGTAATCGCTCCCTTGGTTATAAAATCTCATTTTCAAAATTTCCTACTCGTATGAACTATGTGTCATTTGACCTCGTCTCCATTTGTTTTGTTACCTCTGTATACACTAGACCACCTACATTACTGTCGAGATCTTCCCCTCACCCGCCCTTATAAAGTCTCTCTACCCCCTCATCCTTTGTCTTTTTCTTTTCCTCCAGCCAACCAACCAAGCTGTCCTAGCAGATTCTTTAAAAGCAGCTATTTATGGAACATTTCTTTGTTGCTATTTCCATTAATTTCCTTTTAGACCCTTTATTTCCTTTATTGAGTGCTTTGCACTATTATGTAGTTGGAGATATAAAGGTAACAAAGAAAATTCTTTACACTTAGATTCAGAAGATCTGGATTTAGGTCCTGGCACTCAGCTTATTTAGCTGTGTGAATTTTTGAATATCACCTCTCTGATCCTTAGTTTCCTCATCTGAAAATTGGACATAAGAATACCTACCTCATGAGGTTTAGATGAGTAAGGTTTAGATGAGACTAAACATTTAAAGACACATAAAGTGCTTACAGTAGTGCTGTGCTTTTTTTTTTTTAAGTAATTTTTTAAAAAGTATTTATTTATTTTTGGATGTATTGGGTCTTTGTTGCTGCATGCGGGCTTTCTCTAGTTGCGGTGAGCGGGGGCTACTCTTCATTGTGGAGCGGGGGCTACTCTTCATTGCGGCGCACAGACTTCTCATTGCGGTGGCTTCTCGTTGTGGAGCATGGGCTCTAGGTGCGCGGGCTTCAGTAGTTGTGGCACACGGGCTCAGTAGTTGTGGTTCACAGGCTCTAGAGCGCAGGCTCAGTAGTTGTGGCGCACGGGCTTAGTTGCTCCGTGGCATGTGGGATCTTCCCGGACCAGGGCTCAAACCTGTGTCCCCTGCATTGGCAGGCGGATTCTTAACCACTGCGCCACCAGGCAAGTCCCAGTGCTGTGCTTTTATGGTAGGCACTCAGAAGAATGTTTCTGTCATCTTTAGGTAACAACTCTAATAGTTGGAACTTCTCTTGACGAAGAACCTATGTCAGAGGGTCCTCAAGACCATCTTCATGTTCAGCGATTCACTAGGCCTCAGAGAACTCAGAAAAGCTGTTATACTCATGGTTTATTACAACAAAAGGATACAGATTAAAATCAACAAAGGGAAAAGGCACATAGGACAAAATCCAGGAGAAACTAGATGCAAGCTTCTAGCTGTCCTTTCCTCGTAGAGTCACCTGGACAGCACTTAATTCTCCCAGCAATAATGTATGACAACACATATAATGTGCTGCCAAACAGGGTTGCTCACATGAGCCATGGTGGCCAGGCTTTTTGGGGAGTCAGTTTCGTAGGCATGTGTAATGTGACTGACCTTAGCTACTCAGTCTCCAGCCACTGCCCCCACCCACTCAAGAGGTCAAACTGATATAGTTTAGCCCAAAGCATACAAAGGGGTGTTCACCATAAATCAAGGTTAGTATAAACTATCTGGTGTTACCCAAAGTTTCAGGCATATAAAGACACTCTGATTAGTTAGGATATTCCAAGGGCTCAGACAGTTATCGCAAAGGAACCTTTGAGTTTGAGCAAGGGTGGTCCTGAAGATCTTTTCAGTGTGTATAGGGTTTGGGCAACACAGTCCTGCTGAGTTAACTCTTTATTGAACATTTTCCACCACATCTCCCCCAAAAGATAATTCCTATAAGACTAAGCCAAATGGAGCAATTAACTCCAGAATTAACCAGAAAATTTATGTTACTAACATCTATCCCTAAGAGTGTAAATAACATGGCTCTAAAAGTTTTGAAGTTAACTTTGATCCATGCTAAAATTCTGTAATAAATTTCAAGTTAGTAGAGCCTGAGGTAAAAACATTTTTAGTATACCTATAAAGAGCATGCTATCTTATTTAGAATGTAAAGGTATTTGGTCACAAGTAATAGTGTAATGTTTAAATATATATTATTTACTAAATCTGGATACTAATGACCTTTTATTTCTCCCCTTGGACATCAAAATTGTATCCTATCTCTGCATCGAACCCCCTGCCAAGAAAAGTGGGGGAAAAAAAAGAACCGAGAAAGAAAAGTCAATATTTTTGGTTTCTTACCTGGTCTTAAAAGAAGCAGAGAAGGTAGAAAAAACAAATACATTGTATGTGATTTAAAAGTGGTTCATCTACCACAGTGAGATATCTCTACACACTTACCAGAATGGCTAAAATGGTGACAACACCAGATGTTGGCACGGATGCAAAGGAGCTGAATCATTCTTACATTGCTGGTGGGAATGTAAAATGATATTGCCACTCTAGAAAAGAGTATGACAGTTTCTTACAAACTAAACATATGCTTATCATACAGTCCAACTCTAGGGCATTTATTCCAGAAAATAAAAACTTCTGTTCACAAAAAAGCAATGTATACAATGTTCATAGAAGAAGGTTTCATTATAGATAAAAATTGGGGAATAACCCAGATTTCTTTCAACAGGTGAATGCTTAAACAAACTATGGTACATCACACCATGGAAGATTACTCAGCAATAAAGAGGAACAACCCTTTGGTAAAACAAATACTGTATAATCCCCTTAGGGACCTAGAAAAGGCAAATTCATAGAGACAGAAAGTAGAATAGAGGTTACCAGGAGCTGGAGGGGGAGGGAGATTATTTAATAGGTACAGAGTTTATATTTAGCATGATGAAAAGTTCTGGGGATAGTAATGATGCTTATACAGTATTGTACTTAATGCTGCTGATTATATACTTAAATTTGGCTAAAACAGTAAATTTTACGTGTATTTTACCACAGTTTTAAAAAAGAACAGACTTTTGATACCTACAGCAACTTTGAATGCTAAGTGAAAAGAAGCCAATCTCAAAAAATTATATTTGCTTTCTGATTTCATGTATTTAGCATTATTAAGGTGAGAAGATTATAGAGATGGCAATTATAATAGTGGTTGCTAGGAGAGAGGGAGGTGGCTATAAAAGGGTAGCAATGAGGGGTCTTTATCATGGAACTGTTCACCGTGGTGATGGGTGGTTACATGAATCTGCACACATGATAAAATGGCATAGAACTAAATACACACAAATAAGTGTGTGTAACTGGTGAAATATGAATAAGGTAGATTTCTTTCAGTGCTAATTTCCTCTGCTGTAGTTATGCTAGATATTACCATTGGGGGAAATGGGTTGAAAAGTTTATAAACTCCATATGTATTAGGATGCATGTGAATCTGCAATTATCTCAAAGTAAAAAGTTAAAAAAAAATAACCATGGGGCTTCCCTGGTGGCGCAGTGGTTGAGAGTCCGCCTGCCGATGCAGGGCACACAGGTTCATGCCCCGGTCCGGGAGGATCCCACGTGCCGCGGAGCGGCTGGGCCCGTGAGCCATGGCCGCTGAGCCTGCGCGTCCGGAGCCTGTGCTCTGCAACGGGAGAGGCCGCAACAGTGAGAGGCCCGCATACCGCAAAAAAATAAAAAATGAATAACCATGCTAGGGAGGTGTGTGCCTACTGTATACTGCGTCACTGCATTTTTACCTCATCCTTTGAGGTAGTTATTTTTTATCCCAAATGTACAGATAAGGAAAGCAAGACAGAGCTTAAAGCACTTACCCTAGTCATGTGTTCATGCCTTTCTAACTCCCAAATTTAGTTCTTTCTACTGCACTGTATTCCTCTCTCAGCTGAGGTGACTAGACTAGATGAGTTTTAGCTGAACTGGGCATAAAATATGCCTCTGCCTCTCCTTAGCAGCTACCAGCACAACCCTCAACAGAGAAGAGTAGACCTTCCAGCTCTCTTCCATGCCCAGACAAACTGTTAGAAAGAACTTTGGTCTCAGGGTATTTGTTCCTGGAGGCATCAAGTCTGTTTATCATCTATTTGTCAACAGTTGAAAATAAAACAGGATTATTTTCCTCCAAACCCCCTAGACTCTTTTGTTCTCCTCTCCTTGCCTGATTCTTTTTCATGCCCTCTCCTTTTACAGTATAGTAGTATCTGAAATTACTAACTTATAATTAAAAACTCATTTATGCTGATATACAACCTCTCCTGGGTCTGTTTTGTTTTCAAGCTTAATTGTGGAGGGACAGACTTGTTACACAGACACTTGCAGGATTATTATTCAGCACAGGTTCTTATTTCTTATCTCCCTCTCCTTCCTCCCTTCTACCCTCCCCCTTCCTCCCTTACTTCCTTCCATTAGTAGTTTGGCCATACTATTTATACATGTTGTGCCTGCCTGCTTTTTCATAGGCCCCACTTTCACTATCAGAGGGGTCCTCATTTGAATAATAAATTTATGATCATTCACCCAGAAAGTCATGGATCTGTTTTCTTATCTAGGAAGGAAAAAAAAAAAGGTTAAATAGAATTTAAGATGCACTTTATAAATCTTTGTGCTGCATATCATATTTGGTTTGGCTTATTTGCTTGTAAGAAGAAACAGAGACTTAAATTACTTCAAGAGTAATGGGTATTTCTTGCAATGATACACTGGCACTGGAATTTGAACCAAAGACAGCTCTAGGGATCAAACTGTATTCTTTATCTTTGTCTCCCAGGTCACTTAGTCTATCTCTGTCTCTAATGATCTGCTTTTTGTGTTTGTTTGCTCTGTGTTTTCTCATTATTGCCCTTTTTTACTTACCTATTTTTTGTTTGTTTCTTTTAAGTTCAGTGTTAATATCATAGTGATTCCTTCTAACCTTTCAGATGGTGAGAGGTTCTTTAACTGAGATCCATGCATGCTTGAGGAATAACTTACACTAAAAGTATATGTTTATATATACGTGATTTTTATTGGAAGAGTATCTATAGGTTTCAACAGTCTCAAAGTAGACTGAAACCTAAAAAAAAATTATTTAATATCTATTCCATTTCTGTCCTTACTGATAACTGGCATAGAACTTCTGAAGTCAAATTCCTAAGACTTAAACTATGGCCCAGTTCTACTTTTACTACCAGGTTACAGATCATCTTCTAGACTATGAATTAGCTACCCTGGGGTGAGATTCAGCCTTCTGGTCTAATCTCTGTGTGATTATGAACTGTGGCTACCTATACAGTAGAACTTACGAGTTTCACTTAAAAGGCACAATGGGAGTCTGAGTACCCTTCATTAAATAAATATTTATTGTATGCATTACTCTTACTCTGGCCAAGGCCCCATGACTTGCTTTCTGAAATAAGCAAATGAATTAAGAATCTAGGCCTCAAAAAAATGTAGCCAACCTAAATGTCCATGAACTGATGAATGGATAAATAAAATGTGGTCGTGAAATATTATTTTCCAGTGAAATGGAATGAAGTGCTAACACATGCTGCAACACGGATGAACGTTGTAAACATTTTATATGAAAGAAGGCAGTCACAAAAGACTGCATATTGTGTTATTTCACGATAGGAAATGTCCAGAATAGGCAAATCTGTAGAGATAGAAAGTAGCTTAATGGTTATGTAGGGCTCAGGGGGATTGGCAAGATGGGGAGTGACTGCTGGTGGGTATAGGGTTCCTTTCGGGGTGAAGAAAATGTTCTGAAACTGGTAATGGTCGCACGGCTCTGTGAATATGCCAGCAGTCCATTGAACTGAATACTTGATGTGGGTGAGCTGTATGGTGTGTAAATATATCTCAACAAGTAAAAATAAAAATAATAATTCTGGCCTGAAGAAATTTATAGTCCATAGAAGATAAGACAAGACAGGTACACAAATAATTATAAATTGAAAGTAGAAAGTTATTGTAAATACTATTTTAAAAAAATGAGAATCTGGAATATGTTGACACATTTTACATATTGATCACATGATTCACCTTTAATTCTCTAAGAGATGGAGTATTTATGGGGAGAGGGTATGATTACATACAGTTTTGGGTGGGTTGGAGATCAGAGAATTAGTGGAAGAAATAGAATTTGAGTTAGAGCATAAATTGATAACTTTTTGTTTTAAAAAGATAGGAAGAAAATTTTAAAATAAGGGCATTCCAGGCCAAGAGAAAATTGAGAGTTCCAAAGCATCTGAGACTTAAAATTGTTAGAAATAAGAGCTAGAGAAGCAAGAAACTGAGCTTGACTAGCTATAATGGTTACTGTGGCCTTGTACCCTAGATTTTCTATGACTGTTCGAATTCAAATATTCCTTTCTTCTCCCGTGAGCTGTAGATGTTGAAAAGCAGTTTATTGGACTTAAGCAGGGCACATTTCAAATGTTTATCAAAAAGAACTTCAAGAGCCCATGTGAACTAGTAGATCAATAAGGTCTTACATGCCACTCAACCACATTATAAGTGATTTCTTCCAATTTACATGTTTGCATTTGAACATAATCTATACTTTTGAGTTACTTAAATTTATTTCTACTAAAACTACAAAGTGAAATTGTGGCATTATGATGTATTACTGTCCCTCTCTGCTGCTGCCAAGAAGGGGAACCACTAAAGCCTCCACAGATGCCTAACATTTTAGTCATAACTAAATTATATTATTAATGAAAAACTTTATGCAGTCTAAGGAGCAGAATATCTTATGTGGCCTCTTTTGCTAACTTGGGCTACTTTTGCTGGAGGACATTATAATATCTTGGAATTTCAGTATGTCAGCATCTTAGCTGTATCTCCCGGACTGCCTGGTAAGAAATAAAGGCTGCATGGACATGAAGGGAAGTATTTTGCATGATAATATATGCCTTATTATAGGTGTTCACTTTATAAAAGCAGTTTGTAAATCTGGCTTTTTAACCTTATAAAAACAAAGATGTTTAAAAATCAGATTCTGTAGTTTAATAACCATGTTTTAATTAATATGTTTCAGTTCTGGAGGTGGTTTTTGGCAAACCTGGCTTCTGGTGGAGCTGCTGGGGCAACATCCTTATGTGTAGTATATCCGCTAGATTTTGCCCGAACCCGATTAGGTGTTGATATTGGAAAAGGTATGGGATTTTTAGAAATACTAACTCTTTCTTCTTTGTATTTTTGAACACTCTATTATCTATTTTAGTTATGTTTAAAACAACAGTGTTGTATTCCATCTAAAAATTTTATTCTCAACCAAATGATAAAGTTATAGAGCCTAAAGATTACTACTTTTTTCTTTTCTCTTAAAAGAGGGAAGGGAAAGGCCAGTACTGTAGTAACAAAAAGAGTAAAAGCACAGAGGCTGCTTATAACTTATTTCCAGTTTGTTTGCTTGTTTGTTTAGAGAGCCATCTCCTAGATCCCTTCATGCACTTAGTTTCCTATCTTGACTGTGGCTCCTCTCTACATGAGGTGTATAACTCTCATCCTAGAGATTCCCTTTTCCTCTGTCCTTATTTATCACATCTGTCTTTGTTTTTGTTACACCCTTGTTTTGGTAGATATGTTCTTTGATAGCTTTCTGAGCTTCCTGAGAAGGGTGGATAGGAGATAAATTGAGATCTTGCATATCTGAAAATGTCTATGTTTCAGCCTCTTAACATTTGGCCATATGTAAAATTCTGGATTTAAAATTATTTTCTTTCACAATTTTGAAAGCATTAGTCTGGATTCTAGTTTCTAATACTGCTCTTAAGAAATCATTTTCTTACTGCTGATCCTTTTTATGTGGCTTTTTTTCTTTTTAATTACCTTATATCCCTGATGATCTGACATTCACAATGATGTATCTTTGTGTGAGTCATTTTCAGTAATTGTGGAGGTCACTCAGTTGGCCCCATATGACTGCAACACAAGTTGGAGCCTTGTGTTCAGTTCTGAGGATGAAAGAGGAGTAAGTCACTTGGCTACTCAGGGTGAGGTTATGGATTTTGAGCATCCAGATGCTAATTTGTTCTCACCACAATAGTACTTAATTCCTCTAATTTTAAGCCTTTCTGTGGTTATTGGAATCAAATGGCTTGCTTCTCAACAATATCTCCCTCTGCAAGAGATTACGTTTCAACCTTCTCTGCTCCACTTAGTGAGTTACCATCCTCCACCTCCTTGCCATCTTGCTAAGATTTGTGGATTTTATTCTCGTCATGTACTCTTTTTTGCTTATATGGCTTTAAACCTGTTTTTTCTTTATTATTATTTTAATAGAATTTCTTAAGGGAGCAGAGATTCTTTCAATAAGTATTATTGAGTGCATGAGGTGAACCAGGCCCTGCTTGAGATACAGGTTGTGTATGTGTAATATATATACACATACACACACACCATATTAAACATGGAGCTCCTGGTTCATGTACCTTACAGTCTAGTGGAGATCACAAGTAGTAAAAAAAAAAAAAAAGAATAAATGACTAAAATATACTGTCAGCAAAAAAATGCCATGAAAAAAATTTAGGAGAAGAGAGTGACATCAATTTAGATAAGTGATTAGAGAAAATGCCTCAGAAGGGGTGGCAGTTTGAACAAAGATGGGAATAGGAGTTTCATCTATGATGTTTAACTGGCATTCCAAATTTTTTTGTTACTGTTAAGAAACTGAAAATAACATATGTACCTTGGTTTCAATTCTATAGTTTTGTTTTCTCTCAAAATTGGGAGAACTTAGTTTATTTTGAAAGATTGTATTCTATATATAATATTTGTAAAATATCAAGTAGTTCTAGGTCAAGGGAAAATAAAAACAAAACCAGCAAACACTAGAAAAATATGGCACCACATCTAAAATGCCAGTGATCCTTAAAGTTACTAGTTTTTAGCTTTGTCTTTTTGCTGCATCCATCCTTTTGCTCTTCAGCTGAAACAAGTTGTAGAGTTTTGCATGCCTAAGTATTTTCTGAATGCTGACTAGTAACTTCTCATAATTTTATTGAAATGTTTTAAGCCAGTCAGATTGCTTGAATTAGATTGCTTTTATAAGAGATTAATATTTTCAGTTAAAATACCTTAAGATACTACTTGACATCTTAATCATCTTTAAATGAATGGAAAGGTGTTGACTTGTGTCTTTTTTTTGTTATAAAGATTTCTAAATGTTAGTTCCAGATAATTTAAATCTGTAAAATGTTTAATTTACTTTGATTAAAGTGTTTATCTGATATAATGTTGCTAATACATTTTAAACGGCTTTATTTTAGGTCCTGAAGAGCGACAATTCAAGGGTTTAGGTGACTGTATTATGAAAATAGCAAAATCAGATGGAATTGTTGGTTTATACCAAGGGTTTGGTGTTTCAGTTCAGGGCATCATTGTGTACCGAGCCTCTTATTTTGGAGCTTATGACACAGTTAAGGTAATTTGGTACTTTAACTAGTATATGTTGTTTTTTTTTTTTTTTTTTTTTTTTTTTTTGTGGTACGCGGGCCTCTCACTGTTGTGGCCTCTCCCGTTGCGGAGCACAGGCTCCAGACGTGCAGGCTCAGTGGCCATGGCTCATGGGCCCAGCCGCTCCGCGGCATGTGGGATCTTCCCGGACCGGGGCACGAACCCGTGTCCCCTGCATCAGCAGGCGGATTCCCAACCACTGCGCCACCAGGGAAGCCCAAACTAGTATATGTTAAATAAATCGTTTGTTTCTTTTTATTCTATTAGTAATATGTTCAGCAGGTATGTTTCCTTTTAATTATATAAATCAAAATAAATGATGACATAAGAGATATTATAGCATTCTGTTTAATCATGACTTTGCCATAACCTAATTAAATTATAACTGTATTATGGATCTGACTTTGGATATAAACGTTAGGTTTTTGTGCTGTTTGCACTGAAAGACTCAAATAGAAAACATGCTGATTAAGTTATATCATAATTAGATCTTTGGTATATAGGAAGGCATCTTCTAACAGAGTTTTTCTGATTTTACATTCATTTCATTATCACTTTTTTACATGCATATTATCAGTTTACTATCATCAATGGAAAGCAAGCAAGGCATAATTAATTAGTTAAATATGATAAATGCTACTATAGCTCAGTGATCTATTGGGTACTGTTAGATTTTGTATTGTATTCTCCAGGTTTTCTGCAATTTGTCTTTTCAGTTCAGATGTAAATAGCACTTCATAAGGTAGGAAAGAGAAAGATTGTAATAATGGCTACCATTTTTTGAGCTATTACGTAGTTTTGAGAACCTTGTTAAGGACTTTATATCCTCATAGTGTTCTAGGATAGCTTTTAATATATCCCATTTTAAAGATAAATAACCTAGGAATGGCTAAGTAATTTATTTATGTGGCAAGCACAGGTCCCGTGCTCTTAATCACTACATCATAATGCTTCTAAAAAGAAGCAGTGAAATTAATCCCAGTATTATTTACTAAATAAGATTAAAACTTGAAGGAAATTTTATAATAGTTTTATATATTATCTCTGCCCTCCCTCATTAGTATAACTGTAGCAATAGTTGAATGTTATTTTTATTGTGGTCTGACATAATATTTTTAGTTTGTAGTGTATTTTTAGACAGATAAATAGATTAATGGAAATTAGAGGATGTTATATATGTTTATTTAATCACAGAAAAATTTATGTTTAATCACCCTCTGCTTTCCTCTTTTATCACCTGTAGTAGTTGTAAAATTTAGGAATGTTTCTTCACTAGCTTAGAGCTTTAAAGCTGCTTATCAAACATTATCTGTTAATAATAACAGTCATTCTTTCATCTTTTCCAACTCTATGAGGAAGAACCAGGGAGGAACTTTTTGGTCACTGGCTGCCATCTCTAGTTTTCACTGTTGTTAATAACAAATCTCCTGTAATAGCAGATATGCTATTCTTTTTCAAATATGCTTTTAAAATATAGCCATATGTGGGATTCTCATTTTTTATTGATCTCCCGCTATTATTTTAATCTTTCCACATTAAATCCAACTGTTTTTTACTGCATTTTAAGTATAACTGAGCCCTCTTTCATATATTTATAAGAATTATCCTTTGACTTAATGATTTAAGATATTTTGGAAATTTAGATAGTTACTTGATAATTTTTCTTTTCTAGGGCTTATTACCAAAACCAAAGGAAATTCCTTTTCTTGTCTCCTTTTTCATTGCTCAAGTTGTGACTACATGCTCTGGAATACTCTCTTATCCCTTTGACACAGTTAGAAGACGTATGATGATGCAGGTATTTTATATTATTTGTAAGCTTAATTGAGTTTTCCAGTATTTGATATTCAGATGTAATTTATTAAAATTTTAGAGACATTTTGGCTGAAAGGCATAAGCCATTTGTTTTACTTACTAAAATAAATACATGATGTGTTCTGTCTTGTATTCTTTCCTATCTCAAAGCAGCCATCATCCAGCAAAGTTTCTTCCATGTCTGCTATCAGAACAGAAATGTCTTTTACTCCTAAAGCATTTTACTCCTAAAGTATGTTTGGAGAGTGGAGGGGCATGGCAAGGATTAGATAAGCAAGTGTCTATCTTAACTGAATATTATTAGATTAAGTAGAATAAGCCCATTCATAGGCCACTGACATATGTAATCATTTGTTGTAGTATATTTTAATAAAAGTAAATAAATTTTAACTCCAAGGATGAAGACTTGTTTATAATGATGTATGTTCTAAATGTAAATACCCAAACCAAAATTTTGATAAAGTCAATCTTTATTGCTGTTACTTGTTACATTCATTCATTCAACAAATAATTGAGTGCCTGTTTACCAAGCTCTGGTGACACAAATAAAATAAGGCAGAACCTGCACCCAAATTCATAGCATAGTATTGAAGGCATACTGTTAATGGTTTAAGTAGAAATGTGCATAAGGTTCCAGGAATGCAATAGCAGAGGGGTACCCAAATGCTTAAAGTGATCAGATATGGCTTCTTAGAGAGCTAAATCTCAGTAAATAGGCTTTTTCTCCAGACATTGAAGAATACATTCTCAGTATAGGGGAAAAAACATACCTAGAGGTATGGCTTGAGAAGAATTTCAATATACCCATATGATAGGTTTCATGAGGGCACATGAAAATAATGAGGCCAGAAAGCTGTGTTTGTTATGTGCCAGAACTGTCCTAAGCATTTTACACTTTGACTCATTTAATTCTCAAAACAATGCTATGAGGTGTAGTTATCCTCATTATCCTCTACAAAATGGTCCTGGAAGAACCCAGTGGGCCACCTGAAAGGGTAAAGCGTATCTAACCTATTGCTGCATTTATGGACTATCCTTAAAGTTGTTCCTTTTATATCTGTGTTTCCTCTTGATCTATGTCTAGCTCTAGTTTAATAAACTGAAACACTTTTGAAAATTAATTTGCGAATAGACTGTGGATTAAGTAAATGGTACTGTATCAGTGTTAAATTGTCTGATTTTGATAACTGTACTTTGGGTATGTAAGAAAATATTCTTAGAAAATGCACACTGAAATGTTTAAAAGTAAGGGGCAATGATAGCTGCAACTTACTGTCAAAATAATTCAGAAAAAAAATTGTGGGTGTGGATTTTTATATATATGTGTGCATTGCTATATGTATAAAACCGTACCACTGCCATAGCATAGTACCAAAAACTGGGTGGCGTAAACAACAGAAATTTATTTTCTAACACTTTGGGAGGTTAAAAGTCAGTCACAGTGTCCAGCAGGGTTGGTGTCTTCTGAAGGCCTCTCTCCTTGGCTTGTAGATGGCCTTCTTCTCCCTGTGTCTTCTCATGGTCCTTTTTCTGTTTCTTTTCTTGTAAGGCTGATCATATGGATTAGGGCCTGCTCTAATGAGCTCATTTAACCATAATTATTTTTATAAAGACCTGGTCTCCAAATTTAGTTACAGTCTGAGGTTCTGGGGTTAGGTCTTCAATATATGAATTTTGTGGGGACTCAATTCATAACAGTATTCTTTAATTTTTGCATTTTGATTTGATTTTATATCCCACAACTTTGTTAAGCCATATTACAAACACTATATGTACACCCTTTGAAGTTTTTTTTTGTTTTTACACACAGAGTGATATAATCTGCAAATAATAGCAGGCTTTTTTTCCCTTCCTTATCAATTCTTATGCCTTTCATTCGTTTTCTTGCCTTTCTGCACTGGCTGAGACCTCTGATTCAGTGTTACATTAAAGAAGTAATAACTGGCAACCTTGTTTTGGTCCTAGTCTTACCGGGAATACCTTCAATGTTACAGATTACAGATTTCTCTTCTTTGGAATAATTTCTGTGAGATTGGAATTAAATTTCCATTGAATGTTTAGTAGAACTCACATATAAAGCCATCTGGACACGTGGTTTTCTAATTTATGAGAAGATTTACAACAACTGATTGAATTTCTTTAACAAATTTAGTAGTATATTCTAAAGTTTTTTCCTATTCTGTTGGTAAATTATACTTTTTAGGAATTTATTTCCTCTGTGTTTTCAAAATAATTGTCATAGAGTTGTTCATAATATCATCTTGCTCTTTCTTAATCTCTGGGTCATCTGCAATGATGTTACCTTTGCCACTTCTAATAATTTGGGTGTCTTTTCTTGTTTTTCCTGAAACAGTGTTTCTAGAAATTTGTCAGAGTATTTCAGATAACTAACTTCTGACTTTTTATGCTTTCTCTCGCGTTTATTATTTCCTTTATTTCTGGTGGTTAAAGTTACCACTCAAGCTGCATCTTACAAATTTAGTTGAGGAGTTTTGTGGTTGTTTGTTAGGTTTTAAATATTTTCTAAGATGTGTTTTTCTTAATACCCAAATATGATATTTTTCTAGTTACCTTGTTTGTTCTTGATTTCTCTCTTAATTGCAATGTGGTGAGAGGATAAATCGTGGTATGTGATGCCAATCTTTTAAAATTTGTTAAGCCTAATATGTTGCCATTTTTCAAGTGTGCCTGAAAAGCATGAGTATTCTGCAGTCAGTGGGAACAATACTCAATATATGACCATTAACTCAACATACTTACTCAATACAGTGTTAATTTTAATCTATCCCTGTTGTTAAATTAAATCTGTCTTATGATAAAAGATGTTAAGATAATGGCAAACCCTTCGTCTTTCTTTGTATAGAGTGGTGAGGCTGAACGGCAATATAAAGGAACTTTAGACTGCTTTGTGAAGATATACCAACACGAGGGAATTGGCGCATTTTTTCGTGGTGCCTTCTCCAATATCCTTCGTGGTACAGGGGGTGCTTTGGTGTTGGTATTATATGATAAAATTAAAGACCTCTTTAATGTTGATATTGGAGGTAGATCATCAGGAGATTAAATTGAAAAATGGATATAGTTAACTTATTAAACATACAAATTACATAGCTGCCATTTGTGTACATTTTGATAGTGTGTTATTACTGTATTTTCTTAAAGTGCTAATTCTGCAGTGAAGCATAGGCTTTTTTCAAGGATTTAAATACTAAAAAATCAAATAAACGTGGTTTCTTTCCTATTTAGACTCAAACTCACTTTAATGAGAAATTTTACTTAAGTGGTACATGTTATTTTTATTAGTTTAAAATCTTTTTCTTTTGTGATTAAAAAAAGTAAAATTTACAATGCTAAAATCTAAGAAATGAAAGTATCTTCTTTTAAAATGATACTCTTTTAATGTAACTGTCTCCCCATCTTTTAAAATCATATGATATGACAAATATTTCTTCAAAGCTTATTAGGAGATGTCATCATGATATCTATGGGCATAAGTAAGCTTTATTCTACAACATCGCTACTAAAGCAGCTCAGGTTATTACTATGTATTGTGTTTATGGTATCATATAGCTTTTGATAAGCACAGATTCTAGATCTGATCATAAAAAAATTGATAATGACTTTAATGACACTGCAAACTGTAGTTGGAAAGTAAAATATATAAAAATGGCATATTTGTTAACTTTTATCTATAAAATAAATAAACTTGCTAATGTGAATATATCTTGGAACAAAAAATATCCCCTTGAAAATTACTTTGTGTACTTTGTATTGATGATAATAAAGGAAGTTTAAAACTTATGCCTAAAAAAAAAACATGCCTGAGCTTTATTTTCCTTGATTCTAACTTATTAATAAGCAGAGAGTAACCAGATTTTTGTTAGAATTGGGAACTGGCTTAAAGACAGAAAGCAAGGTTTTCAAGGTTTTGTACAGGAGTCTGTCTTGTTTTTCAGAAATGTTGTAGAAGATAGTACATTTGAAATCTCCAAGACTGTAAAGTTTTAGTGGGCAAAGGAATGGTAAGCTAGTGAGGATAAACTATAGAAGGATTTTGTGAGGCTGTGAGTGGGCAAAACCAAAATAGGGTGAATGAACTTACTGGTGCACAGGGCAAAGTATATTTCACGGAAAATAATCCAAACTATACTTTTTAATATACTGGTGTTACCACTTGAGGAAAAAAGTTAACTCTTTTGAAAACTCTCAGCATGATTTCTTGCAGTGGTCAACATAATGCAAAAAGTTAAATAACAAGATAGAAGACGCTTCTATACTATCACTAGTTCTGTTTACCACAACAAAAGGAAGATTTAAGATGGCCCAAAGAAAATCAGTTAAAGTAATAAAATATTAGGAATAGTGTCCCATATAAACTAAGAAAAGATAAAAGTTTTTAATTTGTTTAGGGACATGCCTAGAGGCAAAAAGTCCTTAAAATCTTGAATGGCATCTATAGAGAGCAAACAGAATTTAATTACTAAATTGCTAGACCAAAAGCCTGTTCTTTGAATCCTGGAACATGTATATAGTTAGGACAAAAGAAAATAAAATGTTACCTAGGGGACTGAAACTGAACATGCTGTGCCTACCAACCACACAAACTGTCCAATAAAGTTGAAAGGTTGGAAGGAGTTTTATTTAAGAGGAAAAACTAGGAAGATAGGCACCAAACCATAATATACAAGGAGGATTGCCAACCATCTCAAAGCAGTGAGTAGGAAAAAGGAAGTCATCTGTGAGAAATCATAACCCCCAGGCTTGTGTCACAACAAAGTATAGAATATATACATAAGTACTATCTGTGATACAGGAACTCCAAACTGAATAAGTAAAACTGTTCTAGGACCAGTGAGACTTCCTCAGGGCTCTGACAGAAACAAATACAAAACCTCTCTGGGACACTTCTATGACCCAGGGCGCACAAAAATCCCACAGAAAAAGCAGCCTTACTGAGGATGAATTCATGGTGAAAACATAAATCATATGAGGAAACAAACACTGTAGCAGAGTTGGTAGATACAATCAGAATTAGCAATTAGCACCCTAATTCTAAGAACTAAAAATGTGATAAAATACTCTAAAATGCTATAAAGTTAGAATGTTTAAAATGATTAATAGATTTTTTTAAAGGAAGCAAAATAATACAAATAGTACAGTATGAAAGAACAGACAAGTTTGAAAGAATATCTAGAAATGGTAGAGTGCTTGAAATTAAAAACATGACAGGGCTTCCCTGGTGGCGCAGTGGTTGAGAGTCCGCCTGCCGGTGCAGGGGACGCGGGTTCGTGCCCCGGTCCGGGAGGATCCCACGTGCCGCGGAGCGGCTGGGCCCGTGAGCCACGGCTGCTGAGCCTGCGCGTCCGGAGCCTGTGCTCCGCAAAGGGAGAGGCCACAGCAGTGAGAGGCCCACCTACCACAAAAAAAAAAAAAAAAAAAAAAATGACAAAAAGAGGCTAAGAGTCACAGAAGTTAGAATAAAGAGACCCTACACATTCTAATAGGAGATCTATAAGAAACTGAAAAGAAGGGGTGAGAGGCAGTTATCAAAGGACAATGTCTGAGACTTCTCCAGAACCTAAAAAATCCATCCATCCTCAGGTTAACAAAAAATTCCCAGTAAATTTTAAAAAATTGTAATGCTATAAATTTTATTGAAGATGTTGGGATAGTACTTTATATTTGTGCTGTATTACACAAACATATTTCTAAAGCACTGACATACATACTAGAAATAACCCTTGAAGTGAGGTAGATAATAATTGGGGAGGTTAAATGATTTGCCCCAAATCACAAAAGTTAATGGCAAATCTTGGACACTCCCTATATCTAAAGTTCTTTTTACTAATACTATACAACTAGTATATTTAGGATAATAAAACCGTAGAGCTCACAGTTGGCCTTGTAGAATGCAGAATCCACCATCTTCATTTTACGGAAGAAGGAACTACACCCCAGAGATTTCTGTGGCTTGCCCAGAGAGGCACAGGTAGTTGTTGCTTATTCCATCGTTGGAATCGGGTCAGCATCTGGTTCTTGCAGTAGTCCTCTTTTCAGGAAACAGGGTCAGGTAAAGGTTGGGTATACCTGCTCTGGAATCAAATCCCTACTCAGCTCTTATTGGCTGTATAACTTTGGGAAATCATTTTTTTTTTCATTTTTATTGGAGCACAGTTGCTTTACAGTGTTGTGTTAGTTTCTGCTGTACAGCAAAGTGAATCAGCTATATGTATATTTTTTAAAATCCACATTAGACACATCCTAATGAAACTACAAAATATCAAAGAAATAAAACTCTTGACTTGCAAAGGAACACTATTTAGACTCATCAATAATAATGGATGCCAAAAGATATGGGACAGTTACTGTCAATCAAGACTTGTATTGTCAACCAAATTATTATTCAAAAGTTAAGGTAAAGAAAAATTTTTTAGACAGAAACAAAAAATTCACCATTCGGAGACTTTTACTGAAAACCCAGAAGGAAAGAGGTATGCAAAAAGCAATGAAATAAACAAATTGGTAAACATATTGGTAAACCAAGATAAACACTGGCTGTAAAAGACTTTTTGGTAGGAGAAGTAATGTAACTTGGTGAATTGGGGAATAATTTAGTCTCTTTCTCAGTTTTCTTGTGAGCCTACACACATTTTGGTCTCTTCTTACAGTTTTTCAGGGGCAGGCCCCAGTGTAAAACTAGGTATATTACTATAACTAGGCAGGTAAGTCTGCTTAATTCTGGAGTGCAATAATTATAAGCCCATAGACACATTTCTGTAATATCAGTAAAGCTGATTTTTAAAAAATTTCCGTTGCCCACTCTTCTAGCTCAACTGTTCAAAAATTCAGGTAGAGATTCAGCTAAAATGGTATCTAGAAGGAAATTTGTGGCTGCAAATATATATGTATTAGAAAACAAGAAAGACAAAATTAATGAGCTGGGTGTTAGAAAAAGAACAAAGTAAACAAAGAAATATAGAAGGAGATAATAAAGAGCAGATGAAATAGAAAACAAAGACATAATAAAAAGGCAAGAAACCCAGAAGCACTTTAAGAAACCACTAGTGACAGGAGCCAAGAAAAGAGATTCAAATAATATTAAGAATGAGAATACTGCACATATAGAAAAGATTTTTTAAATAAATGAAAAATCAGCTTTGTGCTAACAAATGTGAAGGCTTACATGAAATGGTCACTTTTCAATAAAAATATAAATCAATATTGATACAAGAAATAATAGAAAACAAAGACTATATCCCCTAAAGAAACTTAACCCATGGTCATAATCTACTTGTAAGCTCCAGGCCAAGATGGTTTTCAGCTTTGTCTTACCAAAACTTGCCAGAGAAAAGAAAAAGGGGAAACCTCCTCAACTTCTTCTGTGAAGCTAGTATAATCTTGATATTAGCAAGAAGAGTAAAGAAAGGAAAATTAAACCTTATAGATACAAACATTCTAAATAAAAGAATCACAAGCTAAATCCAATATATCTAAAAGCAGAACCATCGTGGGTGGCCTAACAGGTTTATCGGAGGAATACAGGGATATTAGAAAATATTAGTATTACCGCATTAACTGATTTAGGGAGAAAAAAAGATCGTTTCAGTTGATGATGAATAATAGCGTTTGTTCAGTTTCAGTACCCACTTAGGAGAAAAAACTCTTAGCAAGGAAAAGAGGATAATTTTAGCTTTTTCATATCAACACAGAAGTATTTTCTTTAACGTTAAGCACAAGACAAGGATGCTCACCACTATAGCTTATATTCACCACTGTACTGAAGAGCTTAGGCAACATTAATTAAGAAAAAACAAGAAGTAGGATTAAAAATGAAGAAAAAAATTTGGTTATTTTCCAGCCCATATGGTTCTATATACAGAAAATCCAAGAAACTACAAATACTAGAATTTATGAGAATACAGCAGGATTGATGGATACATTGATCAATATACATAAATCAATGTAATTCCTATGTTGTAGCAGCAGCTGGGCATACCTACCATGTATTGGCCTTTTGGGTTCCAGGCGTTGTGGCTATGCTCACATTATTTAATACTAAAAACAGCCTCATAGGTGTATTTGTCATCTTCATTTTAACAGGTTTTGAATCTGGGACTTGGATAACTTGCCGAAGGTCCTACTGCTGGTAATTTAGGTGAGGCTGGGACTGCAACCCAAGTCTATGTGACCCCAACTATGTGACTCTCATTTCCTCCCAGTAAATTGTAGAGAATGTAATGATAATAATCCCTTGCTCCTAACCCCGACTCTTTCTTTTTACTCTGATATTCTGTTTTTTAATAGGAAAATTACTCTCATACTCTCAAGTTGTACACACAACATGGAGAAATATAAATGGTCCTAGGAGAATTTCATGATATTCTGGACTAAATCCAGACGGTGGCGGGCCTAAAAGGAAGGTGGCCGCAAGGGCAACTGAGGAGAGCGGGGAGAAGCCGGAAGGCGCCCAGCATCACTGGGGCCCGGGGTCTGTTGGGAGCAGCGGCACCCAGTTCCCCGGCTGCTCACGCACTCACTGCCTGCTGAGAGGCGAGGCCGCGACACCCGCCGCGTCGAAGAGGACAGAGGACGGCGTCGACGGGTGTCACCGACTTCTCCGCTGTGTCTGTGAGACGGAAAAGCGCTGTGATTCTTTAACATAGAAAGACCAGAGCCAAAACATTACATTGCGGTCTCCACAGTACCGCCTTTGAAAACGGATTTCACGTTCCTCATAGCAACAGCAGCAGGAGCTATAGCCACCCTTGCTACTGCGGCTGTTGCATCATTGATAGTGGTAAGAAGTCTATAAGTTCTTTTAGAAAGTGGACAAATGAGGACAATGAGCGAACGAAAAAACCTCGTAAAAAAGTCTCTTTCATGAGACCAACCAATGGGAAACAGGAAAGACATGAGGAATCGGGCGAGAAGGAACAGGAATCACACAAGGAATTGGACGAGAATGAACAGGAAACCCAGGAAGAAGTGAACAAGAAGGAAGAAGAAACAAAGAAACGAATGAGAAGGAACAGGACAGCCAAACTTCGTAAGTATAAAGTACATCTTGGTTAAACTTCAGGCAGACGACAGATGGCTGATCAAATGAAGAAAGCAGACAGCTGGGGCAGCGGAGGCTCCTTTTCTGGGGACCAAAGGGCAGAGGCTGGAGGCCATGCACAGGCTTGCTTGGGTGTCACAGCGACACACAGACGTAAGGTTCCTTTCCTGTAAAACTGGTTTTCAGAGGTAAGGGTTAGTGGAGGAGACTGCACCTTTTAGGATGATATGAGGGGAGTTACACGAAGGGAAAGTTGTCAGTGTGTTGTTTTTTGACATAAGTTTTTTTTTTTGGTATTTCAAACCCTGGTGAGGCGGGGAAAACAAAAAAAAGTCCCGTTGGCTTTCACACGAGACAGTGTCACTTGTGAGGAGAAAAGGACTCCTACCCATCCCCTCCCGGGATCGGCGGCGCCCCATAGGGCGAGGCCGCTGCCGGCCGCACAATGGCAGCCACCTTACGGGGGCGGGCGCGGCGCGGCAGGACCGCGGGCGCGCCAGCCGGCTGCACGTGGGCGCCTTGGGGCGGCGAGGCCGGCCGGCGGGGGCGGGGGGGGTGTGAGAGCCAAGGCCGCGGGCGGGCCCTCGGGGGGAAAGAGCGAGGAGGTGGTTGCCGGGTCAGCAACCGCCAGGCTGCGCACCCGACTCCGGGCAGGCCTGGGCAGCGTCCTGCCCCTGCGACCGGCCGCCTCCGGTTGCCACAACAATTGGAAGGGGTCCTTTCGAACACGTGGGCAAACCGCCGGCGGCCGCTCTCACCTAGTCCATCCGCAGTGCTCCCCGCTGCCGCGCGGTGGCGACCAAGCTAACCAGTTCTGCTTCCCCTCCTCCTCTCCTGCCCGATCCTCCCCGCTCCCGCTTCTCCTCCCTCCCACTCCCGGCTGCCTCAGCCGCCTCCATTTTCCAGATCTTTCTCGAACCCGCAGCTCCTCGGGTAGCCGTTGCCCGAGTGCTGACGGAAGCGGCCGAAGTCGAGGCCGGGAGCAGCCTCGGGCGCGGAGGGGGAGCTAGCGCGCCTCCCCAGCGACCGAACGCGCAGGCGCAGACCCAAGTAACTGCCGGTTGGAGGCGGCCGAGCCGCAGTGGAGAGAGACCTGGGTGGCAGAGGTTGCGGCGCGGGCGGCCTCCACCTCCTCCAGGGTTCCTCGACGCGCTGCCCTCGTTTTAATGCGCAGCGACTTCGGGTCATCTCTCCTTTGCTTCTCGTAGGAGTCGCAGTTCCAGGAGCAACAGCCTAGAAGAGGACGCGGTACCCGCACAGGGGGCTTCAGCACCATCCCCCGACCATTAGGCGGCGGGATGTCTGTGGTCGGCATTGACCTCGGCTTTCTCAATTGCTACATCGCAGTAGCGAGGAGTGGCGGCATCGAAACCATCGCCAATGAGTACAGCGACAGGTGTACCCCGTAAGTGCCTTGTCTGGTCATAACCCTAGGAAACGTCTCCTCCCGACCCTTACGCCTGTCCCGCCCGCTGGTTTCTTCTGATGCGCGGAACTCTGAGATGACAGGTGCAGTCCATCAGCTGCGATCTCTAGGGACCGCGGCTGGCGGGCCCAGGTGGGGGTCGGACGTACTCGCTCCGCACAGCTGCTTTTCTTTCAAGGAGAAGGGACTTAACTCGGATAGCTGGCCCATCTCTCCTTTCTGTACCCACGCCCCCCCCCCCACGCCGCCCTCCGCGCCTCTGTCCACCGGCGGCCCTGCTTTAGTTTTCGGGAAAGGGATTGGAGTGGGACCACCACCATGTCCGAACACTGGAGAAAGATCTTTGGTTACCCCTAATGGGGCTTGTGTGGGATTATTGGCCGCGGGCGGGCATCCCCGCGCGCTCAGTAGAAAAACTGTTTATTCTTTCTGCCCTTCCTCCTTTCCCCATCTGTCAGCGTGACAGCTTTCTCTCAAAAAAGTAGGAAATGAGAGCTTAGACTGCAAATATCAGAAGATGAGTTGCAAGTTCATCTGACCCAGAAAACCTTTTTTGTTTGTTTTTAAAGAGGAGATTGAGATATTCAGGTTTTTACCTCAGTGTCCTTGAGAATTCGAGGTAATCGGATCGGTTTCCAGGGGCGTAGGTTAATGGAACATTAATAGGGAGAGAATCAGGGATGGGAGTCATTGGCCTCAAGTATTGGTAATGTTCATCCATTAAAGGAAAGTGGGGGAGTTAGAACCTACCGAAAGCATATTTCTACAGAATGAACTGTTGGAGAGTCAGAGGCCGCTGCCCTGTATAATAAGCATGACTGTGAAGTGATTGCATTACGAACACTTAACGAATCACTTAGGAGGAGTGGCATTATGTCATGGAAACATGTTTCCATATGTTCCATTGTTTCTCTGATCTGGGAAGTTAGCAAAGAATAGAATTGGGTAAGACAGGGTATGAAAAACTAGTTTCTTATTGTAGACTCCTGTTACCGGTAATTTTATGAGGAAACCAACTGTCCATATCTTATTTCCTGTGGAGAGGCAACTAAACATGTTAATTTGACCCTTCTGAATGGTCCAAAATACAATTCTTTAAATATAAGACTAATCTTGTTAGTGTTAAGCTAAGCCTTTAAATAATTATATTACTACACTTTTATGAGTAATTTAAATTATGTCAAGGAGATGTTGACGATAGCTTACTTTAATTAGTTTGTGCTTTGGTTTCTTTCCAAGAATATTCTATAAGGTTTTATACCACCTTTTTCTAGATTATATGCATTACATTTCTTTTACTGAAATTTTGGATCTTTGTATTCTCAAATGTTAGCATAGGTCAGTTAATTTTCATAGTACTGTTAGAACTCTTCTTTTTACATCTTTTTCTGGCTTTTATGTACAATGAGAAGGTGAAGTATTAATTGTGAACTATTTATGACTTCATCTCTACAACGTTTTGTTTTAAGCCACAGCAGATATGGGCTTCTGCCAGAAAAGGACAAGGAAATTCCACTCTCCTCTTTCAGTAGAGTAAAGGTTAATGGGGGCAATCTTTGGCTTCAGGGACTTAGTCTATGGAGAAAAAGTGAGAGGTAGGATGGACGTTCCCCTTATCTTTAAAGCCTTATCCTAAAAGATCATAAACCAGAATTGTAAAACAGATACTGCATTTCCAGGCTCAGAAATCTTAGTAGTGGGTCCATGACTCTTTAAATTTAAAGAGTCTGGCCGAACTTTCAAAGAGAGTTATTTAGAAATTAGGCTGCTTATTTAAGTCTTCTAGAAGTCTCTTCGTTAATATTCTTAAGCACATTGGCAAATTCTTTGTGGCTGAGATTTAATGATCTTTCTGATTGTGAGTAAGAGAGTCACTTCTAATATCTAGATTTAATGAGCCTAATCCAAAGTAGAAACTTCTAAAGGTGGAAGGACTGTATTCCTAGGTTGTATCAGCAACTCTTCCCTTCTTTCTGTGGCTGTGTACTGTCATTTATCTCAGGAATGTATCTTTTATTGTTATTGAACTAATACTTCACTGTAGTCCAGTGTTTTTATACTGTATGTTTGCTTTGCAGGGCTTACATTTTTGAGTGAAAACATAGCCCTTTCTGATCCCTAGACATTTATTCGTTAAATGCCTCTCTTACAAAAAACATAACTATTAGAGGACCTGTAACTTTTCTAATACACCACAGTGTTTAATAATACACATAAACTAGCTTTTCAAAAAAATTTTTTTCCATATTCCAGTTGCTGACATCAAGGTAATATGACACAGGTATCTCTGAGATGCAAATACATTATAAAAAGATCCTGTGAGGACTTCCTGGGTGGTCCAGTGGTTAAGACTCCGAGCTTCCACTGCTGGGGGCACGGGTTCGATCCCTGGTCAGGGAACTAATATCCCACATGACCTGACATGAATAGAATAGAATAGATTAAAATAGAATAAAATATTGATAAAAAGATCCTGTGGAAAAGAGGTAGGAAATGTTTGATTTAGTTGGTTTCAACATCCATACTTTTTCACATTTGTTTCATTCTTTAACATACTTGATTATGGATTCATGGGAGAATCCCACGTATAAACAAAGGACAATTTAATGAAAAAGATAATTGCTTAAGTTTGGTCTACAGTTAAGGGACTGAGGGCAAGTAGTTAAACCTGTTCTTCAGATTCACCTTCTGTAAAGTTGGGAGTGCTTGTACTAGCCTCTCTTATCTCATGCATAAGTTGAAGAGGAAGAAAGAAATTAACATGCATAAATTGAATAAAATATTAACTTATTTTTTCTGAATATTTTCTTATTTAAAATTATGCAAATAGTACATGTTCATTGTAGAAGTACAGGCATGTTAAAAGATGAAAATAAAAATTATAATTTTTCCATCCAGAAATAAAACTTCTAGATGGTTTTCTCTGTGTGTATTTCAAGGGTAGATTATATTTTATATTCTATTTGGTGTCCTCTTTATATATAAAATATATTTCTATACTATTAGTTTTAGTGTCTGTATAATCATTTCCTTAATTTAATTCATCCCTTATTGGATATTCAGGTTGTTTATATTTTCTTTTTGTAAGCAGTGCTGCGATAACTATCTTTATAACTAAATTTTTGACCCTTAATTCCTTCAAATAAGTTCCTAGAAGTAGAATTACTGAGTGTGCACATTCCTAAGGCCTTAGATATGTTTGTATTGCTAGATTAAGTATAGATGTAGGGATTGGAATTTCCATGCTAGACTCAGTTATATCAAAGTGATTAGTTTCACACATGGGAAAAGAAAACTGCAGCCAGAAATCTTCATTCAGTATCAGATTAAAGTATGTGGTCAGCTAAAACATGCTGCCTGTCTGTATTGATAATAGTGATTGCTATGTGCTAAGCGTTGTGTTTGCGCTGTCACACATATCACACCAGTTCTCTGAGTTTGATAATACTAGCTATCTTTTTCCATAAGAAGCCTTAAGCAAAGTTAAGTATCTTGGCCAAGAACTAGTAAGCAGTGAAATGAATTCAGTTTCAGGCTGCTTTGACCCCTGAACCCCAATGTCCTTACATTATCCATTGGCATATAGATGGTATCTATATATTGGGTTCATGGGGGTGTAATGGAACAAATTGTCTGGGCAGTTACTGTAGAGAGAAGGATCTTTAATATCAGTCAAGTCATCTATTTTTGGCTATTTTTTAAGAAGTATTATCTTGTTTTAAAATGTTTTAATATGCTTTTAAGTTATTTTATGAACATGTAAAAATCTTGTTTCAATTTAGAAACTCATTAAAAAATATGTACACAAAATAAGTTAATGTAAACCTATGGAGGAAAGTAGTGTGGAAAGCCTATAAACTATTAACAATGGATATTTCTTGACAGAATTATAGAGTGTGCTTTTAATACATAGTCTGTAATGTTTTGAATTTTTATGAACTTATTTTACAATAAGGAAAATGGATCTTTTAATCAAACTATTATTTCAAGACATTTTTGTTAGGTGTACATATTTGTTTTGTCATCAACATTCTGTAGGATCTGACTTAACTGTTCAGTTCTCTGTTTTTCTGTGTTCATTACTTTTTCCCTGTTTTTTTTCCAGTGTATGTATAATCTGAAAATATGCGAAAATATTTATACACTACACCTCAAATATGTGAGATGTCCTCTTCAAGGCACAAAAGTAGAAATCACTTACCTTGGGGTATTGAAAATAAAAATGTTTGTACACAGAAAATGACAAAACTACAGACGTTAACAGTGGCTAGTTGGGTAGGAGGACGTTTTATGATAATAGCAGTTTGAAGTAGGAGAATATTTTTACAGTTTTTAAATTAAATATTCTTTGTACTATGTAAAATGGTTTTGTTTGTATGTTTTACTAGTAGCTTACATTAACTTTGATTTAAAATATTTTAAATACTGAAGAATTACATAACGTAAATCTCTTTTTTCTCTTCCCAGACACCTCCTAAACTTTAGTGTGTTTCCATACATTTGCAAGTATATGTATATAACTGGGATTTTTTTTTTAATGTAGAATTACATTATACATATTTTGCAATTGCTTTTTTCAAAATATACTGTGGACATCTCAGACTTGCTCATATGACTAATTTATCTCATCTTTTTAATGGTTGTACAGCATTCCGTTTATCTATACACTACCATTAGTGTACATTTCAAAATATTTTGCTGTTGACAAACAAAAATTCAATGAACAGCTTCCCCACACCCTCCTTTTTTTAAAAAATGAAATTGTGCCTAAAGGAGTGGGTGGGCAGGTATCTCACACTTTAGCATGGCCAAAGCTAGAACTGTAAAATCTTTTAGTATGAATATTATGCACGAAACAAAATGAATCTCCAGTCATTGCCTTGAATTTCTGGGTGAAAAATTCTGAAAAGTTTCTAGAAGGCAAGGAATGATAGGTACAAATTACATAATATGAGTTGAAGGTGTTTCATGCCATTGGTAGTCTTTTTAGTATGTGGTCACTAAAATAAAAATTAATGACCATAGCCATGTTCTAATAAAACTTTATTTGCAAAAATAAGTGGCAAGGGGTAATTTGCAAACCTCTGTTCTAGGCAGTCATAATCAAAAGACTTAAAATTACTGTGAATGGCTATTTGTCTTTGAACTGATGAATTTTAAGTAAGATAGTCAGCTTTTAAAATAATGTATCTAATCTAATAATTAATCTAAATACTTAAACAGTATGTCTTATTTAATGTACCTAATCAGCTTTTTAAATATTGTGTCTACCTATATAAATGTCTGTGTGATTTCTGTTAATGGGTTCAAGTTATAAACTAATTTGTGAATTACACTTACTAGAAGCGCTTGGAAACTATTAAAAACTATTAAAATTTATTATTTTTATCTGTTAAAATGTTTTATGCATTGTCCATATTTAAAGATTTGAAAGTTTATATTATTACTAACTCATATGCCTAGAAGTTTTATACTTTTAAGTAGCAAGCTAAAAAGGAAATGGTAACAATCAGTCCTTTTGAGAACATTCCTCCCCCACCCCTTCTAGGGCAACTTTTTTCCAGATAGTTAATTTTGAGAAATAATAACTAGATGTTTTCTTTACTGTCAAACTCTCAGATCCCTTAATTTTTTTATAGGCATTGAAACACTCTAAGAATGTTTTCTCCAACTTATTTGAACCACTAAGGAATCATTTTGTACAGAACACTATTTGGGAAATGATGCAGTGGTTCTCAGCTGGAGGAGATTTTGTCCCCTAGGGCGTATCTGACAATATCTGAAGATATTTTGGTTGTCACATGGGGAGGGGGAAAGGAGGAGTGCTACTGTCTTCCAGCAGGTAGAGGCCAGAGATGCTCCTGAAATCCTCTAGTGCACAAAATAGCCCCACTCCCTCAAAAAAAATTAGCCCAAAATGTCAGCAGTACCAGGGTTGAGAAACCCTGCTCTATAGACATTTTGGCAACCATAGTTGAAAGTAGTTGCTCAGCGGTTGACAGTTTGATTCAGAGCCAAATTGGCCATGCAAAGAGTGCACCTTTTGACTTAAATCAATTGACTGTCCTCTCATATCATTAATTCAGCTATTGTATTTCTTAGCATCTACTCAATGATAGCCAAAGAGGCTATAAATAGTAATTATGGTTTCATGGGACTGGCAAGGGAAAGTGGAGATTTCTAAAAATAGGGCTATTTTTAAAGTGTAAATGGTAAGATCAAGAGGTTTTGAATCCTTTGCTTTATAAAGAAGCAAACAAATTTAGTGTTGCCCTCTTAGGTGAGAAGTTTCATAGTCTGTTGGCAGTATGTGTTTTCTCCAACCTAACCATGCTTGGCTTTATAAAAATAGGCTTTATAAGAGAGACAGAAAGTTAATCTTAGATTTTAAGGGAAAATACAAGTACAGCTTTCTTAAAGTAACATCCTGTCATTTGATTTTTATGCCTCTCCTCTACTAAAAGTGATATAGGACATTCAGAAGTTTTGCTTATTTGTTTAGAGTTTTGTGGCATTCTTTGAGAATCTAGGACTACCACTGTGGTGGCAACATCAGACTGGATGTAATAGATTTAAGCTGCATTGTGAACTCTCCTTTTTTTTTTTTCTTTCAGGTATAAAATGGAATTTCTAAATAGTGGTTGAAATAATATATAAAAAGTATAATATAATTGGATTATGTGATACATAGTTGGATAAACTGTTGAATATCCTTTTCTATAAGAACTTTTATATCAACCTAATATGTGTGTATTTTCCTTGGTATTACTAAAGGTCAGGTAAAAGTGTTGAAAGAGAATAGGTATTTAACTTATTTTGATTTTTCTGAGAATCCTTGGCAGATATTTATTTAATGGCTGTGTTCTAGAATCTTTTTGAAAAAAAAAAAGTCGAAGGAAGGAATTTGAAGAACTTTAGTATGTGAGGAGAATTTTCTCTGTATTGAAACTGGGTATTTCCAAGTTATAACATTAAATTTTTTAACTTTAAAAGTTGTCTGCTTTTAACCTAAGAGAATATCTGATAATAACTATTTAGCTTTCCTTGTGAAGTGATACAGGTGCAAAACATATTTCAGTGAATACAGCACTTAATAAATGATAGTTGAATCAATCTTATTTGGAACTAAGTGTTCTAACAGAAGTTAAACTCTTGAGAATCAACCTAAGAATAAGATTTTCTGTGCATTGAAATGTTGGTAGCCTCGTATTGAAACAAGTATTCAGAAGTGTATCCAAATAATGGAGTTGAGAGTAAGATGAACTATAAACAGGCTAAGAGATGGCAAGTCCATGTTTTCTCTTATGAGTTTTATGGTGGAATGCCAACCATCTGCGTGGATTGCTATATCCGGTATGCAGATATGTAAACTGGCAAAGACTGTGTTGAATCAAGGAGTTATTTGCAAGAGAAATGAAGATGTCACCTGAACCACGGATTCTCACTGTATCCTGTTTTGGCCAGATCGCAATTAACAGTAACTTCCATTTCGTTCATCTGTTCATCACATTTAACATTTTAGTCCTAAATATATATCTGCTTGGATGTCTCAAAGGTACCTCAATCTCAACATGTCCAAAATAGAACTTGTGAAGGTCCATCCCCAAACGTTTCTCTCTTCTGTCCCATTGCACGGCACCACTATCTACCCTCTTATGCAAACTGGAAACCTAGACATTATTCTTGACACTTACCTCTTCCTATTATCTATTCCAGCACTGTTCAATAAAAATAAATATAATGTATGTGAGCCACATACATAATTTTAAATGTTCTAGTAGTTACATTAAAAAGGTAAGAAACAGGCAAAGTTACTTTTAATATACTTGATTAAATCAGTATATTCAAAATCTTATTTCAGCACGTAATCAGTGTTTTAAAATTAATGAGATATTGTAACATTTCTTTTAAAATTTTAAATCTTCAAAATCCAGGGTGTATTTCACACTTAAAATAAATACATGCAATTCAGACTAGCTACGCTGGAGCTCCAGTGGCACAGTTGGTTAGCGCAAGGTACTTATACAGCCTAGCTGCGTTTCACGTGCCTGATAGCCACGTGTGTCTGGTGGCTGCCGGATTGCACCACGAAGACCTAGTTCATTGCCAAGTCCTTTGAGTTTTAGCTCCTAAAATCTCTTAATTCCTTTTCCTTCTGTCTCAGCTGCTACTAAACTGATAGAGATTATTGATAACTTCTAGCCCACCTCCCATTCCTGTAGTCAAAATGATCTCCACCACACTCCCCTAATTGAATCCATCATCATTTACTCTTCCTTCAAATCTCAACACTTTCTCCGATAAGCCATTCCTGATCCTCTTTTAGGTCAATTTGTGCTGTTGTCTACTCTCATTGCACCATGTGTACCCATTTTTGTACCACATAGTTTACTTTCATTTGTGACTCTATAGCAATATAAGTTCCAAGGGAGCCAAAATGATGTCTGACTTTTTTCCCCTTATTATTATAGCTTTAGTATCCAACAGAGTGCCAGACATGTAGTAGTTACTTAGCATTCATCTGTTAAATTGACTGAATGAACTTAACTGCTTGCCTTCCCTGAAAAATCCTGTGTCCTCGTATAACCGTATCTTGTTCAGCCCTTGAAAAGCACTGTTCTGGGATCTGTTTTCTTTTCTTTTATTCACTTTGTATTATATGTAAGCATGGAATGTTCATTCTGTTATTCAAAAGCCTTTAATGAACTCTCATAACCTGAAGTATATTTCAAATTTATAATATGTCATTTGAGACACTGTATAATCTGGCCCTCTGATGTATCTACCAAAATGTCCTATGAAACTAGCGAAGTTGTTTTCTTCCTAGTCTCCAAGTGAGCATTAACCTTAGGAGCCATCTTCCCTTTCTTTCCCTTTCTTTCAGTAAGTACCTTGGTTATGTACCAGATATCTAGACCAGTGCTATCCAGAACTTTCTATTCTACAGTGTATGCTCTATGTATTTTCTGTTCTCTGCATATCCAGTAGCCATATGTAGCTGTTAAGCATGTGAAAGTTCTTGAGCCCTTGAAATGTGACTAATGCTGAGGAACTGAATTTTTAATTTTAGTGAATTTAAATTTTACTAGCTACATGTGGCTAGTGGCTACCATATTGGACAGTTCAGATCAAGGCAATGGGACATACATTACCTACATGGTGTTCGCATCTTAGTGGGGAGATAGTCAGTAAAAAAATAAATTGTATCAGATGGTGATACATTATGGAGAAGAATAAAATTGGGGAAACAGGAGATGATGTATGTATTTATATAAGATAGAGAAGGTATCTCGGATAAGCTGACATTTGAGCCAAAGATATGAAAGAAGTGAGAGGTCATGGCATGTGTTCCAGAAAGAGAGAACAGCGTGTACAAAGCCCCTGATGCAGAAATGTGCTTGCCCTGTTCCAGAAATAGCAAGGAGACCTGTGTACCTAGATTGAAGTTACAGAGTAGAGCAGCTAAGAACCAAACCATGAAGGGCTTTATTGGCTGTTGGCGGAGATAGGGCACCATTGAAGGGTTTTTAGCAGAGGAGTTTGTCTTTAATAGGATCACTCAGGTTGTCATATTGAGAATAGACATATACTGGGAATGTCCAAAACAGATACATATTAAAATGCTTTCTTTTCTTTCAAGTCTTAATTCAGAAATCACATCTTCCACCCACTTTTCCTAAGCCTTATTATCTAGAAGTGATTATTCTCATTTTTTGTTAGTATCATTCATAATTTTATTTTATATGTTGATTTTTTTCAATAAATTTTCCAAGCACAGTGATTGTAGCTAGTATACACACAATGCCTGTAAATATTTTTTGATTGAATGAATAATTACCTGTAATTACAACTGAAACCATGGAAACATTTTCTCGAATCACAACATGAAATTTTTTTTGAAAGTTTTTTGATAAAAATGTTACTTTACACTTGTTTTTATAAGCAGAATTACATTTGTAGTAATAAAAGCAGCAATCATATTGTTCAAAGCATTAACCTATATTCACGCAGTTAATCTTCACACAACTCTGTGAGTAGGTATTATTATCAACACTATCTTCTAGATGGGAAGCTGAGGCAAATAATGGTTAGGTAATTTCTACAAGGTTACTCAGCTGTTAATCGGCAGATCCAGGATTTAGATCCAAGGAGCCTGGCCTTACCAAATACAGTTAGTTTTTTTGTTGTTGTTGGGGGTAGGAGTTTATTAATTTTTTATTTATTTATTTTTGCTGTGTTGGGTCTTCGTTTCTGTGCGAGGGCTTTCTCCGGTTGTGGTAAGCGGGGGCCACTCTTCATCGCGGTGTGCGGGCCTCTCACCATTGCGGCCTCTCCCGTTGCGGATCACTGGCTCCAGACGCGCAGGTTCAGTAGTTGTGGCTCACGGGCCTACTACAACAGTAGTTGTTCCGCGGCATGTGGGATCTTCCCAGACCAGGGCTCGAACTTGTGTCCCTTGCATTGGCAGGCAGATTCTCAACCACTGCGCCACCAGGGAAGCCCCAGTTAGTTTCTTTAGTAAGTCATAGACCAGTAGAATTTGAAAAACAATTTTGGAACCAATACAGTGTTGCCAAGTATTAGCACATTAAAAAAAATTCTAAGTTTATTCTGACCACTATTCTATTACTTAGGAAAGTTTAAAAATATGTAAAATTCTGATTTCAGTAACCTATTTTTTGAGTAATACATAATTATATTCATTCCTTTAATTCATTTTTGTATAAAGAGAAGCAGAGTAATAGTACATTAGTATAAAAATACCTTGAGAAAAAACTTTTGTTTTTTTCCTGTTTAGAGCCTGTATATCTTTGGGATCAAGAACGCGAGCCATTGGAAATGCAGCCAAGAGCCAGGTAAATTGTTCCTGTAGATGTGTTGACTTACAGGCAGAGTTAACTTCATATTGGTAACGAAGCTCCCATTTTATGTACTTGAGAGTGAAAAAAAGAGAATAAAGAAGATGACTGGTCCTAATATCTTTGTATATTATTAGATATGTTTTGCTTTGGGTTGTAAAATATTTCTTGAATTTTATTTTTTTTATATTTAATTTTAATTTTTTTTTTTTTGCTGTATGTGGACCCTCACCGCCGTGGCCTCTCTCATTGTGGAGCACAGGCTCTGGACGTGCAGGCTCAGCGGCCATGGCTCACGGGCCCAGCCACTCCGCGGCATGTGGGATCTTCCCAGACCGGGGCACGAACCCGTGTCCCCTGCATCAGCAGGCGGACTCTCAACCGCTGTGCCACCAGGGAAGCCCTTGAATTTTATTCTTAAAAAAATCTTGGTTGTGAAGTCAGAGTATGCTACCAAATGGCGTCAGTTTTTCCTTGTATGGTCACTTTCTATGAGGGATATCCTCCTAACTAGAATATATACTTCTACAACAAGTGAATGATGTCTTTGTAAAAGAAGGTGGGAAAAAATGGAGAAACTAATATCCAGAGTAATCCTCTGTGGCTAATATTTTACTACTAATTTACATGGAATCTGTTTAAGTATTTATATTTCTAGGCTTCTGAAATCCGTTTGCATAAAACATTCACTTTTAACATTCCATGCTATAGGCTCATTTTCCTTGGACTTTATTACCATGAACCAAAACCCTTAACAATTACTTCTTACGTTTTAATATATACCTGAGTCTTCTTTATTACAAAATAAGTCTGTTTAATGGGGAATTTTTCCTCATGACTTTTTGTACTCAATTATTCAATTGACTCATTTATCCACGAATTTTTGCTTAAGATTTTATCAAGATTGTCTTACAGTTTGCCTATGTATGAATGTGTTTTTTTTTCTTTTCCATTTTCATGTTACATATAAACAAATGTTGTTTGTGCCAAAAGGACCCCCTCACTAAAGTTTACATCTCATATTCTGGCTGATCTTCTTCTTCTTTTTTTTTTTTTTAATTTTCTTTATTATTTTTGGCTGCATTGGGTCTTAGTTGTGGCACACGGGATCTTCGATGAGGCATGCGGGATCTTTTTGTTGCGGTGCTCGGGCTTCTCTCTAGTTGCAGGTAGCGGGCTTCTCTCTAGTTGTGGCATGCCGGCTTTCTCTCTCTAGTTGTGGCACGTGGTCTCTCTGGCTCCAGAGTGTCTGGGCTCTGTAGTTTGTGGCACATGGGCTCTCTCGTTAAGGCACGCAAGTTCAACAGTTGTGGTGTGTAGGCTTAGTTGCCCCGCGGCATGTGGGATCTTAGTTTCCTGACCAGGGATTGAACTCATGTCCCCTGCGTTGGAAGGCGGATTCTTTAACCACTGGACCACCAGAGAAGTCCCCTGGCTGATGTTCTAAGTGTATCATAGACCTCAGACTCTGAAGAAAGCAAACTATAAGTTACTTCTCTAAAAAAGCTAAAGAGATCAACATGGTAATTCAGCATCCCAGTAGTTTTCATCTCATAATTGAAGATCAAGATCTACTTGGCTTTAAAGATCACTAAGAGGGCAACAACTGGATCTCAATAATATTCTATAGTGCTTCCCTGGTGGTGTAGTGGTCGAGAGTCCGCCTGCCAGTGCAGGGGACACGGGTTTGTGTCCCGGTCCGGGAGGATCCCACGTGCCGCGGAGCGGCTGGGCCCGTGAGCCATGGCCGTTGAGCCCGCGCGTCTGGAGCCTGTGCTCTGCAACAGGAGAGGCCACAGCAGTGACAGGCCTGTGTACCGCAAAAAATAATAATAATAATAATAATAATATTCTATAGTTTGAACTACATGTTCTAATTAAAGAAGAAAATACTTTGCCAAAATACAAGCTATTTACAAATTAAGATGCTTTAACTTAGCATCATGTTACATGGAAGGAGTTTTAATTTACTAGCGTAGGAGCAGTTTTCAGCAGTGGAAGCAACATAGTAACACAAAGAATACGATATTGAGAGTAAAAGAAAAACATGGCAATAAAAAACATAGTTTAAATAAAAACACAAATGAAAGTGGAAAGAAAGAAATCAAAGATACTAATTTATTAGCCCAAAAGTGTTGAAGAAAACCAGAAATGAGTTGAAGATAGATTTTCATTGTATTATTTGAAAAGTTTTAAAGTTTTTGTTCTTTTTTGAATCTAACATTCTTAAGGTACGAGCAGAGTTGGAGGGGCCATAGTGTAATTTTTCTATCAATTAGAAACCAGAAGAATGAATGATTGTGTGTGATTCTGACCTTGGATATATAGGATAAGGAGACTTGGTGATTCTCAAGTATAGCATAGTGTTTATTTTGCATTAATTAAGAAATTGATAAATAAAAGTGTTTACTGCCAACAGATAGTCACGAATGTAAGAAATACAGTTCATGGTTTCAAAAAGCTTCATGGGCGATCATTTGATGATCCTGTTGTGCAAACTGAAAGGATCAGGCTTCCCTATGAGCTGCAGAAGATGTCTAATGGAAGTGCAGGAGTTAAGGTAAGCTTATATTCCCAGAATGCAAACATATGTTCATATTAAAGCAACCAAGTATGATAATATTGCCTGTTTTTAAATATTAAAAAAAATTTTAATTTAACTCCTTTCCTCTGGATGCAGTACCTATATACCAAAAATACAGGCAGTTTTCGTAATATGCTTTAGTGAATGCAAAAAAAAAATCTGATTTAGAATAATAATCTTTTTAATCCAAATACTTTTATTGTCAAGAAAAAAGGATTATTATTTGGAGAACTTTTAGAGGTGAACCACTTTTAAGTAATAAAGGCAGAAGCGTATGTGATTTAGAAAAATAGACCCCAAAAGTATGTTGATTTCTATAATGAGTTTTCTCTAATTGAGAAGACTCTTATAACATATTATAGAAGTATTAAAGCAAACTCTTCTTCCAAGTAAGAGATGGACTCTGGATTTTTAATTCTACATCCTGAGACAGAAAGTTATAGATTGGTTAACAAAAACTAACGGAATACCCCAAACCACAGAGTTATTATATGGCTCAGCAATTCTACTCTTAGGTATATACACAAGAGAATTGAACCATATGTGCACACAAAAATTTGTACACTAATGTTCATAATAGCATTATTTATAATAGCCAGAAAGTGGAAACAACCCAAGCATCCATCACGATGAGTGGATAAACAAAATGTGGTATAGCTATTCAATGGAATATATTATTTGGCCATAAAAAGGAGTGAAGTACTGATATGTGCTACAACATGGATGAACCTTGAAAACATGCTAACTGGAAGAAAGGCAGATATAAAAGGCCACATATTGTATGATTCCATTTTTATGGCTATCCAGAATCAGGCAAATCAATAGACATGGCAAACAGATGTGTGGTTGCTAGGAGTTAAGGGTAAGGGGGAATGGGTGAATCTACTACTACTGCTGCTAATGGGTCACTCTTTTTAGGGTGATGAAAATGTACTACAGTTATTGGTAATCAGTGTACAGCTTTGAATAGACTAAAAACCACTGAATTATATACTTCAGAAGGATAAACTTTGTGTGATATGAATTATATCTCAAAGTTAAAAATTTTAGTAGCTGATTTTAAACTTGATATATATTTCCATGTTTAGAACTAAGAGGGTTCTGACTGCAGGATGGATGATGAGTTGTAGTAAGGAGACATGAGACTTAACAGTAGTTCAAAAAAGACACCATGAGAGATTAAAGACAAGTTGAAAAATGGTGAAATTTGTGGATCAGGAGTCGCTGACTAGGAAGCTGGATGGGTCATGATAGCAGTAAATGAGATAAAGAATAATATTCACGTATCCTTTAGATATGGTAACTTCTGGTTAATGACTCTGGAGCAGTTTTATTCTAAACTACTTAAATTCTTTTGCTTTTATTCTTTCAAAAGAAAATTAAAAATTATGCTTTGTGAATAGTTTGATAAAAACAAAATAAATTATTTTTACAGAAAGCCAAAGCCTAATTTTTTTGACATATAACATTGTATTAATTCAGGTGTACAACATGATTCAATGTATGTATACATTCAAAATGATCACAGTAAGTCTAGTTAACATCCATCACTACACAATTTTTTTCCCTTGTGATGAGAACTTTTACCATCTACTCCATAACTTTCTCTATCTTTTTTTGCCCTCTAGTTTTGGTGGCCATGTCTTATGAAAGAATGCACTAGAAGTAAAGTCTTCTCTTGTTGCAGAGCACGGGCTCTAGGCTTGCGGGCTTCAGTAGTTGTGGCACGCAGCCTGAGTAGTTATGGCACACGGGCTTAGTTGCTCCGCGACATGTGGGATCTTCCCAGACCAGGGCTCGAACCCGTGTCCCCTGCATTGGCAGGCAGATTCTTAACAACTATGCCACCAGAGAAGTCCGAAGTAAAGTTTTATAACACCTTGTATATCTTTTTTTTTTTTTTTTTTTTTGGCCAGGCCATGCAGCTTGCAGGATCTTAGTTCCCCGACCAGGGATTGAACCAAGGCCCACAGCAGTGAAAGTGCCAAGTCCTAACTACCGGACCACTAGGCCAAAACCTAATTTTTAAGTGATACAATTTTTATACAGTCATAGTGAGTGCATGTAAGCTAGTTGAAGAGGCTTTGAAAACGTTAATCAGTCCTGTGTCAAACTAAGTTTCTTCATCTTTTTTTTTTTAACATCTTTATTGGAGTATAACCGTTTTACAATGGTGTGTTAGTTTCTGCTTTACAACAAAGTGAATCAGTTATACATATATATATATATGTTCCCATATCTCTTCCCTCTTGCGTCTCCCTCCCTCCCTGCCTCCCACCCTCCGTATCCCACCCCTCTAGGTGGTCACAAACCACCTAGCTGATCTCCCTGTGCCATGCGGCTGCTTCCCACTAGCTATCCACCATACGTTTGATAGTGTATATATGTCCATGCCACTCAGTTTCTTCATCTTTTGAAGACTGAAGATCTTTAGCATTCAACTTCTCAAGCATTTTATCCACTTATTTTTTCTGACATTTGTTTGAATAAACTTTGATGTTTATTTCATCTAACTTTTATATTATTTTTAGAAATACTGTATTGTTGTGCCTCCTATAATCAGACCAAGACACATGGTACTTGATTCATTTTCAATTCACACTTGTTTCAGTGAGCTTGATTTCTTCCCATGTTTAAAGACAGTAATTTCATGTAATGCTTGGTTTTGAACTTAGTTGTGATTTGGAAACAAATGGCTATCAATTTTAAGTCTGTTTCAAAGTAAATTTTATATAATTATTTATACATACTTATACACTTATATACAAACATGCATTGTGCTACTTGAGAAGTTCTTTAAAGCTCTTCCAAAGTTTAGTGTATTCACTCCATTGGGGTACAAAGGTAAAAGATATAGCTTTTTCTTTTGTAAATTAGATGTAGTTATTGTATGGGTTCTAAGGTAACTTTGTATTGCTTATAAATATTGTGGTTGTCATTATGAAAGGGTTTGATTACTTGAATAAAGCACAGTATTCCTTGGTCAAGAAGCACTGTAAAGTTTCATTTTAGGTGCTTAAATTCAACCTAGTCTTAAACCTGTGTATGAGAAGAAGTGGTTATTTTAAACAATAATTTTAAAATTCCATGTATACATCTATATACAGTAATATATATTAAATTTCTTTTTTTAAAATAAGGAATTTTTTCTTTTGGCTGTCTTCTCATTTCCTTTTCACAAAACTGTATTACTAAAGTTTTCATTTTAAACCCAAGAAGAGTTCTAACTTCCAAAAGAAAGATTATTTGATCTTTTTCCCCTTATTTGTTTATAAGGGTAGTGAATGATAAAACTTGCTTTTGTGGGAGATGGGGATCTGGAGCATGTAAAGACACTCTTGAAGATAATTTGTTTGGTTGTAATACTATGTAAGGCACTGGAACTTCAGAGATGAGACATAATGATACTAGAGCAATCCTTTTGGTATATAACTTCATTGAGCAAGGACTTTGCCTTTTTCACTGTTGTGTATCGATCATGTATAAGGTAGGTGCTCATAAAATACTAGATGAATAAAGGACTCTTGATAAATATCTCCACTTTTGGCTTTAGGTGCGATACCTAGAAGAAGAGAGACCTTTTGCAATCGAGCAAGTTACTGGAATGCTGTTGGCTAAGCTTAAAGAGACTTCAGAAAATGCTTTGAAGAAACCAGTGGCTGACTGTGTGATTTCAGTAAGTTTTACCTCAGTAATGAACACTCTTGAATCATATTTTCCAGTGTATTAATGTTGTATTGAAATATTTTTCTTCCCTTTTTTTATTCCTTCTGACCTTATCCAGTAAATAACCTAAATCCATTTTTACTTTTATTTTTAAAAATTATTTTATTTGATAAAGTTCAGGATTGAGTTTCCCATAAAGTTAACTGTGATAATCAGTGAATCTTAAAATAAAAACTAATGTATGTGATTAGTTGGTGACTGCTGTACCTGCCACTTATCCCTAAGAATCTTTCCAGGTAGCACTTAACGTCCCACCTCTAGGGACCGACCTTATTAACATTTATGTCAAAGGTTGAAAATGCCCAGTTGGGAATTTGAGATTCTGTATATCCTGTATCAGAAATAAAAGATCCTTTTTTAAAAATGATAAATTAGATGTATTTAACACGTATAGTTCCAGAAGTTTTGACATACACATACACCCGTGAAACTATCATCATCACAATCAGTATAATAAACACATTAATCACCCCTCAAAATCCACTTGAGCCTTTAAGATAAAAATTGTTTGTATATAAGATGAACAACATGATGCTTTGATATACATAGTGAAATGATCACTACAGTCAAGCAAATTAACATATCCATCTTCTGTGGTTACTTTTTTTGTGTTTGTGTGGTGAGAATACCTGAGATCTACTTTCTCAGCACATTTCCAGTAGATAATATTGTTAAGTGTAGTCACCATGCTGTACATTAGATTTCTAGAACTTATTCATTCTACATAACTGAAATTTTGTACCCTTTGGCCACTGTCTCCCCATTTCCCCCACTCCCTGCCCCTGTTAAGCACCATTCTACTCTATCATATGAATTAGACTTTTTTAGATTCCACATATAGGTGAGATCATGCAGTACTTTTCAGAAAGAAAAGATGTCTTTTAAAGATTCTTAACAAAGCGTTTAATCGTTTATCCCATCTTATCTCTTGAGATCCCATTATATATTGATAACTAGTTTTTAAGTTATATGTTGTCACCTAAATGATGTGAATATATTCTTAGTACTGTTAAACTTGACTGCGTAAGTTCAGGAGTCTCATGTCATCAGAAAAATAGAGAATCGTATTATGAACTCTTCAGTGAATTTAGTAATTAAAATTTGTCAGATGTATTTATTTATTTTTTAAATATTTATTTATTTGGTTGTGCTGGGTCTCAGTTGTGGCAGGTGGGCTCCTTAGTTCTGGCATGCATGTGGGATCTAGCCTTGACCAGGGATCGAACCTGGGCCCCCTGCTCTGGGAACATGGAGTCTTAACCATTGTGCCACCGGGGAAGTCCCTGTCAGGTGTATATAGAATTTTTAAATGAGAGAAAAATATTAGCTTAGTATTTTGTTTTCCAGTCATCTTGTAATAGTAAATGATAGAGTTTACCATTGTCCAGGCCCTATTTAAGGCATTTAACATGTATTAACCCATTTAATCCTCAGAACTACTCTGAGGATATTATTAACCTCAATTTCACAGATGAAAAAACTGAGACACAGAGAAGTTAAATAACTTGTGGTCATAACTCTTCCATTATACTGCCACTTGAAAGTATATGTCAGAATGGTGTACATTTTAAAATTGTATCTTAAATTCAAATCCATCCCTATTTATTTAGCCATACTTGACCTTACTTTCATGTCAGAAATTAGTATCAGAACATGGCATTGTGAACTTCTTGGGCATTATTAACTTTGTAATCAGTGCAGTAGACCCACGTGAGCTGTACAAAGGGAAGTATTTTCTGCTCTATGCACTGTCATATCCCTAATGGCTACAAAAGTACTGGTACATAAGTGCTTAGTGAAAATTAAGTGAACCATACCTTATGATTTAGATTTTTGTCTGAAGGCTAATACCAAAATCAGGATATACAAACTTACCAAAATTCAAGTTCTTTTTGTGTTATTATCTATTAAATGAAATTTCTAAATTCAAAAAGCACTAAGATTGGAGGAGACTACTTAAAACTGGAAGAGCCCCAAGTTTTGCACATGGATATACTTAATTAGCTTTTTAGAAATTTGTCTGTAGACCAAATGAAAGTGCTTCTTAGTTTGACAGTAATAAGTATATGTAATCTTATTATTAGTTTTAAATTAAGAGTTTATTTTTTAATAGAAATATATGGTTTTTTGTGATTTATAAAGAAACACATGCTCATCATAAGTCCCCTGCAATATAGTTCCCCCTCCCTTTGAAATACAACCATTGTAAACATTTGGGAATATATTCTTCTATTAGTACATACATATACAAAAATGAAATCATGCTCTACATGCCCCCCCTTTTTTTTAATGTAATAAAGATACTATTCCATGACAATTCAGATCGATCTGATTCTAACATCTATGTAGGATTCCATTATGTGGATATAACATATTTAACCAATCTCATTTTAATAGACTCTTGGGTTTTTAATGTTTCAGTATTAAAGATTAACAAATAAGTACTTTTATAAACCAACATGAGAAGGATTTAACATATTTTTGAAATCCTACAATATTCTATTTTACTAATTGCTTTAAATTTGTGTTCATACTTTAGGGCAAAACTTTATGAGGTAGAAATTGCCAACCTTAAAAAAAAAAACTAGTATTTTTTTCCTCATTTATTTAATTAGAACACCAGTCTTTGCCTTAAGCTATACATAAGTTCATTTTTCAACTGATGAAATGTTTAAGTAAAATCTGTTACATCTATTACATAGATCTATTACATCTATTCAATGTAATAACACTTAATTATTGTTTTGCAACACCAGATTCCGAGCTTTTTCACTGATGCTGAGAGAAGATCTGTGATGGCTGCAGCCCAGGTTGCAGGCTTAAATTGTTTAAGGCTAATGAATGAAACTACTGCAGGTGAGCAGTTTGCAATTTGAAAATCACTGTCAGAAAAATATTATTATAGTATTTTTTTCTAATTAATACAAAGCATTTATTTTTTAACTCTATTATGTACTGATATAAGCTTGTCATTTTGGAGCACAACATTATGGCAGAGTTTAAACATGTCTTTCATTGGCTATAAGAGTCATTAATATTATAGGGTTATAGACGGGTAGAGAAAAAAACATTAACCAATTTATGAAAAGTGAATTTACTTTGAAACTAATAATTTGTATTACTCTACTGTGTCTTAAAATGTAGTATCAGCATGACTTACCTATTGTTTTCCAAGTGATTGCTAGGCTGGAATTAACCTAATTCTTTGTTCTTACATAGTTGCACTGGCATATGGAATTTATAAACAGGATCTTCCTCCGTTAGATGAGAAACCAAGAAATGTAATATTTATTGATATGGGACATTCTGCCTACCAGATCTCAGTTTGTGCTTTTAACAAAGGAAAACTTAAAGTAAGTAAATAAATGATTTGCTATATTTAATTTTCATGTCTAAGAGCATATGAGACTATATAGAGAACCCTAATGCTTGGATTTAAATCCTAGCTCTGCCACTTAAAAACTGTGACCTTGAGCAAGTTACTTAACCTCCCCAAATCTCAGGTTCCTCACCTGAGGATATTATCAGTAAGTACCTCATAGAATTTTTGAGGATAAAATGAGTTAATGATTATAAGATGCTTGGAATGCCATATAGCAGATATTATGTGTTAGCTATTTTTATTATTGAGGTGTTCAGTTACCTATCAGGGAGCATAAATTACATATTTATAATTGTACATAGGATTGAATCTTTGGATTGGCTCTTCTTGGCTGTTTTGGTTTTGGTTACATACTTAGGACCCTTTCTTTGCTCTCTTAAACTTGGTTTTTGGCCCACCTGTTCAGTGTTGTTATAGAACCATGGGTTGTGAGATAATGAAGTTTTAGTCATGGTAACTCAGTTATTTCAGAATTAGAATTATTCTTTCACGTAGGTATATAGATCTATAACTTAAAGCAGATAATTCAGAGTGGATAGATATGTTGGCGAAATACAAGTGATAATTAATATAAGTGGTTCCAAATTTGGCACCCTGTGATTTTTGTCAAGCTCTTTGGTTTTGATTCTAATTTTAAAAGGTATTTTGGAGGGGGTGCTGAAAACATCTAATATTTCTGAAAATTCATTTCTGGTTTTTCAATTAAACAGGTCTTGGCTACTACCTTTGATCCATATTTGGGTGGCAGGAACTTTGATGAGGTTTTAGTAGACTACTTCTGTGATGAGTTCAAGACAAAATATAAGATAAATGTAAAAGAAAACTCTCGGGCCTTGTTGCGTTTATATCAGGAATGTGAAAAACTAAAGAAGCTAATGAGTGCAAATGCATCAGACCTTCCACTGAACATTGAGTGTTTCATGAATGACCTTGATGTTTCTAGTAAACTGAACAGGTACCACGCATGCTTTCAGTTTGAAAAGTGTTTTCTTATTTTCTGTTTAGTTCATGTCTGATTTTTCTTTCTTTTATTTTAGAAGATATGCTCAATTTTTATATCCCCAAATAATGAATTGTATTTCATTTTCCCACAGGGCTCAGTTTGAACAATTATGTGCTTCCCTCTTAGCCAGAGTTGACCCACCATTAAAAGCAGTAATGGAACAAGCTAGTAAGTGGAAGTTACTGAACTAACCATCAAAACTGTACCATGGTGTTACTTGAATGGGGTAGAAAATGGTAAAAGCAGTAAAAAAAATTCATGTGCTTTTTGAAGACTTGTATTTCTTGTTTTAGAGAAGGAGATTATAACTCACTGTTTATTCATAAGAGCAGGGCCACTAGAAATCAGAGTTATGAGAACTCCTTCTGACTCATATTGTTTATATCATAAAACTAATGCTAGTTATATTTGAAGGTGTCTATATGTAAGATTTTAAAGATTGATTGAACGTGGAAACGAGGGAGGACATGACTGCTTTTTGTTAAAGTTTTTTGTAATCAATTAAAATTACCTTCTGTGGCGATTTGTGAGGTGGAAGTTAAAACTGAAGGACTCTGAAGTCCATGAGGTGCTTGTCTGTCCTTGTGGTCACTTCATCATCTAGACCAAGTACAGTGCCTGATAAGTAGATAATTCATATCTATTAAATTTTTCTTTTTTCCAAAATTCATTTTTATCTTCTTTCCATTTTACGTTGTTTTGAGCAAATAAAAAAAATATATTTTTTTTAAAAAGTACTTTCCGGGGTCTACTGTTCACATTTTTATAAAGACTGTCTTATTTTTCTCAATTAAACCTTTCGTTTTCCAGACTTGCAACGTGAAGACATAAGTAGTATAGAAATTGTAGGGGGAGCAACACGAATTCCTGCTGTCAAGGAACAGATCACTAAATTCTTTCTTAAAGACATAAGTACCACATTAAATGCTGATGAAGCTGTTGCAAGAGGGTGTGCATTACAGGTATGATTATTAGTCTTTTTTTAAATTTTAGAATGTATATTTTGCCAGAAATATGGTGATAGGCCTCAAAGAACTTTTTAATATTATCTTGTCCAACCAGTTATCAATAAGCTAAAATTAAATTGAAATTATTCCTAAAATATAAGGGTCGTGTCTGTCCCATTTGTTTTTAAACTGTCATAGGACAGTATGTCTGTAATTATACTGAAAAAGCATTTATTTTATGAATTCTTATAATTATTCCTATTTAAAATTCTTTTTTTGAGATTTAAATTTTACATCAGTTTTTGTGAAGTCACAGAAAGAGTGCTTTGACACTTTAAAATTTTAACTAGCTATTACCAAAAACCCAGAAATTTTTAAAATGTAACAATTTTATTATAAGACCTTTATTAAGTAGTTCAGTCATGGTAACCTAGGGTATGTTTGGTGTTTGTTGATTTAAATATGGTATACATCTTATTTTCAGTGTGCGATTCTCTCACCAGCATTTAAAGTGCGTGAATTTTCCATAACAGACCTTGTTCCCTATTCAATCACATTAAGATGGAAGACCTCTTTTGAAGATGGGACTGGGTAAGTTACTTCTAAAGCCTTGGCTAGAGCTTGTCATCAATAAGCAATTGAACCTACTATTCTAAATTAGAGCAATTTATACTTCTTAAACTTGTCAAACACTTTAGAATACTATCTTAGAAACAGGAGAATATAAAAATGATATATAGTCTGTAAACCATTATGGCATATTTTTTAATTAGTATTTTATTATAAAGTAAAACATTCTCATTTTCAAATAAAAATCACAGTATAGAAATATAAAAACTTGCATTTGCCATACCCCAACTCCCTTAGCCCATTTTATTGAGGTAAATAACTATTGTTAACAGCTGGGTATAATATATCTATCCAGTCATTTTCTTTGACAATCTAAATAAAATCATCACTTTTAAATCGTACTTTATTATTAAATTTGCATTTCTGACTGTTTGAGCTGCAAGTCTTTTCATGCTTTGACATTAACATTTCCTTTTCCATGAACTGCCCAGGATATAAATTGTTTACTTTCCTACCAAAATAAAAATTTGTATTTCAAATATTATATTTGACTGCTTTTCAGAAGTATAGTTTGTATAATAAAATAAACCTCTATTTAGGTTTTGAAGTTGCTTTTAAGATTTTCTGTGTTCTATACATCTGCACCCCCAAGAAATTGAAATTTTTGCACAAATTTCAAAAATATCGGTAGAATTTGGTCCTCAGATGTGAGCAAAAACATCCTTATATATTGCCTTAAAATATACCTATTCTCAGATAATTTTTCTCATTTTAGTAGGATAGAATTGTCTGTTACTATGTCAGACTTTCTAAAACTTTGAGCCCTAAACCTGTCAAAAGGCATGTTTATTTATAGCAAAACCAGTAATTCTTTTTCTTAACATTTGTGCACAGAGGTCTTAAAATTGCTGCTTATCATGAATTAAAAATGAGATGGATTCTGTAATTAGGTTCATAGGCAACTTTCTGTTTGTTTTTAACTGTTTTCCCACTCCATTTTAGGGAATGTGAAGTATTCTGTAAGAACCATCCTGCCCCATTCTCAAAAGTCATTACTTTCCACAAGAAGGAACCATTTGAACTCGAAGCATTTTATACTAATTTACATGAAGTGCCTTACCCAGATCCAAGAATCGGTAAGAGAACTCCAAAACTTTTTTCATAAATTTTAGCTTCTTACAAATATGTTAATATTTGAATCAAGAAAACAAAGTAACATTTCAGCTAAGCCAGCACTGGATTTTTTTTTTTTTTTTTGGCGGTACATGGGCCTCTTACTGTTGTGGCCTCTCCCGTTGCAGAGCACAGGCTCCGGATGCACAGGCTCAGTGGCCACGGCTCACGGGCCCAGCCGCTTGGCGGCATGTGGGATCTTCCCGGACCAGGGTACGAACCTGTGTCCCCTGCATCGGCAGGCAGATTTTCAACCACTGCGCCACCAGGGAAGCCCCAGCACTGGATTTTTAGATAATCATACTTTTTTCTAAACCTGCACTTTTTAGTGCTCAGAGTTTATTTCTGGAATAACAGCAAGTTTGAATCTTTTTAATTCATTTTGAAATGCGTATTTAAAATGCTCTGGGGCTTCCCTGGTGGAGCAGTGGTTGAGGGTCCGCCTGCCGATGCAGGGGACACGGGTTCGTACCTCGGTCCGGGAAGATCCCACATGCCGCTGAGCTGCTGGGCCCGTGAGCCGTGGCCGCTGAGCCTGCACGTCCGGAGCCTGTGCTCTGCAACGGGAGAGGTCACAACAGTGAGAGGCACGCGTACTGCAAAAAAATAAATAAATAATGCTCTGTAATTGACCTGAAAAGTTTGGTCAAAAAAGTTTTTTTTTTTTTTTTTTGTTTTTTTTTTTTGTGGTATGTGGGCCTCTCACTATTGTGGCCTCTCCCGTTGCGCAGCACAGGCTCCGGATGAGCAGGCTCAGCGGCCATGGCTCACGGGCCCAGCCGCTCTGCGGCATGTGGGATCTTCCCGGACCGGGGTACGAACCCGTGTCCCCTGCATCGGCAGGTGGACTCTCAACCACTGCGCCACCAGGGAAGCCCGAGGGTTATTTTTTAATGGAAGAACTCTTTAATCAGAAAACTGAAATTGTGCTGCCAGACTGAGGACATATTCTGATTTTAAACTTACGTTCACTGGCAACAACTAGAATCCAGTTATACGAAAGTGGAAATAGGAGACTATAATATCCATTTTAGCTGAGTAATCTTTTAGAAGATATAAAACAGTATGATTTACATCATTAAAAGAAGGAATATTAAATTTTAAAATTTTCTGTATGTGCTACTTTTATTGATAGATTAAAAAAGGGGGGACAATATTATTTTTTCATGTACATTATTTAAAGCAGTAGAAGTAAATTACTGAAAATGGTATTAGTTTTCGAGGGCTTCTGGAACAAAGTACCACAAACTAGGTGGTTTCAACAATAGAAATTTATCGTCTCACAGTTCTGGAGTCTAGAAGTTCAAAATTAAGTTGTTGGCAGGATTGGTTCCTTCTGAGGGCTGCGAGGGAAGGATCCATTCCAGGCGTTTGTTCTTGGTTCATAGATGGCTGTCTTCATGTTCACATGACATTCTCCTTGTGTATGTATCTGTCTCCAAATACGGACGCCAAGTCATTGCATTAGAAACCACCTGATGACTTCACTTTAACTTGATTACCTGTAAAGACCCTGTCTCCAAATAAGGTCATCTTCTGAGGTTACTGGAGAGTAGGGCTTCAACATATGAATTGGGGCCAGAGGGAGGTCACAATTCAACCCCTATCATAGGTCAGCCAGATTTTTTAATATACAGTTTTTCTGCCTGGTAGTGTCTCTTTACTATGGATAACATTATATATTTGAGCAGTTTTTTTTCTGAAAAATAAAACATCAGATTTCTTAAAGTGAAAAATTAATGTGACCTCAGTAGGTAGTAGTGACTGGATAACTTAGCAATTTTGCTATAGGAAAAATCCAGAAAAAATTTTAAATTGCTTTATTTATGAATTACCAAGATGATTATGATTTGCAAAGTTTATAGCAAAAAGGTAATGTCTATTTGGTTTTCAAACTCAGAAATTGAGTTTTGTTATTTTGGTTTTAGTGTAGCAACATTGTAAAACTTAAAAGTGATATTGCCTTCAGTCAGATTGTCCTTGGTTAAGATACCAACTCTCCTTTTTCCTATTGATGATTTTGGGCAGGTTGCTTAACCTGTCTGAGTGTTTATACCAGGTTTATTAGTATATTTAAAAAGTGATCTGGGGGAAATGCATGTCCCACAGAAATTAATCAGCATATGATAATTTATGATTTTCTTTTGCCGGTATCTGAAAGATGATAGTAAAACTATTGAATGAATGAATTGAATGAGTTAATCTGAGGCCCATGTACTGATCAAAGCTCTTTTTTCCTTAAGGGAGCTTCACTATTCAGAATGTTTTCCCACAGTCTGATGGTGATAGTTCCAAAGTTAAGGTTAAAGTTCGTATTAACATCCATGGAATCTTCAGTGTGGCTAGTGCATCAGTAATTGAGAAGCAGAATGTAGAAGGGGATCACAGTGATGTTCCTATGGAGACAGAAACTTCTTTTAAGAATGAAAGCAAAGATGATGTGGTATGTAGAATTTCTGTTTCAAAAAGGTTCCTCTAATATATGCAATATCTTAATTCTACCTGGTACTTTTAATAGTTGAAAATATTAAATCTGAGGTTTTGCTCTGAAGTTCTGCTATAGGAATCAGTATATAAACTTTTAAAAATAAAATCATTAAAGAATAATTCTATTTTAAATGCTCTACATCTTTTCATGTTGTAACATGCTTTTCGGCGGCTTGTGTATTTTTCATAGCATTATATGGAAAAATGCATATGTGTCTGGAGTCACCTTTCCTAAATTCTTCATTTCTATTAAAAACATTTATTATAGCTAGCTTTTTAGCATACAGATAAATCCAATTCAGAATGATAAATTCTGAACTGTATACATATGTGTTTTTAGATTGAGAATACATGCTTAATAAAGAAATTTTCAGAGTTTAGTTAGGAGATATCTGCGGCAGTTGAGCAGAAGAATGTACTGTACATTCAGTAACATTAAAACAATTTTTTTTCGTGGTATGCGGGCCTCTCACTGTTGTGGCCTCTCCTGTTGCAGAGCACAGGCTCCGGACGCACAGGCTCAGCGGCCATGGCTCACGGGCCCAGCTGCTCCGTGGCATATGGGATCTTCCCGGACCGGGGCACGAACCCGTGTCCCCTGCATCGGCAGGTGGACTCTCAACCACTGTGCCACCAGGGAAGGCCTAAAACAGATTTTTGACAGTTTCTTTATGAAAGAGTTATATGACTCTAACATTGTATTTACTCTTGGCATACTATGAATGAAGGAAGCTTAGGAGAAAGTTATTATATTCCATTACATAAAGTTTTTGTCTTTTTATGTATACTATTTGTAAGTTATTTTAATGGCTTTTTTTCAAATCATAATTGGAGGTCTGCCCTAGATTTTTCATATATTTCTGCATGTTAAGAATGGATTTTAAGATTTTAAATTTCAAGACAGTTTCTCCCTTTCATGAAAGTTGTCTTTTTGTCTGTTTTTACTAACAGTTACTATAAAATCTTTTCTTCCAGATTGATCAGAATTCTACCACTACTCCTTAAAGTACTTCGTTTAAGGACCATGGCATTTTCTTTCATTCTTCTTCCTGTGTGTTGTTTTCCTATTACATCCTCCCTTCCTTGAATTGAGGAGAAGGAAATACTGTCCTAATATGTTAGTGAAGATACACTCAATTTTTCATAAATAAACATAAGAGTAATAGGTGAAAAGTTAATTTTCTTAATTGTAGTTCACAACAATGTATGGCAGACATTTAATCCATTTAAGATTTATTTTTTGATAAAATTGAAAGCATTCTTTATGCCTTTTATTTTGTTTTTAACATCTTTATTGGAATATAATTGCTTTACAATGGTGTGTTAGTTTCTGCTTTATAACAAAGTGAATCAGCTATACATAAACATATGTCCCCATATCTCCTCCCTCTTGCGTCTCCCTCCCTCGCACCCTCCCTATCCCACCCCTCTAGGTGGTCACAAAGCACCAAGCTGATCTCCCTGTGCTATTCGGCTGCTTCCCACTAGCTATCTATTTTACATTTGGTAGTGTATATAAGTCCATGCCACTCTTTCACTTCATCCCAGCTTACCCTTCCCCCTCCCCGTGTGTGTGCTCAAGTCCATTCTCTACATCTGCATCTTCATTCCTGTCCTGCCCCTCAGTTCTTCAGAACCATTCTTTTTTTTTTAAGATTCCTTATATATTTGTTAGTACATGGTATTTGTTTTCCTCCTTCTGACTTACTTCACTCTGTGTGGCAGACTCTAGGTCCATCCACCTCACTACAGATAACTCAATTTCATTTCTTTTTATGGCTGAGTAACATCCCATTGTATATATGTGCTACATCTTCTTTATCCATTCATCTGTCAATGGACACTTAGGTTACTTCCATGTCCTGGCTGTTGGAAATAGAGCTGCAGTGAACATTCTGGTACATGACTCTTTCTGAATTATGGTTTTCTCAGGGTATATGCCCAGTAGTGGGATTGCTGGGTCGTATGGTAGTTCTGTTTTTAGCTTTTTAAGGAACCTCCATAGTGGCTGTATCAATTTACATTCCCACCAACAGTGCCTTTTAGAGTGTGTTCTTTTAAAGCTACTTCACTTTCTTCACCTCTTTTTCTTCCAAGTCTCTGTGTAATGTTTTAGACCTTTAATTTTCTCTGTTTAATGTTAGTGAATCCTGGGCACTAAAACCAAGGAGAGTATGGCACCCATTTTCTACCTCTCTTGGCATTTCTTATTTGCTGCTTCTATTTGTCTGTGGGCTTGAAATCCAGTTAGCCAGTCCTTTAGGATGATCTCTTGAATGTGGACTTAAAAACTCACTTGTGAATAAAATGTATGAATTTATAACATCTGTTTTGGCCATTCAGAGATTGATTTGCTTACAAGAGTGTTTTCAGCTTACTAGAACCCAGGTAGTTGGTGTTCCATATAAGGTATTTCTTCTTCTTAAGTGAGATGTTCCTGAGTATTTCTTTTATAATTTATGCAATCAAGATCCAAAAAAAAGGTAACTAATGTTATGGATCATATACTTAGCATTGTTGGTGAGCACATTCACATATATTAATCTCCTTTTAAATCCCTACCTTAGTTGAACAATAGGTGTTGAATAAATTGTAGTTTATTTCCTTATTCTTGCTAATAATGTAACTTATTTCCTTATCGTTGCTTTTAACATACGGGGTGATGTTGAGTACCCTACCGTGTAGAAAACATCCTGTGTACTGTATTGCTTAATGGTTCTCTCTAGGACTTTTCTCTTTAATTCTGTATCCAGAAGTTTAAAAGCTTATTAAATTCCATTATAAAGCAGTCTCTCCCTTCCCCCCTCCCAAAATGTGAACAAATTCAAAGTAGACTCTGGAAGCTAATTGTTTTAAGCTTTACAGCAGAAGGTAAGAAGATAATAAGTTCTTTTTACTGTTCCCTAGTTGCTGACATTGCTGGCTCTGAGGTCGATGAAACCCAGACATATATCAGTGAGCAACAGTAGGAGTTCTTTGTTTTTTTCTTTCTTTGCATGAGAGTCAATTTATGAGAGATTATTTTATGGGCCTCATTTTTTCATTAAAAATTAAGATGGCTTCAATTTTCCTGAAAAACCATAACATAGATTGTCAACTTTTCTTCAGTACAGTATAAGGATGTCTCAGAAAATGGACACTTTTCTTCTAGGTATTTATTAATATCTGTACGTATTAGGAAGGTATTACAACTTAGGCTTCATGGCACAGTGAAGGATCAAAGAGACTATTTATTGTACTAATGTACCACAATTTATTCCCCAGTTGTTGACAATTTGGGTTGTTTATCTTTTTATCTATTTTTTAATTCAAAATATCTGATTACTTATATGTACCAGGTACTGTTCTTCTAGGCACTGAGGATACAGTGGTAATAAGCAAGATAAAGAAGGTCCCCACCCATCTGTAACTTACATTCTAATGGAAGAGGATAGGCAAGAAGCAACAAGATACCATATAAATATAAAGGAAATTAACAGCAGGGGGATGCATAGTGGAAATTAAGTGATGAGGAAAGCCACCTGTGAGAAAGGAAAAGGAAAGCTAGCGTGAAAGATGAAAAGGCAGTTTGAGAGTAAGGAGCAGGTAGGTAGTTGTCCAGACAGAGAGAATAACAAAGGCCCTGATGGCAGGATACCCTTTTTTATTGTTACAGATACTAAGGTAGCTGATAATATAAAATATAGAAAAGGGGAGAGTGACAAAAAAAAGAAATTGAGAAGGTAGGTCAAGGGACAGATTAGATAATTATTCTGGATTTTATTCTTAAGTGCTTTTTCATTTATTCAGCAAATAACTAGAAGTACCTAAATTGTGTGTTTGGATATAGCAGTGAATAGAAAGACAGTCTCAGCCCTCGTGGAGTTTAAAATCAATTAGAGAAACCAAAGTCTAGAGGCATGTCCATTAACTTACCCACTGGTGATAATATTCCTATGAACCTTCTTAAAATTATTTTAAAAGACTAACAAATTACTCTCATATCAATTGTAAGATGTACAGTTTTCCACTTAACATATCTGAAATTGGGATGGGTCATGCAAATGATAATATCTTATATTCACTGTTGCCTATGGCAGTAATCATGAGAAGTTCTCATCATCTGTCTGTACATGTGTGAACTTGGTTGTTATTCCTAATGGCATGAGTAGGCAATTGCAACCCCTTGACATTAAACAGATTGTTTAAGGACCATTCAAGGAAGGAATATCTGTCCTGGTTGTTGTCCGAAAATAATCTATTGACTCCTTCTGGTAAGACAGAGAAAAAAAACATCATAAAACTTGTAGAATAGGGGACTTCCTTTGGTGGTCCAGTGGTTAAGACTCCACTGCATGGGGCACGGATTCAATCCCTGGTCGGGGAACTAAGACCCCGCCTGCCACATGGTGCAGCCAAAAAAAAAAAAAAAACTTGTAGAAGAGGTGTCAGTGGCTTATAAGAAAACATTAGAGACCATACTGGAGCAATTTTTAAACAAATGGCTGGGTCACTGATGCTCTTGATGGCACAGAAAACAATATTGTGTAGAAAAATACAGACATCAACAACTGAATTAAGTGATTTAGGAGAGTTGGATTCTTAATGTGAAGTAGTTTTAGAAATACCTTAACCATATTATTTGGTTTATTTCTTTTAGAGATATGAATATATATACACAATAGAAGAGCTCTTTCAATAAGTATAAACTAAAAGCTAAGTGATAAAGTATTTTGGCCTTAATTGGCAGCATTGTTTTCTTACATACATTAATATGTATTTCATAAATACATATTAATGTATTTGTGTCTTTCTGCATTACCCCAACTCACCACTATAACACATTTTCCACCTCTTTTCCATCATAGGGTTGGGGAAATTGTAGAGTTGGAAGGTGGTAGGGCAGGGAGAATGGGGGGTGGAATTTCAGTAGCTGACCTTTTAAACTACGAAGAACAGTGGTGTAAATTATCTTCTAACTTGTTTTTCTCTTTGGCACAAATAAGCATTTATTCAAGATAGCCTTCTGGACATTATATGTATACTTAACTCCATATATATATATATGAAGACCTAAATTATCCTGATTCCTGAATTCCAAGCTTTCTCCTTTTTACGAGGATGGTGGTGGGTAAGATTAAGAAAGACCAGAAAAACTTAAAATACTTGTGACTGATTGGCAAGTGGAGGAGAGTCCATCTTGGCAATCTTACGGGTTGAAAATTTGTCTTTTAGACATTAAAAAAAATATTAAAAGTTTACATTGTAATAGTTCAGAGACATCTACTTTGATACACTTCGTTTGAGTATTTTCCTACATTTAAAAAATATAATTGAATTTATGTGTAGTACTTAAATTTTGTATCTTTTTCTCTTTATTTTCCCACATTAAGTTCTTTATAAACATTTTTCATGTCAAGTTTAATGTTCTTTTTTGTGAATCTTGGTTTGTGAATTTGACTTGAGAACAATTTTCCATTTATTTTGCAGTTATTTGGCCACAGGTGAATGAAACAAGATTTACTCACATAGCATCAAATAGATCTTTTCATTTTACTTACTACCTGTTAATCTAGTTATTTATAGTTACTCTCAAAAACAGCTTCTACTTCACTGTGTTCACATATTTGAAAACAGGCTTGAACTCTAAGGTGCTGTTCATTACCAAACAAATAGAAACAAGAAAGAAAGAAAAAGACTACAGATATTGTCAATTATATTTTTTCTTTGCAGGATAAAATGCAGGTTGACCAGGAAGAAGAGGGTCATCAAAAATGTCAAGCTGAACACACTCCAGAAGAAGAAATTGATCATACAGGAACCAAAACACAGGTCTGTTATACTATTACTGTGATTGTGTCTTTTTGAGATTGATATTTTGAGTTAATTAATGGATTTGCTGTGTAATGCATGCTTTTAATATACCTGGTACTTTAAATTTCGTATTATGAAAGTATATAACCAGAGTAAATACACTTCAGTGATTTACTATAGATGATTTTTAAAAGAATGAACTCTAATATGAGTAAAATTATTTTTTTTGGCAGGAAAAAAAGATGTTTTTCATTAATTTTTTTTCTCATTAAAAATCATGTAATCTCAGAAAATAGAAACCGGAATAGGACAAATGAAGAAAACTTAAATTAGCAATAATGCTGCATCTGAAGATGAACCACTATAAGCATTTTGCTGCATATCATAAAGCATTTATTTTGTGCAAAATAATATTTTTGGAAGTAAAATTTTAAAGGATAAATGACTCTATTATTAAGAGTCATTATTTTATTAAGAAAATGATTGCTGATAGAAGAGAAGGGAGAAACACCCTGCCCCAGTCACCCAGATGAATGTGGCTACAGCTCTAAACTATCATCTTTGACAGATCTTTCTAACCTGAACAGAATTTAATCTGTGATGGTTAGCTGTATAGATTTTTTCCAAAGGCTATAAAGATTCAGTTATAAATCCTAGTTGCTCAAGTAATATAAAACCTGAAACCCATTTTTCTAAATTTTAAATTTTATTCAATATGTTTGTCTTTAATTATTCAACAGCTCTATTAAGATATAATTTACATACCATGCAATTCTCCCATTTAAAAGTACAATTCAAAGGTTTTTAATATACTCACAGAGTTATGCAATCATTATCACAATTTTACAACATTTTCATCACTCAAAAAAGCAGCCCTGTACCCATTAGCAGTAACTCTTTATTTTCCTCCCAACCCTCCACCTGCCAGCTCCAGGCACCCACTAATCTTTTTGTCTCATTGACTTGCCTGTTCTGGACATTTCATATAAATACAGTGGTACAATATGTAGTCCTTTAATGACTGGCTTCTTTCACTAAGCATGTTTTCAAGGTTCATCCAGGTTGTAGGATATATCAGTACTTCATTCCCTTTTATGGCTGAGTAATATTGTATCTTACGGATACATACCACATGTATTCATTCATCAGCTGATGGACACTTAGATTGTTTCTACTTTTTGACTATTATGAATAATGCTATTATGAACAATCATATACAGGTTTTGTGTGGATGGATATTTTCATTTTTCTTGGGCGTGTACTTAGGAATGGAATTGCTGGGTTATATGGTTTCTCTGTATTTAACAATTTGAGGAACTGCCCAACTTTTCCAAAATGGCTGCAATATTTTACTCAAAATGTATGAGGGTTCCCATTTATATCCTCACCAACTCTTCCTCTTTTCTTTTTTTATTAGAGTCATCCTAGTGGGTATGAAATGGCATCTCATTGTGGTTTTTATTTTATTTATTTTTGGCTGGGTCGGGTCTTCATTGCGGTGCGCGGGCTTCTCATCGTGGGGGCTTCTCTTGTTGTGGAGCACGGGCTCTAGGCATGCGGGCTTCAATAGTTGTGGCATGCAGGCTCTAGAGTGCAGGCTCAGTAGTTGTGGCGCACAGGCTTAGTTGCTCTGCTGCATGTGGGATCTTCCTGGACCGGGGCTTGAACCCATGTCCCCTGCACTGGCAGGCGGATTCTTAACTACTGTGCCACCAGGGAAGCCCTCGTTGTGGTTTTAATTTGCATTTCCAACACAATATTTTTTATGTAGAAGATTTAGTGTATACAGGGTGTAAAATACTATCAATATTAAAATAATGTTTTTAATTAAAGTATAGATAATGGTTTTGTTTGATTTTACTGTTTCATCAGAAATCAGTCTCTTAAATATATTTTTAAGCTAGTTTTAGAAATTTACACTTTTCTTGCATTTCTTTTGCAGTCTGTACCCTCAGATAAACAAGAGCGATTAAACCAGACCATTAAAAAAGGAAGAGTCAAGAGTATTGATCTACCGATCCAGAGTAGCCTGTGTAGGCAACTGGGCCAAGATCTTCTCAACATCTACATTGAAAATGAGGTATATAAATCAGAATTGATGTTGAAATAGGTGGTAGTGTGTTCTGAAATTTTTGTAGAAGTAAATGATTGTCCCTCATATTTGTGGAACTAGGCTATAACTCATAAGGAATTATCGAACTACTTTATTTTGGACGAAATGCTGAGCTGTATTTATTTGTGTCATGTACAGTGTAACTTTCACCTTAGTTACATGAAGAACATGGATTGTCTCCACTATAAAGGCCTTTCCAATACTAGTAATTCTTACCCCCTTTATTGTGTCTTAACAGTAGCACACCCAGCAGACATTGTATAGGAAAGTATGACCAGCTCCCCTCTTCTAATGTGTTGTCCTTAAAGATTAAGGTTCAATTCAGAATGTTTTCTGACTTCCATTTAATACTTTTTAGAATCTGTTGTCATTCTTGAAATTTTCTTTACATATTTACATGTTTCATTTTACAGTCACTTGAGGAAAAGAGTTTGGTTTCTTTACCAATAGTTGTGTGTAAAAAGTATTTTTTTAAATTAAAATTTACACTTAAGTGGTAGTTACTAATTTCTACAGGCTTGACTGGCATTAAAGAAGGTCAGTTTTCTTTGAAGTGGCACATATTCTCCAATTGCTGCATGTTTTTCTGGGAATTTCCTCAAGAAATTTTTTTTTTTTTTTTTTTTGCGGTACGCGGGCCTCTCACTGCTGTGGCCTCTCCCGCCGTGGAGCACAGGCTCCGGACGCGCAGGCTCAGCGGCTATGGCTCACGGGCCTAGCTGCTCCGCGGCATGTGGGATCTTCCCAGACCGGTGCACGAACCCGTGTCCCCTGCATCGGCAGGCGGACTCCCAGCCACTGTGCCACCAGGGAAGCTCCCTCAAGAGATTTTTGACTTTACAATGCTGCTCTTTCTAGTACCTAAGTATATCACCTATTCATTAATTATTAAAGGCTACACTTTATGTGAAGCAAGCATTTCTAGAGATCCTGAATAATTCTGAGTTTGTATGATTTGAGACTAATTTTCTGAAAGGAATGAATTGTGGGGAAGTGCAGATAATGATAAATTTTGTGTATAAGATTTTTTCTTAAATTTTTAAATGGCCCACTATTTTTTTTTAATTATTTTTAAAATAAAATTATTTTATTTATTTATTTTTGGCTGCATTGGGTCTTCGTTGCTGCGGTGAGCAGGGGCTACCCTTTCATTGCGGTGCGCGGGCTTCTCAAAGTGGTGGCTTCTCGTTGTGGAGCATGGGCTCTAGGTGCACAGGCTTCACTAGTTGTAGCATGCGGGCTCAGTAGTTGTGGCTCACGGGCTCTGGAGCACAGGCTCAGTAGTTGTGGCACACGGGCTTAGTTGCTCTGGGGCATGTGAGATCTTCTCAGAACAGGGATTGAACCTGTGTCGCCTGCATTGGCAGGCGGATTCTTAACCACTGTGCCACCAGGGAAGTCCATGTCTCACTATTTTTTTTTCTAATTGGAATATAGTTACTTTACAATGTTGTGTTAGTTTCTGCTGTACAGCAAAGTGAATCAGTTATACCTATACATATATCCACTCTTTTTTAGATTTCCTGTCTATTTTAAATTCACAAATATCAGTGCATTGTAGTATTATGTTTAAAATACTATGTTTTTGTTAAAGTACAAATTGTTTTTTATTAGTCTTCAGATTCTTTCTTTGCTTTTTATTTGACAATAATGATTTTTGCTAACATCAAGTACTGTTCGAGATCTACATTTAATAGACGAGGAAACAGGCAGAGGTAGACTGAATCACCAAAGTTCAGAGAGTAACCTTTTGTTTTGGAGCCAGGTAGACTGTCTCCAAAGCTCAAGATCACAACCGCTATACTGTGTCACTTACCAAAGCCAACTTTTATTTAGTACCAGTTATGTGTCAGGCTCTGTACTAAATATTTTATGTGAATTATGTCAATCTTATTAACAGCCATACGAGACAGATAGAAGTAAGCGCTCTAGGATAAGAAAACTGAGGCTTCGGTTAGGTGACTTTGCTGCAATTTCAAAGGTGATAAGTGGGAAACCTGGGATTTGAACACCAATATGTACAATGACATAGTCTATGGTTTTTTTTTAAAAAAAAGCTTTATTGAGGTATAATTCACATACCATAAAATTCACCAGTTTAAAGTGTACAGTTCAGTGGCTTTTGGTATTACATTATTAATTTTTTTAATTGTGGTAAAATTTATATAACGTGAAATTTGCCATTTTGACCATTTTTAAGTTTACAACAATTCAGTGACATTAATTACATTCAGTTATATAACTATTGCCACTGTCTTTTTAAAAGATTTATCTATTACTCATTTATTTTATTTATTTTTGGCTGCATTGGGTCTTAGTTGTGGCACACAGGATCTTCATTGAGGCACGCAGGATCTTTTGTTGCAGCACGTGGGCTTCTCTCTAGTTGTGGTGTGTGGGTTTTCTCTTCTCTAGTTGTGGTGCATGGGCTCTGTAGTTGTGGCGCGTGGGTTCCAGAGCGTGTGGGCTCTGTAGTTTGCGGCACGCAGGCTGTAGTTGAGGCATGCAAGCTCAATAGTTGTGTCAACATGGGATCTTAGTTCCCTGACCAGGGATCAAAACTGCGTCCCCTGCATTCTAAGGCAGATTCTTTACCACTGGACCACCAGGGGAGTCCCACCGTTGCCATATCTTTTCCAAAACCTTTTCATCACCCCAAACCGAAACTGTAACCATTAAGTAATAACTCTCATTCCTCCCTTCCCCCAACCCCCAGTAAACCAATATATCGATATACCTTCTGTCTCTATGAATTTTGTAGATAACTCATATAAATGTAATCATAGAATATTTGTCCTTTTGTGTCTGGCTTATTTCACTTAGCATAACGTTTTCAAGGTTTATCCATTTTGTAACATGTATCAGAACTTTCTTTCTTTTTATAGTAGAGTAATATTCCATTTTGTATATATACATTTTATTTATCCATTCATCTGTTACAGATCAAGTGAGTTGTTTCCACCTTTTGGCTATTGTGAATAATGCTGCAGTGAACATTGGCATATAAATAACTGTTTGATTTCCTGCTTTCAATTTTTTGGTTATACACCTAGGAGTGAAATTGCTGGGTCATAGTGTAATTCTTTTTTTTTTTTTTAAGAATTTATTTATTTAATTTATTATTTATTTTTGGCTGTGTTGGGTCTTTGTTGCTGCGCGCGGGCCTTCTCCAGTTGCAGTGAGTGGGGGCCCTTCATTGCAGTGGCTTCTTCTGCTGAGGAGCATGGGCTCCAGGTACGCGGGCTTCAGCAGTTGTGGCACACAGACTCAGTAGTTGTGGCTCAGGGGCTCTAGAGCGCAGGCCCAGTAGTTGTGGCACATGGGCCCAGCTGCTCCGCGGCATGTGGGATCTTCCCAGACCAGGGCTTGGACTCGTGTCCCCTGCATTGGCAGGCAGACTCACAACCACTATGCCACCAGGGAAGCCCCATATTGTAATTTGTTTAGCTTCTTTAGGAGCCACCAAACTGTTTTTTCCCTAAGCTGCAGTATTTTACATTCCCAACAGCAACGTACAAGGGTTTCAAATTCTCCAAATCATCACCAACACTTATGTTCCATTTCTTTGATGTTCCATTTCTTTGATTATAGTCATCCTAGTAGGTTTGAAGTGGTATTTCATTGCAGTTTTGGTTTGTATTTTCCCTAGTGTTTTCATGGCAGCTAATCTGAAACTTTTTGAATAGGGGAAGATGATAATGCAGGATAAATTAGAGAAAGAAAGAAATGATGCGAAGAATGCTGTTGAAGAATATGTGTATGATTTTAGGGACAAGCTTGGCACTGTCTATGAAAAATTCATCACTCAAGAAGTAAGTCTGAATTTTGTAGTTTTTTATGAGAACTATTTAAATGTTTGCTTGAGAATGCTAATAACGAGTTATGTAAATAAATGTACCAAATGTGTTATTGTTGTCAATCTTTTTGAGCACATTTAGGAATCGTTCTTAGTTATTTTTCCAAATTACAGAAGGCTGGTGAGAAAGATGTTTATAAATAAAAAAATCAGAAAAAAATAATTTTTTACACTTGAAAAACACTTTGTCCTTCCTTGATGACTTTTATTTCTAAGAAGAGCATTTTCAATCAGTATCTCTTAAATGTATAACTAGGACTTGAGAAAACTGTCTGCAATATTGGAAGACACAGAAAATTGGCTTTATGAAGAAGGAGAGGACCAAGCTAAACAGATTTATGTGGATAAGCTTCAAGAACTAAAGGTAAACTTTTTAAAGTCCATGTTAGTGTTGAACAGAACATTAAGTTGTCCTAAAAATTATGGTGTAAGAGCACAGTGTATGTGTTTAATAAATACATAAGAAATTACTAAGGCAGGTATGTGTAAGAGGAAGTGTTCTCTGAATTTGAGAGGTGAGTAATGCTACATAACTGAAATTAAATAATGTATAATCATATTTGTCTATCATGATACTCAGATATAAAAATTTAGCAGATGACCAGAGTGTTAATATTACTTTCATACAAGCCATATGTTTCTGAGATGTCATTAAGAAGTGATTTGTCAACCTGACCCCTTATCCATTAAAGGAGTTACCCTTGCTCTGCTTCTTTCCCCCTTGACTGCTCTGAGTTTGAGGAGTAATACACTGCCCTTTCGTATTTTCACATTGTAACTAATGTGAAATTAGTGGGACACCAGGCCAGCAAAGAACTTCAGAAATAGTACCCCCGCTCTTCAGTGTCTTTTTACAAAGAAATAAGGAGATGTGTCCACCAGCTGCCCTTTTTCTACTAGGTCAGTGGTCTGACTTTAAGAAAAGACCACTATTACTCTTTTCCTCCTGCTTGCTACCCAGTGCCCCCCACCACACAGAAAAAAAAAATTGCTTTAAAAGATTAGAAGTTCAGATTGGAAGGATGACAGGAAATTTTAGTCTTTCCTTCTTAGTGTGAATCATAGTGCTTTTAATGTGCACATGAATTACCTGGGGCCCTTACTGAAAAGCAAATTATGGTTCAGTATATCTGAGTTGGGCCCATGATTCTGCACTTTTTAATAAGCTTCTGGGAGATTCTGATGCTGCTGGTCCCTGAACCATTCTTTGAGTAGCAAGTGGATACAAAGATGCTAAGTGATGACATTAATAAGGACTTCTAGCATATGGGAAAAAGAAGCCCTTTAGGGAGTGGCGGGGCGGTGTGTGCAAAAGAAGTTACTTAACGTAAAAGCAAAAGAAGTTAATACCTTGCAAAAATTACCTTCATGCCAATAAATTACTTTCAAAGGGAATAATTAAAAAACAACTTGAAAACCTAAGCTTACGGACGCAAAACTAGCTTTACTGTATTTTATCTTGGTGGTTTTTACTCCCCATCTCCCTAAAATATATATACTTGGGGCTGGATGAGCAAACCAGGCAGCTGAGTCTAAAAGAAATAACTGAAAAGTCCAGCAGCTCCCAGAATGGATTATTTCGCTTCAAATATATAATAAGTAACCATAGAAATGAATGTTATAGATGTCACAGGCTTTACTGTTTTTTTGAGATGGCTTTTAGGAATTAAAAATGCTTTCAAAAACATTAACAATAAAAAGTATAATGTGTAAAGAGACTAAATGCAATATGGTATCCTGGAACAGAAAAATATGAAATCCACATAATCTGGAGTTCAGTTAATAGTAATATGCCAGTGTTGGTTTCTTAGTTTTGACAAATGTACCACGATGGTATAAGATGTTAACATTAGAGAAAAGGTGCTTGGCTCTTTGTTGTTTCCTTTGTAACTTTTCTGAAAACCTAAAATTGCTCTAAAATAAGCTGATTTTTATTTAAATATGTAAAGGATTTGAAAGAAAATATTTGTTTTTCTAATGCATTTCCCTCCTCAAAATTATAGGAGGCTGTTTTAAAATTTAGAAACTCCCTCCTACCAGGCACCTGGGGCAAGGGGCTGAATGGGGTTTTTTGTTTTTAAGCACTATACTTAAAATACACATCTTAATCTAATGAATAAATATAACAAATAATATTCAGTAGGTGTTAAATATCAGGAAATCCCAGTAATCATGTTGCTTTTAGAGAGTTATATGCATTATAAATATTTGAAACCAAGTTTCAAATACATGAATTCTGCACGCAGTATATAGTCCTTATGGTTTTCTTAATGGTTTTATAGACTTTTAACACGTGACTTTAAAGTAATTAAAGTTTTTCTTTGGATTTGAGAGGAATCAAGAGGTAATCTTAATGAATGAGAGAAGATAGGCATTCCTGTGTAGGATTCAGTAAGCAAATAACCACTGGAATTCATCTCCATGCAGGAAAACAAGAGGGGACATATTTTAATCTGACCAGCTCACTTTCCTGTTCATCATTCTGTAAGGGCCCAATAAAAGTTGTTTTCTGTTAATAACTTTTTCTTTTTAAAAAACTTATGTTAACAGAAATATGGCCAGCCTATTCAAATGAGGTACATGGAACATGAAGAGAGACCAAAAGCTTTAAACGACTTGGGAAAAAAGATCCAGCTTGTCATGAAAGTTATAGAAGCATATAGAAACAAGGTATTGAATTCATAAAGTAAACTGGTGATGATGGTAATGTGTGTATTACACAGAGAGGGTGGGGTAAATCTAAAAATTCTCAACTACAAAGCTATAGCAGTTGTTGCTACCAAATTCCAGAGACACTGTGCACCAAACTTGAAACTTTTTTTCTTTATTGTAAAATTATCAGTAAAGGATACTGATAATTTCAAATACAGTGCAGATATGTGGCTTTAATCTTTTAAAATTCCCTAAAACTATATTATAAATTTATCCAGTGACCAAATTCACTGGTTTCTTCTTAGGGGTTTCATTATAGTGCAAAAGGTTTTTTTGGACCTTTTTAAATTTACAGGCCTCTTTGAAACTGGACTCTGCTAGCATTCATTTTGTCCCTTGGCGGTTGCACTTTGTCTTCCAGTCTTTCAGTCATCTGTAACTCCCGTATCGTTTACTGTTCTATATATGTGCCCAAATCTATCTTACTACCCTTAACCTTTCCACTGTTTTTCAGCCTCAAATATTTAGTTATATAGATAATATCTCCATTTGGATGTAACAGTAAGATTTGACAAAATTAAGCTGATGATTTTTTCCCTCTAAATCAGAGGTTAGCAGACTTTTTCTTTAAATGAACAAATAATAAATATTTTAGGCTCTGCAGGCCTACCATCTCTATACAACTACCCAACTTTGCCAGTGTAGTGCAAGAGCAAACACACAATGTGTAAACGAATGGGCATGGCTGTGTTCTAAGATAACTTTATTTAAAAATTCAGCAGGTTGGATTTGGCCTGCAGGACAAGTTTGCTGACTCCTGTTTTAAACAGATATTCACTATAATTCCCCCAGGTTTTACTTACCACTGATGTTAAAATTGCATCAGTGGGCTGGAGAGGCCAGCACCAGAAAGATTTAGGCAGGGTGTTATCATAGCTTATATTTATCAAGCACTTATTAAGTTTTAGGCACTTTGCATGAATTATGTCACTTTATTCTCACAAGAATGTATTATGTAAGAGAATTGCAGTGCTTAACCAAACTCGTCAAGAATTACACAGGAAGTTTAAGACAGGATAAAACCTAAGCAATCTGAAACATACAGACCCTTAACAACTATACTGCTTTTCACTACACAATGTGGAGGGTGATTACTTATTTTAGAAATATAAGATTTGTAAATTCTGTAGAACAGAGAGTGCAGTCCAGCCAACCTAAAAGAATAATACAGGTACTGATTGTGAATGTGCCTGCCAATGTCAGTGTCCATATAAGTACAAATAGAATGTAAGGATAATGGAAAAGAAAGAAGGAACAAGCAGACAAAAACACCAAGAATATTTCACATCTGGTATTGGAAGATCTGTGTACAACTACTATAACCTAGTGTTCGCCAGGCTGTAGCAGTCTTCTTGAGGATGCAGGTTTAAAATATTATTCAAAGCAAGGCAAGATTTGACTTACGCTCGAGAATTTTGAGTTACTACGTTCCAGGCTCTCTTCAAGGTGCTGGAACTACAGCATCAAACAAAACACTGAACTTGTTTCTAATATGCTTCAGTGGGAAGAGATAGACAATGAATGAGTTACTATGAAGTAGTCAGATGGTGATAAAGGGCTATGGGAAAAGTAAGGGACTGCCATAGGTGGAGGAGATTTGTCAGAAAGGCAGACTAATAAGATGACATCATGTGAGGGGAGAATTAAAGGAGGTGAGGGTTCAAGATGTATGATAACTATAAAAAGAAATGTCCTTAACAAAGGGGGAATAGCAGTTGCAAAGGGGAGAATGTGTTGGAGTAACAGTAAGGAAGCCAGTGTGGCTCAGAGCAGTGCGGGGTGGGATTATCAGTTGCCAGATCATGAAGGGCCTAGTGGGCCATTATAAAAGTTTGGCTTTTACACTGAGATAGGAATCCACTGGAGGCTTTTGAGCATAAAATTTTAAATTTTGACTTATCTTTTAAAGGCTACGGAAGCAGAGAGACTAGTTAAAACATTAGAATAACACCAGCAAGAAGTGACGGAGCCCTGAAGCTGGAGAATGGAGGGGGAAGAAGTGGTTGGATTTCTGCTGCATATATTTTGAAGGCAGAGCTAATAAGATTCAATGATAGATTTTATGTAAATATAACAGAAAGAGGAGTCAAATGACTCCAAGGATTTTTGGCCTGCAAGGGTGAAACTGCCATTTACTGACATGGGGAGAACTTGGAAGAGTAGGTGGGGAGGTGATCATGAGTTTGAAACATAGGTAAGTCGTTTCAAACATAATAAGTAAGAATTCAAGTTGGAAGTTGGATATAGAGTAGGGAGTTCAGGGAAGAGGAAGTTGGATATAGAGTAGGGAGTTCAGGGAAGAGGTTCAGGCTAGAGATTATTTTAAAAGCATGCAGATAGAGGGATGAATGGGGAGGAGATCCTCTTTCTATATGTTGCATTGTCATTTCTTTCTGGTTTTGAGACTGCCAGTCTAAATCATGACATCTTAGATCGTTGCCTACATGTGACAGCTGCAGTTGTCTCTTTCAGACAAAATTTTATTATGTATTGGGTTGGCCAAAAGGTTCATTCGGTTTTTTCTGTAAGATGGCTCTAGTAGCGCTTAGTTGTCTTAAACTTCATTCAAAACAATTTTATTAGATTGTATTTTGACAGCTGTCATATCAGCATGCATTTTAAAAACATCAAAATTGGTGAATTTTTGTGTAGCCATTTTAATAATGAAGATGGAAGAAAAACATTTTTGGCATATTATGCTTTATTATTTCAAGCAAAGTAAAAACGCAACTGAAACACAAAAAAAATTTGTGCAGTGTATGGAGAAGGTGCTGTGACTGAACAGACATGTCAAAAGTGGTTTGTGAAGTTTCATAATGGACATTTCTCACTGGATGATGCTCCACAGTCGGGTAGACCAGTTGAAGTAGATAGAGATCAAATCGAGACATTAATTGACAACAATCAATGTTATACTGTGCGGGAGATAGCCGACATACTCAAAATATACAAATCAAGTGTTGAAAATCATTTGCACCAGCTTGGTTATGTTAATCACTTTGATGTTTGGGTTCCACATAGGTTAAGTGAGAAAAATCTTCTTGACCATATTTCCGCACGTGATTCTCTACTTAAATATAATGAAAACGTTTTGTTTTTAAAACAAATTGTGAGGGGCAAAGAAAAGTGGATACTGTACGATAATGTGGAACAGAGGAGATCGTGAGGCAAGTGAAATGAACCACCACCAACACCACCAAAGGCTGGGCTTCATCCAAAGAAAGTGATGTTGCATATATGGTGGGATTGGGAGGGAGTCCTCTATTATGAGCTCCTTCTGGAAAACCAAACGATTAATTCCAACAAGTACTGCCCCCAGTTAGACCAACTGAAAGCAGCATTCGATGGAAAGCGTCCAGAATTAGTCTACAGAAAACGCATAATCTTCCATCAGGATAACCACATGTTTCTTTGATGACCAGGCAAAAACTTTTGTACAGCTTGGCTGGGAGGTTCTGATTCATCCGCCATATTCACCAGATATTGCACCTTCGGATTTCCACTTATTTTGGTCTTTACAAAATTCTCTTAATGGAAAAAATTTCAATTCCCTGGAAGACTGTAAAAGGCACCTGGAACAGTTCTTTGCTCAAAAAGATAAAAAGTTTTGGGAAGATGGAATTATGACGCCTGAAAAATGGCAGAAGTTATTGGAACAAAAGGGTGAATGCGTTGTTCAGTGAAGTTCTTGGTGAAAATGGAAAATGTGTCCTTTATTTTTACTTAAAAATCAAAGGCACTTTTTGGCCAACCCAGTAATTCTTGTCAACAACTTATTCTGTTATACAGAATTTTCTGTCTAGCTTACTATGGTGCCTGCTTAACTTATTTTTCTTTACTCCCTGACAAATTTAAGTCCATGCAGCTTCTTTCTTGGCTAAGTACTACTTTTTCCTCTAATACTCTTCACCATTCTTTTCCAAACCTGACTTCTTCAGAAGGCCTTTCCTTTTAAAACCCCATACTGATTTTTCTTTCTCCCAGTTTCTTCAGTTCTGTGTAGTCTGTAAATGGCTTCTTCACATGGGTATGTGTGAGGCATACACTCAATAAGAGTCTCTTCTAAGCAGAAATTATCAATAAATTGGTGCTTATTGAAAAACCTGTTACATTAATTTTTTTTTTTCCTAATAGGATGAAAGATACGATCATTTGGATCCTGCTGAAATGGAAAAAGTTGAAAAATATATCAGTGAAGCCATGAGTTGGCTGAACAGTAAGATGAATGCACAGAACAAACTAAGTCTCACTCAAGATCCTGTGGTGAAAGTTTCAGAAATAGTTGCAAAGTCAAAGGTAAGAAACTATAAACTTCTCTTTTGCATGGGTTCAGTCACTAAACTTTTTTAATGGGAGCCATACTTTGAGAAATAATCAACTTGCCAGAAGAATATAGAAAAAGAGGAATTTGAGGCTAATCTTTAATTTTGGGAAAAAAAACATTCTAGGTGGGACATCTCTGTTCCTTGATTTAATTAGTCATATACACAAAGCTGTTTTTTAGATTTTAAGTGTAATACAGAATGAAGTAAAGCAATGTGACAACTCCAAATATGTCTGATTTCTAGGCTGTATAATACTTCTGAGCCTCCATTGTAAAACTGCAGTATATGTTTGTCTTTGACATAGTTTGAAATGTATAAAATTCCATGGTAAAATCTTATTTATAAGATAAACTTTCCAGTTTAAAAAACTACTGAAAATGTCAAAGGTTATAGAAAGCACTATGAAAAACATGGGGACAAACTTGATAATAAAGATCAGCATCTAAGTAGAAAAATGAGTAAAGATATTGGTAAAACAACTGACAAAGAAATACATATCCAATAAACATATGAAAAGGCGTTCATCTTCATTACTACTCTAAGAAATGCAAATCTCTTCTCTCTGATTTGGTTGTGTGTTTACATTCACAGTCTTTGCCATAATTGCCAATGGTGTGAAGAAATGGATGCTCTTCCTGAGCAACTTGGTCAAATTTGTTACCATTTTTCTGGGACATCATTTCAGAATATGTATAGAAGTTTAAAATGAGTTTACTCTTTAATGCAGAAATCACAATTCTAGGAATTCATCTTATTTTGACTGTTGCATAAGTATATGCAGATAAATACCCTTGCTTATGATAGCAGAAAACTGGCAACAACCTAAATACCTATCAGTAAGAAACTAGATAAATAAATTGATGCATATTTCAATATTACAACACATTTCAACAATTAAACATAGTATTTAAGATATCAGAGGTAAATCTATTTAGATATATAGATTTATACAACATATTGTTGAGTGAAAAAGGAAAGATAACTATTTAGATTCTGTAATCTCACTGTATCAATTAGCATGTTCATAGATTGTATGTTTGGAGATGTGTGTGTGCATGGATATACATCTAGGATGTTCACCAAAAGGTTATGTTAATCTATAGGAGATGGAATTTTTTAATTTTTTAATCTAGTTCAGTATGTCTGTAGGTATTTGATTCATTTTTAAAACAAAAACAGGTTTTAGGGTGTTTTTTATTGGAGTATATTTGATTTACAAGATTAGTTTCAAGTGTACACACAGTGATTAATGTTTTTATAGATTATACTTCAAAGTTATAAAATATTGGCTGTATGTATTCCCTATGTTGTATCCTTGTAGCTTATTTATTTTATACATATTAGTTTGTACCGCCTTAATCCTCTACCCCTATCTTTCCCCTCCCCAGTTCCCTCTCCCCACTGGTAACCTCTAGTTTTTTTATATCTGTGAATCTACTTCTTTTTCGTTATATTCACTCATTTGCTTTATTTTGAAAATTCCACGTGAGTAATAACATACAGAATTTGTCTTTCTCTGTAAGCATAATACCCTCCATGTAGTTGCAGGCGGCAAATTGTCGTTCTCTTTTTATGGCTGAGTAGTAATATTCCATTGTATATACGTGCCACATCTTCTTTGTCCAGTCATCTGTTGATGGACACTTAGGTTGCTTCTGTATCTTGGCTATTGTAAATAATGCTGCTAGGAACACTGGGGTGCATGTATCTTTTCAAATTAGTATTTTCATTTTTTATGGATATTTACCCAGAAGTAGAATTACTGGATCATATGGTAATTCTATTTTTAGCTTTTTGAGGAATTTCCACCAAACGTGTACCTAGGGTTCCCTTTTCTCCATGTCCTTGCCAAAATTTGTTATTTGTATTCTTTTTGATGATAGTCATTCTGACAGGTGTGAGATTATGTCGTTGTGATTTTGATTTGCATTTATCTGATGATTAGTAATGTTGAGCAACTTTTCCTGTACCAAAACGGGTATTTTTTTAAATCATAAAACAAGAGTATTTTCCTTTTGAGAAAGTTTGGCAGAGAATCTATAGTAATTTACTCCTAATCAGATGAGATGCAGAGTGTGATAAGAACAGTTTGCACTAAAACACTCCCCAAGGATGTTACTTTATATGTTTCTGTCCCTATCCCAATATCTGTGACACTGGTCTTGAAAGAAAGTGTTTCAGTAGCTTTATCTGAAATGGTCTTTTATTTCTGTGTAGAAAAAGCAAGGATATGGAAAATATATCTCCTTTAAATTATGAAGTTGAATTTACTTTCATGGCTTATTTTTCCTTCAACAGAAAAGGCTACTGAGCTGTTTTCAGAAAGTAAAGTTAGTGTGTATATTTATATAATTCCATTTATTAAAATTGTTTTTATGTATATGTTGAGAAACTTTATGCAATAGGTATTACGTGATGTAATTTTCATAACAGAGCTCTCAGCATAATTTAAAGGAATGAATTAAAATTTATTCCTGGGAATTCCCTGGCGGACCAGTGGTGAGGACTACGCGCTCTCACTGCCAAGAGCCCAGGTTCAATCCCTGGTTGGGGAGCTACGATGTCGCATGCTGCGCAGTGCAGCCAAAAAAATAAATAAAATAAAAACGATTCCTGCCAAAATAAACTGTATTCAAGTTATGAGGAAAAAAATTTAGGAACAGTAAATACAGAATGTATTATTAAAGACTGAATAGTTTCTTATCACCCCTGACAAACACTAGCCGGGAAGGTAAATCCTTCATTAAGGTAGTTTAAGAATTAGTTGGTTATCTAGCTGAGCCAACAGCTATTCAGGAATGTGGAATTATGTGGAAATTTAGAAAGTTAATGTGGACTTTAGAATGTTAATGGTAACTTGTTACATAATATTTTTAATATAATCAATTTTCTTCATGTCTTTAGGAACTGGATCATTTCTGTAACCCCATCATTTATAAGCCCAAACCGAAAGTAGAGGTTGCTGAAGACAAGGCAAAAGCTAATAGTGAACACAATGGACCAGTGGATGGACAGAGTGGGACTGAAACTAAACCAGATACAACAAAAGACAGCACACAGCATACTAAATCTTCTGGAGAGATGGACGTGGACTAAGTCTTAATTTCACCTTCACGTAATCCAAACAGTGCAAGTAACCACAGGGTCCATTCTTCTTCTTTTACATCTGGTACACACAACAGATGTTTAGTTGTTCTTAACCACTTTTTGTCATTTGTTTTTTGGAGTAGTTTTGAAAAGTGTTTTATATTGAGTGCACCTCTGTTCATTTCCATTGCTGCTTAATGTGAAGCTTTAGCTGAATGTACATTAACAAGTCAGTTTAAGCTTTCCTAATATATTTTATGTCAAACATGCAAGATTTGATAAGTAGTTGGCAACCTTATTTAAAGCTTCTACTTGGATAAACCTCAGCTCCTTTATTCAGGAAAGGATACTGTATTGTGCTACTGTTGCAGAAGCATAGATTTAATGGCATCATTATTTTGAAAAACAAATATTGAAATTGATGTGGTTTAAAGCCACCAAGTCACTGACCTTCTTCTAGTTATGGTATTGTTATAATTTAAATATTAAAACAAATAAGAGGTTCCTTGACAAATTAGTCCATCTCGTTGGTGTGCCATGAGAACTTCAAAACTTTGTTTTCACTGTATAAATGAACTAAATCACACATTGAAAGGGAAAACGCACAATTTTATGTTAAGGTGACACCAGCAGTTAGCTTCTTTTCATTAGTCATGTGGATTGATGTTTCTCAGAGTAATTCAGTGTTTAGCACTCTAAACTTCTGATCTACTTGTCCTGAAGACCAGCTGCTGCTAAAGTGATGCTGGCCCAAAAATGATGAAGCATTTTTGATGAAAATACCTCCATGTTAAGGGGGAAATGCTGTTGACCTACTCAGACATGCATCTGTGATGTTGATAACCTTGTTTTAGTTTTAATAGTTGTTTCGGTCTTCTTAATTGATTTTGTTAATATGTTAACAGAGGGCAGGGAGAAATGGCACAATGTGTACTGCATTATATACATTTATCACTGATTTACTTAATGTTAACATATAAACACTAAATAAGCAGTAATACTTGAAAAGAAGCACTTATACCATAGGTCTTAGGAAATACTGCTTGTAATAAACTTAACTGTGTTACACATCAACAGGCAAAATATAGAATGTTACACAGTGTAATATGATATGATGTGATTAAATTATAGTTCCTGCTGTTACGTTACCTGTTCACATCTTGGCTCCAGTTTTGGTGCTTCATATATAAATTATATGGGTTGAGGGGCTGTGAAATTAAGATATTTTAAAGACAATCTGTGCTTCATCACCAGACTTGTTCACACTGTTCAGTTCTGTGCAGAAGCTTGATATGGGAGCAGAATGAAATGACTTTTCAACCTACAAGAAAAAGAAGCATAGACGATGCATGGGCACTTGTGTTCTTAATACCAATCAACTAGATTGACGTAGGTTAAAATTTTGAAAGGCTCTGTTTTCCCCAAAGCTACATCATCTTTATATTAAGAATTTAAAAAATTAATATGGACTTTTCTTAAGTAATAAAAATTGAGAGTTTAATATCTTTAGGGATAGTCGTTACTTCTCACAACTAGTTCTCTAAGAGAGATTCTGTTTCTACAATGTAGTCTGCACTGAAAGGAAAGTACGGAGTAGTGCATTTTGCAGGGATTTTTATTCATCCTTTTTGAGGGAGATGTCCCTTTTTTGCATTAAAAAATCATATAGACCCAATATATTTTTTAATGTTTTCAAACTAATGAAGTAATTATATCCATTAGTAATGATGAAATACATTTTTTTAAAAGCATGTTTGTTACTTTTCGTTTGTATGTTGAATATATAGGTTCACTTCAGTAAGAGCATAAAAGTTATGAAAGGGAATATATAACAGTACACATAGGGAGTTCACAGCTTTTTCTTAAGAAAATCTCCACCCACTTTGTTAGGAGCTGTACCTCCAAAACTAATTGGGAATATATGGGAACAAACCTTTCTGCATCTGAATTGTGCAGTACATCCTGACATTTTCCAGTTCTGTAAGTCAGTTTCTATAAGTTCTGTGTTTTAGTCAGAATTATTCCAATTCCTGCAGTTATGTGACACTTCATTTAATAAGTTAAATATATCCAAAGATAATATGTATACTTTTCCTATCCATTTATTCAACTTAAATGATTTTCAAAAGCCCTTAACCTTATAATTATTTATTGAATACAGTAATAAAAGAGAAAATGTTCTCCTTAATATAGTTTTGGGTAGAAGGCATGGGTTCAGTTTAATTTTAATCTGTATGAAATATGCAGTGCTTAGATGAAAAATTAAAGACTTTTTTCAAAATAAAAAGCCACTATTATAGAAGTTATTTTAAAAAACACATTGCAAAATAGGATGTTTTCCTGCAGTAAGCAAATAAGAACTAAGTATGTAGGAAATGATTAATAGGATTAATAGGAAAATGATTAATGTATTAATCTAATACACTATGACTCTGGAAAAGTATAAATTATTTGGTTTTAGAAATCAACTCGTGATAGCCAATCACACAGTGATTTTAAAAACAAAGATCGCTAAATAGTATAACAAAAGAAAGTCTGTGATGTTTTAATTCCTTAGCAATATACAGAATACTTAAGTTTTAAAACAACTATTGATACAAACAGCACACCAAAGGATTAGGCTATTGCAATAACAGATAATCTCAATTTTAAAAAGGTAAAAATTAGACTTTAATTAAGAAGAAATAAAGATTTCTTAGACTTTGGAGGGTCAATTTTTAGTATACTTATATTTCCTAGCTAGAAGTCTTTAAAGTGAATTTTGGGGATCAGTTATCAGTATAATAAAGTGATATGTTAAAACAGTTTATCCAAATTAGCACAGCTTCAACTGTTTTGAAAGATTATATTTAAAGATAATAGACATTTGAATACAGTGATCAATTGACCCAAAACAGATTTAACCATCCCTCCATTTTCATAAATTTGAATTGTAAGTAATACTAAGCCTACAAACATTCCCATTAGGATTTTCTGTTTTGTTTTTAATAGCTGATATTTGGTAGTCCACAATTAAAGTCTTGGCATTAACTTTACATATCACAGATTTAGAAGTGATAGAAAAATATAACTTCATCTTTCTCAACTTTTAGAATCTGACAACAAAAAAACTTCAGTTCTAAAGTAGATGTTATTTTGTGGTTAGACTTCAGAACTTTTAAGTGGAATTTGGTTTTGTGATAGTGGATTCTGTAAAACTTAATGAGAGGCATATCTAATTGTATTGATACATCAGTATTTAAAATCTGATGGCATTGATTAAAGTCAGCCACTGATGACTTTTCAAATGACACAGGTGTAGGGATGCTTATAAAGTCTGATTCTAATGTTTTATTATCCTCTTAACTACAGTATGTTTTATAACTACCAGTCATTTACCAAACTAATCTTCTTAGTCAATTTCAGAAGAGACAGACTTTTTGATCAAAAAAGAGAAAAGTTTTAAAATTACCTTTTTTTTTTGTCAAGGTTAAGCCAAAGTATAATTTTAAAACAACTTCCAGGAAGCACATAATCTTTTATTTTGATAAAAAGTAATAAGATTTAATGCAGATCAAGACCAGGTCTTTAACCAAAACAAACAAAAGCTTTAGTTATTTTACTTTCACATCTCTAATACACAATAAACTAAAATTAATATTCTTCCATATACTCATGTTTCCTAACCAAACAGCTCTGGGTTTATAACATAGCCTGATGTCTATGTTTTTTTTCCCTTGTTAAATTCAAGAGTAATTGTTTCATACAATAACAGGGTACCTGGAATTTTTAGAATATTAACAAACTGCTTAGAAGAAAAACCCCTAAATCCTAAATGTCTATGGCAGTAGTCAGTACCTATAGGTGGTAATGGCTCTTTCACCTTTCAGATCTCTAGGGGTACGTCTAGCATATTGTTGGAGTAAGCATTAAAAGAAAAGGCATGTCTGTTAAAATACATTATTAAATAACTTGCAGCTTTCAAGTCAAAGAAAGAAAACTAATAATTGAATCATGAACATTTGACTTAGTTTGTCAGGCAGGTCAAAATCCATATCAACAACAACAAAAATAAATGGTAATGATCTTTGCTTTGGAATCTAATTTACTGTCATGTTCTAGGTCACATGGAGTATTAGGGAAATGTATTGATTAACCATCCTATAAAGAGATTAGTGAATTTCAACATGTTTTAGATAGTGTAATTGCATTATAGTATATACACTATAAATGGAAATTATCTTAGTCTTTCCTGTTATCTTGTTTTGGACTCTTAAATAATCATTATATTTCTCTCAATTATATTTTGTTTTATTTTGGATTATTCTTTAAGTCTTTTATTTCATGGATTTAAGAAAATACTTTTATGATCACTTTGATAGCAAATTTTATTACCTGTCTTTTTACTTTAAAACCAAATCTTACTGTTAAGAATTTTTTGACTCTTAAATTTATACTTGAAAAGCCATGTTATAAGTTTCCATATGTAATTTCTCTAAAATTTAATAGCGGCTTAATAGATTTTTCATATTCTGGCCTTTGAATACTTTTAAGTAGTTCTAGATCAAAAGAGGTCAATTTTGTGAGTACGGTGTATTAAGTAACCAACGTCCCTCGTTTTTAATCCAGATATCAATGTAACAAAAAGGGTCCGAAATTCAAAATAGTTGTTAAAGATCGGACAACTTCAATTCTTTGCTGCTTTCTGATTACATACATGTGTTGTGCATCCTCCTTGTTTTCTTTCAGAATTTCTTAATTTTCTAAAATTTTTGCTTCCAAGACCTTGAGTTAACATGCTCTTGAAATCATATGGACCCACCCAGAATGTAGATGTAAAGATGTAATTAGAAATAGAGCGCTAAGCAAAGGAAACTTTAAAGTGTTGTGGTTTCTTCCCCTGAAATAATACTTTTATGGCTTAGTGTCTTGGAAGGAGACTCACATTAAAAGTAAAAAATGTTATATTTGGCAGGATGAAGCCATTGTTGTTTAATACAGAAGCAAATTTTTAATGAAGTTACTGAATTGTTTAGTACTAATATGGCATCCAAGTCATTTTAACTTTCTCCAACCATTATTAAAATAATTTATACACATAGTGACTCCGACTCCAGTCATTAGTATAAAATACCTTCTGGCAGTTTAGTACCTACTAGCTAATTTTTTTTTTTTAAGAAAACTACTGCATTTGATTTCTCAATTTCCCAGTTTGTTTTTAGCACAGAGCGACCAGTGCAATGCAGAAAATCATAATCAAGTGTGATGTGTCTATAAACTGCATATGACAGACCCTTAGTTTCAATAAGCAGACATGAGAATGGTTTGTGATGTTAAGTCGGTAATATTATTATATATGATGCTAATATATATGTGGCATACAATTTTGGTTCACAGACATTTATAAAATGTTTACATTTCGCAGAATCAAAGTATATAAAACATTTTCTATGTATATAAAATGGCATCTTCATACTAGTGAACAAATAGCAATTGATAAATGCATTTCATTTTTGGATGGCAAGTGCACATTGTCAAGAAGTTATGTAATTATCAATATATTTATCTACTTACTCTTTGAACCATGAATTTTACACACCTGAGGCTTAATGTTCACATAGTGAACTTCAATGACTTGGTGGTTTGTGGACAGGTCATCAGAGTCATTTACATAAACTTGCTTGGCAGTGAGGGTTCTGAGTAAATTGGCAAACTTCTTAAACCATCAAATGATATCAATTCTGAAAACTACAGTAGTAGTTTGCTAATACTGTGTTGTCAGCGATTAACTTAACTTTATATTAGAAGAGAAAACCTAGCGATAAATCAACTAGACTTCAGAAATTTCCAGTACACAAAGAGGAGCTCCCTGCCCAAGTTTCTCCTAACCTCTTTTTGAGAATTGCTATTCCAGTTGAAAATATGTCAAATAGCATGTTGGGGTAAGAAAACAACTGAGGTCCCCTGGTCTAGATTACAGTATTTGGTGCTTAATCTTCTAGTGCTTGAATAATTTGTGAGAATAAGAAGGATAATAAATCTTCAACTCAGAAAAATATTTATACCCCCATTTAACTTTCCAATGAAATGGAAATAAATACTTTCAAAGTCTAGAAGGCTGAACAGTAGGCAGTTCATTCCTGTTCATCTTATCCTGATTTGGGGGACACCTGGAGAGGATTTTGCTTTTTTTTTTTTTTAACCCACAATCCCCAGTGATTAAACAGCAAAGAGTTGATAACATTCCCGAGGTGAAGAAGGAATGTCTGTTGACTGTAAGTACCTCCTAATACTTTATCCTCAAGCTCTCCCCTCTGCTGAAAGGTAAAGAAATCGGTTCAGGATGGTTCATGCATCCTGCACATGCCAAAAGGCAATGTGAAGCAGTTCTGTTGAGCAGCATTTCCTTACTTTTCTTCACAATTACATTTGGTCTCCTGTTTAACCTCACTGAAAAGGATATGTATATTGGTTTTAGACATAACAAGATTCACGTTAAATTAAGAACAAATAACTAGGAATTTGTAGTAAAGAAAATTAACCCTGTTGAAGGCAAAGAGAAGCAAAGAGCAATAAAATAATAGAAATCCAAATATCAGTAGTTATGGCAATGTAAGTACCATAAACTTAGCCGTTTAAGAACTATATGTAGTGTTTACAAATACACTTCTTAAACATGATGTAATAGTGGAAAGTAAATTAATGAAAAAATATTTTAAAATGCCAATCAAAAGAAACTTATTAATAAGATTAAGTTGCTTTTACAGTGGGGAAAAAAGGGGGGGCGTAATGGTATACAGAGTTTTAATAATTTTAGAGCAATTCACCAGAAACATAACTTTGAAACAACAGCCTCTAAATATATAAAGCCATTTGACAATTATGAAAAGAAGTTTAGGCCCACAATAACAGTGATAACTGGTAGTAGGCTATAAGTATAAAGAGAAATGAAGAGAACTTTAAAACCTAGATCTAATAATATGAACCGTTACTCAGCTATTAGGTAAAACTATTTTACATAAATATGTACTATTTACTAAACATGACACCATAGCCAAAAGAAATTCCGTATGCTTGAATTGAAAAAAAATGAACTTATAGAAAAGTCAAATCATGTTGAAAATCAGAAAATACTTCTAATTGAACGACAATATAAACTTGCTTTAAATGGCAGCTGTACCCCTTAAACCTCAATCTCTTTTGGACCTACTCTTTCTCTCATTGCAGTACATAAGCATGCACGTAATAAGCACTCAGCAATCTTTAAGTAAATGAACCTGCATATAAAATGCAACTTGGTAACATGCAGCTGAAGCACTAATTTAGAATTTTATACAGGCATACCTCATTTTACTGTGCTTTACAGACACTTTTTTACAAATTGAAGCTTTATGGCAACCGTGTGTTGTCACAGGATGGTAGGTATTTTTTAGCAATCAAGTATTTTTAACGTAAGGTATGTACGTATTTTTTTGACTTAATGGTATTGCACACAATAGACTACAGTATAGGGTAAACATAACTTTATTTTTATTTATTCATTTATCTATTTATTTTATTTCTGCACCAAGCACACCATTCAGGATCTTAGTTCCCCGACCAGGGATCAAACCCATGCCCCCTGCAGTGGACGCATGAGTCTTAACCACTGGACTGCCAGGGAAGTCCCAAAGATAACTTACAGGCACTGGAAAATCAAAAAATGTGTGAAACTCACTTTGTCATATTCACTTTATTACCATGGTGTGGAACTGAACCTGCAACGTCTCTGAGGTATTCCTGTATGCTTTAATGCATATACTTAAAATGATGTAAAAGATGTAATGACCTAAGAATACCAGTAAAAAGGTAGACAACAGCAAAATGAACCTAAAGAAATTAAAGGTAAAGGAGTAAATAAGAGCTGAAATCAATAGTAAATGGAATAAAGAATCAAAACCCGTATCTGAAAATGATATTTTTAAAACCAGACAAGCCTCTACCAAAGTTAATCAAGGAAAACAAACAAAAGCATTAAAGAGATTGATTTTTAGTTAAAAATCTACCCATAATCCCATTTACAATCTCATCAGAAAAAATACAATACCTAGGAATAAAACTTACCTAAAGTAGTAAAAGACCCAAACTCAGAAAATTATAAACACTGATGAAATAAACTGAGGACAAAACAAACAGATGGAAAGGGATAATGTGTTCATGGACTGGAAGAATTAATATAGTTTAAGTGACCATACTACTCAGGGTAATCTACAGATTCAATGCCATCTGTATCAAATAGCAAGGGCATTTTTCACAGAACTGGAACAAATAATTTTCAAATTTATATGGAAACACAAGACCCCGAATAGCCAAAGCAGTCTTGAGAAAGAAGAACAGAGCTGGAGGAATTAGGCTCCCTGAATTCAGGCTATATTACAAAGCTACAGTAATCAAGACAGTATAGTACTGGTACAGAAACAAATATAGATCAATGGAACAGGATAGAAAGCTCAGAGATAAACCCATGCACCTATGGTCACCTAATCTATAACAAAGGAGGCAAGAATATACAATGGAGAAAAGTTTCTTCAATAAGTGGTGCTGGGAAAACTGGACAGCTACATGTAAAAGAATGAAATCAGAATACTCCCTAATGCCATGTACAAAAATAAACTCACAATGGATTAAAGACCTAAATGTAAGGCCGGACACTATAAAGCCCTTAGAGGAAAACATAGGCAGAACACTCTTTGACGTAAATAGCAGCAAGATCTTTTTTGACCCACCTCCTAGAGTAATGAAAATTAACAAAAGTAAACAAGTGGGACCTAATGAAACTTAAAAGATTTTGCATAGCAAAGGAAACCATGAACAAGACAGACAACCCTCAGAATGGGAGAATCCTCAGAATGGGAGAATATATTTGCAAACGAAGCAACTGACAAGTGATTCATCTCCAAAACATACAAACAGCTCATACAGCTCAATATCAAAAAACAAACAACCCAATCAAAAAATGGGCAGAAGATCTAAATACACATTTCTCCAAAGAAGACATACAGATGGCCAATAGGAACATGAAAAGATGCTCAACATCACAAATTATTAGAGAAACGGAAATCAAAACTACAATAAGGTACCACCTCACACCAGTCAGAATGGCCATCATAAAAAACTCTACAAATAACAAATGCTAGAGAGGGTGTGGAGAACAGGGAACCCTCTTGCACTGTTGGTGGGAATGTAAATTGGTAGAGCCACTATGGAGAACAGTATAGAGGTTCCTTAAAAAACTTAAAGTAGGGGGCTTCCCTGGTGGCACAATGGTTGAGAGTCCACCTGCCAATGCCGGGGAAACGGGTTCGTGCCCCGGTTCGGGAGGATCCCACATGCCGCGGAGCAGCTGGGCCCGTGAGCCAATGGCTGCTGAACCTGCGCGTCTGGAGCCTGTGCTCCACAACGGGAGAGGCCACAACAGTGAGAGGCCCACGTACCGCAAAGAAAAAACCTTAAAGTAGAGTTACCATATAATCCAGCAATGCCTGGGTATATAAATGAAAAATATGAAAACACTAATTTGAACAGATACATGCACCCCAATGTTCATAACAGCATTATTTACAATTGCCAAGATATGGAAACAACCTGAATGTCCATTAACAGATGAATGGATAAAGAAGATGTGGTGTATATATATACAATGGAAAACTACTCAGCCATAAAAAAGAAATGTTGCATTTGCAACAACGTGGATGGACTTGCAGAGTATTATTCTAAGTGAAATAACTCAGAAAAAGACAAATACTGTATGATATCACTTATAAGTAGAATCTAAAAAATAAACTAGTGAATGTAACAAAAAAACAGACTCAAATATAGACAACAACCTAGTAGTTATCAATGAAGAGATGGAAGGAGGAGGGGCAAGTTATGGGTTGGGGATTAAGAGGTACAAACTAACTACTATGTATAAAATAAATAAGCTACAGGGACATATTGTATAACACAGGAAATATAGCCAATATTTTATAATAACTATAAATGGAGTATAACATTTAAAATTATGAATCACTGTTGTATATCTCAAACATATAATATTGGACAGCAACTATACCTCAAATAAATAAATAAATAAAAATTTTAAAAGGTAACATACTCATTGTAAAAATACTGTAAAAACAGGAAAACACAAAGATTAAAAGATAAATCAACGATTCAGGGAAAAAAAGGGACCTCTGTGAGAGGTCTCTATATAATCTACATAGATAGAAAAATTATAAAACATTACTGAGACATTCTAGTAGACCTAAATGAAGAAAAATACCATGTTCAAAGATTGGAAGACTTGGGCTTCCCTGGTGGCGCAGTGGTTGAGACTCCGCCTGCCAATGCAGGGGACGCGGGTTCGTGCCCCGGTCCGGGAAGATCCCACATGCCGCGGAGCGGCTGGGCCCATGAGCCATGGCCGCTGAGCCTGCACGTCTGGAGCCTGTGCTCCGCAACGGGAGAGGCCACAACAGTGAGAGGCCCATGTACAGAAAACAAACAAACAAACAACAAAAAAAAAAGATTGGAAGACTTGATCTTGTTAATGACAGTTCTCCCAAAATTGCTACATAGACTCAATACAGTTCCAATTTCAATGCAATGCAAGTCTAGTCAAAATCTCAGCAGGTGTCTTTTGGAGAATGACAAGCTAATATTTATATTGAAATACAAAAGGCCAAGAACTGCAGACACTCTTAAAGAAAAAGAAAAACAGGGTATCAGCTACAGCATTATACATATAAAGCTATTAAGCTTTAGTTAAAGTAGCGTAATATTGGTGCAGGAATGCAATGGAACAGAATAGAGGGCCCACAAAAAGACCATTCATTTGGTGACCATATAGAACATTGGACAAAGGTCAGACTCTCACTAAAAGGTACAGGGGAAAGTTGTCATCCACATGGGGGAAAACATAACTAAGCACTATGTCACAGTATAAAGAAGAATCAAATCCAAGTAGACTAAAGACTTAGCTGTGAAAGTCAAAACTACAGCAGTTTGTTCATTTAACTGAGGTATAATTAAAATGCAACATTGTATTCACTTCCAGTTTACAACTTCATGATTCAATATTTGTATCAAAACTTTTTAGAAGAAAATACCTCATGATATCCAGGTGGGAAAAGATTTGTCCAATACTAAATGAAAAGATTGAAAAATTCAACTGCCATGAAATTAAGAAATTCAATTAAGACACAAAATGAGTGATAAGTCACAAAGTGGGAGAGGATAGTTGAAACACAAATAAATGATAAACAGCTGGTATCCAGAATCCAGCAAAAAATTCCTACAAATCTTTTTTTTTTTTTTTTTTGTGGTATGCGGGCCTCTCACTGTTGTGGCCTCTCCCGTAGCGGAGCACAGGCGCCGGACGCACCGGCTCAGCGGCCATGGCTCACGGGCCCAGCCGCTCCGCGGCATGTGGGATCTTCCCGGACCGGGGCACAAACCCGTGTCCCCTGCATCAGCAGGCGGATTCTCAACCACTGTGCCACCAGGGAAGCCCTACAAATCTATTTATTAAAAGACCACCTAGGGACTTCCCTGGTGGTCCAGTGGTAAAGAATCCGCCTTACAACGCAGGGTACGTGGGTTCAGTCTCTAGTCCAGGAACTAAGATCCCACACACCATGGGGCAACTAAGCCCATGCACCACAACTACTGAGCCCGTGTGCTTCAACAAGAGAGCCCATTCGCTGCAAACTCTAGAGCCCATGAACTCTGGAGTCCACGTGCCACAACTACAGAGGCCACGTGCCCTGGAGCCCCTGCACCACAACTAGAGAGAGAAAACCCACATACCACAACTCGAGAGAAGCCCACACGCCACAGTGAAGAGCCCATGTGCTGCAATGACAGATCCCACATGCCTCAGTGAATATCCCACATGCCACAGCTAGACCTCATGCAGCCAAAAATATAATAATAAAAATAAATTAATAAAATAAAATAAAAGACAGACTTGGACAAAAGGGCAAACCCTTGAATAAGCAATTCACTAGAAGAACGATCAATAAACATGAAAATGTTATCACCTTATTTGTAACCAGGGAAAATGCAAATTAAAATTAATGCGAGATAACACTATATGCCCACTAGCTTGGCAGTAATTTCAAAGTTTGACAATAGCAAGTGTTGACAAGGGTATGGAAAAACAAAAACTCTCACTGTTGCTGGTGTAAGTATAAATTGATAAAATCACTTCAGAAAACAGCTGGCATTTATCTAGTAAAGTTGGATATACTATACACACTCCAGTTCAAGATATTTAAGATATTCATGTATATGGACACCAGGATACATGCTGGTAATACATTTACATAACAGTACAATTGGCTTTGGTCCCAAGCAAGAAACAACCAAAATGTCCATTAATAGGAGAATGGACAAACCTGTAGAGAGAAGATGGAGGAAGAGTAAGATGTGGAGATCACCTTCCTCCCCACAGATACAACAGAAATACATCTACACGTGGAACTGCTCATATAGAACACCCACTGAATGCTGGCAGAAGACCTCAGACCTTCCAAAAGGCAAGAAACTACCCACGTACCTGGGTAGGGTAAAAGAAAAAAAAGAATAAACAGAGACAAAAGAATAGGGATGGGACCTGCACCAGTAGGAGGGAGCTGTGAAGGAGGAAAGGTTCCCACACACTAGAAGCCCCTTCACGGGCGGAGACTGTGGGTGGCGGAGGTGGGGAGCTTCGGGGCCACAGAGGAGAGCGCAGCAACAGGGTGCAGAAGGCAAAACGGAGAGATTCCCGCAGAGGATCGGTGCCGACCAGAGGAGAGTGCAGTAACAGGGTGCGGAGGGCAAAGCAGAGATTCCCACAGAGGATCGGTGCCGACCAGCACTCACCAGCCCGATGCTTGTCTGCTCACCTGCCGGGAAGGGTCGGGGCTGGGAGCTGAGGCTCAGGCTGTGGTCGGAAGCCGGGAGAGGACTGGGGTTGGCTGCGTGAACACAGCCTGAAGGGGTTACTGCACCACGGCTAGCCAGGAGGGAGTACGGGAGAAGTCCAGACCTGCCGAAGAGGCAAGAGAACTTTTCTTCCCTCTTTGCTTCCTGGGGCGTGAGGAGAGGGGATTAAGCGCGCTGGTAAAGGAGCTCCAGAGACGGGCGCAGAGCTGCTGAAGGGACAAGAGAATTTTTCTTGCCTCTTTGTCTCCTGGTTCGCAAGGAGAGGGGGCTAAGGAGCTCCAGAAATGGGCGCGAGCCGTGGCTATCAGCATGAACCCCAGAGACGGACATGAGATGCTAAGGTTGCTGCTACCACCACCAAGAAGCCTGGGTGCGAGCACAGGTCACTCTCCACACCTCCCCTCCTGGGAGCCTGTGCAGCCCGCCACTTCCAGGGTCCCGGGATCCAGGGACAACTTCCCCAGGAGAACGCACAGCACGTCTCAGGCTGGTTCAACATCACACCGGCCTCTGCGACTGCAGGCTCGCCCCACATCCGTACCGCTCCCTCCCCACGGCCTGACCAGAGCCCCCGTATCAGCTGCTCCTTTAACCCCGTCCTGTCTGAGCGAAGGGCAGACCTTCGCAGAGGTGGGGCCAAGTCCAAAACTGAACCCCAGTAGCTGTGCGAACAAAGAGGAGAGGGGAAGGTCTCTCCAGTAGCCTCAGAAGCAGTGGAATAAATATCCACAATCAACTTGAAGTGCCCTGCATCTGTGGAAAACCTGAATACACAGCGAATCATCCCAAGTTGAGGAGGTGGACTTTGGGAGCAAGATATATTATTATTTTCCCCTTTTTCTCTTTTTGTGAGTGTATATGTGTGTGCAGCTGTGTGAGGTTTTGTCTGTATAGCTTTATGTTCAAGATTTGTCCTAGGGTTCTGACCAATCCTTTTTTTTTTTTTTCACTTAAAAATTTTTTCTTCTTAATAATTATTTTTATTTTAATAACTATTTTATCCTACTTTATTTTATCTTCTTTCTTTCTTTCATTCTTCCTTTTTTCTTTTCTTCCTTCCTCGCTCCCTCCCTTCCTCCCTCACTTTCTTCCTCCCTTCCTTCCCCTCTTCCTTCCTTTCTTTCCTTCCTTCCTTCCTTTCCTTTCTATTTTTTCTCCCTTTTATTTTGAGCCGTGTGGATTAAAGGCTCTTGGTGATCCAGCCAGTCATCAGGGCTGTGTCTCTGAGGTGGGAGAACCAACCTAAGGACACTGGTCCACAAGAGACCTCCCAGCTTCACGTGATATCAAACGGCGAAAATTTCCCAGAGATTTCCATCTCAACACCAAGACCCAGCTTCACTCAACGACCAGCAAGCTACAGTGCTGGACACCCTATGCCCAACAACTAGCAAGACAGGACTGCAGCCCCATCAATTAGCAGAGAGGCTGCCTAAAATTATAATAGGGCTACAGAAACCCCAAAACACACCACCAGACGTGGACCTGCACACCAGAAAGACAAGATCCAGCCTCATCCAACAGAACACAGGCAATAGTCACTCCAACCAGGAAACCTACTCAACCCACTGAACCAACCTGAGCCACTGGAGACAGCCACCAAAAATAACAGGAGCTATGAACCTGCAGCCTGCAAAAAGGAGACCCCAAACACAGTAAGATAAGCAAAATGAAAAGACTGAACAACACACAGCAGATGAAACAGCAAGGTGAAAACCGACCAGACCTAACAAACGATGAGGAAATAGGCAGTCTACCTGAAAAAGAATTCAGAATAATGATAGTAAAGATGATCCAAAATCTTGGAAATAGAATAGACAAAATGCAAGAAACATTCAACAAGGACCTAGAAGAAATAAAGAGGAAGCAAGCAATGATGAACAACACAATAAATGAAGTTAAAACGACTCTAGATGGGATCAATAGCAAAATAACTGAGGCAGAAAACGGATAAGTAACCTGGAAGATAAAACAGTGGAAATAACTACTGCAGAGCAGAATAAAGGAAAAAGAATGAAAAGAAATGAGGACAGTCTCAGAGACCTCTGGGACAACACTAAACGCACCAACATTCAAATTATAAGGGTTCCAGAAGAAAAAGAAAAAGAAAGGGGCTGAGAAAATATTTGAAGAGATTATAATTGAAAACTTCCCTAATATGGGAAAGGAAATAGTTAATCAAGTCCAGGAAGCACAGAGAGTCCCATACAGGATAAATCCAATGAGAAACACACCAAGACACATATTAATCAAACTATCAAAAATTAAATACAAAGAAAACATATTAAAAGCAGCAAGGGAAAAACAACAAATAACACACAAGGGAATCCCCATAAGGTTAACATCTGATCTTTCAGCAGAAACTCTACAAGCCAGGAGGGAGTGGCAGGACATATTTAAAGTGATGAAGGAAAAAAACCTACAACCAAGATTACTCTACCCAGCAAGGATCTCATTCAGATTTGATGGAGAAATTAAAACCTTTACATATAAGCAAAAGCTGAGAGAGTTCAGCACCACCAAACCAGCTCTACAATAAATGCTAAAGGTGCTTCTCTAGGCAAGAAACACAAGAGAAGGAAAAGACCTACAAGAACAACCCGAAACAATTAAGTAAATGGTAATAGGAACATACATATTGATAATTACCTTAAATGTAAATGGATTAAATGCTCCCACCAAAAGACACAGACTGGCTGAATGGATACAAAAACAAGACCCATATATATGCTGTCTACAAGAGACCCACTTCAGACCTAGGGACACACACAGACAAAGTGAGGGGATGGAAAAAGATACTCCATGCAAATGGAAATCAAAAGAAAGATGGAATAGCAATACTCATATCAGACACAATAGACTTTAAAATAAAGACTATTACAAGAGACAAAGAAGGACACTACATAATGATCAAGGGATCGATCCATGAAGAAGACATAACAATTGTAAATATTTATGCACCCAACATAGGAGCACCTCAATACATAAGGCAAATACTAACAGCCATAACAGGGGAAATTGACAGTAACACAATCATAGTAGGGGACTTTAACACCCCACTTTCACCAATGGACAGATCATCCAAAATGAAAATAAATAAGGAAACACAAGTTTTAAATGATACATTAAACAAGATTGACTTAATTGATATTTATAAGACATTCCATCGAAAAACAACAGAATACACATTCTTCTCAAGTGCTCATGGAACATTCTCCGGGATAGATCATACCTTGGGTCACAAATCTAGCCTTGGTAAATTTAAGAAAACTGAAATCGTATCAAGTATCTTTTCCGACCACAAATCTATGAGACTAGATATCAATTACAGGAAATGATCTGTAAAAAATACAAACACATGGAGGCTAAACAATACACTACTTAATAACGAAGTAATCACTGAAGAAATCAAAAAGGAAATCAAAAAATACCTAGAAACAAATGACAATGGAGACACGACAACCCAAAACCTATGGGATGCAGCAAAAGCAGTTCTAAGAGGGAAGTTTATAGCAATACAATCCTACCTCAAGAAACAGGAAACATCTCGAATAAACAACCTAACGTTACACCTAAAGCAATTAGAGAAAGAACCAAAAAACCCCAAATTTAGCAGAAGGAAAGAAATCATAAAGATCAGATCAGAAATAAATGAAAAAGAAATGAAGGCAAGAATAGCAAAGATTAATAAAACTAAAGGTTGGTTCTTTGAAAAGATAAACAAAATTGATAAACCATTAGCCAGACTCATCAAGAAAAAAAGGAAGAACATTCAAATCAATAGAATTAGAAATGAAAAAGGAGAGGTAACAACGGACACTGCAGAAATACAAAAGATTATTAGAGATTACTACAAGCAACTGTATGCCAATAAAATAGACAACCTGGAAGAAATGGACAAATTCTTAGAAATGCACAACCTGCCCAGACTGAACCAGGACAAAATAGAAAATATGAACAGACCAATAACAAACACTGAAATTGAAACTGTAATTAAAAATCTTCCAACAAACAAAAGCCCAGGACCAGATGGCTTCACAGGCGAATTCTATCAAACATTTATAGAAGAGCTAACACCTATCCTTCTCAAACTCTTCCAAAAGATAGCAGATGGAGGAATACTCCCAAACTCATTCTATGAGGCCACCATAACCCTGATACCAAAACCAGACAAAGACGTCACAAAGAAAGAAAACTACAGGCCAAGATCACTGATGAACATAGATGCAAAAATCCTCAACAAAATACTAGCAAACAGAATCCAACAGCACATTAAAGATCATACAACATCATCAAGTGGGGTTTATTCCAGGAATACAAGGTGTCGTCAATATATGCAAATCAATCAATGTGATAAACCATATCAACAAACTGAAGGAGAAAAACCATATGATCATCTCAATAGATGCAGAGAAAGCTTTTGACAAAATTCAACACTCATTTATGATAAAACCCCTGCAGAAAGTAGGCATAGAGGGAACTTTCCTCAACATAATAAAGGCCATACATGACAAACCCACAGCCAACATCATTCTCAATGGTGAAAAACTGAAACCATTTCCACAAAGATCAGGAACAAGACAAGGTTGCCCACTCTCACCACTCTTCTTCAACCTAGTTTTGGAAGTCCTAGCTACAGCAATCAGAGAAGAAAAAGAAATAAAAGGAATCCAAATTGGAAAAGAAAAAGTAAAGCTGTCACTGTTTGCAGATGACTTGATACTATACATAGAGAATCCTAAGGATGCTACCAGAAAAATACTAGAGCTAATCAATGAATTTTGTAAAGTAGCAGGATACAAAATTAATGCACAGATATCTCTGGTATTCTTATACACTATTGATGAAAAATCTGAGAGTGAAATTAAGAAAACACTCCCATTTACCACTGCAACAAAAAGAATGAAATATCTAGGAATAAACGTACCTAAGGAGACAAATACTTGTATGCAGAAAATTATAAGACAGTGATGAAAGAAATTAAAGATGATACAAATAGATGGAGAGATATACCATGTTCTTGGATTGGAGGAATCAACATTGTGAAAATAACTCTACTACCCAAAGCAATCTACAGATTCAATATAATCCCTATCAAACTACCACTGGCATTTTTCACAGAACTATAACAAAAAATTTCACAATTTGTATGGAAACACAAAAGACCCCGAATAACCAAAGCAATCTTGAGAATGAATAATGGAGCTGGAGGAATCAGGCTCCCTGACTTCAGACTATACTATAAAGCTACAGTAATCAAGACAGTATGGTACTGACACAAAAAGAGAAATATAGATCAATGGAACAGGATAGAAAGTCAGAGATAAACCTACGCATTAATGGTCACCTTATCTTTGATAAAGGAGACAGGAATGTACAGTGGAGAAAGGACAGCTTCTTCAATAAGTGGTGCTGGGAAAACTGGACAGGTACATGTAAAATTATGAAATTACAACACTACCTAACACCATACACAAAAATAAACTCAAAATGGGTTAAAGACCTAAATGTAAGGCCAGACACTATCAAACTCTCAGAGGAAAACACAGGCAGAATACTCTATGACATAAATCACAGCAAGATCCTTTTTGACCCACCTCTTAGAGAAATGGAAATAAAAACAAAAATAAACAAATGGGACCTAATGAAACTTAAAAGCTTTTGCACAGCAAAGGATACCATAAACAAGATGAAAAGACAACCCTCAGAATGGGAGAAAATAATTGCAAATGAAGCAACTGACAAAGGATTAATATCCAAAATTTATAAGCAACTCATGCAGCTCAATAACAAAAAAACAAACAACCCAATCCAAAAATGGGCAGAAGACCTAAATAGATATTTCTCCAAAGAAGATATACAGATGGCCAAAAAACACATGAAAGAATGCTCAACATCAGTAGAGAAATGAAAATGAAAACTAAAATGAGATATCATCTCACACCAGTCAGAAGAGCCTGCATCAAAAAATCTAGAAACAATAAATGCTGGAGAGGGTGTGGAGAAAGGGGAACATTCTTGCACTGCTGGTGGGAATGTAAACTGATACAGCCACTATGGAGAACAGTATGGAGGTTCCTTAAAAAACTACCATACGACCCTGCAACCCCACTACTAGGCATATACCCTGAGGAAACCGTAATTCAAAAAGAGTCATGTATCAAAATGTTCATTGCAGCTTTATTTACAATAGCCAGGACATGGAAGCAACTTAAGTGTCCATCAACAGATGACTGGATAAAGAAGATGTGGCACATATATACAATGGAATATTACTCAGCCATAAAAAGAAATGAAACTGAGTTATTTGTAATGAGGTGGATAGACCTGGAGTCTGTCATACAGAGTGAAGTAAGTCAAAAGGAGAAAAACAAATACCGTATGCTAACACATATATATGAAATCTAAGGGAAAAAAATGTCATGAAGAGACTAGGGGTAGGACGGGAATAAAACACAGACATACTAGAGCATGGACTTGAGGATATGGGGAGGGGGAAGGGTAAGCTGTGACGAAGTGAGAGAGTGGCATGGACATATATACACTACCAAATGTAAAATAGATAGCTAGTGGAAAGCAGCTGCATGGCACAGGGAGATCAGCTAGGAGGTTCGTGACCACCTAGAGGGGTGGGATAGGGAGGGTGGGAGGGAGGGAGATGCAAGAGGGTAGAGATATGGGAACAAATGTATATGTATAACTGATTCCCTTTGTTGTAAAGCAGAAACTAACACACCATTGTAAAGCAATTATACTCCAATAAATATGTTAAAAAAATATATAGTAGAATGGATAAATAAACCTTGATATAATCATACTCTAATACTCTGATACCATACAGGAGTGAAAATAATAAACTACAGCTACCTGCAACATGGATGATTCTTACATGATGTTGAATGAGAAATACACATACGTGAAATACATATTATGTTAATTCCATTTACATAAAGTGTTAAACCAGGCAAAATGAAACTACACTTTGTAGAGATGCACATACAAGCATAAATCTACAAGGAAGCAAAGATTATTACAATTAAAGTCAGGATAGCGGTTAACTTTGGAGAAACGGAAAAGGTTGTGATCAGGAAGAGAAAGGAAATTCCAAGGTGGGGGCAACATTCTATTTCTTGAACTGTGTAATACGAATGTTCACTTTATTTATCAAACTGTTCAAAAGTGTTGAAATGTAATTTTCAGCATGTATACTATATTTTACAACATAAAAAGTATTAAAATAAAATGGCTCTTACTCTCAAAGAAACTCAAAGACAACTTTAAAACAACCGTCTCATCAAAATTTTCCATGTGGACTGGAAGTAGTGATTATGTTACCATACTTTTGTATTGCATGTTGTGTCCTAGTTTCACAAACAAAAACATCTATTAGTATATAAAAATTAGCATAACTCCAACTTCTGCCTCCATCTTCAGATAACTATATTCTCCCTGGGAGCTATTTTCATATGGCTGTCTTCCTATAATGAGACTATTGTATATAAAAATCAGCTGTTCTCTGGAAATTAATTGCATTTTTAGAAACTACAAGTGTAGAGAAATCTATTACTAAAATTCAAACACTTTTTCAAGGTCACCCAAATATGAAATAGATATACCTCTAGGAATCCACAAGACACCCAATGATATGTTCTAAAGCTTTTAATCCTATTCAGTTTACATTTCTTAAGAGCTTATTGATTATTTTTGTTCAAACAGTATTTTAATTTAAAAAACTACAAATTGTGATAACTGAGATAATGTAAAAATAACTGTGTTCTCTATTAGTCAGCAATTACTTCAATAATTGCTACATAACTACCACAAAACTAAATGGCTTAAAATAGCAACGATTTATTCCTTGATCTTTGGTTTTCTTAAGCAGAAAATAAATGTAATATTGTTAAGCAGGAAAAAATGCCAGATGAAGATGAAAATGAAGCACACTGCTTTAAATATTTTTATAATAGTTTGTTTTGAAAACGTCAAACATAGCAAAAAGTTGGAAGAAAACTGTGTAGGGAGCATCCATAATTCACCTTCACCACAAACATTCTGATTGCTATATTTGCTTTATCACATAAATATCTTATCAATTAATTCATCAATATATCTTGTTTTTTATGCATTTCAAACTTCTAAGATGTAGCTTTCAGTAAACTTCATCCCTAAACACTTAAACATCCATATTGCTAAGTAGAGGTACTGATATTTCTTTACATTTTTAAGGTAAAATTTACGTGAAATGCACAAATCTTAACATTTGATGTGATTTCACAAATGCATACACCTGTGTAATAAAGCCCTCTCAAGGATTAGAACATTTTGGTTAACCCAGGCATTTTCTATATGCTCTGTATATCAATACTGATACCACTATAGGCAACCACTGTTTTGAATTCCTTATCAGAATAGTTTATCTCATTCTAGAATTTTGTATAAATAGAATTTTACAGTCTATTCTCTTTTGGTTTCTTTCACTTGCATGATTATTTTGAGGTTGATCCAAGTTACTGTGTATATCAGTAATTTATTGTGCATGTTCTCTATTTACTTCTTAATCTTCTGTCTAGTTGAGCTATTTACTATTGAAAGAGGGATACTGAAGACTCCAAATATTTTGATAGAACTATTTCTCCCTTGAATTCTCCATTTTTGCTTCATAAATTTTGGAGTAGTGTTGTTAAGTGTGTGTTATGGTTGAACTGTGTTCCCCCAAAAAGATGTGTTCAAGTCCCAACCTCTAGTACCTCAGATTGCGACCTTATTTAGAAATAGGGTGACTGCAGATGTATCTGTTAATCCCATACTCCTAATTTATACCCCCCCTCCCCTTTGGTAACCATAAATTCAGTTCCTTGAATCATATTTGATTTCCTTTAGCAGTGTTTTATAGTTCTCAGTGTGTAAGCCTTTCATCTCCTTGGTTAGGTTTATTCCTAGGTTTTGGGGGGTTTTTTTTTTTTTTTTGGATGTGATTTTAAATGGGATTTTTTATTTTTAATTTCTTATTCAGGTATTTCACTGTTAGTGTAAAGAAATACAACAGATTTCTATATATTAATCTTGTACCCTGCTACCTTGCTGAATTCGTTTATCAGTTCTAGTAGTTTTTGTGTGGAGTCTTTAGGATTTTCTATATATAGTATCATGTCATTTGCATATAATGACAATTATACCTCTTTCCTTCTGATTTTATTTCTTTTTCTTGTCTGATTGCTGTGGTTAGGATTGCCAATACTATGTTCAATAGAAGTGGTGAGAGTGGGCATCCCTGTCCTGTTCCAGAATTTAGAAGGAAGGCTTTCAGTTTTTCACCATTGAGTGTTATGTTGGCTGTGGGTTTGTCATAAATGGCTTTTATTATGTTGAGATATGTTCCATCTATACCCACTTTGGTAAGAGTTTTTATCGTGAATGTTGAATGGTGAATTGTTGAATTTTGTCAAATACCTTTTCTGTGTCTGTTGACCACGTGGTTTTTGTCTTTCCTTTTGTTAATATGGTGTATCACACTGATTGATGTACATATGTTGAACAATTCTTGTGAGCCTGGAATGAATCCAACTTAATCATGGTGTAGATCTTATGTATTTTTGGATTCAGTTTGCTAATATTTTCTTAAGGATTTCTGCATCTATACTCATCAGAGATATTGGTCAGTAATTATTTTTTGTGGTGTCTTTGGTTTTGGTATCACAGCAATGGTGGCCTCATAAAATAAATTTGGAAGGGTGCACTCCCATTCAATTTTTTGTAATAGTTTGAGCAGGATAGGTATAAATTGTTTTTTGTGTATTTGGTAGAATTCCCCAGTGAAGCCATTTGGTTCTGGACATTTGTTTGCAGGGAGGTTTTTTAAAAAAGTTACAGATTCTATTTCCCTTCTAGTGATCAGTCTGTTCAAATTATCTGTTTCTAATTGACTCCGTTTTTTTTTTTTAATTTTTAAAGAATATTTATTTATTTATGGCTGTGTTGGGTCTTTGTTGCTGAGCACAGGTTTTCTCTATATGCAGCAAGCAGGGGCTACTCTTAGTTGTGGTATGCGGGCTTCCCACTGCGGTGGCTTCTCTTGTTGCGGAGCATGGCCTCTAGGCACATGGGTTTCAGTAGTTGTGGCTTGTAGGCTCTAGAGCACAGGCTCAGTAGTCGTGGTACACAGGCTTAGTTGCTCCACAGCATGTGGGATCTTCCTGGACCAGGTCTCGAACCCATGTCCCCTGCATTGGCAGGTGGATTCTTAACCACTGTGCCACCAGGGAAGTCCCTCTAATTGACTCAGTTTTGATAGACTGTATATTTCTAGAACTTGTCCATTTTTTCTAGGTTGTCCAATTTGTTGTCATGTAACTGTTCACAGTATTATAATTATTATTTTTTTACCTCTGTAGTATCAGCTGTTATTTCTCCTCTTTCATTTCTTTTTTTATTTGGGTGCTCTCTTTTCTTGGTGAGCCTGGATAGATGTTTGTCCTTTTTTTTTTTCTTGATCTTTTCAAAAAACCAGCTCTTGGTTATATTGATATTTTCTTTTTTTTTTTAATCTCTATTTTATTTACTTCTTCTCTGAGCTTTATTATTTCTTTCCTTCTTCTTACTTTGGGTTTTGTTTGTTCTTCTTTTTCTAATTCTTTTAGGTTAGGACGTTTGAGATTTTTCTTATTTCTTGAGGAAGGCGTGTATTGCTATGAACCTCCCTCTTAGAAATGCTTTTGCTGCATCCTGTAGATTTTGTTATGTGTTTTCATTTTCATTTGTTTTGAGGTATTTTCTGATTCCTTCTTTGATTTCATCTTTGACCCATTTTTAAATTTTTTTAGTAGCATTTTGTTTAGTCTCCACACATTCATCTTTTTCCAGTTTTCACTCTGGTTGATTTCTATTGTGGTCAGAAAAGATGCTTGAAATAATTCCTATCCTCTTAAATTTATGGAGGCTCTTTTTGTGACCTAGTATGTGGTTTATCCTAGAGAATGTTCCAGGAGTGCTTGAAAGGAATGTGTATTCTGTTTGTTTTGTTTTTTGAATGCACTATCTTATAAATATTAATTAAGTCCAATTGGTCTACTGTGTCATTTAGGACCTCTATTGCCTTATTGATTTTCTGTCTGGAAGATCTGTCTATTGACATCTATGAGGTGTCAAAGACTCTTACTATTATTGTATTCCTATCAGTTTATCCCATTATGCCTACTAGGATTTGTTTTATATATTTAGGCACTCCTATGTTGGGTGCATATATGTTAACAAATGTAATATCCTCTCTTTGTGTTGGTCCCTTTATCATTATATGCCATTCTTTGTCTTTTTTTATGGACTTTGTTTTAAAGTATTTTGTCTGATATGAGTATTGTTACCCCCACTATCTTCTCATTTCCATTTGTATTAAATATCTTTTTCCATCCCTTCAGTTTTGATCTACATGTGTCTTTTGCCCTGAAGTGAGACTATTCCAGGCAGCATAGTGTAGGTTCTTGTTTTCTTATCCAATCTGCCACTGTGTCTTTTGATCAGAGTATTTAGTCCACTGGCATTTAAAGTAATTATTGATAGGTACGTACTTATTGCCATTTTGAACCTTGTTTTCCAGTTGTTTTTGTATTTCTTCTTTGTTCATATCTTCATTTTTTTTTCCGTTAGTTGTTTGATGGTTTTCTTTTGCACTGGGTTGGCCAAAAAGTTCGTTCAGTTTTTTCCATAAGATGGGCCTAGTAGCACTTAGTTGACTTTAACTTCATTCGAAACAATTTTGTTACTGTATTGTGACAGCTGTCATATCAGCATGCGTTTTTTAAAAAACTTATCAAAATTGGTGAAGTTACTCCTGCCCTGCCACTAGGTTCATCAGTACCGTTATTTTTAGATTCCATATATGTGCATTAGTATATGGTATTTGTTTTTCTCTTTCTGACATACTTCACTCTGTATGACAGACTCTAGATGCAGATGTAGAGAACGGACTTGAGGACACGGTGGAGAAGGGGAAGCTGGGACGAAGAACTGACATATTCACACCACCAAATGTAAAATGGATGGCTAGTAGGAAGCTGCTGTATAACACAGGGAGATCAGCTTGATGCTTTGTGACTACCTAGAAGGGTGGGATAGGGAGGGTTGGAGGGAGGCTCAAGAGGGACGGGATATGGGGATATATGTACACATATATGTACACATATAGCTGATTCACTTTATTGTATAGCAGAAACTAACACAACATTGTAAAGCAATTATACTCCAATAAAGATAGTTTTAAAATTGGTGAATTTTTGTGTAGCCATTTTAATATTGAAGATGAAAGAAAAAAAGAACATTTTCGGCATATTATGCTTTATTTCAAGAAAGGTAAAAACACAACTGAAACGTAAAAAAAAAGATTTCTGCAGTGTATGGAAAAGGTGCTGTGAATGATCAAACATGTCAAAAGTGGTTTGCAGGCTTCCCTGGTGGCACAGTGGTTGAGAGTCCGCCTGCCAATGCAGGGGACACGGGTTCGTGCCCCGGTCTGGGAGGATGCCATATGACGCGGAGTGGCTAGGCCCGTGGGCCATGGCCACTGAGCCTGTGTGTAGGCTCCACAACGGGAGAGGCCACAACAGTGAGAGGCCCACGTACCGCAAAAAAAAAAAAAAAAAAGAAAGAAAGAAAAAGAAAAAGTGGTTTGCAAAGGTTCGTGCTGGACATTTCTTGCTGGACGATGCTCCACAGTCGGGTAGACCAGTTGAAGTTGACACTGATCAAATCAAGACATTAATTGGGAACAATCAATGTTATACCATGCGGGAGGTAGCCAACATACTCAAAATATCCAAATCAAGCACTGAAAATCATTTACACCAGCTTGGTTATGTGAATTGCTTTGATGTTTGGGTTCCACATAAGTTAAGCGAAAAAAACCTTCTTGACCTTATTTTCACATGTGAGTCTCTACTTAAACATAACAAAAATGTTTCATTTTTAAAACAAATTGTGATGGGCGATGAAAAGTGGATACTGTACAATAATGTGGAATGGAAGAGATCGTGGGGCAAGCAAAATGAACCACCACCAACCACACCAAAGGCCAGTCTTCATCCAAAGAAGATGATGTTGTATATTGTGGGAATGGAAGGGAGTCCTCTATTATAAGCTCCTTCTGGAAAACCAAACAATTAATTCCAACAAGCACTGCTCCCAATGAGACCAACTGAAGGCAACACTCAACGAAAAGCATCCGGAATTAAGTCAACAGAAAATGCATAATCTTCCATCAGGATAATGCAAGACTGCATGTTTCTTTGATGACCAGGCAAAAACTGTTACAGTTTAGCTGAGAAGTTCTGATTCAACTGCCATATTCACCAGACACTGCAACTTCGGATTTCCATTTATTTCTGTCTTTACAAAATTCTCTTAATGGAAAAAATTTCAATTCTCTGGAAGCTGTAAAAGGCACCTGGAACAGTTCTTTGCTCAAAAAGATAAAAAATTTTCAGAAGATGGAATTATGAAGTTGCCTGAAAAATGGCAGAAGGTAGTAGAACAAAATGGTGAATATGTTGTTCAATAAAGTTCTTGGTGAAAATGAAAATTTAAAAACTGAAGGAATGGGACTTCCCTGGTGGCACAGTGGTTAGGAGTCCACCTGCCAATGCAGGAGACACGGGTTCGGTCCCTGGTCCGGGAAGATCCCATATGCCCCAGAGCAACTAAGCCCGTGTGCCACAGCTGCTGAGCCTGCGCTCTAGAGCCCAAGAGCCACAGCTACTGAAGCCAGAGTGCCTGGAGCCTGTGCTCTGCAGCAAGAGAGGCCATGGCAATTAGAAACCTGCGCACAATGAGTAGCCACCACTTGCCGCAGCTAGAGAAAGCCTGCGTGCAGCAACGAAGACCCGATGCAGCCAAAAATAAAATAAATAAATTTATTTTCTTTAAAAAAAGAACAAAGGAACTTTTTGGTCAGCCCAATAGTATGCTTAAGATCCTTTCTTTTGTTTTTTTGTGAATCTATTGTAAGGTTTTGATTGGTGATTACTCTGGATTTCAAGGATGCTGACCCATAACTATATCTGCTTGCTTTAAGATGATAGTCATACAAGTTAAACACGTTCTAAAATGTCTACATTTTTGTACTCCCCTCCCTCATTTTTTTATGTTAATGTCCTATTTTACGTTTTCATGATTATCTTTTACTGCTACTTGTAGTTATAATGTTTTACAAAAATTATTTGATTTTTTAAAATCTATGTAATGGCTTAAGTGATCTTCAACCATATATTTGCCTTACCTACTGGGATTCTCCCCTTTTCTTTAGATTCTTGTTTCTTTTTCAGAGATCTTTCAATACTTCTTTTAGGGTAGGTCTAGCATTGTTGAATTCTTTGTTTTTGCTTGTCTGAGAAATTATTTTTCCTTCTATTCTAAATGATAATCTTGCTGGGCAGAGTATCCTAGGTTGCATGTTTTTCCCTTTCAGGAATTTGAATATATCATACCACTCCCTTCTGGCCTGCAAAGTTTCTGCAAAAAAGTCAACTGATAGGGGAACTGGGGGGTTTCCTTGTAACTCCTTGTTTTTCTCTTGCTGCCTTTAGAATCCTCTTTCAGGGAATTTCTCTTGTCCTTTAATTGGGAGTAGTTCCTCTGTTTTTTCATTTTATTTAACTTTCTCTGTCTCTATTAATTTAGGAGAAACAGTTACCCACTATGGTTTTGAAGGGGTGTTTTTATGTAGGAGCGTCCCTGTGTAGACTGTGCATGTCCAATATTTTTGGTGCAAGGGCTGGTTTTTGTATGGATGCCAGCCATGTCTTTTTCAATGTGTGCTGGTCATTATCCCCTTGAGAGGGGGTGTGACTGCTGTTGTGGTATTCAAAGCTTGCGTTGGACATGAGGCAGGGCCTCCTCTTTGTTCTGTGGCTGTCACCACCCTGTTGGGGGCAGGGTCTACTCCCCAGTTGAAGTAGAAGCCCTGAGGGTTGGGTTTAATCAGGCTCCGTCCTCTTGAGTGTGTGCCCTACCCCAAAGGAGGTGATTGCTGAAGTAAATGAGGCCCATGTGGTCACAGTGACTCTATGCGCTGCCTGTGCAGGCATCCATGGTTCCACTCAGCAGACCAAGGTAGCATCTCTTTTTCCATTGTGTTCATCCCATGTAGTGAAAGGCTGTGGTGTAGAATAGGCTGTGGCTGGGGATTGAGGCACTGTGGCTGTGCTGCCACCTGAGACCTGGATTGCCTCTGGCTGACCTCTCCCAAAACCCATCTGCCCCAGATCTGGCATGAAGCTGTGATAGAGAGTGGACAGAACTGGGGCACTACTGCTGGGAAACGAATTGCCACATGCTACTGCACAGGGCCTGACTACCCAAGATTCAGCACCTAGCTGCTGCACATTCTTGTGGTGCTGCTCAGTGCACGTGCTGACAAAGTGTGCTGTGGCTGGGCCCACCATCATGCATAGGCTGACAAAGAGCTCCTCAGCTCCCCCTGAATCACACCCCCAGGCCCTCCAGGCTGTCTCTACATGGCTAGATGAGTCCTCTCCCAGGGCCTGTCTGCCTGAGATTTGGCACTTAGCTGCTGTGTGTTCTTGTGGTACCACCCCATGTGCACACTAAGAGCATCTGCCTGGCTTGCCCAGCCACCCCGCTAGGTGCACTGACAATGTTCTCTGTGGTTCCACCGAGTTCACACCCCAGGCACCCTGGTCTGTGTCTACACAGAGAGACTGAATCTTTGCCGTGATCTGTGCCGGGTTGTGGTGTGAAATGAGGAGGATGGGGGTGTTCACCCCTTCAGATTGGGAAATGTAGCAAGGCGGCAGCTGACAGTGTTAAGTCTCTTTCCACCCTGATTGTTAGCAAGCCAGCAGGTGTGACACTGCTCCTGAGTAGAGTCTAGGCTTCTCCAGCCCATCTATCTGCCTCAGTGGATTTACCAGTAGGCAAGGGATCTCCCTAGTGTTGAGGATCTATCCATGTGGACCTCCTTTTCCTTCTAGACCCCTCCCAGGGGCACCAGTCCCAACCTGAGGCCTTTTTTTTTCTTTTGTCCTACCCAGTTACATGGAGATCTTTCTTGCAACTTTGGTTGTATAGGAGATCTGCCAGTTCCCAGTTAGTTTTCTGTGAGAGTTGTTCCACATGTAGATGTATTTTTGATGTTTGTGAGGTAGGTAAGCTCTAGGTTCTCCTACTGTGCCATTTTGATCCCCCTCATCCTAAACTATAGACATAGACTTAAAGTCTATGTCATCTCATATTAGTATAGCCACCCAGCTTTCTTTTGGTTACTGTTTGCATGGAATATTTTCTCATTTTTCCACTTTTAACCTATTTGTGTCCTTCAATCTAAAGTGGGTCTCTTATAGACAGTATATAGTTGGTTATCTTTTAAAATACTTTCAGCTTCATTTGCATTCAAAACAATTACTGATATGGAAGGACTTCTGCCATTTTGCTATTTGTTTGCTGTATGTCATATCATTTTTATCCTCTATTACTGCCTCCTTTTGTGTTTAATGGATTTTTATATGGCATGCTGTTTTTACTTCCTCTCATTTCCTTTCAATATATATAGCTTAAGTCATTTTTTCTAGTGGTTACCCTAAGGATTACAATTAATATCTTACACTTATAACAACCTAGTTCCAATAACTATCAACTTAGCTTCAACAGTATACAAAAAATCTACTCTTTTATAGTTCCATCTCTTATGTTGTTCCTGTCACAAGTTATACCTTATATATGGTGTGTCCATTAATATAGGCTTATTATTATCACTTATGCACTTGTCTTTTAAATTATATAGGAAAAAATTTACTAACAAAAAATACAATATTATATTTTATACTTAACTATGTAATTATCCCTACTAGTATTCTTTATTTCTTCATATGCTCCTAATTACTAATGTCCTTTCATTAAAAAAAAAAATTATTTATTCATTTATTTTGGTTGTGTTGGGTCTTAGTTGTGGCATGCGAACTCCTTAGTTGCAGCATGCATGCAGCATCTAGTTCCCTGACCAGGGATTGAACCCAGGCCCCCTGCATTGGGAGCACAGAGTCTTACCCACTGGACCACCAGGGAAGTCCCCGTCCTTTCATTTTTTAACCAAAGGATTCCCTTTAACATTTCTTTTATGCAGTTCTATAACCAACAAACTCCCTCAGATTTTGTTTATCTGGGAACGTCTTGTTTTCTCCATTTCTGAAGAATAGTTTTGCCAGATATGGAAGTCTTGGTTTACAGGGTTTTCTGTTTTCTTTTTTTTTCTCTCAGCATTTTAAATATGTCACCACACTATCTTCTGGTCTCCATGGTTTCTAATAAGAAATAATCTTATTGAGGATCCCTTCCTTGTGGTGATTCACTTCTCTTGCTGCTTTCAAAATTTTCTTTGTTTTTGTTTTTCAATAGTTTGTTTATAACGTGTCTTAGTGTGGATCATTTAAAACTTATTCTTCTTGAAGTGTGTTGACTTTCCTGGATGTGAAGGTTCATGTCTTTCATCAAATATGAGAAGTTTTTAGCCATTATTTCTTCAAATATGCTTTCTGTCCCTTTCTCTCCTCTACTTTTGGAACTTTCATTATGTACATGTTGGAATATTTAATAGTGTTCCACAGTTCTCTTAACGTTTGTTCATTTTTCTTCATGCTTTTTTCTTTCTGCTCCTCAAACTGGATAATTTCAATTGACCTTTTCAAGTTAATTGAGTCTTTCTTCTCCCTGCTCAAATCTGTTGTTGAAACACGCTAGTGAAATTTTACTTTTAGTTATTTACTGAATTCTCATTTGAATCTTTTTTATAATTTCTATTTCTTTATTAAGATCCTCTATTTGTTCAGACATTCTCAACATTCTCCTGGTTTTCTCTAGTTCTTGGTGTATGTTCTCTTTAGCACTTTGAGCATATTTAAGACATTTGATTTTAAGTCTTTGTCTAGTAAGTACAATGTCTGAGCTTCCTCAGACACTGGGGCAGTTTCTGTGAATTTTTTTTCCTGTGAATGGGCCATACCTTGTTTCTTTGCAGTCCTCATATTTCTGTGGAAAACTGGACATGTTAGTATTATAATGTGGTATCTCTGGAAATAATATTCTCTCACCACCCCCTCCTCAGAATTTGTTGTTACTCGTGGTGGGTTGTAACTGACTGTTTAGTAAAACTTTCTAAATTATTTTTGTAAAGACTATACTTTTTTCTCAGAAGTATATGTTTCTTTAGCTTAGTATTCAGCTAATGCTTTGACAGAGATTTCTGGATTCTAGAGCCAAGAAAAGAAACAAGATAAAGAAGGATTTTTCTCTTTTTTCAGATTTGAGGCCAGTCCTTCAACATTTAGCCGGGCCATATACAACTCTACTCTAGCCTTCACTTCCTGCTTGTGCTGAGACTAAAGACCAACCAATATTGAAAGGCTAGGGTCTTCTCAAGTATTTTGTATGTGTTCTGCCCTGGTCATGTGGATAACCTTTTAGATTCCCTGGTATACAAAGGAAATTCTGAAAGTTCCTATTGCCCCAAAGTATCTTACTCCCAGTTTGTCCTCTGAGATTGTGTGACTACTGTGCAACTATTGCTTGTCCCAACTGTTATCTTTTGCCACAACATCTTGTTCATTTGTGGCAGTGGTTTGTCTCTCAATGTGTTTAAGGGATGCCCTCCATGGAGCCAATTCTCCACCCAGAGAGTTCCACATTGGATGAAACAAAGGGAAACATCTATATGTCAAGGAGCCAGAAGACAAATCGAAATAGACAATCAAAATTCTTTGAGAACAAGGTCTATTCTGTTCCCTCTGGGACTAGAAACCCACACCAAGAACACAGGTTTATGCCTTCAAAATCAGGACCAATCTGGGAACAGAGAAGTGTGGGAAAGGTAACTTAAGTGCCACAAAGCTCTCCTATGTGCTTCAGTCACCCTTTTCCTAATAAAGCATTCATTTCATTGCTATAAACCTTTGACTATCTTCCAGGATTCCAATATATTTGATCCTGACAATTTGCCAGTTTTTTGTGGGTGTTTCTAGGGAAGTACAAAACCCCAGAGTTTCCTACTCCATTTTCACTGACATTACTAGTCACACCTCTTTGCATCATTTTTTGTTTTTGTTTTTAGCAGTCACTTGAGGGATCGCAATATATATCCTTAACTTTCATAGTCTATTTGGGGGTTATTTTTGTACTACTCCCCTTCAAAGAATCTTCCAAACATATTTAACTTACCCAATTTCCATTTATACTGTAAATGTCATATATATTACATTTATATACAACATAAAACTCAAAGTAAAAGGTTTTGATTTTTACTTTAATTACTGATGTAAACTTTAAAGAAATTAAGAAAAAGTGATATTTATTTATATTTATCCATATATTTCCCATTTCTGGTGTTCTTTATTCCTTCCTGACGATCTGAATTTCTATTCGGTATCATTTTCACTCAGCCTGAAAATGTTCCTTTGGCATTTCTTATAGTGCAGGTTAGCAGATGATGAATTCTCTTTGTTTCTATTCATCTGAATTAATATTTTGTTAGGTACAGAATTCTGAGTTGGCAGGGTTTGCCCACCAACCCTGCGCGAGCACTGAAATATGTCAATTCCCTGTCTTCTTCTTCCATTACCTCTCATGAGAAGTCAGCATCACTTACATCATTGTTTCCCTGCAGCAATATATTGCTTTTCTCTAGCTGCATTCCAAGTTTTCTCATTTTCTCTAGTTTTCATAGGTTTGATTACGATGTGCCTAGGTGTGGTTCTCATGGCATTTTTCCTGCTTGGGATCTAAAGAGTTTCTTGCATATGCATGCTTAATAATGTCTTTAAAAAACTTTGGGAATTTTTGAGCTATTTTTTTCTCCATAAAAAAGAAAAACTCACTCCACCACACATTTAAAATTTTTTGTTGACTACTGGAAATCATTATCATTCTATGATAATGATTGTGTGACTACTGTGCAACTATTGCTTGTCCCAACTGTTATGTTATCTCTCAATGTGTTTAAGGGATGCCTTCCATGGAGCATCTGAAAATTTTTAGTATCTGATAGACTTTTACATTAAAAGGAGAACTTTTACATTAAAAGGAGAATTAAATCTTCTGAAAAATAAAAGAGGGGGGGTACTCTTATAAACACATTTCACAGGTCAGCATAACCCTGATACCAAAACCAGACAAGGATGCCAAAGGAAAAGAAAATTGCAGGCCAGTATCCCTGATGAAAAGAGATGCAAAAATCCTCAATAAAGTATTAGCAAACTGAATCCAAAAATACATTAAAAGGATCATACACCATCATTAAGTGGGATTTATTCCAGGGATGCAAGGATGTTTCAACATCCACAAATGAGTCAATGTAATACACATAACTTTTTTAAGAAAATGAAGGATTATCATATAACCCTCTCAACTGATGCAGAAAAAGCATTTGACAAAATTAAACATGCACTTATGACAAAATTCTCAACAAAGCAGGTACAGTGGGAACATATCCCAACATAGTAAAGGCCATATATGATAGGCCCACAGCTAACATTATATGCAAAGGTGAAAAGCTGAAAGCATTTCATCTAAGATCATGAACAAGACAAGGATGCCCGGTCTTGCCACTTTTATTCAACATAGTCCTAGCCAGAGCAATTAATCAAGAAAAATAAATAAAAGGCATCCAAATTGTAAAGGAAGAAGTAAAACTGTCAGTATCTGCAGATAACATAATATTATATATAGAAAACAGTATAGGCTCCCTCAAAAAACTGTCAGAACTAATAAACGAACTCAGTAAAGTTGCTGAATATAAAATCAATACACAAAAATCAGTTGCATTTCTATACACTAATAACAAATTACCAGAAAAAGAAATTAAGAAAACAATCCCACTTACAACTGAATCAAAAAGAATAAAATGCTTAGAAATAAATTTGACCCCAAAATTTAACACCTATATATTGAAAACTACGAGATACTAATGAAAGAAACTGAAGTTACTACTAAATGGAAAGAGATGCCATGCTCATGGATTGGAAGAATTAATATTGTTAAAACATCAAAATTCCAATGGTATTTTTCACAAAAATAGAACAATCCTAAAATTTGTATGGAACCACAAAGAAACCCACATAGCCAAAGCTATCTTGAGAAAGAATAAGAAAATTGGAGGCATCATGACTCCTAATTTCAAACTATGTTGCAAAGCTATAGTAATTAAAACAGTATGGCACCGGGATTTAAAAAGACACATAGGTAGTTCCCTGGCGGGCCAATGGTTAGGACTTAGCGTTTTCACTGCCATGGCCTGGGTTCAATTCCATGTCAGGGAACTAAGATCCCACAGGCTAAGCAGTGCAGGAAAAAAAAAAAAAAAAAGACACAGATCAATGGGACAGAATCAAGAACTCAGACCCACACCTATACAATCTACTGATTCATGATAAAGTAGTCAAGAATATACAGTGGGGAAAGGACAATATGTCAATAAATGGTGTTGGGAAAACTGGGCAATCACATGCAAAAGAATGAAACTATACCGCTATCTTACATCATACACAAAAATTAACTCAAAATGGATTAAAGACTTGAACACAAGGCTTGAAACCATAAAATTCCTATTAGAAAATATAGGTGGTAAGCTCCTTGACATAGGTTTTAGCAATGACTTTTAAAATCTGACACCAAAAGCAAAAGCCAAGAGAAGAAAAACATGTGGCAAAACATCAAACTAAAAAGCTTCTGCACAGCAAAGGAAACCATCAACAAAAAGGCAACCTACTGAATGAGATAAAATAATTTCAAATCATATACCTCATAAGGGGTTAATATCCAAAATATAGAAGAACTCACACAACTCAACAGCAAAAAAAAAAAAAAAACAAGCCAATTGAAAAATGGGTAGAAGATCTGAATAGAGTTTTCCAAAGAAGACATACAGATGGCCAACAGGCACATGAAAAGATGTTCATCATGACTAATCAGGAAAATGCAAATCAAAACCACAATGTGATACCACTTTACACCTGTCAGAATGGCTGTCATCAAAAAGTCAACAAATAGCCAGTGTTGGCAAGGATGTAGAGAAAAGGGAACCCTTATGCACTGATGGTGGGAATTGGTGAAAATTGGTGAAACCACCATGGAAAACAGTATGGTGTTTCCTTAAAAGATTAAAAATAGAACTACAAATTCCATTTCTGGGTATTTATCCAAATAAAACAAAAACACTAAGTCAAAAATACATATGCACCCCTATGTTTCACTGCAGTATTATTTACAATAGTCAAGATATGGAAACAACCTAAGTGTCCACTGACAGATAATTAGATAAAGAAGATATGGTATTTTACATATATAATATTATTTGGCCATAAAAAAGAAAAAGTCTTGCACAAATTGATAACACGATGGACTTAAAGGACATCATGCTAAGTAAAACAAGTCAGTAAGTCAGAGAGAGAAAGACAAATACCACATGATTTCTCTTATATGTGGAATCCAAACAAAAAATGAACAAAAACAAGGTCATAGATACAGAACACAGACTGGTGGCTCCAAGAGGCAGGTGGTGGAGGTAGGAGAAATAGATGAACTGGGGGGCTTTTGGGTGCTTTTTTTTCTTTTTTAGTTTAAATAGGTTAAACAAAAATTTTAAAAAGAAAAAAAGGGGCTTCCCTGGTGGCGCAGTGGTTGAGAATCCACCTGCCGATGCAGGAGACATGGGTTTGTGCCCTGGTCCGGGAAGATCCCACATGCCACGGAGTGGCTGGGCCCGTGAGCCATGGCCGCTGAGCCTGCGTGTCCGGAGCCTGTGCTCCGTAACGGGAGAGGCCACAACAGTGAGAGGCCCGCATACCACATAAAATAAATAAATAAATAAATAAATAAATAATAAAATAAAATAAAAAAAGAAAAAGAAAAAAAGAATAGGTATGGAGGGGACAATGGGTCCCTCCAATGTAGGGGATACTGGAAAGTGCCTGAAAGGAAGGTATCCTGCACTCTAGACCATGGAAGGTAGGTCAGTTCCCCATTCCTGGGGTCACCAGCTTTATGTTGTAAGCAGCTTAGCCCCAAGAATGTTCAGAAGCTCCACTCAGAATTCTCTCAGGAAAAAAAAGGAGGGGGTACCAAAAATACAAGGCCTTAGACTTCCAGTAGCCAATGTGACAAGTTCTTATATGAAAATATCAGGCTTTTGGCATGTCCATACTATGGGAAATTATAACTTTAATTTATATGTGGTGATCTTGGGTAATTAATTTGATACACTGGGAGTTTAAAAATATAAATTGCAGTATATATAATGATCCTATTTCTTTAAGTAACAGGAAATATGTATATATTTGTACAAAAATAGCAAGGTATGGAAAGAACCATTTCAAAGTTAACATTGATTACCTAAAAGAGAGTAATAGTTTAACAAATAGTTTCAAAATAATAGTATATTACATACAAATTTAAATGAAATTTGAAAAAACCACCTGGTGCTGGAGAAGTCGGAAAACCTTGTAGACAAGGAAGGTGTACTTCCTTTTGTATCTTCCTGTTTAGTCAAAAGGGGAGTCTACATTTAAGTGGCTGGGGAATGTCCCCAAAGTGCCCCAGGTTGGAAAATCTGCCTACAAGAGGAGACATCAACCACAGTCAACCACACCAAGTCAGGATGGGATTTTCAGCTGTTAAACTGCAGGGGACATTCAGTGGTTTCCCAAATGTGGTCTGTAAAGGACTAGAGAGTCTGGGAAAGGGGAGTTATGAGGCTAACAGGTGAACTTCTGGGACCCCACTGCCACTGTCTGTTTTGCTATTGGGATTTTCATTAAACTTGGGATTCAGCAGCAACAAAAACAAATGAAGTTGAAAATTTCTGATACCATTGAAAGGGACTTTGGAGTCAAATAAAATTTACTTAATCTCCCTGAGTCTTAGTTTCTTCATCTGTGTAATGCAGATAAACCACAACCTACAAGGGCTGTTGTGAGGATAAGATGAAATAATGAAGTTAAGCACTTAGCACTTAATAAATGGTCACTTAAAAGACAAAAGGGTCACCTAACTTGGGGTGAATAACGGGCTTGAAACATTTTACACTGTAGCATTGTCTTCAATTTTCCCTGTCACTTTCAGACATAACGCATTTCAGAGACCTGGGGTGAACTGTCACCATCATGTGCACTCTGAGCACCTATTCATTCTGGGTGCTACTTGTCTCTGTTTGAAAAAGTCACCTCATTTTGTGAGGTAAGGAACCTAAATTCTTATCATCCTGGAGGAAAGAAGGGTGATAGAGACCTATGAAGCTCATGTTTAGTAAGCATCACAGTGGAGAAGACTGCTTCTTGCATTCTAGGCCGAAAAACTGTGAGGCCTTTACTGAACCAGGCCAACCCAGGTAGTCTGTCTTGATCAAAATGGGATAATAAATACAAAGAAACACAGTTTGACATAGTGGCTCAGTACCCAAACTCTGAACCTAGACTCCCTGGATTCAAATCATGCATTGGCCACTTACTAGCTATGTGACCCTGGTGAAGTTGCTTGACATCTCTATGCCTTAGCTTCCTCATCTGTAAAATAATAACTATTGCATATGGTTATTGAGAGGATCAGATTAGTTAATGTATGTAAGGCACTTAGAATATAATAAGAGCTGTATAAGGGTGCTATCTATATAAGAGTTAGCACATATGCTACATTCTACATATACCTAGGCATATATAACTAATCAACGACAGCATTTTTTTCCAATGCATCTGTTTGAGGTGTCTATATCCTTCGCAAAAAAGACACTCGGTGTAGCTGTTAACTGATTAGCTCACCAAATGAAAACTGTTTTCACCTCATAAAGTCAACTGGAATATTTGATTATAAGCAGTGGAGAAAGTCAGTTTACCCATACCAGTTTTCTATACCAAACACTCCACAAGAGTAAAATGTATCCTGATTAGAGGCAAATGATGCCATGTAAGGGAGATTCGGCACCCAGGCCTGGTGTCCTGTTGTGTGGACACAAATGTTTTCAGCTGCTGGAGACAGTCTGTTCACATCCTGAGACAAGCCGCTATGAAAACTCATTTTTGCCTGTCCTCACTCATCATTTGCTAAAGAATAAGAGCAGTTACTAAGCCACAGACCACAATGAAAAAAGTTAGCCTCATAAAATACAGCATGATCCTGCCTGAAAAAGTATGCATACTTCAAAGTCACCCATGGACAGAGACACATAGGTAAGCCACTCGAGGACATTTATTTCAACTAGGAGCATTTACCCTGAGAACCCAGCCCTGGTTAAAGAGAGAGACAGACAGAGAGAGTGAGAGAGGGAATTATGTTCAACATAAATATTTCAAAAATTATAGGCTACAGAAGGTAGAAAATGAAGCTTCCCTACAATTCTCACATTTATTCATAACTACTATATATAGCCAATAGACTGTCATAATAAAGTACTCTTATCTCTTGACTTGGGCTACCTCAGAGGGAAACTAATTGTTCTAAGAAATTAGATATTTTTCCCCAGTTTTGTTGAGAAATAATTGACATACATCACTGAATAAGTTTAAAGCAGAGATGTTTTTAAAACAGCTTCCTCAGAGCTATACATCACTATTCTTTGCATTGTTCAGGGTACTAGCATTGTTTCACATTCTTTTTAACTGTAGGGAAAATCAAAAGTTACATAAATAAAGGAAAAAGAATTTTATGTCTCAGCTGGACGTTAGTAATATTTGCTTAATTATAATATAAACTGAATACTGTGATAAACAAAAATTATCAGGTAACTACATTTGGAGGATGAGATTAGATGAAGGGAGGACAGAGAAGGATGAAAGTAAAAACAACTAAATACATAATTCCTCATCTACAATAGAAAATATATTTAAATCTAAAACTAAAAAAATCAACAAAGAACATAAGAATGTTATTTAGTAATAAGGTAAAATATACAAAAATAAGGTGTTAAATGAATTGAAGATGGTTGCACCTGAGGAGCAGAAATGGCTGCTTTTGGATGCTTCTTTGTTGTTTGTTAGTAACCTGTGATATAAAACATATCTGTGTTTTGCACCAGTATCAGCATATCAATAGTGATGCTATGGGCTAGAAATGCCTCGGGGCATTCACCCAGGCCCACAGTGAGTCCCACACACAGACATTTCCCCTTTTAGAACCACTGCTGTGGCTGGATCAGCCCTTGTGGTTCTTATTATGACTGCAAGACACCTTCAGCAATAAACATCAGGAAACTGAAAAAAAACAACAAGGTTTACTACTCACAGGTCCTGAAGAGTACACAGCACACCTGGGGCTACACAGTGAAGTCACTGATAGAGAAATTTCTCCATTATTTTTGTAACTTTTCTGTAAGTTTGAAATTATTTCAAAATAAAAAGTTTGAAAACAAAAATGCCTTGCAAAAATGTTAAAAGAAGTTCTTTAGAAGATTTGGTGGCTGGCAAGAAACTGCTTCCTGGTTCAGAGCCAGCTGTCTTCTCACTTCCACATGGTAAAAGAGGCAAGGGAGCTCTCTGGGTTCTCTTTTATAAGGGAACTAGTCCCATTCATGAGGTCTCCACCTTCATGGCATTATCATCACACAAAAGTGCCATCTCCAAATGCCATAAGGTTTCAACATAAGAATTTGGAGGGACACAAATATTAAATCTACAGCAAAATGGTGTAGTGTTATTTGAAAATGGATTAAGATTAGTTGTCAATATATACTGCAAACTCTGGGGAAACCGCTAAAAAATGTTAAAAAAAAGTATAACTGATATGCTAAGAAAGGAGAGAAAATGAAATCAAATAAAATGATCAATTAAAACTAAAAGGCGGAAAAAGAGTGGAAGACAAAAATAGGAACAAAGAACAAAGGCAACAAATAGAAAACAGCAACCAATATGGTAAATATTAATCCAAATATATCAGTAATTACTTTGCAGCTCAATGGTTAAATGCACCAATTCAAAGACAAGTGATTGTCAGAGTGAAAACCCATCTAAACTTACCTACAAGAAACCCACTTTAAATATAAAGACTCAGATAGATTAAAAGTAAGTGGAAGGAGAAAAATATATCATGCTAACACTAGGCAAAAGAAAGCAGGAGAAGTTATATTAACTTGCAACAAAGCAGACTTCAAAGTAAGGGAAGTTATCAGGGATAAAGAAAGGCATTACATAATGATAAAAGGGTCAATACTCCGAAAAGACATAACAATTGTTAATATGTATACACCTAACAACAGAGCATAAACTGGTTGAGACAAAAACTGATAGAACAGCAAGGAGAAACAGATGAATCCACTATCATAGTTGGAGACTTCAAACACTCTCTTAGAAATGAACATATACAGCAGGAAGAAATCAGTAAGGACAAACCTGAACTTAATTGTAATTTAAATATATATACATCCCTGCAAACAAAAGTCCAGGACCAGACAGCTTCACTGGGGAATTCTACCAAACATGAAGAAGAACTTATACCAATCCTTCTCAAACTCTTCCAAAAGACTGGATATGAGGGAATACTAACTAAGTTATTCTATGAAGCCACCATTACCCTAATACCAAAACCAGACAAAGACACTACCAAAAAGGAAGATAACAGGCCAATATCTTTGATAAATATAGATGCAAAAATCCTCAACAAAATACTAGCAAACTGAATCCAACAACACATAAAAATGATCACACTGGGCTTCCCTGGTGGCGCAGTGGTTGAGAGTCCGCCTGCCGATGCAGGGGACACGGGTTCGTGCCCCGGTCCAGGAAGATCCCACATGCCGCGGAGCGGCTGGGCCCGTGAGCCATGGCCGCTGGGCCTGAGCGTCCGGAGCCTGTGCTCTGCAACGGGAGAGACCACGACAGTGAGAGGCCGGCATACCGCAAAAAAAAAAAAAAAAAAAAAAAAAAAAAAAAAAAAGATCACACATCATGACAAAGTTAGATTCATCCTAGGGTCACAAGGATGGTTCAACATATGCAAATCAATCAGTATGATACAACACATAAACAAAAGAAAAGACAAAAACCACATGGTCATCTCAACAGATGCAGAAAAAGCATTTAACAAAATTCAACATCCATTCATGATAAAAACTGACCAAAGTGGGAACATATCTCAACATAGTAAAAACTATTTATGAAAAACCCACAACCAACCTAACACTCAATGGTGAAAAGCTGAAGGCCTTCCCACTTCTATTCAACATAGTACTGCAAGTCCTAGCCACAGCAATCAGACAAGAAAAAGAAATAAAAGGTATCCAAATTGGAAGAGAAGAGGTAACATTATCATTATATGCAAATGATATGATACTATAGAAAATCCTAAAGACTCCACACAAAAACTACTAGAACTGATAAACGAATTCAGCAAGGTAGGAGGATACAAGATTAACATACAAAAATTGGTTGCATTTCTTTACACTAACAATGAAATATCAGAAAGAAGAAGTAAAAAAAAAAAAATCCCTTTTTAAATGGTATCAAAAAATAAAATACTTTGGAATAACCCTGATCAAGGAGGTGAAAGACCTATATGCTGAGAACTATAAAACATTGATGAAGGAAACTGAAGATGATTTAAGCAAATGGAAAGCCATCCCATGCTCTTGGAAGAATTAGTATTGTTAAAATGGCCATACTACCCAAAGCAATCTACAGATTTAATGTCATCCCTATCAAATTACCCATGACATTTTTCACAGAACTAGAACAAATAATCCTAAAATTTATATGGAACCATAAAAGAACCAGAATTGACAAAGCAATCCTAAGGAAAAAGAACAAAGCAAGAGGCATACCTTTCCCAGACTTCAGACAATACTACACAATTAGCTACAGTAAACAAAACAGCATGGTATTGTCAGAAAAAAAGACATATGGATCAATGAAACAGAATAGAGAGTCCAGAAATAAACCCACACACCTACAGTCAATTAATCTTGCCAATTAACAAAGGAGGCAAGAATATACAATGGAGAAATGACAGTCTCTTCAGCAACTGGTGTTGGGAAAGCTGGACAGCCTCATGTAAATCAATGAAATTAGAACACTCCCTCACACCATATATAAAAATAAACTCAAAATGGGTTGAAGACAAATATAAGTCATAACACCATAAAATTCCTACAAGAGAACACAGCAAAACATTCCCTGACATAAATCATACCAATGTTTTCTTAGATCAGTCTACCAAGGCAATAGAAATAAAAGCAAAAATAAACAAATGGGACCTAATAAAACATAAGCTTTTGCACAGCAAAGGAAACAGTAAACAAAATGAAAAGACAACCTATAGACTGGGAGAAAATATTTGCAAGTGATGCAAACAACAAGGGGTTAATCTCCAAAATATACAAACAGCTCATTCAACTCAATAACAACAAAATCCAATCAAAAAATGGGCAGAAGACCTAAACAGACATTTCTTCAAAGAAGACATACAGATGGACAATAGGCACATGAAAAAATGTTCAACATCGCTAATTATTAGAGAAATGCAAATCAAAACAACAATGAGGTATCACCTAATACTGGTCAGAATGTCCATCAGTAAAAAGTCTACAAATAATAAATGCTGGAGAGAGTGTGGAGAAAAGGGAACCCTCCTACACTGTTGGTGCAAATTTAAGTTGGTGCAGCCACTATGGAGGTTCCTCACAAAACTAAAAATAGATTTGCTATATGATCCAGCAATCCCATTCTGTGGCATACATCCAGACAAAACTCTAATTCAAAAAAATACATGCACCCCAGTTTTCACAGCAGCACTACTTACAAGAGCCAAGACATGGGAACAACCTAAATGTCCATCAACAGATGAATGGATAATGAAGATGTGGTATACATATACAATGGAAAATTACTCAGCCATAAAAAAGAATGAAATAATGCCATTTGCAGCTACATGGATGGACCTAGAGATTACCATACCAAGTGAAGTAAGTCAGAAAAAGAAAGACAATAGCATATGATATCACGTATATGGAATCTAAAATATGCCACAAATGAACTTATCTATGAAACAAAAACACACTCACAGACATAGAGAACAGACTTGGGGTTGCCAAGGGGGAGGGTGAGTAGGGGAGGGATGGATTGGGGGTTTGGGACTAGCAGATGCAAACTATTATATACAGAATGGATAAACAACAGGTCTATTGTACAGCACTGGGAACTATATTCAATATCCTGTAATAAACCATAATGGAAAAGAAAAAAATAAAATAATTAAGTAAATAAAATCATCTAAACTTCCCCCTCAGGAAACTAGGAAAAAAAAAAGACCAAGTTAAATCAAAAGTAAGCAAAAGAAAAGAAACAATAAGAATTAGAGAAATCCAATGTTCATTGCAGCACTATTTACAATAGCCAGGACATGGAAGCAACCTAAGTGTCCATCGACAGATGAATGGATAAAGAAGATGTGGCGCATATATACAATGGAATATTACTCAGCCATAAAAAGAAACGAAATTGAGTTATTTGTAGTGAGGTGGATAGACCTACAGTCTGCCATACAGAGTGAAGCAAGTAAGAAAGAGAAAAACAAATACCGTATGCTAATACATATATATGGAATCTAAAAAAAAAAAAAAATGGTTCTGATGAACCTAGGGGCAGGACAGGAATAAAGACACAGACGTAGAGAATGGACTTGAGGACACGGGGAGGGGGAAGGGTAAGCTGGGACAAAGTAAGAGAGTAGCACTGACATATATACACTACCAAATGTAAAATAGATAGCTAGTGGGAAGCAGCTGCATGGCACAGGTAGATCAGCTTGGTGCTTTGCAACCACCTAGACGGGTGGAATAAGGAGGGTGGGAGGGAGGTGTAAGAGGGAGGGGATATGGGGATATACGCATGTATATAGCTGATTCACTTTGTTATACAGCAGAAACTAACACAACACTGTAAAGCAATTATACTCCAATAGAGATATTAAAAAAAAAGAATTACAGAAATCAATGAAATTGAAAACAGTAAATCAATAGAGAAAAATCAACAAAACCAAAAGCTAGTTCTTTGAAAAGATCAAAAAATTCATACTACTCTAGCCAGGCTAACTAAGAAAAAAAGTAGTTACAAATTACTAATATCAGAAATGATAGAGAGGACATCACTACAGATCCCATGGACATGAAAAGGATAATAAAGGAATACTTTGAACAACTCTATGCCCACAAATTTGATAACCTAGATGAAATGGACCAATTTCTGTAACACATAATCTGCCAAAACTCACACAAAAAGAAACAATGTTTAGGCCTATATCTTTTTTTTTTTTTTTTTTTTTTTTTTTGCGGTACGCAGGCCTCTCACTGTTGTGGCCTCTCCCGTTGCGGAGCACAGGCTCCGGACGTGCAGGCTCAGCGGCCATGGCTCATGGGCCTAGCTGCTCTGCAGCATGTGGGATCTTCCCGGCACCAGGGCACGAACCCATGTCCCCTGCATCAGCAGGAGGACTCTCAACCACTGTGCCACCAGGGAAGCCCATAGGCTTATATCTATTAAAGAAATTGAATCAATAATGGATAACCTTCCAAAACAGAAAGCACCAGGCCCAGATGGGTTCACTGGTGAATTCTATCAAACTTTTAAGGAAGAAATTATACCAATTCTCTATAATCTCCTTCAGAAGATAGAAGCAGAGGAAATACTTCCTAACTCATTTTCTTAAGGGGTCAGCATTACCATAACACCAAAACCAGTTGACAACATTACAAGGAAAGAAACTACAGACCAATATCTCTCATTAACACAGATGCAAAAATCCTCAACAAAATATTAGTGAATTGAATTTAAAAATTATATAAAAAGAATTGTACACCATGACCAAGTGAGAGTCAACACTCACAATTTAATTAATGTAATTCATCACATCAACAAGATAAAAGAAAATCACATGATCATATCAATAGATGCAGAGAAAGTATTTGACAAAATCCAATACCCACTGATGACAAAAACTCTCAATAAACTAGCAGTAGAGGGGATCTTCCTTAACTTGATAAAGAATATCTATAAAAAAACCTACAGGGACTTCCCTGGTGGTCCAGTGGTTAAGACTCCACACTCCCAATGCAGGGGGTGTAAGTATGATCCCTGGTTAGGGAACTAAGATCCCACATTCCATATGGCATGGCCAAAAAAAAAAATTTTTTTTTAAGAAAAAACCCTACAGCTAACATCATACTCAATGGTGAGAAACTAGAAGCATTTCCACTAATATCAAAAACAACGCAAGTATGCCCCCTCCCATAATGCCTTTTCAACATCATACTGGAAGTACTAGCTACTGCAATAAAACAAGAAAAGAAAAGAAAACATGTACAGTTTGGAAGGAAGACATAAACTGTCTTTGTTCGCAGATTATTCTATCACCTATGTAGGAAACCAAACAACAACAACAAAAAACCTTCCTGGAACTAATAAGTGATTATAGCAAGGTTGCAGGATATATGGCTAATATACAAAAGTCAACTGCTTTCCTATATACCAGCACTGAACAAGTGCAATTTGAAATTTAAAATACAATGCAATTTACAGTAGCATCCCAAAAATGAAATATTTAGGTGTAAATCTAACGAAATATGTACAAGATCTATATGAGGAATACAACAAATCTATGATGAAAGAAATCAAATAAGAACTAGATAAATGGAGAGATATTCTGTGATCATGGATAGGAAGACTCAATATTCTCAAGATGTCAGTTTTTCCTAACTTTGATCTACAGATTCAATGCAATCCCAATTGAAATCCAGCAAATTATTTTATGGCTATCAACAAGCTGATTCTAAAGTGTATACTGAGAGGCAAAAGACCCAGAATAGCCAGTGCAATATTGAAGGAGAACAAAGTTGGAGGACCGATACTACTAAGGGTATTGGGTCATATAAATCTACCGTAATCAAGACAGTGTGGTATTGGTGAAAGAACAGACAAACAGATCAATGGGAAAGAACAGAGAGCCCAGAAAGAGACGCACAGAAATATAGTCAGTTAATCATTGACAAAGGAGCAAAGGCAATAGAATGAAGCAAAGATAGTGTTTTCAACAAATGGTGATAAAAAAACTGGTTATCCACAAGCAAACAAATGACTTTATACACAGCCTTTACAGCCTTCACAAAAATTAACTCAAAATGTATCACAAACCTAAAAATAAAACTATAAAACTCCTAGAAGATAACACAGAAGAAAACTTAGATTACCTTGGGTATAACAGTGACTTTTTAGATACAACACCAAGACACAATCCATGAAACAAATAATTGATAAGCTGGACTTCTTTAAAATGAAAAACGTTTGCTCTTCAAAAGACATCATCAAGAGAATGAGAGACAAGCCACAGACTGGATGTTGCAAAAGAAACATTGATAAAAGACTGTTATCTAAAATACAAAGAACTCTTAAAACTCAACCATAAGAAAACAAACAACCCAATTTAAAAAACCAAGGCAAAGAGTTCAACCCATATCTCACCAAAGGAGACAGACATACAGATGGCAAATAAACAGAAGAAAAGATGCCCTACATCATATATCAACAGGGAGATGCAAATTAAAACAACATGCAAATACACATCTATTAGAATGGCTAAAATCCAGAACAATGATAACATCAAATGCTGGTGAGGATGTGGAACCGGAATCCTAATTCATTGCTAGTGGGAATGAAAAGTAGTACAGCCACTTTGGAAGACAGTTTAGAAGTTTCTTACAAAACTAAAATATATTGTTACCATAAGATCCAGCAATTGCTTTCCTTGGTATTTACTGAAAGGAGTTGAAAACATGTCCACAGAAAATCCTGCAAGTGGACATTTACAGCAGTTTTACTCATAATTGCCAAAACTTGGAAGCAACTAAGATGTCCTTCAATAGGTAAATGGATAAATAAACTGTAATATATCCAGACCATGGAACATTATTCAGCGCTAAAAGAAGTGAGCTATCAAGCCATGAAAAGGCATGGAGGAAACTTAAATGCATATTACTAAGTGAAAGCAGCTCATCTTTAAAGGCTACATTCTATATGATTCCAACTATTCAACATTCTGGAAAATTCAAAACTATGGAGAAAGTAAAAAGATCAGTGGTTGCTGGGGTGGGGTGAGGGTGGTGAAGAGGAGGAGCAGAGAGGATTTTTAGGGCAGTGAAAACACTATAATGATGGATATATGTCATTATACATTTGTCCAAACTCATAGAATATACAACACCACGAGTGAATCCTAAGGTGAACTATGGACTTTGCATGATTATGATGAGTCAAGTAGGTTCATCCTTATTAAAAATGTACCTTTCTGGTGAGTGATGTTGATAATGGGGGAAGCTATGCATGTTTGAGAGGAGGGAGTATATGGGAACTCTCAGTACCTTCCACTTAGTTTTCCCTTGAACCTGTAACCGCTCTAAAAAATTCTTTTTTTTAAGTCGATATAATCCCTGATACTAACAGAATAACGGATAAACACCACAACCTCCACCCCCTCCCTCCCAAAAAAAACCCCACAATGACAGCAAATTACAGGAACTTCTGAAAGTTTAACAGCAAAAGCAAGTCTAACTGGAAGACTGGACTCTGGAACCAACCGTTCAAGCACTGTAACATATAACCCTAAAGGAAGGATTTCCAGGAACGAAGGGAAAAGTTGACTTTTCTCTGAACAGCTTTTATACAGCTTGCAGGTAGACAAACTTACGTAAATCTGATATATCCATTAATGTAGAAGACAAGAGCTTTCCATTTAGAAACTGACCTAAGTTTGTGGAGTAGTTCTGTTTGTTACATATCTTTGCTGAATATCACCATCTTCTCATCTACATAAAGTGTATCATACCAACCTCAGGGGTCTTTTTTTTTTTTTTTTTTTTTTTAGTTATTTCTGAGATATACATTTTAAAGTAATAACAAGAATTACGACATATAACATTACACATAAGATTTTTAGAAATTTCTAAAAATTTCGGAGGTCGTTTTTGATCAATACATTATCGCACGTGTGTGAGAACTCTCAAATGTGTTATTCTACAAATGGCATTATAATTAATAGAAATTTACCAAAATAAATAATGGAGTCCATTTTCTTAAACTACCGTATCCATTCATTACAGGTATGAAAAACTGGAGTAAGCACAGAGGTGGAAACGGGTAGTTACACCCGTTTACACGGGTGTAAGTCAGGTACTGACTTTTTTCCCCAATGGTGTTCCGTCAAGTTTAAGCATTTGGAATTCAGCAATTGTTTTAAACCCTTTACAGAATTGGAAGAAGTAGCTTTTCAGACCGTGAAGTGAGTAACTGACCAGTGGTGAACGTCTCATATCTTAGGGTACCTTTTTTATCCGTCTTTCGCGGGTCTTCCAGGAGCCGAAACGCCAACGCTCGCAAACAAGTTCTAGGCCGCCGAAGCACTTCCGGTCCTCGGCCCGGAGGCGAGCAGATAAGGAGCCTGTCACGCATGCGCGCCCCGGCGCAGCCTCTGCGGAGCGCCCCGCCTCGTTACGTCCCCTCCAACCTCGCTAGAACGGCAACCGGCGGGAGTTTTTCAAAATGGGAGCGCGGAGGCGCCGCCCAGGCCTCGGAAGGTGCCCGGGAGACCTTTCGGTGGCTGTGGTGCCGTCGCCGGGAGCGGCGGCCTAGAGAGCCGAGCCTGATGGACGCCAAGACACGCTGCCTACTTGGAGCGCTGCCTCGAAAGGACTGCGTGAAGGGAGTTAATCCGGGGAGCACGGGCCGCGGCCTGGAAATATGGCGACCTGCATCGGGGAGAAGATCGAGGTGAAAAGACTCGGCAGTCCTCAGTAGGGCGGGTGGGAGTCGGAGTGCCGGGACTCGTCGAGACCCTGGCAGGAAGGGGATAGAGCGCAGCTAACGGCTGCAGGTTGGACGCCGGAGTGCTTTGGGAGGGTCCCAACCGCCGGGGGCCCGGCTGTTTGAGGTCGGAGCGGCCCGCCCCTCTGAGACGCAGGGGCGGTGGGACAGGTGTGTTGCTTGCGGCCCCGCCCTTCTGTTCCTAGGCACCGCGGCTTCATGTCAGCGATCCCGCCGGAGCTGCCGCGCTAGCGAAGGGCAAGGCTATCTTCCCTTTCTCCAAGGGGATGGCGGTTACCTCCGGCGGGAGTTGCGGCGGGATTCAGTTCAGGGCCTTAGCTCTCGGGGGCTGGCTGGAGGTGGGACGAGGATGCTGAGGCTACGCTGAGGCTGAGGAACCAGATCATTAGGGCGCTCTATCTAGAGACCAGCCTGGAAGCTCAGAGACCCGCAAGGCGTCAACATGCTGTCCACCCCAGGCACCTGCTGTATCGAGGTGTGATACCTGCTTGAATTTTGAATGCAAATTCTCCTCCCGATCCATTTTAGCCTCTTTTTTCCAGCCCCTTCCTATTTTTCTTCCTTTCTATGTCGAAAATCATCACACATATTCTTTAATTTTAACTTTTAAGGACTTTAAAGTTGGAAATCTGCTTGGTAAAGGATCATTTGCCGGTGTCTATAGAGCTGAGTCCATTCACACTGGTTTGGAAGTTGCAATCAAAATGGTAAGAATATGTTAATCAGTTTCTCACTTCTACTTTGCAAGTAACTAGAGAGGTTTGCTACTTGAGATGTTAGAAACTCCTTACTTGCCAGCCTTTTCTTTATGCTGTAAAAAACCCATTGCTTAGGCAGAAGACAGTAGTTCCAACAGTTAAACTTAAGGATCTCTTAGGAGATCCTTAACCATGCTTAAATAAGTGTTCTATCTTTACTCATGTTCATTAGATTTGGTATCTGTTCTAATTATACGTACTTAGAGTAATTGGTAACAAAGAACAAGTAATAATTTGTTTATAATAAGAATACACTTGTGCATAGTTCTGTATTACACTGTAAAAAGCTAAAATACTATACTATTCTTGATTGTTAGAAGTCAGTCTAATAGGAGTAACATAAGCAAGTTAAACACCTAAACCAGTAGGAAAAGGGAAGAGAAGTTTTGTTTTAAAGCTTTGCTGAATTTTATTTGTTGTTATTATCATAGATATGATGGTTGAGCTATTAAATTCTTTAAGTTGGTAGAGTGTATTAGAATGCATTGGGCAAGTTTATTGAATGTTCACTCTGTCAAGCACTCTGCTAGGTGCATGGGGAAAATAGACAACGAAATAAATTGATCTCAAAAAGAAGAAGAGGGCTTCCCTGGTGGCGCAGTGGTTGAGATTCCGCCTGCCGATGCTGGAGTCACGGGTTCGTGCCCCGGTCTGGGAAGATCCCACATGCCGCAGAGCAGCTGGGCCCGTGAGCCATGGCCTCTGAGCCTGCGCGTCCGGAGCCTGTGCTCCGCAACCGGAGAGGCCACAACAGTGAGAGGCCCGCATACAGCAAAAAAAAAAAAAAAAAAAAAAAAGAAGAAGAAGATAAAAGGACTTGAGAATATTTTAAAGTATACTTTCTCTTTTCAAAGTTAACATGACAACTTCACATTTGAAAGATTATCATCAACATTTAAACCTCTCATGTTATTTTTAGATAGATAAGAAAGCCATGTACAAAGCTGGAATGGTACAGAGAGTCCAAAATGAGGTGAAAATACATTGCCAATTGAAACATCCTTCTATCTTGGAGGTAAGATACAAATTTTATAGAAGTGGCCAAGGGCATTGAATTTTTCTGTATTATAATTTATTATGCCCTTTTACATTTCAGCTGTATAACTATTTTGAAGATAACAATTATGTGTACCTAGTATTAGAAATGTGCCATAATGGAGAAATGAACAGGTATCTAAAAAACAGAAGAAAACCATTCTCAGAAAATGAAGGTAGGCCTTTCTTTCATTTTTCTTAACAAAAATTTTTTTGGGAAAATACAAATTTTACTCTGTGTAGTTTTGAAGAATGTACTGTTTTATAATATTTAATAAAACTGTTTCAATTATTACTTTGGGCTGTAAAAAGAGATTTCCCCCCCCAAATTAAAAAAGCTGTTAATTCATATAAATAATTCAGGCATTACAGAAATAAAGTAGAAGAAGAAATTTGCTATCCATCTTTTGCCAAAACAACATTTTAAATTAAGTCATTGGTCACAGTTGAATGTGTATCCTTTCAAATCTAGAAAAAGCTTTTTAGAGTGCTGTTGATGACTATAAAGTAGTTTCTAAGTCAAACACAATATCTGTTGAAACCATTTATTATAGAAAATGTCAAACACTTAAGTTGAGATAGTAATATAATGAGCCCCTATGAACTTAGCACTGAGCTTCCAAAACTATCAACTCATTGTTTCATCTGTACCCTTCTTATTCCCCCAATTCCTCAGAGTATATTGAAACAAATCATAGACATCTTTTTACCTTTAAACGATGCAGACTTTAAAAAAAAAAAAAAAACGTAAGCACAAAGTCACTGTCATACCTAATAATTCCTTACTATCAAACACATTGTCAGTTTCAGCTTCCCTAGTTTCTTATAAGTAACTTTTTTTACAGTTCAGATCAGGTTCAGGTAAGGTCCGTATATTATCACACAAATGATTGTTTTCAGATTATCTTACCCTGCTAACTGACATTGCAGGCTAAGATTGAACGCTAAGAAAGGTGGTAGCTGATAGGCTTTTTGTCCATTTGATCTATATTTAACCCATTTGGAAAACAATTTGGTCATATGTATTAAGAGTTAAGGAAATATTCATATTCTTAGACTGAAAATAACAATACATAATAAGAAAATAAATTCATATACATATTGATGATGAATACTGCATTTTTCATAATACTGTATAATAGTAAGGCCTTCTTAAATAAGACAACTTGCAAAAGATAGGAAGGAAATGAATTACCAATTTGACTAATTAAAATTAAGAATGTATGACAAAGGATACTGTCAACAAATTTTTTAAAAAAGATAGGAAGAAAATATTTGTATAACAAATGGCTGTCCAATTAATATTTAAAATATAAGGCATGCCTTAAAAGAAAAGATAATTGTATAGGAAAATGAACAGGGGATGTAAGCAGACTGTTCACAGAAGAGCAAGTATAATTGGCCAATAAACATATGAAAAGATGCTCAAAATCAGGAGTAATCATAAGAATGCCAACTAAAATAATGAGTACCATTTTTTTATCCATTGGATTGAGACTACCTAATTTCAACAAGGATATGCTTGAAAATAACAGGCTTTTGGAGAGTGATTGGCAAAGTATTAAAATACTAAATTTTATCTTTGGATGCAGTGATTCTACTTATTGAATTTACCATAATGAAGCACCCCATATATATGCACAAGAAAACAAGCATGTACAAGAATGTTTATTGCTATATTTTTTTATAATCTTGAAATGACCCAAATATTAATCAATAGCAATTTAATAAGATGGAGATCTATGTGTACTGACATAGAAGTATCTCCAAGAAATATTTCAAAGTGGCAAAAAAAGTAATAAACTATATTTTTATATTTTAAAAACATTTATTACAGTGTATTTCTATAGATTTAAATGTATATAAGCACATGGAAGAAAAGTTTAAAAGAATATATATAAACTGTTAATAGTGACTACTTTTTAGGAGGGTTTGGGAGGACATCAAAGGAAATTCAGCTTGCTTTTCTTTTTTTCTCTTTTTTACAATTTGAATTATTTATGAATTGTTTAATTATAAATATTTTCTCTTTCTATGGACTTCTGGTTACCCTAGTTAATTCTAGTCACTCCCAATTCCTAATAAAATTAAGCTTCCCTTAACTGTATTTAGAAAACTCATTAGTTGGAAAGGACAGAGTTTAAAAGGAGTGCCTAGTTGTCTTAATGGGAATTATTAAAGAATATTATGAAATTATCAGAGTGGTATTTTGGCTGGTAAAACTAAGCTACAAACCAATTTACTAATTGTCACACTGGCATATGTACTTGGCTTTCATAATGTATTCTAAATACTGAATCTTCAGATTTTCTAAATTGTAAGTTTTATTTTTTGCATTCTAACAGCTCGACACTTCATGCACCAGATCATCACAGGAATGCTGTATCTCCATTCTCATGGTATATTACACCGGGACCTTACACTTTCTAACCTCTTACTTACACGTAATATGAACATCAAGATCGCTGATTTTGGGCTGGCCACTCAATTGAAAATGCCACACGAAAAGCACTATACTTTATGTGGAACTCCTAATTACATTTCCCCAGAAATTGCAACTCGAAGTGCACATGGACTGGAATCTGATATTTGGTCCTTGGGCTGTATGTTTTATACGTTACTTATTGGAAGACCACCCTTTGACACTGACACCATCAAGAACACGTTAAATAAAGTTGTACTGGCAGATTATGAAATGCCAACTTTTTTGTCAAGAGAAGCCAAGGACCTTATTCACCAGTTACTTCGTAGAAATCCAGCAGATCGTTTAAGTCTGTCTTCAGTATTAGACCATCCTTTTATGACCCGAAATTCTTCAACAAAAAGTAAAGATTTAGGAACTGTAGAAGACTCGATTGATAGTGGACATGCCACAATTTCTACTGCAATTACAGCTTCTTCCAGTACCAGTATGAGTGGTAGTTTATTTGACAGAAGAAGACTTTTGATTGACCAGCCACTCCCAAATAAAATGACTGTATTTCCAAAGAATAAAAATTCAAGTGATTTTTCTTCTTCAGGAGATGGAAGCAGCCTTTATACTCACTGGGGAAATCACGAACAAGAAACCAGTAATAGTGGAAGGGGAAGAGCAATCCGAGAGGCAGAAGAAAGGCCACATTCTCGATACCTTCGTAGAGCCCATTCCTCTGATAGATCTGGCATCTCTAATAGTCAGTCGCAAGCGAAAACGTATACAATGGAACGATGTTACTCAGCAGAAATGCTTTCAAAATCCAAAAGATCAGGAGTAGATGAAAATGAAGAAAGATACTCATCCACAAACAGCAATGCTAATATTCTTCACTTCTTTAAAGAAAAGACATCCAATGGTTCTGGATCTTTTGAAAGACCTGATAACAATCAAGCACTGTAAGAATAATTCTATCAAAAAGCATTTTACTTTTCGATAAACATTGTATTAGCACAAACATGAAGCTGCATCTAACTAAGGGCTACCTTTTTTCTAACCTTGTCAGATATTCCTGGGGCACTTTTAACTATGACTTCTATTTTTTAATAAGAAGAGAATCAGAATGATTTTGAATTGTGGTTTAAGAATCTCTTAAAATGAGTGTATGTGCTCATGAATGTATTTGTAGTATGTGTTTAATACTTGGGAATTTCTAGTGTCATTTTAAATTTTATATGAAGCAGGTCTCCAGTGCAATATATCACATATTAAATATGTCTGATTCCTAAAGTACTCTTATCAGTAACTGTACACACACACACACACACACACACACACACACACACACACACACACACACACACACACACACACAAAGAAGTTGACCCTAATAGATGAGTAATCATATTATTGACTGCTTCTCACATGAAGGCAAGTTTTTAGTGACTAGTGTTTTTCTTTTTCTGATCTTTGATTTTTATGTTTAAATTAAAAGAGGACAGCAGCCATTATAGAAACGTTGTCACAGTGCCATGGGCATTTTGGCATGGGAATTTAGCTTCATAGAAACAATTTAGTTTTGCAAATGTTGGGTTCTACAGTAAATGTAAAAATTTAGGTATTAATATCAGAAGAGAGCTCCCTTTTTTAGTGTTTTTTTATCTTAAAAGGTTACTACTTGATAATTTTTTATTAGTTTATGAGAAATTTTTTTTCTTTGTTTAGCTCCAATCAGCTTTGTCCAGGAAAAACTCCTTTTCCATTTCCAGATCAGACAGCTCAGACTGAAATGGTGCAACAGTGGTTTGGGAATCTGCAAATAAATGGTGAGTTTTTAATGGACTATTTAATAAAAAGTTAATGACTTGGCCATTTACCAAGCATTGGAGTTTTCTATTTGGGTTTTCTTAAGAAAATAGTGCATTTTCAATAAACTGTTACAATAATAGTAATAATTACTGTTAACACAGTTTGAGTATTTACTGTATCAGCCACTGTCCTTAATGCTTAACATATATTATTAACTTATTAATAATTCTCACAAAAACCATATGAGGAAGATACTATTATTAGCCCTGTCTTACAAATGAGGAAATAGTAGTGTGCAAAGGTTAATTTGCCAAGCTGCACTGTCCATAAATACAAGAGAGAGGAGCCTAACCCAAGCAGTCTGGTTCAGAGACTTTACTCTTAACCCCTCCGCTCTTGCAGCCTCTCTGTAATAGGTACCTACTATCAGTGCCTATAAAATAATCAAAAGATGGTTGACTTTATTTTTAAGTAGAAGGTGATGTGGACCATCATAGTGTACCAATGGAACCTCACATACACTAAAATACACAGCTACTAAAACCTAAACATTTTTAAACAGCTGTCATCCAAGTCATTATTTTATTTATAGATACAGAGTTTGAAAGTTAAACATTTCTCATTATTGAACATGACATTCACAGAAGGTGGGTTGGAAAATAATGATGGAAAAAAGAATAAAAAAGAAACATGGAGAGGAGGAGAGAATTTTTTACTAAGTATCATGTTACCTCAGACAAAGTGCATAATATGGCTGTAATTTAAGCAGAGAGTTGTTATATCACCTCAAGAGTCTATTTTTTTCATGTATATTATTTTCAAGGGCCCAAAAGAGAATTAATCTTCTCATGTGTACTTGTTAAAGATGATAATTCAAGTTTATGTTTTTTAAAACTACAAAACTACTATGTGCTTAAATCTTGCACTTAACCTTCTATTGTGTTTATAGATACTTTTATTTGGTAATATGGACATGTCTGACGTAACCTTGTTTATAATACTCTAGTAGTGCTGCTACAAGTTTAAAGTATATTATTTGATATAAGATATTTTCTGTCATAATGGGAGTTATGGAGGGAGGCACTTAAAAGTCATTTAAGGGGAAAGCTGAGATATAGATTTTTAGAGTTTAGCATTAGAAAAATTGCCTTACAAAGTTTTATATAGTCTAATCATTTTAAGGGCTTTAAAAATAATAATGTTCCCATGTGAACTCTAAAACTATATAAAATTTAAATGGGTAAAATTCAAGAACTGTTTTAGAAATGTGGGTACAAATACATTTGTAATATTAAGTATTAATAATAAACCTACTTCATATATTTTAGAGTGTTCTGGTTTTAGTTACATATTTTGTAAGTAAAGATGAAATAGTCCTTAGCTTAAAGAGAGTGAATTTACATGTTATGTAGAATGATTACCTGGGAACTCCTCTCAAATCTGTATTTGTTGCAGCATTGGCAGTTGCTTTAGTATTAGTAGGTGACCCTAGGTGACTAGTTTTTGCTTTGATTGAAAAATTAATTTCATATTAATATCTTTTCTTTCTTAATCTTAGACTAAAGGTATTCCTTCGCAGCCTGGCTTAAAATGTCCTTTTAAAGTCACTATTTTATTATGCCATATCTTTTTGTTGTTTTTTTTTTTTGGCCGAGCCGTGCAGCTTGTGGTACCTTAGTTCCCCAACCAGGGATTGAACCTGGGCCCTTGGCAGTGAAAGTGCCAAATCCTAACCACTAGACCACCAGGGAATTCCCTTACACCATATCTTAAACTGAAAAATTACAAGCTTTTTTTTAAAACTAGATTTCTTTTGTTCCTCAGGAAAAAAGAAGGCTATTGTAACCAGCATGACATTGTTTTGTGTAGACTTGACTTTTTAATTATTCACTAAATTGCTTTATTCTATGTATATTATAGCTCATTTAAGAGAACTACTGAGCGCAACAGCATTAGCCCCAAACAGAGATTTCCAGGGCCATCCAGATTTGCAGGACACATCAAGAAATGCCTGGACTGATATAAAAGCCAGAAAGAGCCCCGATGCTTCTGATAATGTGCATTCTGCAAAACAGTTGAATACCATGAAATATATGACTGCATTTCACAGTAAACCTGAGATAATTCAACAAGAATCTATTTTTGGCTTAGATCCTTCTTCCGAACAAAGCAAGACGAGGAGTATGGAGCCACCATTGGGTTATCAGAAACATACATTACGAAGCATTACATCTCCTTTGACTGCTTACAGGTTAAAACCAATCAGACAGAAAACAAAGAAGGCTGTGGTATGTCTATTATTTTTCTAAACCATTGGATGATATTTTCCTTGAGTTTATGGTTTCTGGTATCAAACATAATGATATCTTTTCAGTTCCCTATAATGTCCCTGTATTTTTGATACGTACTTGATAAACTCAAAAGAGACTGGGTGTTTATGGAAAAATAGCTGTTGTTTCCTTCTGGGTACTTTAAGAATGGTGAATTGATAGTAATTTTTGAATTTTAAATTATTGCTAATGAAAAACATTTAAAAGTAATACTGGCTAAATACTGTGTTAAATATTATTCACAATCCTAATCACTAAGTTAATATTTAATACTATCTTTTGCTTTTGTTTTCATTATTTCTACATTTAATCTAGTCTCAAAAAGATAAACTAGAAAATATAACCTTTTTTAATATCTGAAACTATTTAAAGAAAAGGAATATGCACAAAATTAAGTATAGGATTTTTTTTTTTAATGTCATGTGTGCATTGGGAGTGGTGATTTTGATGTTTTAATTCCGTCTTCATCCTGTTTGTCCCTGTTTTCCCTTTCACCCAGTCTTGGCTTTATTTGGCTTGCTATTGTCTTTTCAAGCCCTTAAATTCTCCACCCTACCTTCTGCTTTCTTTCTGCTCGCTGGTTATCATTTCACACTTCATTATACCTTCTTTCCTTTGCTCCTTATGTTTCACAGTTGTGCTGAAATACACCTGTGGTCTAGACAATTGCATTGAAGCAGCTATTTAATTTTTACTTTAATTTTTGTTTCTGCCATGGGTAAGTACTCTTCTCTTAACTAATATGTATGTCAGAACTGTTCTGGTAAATAAGAGAATTGTTACTGATTTTAGTTAGTTTGTTTTTTTTTTAGGTGAGCATACTTGATTCAGAGGAGGTATGTGTGGAGCTTCTAAAGGAGTATGCATCTCAAGAATATGTGAAAGAAGTTCTTCAAATATCTAGTGATGGAAATATGGTAATGTGGATTTCCTTTATTATCTTGCAGCTTCATCACTTAAGCATTTAGTATTCCATTCGTTCTATAATGATATTTAAAAAATAATTTTTAGTCACTTTTCCCGATATGATAGTATCTCTGAAATTCAAAAACTAAAATAGTATACTACATACATTTAAATAAATTAGTGTGGTGTAAAAAATAATTATAACTAGGAACAAAATCTAAACTTTAGGCTTAAGTTTAAAAAGCAAAAAAAATTACTTTTAGAGAATATTTAGCATTTTCAATAAAAATAGTATACATGTTAGCTCTTTTTATAATTTTAGTGACAAAATATAGTGCTCTAACTTAATGGCATATAATCAGAATTCTTAAAATGTTTTGCCAGATCACTATTTATTATCCAAATGACGGAAGAGGTTTTCCTCTTGCAGATAGACCGCCCTCACCTACTGACAACATCAGTAGGTACAGTTTTGACAATTTACCAGGTATGTAAATTTACCAGGGAATAAATTTAGATAATGGATTTATATATACATAAACTCTATACTGTGGGTATCATAAATTGTAAATATTTTGGCTTCAGTCAGGATGCAGTTTATGTTCTTATAACTTTATATCTGGTGAGATGTGCTATACCTCACTAATCCAATATTTAGTCATATTTTGTGTTATAATGGTATTTTATTATTTACTTAAGTAAAAACTAACTTTAGAATATTAGTCATGTGTCACACAAATATAATTTGTACACTTGTATAGTTACAGTTTGTCTAGAATCATGTTAAAAATTCAACATGAAGTATCTGGTTTTTGACTTTTGAAATCATTAGTGTGCTACATAATGATCACTTGTAATTGCGGGTAACCAAATTTGGCTCCTGGTTTAGCTTCTGGATATTATGAATTGGGAAATTAAGTACTGAGTAGTAAAACTTCCCTAAGGTAACTTAGAAACAAATAAGAGAACCTATCTAATCTAACTCTGTTAGAAATTAAGACACATAGACAAGACTATCAAATACTATAAATGACCATAGTTACAGGGAACTGCTAAAATTTACTACTCTTATGTTTTACTAATATAAAAAGTGCTACATTTCTTTTCCTAAAGTCATTTGGTTCTGATATCTCAGGTAGAACTCTTTTCATTTCATTTATTAAAACTTTCCTGGAGTCATTATCTTACTTTTAATAAGGAGTCAGTGATTCAAAGTAAGAGATTTTTTAAATAATCATGATACTGGGACTTCCCTGGTGGTCTAGTGGTTAAGACTTCGCCTACCAACGCAGGGGGTGTGGGTTCGATCCCTGGTCGAGGAGCTAAGATCCCATGTGCCTCATGGCCAAAAAACCAAAACAGAACAGAAGCAATGTTGCAATGAATTCAATAAAGACTTTAAAAATGGTCCACATCAAAAAATCTTTAATAAATAATCATGATAGTAATCATCAGATTTTGTTATATACTTCTTTTATTTTATTATATTATACTGTCTTTAGTTTTCATTAAAATAGTAGACGTACATCTCGAAAATATTTTTCTTTGGGTGATGGAACTGTTAACTTTGGGTAATGGGATTATTAACTTTCGACTTGAATTTTTGAGGAAGAGTAGAAATAAATGTTAGACTGTTATGGAATTTATGTCAACACTTTATTCCCTAATGTTAGGTAACTTTTTTGTTTTCTCTCCCTAGAAAAGTACTGGCGAAAATATCAATATGCTTCCAGATTTGTGCAGCTTGTAAGATCTAAGTCTCCCAAAATCACTTATTTTACAAGATATGCTAAATGTGTTTTGATGGAGAATTCCCCTGGTGCTGATTTTGAGGTTTGGTTTTATGATGGTGAGTGCCATTTAGAAATGGTAATTTTTTTCCCTTTAGTTTGTAACTTAGTAGTTGTGGGTTTTCTTGGTTTTTTGTTTTTTGTAAATTCAACACAGTGCGATTTATTTATTTATTTTATTTATGGCTACGCTGCATGGCTTGTGGGGTCTTAGTTCCCTGACCAGGGATTGAACCCAGGCCATAGCAGTGAAAGCTCTGAATCCTAACCACTAGACCACCAGGGAACTCCTCAACACAGCGAGTTGTGTGTGTGTGTGTATGCATCCATACATAAAAATTATACAGCACAGTATACTATATGTCAAATGTTAATCAAAATTTATACATACTTGCTTGTAAACAATGTATTCTCTAATACATATATTAATTCTCTTTCCCCTTTTGGCTCCAGTTTAACAACACTCTGATTGATATTATAAAAAATAATAAACAATATCCTGTTTCTTACTAGAAATTTAAACGGACACATGCCAAATTTTTAGAATAATAAATATCACAAAAGGATAAGGTTGAACCAGAGAATTTTATTTTCTAAATCTATAAAGATGTATACTTTTTAATCTGTAAAGTTTCCTCCTTTAAGGGACACATAGTACATATACTCACACAGTACACATAATTATAGCTGTCCTTCACTTATGTTTTTGTATGAGAGTAGTGGTTTTTTAAAAATATAAAAGTATCAAACTTAAGCCAGTTATATGCGGAAAAGAAAAATGGCCTATATTTTTTGAATACTACTTTGAGAGCCTCATTTTATTAATGGCCAATAAGTGAATGTAAATGTTACCTTGATCTGGGAGTCATGTACTGGGGTATGATAATGAATATAAATCTAGGAATATTTAAAGAAATAATAAAGGATTTTCTGCTTAATTTTTAAGGAGCAAAGATACACAAAACAGAAGATTTAATTCAGGTGATCGAAAAGACTGGCAAATCTTACACCTTAAAAGGTGAAAGTGAAGTTAATAGCTTGAAAGAGGAAATAAAAATGTATATGAACCATGCTAATGAGGTATGTACTGACTTTTAGTAGGATTTTTCTTACCAATTAATAATAATACAAATGACATAGATGAAGTAATGACAGAAAGCACTGTTTTGAAATAGGGCCACCGTATTTGTTTAGCACTGGAATCCATAATTTCAGAAGAGGAAAAGAAGAGTGGAAGTGCTCCCTTTTTCCCAATAATCGTAGGAAGGTAAATGTTTGAAAATTTATTAAGTATGGCTAAAATGTGTAGAAATGTTTTTTTAAAAAAACCAGTTTAGTGTTTACATTATGAACATTCTTTTGTTTCCTATGAATTGAAAGCTTTAAAGGAATGTATTTGACATATCTTTCTCCTTCAGAAAACCTAGTAGTACTAGTTCACCTAAGGCCTTAACACCTCCTCCTTCTGTGGATCCAAACTATCCAGTGAGAGAGATACCATCTCTGAATAGAATGATCATAAATAGTGCAGCTTCTCCAAAACAGGCACCAATACTTAATCCTTCTGTAAGTAAATATATGTCACTTCTGTACTTTAAACTCTTCAATGATTGCCTTATGTCCTTGATATAAAACTAAAATACCCTACTGTGGCCTTACTATCACCTACCTACTTTTCCAGTATCATCCTGAGCTACCCCACACTCTCTGTGCCTAGTTCCTTGATTAAGCCAAACTCTCAGGGCCTTTTCACATGCTGTTCACTTGACCTGGAACTCTTTTCCCGAACCCCTTAATGGCTAATTCTTTTTCATCTTTCAGGTCTCAGTTTAAATACTACCTCAGCAAGGCCCAACCTGACTCCTCTGGGAAAAAGCTAAATATATTAACATATATATTGTTTTATTTTTACTAGTAAAATATCATTAACTGCCTTAATATCCATGATAGAATCATGGTTAAACAAACTTACATTTTTACTCAATGAACTATCATGCCAATAAAAACTATATAGCAATGTAGTAAAATGCAAGATTAAAGAAATAGATCTCTGTGTGTGTATATGGGTATTTGTGTATTCACACACACAAACATACATACTATAATTGCAGCTATGAAAAATTATACCTTGGGAAAAAAAGACAAAAGAAATCTACCAAAATCAAAATAGTAGTTGTGTGATTTTTTTTCCTATTTTATACTTTTCCAATTTTCTGTAATGTGATTGTATTTTTTTAACTTTGTCTTTTAAAAATTAATTTAAGATAATGAAAATCTGGTCATCATCTACTTTTGCTGAAGTTGGCTTATTAGAATGCTAAGGAATAATATCTTCCTTTCTCTTATTGTTTGTAGATGGTTACAAATGAAGGACTTGGCCTTGCAGGTGCAGCTTCTGGAACTAACAGCTCTCCTAGCAGTCTAAAAGATTGTCTCCCTAAATCAGCACAACTTTTCAAGTCTGTTTTTGTGAAAAATGTTGGTTGGGCTACACAGGTGAGAAGTTACATTTCTCTTTGCAAGACAGTTTTTACCCCTTTTTTGCATTGATTATATCATTAATAGTTTTCAGATTTTTTTATTTGTATACAGATGGAAAGCTCTAGATATTGTTGATAACAAATTGCCTGGAGGGCCTAGGTGTGACCTGTTTTTGCCATTTGTTTTTAAAGTAGAGGTCATGATGATGGCTAAACATTAGGATTTGAGAATGTCCAGGGCATAGTAAGTTTTAGAAAGTATTTGTTATCTATATTAATAGAGTAACTTTTATTTGGCAGAAAATAATTTTTGCATTTAAAAATTAGGTCTACATTGAGTTTCAAACTTAAAGAATTTTATGTAGATGTAACCTTAGATTTGTATATTTTCTGAAAGCTTGAACTTCGGAGATGTTTGAGCACAGCACATGTAATTTTTTACTTACCATCCTTTATGGGTGGTAGGAAATAACGGGAAGGGAACTCAGCATTTGTTGAGTACATGCTATGTGGTACCATGTTTTCCACATACATTGTCTCATTTCCCAAAATAAAACCTAGTAAAGTTGATGTTATCTCCTTTCATAGATAGTAAAATTATGGCTCATAATGGATGGTTGACTTGCACATTCCTACTAGTTAGTTTGCAGAATCTGGAAGTAAACCCAGGTCTGTTTGATTCCAGTGTCCATGTCTTCTCTGTACTCTGTTTGGAGTGGCACATTGTAAACATCAGTGACTAAAGAAACCAATTTCAAAAGCAAAGATGTAACATTCTCAAGCAGAATAGAAATTCTTTTGGCCTAAGAACAAAGAATAGAGGGAAATTCTAATTTAAGAAAGTGTTGCTTGGTTATTTCCTAAATCTCTTCTTGGTTAGAAATACTATGGGAAAGAAAAAAAAAAAAAAGAGCTTGCTCAGATATCCTAGTGGAAATGAATGGGAAACAGGATTTGTGTAGAATAATTTTAATTTATGATGCCCTACCTATTAAAGGATTAATCTGAAAAAGACATGAATATTCTCAAATGTTACTACCATCACAGTCCCAAATTTGTAGTTACCTGAAGGGTTGTTTTAGTTTTTTTTAAACGATGTGAAAAACCTGTTAAACATGAATACCTTTTAAGAACTTCATATCCTCTATAGTAATTTTGCTTGCTTATCCCTTTTCAAGTTAACTAGTGGAGCTGTGTGGGTTCAGTTTAATGATGGGTCCCAGTTGGTCGTGCAAGCAGGAGTGTCTTCTATTAGTTATACATCTCCAGATGGTCAGACAACTAGGTAAGTTCTTAAAATACTGGTTGAGATTCAGCTCTTTGCTCTAATTTTGTTTTATCTATATGATGAAATAAATGACTTAATATTGACAAAGTTCATATTATTATTTAAACTGTTAAATATTCATAGCAGCTCATATAGTCTTTTTAATGCATATTTTATGAGTATTTACAGGAATGCAGGGTAATTGGTATGGATTATCCACTCCAAGTGGTTAGATTCCTTTAGCCTTCTTATTCCTTCAGTCTAACTAGGTTGGCCCTTTTCAGAAGTAATGGACTTCTAAGTTCAAATATACTTAGACAATTTACATTAAAGAATATAGAAACAAGGAAGCTTTCTTTTAAAAGGTAACCAGATTATTTTTCCCAAATGAAAGGCTGTATCCCCTGATCTAATGTAAAGTGATTAACGTTTAAAAGACTTTTTTGAATGTATATATTCATTCTAAATGAGGACGTATGCCAGGCTAATAAGTATGCTAGCAAGGAGGATCTGGGAATAGTAAGAATAAGCAGTAGTTTAGTCTCCACATTTCAAACCATAACTTACTAAAAAGAGGTAGGGTGCCGACAGTGCCAGTACAAACACGCTACTTTATGAAAAGTGCATATTGTAGAGAAAATACTTGGTACAAATATAATTTGTGGATATCTACCAAGCTTTTGTGTATATATATGCAGTACCGTCATTTAAAGAACTCATAAAGTGAGAGATTTTGTTAAATCTACTCTTTCAAATGCTCCAGAAAGTGGAAAGATATAGATAAAATAGGTAGAACCCATGTTCAGAAGATAGAAGTTCAGATTTTACTTGATATGGTCATTTGGAAATTTTTAGTATTTAAGAGAAATGTATTATGTGTTTAGCTTAGTGTTTTCTTTAAATTCAGGTCTTCAATTTAATGAGGAATCCAGATTTTCAGCTTGCTTTAGAAATTATAAAGTCCGTTCAAGTTTTTTGACCTAATTTTCTTTTTATTATTTAAATACATTTAGAAATTGGTCTATTTGAAAAGGAAACAGGGACTTTCCTGGAGGTCCAGTGGTTAAGACTTCACCTTCCAATGCAGGGGGGTGTAGGTTCAATCCCTGGTCAGGGAGCTGGGATCTCACATACCTCACAGCCAAAGAACAAAAACATAAAACAGAAGCAATGTTGTAGCAAATTCAATAAAGACTTAAAAAAAAATGGTCCACATCAATAAAAAATCTTTAAAATATAAAAATAAGTAAAGGAAACAAATTGAGTATGCTTAATTTAAGTATCTAATAAATAATTGTGTATGATCTCTCTGAAGTGCCTTTGCCATTGAAGAATTACTGAAAAATATAATGTGCCTTTTGGTACTCTTACAAACCAAGTGACTAAGTTATAATTTTATCTTTTTCTCTTTTGCTTCACTTAGGTATGGAGAAAATGAAAAATTACCAGAATACATCAGACAGAAATTACAGTGTCTTTCTTCCATCCTTTTGATGTTTTCTAATCCAACTCATAGTCTTCATTGATTAAAGCTCCTTTTAGATATATATATGATTAATAAATAACGTTTTTGTTGGCTTTCAAGTAAAGTGACTTTTTTCATTTTAAAAAACTTCTTCAGAAAGCCTTTCTATAAAAGAGAATTTTAATCTATATCATAACGATGTGTGAAACTTGAGTCACTTACAAAATGTAGTGGTCGTAGACTAAAATACGACAACTTTGATCTTAGAACATATACTCCTAAAATTACTGTGTTCATATATTTGTATTGAACAATCTTTTAAAGCAAAAATATAAATGGTGTGTGGTATATTTGTGCTTTTATTTTTTTCCCTACTTCTTAGACATGTTAAGAATCGTGGACAAAACATGCTGGAGTTTCTGAATTTTGAACATGTAAATAATGTGTATTTATGTTACAAGTAACAATGTAAACATGTATATTTGTTTTATATTTATTTTTGTAGCACTAGTTTGTGATGAAACATTTCTGAAAATGCATTTTATTAAAAAAAAATAAATAGTGTTACCTTATCTTTTGATTTATTTAATTAAATACTTAATTTAGGGACTTCCCTGGTGGTGCAGTGGTTAAGAACCCACCTGCCAATGCAAGGGGACATGGGGTTCAATCCCTGGTCCGCGAAGATCCCACGTGCCGCGGAGCAACTAAGGCCATTCACCACAACTACTGAGCCTGCACTCTAGAGCCCACGAGCCACAACTACTGAGCCCGCATGCTGCAACCGCTGAAGCCCTAGAGCCCATGCTCTGCAATGAGAGATGCCACCGCAATGAGAAGCCCGTACACTGCAACGAATAGGTAGCCCCCACTCGCCGCAACTAGAGAAAGCCCGCATGCAGCAATGAAGACCCAACGCAGCCAAAAGTTTTTTTAAAAAAGAAAAATATATAATTTAAAATAAGTTACATAGTAAACTCATTTTCAATTTTTTTGCCTGCTTAAGAGCCAATTAAATTTTTTAAATTAATTTTTCAAATGGTAAGTACATTGTTTCTCTACCTTTATCTGAAAATAACTGTATTTTTTTTTTTTTTTTTTTGTGGTATGCGGGCCTCTCACTGTTGTGGCCTCTCCCATTGCGGGGCACAGGCTCCGGATGCGCAGGCTCAGCGGCCATGGCTCACGGGCCCAGCTGCTCCGCGGCATGTGGGATCTTCCCGGACCGGGGCACGAACCCGTATCCCCTGCATCAGCAGGCGGATTCTCAACCACTGCGCCACCAGGGAAGCCCTAACTGTATATTTTAATGATAAACATTTTAACACTGAAGACCTCAACAATGCAATTAACTAACATGAGGAAAAAGAATATTTGATAGTGGGGCAGCAATTCTTAATGAAATACTCAAGGTAAAATAGGAATAGAATGAAACTACTTAAATATAAAGACTGTTAATGCTTCCTGCTGATTTTTATAATCAGAGAAATATTGGAGCCAATTCCATTAAATAGTCAGGAATACCCAATGTCACAATTATTCAGCATTGTTTTGGAGGTTGTTACCTACAGCAATGAGAAGAAAAATAATAATTTGTAACATAAGTTGCACAGTTAATAAGAAAAAGACAACCCAATAGAAAAATGGGCAAAAGATATGAACAGATAATTCACAAAGGAGAAAATCCATATAATGAATCAAAAGCCATACAATATACTCAACCACATCTGTAGTTGGAGAAATACAAGATAAAAACAAAAATCATTTCCCTTTATGAAAGGTTCGTAAAAAATAATAATAGTGGTAGGATAAGCAGGGTATTCTCAGGTGTTGTTGATTACAGTGTAAATGATAAAGCAATTTGGCAATATCTATTAGAATTATTTTAATACATAGGTAATCCAATTTGGGGGAGGAAAATTATGTAAACCCTTCTCTTAGGATAAAAATATGATTAGAAGAATTTCCTCTTAAAAAGGGAAATAATTAAAGGAAGTCCTAGCTTAATTTTGAAGGCTAAAGACTCAGATACATTTTGCTTTGACAGAATTTAGGTGTATTTTTTTTTATCATCTCCTTAATAAGTCTTAATGTGTCTTTATGTTTCCGGTATTTCTCTTATACATACTATGCAGCTGAATTTTTTCAATCCAATGTAATAAGCTCTGTAGTCTTTGTTTACATTTATTATCATTTCTGATTTATTTTCACTGTTTGTCATTACAGTTCTGTTGCATTTACTTCCCATCTTATTCTGTGTTTTCTACTAACCATACTTCTTTGCTTTTATTTTCCTTTCCTCCCTTCTTTCACATTGAATTTCCTTTTCATATGCATATTTAAATTTTCTTTCAGCAGATTTTTCTTGAATTAAAGTTTTTAGAATTTGTTCTGTTTCATTGCTTTTGGTTTTCTTCTTCAAGGACTTCTGCTATATTGTATGTTAAATCACCTGTGCCTAATTTTTATATCCATCACTTTCTCCACATAATTTTTTTATTTCTGTTATTTTAATTTTCCTCCATCTTTAATTTCCCTTAAGAAGTTATCTATGGCATCTTATTTGCTCTTGTGTTCCTTCTAATTTGTTCTTCATGTCTGAAATTATTTTTTAAGTTTCTTATTCTTTCCTGAGCTCTGCCAGCAATATTTTCATACCTTCCTATTATTTCTCCAGTTCATTGGGAAATTTTCCCATTTCTCAGTTTTTCAAATTACGATGTTATTTTTTAATCTTTCCATTACCTTGTGATTTCTTTCATCTCATTTTATAATACATTGTTTTTATTATGGGCATATCTGTCTGGCATGCCTTTGTTGTCTATGACAACATTAGTTCATCTGCACTTTTCCTGTTTCTCCTCAGTATTTATTCCAGTAAATGGCATCTGCATCACTAGCTACTCATGTCAGAAGCCTGAAATTCATTCTTAACACCTTCTTTTACCTCATCTAATCACCAGTTAATCCTGCCAACTCTACTCTAAAATATATTTTACATGCTTTAAATTCCCAATTCCACTGTCAGTTCCCTAATTCAAGTCACCAGCATCACTCATCTGAACTGCTGCAATAGCCTCCTGCTTGTCTCTAAACGTCTACTCTTGCCTACTATATGAGTCAGGGTTTTTACTTGCAAACATCAAAATCTAACCTAGTTAGTTTACACAGAGAATACATTTATTAAAGGACATCAGCTCACAGACCCTAGAGGAGGGAAAGAGACTCAGGCTTTGCAGCTAAAAACTGGCTGAATCACAATGTAGGCGCTTCCCCAGAAGAAGACATTCCAACAACCCGGCTCAGCACAGATCCCACAGCCATGCTGATGAAGCTAGGGGACTAGGTTCTGGGAGCTCTGACTGCTTTCTCCAGAATTTAGCCACTGACCTTGCTCCCTCACTAAAGTCAGTTTTGCTTATGTTGCTCACTTCCTTTTTTTGCTCAGTTCCTTATGAAGTTTCACATTGGAGGAGTTACTGGCAGAGCCAGAAACACAAGTTCATGGCTTGGCTGCAAAGGTAGAGAGAATGAATGCATTTTGGCTTCTATCTAAAAGGAGAGGCTCAATGTGAGAAATTCTCCAAATGTAGAAGGGTCTGCAGGAAATGAAGAGTGGTCACATACATGGTAAATGTCCTCCACATCCATTCCAATTCTTACTTCACACTGCAGCCAGCTCATTCTAAAATACACAGCTGATTATGTTATTAACTTACATTAAATTAATTGTGGAAATTTAAAAACACATAGAAGTACAGATATACCAGGATAAGGAACCTCCATGTGTCTCCCACCCAACTTCAACATTTTGCCTATCTTGTTTCATCTCTTACTGATATCCTTCCCCCAATGGAGTATTTTGAGGCAAATCCCAGAAATCATATAATTTCTATCATAAAATATTTAGTACCTTTAACAGATAAGGAGCTTTTAAAAGTATAACCAATAACATCTCAGAATTAACAGCAATTCCTTAATATCATTTAATGGTCTAGTTTCAAATTTCTCCAGTCACCTCAAAAATACCCTTTTACATTTGACTTAAAACAAGATCCAAAATAAGATCTATATAATGCATTTGATTTATGTATCTCTGAAGTTTCTTTTCATCTATGACTGCTGATCTCTCAACTTTTATTTTTTCCACGCCATTTTTTTGTTTGTTTTTTTAATTTTAAGAAACTGGACCATTTGTCTATAGAATATATCATCTTCTGGGCTTAGATGATTACTTCCTAGAGGTGGCTTTTAGTTGTATCTTTCATATTTCCTGTAAACTGGTAGTTTAAATCTACAGGCTTGATTAGATTCTGACTCAATGTTTTTTGGCAGGAACACTTTCACAGGTGGTGCTGAGTACTTGCTGCAACAGATCAGGAGGCACGTAATGCTTACCCACTTTTCACGATGTTAAGAGTGATCAGCGCGTTCAGGTGTTGTCGGCTTCATCCATCCTTTGGAAAGTTCCTCAATAATCTTTCACCTCAGTAGTTTTATCATTCACTGATGAATGGTGCCCATATCTATAATAATATTAATATGAAATATTAATATTATTATAGATATTAATAGCATCCTTTAGTGAAATATTATTTCACTACAGGATGCTAGATGGGGTTTTTTCTAATTCTATTATTCCCTTGTCTTTATTAGCTTGGATTATTCTATAAGAAATAACTTTCCCTCATCAATATTTTATTTACTGAAGTTGAGATATAGGAAAGGCAGAAGAGAAGCTTAAGTCTTTATTTCCTGGTTTTTAGAGTAAAGAGTTAAAGCCCTAGCAACCTCCAAAGGTGACCAGTGTGTTTCTTACTTTTAATTTCATTACGAACTCAGGTTTTCACACATTCGATGTGTTTAAATTGGCTGCAGATATTATTCTTCACAATGCTTTAATTGTCCCATTTTTGGCTAGTATAAATAAGTCCCTTTATTTGATTCCTGGGTCCTTTCGGCAAGACAAGCCACAAAACGGAGAATGCCTAAAAATAAAGTCAAACAGGTACACGATGAAATATATCACCTCACTCCTGTTAAAATGGCTATCAAAAAGATAAATATAACAACTGTTTGCAAGTATGTAGAGAAAGGGAACCCTCATGCCCTGCTGATAGGAGTGTAAATTGGTGTGGCCACCATGGAAAACAGTATGGAGGGTCCTCAAAAAATTAAGAACTACCATGTGATCCAGCAATTCCACTTCTGGGTATATGTCCAAAGAAGATGAAGGCAGGATCTCAGAGATATCTGCCCTCTCATGATCATTGCAGCATTATTCACAACAGCCAAGATACGATGGACAACCTAGGTGGCCATCAACAGATGAATGGATAAGGAAAATGTAAGTAAGTGTGTGTGTATGAATATTATTCGGCCATAAGAAAGGAGACCCTGCCATTTGTGACAAGACGGATGGACCCTGAGGGCATTATGCTAAGTGAAGTAAGAAAGAGAGGGACAAATACTATATGATATGACTTGTATGTGGAATCTAAAAGAGACAAACTATTAGAGGCAGAGAGTGGAATGATAGTTGCCAGGGGCTAGGCCCTGAAGGAAATGGGGAGATGTTAGTCAAAGAGTACAAACTTCCTGTTATAAGATGAATAAGTTCTAGAGATCTATTGTACAGCATGGTGATTATAGTTAATAACACTGTATTATACACTTAAAAGTTGCTAAGAGAGTAGATCTTAAATGTTCTCACCACGAAAAAAGAAACTAATTATGTGATATGATGGAGGTGTTAGCTAATGCTATGGTGGTAATCATTTTGCAATATGTAAGTATCAAATCAATATGTTGTACACCTTAAATGTATACAATGTCATATGTCAATTATATCTCGATAAAGCTGGAAAAAAACAAATGACAAAGGGAAAAGATAACCATCTACAAACCAAGGAGACGCCTCAGAAAAAACCAACCCTACTGACACCTTGATCTCAAGCCTTCTAGCTTCCAGAACCATGAAAAATAAATTTTTGTTATTCAAGCCATCCCCTCCAAAAAAAGTACAACAAACAATATAAAGTGCAAATTATAGTGTTTACTCTTAGATTTGAAAATATTTATAACTTAGAGTAGGAAACATTTGGAAAAGTATTTAGAGATATTTTTGCATTTTTGGGTAATACTGATTATCCATATAGATAGTTCTGTCCTAGTCCCTTTTAGCAGCATTCAACTTATGTGAGGTAGTAAAGTATACATAGTGTGATTTAGCCAATTTGTAGTAAACTCGGTAAACTGTTAGATTACAGCTATTTTACCTCAGATTTATTAGCCTGCCTATATTGGGGCTGTCAGGGCCTATCCAAATTTAAAATTCTGCAGTTCTGAGTAGCTATGCAAACACAGATTGAAAACCGTTGGGGTCTTCCCTACCACTACTGAGAGAGAAAAAATAATAAGGTAATAGTTTTTCTCTAGAATTTAAGGGAATTAGAAAATGCCAATAACTTTAACAGTTTGCTGTTCAGTATATGTATACAATAACACATATCTGGCTTATGTTTCTAAAGTGAATTATTTATTAGGACTTGAAAGAAAAAAGTAGTTATCTGTACTACAGGTAGCAAAATCCATCTTAATCTCTTAATACTCTTTATTGCTCAAATATGAGCATTATTCATACACATTCATTAACTTAGGGGTTAATTAGTAAGATCCTGAACTAAAATAAGACAGAAAATGTAGTATTAAAAATCATGACTTGGGCTTCCCTGGTGGCGCAGTGGTTGAGAGTCCGCCTGCCGATGCAGGGGACACGGGTTCGTGCCTCGGTCCGGGAAGATCCCACATGCCGCGGAGCGGCTGGGCCCGTGAGCTGAGCCATGGCCGCTGAGCCTGCGCATCCGGAGCCTGTGCGCTCCGCAATGGGAGAGGCCGCAACAGTGAGAGGCCCGCGTACCACAAAAAAAAAATAAAATAAAAAAAATAAATCATGACTTATAGAAGCTAAGGGAGGGTGGCAGGCATGGTAAGTATAAAATTTAACAGTCATGATTTTATTTCATAAGGAAAACTTTATAATAACAGAAAATGCATTTTTAATAAATAAAAAGGAGCTGTGAATAAAAGTACCTCTATTTAGGTAAACAATTTCTATAATTTCATTCTATTACAGGTAATTCATACAGAATTCTCCTTATGATTTCACTGCATAGATATTCTCTTATTATAATGACTGACGCCTCTGCAGTTTGACTTGAGTATAACTTCAGATTTACAGACCACTGTCTAGTCACTCATAACTTCATGCCCCCCCCCCAAAAATGTCATATGAAGACTATTTCTTTTTTGAGATAAGGAAACTGATCCAGAATTTTTATATTATCTTGCTATTCATAATTACACATAGAATTCCCTATTTTATTCAATATATGTTCTTGTTATTCAACATATGCAGTATCTACAACCTGACTTTAGGAAACTGACTCTTAGCAATCGTCTAGCAGAGCCTTAAAAGAGAAAGTTCCACACAGCAAGTACTTTGCACCACAGTCTTAGCTAGGTTCTTCTTGAATCCTTCCATGCCTTACAGAAAAAGCAAGGAGTCTTCTGTAAACCACACCCAGGAGTGTGATGGTGAGCACCACCATTCCACACACGAGGCTGAAAGCCCACCGTGGACCCCAGGCAGTGTACACTTGGCTGATGAAGATGGGCCCAAGAATCCGTGCTGCACTTCCAGACGCTGTTAACCAGCCCATGTACACACCCTGTTGGGGGAGAAGCAGACCGATACTCAGGTGTAGTTATTTTAAAAGCAAGGATGATGCTAATATTACCAAACTATGACCAACATGAGAATCACTTCCTCCATCTGTTATTTTTAAATTAAATATAAAGTACCTCTCTATAAATACAGCAAATAATGAGCAATAAACTTATCTGATATACTGTTTAGGAAAATAAAAGTGTAAAAGAACAAACACTGTCTGCTGAAATGATTCATACATTTACTTATTAAGGCTACCAATTATTTTGTACCTGCTATTTTCCAGACACTGTGTCAGGTGCTTTACATATATTGTTTCCCACGTTCACAAATTTCTATGATTGGTATTATCCCCACTTAACAAATGTGGAAGCTAAAGCTCAGACTTATCCAAGAGATATGAAGCCCTGTTTGGCTGACTCCACTGTATTAATTTCCACTATACCACAATGTCACTGCTCCAACTACTGTATCCAAAACTATAGCCCATACAATATACCCAAGAATGTGCAATGCAGCATTATTTTTAATATCCTCCAATTGTAAATAAACTGTCTGGCAGCATGGGTTAAGTAAATAAACTATGGTACATTTAATAAATGGAATGCTAAACAGTTGCTTAAAAGAATATGGTCTTATACAGAATAATATCTTATAACAAGAATAACATCTCTACACACATTGACATGGAAAGAAGGCCACAGTATGTTAAGGGGAAAAAAAATCCAAGATGGAAAAAAGGTTTATATACATGAGATATAATTCATTTTATCTTTTTTTAAAAAGGCATGAGGGTGGATATGTTTGAAAAGGCATAAAAAATATCGTGAAGTGTACAAATGAAGTCCACAGTGGTTGACTTTAGTGTGATGGAGGTAAGGATAGCCTTCCTTTTCTGCTATATACATTGCAAATACCTTGAATTTTGTTACAACCATCATGTATTATTTTTGTAATTAATATGCTTTTATTCTTGATTTTGAAAATGTGAAAATATAACTTTATAGATTAAAAAACCCAGAAATTACCAAAATGTTTTACCTATTATTATAGCTTTAAAACACTGACGTTAAAATTTTTTTCTCTTTGCTTTAGTTCAATAAACACTAATTTCTACCTTGAAAATGTAAAACTATCAATTTAATTTTTATAAAGAGCAAGATACTATTTTCATTTTGTTGCCATTTAAATAACTGCTACTAAAAAGAAAAGTCAGAAGTAAAACCTGGAAATAAGCTAAATATATAATAATAGGAAAATGACTGAATAAATGATGGTACATACATAAGATGGAATATGTCTCCATTAAAAATAATTTCCTAAAAGAAAATTAAATGTCATGGGAGAATATTTACAGCGTATTGTTATATTTCTTTAAAAAAGCAGATTACAGGGACTTCCCTGGTGGCACTGTAGTTAAGAATCTGCCTGCCAATGCAGGGAACACGGGTTCGAGCCCTGGTCCCGGAAGATCCCACGTGCCGCGGAGCAACTAAGCCCGTGCACCGCAACTACTGAGCCTGAGCGCCTAGAGCCCTTGCTCCACAGCAAGAGAAGCCACCCAGTGAGAAGCTCACGCACCGCAACGAAGAGTAGCCCCCGCTCACAGCAACTAGAGAAAGCCCACACAACAAAGACCAACACAGCCAAAAACAAAACAAAAAAATACAGAATGGTAGCAAAAAATGTGAGTGCTTACAAGTATACCTCATGCAATTGCAGTGTCATGATAGCTGACTCACCTGAGGTTTTGGACCCAGAATTTTTGAATATAATGTATATGACATAACATTGCAGGATGGATAGCCTATTCCAATTAGCACAGCTGATGTGAGGAACTGGGCCAGATGGATCATGGGGGTGTAGAGGCACCAGGCTTGTTCAACTGGGCAACCAGTTGGTCCTTCATTGTGATCTTCTCTTGGAATCTTCCAAAGAGTAATAATTATTTCTCCAAATGTGGTATTAGGGATTGAATTATTATGTAAATCTGTAAGAACAAAATCAGTACAGTGTATTACTTGTTAATTTAAATGAATAACAGGGGCTAAAATTATAGAATTATGTATAGCTATACCTTCCCACTGTATTTTGGGAAACTGATGTCCCCAAGGTAACAAGATAAAGAAGCCAACCCATACAACAATGAGTCCTCCCAGTAGAATAGCACGCTCGCCAACCCTGTTAAAGGACAGAAAATGTAATTAAAAAATGAAATATTGTATTATAACATAGTTTCATTACTTTTAGAATTTTTAAAACTATAAATAAAATAATATCTTGATACTTTTAGTGATATACTAATTAAAACGAATGCAAAATATAATTTCCCACTAAAAGGAACCAGGACTCCTCTGATAACTGGCTGATATCAGGTCTGGGAAAGAAAATATATAAGATGAGCCTGGACATCTTATCATACCAGAAAGAACAGAAATTACCAGTGACTACTAGGTCATGATTAGAAGGACTCAGAGGGAAATCCCTGGAAGTCCAGTGGTTAGGGCTGTGAGCTTCTACTGTAGGGGGCAAGGGTTCGATCTCTGGTTGGGGAACTAAGATCCTGCAGACCTCACGGCGTGCCGCCCCTCAAAAAAAAGGACTCAGAGCCAATTTGAGGAAGCTGGCTAAAAATATGACAATGTGAATACCAAAAAGAACAGTAATGACAATGGCTTGAAACACATAAAAATGTAATTTATAAATTCATACTATATTAAAATAAAATACTCTTGGTCATTTTTAGAGGATGTTAAGGAACCCACTCATTATTTTAAAAATCAGCTAGGAAAAGGAAAGGATCACCCTGTCTCTCTTACAAAAACTGTATCTCAGGATAACAAAATAGGTAGTGATGGAAAAGTTCTCTTTATAAAGTGTTCCAGCAAATAAATAAAGAAATGATAGAATTAAAATATCAGCATTTTGCATTGATCTATTAATAAATTAATGGATCTAAGGAATGGTCAATGGCCACTTACATCATAAAAAGAGATAAACAAAACTTTACATTTCTCCTGATGTAGGCACATACCACCACCTATAAAACATTCTTGCCAAAAAATTGAACTCAAATCTCATCAAGCTTCTAGATCTAAGTACTAATTTTCAAGAAATATAGTAAACACAGGAAAATATTTAAAAACAAAGACACCACAGGGATTTATTCATCAAGATCCAAAATGTGGGAAACTATAGGGCAAACATCTTAGTTGCTTCAATCTGTAAGGGAGAAAAAGAGAGAGATGGAAGAGATGGAAAAGAAACTTACAGATTAAAAGAGACTTAAGAAACATAAGAGCCTGAGTCAAGTGAGTAAGCTGTGAAATAAAACAATATAAAACAAAACAAATTTTTTAAAAAATCTGAGACAGTGGAGAAAATTTGAATACTCCCTGGATATTTGATGATATTTAGAAATCACTGTTAATTTTTTTAGATGTGATAATGCTGTCATCATTAACTTTTAGAGATACATACTGAAATATTTATGGAAGACATGAAATGATGTCTAACATCAGCTTCAAAATAATCCAGGTATAGGGGATAGGCAGTGTGGAGTAGGTGGAGGTATAGATGAATCAAGATTGTCCAAGGTTATAATTGTTGAAGCTAGGCAACAGATATTAAACATTCAGTACATGATTCTCTCTATACCTTTGTATATGTTTGAAATTTTCCATAACAAAAAACGAAGTATACAGGGACTTCCCTGGTGGCGCAGTGGCTGGGAATCTGCCTGCCAATGCAGGGGACACAGGTTCAATCCCTGGTCCGGGAGGATCCCACATGCTGTGGAGCAGCTGAGTCCATGAGCCACAACTGCTGAGCCTGCGTGGCACAAGTGCTGAGTCTACATGCCACAACTACTGAAGCCCACGCACCTGGAGCCCCTGCCCCACAATGGGAGAGGACACTGCAATGAGAGGCCCGTACAGCGCAGCAAGGAGTGGTTCCCACTCACTGCAACTGGAGAGAGCCTGTGTGCAGTGACGAGGACCCAACGCAGCCAAGAATGAATGGATTAATTTAATTAATTTTTAAAGTGAAATATACAAACAAGATCAAAGATTCCTAAATCAAAACAAACAAACCCAACACCTCCCATTACCCTCAGAATACCTACAAGGCTTCACATCTTTCCAACCTGATCTTCTCCCATTTGCCATTTCTCTCATTCTGCTCTGGCCAAAATGGCCTTCCTGCTTGTTCCTTAAATGTACAAAGCTCAGTCTTCTGGGGCAAGAGAGTTCCAGGCCACTGCATGGCTGTTCTCTGACTTCACTCAGGTCTCTGCTTGGATGTAACTTCTCTTTGAGCTGCCCTCCAGGAGCAGTTAATCAAAACAACACTTCCCCTCTCTCCCAAGCCTGCCTTGCCACTTTTTATTCTCTTCCTCTGCTCTATTCTTCATAGTACCTCCCATGACCTGATTTCACATTTGTGTTTATTAGCTTCCCCACCCCCAGTAGAATACAAGCTCTTTGAAGGACATGAAATTGGATAATCTGTAAGAATGCCTATCAGCAGGACCACTCAAGCTGTAATGCATGTACCAATATTTAACTTTGAATATGAATCTATGTCTACGTCTATATCTGTATCTTGGCCCCTCTACTTGGCTCTATAAGGATAGAAATCTTCGTAGTATTCCCCATAACACCTAACCCTATGCACTGACTCAATATTTGTTAATTGATTTTAGAACTTTATTAAAGTTCTAAAGTATTGTTAAAATATTTTAGGAATAATTAAATCGTTAGAACTGTCTAAATTCAACTTATGTTCCATTCCAGACTATATGAATGAACTTAATTTTATACAAGTATTTTCCGTAGTGTGTTCTTTACAGTTATACTTTTACAAAATGCTTCTTTAAAAAAGTGTTCTGTGATCAAAGTTACAAATAACTTTGAGAAATGCTACGTACTCTTGTCATGAAGGCAATATAGTATATATACTGAAGATTTAGAAGTTTTAGAGTAAAGAAGTTTGGTGATTTTAACCAAGATTTTCCAGACTTAACCATTAATCTTTCACAGCAGAACAATGTTTTATGAAATACGCTTATAGAAATACTTTACATAAAACATAATATACAAAAGATACACTAGAAGACAATTATTCACTTTGTAAAATATCTTGCTTTACCGAAGAATATACTACATGGTACAGATATATGCTCCCTTAATAAATTTTAAATCTGTTTGCAAACATTCAAGGACTAAAAATCATACATAATGACAGAAAAGCTTTATATTATTTTACTAATATATTCATTTACATCGTTAGCACTGTTTCATGTTTCACTTTAAAAAATAAAAAAGACTTGAAATAAAACCAAAGACAAATAACCTACTTTTTGGAAAGTAATTTTATCCCCATGAAAATAATAACTGCCTCAACTCCAAGAGCAGCAAGTATTATGCCATCATATAACACAGCTTGTTCTCTGGTCCAGGCATACATATCCATTGTTAATGGAGTAACAATGCTAAGAAAAATAAAAAAGAAATTATTTTATTTCAATCATAGGCATTGTTACTTAAAGTTGAAATAGTAAGATTTAATAATGATACCAACACATTCAAGAATCTGCATCCCTTTTAACAATGACACCAGATCTACATAAACAAAAATTTTTAAACATTTTAAGTACATTTTGTTGTAACATACACAAGCTACTAAGTTTGGCTGTTTGCATTTTTACTTTTTAATATTTACTGTAATTATATAAGTAACATGTCCAACATTGCAAAAAGTTTGAAAAACAGGAAAAGGAAACAAACCAACCATAATTCCTATCATTCTAATATAATTTAAAAATCATAGTTGTATTTTGATTTAAACTGGTCTCTTTTCAATGAAATAATATTACTATGATTAAGTTATTAACTTACTATGATTAAGTTATTAGAAACTTCTGGGGGCTTCCCTGGTGGCGCAGTGGTTGAGAATCCGCCTGCCGATGCAGGGGACAAGGGTTTGTGCCCTGGTCCGGGAAGATCCCACATGCCGCGGAGCGGCTGGGCCCGTGAGCCACGGCCGCTGAGCCTGCGCGTCCGGAGCCTGTGCTCCGCAACGGGAGAGCCCACAACAGTGAGAGGCCCGCGTACCACACACACAAAAAAGAAAATTCTGGGATTTTTTTTTCTCTTCCTCTGTCTCTTTCATACCTATCTGTGAATGTACATATTTTTCTTCCTACCTCCGAATGCTGCTCTTCCTTTATATGACTATCTGTCTCTTTCCTTGCCAAGCTTCTTTTCCTACTTTCTGTCTCCTTCTGTTAACGGGCTACAAAAATGAATTTTAAAATATTCATTCTTTTAAAAAAAAAATCACCATTTTTAACTTTAAAATCAGATGAGCTGCTTTGGTAGATAGTTCACTCGTTTCTCAATAAGTGAAACATAGAATTATCATATGATCCACTTCCTGGTATATACCCCAAAGAAGTGAAAGCAGGGACTCAGATACTTGTACACTAATGTTCATAGTAGCATTACTTACAATAGCCAAAAGATGGAAATAACCCACATTTCCACTGACAGATGAATGGATAAACAAAACTGGTATATAAATACAGTGGAATATTATTCAGCCATTAAAAGGTATAAAATTCTGACACATGCTACAACATGGATGAACCTTGAAAACATCATGCCAAGTGGAACATACAAGACAAAAAATGACAAGGGATGCATGATTCCACTCATATGAAGTACCTAAAATAGGCAAATTCATAAAGAAAGAAAGGAGAATAGAGGAAACCAGGGGCTGGGTGAGGGGGAATGGGACTTAGTGATAAATGGGTGTAGCACTTCTGTTTGGGATGATAAAAAGGTTCTGGAAACTGGTGGTGGTGATGGTTGCACAACACTGTGAATGTATTTAATGCCACTGAAGTGTGCAATTAAAAGTAATTTAAATGGTACACCTGAAACACATTATTGCATACAAATCTGGACTCAATAAGAACAAAAAAAATATGGCAGAAAAGCTCTAAGAATCATAGCAGACTACAAGTTTAATACATGTCCCAAAACATGGTTCAAAAATAGGAAATAAATATACAAGAGAATATATTATATCCTTTAAATTGAAAAAAGAAGTTAAAATGGTAAGTTTATGTTATGTATATTTACCATAATAAAATAAACACCCCCGAAATCAGATGAGCTAAAAATTCAATGTATCTCAATAATTTAAAAAAAAATCAAGTATATCTGGCATAAAATGTACTGGCATAAAAATGTTACAATATATTGAAAAGTGAAAAAACCAAGTTGTCAAATGATAATATCACATATTCTTGTTGGTTTAAAGGACAAACACACACACACCCCTTAATACTTACAGTTGTACAGAAAAAAAGTTTCAAAACAACACACACTGAAGTATTAGTAGTGGTTACCTCCAGAGAAAGAAGTGGATGTGGAAATAGAGTTGTAGTGTTTGGAATATTTACAAGAATATACTATTTCAATAATATAATGGAAGGGTATTTTAAAAATTAAAAAGGGAGGATGGCGGAAGAGTAAGGCACAGAGAGCACCTTCCTCCTCACAGATACATCAGAAATACATCTACACGTGGAACAACTCTTACAGAACACCCACTGAACGCTGGCAGAAGACCTCAGACCTCCCAAAAGGCAAGAAACTCCCCACGTACCTGGGTAGGGCAAAAGAAAAAAACAATAAACAGAGACAAAGAATAAGGACAGGACCTGCACCAGTGGGAGGGAGCTGTGAAGGAGGAAAGGTTCCCACACACTAGAAGCCCCTTCGCGGAAGAGAGTGCGGGTGGCGGAGGGGGAAGCTCCGGAGCCGCGGAGGAGAGCGCAGCCACAGGGTGCGGAGGGCAAAGCGGACAGATTCCACAGAGGATCTGTACCGACCCGGCACTCACCAGCCCAAGAGGCTTGTCTGCTCACCCGCCGGGGCGGGCGGGGCTGGGAGCTGAGCCTCGGGCTTCAGTCGGATCCCATGGAAAGGTCTGGAGTTGGCAGAGTGAAAACAGCCAGGAGGGAGTCCGGTTGAAGTCTGGAGCTGCCAAAGAGGCAAGAGATCTTTTCTTCCCTCTTTGCTGCCTGGTGCGCGAGGAGAGGGGTTTAAGCGCGCCGCTTAAAGGAGCTCCAGAAACGGGCGTGGAGCTACTGGAGCTACCGAAGAGACAAGAGACTTTTCCTTGCCTCTTTGTCTCCTGGTGCGAGAGGAGAGCGGATTAAGCACACCGTGTAAAGGAGCTCCAGAAATGGGCGTGGAGCTGCCGAAGAGACAGGAGACTTTTTCTTGCCTCTTTGCTTCCTTGGGCGTGAGGAGAGGGGATTAAGGGCACCGCATAAAGGAGCTCCAGAAACGGGTGCGAGCCCCGGGCTGTCGGCGCCGGCGCGGACAGCAGAGGGACGCTACCCTAGGGGACGCTGTCCCCCTAGCGTGGGACGCCAAGGTTGCTGCTGCCGCCACCAAGAGGCCTGTGTGCGAGCATAGGTCACTCTCCACACCGCCACTTCCGGGAGCCCATGCAGCCCGCCACTGCCGGGGTCCCGGGATCCAGGGACTGCTTCCCCGGGAAAACGCATGGTGTGCCTCGGGCCGGTGCAGCATCACGCCGGCCTCTGTCGTCGCAGGCTCGCCCCGCATCCGTGCCCCTCCCTCCACCTGGCCTGTGCCAGAGCTCCCAAATCAGCTGCTCCTTTAACCCCGTCCTGTCTGAGCGAAGGGCAGACCTTCGCAGAGGTGAGGCCAAGTCCAAAGCTGAACCCCAGGAGCTGTGCGAACAAAGAGGAGAGGGGGAGGTCTCTCCCAGCAGCCTCAAAAGCAGCGGATTAAAGCTCCATAGTCAACTTGAACTGCCGTGCATCTGTGGAAAACCTGAATAGACAGCGATATCCCAAGTTGAGGAGGTGGACTTTGGGAGCAAGATATACTATTATTTTGCCCTTTTTTCTTTTTGTGAGTGTGTATGTGTTGTATGTGTTGTATGTGTGTGCTGCTGTGTGAGATTTTGTCTGTATAGCTTTGTTTTCACCATTTGTCCTAGGGTTAGACTGACCCGTTTTTTTCTTTGATAGAAATTTTTCTTCTTAATTACTTTTTATTTTAATAACTATATTTTATCCTACTTTATTTTGTCTTCTCCCTTTCTTTCTTCCTTTCTTCCCTACTTACCTCCTTCCTTCCTTCCTTCCTTCCTCCCTTCCTTTCTTCCTCCCTCACTTCCTTTCTTCCTCCCTCACTTCCTTTCTTCCTTCCTTCCCTTCCTCCTTCCTTCCTTCCTTCCTTCTTTCCTTTCTTTTCTATTTTTTCTCCCTTTTATTTTGAGCCGTGTGGATTAAAGGCTCTTGGCACTCCAGCCAGGTGTCAAGGCTGTGTCTCTGCGATGGGAGAACCAACCTCAGGACACTGGTCCACAAGAGACCTCCCAGCTCCACGCAATATCAAATGGTGAAAATCACCCAGAGATCTCCATCTCAACACCAAGACCCAGCTTCACTCAAGGACCAGCAACGAACAGTGCTGGACACCCTATGCCCAACAAAGAGCAAGACAGGTCTACAGCCCCATCCATTAGCAGAGAGGCTGCCGAAAATCATAATAAGGCTACCAACATCCCCAAACACACCACCAGACGTGGACCTGCCCACCAGAAAGACAAGATCCAGACTCATCCACCAGACCAGAGGCACTAGTCCCGCCAACCGGGAAACCTACTCAACCCACTGAACCAACCTCAGCCACTGGGGACAGCCACCAAAAACAATGGGAACTACGAACCTGCAGCCTGCAAAAAGGAGACCCCAAACACAGTAAGATAAGCAAAATGAGAAGACAGAAAAACACAGAGCAGATGAAGGAGCAAGATAAAAACACACCAGACCTAACAAATGAAGAGGTAATAGCCAGTATACCTGAAAAAGAATTCAGAATAATGATAGTAAAGATGATTCAAAATCTTGGAAATAGAATAGACAAATTGCAAGAAAGAGTTAACAAGGACCTAGAAGAAATAAAGAGGAAGCAAGCAATGATGAGCAACACAATAAATGAAATTAAAAATACTCTAGATGGGATCAATAGCAGAATAACTGAGGCAGAAGGACGGATAAATGACCTGGAAGATAAAATAGTGGAAATAACTACTGCAGAGCAGAATAAAGAAAAAAGAATGAAAAGAACTGAGGACAGTCTCAGAGACCTCTGGGACAACATTAAATGCACCAACATTTGAATTATAGGGGTCCCAGAAGAAGAAGAGAAAAAGAAAGGAACTGAGAAAATATTTGAAGAGATTATAGTTGAAAACTTCCCTAATATAGGAAAGGAAATAGTCAATCAAGTCCAGGAAGCACAGAGAGTCCCATACAGGATAAACCCAAGGATAAACACGCAAAGACACATAATAATCAAACGGTCAAAAATTAAATACAAAGAAAACATATTAAAAGCAGCAAGGGAAAAACAACAAATAACACACAAGGGAATCCCCATAAGGTTAACGTCTGATCTTTCAGCAGAAACTCTACAAGCCAGAAGGGAGTGGCAGGACATATTTAAAGTGATGAAGGAAAAAAACCTACAACCAAGATTACTCTACCCAGCAAGGATCTCATTCAGATTTGATGGAGAATTAAAACCTTTACAGACAAGCAAAAGCAGAGAGAGTTCAGCACCACCAAACCAGCTCTACAACAAATGCTAAAGGAACTTCTCTAGGCAAGAAACACAAGAGAAGGAAAGACCTACAAGAACAACCCGAAACAATTAAGTAAATGGTAATAGGAACATACATATTGATAATTACCTTAAATGTAAATGGATTAAATGCTCCCATCAAAAGACACAGACTGGCTGAATGGATACAAAAATAGGACGCATATATATGCTGTCTACAAGAGACCCACTTCAGACCGAGGGACACTTACAGGCTGAAAGTGAGGGGATGGAAAATGATATTCCATGCAAATGGAAATCAGAAGAAAGCTGGAGTAGCAATTCTCATATCAGACAAAATAGACTTTAAAATAAAAACTGTTACAAGAGACAAAGAAGGACACTACATAATGATCAAGGGATCAATCCATGAAGAAGATATAACAATTGTAAATATTTATACACCCAACATAGGAGCACCTCAATACATAAGGCAAATACTAACAGCCATAACAGGGGAAATTGACAGTAACACAATCATAGTAGGGGACTTTAACACCCCACTTTCACCAATGGACAGATCATCCAAAATGAAAATAAATAAGGAAACACAAGCTTTAAATGATACATTACACAAGATGGATTTACTTGATATTTATAGGACATGCCATCCAAAAACAACAGAATACACATTCTTCTCAAGTGCTCATGGAACATTCTCCAGGAGAGATCATATACTGAGTCACAAATCTAGCTTTGGCAAATTTAAGAAAATTGAAATCGTATCAAGTATCTTTTCCGACCACAACGCTATGAGACTAGATATCAATTACAGGAAAAGATCTGTAAAAAATACAAACACATGGAGGCTAAACAATACACTACTTAATAACGAAGTGATCACTGAAGAAATCAAAAAGGAAATCAAAAAATACCTAGAAACAAATGACAATGGAGACACGACAACCCAAAACCTATGGGATGCAGCAAAAGCAGTTCTAAGAGGGAAGTTTATAGCAATACAATCCTACCTCAAGAAAAAGGAAACATCTCGAATAAACAACCTAACGTTACACCTAAAGCAATTAGAGAAAGAACCAAAAAAACCCAAATTTAGCAGAAGGAAAGAAATCATAAAGATCAGATCAGAAATAAATGAAAAAGAAATGAAGGAAACAATAGCAAAGATTAATAAAACTAAAGGTTGGTTCTTTGAAAAGATAAACAAAATTGATAAATCATTAGCCAGACTCATCAAGAAAAAAAGGAAGAACACTCAAATCAATAGAATTAGAAATGAAAAAGGAGAGGTAACAACGGACACTGCAGAAATACAAAAGATTATTAGAGATTACTACAAGCAACTGTATGCCAATAAAATAGACAACCTGGAAGAAATGGACAAATTCTTAGAAATGCACAACCTGCCCAGACTGAACCAGGACAAAATAGAAAATATGAACAGACCAATCACAAACACTGAAATTGAAACTGTGATTCAAAATCTTCCAACAAACAAAAGCCCAGGATCAGATGGCTTCATAGGCGAATTCTATCAAACATTTATAGAAGAGCTAACACCTATCCTTCTCAAACTCTTCCAAAAGATAGCAGAGGGAGGAACACTCCCAAACTCATTCTATGAGGCCACCATCACCCTGATACCAAAACCAGAAAAAGACGTCACAAAGCAAGAAAACTACAGGACAATATCACTGATGAACATAGATGCAAAAATCCTCAACAAAATACTAGCAAACAGAATCCAACAGCACATTAAAGATCATACAACATGATCAAGTGGGGTTTATTCCAGGAATGCAAGGATTCTTCAATATACGCAAATCAATCAATGTGATAAACCATATCAACAAACTGAAGGAGAAAAACCATATGATCATCTCAACAGATGCAGAGAAAGCTTTTGACAAAATTCAACACCCATTTATGATAAAAACCCTGCAGAAAGTAGGCATAGAGGGAATTTTCCTCAACATAATAAAGGCCATATATGACAAACCCACAGCCAGCATTTTTCTCAATGGTGAAAAACTGAAACCATTTCCACTAAGATCAGGAACAAGACAAGGTTGCCCACTCTCACCACTCTTATTCAACCTAGTTTTGGAAGTTCTAGCCACAGCAATCAGAGAAGAAAAAGAAATAAAAGGAATCCAAATAGGAAAAGAAGAAGTAAAGCTGTCACTGTTTGCAGATGACATGATACTATACATAGAGAATCCTAAGGATGCTACCAGAAAACTACTAGAGCTAATCAATGAATTTGGTAAAGTAGCAGGATACAAAATTAATGCACAGAAATCTCTGGTATTCTTATACACTAATGATGAAAAATCTGAGAGTGAAATTAAGAAAACACTCCCATTTGCCACTGCAAGAAAAAGAATAAAATATCTAGGAATAAACTGACCTAAGGAGACAAAATACTTCTATGCAGAAAACTATAAGACACTGGTGAAAGAAATTAAAGATGATACAAATAGGTGGAGAAATATACCATGTTCTTGGATTGGAAGAATCAACATTGTGAAAATGACTCTACTACCCAAAGCAATCTACAGATTCAATGCATTCCCTATCAAATTACCACTGGCATTTTTTACAGAACTAGAACAAAAAATTTCACAATTTGTATGGAAACACAAAAGACCCTGAATAGCCAAAGCAATCTTGAGAACGAAAAATGGAGCTGGAGGAATCAGGCTCCATGACTTCAGACTATACTACCAGGCTACAGTAATCAAGACAGTATGGTACTGGCAGAAAAACAGAAATATAGATCAATGGAGCAGGATAGAAAGCCCAGGGATAAACCCAAACACATATGGTCACCTTATCTTTGATAAAGGAGGGAAGGATATACAGTGGAGAAAAGACAGCCTCTTCAATAAGTGGTGCTGGGAAAACTGGACAGCTACATGTAAAAGTATGAAATTTGAACACTCCCTAACACCACACACAAAAATAAACTCAAAATGGGTTAAAGACCTAAATGTAAGGCCAGACACTATCAAAGTCTTAGAGGAAAACATAGACAGAACACTCTATGACATAAATCACAGCAAGATCCTTTTTGACCCATCTCCTAGAGAAATGGAAATAAAAACAAAAATAAACAAATGGGATCTAATGAAACTTAAAAGCTTTTGCACAGCAAAGGATACCATAAACAAGACCAAAAGACAAGCCCCAGAATGGGAGAAAATATTTGCAAATGAAGCAACTGACAAAGGATTAATATTCAAAATTTATAAGCAACTCATGCAGCTCAATAACAAAAAAACAAACAACCCAATCCAAAAATGGGCAGAAGAACTAAATAGACATTTCTCCAAAGAAGATATACAGATCGCCAACAAACACATGAAAGAATGCTCAACATCATTAATCATTAGAGAAATGCAAATCAAAACTACAATGAGGGCTTCCCTGGTGGCGCAGTGGTTGAGAGTCCGCCTGCTGATGCAGGGGACGCGAGTTCATGCCCCGGTCCGGGAAGATCCCACATGCCGTGGAGCGGCTGGGCCCGTGAGCCATGGCCGCTGAGCCTGCGCGTCCGGAGCCTGTGCTCCGCAACGGGAGAGGCCACAGCAGTGAGAGGCCCGCGTACCACAAAAAAAAAAAAAAAACCTACAATGAGATATCACCTAACACCGGTCAGATTGGCCATCATCAAAAACTCTAGAAACAATAAATGCTGGAGAGGGTGTGGAGAAAAGGGAACACTCTTGCACTGCTGGTGGGAATGTAAATTGATACAGACACTATGGAGAACAGTATGGAGGTTCCTTAAAAAACTACAAATAGGGCTTCCCTGGTGGCGCAGTGGTTGAGAGTCCGCCTGCCGATGCAGGAGACACGGGTTCGTGCCCTGGTCCGGGAAGATCCCACATGCCGCGGAGCAACTAAGCCCGTGAGCCATGGCCGCTGAGCCTGTGCGTCCGGAGCCTGTGCTCCGCAACGGGAGAGGCCACAACAGTGAGAGGCCCGCATACCGCAAAAAAAAAAAAAAAAAAACTACAAATAGAACTACCATACGAGCCCGCAATCCCACTACTAGGCATATACCCTGAGAAAACCGTAATTGAAAAAGAGTCATGTACCAAAATGTTCATTGCAGCTCTATTTACGATAGCCAGAACATGGAAGCAACCTAAGTGTCCATCAACAGATGAATGGATAAAGAAGATGTGGCACATATATACAATGGAATATTACTCAGCCATAAAAAGAAATGAAACTGAGTTATTTGTAATGAGGTGGATAGACCTGGAGTCTGTCACACAGAGTGAAGTAAGTCAGAAGGAGAAAAACAAATACCATATGCTAACACATATATATGGAATCTAAGAAAAATAATGTCATGAAGAGATTAGTGGTAGGACGGGAATAAAACACAGACCTACTAGAGCATGGACTTGAGGATATGGGGAGGGGGAAGGGTAAGCTGTGACGAAGTGAGAGAGTGGCAGGGACATATACAGACTACCAAATGTAAATTAGATAGCTAGTAAGAAGCTGCCGCATAGCACAGGTCACCTCTGTGCTTTGTGACCACCTAGAGGGGTGGGATAGGGAGGGTGGGAGGGAGGGTGACGCAAGAGGGAAGAGATATGGGAACATATGTATATGTATAACTGATTCACTTTGTTGTAAAGGAGAAACTAACACACTATTGTAAAACTGTTATACTGAAATAAAGATGTTAAATAAATAAACTAATTAATTAATTAAAAAAATTAAAAAAAAATACAAATTAAAAAGCCATATGACAAGTGACATCCCTGGTTGTCCAGTGGGTAGAACTCTGCATACCCAACTCAGGGGGCCCAGGTTCAATCCCTGGTTAGGGAACTAGATCCCGCATGCATGCTGCAACTTTAAGGGTTCACATGCTGCAACTAAGAGTGCACATGTTGCAACTGAGAAGTCTGCATGCTGCATCTAAAAAGATACCACGTGTTGCAACTAAGACCCAGCACAGACAAAATAAATAAATAAAATTTTAATAAATAAATAAATAAATATTTTTAAAAGCCATATGGTAAGTAATGGTCAACAAAGCCTACATGAGGCAGAGATTTTGTAATATACTAGCTTTCTTCAGGATCAGGGCTTAAACAGACTTAAAATTTCTAGACTCAACCCAATATACATAAGTAGGGCGCTGCAGGACAGAAGGGAGCAGCAGGATACATTTAAAGTGATGAAAGGGAAAAACTTACAACCAAGATTACTCTACCCAGCAAGGATCTCATTCAGATTCAACAGAGAAATCAAAAGCTTTACAGACAAGCAAAAGCTAAGAGAATTCAGCACCACCAAACCAGCTCTACAACAAATTCTAAAGAAACTTCTCTAGGAGGGAAACACAAGAGAAGAAAAAGACCCACAAAAACAAACCCAAAACAATTACGAAAATGGTAATAGGAGCATATATATCAATAATTACCTTGAATGTAAATGGATTAAATGCTCCAACCAAAAGACAAAGACTGGCTGAATGGATACAAAAACAAGACCCATATATAAGCTGTCTACAAGAGGCCCACTTCAGGGATTTTCCTGGTGGCACAATGGTTAAGAATCTGCCTGCCAATGCAGGGGACAGGGGTTCGATGCCTGGTCTGGGAAGATCCCACATGCCACTAAGCAACTAAGCCCATGAGCCACAACTACTGAGCCTGCACTCTAGAGCCCGCAAGCCACAACTACTGAGCCCGCATGCCACAACTACTGAGGCCCGTGTGCCTAGAGCCCGTGCTCCACAACCAGAGAAGCCACTTCAATGAGAAGCCCACGCACCACAACGAAGAATAGCCCCCACTCGCCACAACTAGAGAAAGTCCACATGCAGCAACAAAGACCCAACACAGCCAAAAATAAATAAATTAATAAAAATAATAAAAAAGAAGAGACCCACTTCAGACCTAGGGACACATACAGACTGAAAGTGAGGAGATAGAAAAAGATGTGTCATGCAAATGGAAATCAAAAGAAAGCTAGAGTAGCAATACTCATATCAGATAAAATAGACTTTAAAATAAAGACTGTTATAAGAGATAAGGAAGGACACTACATAATGATCAATGAATCAATCCAAGAAGAGGATATAACAATTATAAATATTTATGCACCCAGCATAGGAGCACCTCAATACATAAGGGAAATGCTAACAGCCATAAAAGGGGAAATCGACAGTAACACGATAATAGTGGGGGACTTTAACACCCCACTTACACCAATGGACAGATCATCCAGACAGAAAATAAATAAGGAAATACAAGCTTTAAATGACACAACAGACCAGATAGATTTAATTGATATTTATAGGACATCCACCCGAAAGTGGCAGAATACACTTTCTTCTCAAGTGCACATGGAACATTCTCCAGGATAGATCACATCGTGGATCACAAATCAAGCCTTGGAAAATTTAAGAAAACTGAAATCATATCAAGCATCTTTTCCAACCACAACGTTATGTGATTAGAAATCAATTACTGGAAAAAAACTGTAAAAACCACAAACACATGGAGGCTAAATAATACACTACTAAATAACCAAGAGATCACTGAAGAAATCAAAGAGGAAATTTTTAAAAATACATAGAAACAAATGACAATGAAAACACGACAACCCAAAACTTATGGGATGCAGCAAATGCAGTTCTAAGAGGGAAGTTTATAGTAATTCAATCTCACCTCAGGAAACAAGAAAAATTTCAAATAATCAATCTAAACTTACACCTAAAGCAACTAGAGAAAGAAGAACAAAGAACACCAAAGTTAGTAGAAAGAAAGAAATCATAAAGATCAGAATAGAAATAAATGAAATAGAAATGACGAAAACAACAGCAAAGATCAATAAAACTAAAAGTTGGTTCTTTGAGAACAGAAAAAAAATTGATAAACCTTTAGCCAGACTCATCCAGAAAAAAGGCAGAGTATTCAAATCAGTAACATTAGAAATGAAAAAGGAGAAATTACAACTGACACCACAGAAATACAATGGCTCAGAAGAGACTACTTCAAGCAACTATATGACAATAAAATGGACAAACTGGAAGAAATGGACAAATTCATAGAAAGGTACAACATTCCAAGACTGATTCAGGAAGATTTTTTAAATGTAAACAGACAAATCACAAGTAATGAAATTCAAACTGTAATTTAAAAGCTTGCAGCAAATAAAAGTCCAGGACCAGATGGCTTCACAGGCAAATTCTATCAAACATTTAGAGAAGAGCTAACACCTATCCTTCTCAAACTCTTCCAAAAAATTGCAGAGGAAGAACACTCCCAAAATCGTTCTACAAGGCCACAATCACCGTGATACTAAAACCAGACAAAGATATCACAAAAAAAGTAAATTACAGACCAATATCACTGATGAACATAGATGCAGAAATCCTAAACAAAATTCTAGCAAACAGAAACCAACAACACATTAAACGGATCACACACTATGATCAAGTGGGATTTATCCCAGGGATGCAAGGATTCTTCAATATATGAATATCAATCAATGTGATACACCATATTAACAAATTAAAGAATAAAAACCATATGATCATATCTCAATAGATGCAGAAAAAGCTTTTGACAAAATTCAACACCCATTTATGATAAAAACTCTCCAGAAAGTGGCACAGAGGGAACCTACCTCAACATAATAAAGGCCATATACGACAAACCCACAGCAAACATCATTCTCAATGGTGAAAAACAAAGCATTTCCTCTAAGATCAGGAACAAGACAAGGATGTCCACTCTCTCCACTATTATTCAACATAGTTTTGGAAGTCCTAGCCACGGCAATCAGAGAAGAAAAAGAAATAAAAGCAATACAAATTGGAAAAGAAGTAAAACTGTCACTGTTTGCAGATGACATGATACTATACATAGGTAATCCTAAAGATGCCACCAGAAAACTACTAGAGCTAATCAATGAATTTGGTAAAGTTGCAGGATAAAAATTAAAGCACAGAAATCTCTTACATTCCTATACACTAAGAATGAAAAATCAGAAAGTGAAATTAAGGAAACAATCTCATTTACCATTGCAACAAAAAAGAATAAGATACCTAGGAATCAACCTACCTAAGGAGGCAAAAGACCTGTACCCAGAAAACTATAAAACACTGATGAAAGAAATCAAAAATGATACAAACAGATGGAGAGATATACCATGTTCTTGGATGTGAAGAATCAATACTGTAAAAATGACTATACTACCCAAAGCAATCTACAGATTCAATGCATTCCCTATCAAATTACCAGTGGCATTTTTCACAGAATTAGAACAAAAAATTTTACAATTTGTATGGAAACACAAAAGACCCCGAATAGCCAAAGCAATCTTGAGAAAGAAAAATGGAGCTGGAGGAATCAGGCTCCCTGACTTCAGACTATACTACAACGCTACAGTAATCAAGACAGTATGGTACTGGCACAAGAACTGAAATATAGATCAATGCAACAGGAGAGAAAGCCCAGAAATAAACCCACACACCTATGGTCACCTAATCTATGAGAAATGAGGCAAGAATATACAAGGGCAAAAAGACTCTTCAATAAGTGGTGCTGGGTAAACGGGACCTCTACATGTAAAAGAATGAAATTAGAACATTCTCTGACAATATACACAAAAATAAACTCAAAATGGATTAAATACCTAAATATAAGACCAGACATTATAAAATTCTTAGAGGAAAACATAGACAGAATACTCTCTGACATAAATCACAGCAATATCTTTTTGGATCCACCTCCTAGAGTAATGAAAAAAAAAAACAAAAATAAACAAATGAGACCTAATTAAATTTAAAAGGTTTTGCACAGCAAACAAAACCATAAACAAAATGAAAAGACAACCCACGGAATGGGAGAAAATATTTGCAAACGAAGTGACGACCAACAAGGGATTAATCTCCAAAATATACAAACAGCTCATGCAGCTCAATATAAAAAAAAAAAAAAAAAACAATCAAAAAATGGGCAGAAGATCTAAATACACATTTCTCCAAAGAAGACATACAGATGGCCAAGAGGCACTTGAAAAGATGCTCAACATCACTAATCATTAGAGAAATGCATATCAAAACTACAATGGTATCACCTCACACTGGTCAGAATGGCCATCATCAAAAAATCTACAAACAATAAATGCTGGAGAGGGTGTGGAGAAAAGGGAACCCTCTTGCACTGTTGGTGGGAATGTAAATTGATACAGCCACTATGGAGAACAGTACGGAGGTTCCTTAAAAAACTAAAAATACAGCTACCATATGACACTGCAGTCCCACTCCTGGGCATATATCTGGAGAAAACCATAATTCAAAGAGACACATGTACCCCAGTGTTCACTGCAGCACTATTTACAATAGCCAGGACATGGAAACAACCTAAATGTCCATCAACAGACGAAAGGATAAAGATGTGGCACATATATACAATGGAATATTACTCAGCCATAAAAAACTGGGTCATTTGTAGAGATGTGGATGGACCTAGAGTATGTCATACAGAGTAAAGTAAGTCAGAAAGAGAAAAACAAATATCGTATATTAACACATATATGTGGAGTCTAGAAAAATGGTACAGATGAACCTATTTTCAGGGCAGGAATCAAGACGCAGATGTAGAGAACGGATATGTGGACACAGTGGGGAAGGGAAGGGTGGGATGAATTGGGAGATTAGGATTGACATATATACGCTACCATGTGTAAAATAGATAGCCAGTGGAACCTGCAGTATATAGCACAGGGAGCTCAGCTCGATGCTCTGTGATGACCTAGGTGGGTGGGATCGTGGGGGAAGTGGGAGGGACACCCCAGAGGGAGGGGATGTATGTATACATATAGCTGATTCATTTCATTGTACAGCAGAAACTAACACAATACTGTAAAGCAACTATACTCCAATTAAAAAACAAAAAAAGCCATATGATAACTAATGGTCAACAAAGCCTACACAAGGCAGAGATTCTGCAATATACTAGGTTTTTTCAGGATCAGGGCTTAAACAGAGTTAAAATTTGTAGACTGAACCCAACATACATATGTAGAGAGTTATATAGCTTAAAGTAAATGAAATTAATACACAACATTTTATAAGTATATTTATCATAAAACTCAGAGAAAAGGAGAAAGACTAGAGAAACAGACTCCCTTATGAGGAAGGAAGATAAGGCAGTAAGATTACAGGCAGAGAATTAATTACATTCAAGTTAAAGGCAAAAAATTTATATATGCTTTTTAACATCATGATAAGAAAAATATGCCTTACATAAGGTTTTTGAGAACATCTATATTCCTGATTAGTATTGCATTAAGAAATACAGCTTATTTACACAATCAGATTTAGATGAAAACAGAAAAAAAAACTTACGTTTCAAAAAGGGCAAAGATAAACAGAATCACAAAAAACAGAACATTGGTGGCCACAACAGCAACTTGATCAATATTTCCTTGGGGGACCTGAACTTCATCTGTACTTGCTGTAGTAAATAGAAGAAAAATTATATTACCTACACAACTAATTTTTCTTATGACACTAAAATAGTGTAAAATTATATGTAGCAAATTCAATGACTAAACATTTAAAATCATTTTTTAGGCCTTCAAAGCAATTTAAAAGTTAACAATTTACATAACAGAAATAACTTTTAAATGGCATTTAAAATTAAAGTGAATTTTCTTCCCAGGACATACACTTCAATTCTGTTACCTACAGGAAATACTCAGATTTTCTATTTGGCGTCTCTCAATCAAAAACAGAAATGTATGTCCATAGAATTCTATAAAATGATCTCATACTAAATACTAAATTTGCTTTAAATTTCAGTTGCAGAATTTTTTCTACCTTACCTAAATTTTAAAGTTACACGGATTTCATGAAGACCTCAAATCATTTATTAAATAAGTTCTCAGTTCTATGATTCACCTCAATGGATATATATTTTGAATTTTAACAGTACATGGAATTACTATTAGTAAATATCCTTATTCTTTAACCACAATCTTTTTAAGTCCTTACGTTATCATTTATATTGTTTGCAAAGAACTACCAAGATTTGATGGTGGTTTTATAAATTAGGAAGGCAAATGAGTTAAGATATTCACTTATCTTGAACTATATAGTCAAGTAACACACTCAATATAAGCTATATCTGATGTAATTGAGAAATGTGACGCCATATGATACATGTATGTATACACATCCATCATGCTACTTTATAATTTACCCACTTATTCAGAGTAAACCAGGTAAGTAATACAAGAATGTATTTATGTTATCTTTAAGTGTATGTGTAGCAGAAGTGGGGGTAGGGGGTGATTTTCCTAAGACACAGTAAATTTCTATAATTTTTTCATAATAGTGCCTGCCTTTATATCTCAGGATTCCTGAGGAGGAGTTCTTCCTCCAATAATAAGTGAGATTTGAAAATAGTCTGCTATACTTGGGGGCAATTAAGCACCTTGGACACTCGACATAGGGTTATGACCTCCCTTTCACACAAAGAAAACCAGTCACACCTCTGTCCATGGGGTAGACTCTGGTCTCTGTGGGCCTTGAATTATTTTGGATAGACCTCCCTGATTCTCAATCACCACCTAGAAGCCAGTCTTTACTCCTTTGAATCAAATATCAACATTGTCCCAAGTTAGAATGGAGTTTACTTCATATATGGTTAGTTTTCTGCAGCCTCCAGCCAGTGCTAGCTTTAGTGGGGAGACTCCGAAATGTTGCATCCTAAACTGTGGGAACTGACTAGGTATCCTAATTATGAGAATTTTAAGAAAACAGTACATATTGATTAAAAAACTGTATAATTGGAAATTAAAACCTATCCCATGATAACATTTTTAATAATAGGAACAACTTGATATGTTTTATCTAAACATTTATTGAAACTTTAAAATGATCTTTGTTTTATAAAAATTATTTTGAAGGACCTAGAAATCTTATGAAAGAAAATAGAGCTCTCCTTTTTAAACTCTCATTTTTGCTTTAGAGCTGTGCTGTCCAATAGAACTCTGACGTGATGGAAATGTTCTTTCTCTCTGCTGTCCAGTACAGCTGGCTGTTAGTCACTATACCCATTAACTAAGCACTTGACATGTAGCTAGTGTGGGAGTTCCCTGGAGGTCCAGTGGCTAGGACTCGGCGCTTTCACTGATGTGGGTTCAATCCCTGGTTAGGGAACTAAGATCCTGCAAGCCACGCCACACAGCCCAAAAAAAAAAAAAAAAAAAAAAAAGTAGCTACTGAGATAGTGAGAATGAGGAATTTCTTAAATGTAATTAAGTTTAAACAGCCAAATATGACTAGTGGCTACCACATTGGACAATGTAGCTGTATGTCTTTGCTACTCAAAGTGTGGTTCATAGACCAGCAGCATCAGTTCCCATGGGAGCTTGTTATAAATGTAGATTCTGCATCCCCAGGCCTACTGAAACAGACTCTGCATTTTAACAAGGTTCCCAGGTGCTTTCTAAGCATATTAAAGTCAATAAAGCAAGGATCTATAGGTTATCCCCTTCAACTTATGAAAGATTTCCTGGGTATCTTCCCTTTCTCAGCCCCTCAACCTCACCCTCTTTAACTTGCTCATTTTCTTTACCTTTAAAGAGGTAGAGAGATAGGTCCTTTAAGTTAGCATCCTATCTTACACCTTTTCAAAAAAGTAGCTTATACCCACTGTCGGCACTTCCTCACCACTCATTCTTTCTTTTTTTCTTTCTTTTTATTTTGAAAACTTTCAAACACATCCTTATCCATCTATGCCCTAGATTCAACAATATTTTGCCACACTTGATTCATCTACCCCTTCCTTTCCTCCTTTCTCTCACTCTCTCTTTGTTGCTGTATTGTTTTTCACTAGATGATTCCCAAATTTCTATCTCTAGCTTTGATCTCTACTGCCAAAATTACAGATGCCTCTGGAATTTTTTTAGTTGTTCTAGGGTAGCATTATATTTGGCTTGAACCAAATTGAAATCACCTTATCTTTTCAGCCAGTGTCCCTTCTTAATTTCTTCTTCTCTCATTCTTTCAATTTTCTAGAATCAAAACCCAGCAGACACCTTCAACAACCCCCTCCATTCCTTAATATTCCCTATCCAACCTGTCAGAATCTTTCTTTTTTTCTTCAAAAGCCCTTATCTCATCCCTTCTCCATTCTCAGTTACTGCTGTAGTTCAGGTCTTTACATATCTGGATTAGCCTCACTTGCAATCTGACTATCGTCATACTTCTCCTTTGTTCAAAATTTGCTATAGCTCCTCACCACTCTGCTCTCCACCCAACTACTTTTAACTTTACCTTCCACCAGTTTTGTTGTAAAAAGTAAATAAAATGTCTATCAAAGAACTTGGTAAAATTAACAGTGTATTTTCCAAAACTTTATAAACTCCTTGAGGGCAAGGACTAAATTGCATTCTTTTGCATGGGGGGACAATCCCCAAGGAGGACATAACTAGGAGTACTTAAATAATGGTTTATTTAGTAAAATATACCTACTTACCAGACTGGGTACCTATTTATGAGTCAGAGAAAGATATGAAGGATGAAAATGTGCATTTGTAGAGTATACCAAAAGAATAAAAATACAAAAGAGAAACCATACTTATTCCCATGATTAAGTGAATAAAGAAATACTTGAAACAGAAAGATACATTTGGTAGCAGTAATACTGAAATCATTCCAAAGATCTCAAGGATTTTAGGATATTGGCTTTCTGAAAACAAGATGAAGTGATTTTTAGCAATGGTTTTAACCTTACCAATTGTGCACACCAAATCACTGATATAGGCATGCCTTTAAAAAAAAAATCAACTTAGCTAACTTTCAACTTTGAAGATCTTCCCCGAATTACCCATTGTATTGTCCTCAGAGACAAAATTCAAGTGAATGTCAGAGACAGAATCATTAGAAACACTTTGTAATATTACAGTAATTTAGTCAAACAGGTTAATAGTACCTTCTTCAAAATTAATATTTTTACACTGTCGTCCTGAGTCATCCACACGATGTTCTCTTAAAAGAAAAACATAAATATTGTATCCATGAAAGGCTTAGTATAATAGATAATAGTTTAAATTTATTACTAGCTTTCTATTTTTTCATATTCTGGTATAGTTTCTTTTACTGCCTTCTGACTAATGAAATTATTATGATATATAACCGATAAAATTTTTAAAATACAAGTTACAATTATTATTATATTATCATATAAAATGGAAAAAAAAACCTCAATTCATCCAAAAGCGCACATGAGCTGCCTTAATCAGTATTTGAAGTTTTCCAGTGATTTTTAACATGAGTTATAAACATTTTGGACTCTTGGATAAAACACTCCAAAGAAATATAAAGTAACAAAACTTCTGTAGTTTTATAAAATTTTTTCTAATATATAAAAGATAAGAGATACACATTACGAGTAACTTTTGTATCTAAGGTTGAACCTAATCATTAATCTACTTAAAGTGTTGCTTTCATGCCATTTCCCCTACTTAGAAACCTATCATTAGTAATCCAAGACCAAACCTTGAATCTTTAAAGACCTTATAATCTGTTCTTATTCATCATCTATTATTTTAGTTATCAGTACCACATGCGTTAGCTGATCAGAAAACATGAACACAACTAGACATCAAAAACCAAATAAAGATATCATAGAAATAATAATTCTCCAACAATGATAATGCTTATTTAATTTCACAATCTACAAGAGTAGTTTTATCATTTCTATCTAATTACCTTAATACAGTAAGAATCAGAATAATATTTAAAATTCCCAGGAAGGCGCCAAGTAAAACTGGTGCTGTGTACATGTTTATCTGCAGCTTAATGGTATCCCATGTCACGCCCTTTTCTCCAATGAGTGCAAAACAAGTCTGAAAAACTTATTAAAATAAAATGTATACAGATTAATTATATGGGAGGCACAGGCTAAAATAAATGTGAGAAATATTTACCATAGAATTGGAAGTAATCCACCTGCATTAGACATCTCAACAGAGGCAAGAAAATTGTTTCTTGGTGGGGAGAGGCAAAACATTTACTCTTTTTCTGTATAAAGCACAGATGTGCATACAGTATATAAAACACATACAATATAGGTCTGTGGTATTAAAATTTCATGGGATGCAGTGATTATGAAAGAAATGTCTAAAAAGCCTCCTTAGGGAGACAATAACATAAAAAATGGGTGAGAAGCACTGATGTACAGGCATTCACAAGGGATTATACCTAACATAACTTGTCAGTATTTTCTTTTTTTAAATACATCTCTGTATGAAATTTAAGTTATACAATTTCTTCCATAAGTAAATTATTAAAGTTTAATCAATTTCATTATAAGAAACTGTCACATTTTAACTCAACATTTTAAAATATTACTGTGTATATGGTACTTAAATTATATATATTTAATATCATTTTCAATTTGGATCTGTGGCAAAAATCAGATTGGGTAAGTATAGGTTTGCTCTCCTGATTTAGATTCTGTATCTGGTTCTGCCAGGACTTCACATGTAACCTTAGGGTGAGGATTAAGTAAAATACTGCACCTAAAGCACTTAGAACAGCATCTAGTGTATGGTAAGCAGTCAATAAATGTTTGTGCTTATTGATGTGGTTATTATTGGAAAAGTCATCCAATCTTTTCAGGCCTACATTTACTCATCTCTAATACAAAATATTTTAGTGAATAATCTTTTTAAAAAAATTTTATTTACTTATTTATTTATTTATTTTTGGCTGCGTTGGGTCTTCATTGCCGCGCGCAGGCTTTCTCTAGTTGAGGAGAGCGCGGGCTTCTTATTGCAGTGGCTTCTCTTGTTGAGGAGCACGGGCTCCAGGGGCACGGGCTTCAGTAGTTGTGGCTCACGGGCTCTAGGTGCACGGGCTTCAGTAGTTGTAGCACACGGGCTTAGGTGCTCTGCAGCATGTGGGATCTTCCCAGACCAGGGCTCAAACCCGTGTCCCCTGCATTGGCAGGCAGATTCTTAACCACTGCACCACCAGGGAAGCCCCGTGAATAATCTTTAAAATGCTTTTTAGATGGCCAAAATATTTACTGAGAACCTAAGCCTATAACAGGTACTGATAAAAAGACCCAGACTATGCCCTCATGTATATAATAAGGCAATAGGTTCAATTGTTCTAGATTTCTGCTTATATTTTATTCCAGAACACTGAACTAAAATACTAGATTTTGGTGAATGATGAATTAGGCTTTCTTCTGTTGAAGCAAAGTAATGGAAACTGGAGGTTGGGGTGTTAATGATGAAGTAAACTGAGTTGGATTCAAACTGATGTTATTTATAACTGCAATATTCAAAGCATGGGCCAATTATATGGTTTTTCAAAGTTATGTTAGGCATAAAAAATTAATTTCTCTACTCATTTAGCAGAAAATTAATTGGCCTTAGGGAAATATTAAATCTCATTAATAAATTTTTATCTTCATTAAAGTATGAAAGCTTGGAAAGAAGAAGAGACTAGTAAATCTTTTTTAAACGCTTTCATTTTCTTCAACCTTAGAAAAGTCTTAAAGGTATGGGCAAAAGGCAAAAGGGGAAAAAACCTCCTATAACTTTCCTTAAATCCTTCAATTAAAAGAATTTTGTTTCTCGTAACAGGAAAAAAAAAGCAAACTCTTGCTGAGATGTCAAGCTAAATGATTATCGGACAGAATGTATACTTTGGAATCAGACAGTGAGGTTTGAATCTCATATTTCCCATTTACTATCAGGATGACCCTGGATAATTTACTTAGATTCTCTATGCCTTGGGGTCCTAATTTGTACAGTGGGACTAATAACATTTAATTTAGGGAACATGAGTTAACACATATAAAGAGCCTAGCCTCGCTGCTAGATCAAAAAATATCAGTTTCCCTCCCTTTGCCTTCAGCTATGAGGTTTTATACTTGAATTGCATCTAACATTTGAACCTCAAAAGTTTTCCCACTTCAAATCCAAGTAACGATAAGTGAAGAACACCTACCTGGACCTAGAATAAAACCTAATGCTTGACATGCACTTGTGTTTGCCATGGAACCTGTTCTTTCCTGAAGAGAGGTAGCACCAGCAATATATGATCTAATAACAGCTACATTTCCTAAGAAAAGACAAAATAATACAAAGTAAAAGAAAATATTCTCCAGTTTATAAAAATTCATCTTAATTTGGCTCTATACAGAAGAAGAAATATTAACCTACAACATAGTTACTGCTTCCTCTTTATGATTATACAAGGCATGTATAGTGAACAAATATATCAATTAATGGAAAATATTACTTTTAGTAACATGAAAACACAGTTAAAGATGTGAATGAATGAAAAAATGTCATACAGGAAACTTAAACTTTTTTTCATCATGAAATACCAAGAAAGCATTGAGTGAATGGAGTACTACTAATTGTTACACTATTTTAAAAGAAATATGCTACACACTCTGCATGTTTATAAAAAAATCCTGAAAATTTGAGTCAAAAAAATTTGCTGAGCATTTATGTTGAAGAGACTCTGCTAGGGGCTAGAGAATATTTTCAGAAGTCATAAATTGTCTCTAATTACACTAAGTTTACTAGCTAGTTGGTGATAAGGGATGAAAACAGTGCAAAACAGTATATAAGTAAATGCCAGAGACATGTTGGAGAAGCGGTAGTGTAGCCTAAGAAAGCTTCATGGAAGAGGTGGAACTTGAACTGAATCTTGAAGGATGAAGAATCATGGGAACAGAAGAGAGAAACTATAGGTAATGGGAACATCATGAGCAAAGGCAAAATGATAGGAAAGATATTTGCAATGAGACATCTGTATGTTGAATGTCGTATAGGAGATGGAGAAGAGGTGACCCTAGATGAGAGAAGGCCATAAATATCAGGATGAATGTGAGTCTAACACAACCAAAAACATACATGCATGCGTATTACCTGCTCCAAATCCCACCAATCCACGAGCAACCAACATGTAGTATTTATTATGAGAAGCTGGAACCTGTACATATGCATACAGGCAGTTGGCTGCCACCGAAATGAAAATGGAAACAGTAAGAGGTTCTTTTCTTGGTCGATAGTTAGACCACAAACCAAATATAGGTGAAGCTACCATTTGGCCAAGGCTGAAAGAAGCAATAACCCAGCCCAAAAAACTTGCATCGGCAGTCTGATCAATCTGGAGAAAAAAGTACAATGCTTTAAGAATTGTTATCTGAGAAAAGTAAAGTTAAAAATCTAAATACATTTTTTCTGACCATGTAACATTTCTTATTAAAAAAATAAAAACAATAATTCTAACACATGTTTTATAACACCATTACTTACAGTAAGGAATTCAAACTTCTGACATTACAATTAAATGTGTTAACAATTCACTATACACAAGGAATGTTTAGGAAACTTCATCTTTTAGAACGATTATAGAAGTTCCGTCATAAAATTCTTGTTAAAAAAATCACATTATATACCTAACAATATCATAAAAATAATATGCCATTCTTTAATTTTGTAAAGTAAATACAATTATTTACCTTATGCTACTCTATAAACTAAACCATTAGCACTGTGAATCTATTTTTTTTAACTGGGCACAATAATCAAATGCTTAAAGACAATAATAAAATTTCTCTCATTAAACCTACTACTAATTCTTCCTTTCAGCATAGACAATCCAGGATTCTACCAAAGAGGATTTATATATCATTAATACTGAGGTTAAAACCAAATGATTACAACTCAGAAAATACTTTCAGAAAACAGAAAATTTTAGCTTACAAAAGGGACTATGGAATAAATCAACAGACTGGGTTTTTAAAAATATGGTAGGTTGTATAATAATTTGGAAAAATAAGAGCCATTAAATTTTAGGACATAAATTTAAACATATATTGGTTAAGTGGTAGAACAACTTAATAAGGAAAACCATGGCCTTTTCTTTTCCGAAGATATTTTTTAAAAGCTTAAAATGAAGATATTTAGGTACATTTCTGTTTGTGTGGGATGAGAAATAAGAGTGAATAAGTATAATGACTTCATGTCATATAAATTTTAAAATTAATTTTCAAAAAAGCAATGAAAACACTTTTAATATTAAATGCCTAGTGGTTTGAAAGCAAAAGGATAAAAGTGTCTTCTCAGGTATCAATTGATCATAATAGTCAAGTGTCCGTTTCATGGACAGAAGTGAGCTGACTCTTGAAGATGGCTCTAACAATTTTAACATTTGCTATTTTTATTGGATGCTATTCTTTACAATGACTGGAAAACTGGAATCTGCTAGAATTCTGCTAGAATTGTAACAGGAAAGTAAAATGGTTTGGAAGATACAGGTTCTATACTACAACAGAAGGTATCAGTTCAGTAACTGAACTGTTACCCGTGCTCCTGTGTGTTTCTCTCTCTCCCTTATAGTAATAACAGCATGTTGTTTCCAATCCTCTGGCCACATCTAATGATCTCTATCATATTGTTTTCAGGATAAAATCTCAACTACTTATTATGTAAAACTAGCTCACAAGCTGGCCACTGTCTCTCTTCTCTAACTTCATCTCTCTGCGCGCTCCCTCCCCCCAGTTCTAACTTCCAGTCACAGAACTTTTTGAAGTTTCCAAAATGAGTCAAGCTCTTTGCTTCCAGGTCTTTGCACAGGTCCCTCTACTGCCCCTTCCATCAGGAACGCCTTTCCAAACTCCTACTCTGTGGCCCAGACTGCTCCTTCTGCTGACCAATTTCTGTAGGCCTTCCAAACTCAGCTCAGATATAACTGCTTTGGGGAAATCTTCTAGGATCTCTTTAGTCTGGATCAGCAACATCTCCCTAACCCCCATGTCCGTCTGTCTGTCTGTGTCAGACTGTGTGTATGTCTCTCTCTCCCCCGGCCCCCACTCCTTCTGTCTCTCTGCCTCTCTCCCTCTCCCTCTAGCTCTCTCTCCCTGTGAACATGCACACACACTCACACATCATGCTCTTAGACTTTTACCCACTCATATTGTATGGTAATTATCTGTAAACTTGTTTGGTTTTGCACACTTCAGTGAAAGTTAGATCCGTCTCTTCTCTTACAAAAAAATAGCTCACGGTGCGCAGTACTGAATTTCAAAACATTCTTCTCTAAACATGTTAATAATATTGACAAAGTCAAAGTTCTAGAAATCTTAATGCTTTGCTATGGGAGCTGAGATGTGTTCCAAGCCTCCTCTACTATTTATTTATAGATTATTGCTTATTCATCCAATTAACAGTCACTAAGGCCTGCTCTGCGACAAAAGCTGTGCCAGGCAATATGAATACAAATTGAATGAACACAGTTCTTGCCGTCAAGGAGTTTCCAAACCAGGTTCTACTTATCTGATTCTGAAAAATCCTGCATTTGTGAGTAGCTGTGGAAAAAAAACAGCATGCTTTAATTCTTTATCTGTCAAATGGGGGTAACTTCACAGAGTTGTTATGAGAATTATTTAAGCCAAGACATGTATAGTGCCTAGGGTCATGTCTGCCTATAGTATGCACTAAATGAATGTTACCTATACATAAAAAAATAATATTTTAATATTTCTTGGTAGTTTGTTTTTACTGATATGTCAGTTTTATTATTATATTGTATTGTAACATGCATGAGTAGTCCCACTATGTCCCTGGGCCTATAGATAACCTATCATTCCAATTCAAAATCTGGGTTTAAGAATATGAGTTTTCCTGGAAATCAATGAGAGCTCTGGGCAACACAGGCTACGGAATCACTGGGCTGAGAGCTGTCTAGCAGCCAGGGCCAGAAGCACAAGTCAGAGATTCACAGCAGTGCCAAATTCCTTTCAGCCAGATAACTTATTGTTTGGGGGTTTTAGAGGGGTGGTTTTGGCCTACCTTTCTATCTTTCTCACAGATGACTTTTAAGCTAAGTAATATTTGGTAACATATTATTGTAAAAGAGATAGTAGCCTTAAATTAAAAATGAAAATTTTGATAAACAGCAAGGACCTACTGTATAGCACAGGGAACTATATTCAGTAGCTTGTAAAAACCTATAATGGAAACGAATCTGAAAAAGAATATGTGTATGTGTGTGTGTGTGTGTATGTATTTGTGTGTGTAACTGAATCACTTTGCTATACACTTGAAACATTGTAAATCAACTATACTTCAATAAAATAAATAAATAACATTTTTAAAAAAGAATGAAAAATCTTAAGGCAGTAGACAACATAGCACTGTAGAGTCAGACTTTGGTTTCAGATAGGCTTGATTCTGCCATTTTCTAGCTGTGTGATCTTGGGCAAGCTACCTAACTTCTCTAGTCTGAGTTTCTTTATCTGTTAAACAGGAGTGATAATGACCACCTCACAGAGTTGTTATGAAGATCAAAAGATGATTTAGATGAAAGATTTAGTATTGTGTCTGGCACACAATGAGCTATCAATATTATTATGAAATAACTTGAGAAAATTAACTCACAAGGTTTTTGGTGAAAATGTTATGCTTGTATTGCCAAAGAACTAGTGATATGTTTGTGTGCTCTTAATAAATTTACCTTTGAAGAGATTGCAAATATCTGGAGAAAGGAGTGAACCTTTTCAAAATTCAACTTATGCTGAGTAGACCTAATTTTGTAAATACCTTTCTTTTGAGAACTTTGAGGTTAAACAAACTAGATACAGGGACCATAGAAATCAAGAGTTTTGATACATGGAAATACATATTTCAGCACAGAAGATATTGCTCCAGAATTGTTAAATATTCTGTTCCAATTCTAATAATTCTGCCAGTATGGAAAGAATTTTTAGTGTCATGAGTAATGATTTCATGTAAAATAAATTTTTAATTAGTTTAAATTAATTTTCAAAATGGCAGTGAAAATGTGGCACTAAATCACTAAAAAGTAAAATGTGTATTTTTTCCTATATTTCTTTTAAAAGATAGCAGAAGAAAATAGTATTTTTAAGTTAAAAATTGTAAAAACTAAAAAATCTAAAATGAAATATAAGATGTCAATAAATTTCTTATATAATAGGTATAATTTTTAAACCTTAAATATTCATCAAATGTGTGTACTATTTTTGTTGAAGCCATCCAACCATTCTAAGAATCTTGTAGAGAAGTTAGGTAATCTCTCTGTAACATGCTGTTACAACACTCATTGATAAGTATCAATGATAAAGGGATACTGTTGCCTTCTAATGCAAACTGGGGTGAGGGACAGTAAGAAAACGCTTTTCAGAGAAGGTGACATTGCAGAAAAGCCTTGAAGAATTAATAAAAAATAGTGGAGAAGAAGGGAGGAAGGGAATGGCAAAGGAAAGGAGAGATGGAGGGAAGGAAAGCACTCCAGAAAAAAAAGGAGGTAAAAGTGTAAAGATCTGAGGACCTTAGGTTCATCCAAGTACATGATATAATAAATTACTGGCTATAGATCTAATATTGGCCAAGGCTCAGGATTTAGGCTGAAACTCTCTCTCTCTCTCTCTCTCTCTCTCTCTCTCTCCCCGCCCCCCCCCCCCGGAGAAAACCAAAATATAAGGGGCAAGTTGATAAAGAAAAATATACAAAATAATTTAAGAATAAAGAGTTAAGAGTAATGTCATGGAAGCTGAGAGTTTCAAGAAGCAAAGAGAGGACAACAATGTCAAACACTACCCAAATGTCACCTAAAGTAAGGACTGAAAAGTATCTACTATTTGGTGAGGAATTAAGTCATTGGAGACCTCATCAAGAGCAGTTGCAGGGTAGCAGAGGAGTTAATCAGATTGTAGCAGGTTAAGGAGTGAAGAGGAGTTAGGAAGCACAGAGGAACTCCTTCAAGAACCTTAACTGAAATATTATTATAGATCAGTTATGTCTCCAACTTAAATACTGATTTTTAATAAATTCATTACCAGAATTTTAAGACAGAACTGACAGTTATATGTCAAATATATTTTTTAAAAAGGTAGAATTTACAGAACTTGGTCATCAACTGATGATCAACTGATGTCAGAGTATCCACCAAACTTGCATCTTCTTGCCACTCCCTCCTTCCCATGTAGTAACCACAGCATCAAAATACATATATTGTCTATTCTTTTCACAATGTCACCTGACAACCCAAATTAATTCTATCAGAAAGCATCAAGTTATTCCATAGCAATATCATTTATACATATTAGGAATTCAGACTATGTCTAGCTTAGTTTCCTTTTTATTAGGGAAGGGGTATGGATGGGATGGGAAAGTGGCTAATAAGTAGGTGACCATACAATTACATTTGCCTGCAATTGTCTGGATATAATCCTATTTTCCCGCTAAAGCACTCTTTTCACTTCAAGAGTGCTCTGGTTTGCACAATAAAGCATACAGTCACCTTACTTATAAGCCTCTTTTGAAGAATTATTATCTCAAGTTATTTTAGTAAAGATTAACTCAGAATACCAAAGAGACTCTCTAGAAAACTCTTAACTACATAAGAGTTATTACTACTACAGCTACATAAGAGACGAATAAAGTGCACAAACCTTTTGGAGATATGGCCATATTGACATTATCACAATAGAAAATCCTGTGAAGAGGCAAATTCTGTTATTTATACTTATAATAATTTCATCACTATAGATATAAATTTTTGAGCTATAGCATGGATTTTAAAACATCACTCTGAATTTACAAATTTATGACCACAAATGTCTAGTTTATTAAGCAATGGGGTTTTATTTATCAGAAGGAAAACAAATATTACAGGCTGGAAAACATATATATAATTATAGTCCCTCACCACAATTAACTTAATAAAAGCAGAGGACCTATTTCTCCTTATTCACGTGTCTTTACTGTAAATGAAAATTACTGGAACTTCCCTGGTGGCGGAGTGGTTAAGAATCTGCCTGCCAATGTAGGGGACATGGGTTCGAGTTCTGGTCTGGAAGGATTCCACATGCCGTGGAGCAACTAAGCCCATGCACCACAACTACTGAGCCTGTGCTCTAGAGCCCACGAGCCACAACTACTGAGTCCACATGCCACAACTACTGAAGCCTGTGCACCTAGAGCCCACGCTCCGCAGCAAGAGAAGCCACCGCAATGAGAAGCCCGTGCACTGTAACAAAGAGTAGCCCCTGCTCACCGTAACTAGAGAAAGCCCACGCACAGCAACGAAGACCCAAGGCAGCCAAAAATAAATAAATAAATTATTTTAAAAGAAAATTACTGAGAGCTTTGTTAAGTTTTTATAGCAGAAATGAATGGAGGTGAGGCTACTTTGTTATAGAGGAATTGCTAGACTTCTAATCTGTGTTGTTTGGGAGAGATAATTCACTGTAGGGAGGACTAAGAAGAAGGAAAATGATCTTTAAAGGGGGCAGTGGCTATAAAGAACCAGAATTTCTCAAGACGGGCATACCTTAAAAGAAAATTATCTCTGCTAGGTTTTATTGCTTGAGAACTGTAATGATAAACTCCAATGTTATTTGTCGATTTTAAATATTAGGCACATCCAATCACAACTCTATCAAGGCTATTTAAAAAAAAACAGCTCTATTAAGATATAATTCACAATGAATTCACCCATTTAAAGTGTACAATTCAATGGTTCTTAGCATGCCAGATATGTGCAACCATGACTACAGTCAATTTTAGAATATTTTAGTCACCTCAAAAAGAAACCCTGGACCCTTTAGCTATACTCTGCTATCCTCTATCGTTTCCCCAACAACCCTAAGCAACCACTAATCTACTTTCTGTCTCTATAGATTTTCCTATTCTGGACTTTCATATGAATAGAATCACACAATATATGGTCTTTTGTGTCTGGCTTCTTTCTTTGCATAATGCTTTCAAGGTTCATCTGTGTTGTAGCAGTATCAGTACTACATTCCTTTTTAAAAGTCTTTAAAAAATAATTTAATTATTAGCTTCATCTTAGTGTATTTTGAATTAACACATTGACTTCATGAAAACAATCAACTAATGTTTGAAAATAAGACTACTATATCACAATCAAGAAACTTGTAAACAGGTAAAATGTTTCACATGCCAATTAAAATCTAAAGTTAAAAAAATTTTTGCTGTTAAATTTGAAATTATTACTTATATTTTAGATAAATGAGTACAAAAATTAGAAGTGCTTTAAATAAAAAAACAATCTGTTGCAGAGATTGTTACCTAAACAACATTCATTTGCCCCCTTCCTCCTCTCGATAGAATCCTGGTTGTATTGAGGTATCCATCACTCCTCCACAAAGCCACAGGCTTTAGAGGACACTCTGTCCACCCCAAATTCCAGAGGGTAGATCCTGATTAGATCTCACTATCCCAGCTGATGATGGGTTTAGAAATTAACAGGTAACCCAATTCTGACCAGTGAGAAATAAGGGGAGGTCTATTTTGGGACCTCCAAGAAAGGACTCCTCATCTCTTTGGAGGTTTAAAACATAAGTCCCTTTCAATCAATAAAAATTAATGTGGAAGGATGTGACACGTGGAACTGCTGCTGCATCCCTCCTATAGCCTCAGAATGAAGGCAATATGCAGAAGAGAGCAAAACCAAAAAACTTATTCAGAAGCAGAGCCAGTGAACTTCACCTGGAGTTGTCCCACTATGGATATCTTATAAGAAAATACAAATTACTGTTCAAGCTAATTTGAATCAACATTTTTTCCTGATATCTGTGGAAAGCATAATAATAGATATACAATCCAAAAAACTGTTGAAAATATCCTTTATTTTGTACTTTTCTTTAGTTTTGGCTTTATTTAAAATCTATTTTTACTCAATGTTGAATCATAAAGAAGACTGGCAAGAGAGAGAGAACAAGAGGGTGACCTGGGATAAATGGAAAGGATATGGAAAACAACTTAGTCAAATGACCTTCACTAAATCCATCTCAGGGAAAGAAACCATTTGTAAAATTATTGCCTATGGACTTAGAGTCCATGCTTGGAAAAAAAATGATTCCCTAAAACATTCCTTTATAAACTATCACAGTATTGAGAATTCCTATATATTTTCATTCCTTACCATTTTTAACATAATTACAGCTCTTAATATTAAAACTTTTTTCCTCATAAAGGTTAACTTTTTCAGTAAATATATTTTCAGAAATAATGTTAATAGGTTAAAATAATCAAGCTATACAGATTAATATTCTTGGACTTTACTATTGGTATGTGTCAATATAAAAGTTAAATGAGGTTCACAGGCAACAAAAGAAAAAAGCAAATACATTAAACTACATCAAAATTTAAAACTTCTGTGAATCAAAGGGCACAATCAGCAGAGTGAAAAAAAGAGTCACGGAATGGTTGAAAATATTTGCAAATCATATATCTGATCAGGGATTAATATTCAGAATATATAAAGAACTCCTACAACTCAACAACAACAAAAAACAACCTTATTTAAAAAATGGGCAAAGGACTTGAACAGACATTTCTCCAAAGAAGATATACAGATGGTCAATATGCACGTGAAAAGATGCCTAACGTGAGTAATCATCAAGGAGATACAAATCAAAGTCACAATAAGCTACTACCCCATTAGAATGACTAATGTCAAATAAACATAAAATAAGAGTTGGTGAGGATGTGGAAAAATCTGAATCCCGACTGTCGATGGGAATGTAAAATGCAGCAGCAGCTATGGAAAAAAGCATAGCAGTTCCTAAAAAAATTAAAAATAGAATTATCATATGATCTAGCAATTCCACTTCTGCATATATACCCAAAAGAACTGAAAGCAGGATGTTAAAGAGATATTTGCACACCCATACCCACAGCAGCCATGTGTAAGAAACAAGATATGGAATCAACCCAAATGTTCATCAACAGATAAATGGGTAAACAAAATGTGGTATATGCTGAAGGGGATCAGAACATGCTACCCCAAAATATGCTGCTTTGGCATATTGATTATTTTGAGCTGAAGGCAACTAACAAACAGCAGACACAGAAGGGCTTTCTGTCTTCCCCCTTTCTGCCTAAAAACTGGGCATAAATTTCCCCTGAGAAATGTGCTCTTCGAGTACCAGGAAGAAGAAAACATTCCTATCACTGGAGATGGAGCATCAATGCTGAGATGAGTCTGCACAAACAAACCTGACTCAAATAACCCTCATCCTCCATTGGTTTCCCCCATGTATTTCCTAGTCACTTTCCCACAATTTACCATCCCTAGAAAGCCAACCCCTTTTCTTTGTCTAGTCACCTCTCCACAATTAGAGACCCTTGTTAAAATAGTATAAGTAAGTCCCTGAGTCTAACCCTTTCTTTGGGGTTTTCTCTTTTCTATGAAGCCCCGTATCTCACATAAAAATATTAACATCAAATAAATTTTTATGCTTTTCTCCTGTTGATCTGCCTTTTGTCAGTTTAATTCGCAGGCCCCAAATTTAAAAACTTTCCTTTACTTTCTTAGCTATAAAACCTAAGAAAGTAAAGGAAAAGTTTGCCCTCTCCTAGAATTTATACAACAGACTGTTATTCAACCTTAAAAAGGAAGGAAATTCTGACACATGCTACAACATGGATGAACCTTGAGGACATTCTGCTAAATGAAATAAACTAGTCACAAAATTAAAAATACTGTATGATTTCATTTATATGAACTATCTAGAGTAGTCAAGTTCATAGAAACAGAAAGCAAAATGATGGTTAATGGTGGCTGAGGGAAGGGGAAATGAGTTGTTGTTTAATGGGTATAGAGTTTCAATTTTACAAGATAAAGTTCTGGAGATTGGTTATACAACCATGTAGAGATATTTAACACCTCTGATCTTAGAGATGGTTAAGACGGTACATTTTATTTTATGTGGTTTTTACCATAATAAAAAATAATTTTTAATTAAATGACATTAAAATATGATATTTTATCTAAATTTTAAAAATTATGTATAATTTCTAATACTTACCTACACTGCTAAGAAACATAGTAAGATACAGAATCCTAATAGATCTCCATCGGCTCTTATAATGCTCCTCAGTTTCTATAATATCCCATTCTCTAGGTATAAAGAAGAAAAACGTAGTATAAAGTTATCTCAGTACATGCAAATCTTTCTGTGGCACAATTTTATTTTCTCTCTCCTAAAGTCATGAAAATTATATGATAGAGGTATAATTTACTAATATTGGTTTTTACTATACTAATTCATCTATAAATAAGTATTATATCTTTTAATTTCCATGGATTATATTTACGGATCACTGTGCATAGAAACTTGGGAGACGTGAGGCAGCTTAAAAAGGCAAAACATTTTGTAAACCAATTATTTTGCTATTGTTGGCATGCTATAAACTTATGAATCAAGCATGTTTAAATTTGCTAAACTGACAAAATGAATAAAGTATATCAAAATAAATAAAATAAACTACAACCATTAGATCTCCTACAGGTGGGATATACAACTAGTAACTATTAAACGATAATAACTGTCATCATTATGACATTCTCTACTTGATGACACCAAATTAACTTTGCTGTAGGAAGCTATTTTAGTTGGGTACGTTCAGCAAAATGAATATAAAAGTGACACCAGAAAGGTCTGATGTGACCTAAGACATTCGTAGCCCTGGGACCTCCTGAAACATCTGTCTTTGCTCCAACACAGGTTGCCAGACAAGCTCAAGAGAGACCAAGGCCCATCCAGACTGGATTGACCTTTCATTATCACCCTTGACCTGGATTAAGGGCAGGTATGTTAACCACGTAGCCTACCTCTGTCAGGTGATAACATTAGCATGTGTACCCATTACATTTTCACATATGCACACAAAAAGAGTTAACAAATTTACCCTAATATAAGCATTATGTTTTCAAATAATTAAAACAAGCACAACAGACAAAATGCCATCTTATATTCCAACATTATTTTCTAAAATAGACTTAGAACTGTTAGTCTTCAAAAAAGAAATTATGTTTTTTTAAAATGTGACGTGACTGGGAATGTTAGAGAGGGAATGAAGAAGAGAAATAACATTTATTAGATCTATTATGTGCCAGATATATTAGTTCCTGATATAATACATATGAAGTGCTTAACACTGTATATGCTGTTCCACAAAAATAGACTGTAATGTCGCATACCTGAAAAACAGCAAAACCCCAGATGCTCGTACTTGTAAATCAATATACTGAAATTTGGAATACATAATGCAGATACAGGAAGTCCCCTACATATGAACCTTCAAGTTACAAACTTTCAAAGATGCGAACATGCGTTCACATGTCCAATCACATAAGTTAGTTCACATGTCTGGCAAACATTGTCACATGTGGGCATCCTCTAAAAGTGGTTGTGCTTTTGTGTACTTTACTGTACAGTACTGTATAGGGTACAGTAGTACAGTATCTTTATTTCAAGCCCAGGATGTCAAAGCAAGCTTAAAAGCAGCGGTGATGTGTCTGGTACCGCTAAGAAGTGCCAAGTGATAACGATGGAAACAAAAGTGAAAATAATTGATAGAGTGGAGCCAGGCAAAAAGATGGTTGGCGTCGCTCATTCTTACAACATGAATCGTTCAACCATCAGCACGATTCTAAGAACATGGATGAGATCATGGAATACATGAAGTCTGATGTGCCAATGATGTCGACAATAATATCAAAGAAGTGTGGAAAAATGATGGAGATGGAGAAAGTTCTCAGGGTGTAGATGAAGGATCAGTATCAGCGTTGAGTCCCACTCAGCTTAATGCTGATTCAAGTGGAAGCCAAAAGCCTTTATGAAGACTTGACAAAGAAACACGGTGAAGAATCAGAGGGCGCACCTTTTAATGCCAGCCATGGCTGGTTTCATCAGTTCAAGGCTACAGCCAACCTTCACAACGTGAAAGTAATTGGCGAGGCAGCGAGTGCAGATACGGTAGCTGCCTGGGAATTTCCTGAAACGCTTTGAGAAATTATTGATGAAGGTATATACTCACCCGAGCAGGTTCTTATTGTGGATGAGACAGGACTGCACTGGAGGAGGATGCCAGACCAAAGTTACATCAGTAAGGAGGAACAGTCGATGCCAGGCTATAGAGCAGCAAAGGACAGGCTAACTCTGTTGTCTGGTGGCCATGCTTCTGGCGATATGAAGCTGAAGCCTCTCCTAGTTTATCATTCAGAGGCCCCAAGAGCCCTTAAAAATATAGCCAAGGGCTCTCTTCCTCTTGTGTGGAAGAATAACCCCAAAGCCCGGGTTACACAGGCCATTTTCCAGGATTGGTTTTTCCACCACTTTATCCCGGAGGTAGAGAAATATTGCTTGGAGAAGGACGTCCCATTCAACATTCTTTTGCTGCTCGATAATGTTCCAGACCATCCCCCATTCATGAACGACTTTCACCCCAACATCAGTGTAGTGCATCTGCCACCAAGTACTATGTCCCTCATCCAACCTATGGACCAGGGAGTTACAGCCACTTTCAAGAAATATTATTTACATCACTTTTAGTCAGGCAGTAAAGGCGACTGACGAATCAGGAACAACCTTGCGACAGTTTTGGAAGGACTATAACATCTACAAGGCCACAAAAAACATTGACTTTGCTTGGCGTGAGGTTACCGCCGTCACCATGAATGGGGTTTGGAAGAACCTTTGCCTGCAGTTTGTTCACGATTTTCATGGATTTGAGAAGGTGGATGAGGAGTCCAAAGAGCTCTTCAGCAACTTAGTGACCCTCAGCGAGAAGCCAGAGCTAGATCTGCATGAGGACGACTTCACCGAACTCCTTGCTGTGCAACACGAGGAGCTTACTAATGAAGATCTGATGAAACTGGAGGCCCAGAGAAAGGACGGAGAGAGACAAGAGGAAGGAGAAGTAACTGAAGAAACGAAGAGATTCACGACACGGGAAATGGCAAGGGATTGTCTTTATTTGAGGAGGCACTGTTAGTTTGTGAGGCACAGGACCTGAACGTAGAATGGTACACGAAGGTTGCAGCAGCCGTTCAGAATGCAATCCAGTGCTACCGTGTCATCCATGATGAGATAAAAAGAGCTACTACCCAGACATCACTGGATCATTTTTTCAAGAGGGTAGATAGAACTGAATCCAGCAAGGAACCAGAACCTGGGCCATCAGCGTCAGGCGTGAGTGAAACTGCAGCTTGCCCTCCGTCTCCTGTTGCTGACGATCCTTCAGCTCTGCCATCTCCCACCTCCTCCCCTCCTCCAGTCAGTAACTCTTCTTGCCTGTTCACTCGATGCCAGCCCCTGTGTGCCAGCTGTTGTGCTGTACTACTGTACTTTTCAAGGTACTGTACTGTAAGATTAAAAATGTTTTATTTTTTGTGTTTGTTTGTTTTTATGTGTTATTTGTGTGAAAAGTATTATAAACCTATTACAGTACAGTACTGCATAGCCGATTGTGTTATTGGGTACCTAGGGACTTACGAATGCGCTCTCAGAATGGAACTCGTTCGTATGTAGGGGACTTGCTATTATTACATATCAGCAAAAGGTATACACCATTCAATCCCACAGCACTGAATTCTGGTATCACTTTAAAGTACTGGGTTACTATTATAGTTTTAATGAACTCATTATTTTCTGGAGATCGGAAATCTAACTGATAATCACGAATAAGAACTATCACTAAAATAAGCCTGAACATGTTCAAATAACCAATTTGCTCATATCTTATCTAAGTTATGGAACTAAGAGAAGTAAATAATTTGATTCTGAAAAAAATGTAATAAAATTGTTTGAGTGACTTTGACTTGAAGGTCAGTCAAAAATCTTTCTTCTTTTAATGACAGCTATTAAATATTGAAGGGATGATAGAAAATCACCATTTACTCTCCATGTAATAATGGATGAAAGCAAAGATCATCAGTGAATCCTAAAATAACTGGTTGGAAGGTCAAAAGTTCTCAAAGTATCACTCTTTTGTCAATCCACTAATCAGAAAATGGAAAATGACCCTTTATAATTGAGAGATATAACAGTCACTCTCTTAACCAAGTAGTCAAGCGTGGCATCCCTGACAGTGGGATGGCCTGGCATCCAATGCCTCCTGACAGAATACACTGGGATGTTCTCAACATAAGCCATGGGATTTTCTTGCCAGAAATGTTTGACCGGGATCTACCCAGAAATGGTCCACAAATTCAGAACGTGAGATGTTCCAAAGAAAACAGAAAACTAATCTAGACTTATCAGAGGATTCAATGTTAGTAAGAACAAAAGAGAAGGTCAGGGGACAGTTTTAGGTTGGAGGAGTCTAAAAAGACATAAGGATCAATGCTTGAACATTAATCAGATCCTGTTTAAAAAAGAATAGCTGTAGAGTACATTTTTGGAACAACTGGAAAAATATGAGTATAGACTGTATAGTATATGATATTTTGAATTAGTAGTGTATTTCTAGCTGTGGTAACAGTGACATCGCTGTGTAAAAGAAAGTCTATGTTTTGGGGAGATGTAGGCTGCAGACTAAAATATTTAGGATAAAGTGCCATAATGTCTTCAACCTACTTTTGGGTAGTCTGGCAAAAGACGGGTGGTTGTGTGTGTGTATGTGTATGTGTGTGTGCGTGTGTGTGTGTAGAAAGATTTGAGCAGTGTGGAAAAGGCTAACAATGACAGGGTAATCAGGTATTTATTGCACTGTTTTTTCAATTTTTCTATGGATTTAAAATGTTTCAAAACATAAATGTTACTTTTCCTTCATTTAAAAAAAAAATTTATTTATCTATTCATGTATTTATTTATTTTTGGCTGTGTTCGGTCTTCGTTGCTGTGTGCGGGCTTTCTCTAGTTGCAGTGGGGGGGCCACTCTGTTGCGGTGCACAGGCTTCTCATTGTCGTGGCTTCTCTTGTTGCAGAGCATGGCTTCTAGGCGTGCAGGCTTCAGTAGTTGTGGCACGTGGGCTCAGTAGTTGTGGCTTGCGGGCTCTAGAGCTCAGGCTCAGTAGTTGTGGCGCACGGGCTTAGTTGCTCCACGGCATGTGGGATCTTCCCGGACCAGGGATCGAACCTGTGTCCCCTTCATTGGCAGGCGGATTCTTAACCACTGCGCCACAAGGGAAGTCCCAGTTATACTTTTTGAATTAAAAAGAAGGAAAAGTAGGCTTCTCTGGTGGTGCAGTGGCTAGGGCCCATGCTCTGTAACAAGAGAAGCCACTGCAATAAGAAGCCTGCACACTGCAGTGAAGAGTAGCCCACGCTCTCCACAACTAGAGAAAGCCTATGCGCAGCAATGAAGATCCAATGCAGCCAAAAAATAAATATATTTTTTTTAAGTATAACTTTGGTGAAGAAATGTATCTTTCTTCCTTGTTGGTAGGAACGTAGGAGAATATAACTGTCCTTCAATCAAGTTACCATTTTTATTACATTCCAACGTGATTTGTTTAACATTTTGATACCTTTCTATTATCATTGCTGTATTCTGGTATTAGTTCTCCATTTGAGATTCTCCTCGCAGTAAAGCTGCAGTGCTAAAGGGTTTTGTCCTGTCCAAAATTTTCATTACAAACTATACCTCAAATGATAGCATGTTTATCAAAGTTGCGACTCAAAAACTATGAGGAATACACATGGATTTACTGAGGGGAAAAATAAAATTGTACTTTTACCAGAGAGAGCATCTGTGAACTACTGAACAGCAAAAAAGAACCTATATTGAAAGAGGATAAGAGAAAGCAGTGTGTGGTCACTGACAAAATAGTGTAATGGTGTAACAGTTATAGAAATTAAAAGACAGAAATAAATTGAGAATGTTCTATAAAAGTATCTTGTATACAACCATAAGTTCTAGTAATATCTATTTCACAGAGACTAGGCTAACGTTGCAAAGAAAAATATTAAGCACCTATAATACTTTAGGATATTCTAAGAGAGGGATCAGCAAACTACAGTCTAATAGGGCCAAATTTGGCCTACCACCTGTTTTTGCGTAGCCCATGAGCTAAGAATGGCTTTTACAGATGAATATTTGTGATCAATTTCATGACAGAAAACATTAACTTTGAGCTCCAATTAAACAAAATGCCAACTCCCCCCCAAACAAGAATTCTATTCCTCTCATTATTAGACTTGTATTACAAAAAAATTGTACTCATTTATTATTACATTTTAAATTTCATTACTATAAAATTTTGTGGAAATTTATTTTCTTTCTTGTTATCTAAGTACCTATATAATAACTTTGATTTTGCCTCTTGGCCTGCAAAGCCTAAAATATTTACCATATGGGCCTTTACAGGAAAAGTCTGCCAACTCTGGTCTCCTAAATTCTATGATAGGGTCAGTGGGGATTCCTGAGGACTTGATGAAAGGTTGAGGTTGGTGGTGAACTAGGCTCATGTTTTTGCAATTTACTCAAAGTGAACAGGGCTTGCCAGTTAGTTTTACCTCTGTTCCCTTTACTAGGGAATCTACGTTTTTAAAGACAGTACACTTATTGAATTATTCTCAAAATACTCCCTTTTTATTTTAAAAATGTTAAATCTAGAAATTAAATTCAGATAGGCAGAACATCTGAATTTAAATGGACCCTAATGAGCATCAATTACTTGAACGTAAGAGAAAGAAAAAAAAATCCCCTTTTAAAGTAGGTTTATTTGGACAAAGTGACAGAATGTACCGTAAGAATACATCTAACCATAACTCAAGGATCCTGAAATCTATCTGGAAAACAACCAAGAATTAGGGAGAAGCAAAAACAATGCTGAGAAATCCAAAAATCACAAAATCCATGTACTCAAGCTCGTGCACTTGATTAATACGAGAGATCTTTAGCTTTCAGTCAGAGCTTCCATGTTCTAACTCCCTACAATTCTATTAGGCTTAAGATACATGATTTAAAAAAAAAAAAAAAAAAAAAGATACATGATTTTCAAAGCCACAGCAAACTAGAAGTCCCAAAGAAAAGTTGGGAGAAGAAAAGTTTGCAGACAGCAACAAAAACGAGCTTGCCAAAAGATAACAAAAACATGATGAGGAATAGTCTGCCAGAATCAGAATAGGCTGAAAAATGAAAAATAGATATGAAAAGTATAGCATTGTAGAACAAATCGGTATAGCAGCACATAGTCCCAAATGCCTTATTAGGCCTGGAGGATGTCACCCTATCACAATATATTTCAGTAGTAACATTCATTTTAATGATCTCAAGATAAAATGTAAACAAAATTACATTCCATATATTCCATTTAGTAAATCAGGGACCTGACAAATACATTTTCCAAAGGGTTTCAAACAAAATGATTTTTAAAAAAGGTTTGGGGCTCATACACAGAAATCAACTCAAAGGATTAAAGACGTAAATGTAAGGCTAGATACTACTGTATAAAACTCTCAGAGGAAAATATAGGCAGAATACTCTCTGACGTAAATCACAGCAAGATCTTTTTCGACCGTCTCCTAGAGTAATGAAAATAAAAACAAAAATAAACAAATGAGACCTAATTAAACTTAAAAGCTTTTGCACAACAAAAGAAACCATAAACAAAACGAAAAGACAGCCCTCAGAATGGGAGAAAATATTTGCAAATGAAGCAAATGACAAGGCAATAATCTCCAAATTATACAAAATGCACATGCAGCTCAATATCAAAACCCACAAACAACCCAATCAAAACATGGCCAGAAGACCTAAACAGACATTTCTCCAAAGAAAACATACAGATGGCCAACAAGCACATGAAAAGATGCTCAACATCATTAATTATTAGAGAAATGCAAATCAAAACCACAATGAGGTATCACCTCACGCTGGTCAGGATGGCCATCAACAAAAATTCTACAAACAATAAATGCTGGAGAGTGTGGAGAAAAGGGAACCCTCCTACACTGTTGGTGGGAATGTAAATTGGTACAACCACTATGGAGAACAGTATGGAGGTTCCTTTAAAAACTAAAAATAGAGCTACCACATGATCCAGCAATCTCACTCCTAGGCATACATCCAGAGAAAACCATAATTCGAAAGGATGCATGCACCCTGATGTTCACTGCAGCACTATTTACAATAGCCAGGACATGGAAGCAACCTCAATGTCCATTGACAGAGAAATGGATAAAGAAGATGTGGAACATCTATACAATGGAATATTACTCAGCCATTAAAAAGAAGGAAACAGTACCACTTGCAGAGACGTGGACAGATCTAGAGATTGTCATACAGAGCGAAGTAAGTCAGAAAGAGAAAAACAAATATCATGATATCACTTATATGTGGAATCTAGAAAAATGGTAGAGATGAACTTATCTGCAAAGCAGAAACAGAGTCTCAGATGTAGAGAACAAACTTATGGTTGGGGGGGCTGTGGGATGAATTGGGATATTGGGACTGACATATCTCCACATACATACAGCTGTCATAGGCAGCTTAAGTTTACATGTGAATTTAGTTAATTTACTGTAATTATATATGTTTAAAATAATACTTAACTTCGTTTTCCTAAAGGTTTAAATACATAACTGCGGAATAGGAAACAAACTAACAATTCCAGGGTCAAAATAACTAGAATAATAAGGGTCAAAATACACTTCATCCCTTAAATGCTTAAAAATTAGTCTTTATTTATACATTTGGCATAGGACAAAGGGGAGCTCACCTTAGGTTTACTTGCAAAAAAGTATCAAGAAGTTATCAGGCAATTAGTTAAGTGAATACTGAGACCGGTATCTTCAAGTCTCGAATAAAACTGTGTGAAACGTATAATCAGTTCTGTAAAGGGCCAAATGCAGAGGCTTGGTTGCTGCATCAGTGTTGGAGTAAAGGTACAAGTAGCAGTTTGCGTTTCTTCAACACCTACACCAGAACCCGCCGGCTCAAGGCGCCCCGCGGAAGTGAGAGCGAATCACCAAGTCTCGCGCAACCTGCCGCCGGCTCCCGCCATCCTGGCACCCCTCCTTCGGCCCACAAAGCCTGATGCAGGGAAAGGGGCCAGTCCCAACAGCGCAGGAGGGTCAGAAGGGCTTCCCCCCAACATCCACTCACCTGCTTCCGGGTATGCTGTGGCCTAAGAGCGGCTCCTGTTCAGCCTCTACCCTCAGGTTCGCCATAATTACAGCTCCCACAAGGCTTGGGGCCAACTCTCGCGATACCTCCTACTCCCTCCCATTCCAGGCGGCCTGTAGCTGTCAAAACAGGCCAGCGAGTGCGCGTGCACGCCCAGCGACCAGGGTGGGCGGAGCACCCCAGGCCAGAGGCGGGGGCCCGCAGGAGGAGAGGCGGTGCCGAGAGGATGACGAGAGTTAAGGGCGGGGCCCTAAGTCCTTATCCTCCTACAGGGTACTCGCCTCTCCGCCTCCAGGGATAACGCGCGGCAGAGCTGGGGAGGGTTAGAGGGCGTGTCCAAACAGCCACCCCGCCCTGGGTTCGTCCTCCTCCCCAGCTTCCCTGTCAGCTCCCCGTAGCTTCTCAGTTCCCGGAGAGGCTGCCGTAGCTGCGGTTGGGGCTCAGAAGGAAGGCGAGTCCCGAGAGGCTAGAGAGCCGTGGCGTTCGGAGCCTCGGCCAGCTGGACAGCAGGCGCCCACCAAGCGGCCATTAAGTAAGTAGACGGTCCCGGACGCGCTTCCCAAGCCCCTTGCAGCGCTTGCCTACGTGCCAGTAGGCAGGGCTGAGAGCGCAAGGCATGGTGGGAGATGCGGGGGTCCCGGGCCGAGTGAGGTGGGCAGGCGGGCTGTCCCTTCTCCTTGTGGAAGGTGGAGGTGGCTACGCGCTGTGGTTTACTTGCTCGGCTAACTACAAAGGCACCTTACTCGTAGTGCCTTAGTAGGACCTGGGATGAAGATGATCCTCAAATTCGAACCCACCGCCGCCTGCGTGGACTGAGAGCTTCCGCCTTGCAAGATGCCACTCAGCAGAGCCTGCTGCTCTAACCTGGGGGTTAGAAAAGCCACAGCACCAGTTTGACAATGACCAGATCTTTTCATCAAAACGAAAATGACATTTTTAGAAAATATGTTCTGGGTTGCTTTTGTTTGTTTTCAGTAGATCTTGGTGCTGCTGCTTTCCTGGTGCTTACATATTAACGTCTTACCCCTACAAGCAGGCTTGTAAGCTAATTGGTAGCAGTAGTCATGTGTGTCACAATTACTGTTTTACTAGCACTAGATACATTCTTATGTGATTTCATTTGATCACAACTGTCCTATGACAGGTAAAGCAGACAAGTTTCTATTTTACAGAGAACTAAGGCTTAGGAAAGTTAATAACTTACCTAGAATCATTCAGTGTGAAAGTGTCAGAGTTGAGACCCAAATTCAGTTGTTTTCGATCAATATTTAGGAGCACTTATCCTATGCCAGGCACTATACTGGTTATGTGTTGTATGGCATATGCCATCACTCTGATCTTTGTCTTGTTTGTGACCTTGTGTGTATCCTGTTAGACACATTCCACTGGTGAACAGCTAAACCTGAAATTTGTTTTCTACTAGTTCAGAATTATCTTCTGAATCCAGACCTAACATTGTATACTTGGATTCAGTCTTGCAAATTTGTTTGTAACAGCTCACAAAAGCATATCAGATTCCTGTGATTGTTTCCAAGAAGGTACATGGGTAAAATTAGTATTTTTTTGTCATAATGTTGGTTTACTGTATCTTCAGCTTCTTTTTTAATCTCTGGAGTCTAGCACAGAGTATGGCATATATATAAATGAATATTTAATAAAGGAACTTTTAACCAGTATTGCACCAAGCAGAATGGTTACTAAATAAATATATGTTGAATGAACACTTATTGAATTACCTCATTTCATCCCTACAACAATCCTCTGAGGTGGGATTGTCTCAAGCATACAAGGAAATTGAAAGTATGGAGATTAAGTAATTTGCCTAGGGTCACACCTCCAATTAGCAACAGAGCTAGAATCCAAGAAACACAGGACTCCTGACTATAAAGCCTGTGCTTTTCACCACCAGCCTTCCTATGAAAAGAATGTCAAGATTCTTTTCCCATATCTCTTAAAATATTTCAAAACAAGTAATCAATTTTTATATAAATGAAATAATTTGCTATTATGTATTAGGCCAGCTATTATTCCCCCTTTATAGTTTAAGGTGTGGCTTATTCAAGGTCACACTACTAGTGAAGAACCCAGGTCTTTGCCACTCTGACACTGCTATTTTCCATTGTTGCCTCCAAGTGATGACTTTAGATGGCAGAAGTGCATGGGATGAATGCATGTACAACTGGTGAAATGTAAATAAGCTCTGTGTATTGTACCAATTTTTTAAAAAAAAGGAACAGGGGCTTCCCTGGTGGTGTAGTGGTTGGGAGTCCGCCTGCCGATGCAGGGGACGCAGGTTCGTGCCCCGGTCCGGGAAGATCCCACATGCCGCGGAGCGGCTGGGCCCGTGAGCCATGGCCGCTGAGCCTGCGCGTCTGGAGCCTGCGCTCCGCAGCGGGAGAGGCCACAACAGTGAGAGGCCCGCGTACTACAAAAAAAAAAAAAAAGAAAAGAAATCATTTCTTTGAAACATACAACATCCACAGTAAACATTACAAAATTTGTTTAAAAACCTAATTATTTCTTTTAAAGCCCATGGAAAAGAAGAACTAAATTTGAAAAGATTCGATTATTTGCTAAATGTTTCACATAAGCATATGAGACAGTCCACCTGTTGTATTTCCATAGATGACTTCTTAGAATAGAATAGATAGACAGCTAGAATAGATACCTCTCCAAACAAATAAACAAAGTTCCTGTTTTCTTATTCTCCAAATTAAGATGAAAAGGAATTAAATTTGTCGAGGTAGGGTAATAGATTTTTAATAGTGGATATCGGTGTATCTAAACCCTACTGTAAGTTGCTACTTAAACTTGCGTTGAAAATAAGTGATTTAAAAGTGAAGTTATAAGATAAAAATTAGGTCTGCATTTTGATGGAGTAAAGTTCTTGTACATGGTGGTATTTTTTTTAATTTCATATATGCCTTTGAGATATGTATCAGCTACATGAGGATAAAAGTCCAGAAACAATTAGTGTTGCATTTAAATGCTTAAGTACTTGAGTGATGGGCGATAAAAGTACTAGATGGCATAAATAGACGGTGAGTGTCATTTTAGCAATAGAGCTCATTTCCAAGAAAGACTTTTCATTCCTTGGCACTGTACTAGAACTTCTATATTTGTTTCACTTTGTTTTTCTTTTTTGCATTGGCTATATAAAAGTATAGATGACAGTTGTGTCAGCCTGGCTTGATACACACGGCAAAAGTGGGTCCTGTTTCTGCAGAAGCTCACTGGTGTCAGTTCAGCTTAATGTGGGGCTTTAAAAAGTATCTGATGTGGCTCCAAATGGTGCCTCCTCTTGGTATATTGGAGTTATCTTAACCCTGGGCTTGGATTATAATCTGTTCATGGTGGCACTGGATAGCAGTTAGCCCTGCCTAGAAAGACCTACATGTTTAGAGCATCCCAGAAAACCTGGTATTTTATATCATTCTTGGGGCTGAAATGGGATTTAAGAAGATCTGTGTAACCCCAGACGCCCAGAACGAAGATTATCATGAGCTATGTGTGTGTTTGATTTACTTTCTGTTCATGATTGGTCAGTTGTTTACTGTCAGGTAAATGTAGCAAGGAAAATGCTGGCTCTAGATTTGGAGTGCTGACTCTTATGGCCTATATGACATGAAATTAAAGTGATTCAGCAGCTTTCCTAGTATAGGGTTGAAAATTAGAAATGCCTAAACAATTTAGGCACCTAATAAATATAGAACTTTACAAAATACGTGAAGAGTTCATTTTTCTCAGGTCTTTTCCTGTTCTCTGGCAACTTTGTACTTTGCATGTTTGTCTTAGCTTGTTTATCTATTACCAACCCAGAAGGATACTGTGTAGAAAAATGGGTTGTCTCATGAAGAGTTTAGTACTTTTCTTCTTACTGTAAAACATGAGTGCTGGAATTTTGTTCTTTTTTACACTAACATGGAATATGCATATTGCTTTTGAAGCCATGGATGTTACAAAGGAAGATATTGGCCCCCCATTCTTTTCCTGCCACTGTAGAGAAAATAAGTAGTCTATAACACTTGCAAAAGATAATGAAGTCCTGTGATGTAATGACATGCCATTGTTCTCCTGCAGTTTAATAAATGTACATGAAAATGTATCAGTGCTATTTTTGAACAATTCCAGAAAGACCCAAGTGAAACAGGAGGGAAGGGGGCAGGGCACAACCTTTAAAAGAATGACAAAGCCCGAGGACGTGACATAAACTGATTAGAACCAAATAGGTCCAAGATGGCAGACTAGTCAACTTCCACTAGACCTTAAGCCTCCGGATATGCTCATTTTAACACATCAGCAAGCTAAATGACACACCCACAGGCGCCATGACAGTTCCAAGGCCAACCATAAAGGTCAAAAAGTAGGCAGTGGCCCACTTTCTGGAAATCCCCACCCCTTCCCCCAAATAGCTGGAATACTCCTCCTACTCATAGCCTGTGAAATTACCCACCCTTATAAAAACTGACAACCCCATACCCTGGTGCTGCTCTCGCCTTCTGAGATGGCCCACACTCTGTCGATTGTGTTTCTCTCTAAATAAATCCACTTCTTAACTTTCACTTTGTCTCTCCCTGAATTATTTCTGCAATGAGACATCAAGAACCTGAGCTTCATTAAGTCCTGAGACCACGTGTGTGATCTCAGTTAAAAGACTGTGGGTTCGAGTCCCAGTCTGGGTTTTGGCTGGGTTCAAGCCCTGGCCCATGGGTTCAAGTCCCAATCCGAGTTGCAGTTTCACAAAGAGTAAAATAATTAAAATCATCATTCATCACACAGAATTTTTTCCTTATGCTCTAGAACCCCCCTAAATAGAGTTGCATATCTTAATATATAAAAAGAGTTGGCCTCTTATTTGAAATACAGTACACTAATTCAGAATTTTGCTATTTGGGTAAAGAATAAACTGTTCCATTTCTACCACAGCTGGGTATACTCAATTCAACTCTGACAATAATCACCCATAGATTAACCTATAGGAGTCAGTGCAGATCCCACCAGTTAAGGGTTCATTTCTCCAGATGCCTTTGCTTTTGATGCCAGCCAGACTTTTGATTGACCTGGCTACAGATTTGGGGGTTCCTGTAACACCCTTGGATCAATAATTTGCTAGAACAACTCAAAAGAACTAAGTAAACCGCTATACTATACTTCTAGCTTCGTTATAAAGGATGTAACTTAGCAACAGCCATATGAAGAGACAAATAAGGCAAGTTATGAGAGGGAATGTGAAGCTTCCATTCCCTTTTACCCTGGAGTCAGTGCACATCACCCTCCAACATATGTTCATTAACCAAGAAGCTCTACCATGCCTCAGTGTCTATAGAGTTTTTATTGGGGTGTTCATGATTGATTGGATCCTTAGCCATGTGATTCAACTAAATCTCCAGCTCTTTTGCCCTCCTGGAGGTCAGGCTGGCCCAAAGTCAGCCCTTTAATCAAATGGTTGGTCTTTCTAGTGACCAGCCAGAAATTATCCTGTATCTATCTAGGGTCCCACCATGAGTCATCTCATTAGCATAAAGACACTCCTATCACTCAGAAAATTCCAAGAGTTTTAGAAGCCCCACCCCAGGAACTGGGGTCAAAGACCAGATACATTCCTTATTATACCATACTGACATTTACCCTTCAAAGAAAAAAAAAAGAAAAAGAAAAAGCTGGTCAAGCAATTTAAACATATATGATATATACTTACTTGATTTTAATTATTGCACTAGGGACTTCCCTGGTGGTCCAGTGGCTAAGACTCCACACTCCCAATGCAGGGGGCCCGGGTTCGATCCCTGGTCAGGGAGCTAGATCCCACATGCCACAACTAGGAGTTCTCATGCCACAACTAAAGATCCTGCATGCCTCAACTAAAGATCCCACATGCCGCAACGAAGATCCCGCATGCCACAGCTAAGACCTGGTGCAGCCAAATAAATAAATAAATAAAATAATAATTGTACTAAATTAGAAAATGTATATAATGAGGAAAGCAATTCAGAAGCCAATTTGCCTTTTATCATTTGTTTAGTGAGCAAAAAACAAAATGCTACCAAAAAATTACTAAGATGGAAGGGTTTCTGTTTTGTTTGGGGGGTTTTTGTTTGTTTTTCTGGACAAGTGTTTTTGAGTGAGTGGAAATATATAAACATGATTTAGGCAAACTTTCAAGAGCTCACTTGCTTGTAAACAAATGTTTATTAAGGTCTAAGGAATTTATTTGTTTTCCTGTTGGTAGGAAAATAGGAAGTGGTAATTGTCACCTCTGCCATTGAAAGCCCTGAGGGTGTCAGCCCAGACATCTAACTCAAAGGCTGAGATGTACAATTGGTTTCTCCCAGTGTGACAGACAGTCTCTAAGGTGGCGTTCATGATCCTATCCTCTGATGGGTACTCCTTTGTGTAACCCACTCCCTCTGAGTGTGGACAGGACCTCTGATTTGCCTTCTAACCAATAGAATATGGAAAAGGTGATTGGATGTCACTTCCATGATTATGTTATGTTATATGGCAAAGTTGATGGGATAACACTCCCATGGTTACCTTAAGACTTTGTCTTGTTAGCACACTCACTTTCATTCTCCTGTTGGCCTTAAAGAAGTAAGCTGCCATGTTGTGAACTTCCTATGAAGAGAGCCATGTGGTAGGGAACTGTGAATAGCCCCTAGGAGGTGAGGCTGGCCTCTGGCTGATAAACAGCAAAATGTTGAAGCTCTCAGTCACATAGCTGCAAGGAAATGAATTTTGCTAACAACGTGAGTGAGTTTGGAAGCGAGTTCTTCTCCATTCAAGCTTCCAAATGAGAATGCAGCCCAGCAAACACCCTGATTGAAGCCAAATGACACCCTGAAGCAGAAATGCAAGTAGCCTGTGTTCTTGGAACTAATCCTCAAGAAAGTGAGAAGATTGGGGGAGTGGGGGGAGAACCAACTAGATTCAAAATTTGTTTTTCAAATTCTTTTATTTAAAGGTCTCAGTGAAGCCTTCAAATATTTAAATTATGCAGTGGTGTTTTTTGAAGAGAATAGTAAGAGCCTTGAATTCTGTTCTAGGGTCAATAGAATAATGAACTGCTTACTGAGGAAGTTGTTAAGAGGGAAAGTGTCAATTTACTTCCTCTGAAAAATTTTGTTGAGAAGCTATCAAATTAACTTCAGTTTCTAAAATTTTTTCATATTTTTTGTGGTAAAATACACATCACATAAAATTTACCATCTTAACCATTTTTAAGTGTACAGTTCAGTGGTAGGCTCAATCATACCGTTGTGCAACTGTCATCACCCTCCATCTACAGAACTCTTTTTGCCTTGCAAAACTGAAACTGTATACCCATTACCCCCCCTCCATTCCCCTTCCCCTCAGCCCCTGGTAACCACCATTCTGCTTTCTGTTTATGAATCTGGCTGCTCCAGGTACCTCGTAAAAGTAGAATCATACAGTATTTGTCTTTTTTTGACTGGCTTGTTTCACTTAGGCTAATGTCCTCAAGGTTCATCAGTGTTGTAGCATTTGTTACAATTTCATTCCTTTTTAAGGCTGAATAATGTGCCATTGTAGGTATATATACACCACATTTTGCTTGTTCATTGATAGACACTTGGGTTGCTTCCAGTTTTTAGCTACCAAATTCTAAATTTTAAGAAGACAGAGAGAACATGGCTAATTTAAGAACTAGTGCTTACTTTAGATCAAATACAAATTTTAGGTCTACCCTGTGACATAATGAATTCTCTTAAAATCAATACCTGCATTGTATTTATGCCATTTTATAGGATTTGGAGAATTTATAATTGTAATAAATATAGGGTTTTATAGTTGTATCTTTGCATTTGTGACAATATTGTGACATTTGTGACATACCTATGATTTATTTGATTTTCTAGCTCAGGGGTAAGCAAACTATGACCTATGGGCCAACATGCCTGATTTTTTATATGGCTTGCAAGCTAAGAATAGTTTTTACAGATGCATTAGTACTCAGTTTGATGATAGAGGTACCAACTATGAACCCCCATTAAGCAAAATCCCAAGTGACCTCCAATGAGAAAGAGGAATTTAAAAATTTTAATTTTAATTTAGGGCTTCCCTGGTGGCGCAGTGGTTAAGAATCCGCCTGCCGATGCAGGGGATCGTGCCCCGGTTCAGGAAGATCCCACATGCTGCGCAGCGTCTGGGCCCGTGAGCCATGGCCGCTGAGCCTGCGCATCCGGAGCCTGTGCTCCGCAACGGGAGAGGCCACAACAGTGAGAGGCCCGCATACCGAAAAAAAAAAAAAAAATTTTAATTAAAAAAAAACTGAATTTTACACTTAACTGCAGTGTGTTAGGGAGTTCTCTTGGATGTGGTGCAATGGACTGGTTTGATTATATAAACAAATCTCTGAAGACTCAGTTAAAACTTTGATTTTTCTATACAACCTTTCCTGCTCTTTTGCTGCCACCTTTAACTATAATCATCACAGATAAAAATGTAGGTTGTTCATTTTCTGAAACTAAATCAAGTTATACTTATGATTTCTACTCTTAAGTTATACTTCAGGTTATAAAAAATTTATACAAACAGCAACAACAACAAACTGTAGTGAACTCCTAACTCTTTACTTGGGAAAATGTTTCCAAACTTTACCTTTCTGCACTATCTCTGCAGCCTCTCTACATGTTCAAGTTATGATAGCCTTTCATCATAGCTCTTTGCTGGTAGTTTGGGGCTGGATATTCATACTTCATAGGATATTTCCTATTGTACTTGGACTTTGACTTCAGTAGGCAACATCAAAGGATTTTTCAGCAAACTATATTAATGTTAGAATACCACAGAGTTGGGCTTCCCTGGTGGTGCAGTGGTTGAGAATCCACCTGACGATGCAGGGGACACGGGTTCGTGCCCCGGTCCGGGAAGATCCCACACGCCGCGGAGCGACTGGGCCCGTGAGCCGTGGCCGCTGAGCCTGTGCGTCCGGAGCCTGTGCTCCGCAACGGGAGAGGCCACAACAGTGAGACGTCCGCGTACCACACACACGCACACAAAAACCACAGAGTTGTAAAATATGTAAAGACATGTAATTAAGGAAAGCTTGAAAATAGTGTATAATTTCATAACAAATCTTTAAAATCGTTCAATCAGAGAAAGCCATTTAAGAGGTTGGTGCCTTAAGGTAAAGGGATTCTTAGTTTTTTTACCCCTATAAGATTAAGTTGAAAACAAAAGTTGGTAAGTTTAAGTAATAACACATAAAGGCTTTAACCATTGCCATAAAAATTAATAACAGGAGTTCCCCTCTCTGATTAGCAATGCAAATCAATTAAATAGAAAAATTATGGAAATCAGTTTTTGAAGATTATCGACATTTTTCCTCTAACATTAAATTTTGACTATATTTATAATAAAATATTGACTATATTTTTGTAAAGTGGTTAAAGAAAGCCAGAAAATGTATTTTATCATCATTTGTAAGTATAAGCTACTTGGAAGCTTATGTCATTCAGTTCTGGATTAACTTTCAAGGTGACTACTGAAAATTCTTAGAATGTTTTAGGAAATTTTTAAAAATATATTTTTTCAGAGGAAGTGGCAAATAAATAAGTACATAGGATTTGTCAAATTGATTTTTGCTTTTGTCCTATTTTTTAAATGGAATTGGTTTTCCTCCTATAAACTATAATGAATAAAGTCTACAGAAATCCTATGTGATTGATATTTGATAGATTCATTCAACACATTGATATACTAAAATTGCTACAGTTATATGATAATATCTTGATACAATAATGGTGACAGAAGCTCTGTGTGTAATCCTAATGGAATTTCTTCACATTTAAAGGTATGTAGAACTACTCTTAAAAACCTTACGAGAAATCATCTTTTGGACTTTTAAATTTAAATTAATAGACTTTATTATTTATAACAGTTTTAGGTTTACAGAAAACTTGAGCAAGATAGTATATATCCCTTCTCCCCCTACCCCACAGTTTCCCTATTCACATTTTGCATTAGTGTGGTACATTTGCTGCACTTGACGAACTCAATATTGATACATTATTATTAACTAAAGTCCATAGTTTACCTTAGAATATACTCTGTGTTATACAGTTCTGTGGGTTTTGACAAATATATAATATCCTGTATTTACCATTACAGTATCATACAAAGTAGTTTCCCTAAAAGTCTCTGCTCTTTTGTCCATTTTTTAATTGGATTGTTTCTTTTCTTATTGATGAATTTTAAGAGTTCTTTGTATATTTTGAATACATGTCCTTTATCAAATAGATGTTTTGCAAATATTGTCTCACAGTCTTTGGCTTGTCTTTTCATTTCTTAATGCAGCTCATTTTCAATGAGCGTTTTGTTGAATCAACCATTTTCTTTAAAGTCTTGGAATATTTGCTCTATTTTCTCTGATTATGGTCTCTCGTGTACTCTTCTGAAAGTTTACAGTTTCACTTTTTATGCTTAGGTCTCTAATCCTAATCCACATGGATTTTTTGTTTGTGTACTTGGTATGATGTGTTGGGATTTAATTTAATTTTTTCCCACATGGATAACCAATTGCCCTGGCACCTTTTATTGAACTTAGTAATAACTAATAAGCTCTAATACTTTGTTGACTCACTTGGATTTGCTCAATAATAGTTATACTCTTTGTGTGTAATGGCAGGTTTTCTCCCCCTTTTCTAATCTTTCAAACTTTTTATTATTTTTTTTCAGCTTAGGATATCCTGTACCATTTTAGAATGGAAGTGATAATAGTGGAAATTCTTGTCCCTCACTTTTAAGGGAATACTTCTAAAATTTCATCATTAAATATGATGTTTACTGTACATTTTTGTTTGATATGTTACATCAAATTAAGGATGCTTTCTTATATTCCTAGATTTTTTTTTCTTTATAATTATGTCTGGATGCTGAATTGAATCAGATACTAGGAGGGTTTTTTTTGCTTGTTTTCTTTATATCTCTAAGACATGTTGGTTTTTTTTTTCTATTTAGTTAATGTAGTAAGTTACTCTAAAATATTCTTACATTCTTACCATAAACCCATCTGAAGTATCTATTAGTGTTCTTAAAGAATTATTTGGGTTCTCATTGATTTTTTAAAAAATTTTCTATTTTATTAATTGCTGCAAAAGGAATGGTAATGATCATTGAATACAACTATCTCTAAGACTAAGAATATGAATGTAAAGTCTGACAACATAGAATTGATACAATTTACAAGAGTTAGAGGCAGAAAAGAAAGAGAAGTAGAAAGTACACAGATTCTCTCCAGGCAAGATGGCGGGGGGTGAGGCTGGTGTGACTTTAGGGCAGCCGCACCTTTCTCGGCAAGATCTCAACACTTTGGTGTTACCACGTTGACTCCACTTTCACATGAAGTTATCAGCAGACAGGCCACAATTAATACAGGTACAATTGGTCATGTAGCTCATGGGAAATCTACTGTTGTAAAAACTATTTCTGGAGTTCACACTGTCAGGTTCACAAATGAACTAGAAAGAAATATTACAATCAAACTTGGCTATGCTAATGCTAAGATTTATAAACTTGACGACCCTAGTTGTCCTCTGCCAGAATGTTATAGATCCTGTGGAAGTAGTACACCCGATGCGTTTCCTACAGACATTCCAGGGACCAAAAGGAACTTCAAATTGGTCAGACATGTTTCCTTTGTTGACTGTCCTGGCCATGATATTTTGATGGCTACTTTGCTGAACGGTGCTGCAGTGACGGATGCAGCTCTTCTCTTGATAGCTGGTAACTAGTCTTGTCCTCAGCCTCAGACTTCTGAACACCTGGCTGTGATAGAAATCATGAAACTGAAGCGTATTTTGATTCTACAAAATAAAATTGAAATGGTAAAAGAAAGCCAGGCTAAAGAACAGTATGGGGCTTCCCTGGTGGCGCAGTGGTTGAGAATCCGCCTGCCGATGCAGGGGACACGGGTTCGTGCCCCGGTCCGGGAAGATCCCACATGCCGCGGAGCAGCTAGGCCCGTGAGCCAAGGCCACTGAGCCTGTGTGTCCGGAGCCTGTGCTCTGCAACGGGAGAGGCCACAACAGTGAGAGGCCCAAGTAGCACTAAAAAAGAAAGAAAGAAAGAAAGAAAGAACAGTATGAACAGACCCTTGCATTTGTACAAGGTACAGTAGCAGAAGGAGCTCCTCTGATTCTAACTTCCGCTGAAGTACAATATTGAAGTTGTCTGCGAGTCCATAGTAAAGAAAATTCCAGTACCCCCAAGAGACTTTACTTCAGAACCCCGACTTATTGTTGTTAGATCCTTTGATGTCAACAAATCTGGCTGTGAAGTTGATGACCTTAAGGGGGGTGTAGCTGATGGTAGTGTTCTAAAAGGAGTATTAAAGGTGGGCCAGGAGATAGAAGTCAGACCTGCTATTGTTTCCAAAGATAGTGAAGGAAAACTCACGTGTAAACCCATCTTTTCCAAAATTGTATGGCTTTTCGCAGAGCATAATGATCTTCAGTATGCTGCTCCAGGTCTTATTGGAGTTGGAACAAAAATGGATCACACTTTGTGCCGGGCTGACGGAATGGTGGGGCAGGTACTTGGTGCGGTTGGAGCTTTACCTGAGGTCTTCACAGAATTGGAAATTTCCTATTTCCTGCTTAGACGGCTTCTAGGTGTACTCACTGAAGGAGACAAGAAAGCAGCAAAAGTGCAAAAGCTGTCTAAGAATGAAGTACTTATGGTGAACATGGGATCCCTGTCGACAGGAGGAAGAGTTAGTGCAGTCAAGGCTGATTTGGGCAAAATCGTTTTGACTAATCCTGTGTGCACAGAAGTAGGAGAAAAAATTGCCCTTAGCCGAAGAGTTGAGAAACACTGGCGTTGAATTGCTTGGGGTCAAATAAGAAGAGGAGTGACAATCAAGCGAACAGTAGATGATGACTGAAGAATTAAATAGCAGATTTGGATGAAGTCGGAATTTCTCCTAACAACCTAGGGGTGTATTTTCAAAGCAATAGTGAGGAATTAATTTCACAGCTCATTACCTTAGGAGTAGCTGTAAGGATATTCTCATTTTTTGGTGATGAAAATTTAACCTCTAGTACTAAAATAGGGTCTACAATAAATGTAAAAATTGGTGTAATGTTGGATTGAATCTACATTTTACCAGAAATTAATCATTCCCAAATAACATCTAATTTATACATCAGTGCAGGTTTGAAAGGAAACTGCTACAACCAGCGGTTGCTGTAGCACGCATTACCACTGAACCTATTTGAAATAAAATTTTTCTTCTAAAAAAAAAAAAAGAAAGTACACAGATTTCCTCAGCTTTCACAATCAGTTATAGAGCTATCATTTAATAATTAGAGATATTAGTATACTTAAAGTTATAAAGATAAGCAGTAAAAAAATATCAACTAAAATTGGATGGTGCAGAGAAGGGATCAAATATATCTTTCATTACTTATCATCAGGAGTTAATAAACATTATATAGAACATGGAAATATAGGTTTGAGTATTAGATAGAGTTCTAAGGATAATCAATAATAATGTTGCTATTATTAGTAAGTAAAGCACTTAAATTTGCAAAGTGCTGTTTAAGTGCTTCAAGTATAGTAACTCATTTATTTCTCATACCAATCTGAGGTAAGTACTGTTATTATCCCTGTTTTACAGGTGAGTTATAGAAAGAATAAGTGACTTGCTCAAAGTCACATAGTAAAGGATTCAACCAAGGGAGTTTGCCTCTAGAGTATATGCTTTTAGCCATTATGATATATTGCATCTTAAATGTATCACTTTCAAATTTACATACACTCAAATGTAAAACAAATATGAATGATAAAAAAACAAGTCAATAAAACAAAAAAATAGAAAAATTATCATAATAATAAAAAAATATAAATAGGTTAAACTCACCCATTAATAGAAAAAGTGAGGTAGGCCTGTATATCCTGAAATTGAAAGAGCTTTGCAGATATTTATAAATAATCAGGGTGAGGAAGAAATGTCAAAAAATACAAATACTGTAGTTGATCTCTTCTGTGTTTAAAGAACCACACCAGGACTTCCCTGGAGGTCCAGTGGTAAAGAATTCGCCTTGCAATGCAGGGGGCATGGGTTCAATCCCTGGTCAGGGAAGTAAGATCCCACATGCCTCAGGGCAACTAAGCCCAGGTGCCACAACTACTGAGCTCGCGCGCCTCACCTAGAGCCTGCGTGCTGCAAACTACAGAACCCACGTGCCCTGGAGCCTGCACGCCACAACTAGAGAAGAGAAAACCCCAAACCTGCATGCCGCAACTAGAGAGAAACCCGCACACCACAATGAAGACCCTGCATGCTTCAACAAAGATCCCGCGTGCCGCAAATAAGACTCGACACAGCCAAAATTAATTAAATAAATAATAAATAAATCTTTAAAAAAATAAAATAAAATCGCTAAACACACACACACACACACACACACACACACACACACACACACACACACACACCAAAATCCCTAAAATAAGTGTATGTTTATAAATGGATAGAACGAGGGGTCACAAGAGTACAGCATTAATAACAGTTACCTTTTGGGAGGAGAGGAAGCTTAGCAGAAATGAAGAGAGACTTCTTAGCTTTACTCTGTATATTTTTAAATTGTTTGAATTCTGCCAAAAATGTGTTACATAACTCAAGCAAAATTTTGTAAAGTGTGTATATGTAAATAAATAATGTCAACAAGAAAAAGGTCAGGAAGAACAGAATTTAAACTGTTAGCACTCAATATCTCTGAAAGGTAGAATTAGAGGTAACAGGAAGATTATTTTTCCCTAATTTACTATATATACTTCTGTATTATTTGAATTTTAATGTTACAGTGAACATTTTTTAACTAGAAAATGAAGAAGAGAATATGTGATCACTGTCACTTGCCTTTCTTCTTGTATAAATTATCTGTTCCTGTGCTTTATTCACTGACTAGATAGTTTTTAACAAATTTCATTGGAACATAGTACATGAATAGACTTCAGAACGTATATGATTTTAATGAGATTTGCAGTTTAAAGATTTGGCAGCTCTTTTTTGTCATGTAGGTCTCGGTTTAAATGTTAACTCTTTGGTTAAGTGAGGCTTTTTTTGACCATCAAAGGAGCCCTCTGGTCTTTATCATGTTGTCTTGTTATATTATGATAATAATGTTGTCATCATCTAGTCTTGCTCTACTTTTTTTTCCTAAAAATAATTTGTTTTCTTTCCCTGAAGTATAAGATCCATGAGAGGAAGAACGTGCCTTGATCATCTTGTAGCACAGGACCTAAAATAATTCTTGGCATATAGTAAGCACTTAATAAATACTGTTGCATGAATGAAAAAAGTAATATTCATTCTTAAAAATTCAGAAGCTTACATTTAGGCCATCCAATAATGGCTGAGCTATGGTGGACTGATTAATGATCATTCATAGGAATCTAGTAATCAGAACACCAGTTTGTTTATTTGTAGTAATAGATATGAATAGTGTAATAAACAGCTGGATATGCATTATGGGTTTTTTTCCTAGCATTATTATGCAAAAAGCAAATTTAATCAAGAATAAAAAATGAATAACACGTGGAAATTGGGAAAAAGAGAGGTGGGCAGTTTTAAAAAATACTAGATACTATACTCTGGCTATTGATTGTATTGCCTAACACAGGGGCCCCCAACCCCTGGGCCCGCGAACCGGTACTGGTCTGAAGCCTGTTAGGAACCAGGCCGCACAGCAGGAGGTGAGCGGCGGGCCAGGGAGCAAAGCTTCATCTGCCGCTCCCCATCGCTCACCGTACCGCCTGAACCATTTCTCCCGCTGTCCGTCCGTGGAGAAACGGTCTTCCACGAACCCGGTCGCTGGTGCCAAAAAGGTTGGAGACCTCTGGCCTAACAAGTATATTACCTAGTAAATGTTTATTCTTGGTCTTGAGAGTTGTAAGAGGCAGTATGAATGATTTGGTTTTGCTGGTCCAGTCCTAAAAATAATAAAGTGCCAGTCCGACTGATGGTGGATTCGATTGTGCACTTAATGCAAACAAAGAAGAGCATTAAGTTAAAGTTGTAGTTTGTTACAAATCAAAGAGTAAAAATATGACATAAATGGTGGTTCCCCAAAAAGCATTCAAAGTAATAGATAAGCCCTTATTAAAGCTCACTAATGGAGCTGCAAATTTCCATTTTCCATTTTTCTAAGTCGAATAAACCCTGAACCTAAATCAGGTTTTGCCTGGAAATCAAAACTACACCATTCAGTTTGAAAAGACAGAGGCAGATGTTTTTTTTAAAACTTTAGAAATGTTTGGGAAAGATAGATAAGTGGTACATAAGTAGTAGCACTGATTAATTACTACTTTTCATGCACTGTAGAGTAGAAGACAGGCAGTGTAGTATAGCAGATCTTCAGCCATGTGCCTGAGATTCAGTCTTAGGTCTGCCTCCCACTTGCTGTGTGACCTTAAGTAAATCATATCCTCTCTGTGCCTCAGTTTCCTTGTCTTGGGGTACTATATCTTCATAAAATTGTTGGGAGGTTTAAGCAAGAACGTACGTGTGTGTGTGTGTCTGTGTGTGTGTGTAGTTTTTAAATGGTGCCTGGCAGATAAAATAGTACTACATAGGTGTTAGCCAGTCCTATTGTTATTCAACAAATATTGAATATTTACTGTCAGTCACTGTACTGAGGATGGGAAGGTCCTGCCCTAGAGGAATTCAGAGTTTACTGTAGCTCAGGGCTCTACTTCATCTTCTCTACTTCCATCCGAGTTCTTTTTTCCTGTATCTTGTATCTTATTTCCAAGAGAATACATTCAAAGTTCTAGTATAATCTCATTTTTTAATTTTCCCCCAGTTTTACTGAGATATAATTGATAATGTTGTATTATTTTAAAGTATACCACATAATGACCTGATATATATATATATATATATATATATATATATATATACTGTGATGTGTTTACCACAATAAGTTTAGTTAACATCCATCACCTCACATAGTTACAGTTTTTTTTCTTGTAATGAGTACTTTTAAGATCTCTAAGATAAATAAGTCATGGGGATATAATGTACAGCATGGTAACTATAGTTAACAATACTGTGTTGTGTATTTAAAAGTTGCTGAGAGAGTAGATCAATGTTTAATTTTTACCTGATATTTGTAGAGGTGGTTAGAAAGTTGACCTGCCGAGTAAAATAAAATGTTTTAAATTCATTTAAATTTTTGTTTTATAGATGTTTGTTTGCTACTAATGGGTGTGAGCAAGTTAGATATTCTATATCGGAGACTTCTCCTTACAAAACTTTTTATCAGAGGATGGGGAAGGCCAGAGGATCTCAAAAGGTAAGCATTTTTTCTGAATGCCTCTTCTAAATTTGTTGTTTTAGTAAACATTTAAAACTTCATTTCAGTTATAAAGTCCTTTACTATAAATATAAAGTGATTGGTAAATTAAGCATTAACTACTATATAAGAAAGAAATTATTTCCTTTTCTCTTATCTAATTATTGCTCTTAAGTTTTAACCCATATAATCATAAATTGAACTAATTTAAAAGTAATTCAGACTTAAAAATAAAGAGCTCTCAGACATAGATTTTTAACTTTGGTAATTTTTTATCGATTACAGATTTCAGGGACTAAACTTTCTTGGGTAACTTGAATTTGTAATGACTAAAAAACTGTGATATACTGTAGCTCATGGAGGTATTTGAACTTGTGAAAAATAATTTTAGAGATTTGTGCCTTTAATTTTGAGTCTTGCATATGTTAATTACTTTTGGAGCAATGATATTTCTCATGTTTTTTCTGAGACAAAGTGTCAAGCTTGAAAAAACCAAAGCCTATTTTTTTCTTGAATTATTAAAATTAAATTTTAACATAGTTTATTAACTGGACTTGCTAATTTTTAATTACTTTTCATCAGTCTCAATATAATGGGAATACTGAAGTTTTTCCTTTTTTCTCCCCCTTCCCATAATAGACTCTTTGAATTCAGAAAGATTATTGGAAATCGAGAAAGATGTCAGAATCTGGTTTCAAGTGATTATCCAATATACATCGATAAGGTATTCAGATGAAAGAAATGCAATTATAGAAATTCAGGTTTTATATAACTGTGTGGCAAGAGTGGGCTGAATGTTGGAGTATAATAACAATAAACTCTAAAACATGAGTACAATATAGATTTTTCATTTAATATTTTTTAAAATGCTATTATGTACCCTAACTGAATGCATATAGTAACTATATGCATGTTTATATGGGAGCATATATTTAATACTTAACTAACTACAAGAAAATATTTAGGGATGGATCTTTTGGACCTCATCTTTTATCTTTAGGCTCAAGAGAGTTAAATTATTCAACACTCAGAAGAATTACAAGTAATACAGGGAAGTACTCGATTGAGAGAATCAGCACATGAGAAGTTAATAGCAAAACAACTGTTAAATAACATCAGGGAAATGTTATGGGATATAGTTAATTGCTGAGAGAAGGGTAGAAAGAAAATGCTATAAAATTAGAGAATATGAGAAAATATATTTGAAATTATTTTGTTTTTAAGCAGCCATGTTTTCCTGTAAAACACTTCTAGGCTTATGTAATTGGATACTTGAAGCGTTGTAGGGGAGGGCCTGCAGCTGGGTAGGCTTCACATCCCTCACGGCCTTCAACCACAGTAACTCTACTTTAGTCGCTTTTATATATTGGATGTCTTTAGCAGATTTCATTTTTCAAAAGACTTTCACTGCTAAAAACAGGATCTTATAAATTGTAAATCCCTCCTCTATACCACATAGCTGTTCCTTTTGTATCTTCTGGATTTAGAACATTTCTCCCTCAAATTTTGCTAAATATTTCTATTTTCTCTGTTTTTTTCCTATTAAAAAATCATAGGCTTGAACAAATTTAAAACATACCAAGTAAAGATCAAAACTCTAATTTATGCCACTTTCCACCTCCTAATTCCATTTTCCTCCCAAGGAGGAATTACTGTTAGGATTTTAGAATGCTTTCTTACAGATATCCTTCCTCTCCCCCACCTTCTCTCTCTTGCCCTCTCACTCTCAGTTTTTAAAGATTGAGATATAATTCAAATATAGAAAAATTACCCTTTTAAAATGTACAATTCAGTGTTGTTGTTCTTTATTATTACATTCCCAAGATGTGCAACTATCACTATCTAATTCCAGAACATTTTTATTGCCCCCAACAGAAACCCTGTACCCATTAGCTGTCACCTCCCACTTCCCCAGCCTCCCATCTGCTGATAATCACTCATCTGTTGTCTCTGTGGATTCACCCATTCTGGACATTTCATATAAATGGAAACATCCAACATGTGGCCTTTTGTTTCTGGCTTATTTCACTTAGCAAATTTTTCAGGTTCATCCATGTTGTACCATGTACCACTGCTTCATTCTTTTTTATGGCTTAATAATATCCCATTGTGTATATGTACAACATTTTGTTTATCCATTATTCAGTAGATGGGCATTTGAGTTTCTACTTTTTTTTTGGCTCCATCGGGTCTTACTTGCGGCACATGGGATCTTCGTTGAGGCACGTGGGATCTTTTGTTGTGGCACGAGGGTTTCTCTCTAGTTGTGGCGTGCGGGTTTTCTCTTCTCTAGTTGTGGCATGCAGGCTCCAGGGCACGTGGGCTCTGTAGTTGTGGCTCCAGAGTGCGTGGACTCTGTAGTTTGTGGCGCCCGGGCTTCTCTCTAGTTGAGGTGCGCAAGCTCAGTAGTTGTGGCGCGCAGGCTTAGTTGCCCCACGGCATGTGGGATCTTAGTTCCCTGACCAGGGATCAAATCTGCATCCCCTGCATTGGAAGGCGGATTCTTTACCACTGGACCACTAGGGAAATCCTGAGTTGTTTCTACTTTTTAACTGTTATGAATAATAATGCTATGAATATTCATGTACTAGTGTTCTTGTGGATATATTTTTTTCAGTTCCCTTGGGTATATATCTAGGAGTGGAATTGCTCAGTCACATGGTAACTGTATGCTTAAATTTTTAACAAACTGTCAACTGTTTTCCAAAGTGCACCATTTTACTTTTCCACAGGCAGTGTATAATGCTTTCAATTTCTCCACATTCTTACTAATATTTCTATTTGCCCTAGCCTTCCTAGTGGGTGTGAAGTATATTTTATTGTGATTTTGATATGTCTTTCCCTAATGACTGTGATGTTGAACATCCTTTCATGTACTTATTGGCCATTTGTATATCTTCTTTTGAGAAATATCTGTGAAACCCTTGCCCATTTTTAATTGGGTTATTCCTCTTTTTAGTGTTGAGTTGTAGCTTGCTTAATTTTTAAATCTGTCTTATATATGGCTCTGAAAGTGTTTTTTTCTTACCAAATTGCCATTTATCCCAACACTATTTGTTGAATTATTATTCCCTTTCACATTAGTTTGTGCTGCCTCCTTTGTCAAATAATTCTTCTAAAATAGATAAAAGAAAACTTTAAAACTGCAGGAGGCACAAAGATGACTAAAATGTAAACACTTCCTGGATTAAAAATTTCGTATTATACACATTAGGTCTCCTTACCATTTTCAAACAATGCAGTGTAATCCCAATTAAAATATTCAGTTTAGAGCTAAGGTCCATAAAAGGATCCTAAAATTATTTTGGGAAGAACTCAAATATATATTTGGGAAGTACAGTCAGATCAGGAATACTTGACAAGGAAGACTGGTAAGTAAAAACTATCTCAGTCATATATCAATGGGTATTGTAAGGCACTGTATGATCAGCACAGCCTGACACTGGTTTAGAAATAAAAGGTATGCTATTGAGACCTGATAAATGATTGAAAATAATTTTTGAAATTATTTTACAAAAAATAATTTTACAAAAAAATTTATGGAAACTTACTTCATGATAAAGTAGTATTTTAAGTCATTTGCAAAGAAAATTTGGATTATTTAATAAATGATGTTGAAACAACTGGTTAGTATTTGTGTTTTTTAAAGAGGTTGATATATTTAGCTTCTAAAAATACAGATTTTTGTTTCTGGTTTTAATGAAAATATGTGATGCTTTACTGCTAATTTAATTTTGACTATTGGCCTGATTTTTTTTATTAAAAAAAAATAACTAACGTGGAAAAAAAAACTTAGGTGTTGAATATAAGGAAATGCCTTTGCTACATATGTAACTATCACATTTCTCCTTATTTAATGTGTTGACATGACTCATTTCATCAATAGGTTACCTGAAAACAAGACCTTCTAACATATATAATGTCAACCCTTATTTGATCGTGGTAAATTATAATTTGTTTGTAAATTGTTTTTATATTTACCTTTATATTGTCGAATTCTTATAACAAATATTTTATTTTGTTATTGCATGTCATTGTACAAATAAGGTTTACTTATAGTTTGTTTTCCCAAGTAGACTCAAGTAGAGAACATAGAAGGAAATGAAATGTGTGTGGGAGCCTTTAGAAAGCAGAATGGGGCAAAAAGGATACTTAGTAGGCACTAAAAAAAGTTACAATTGAATAGAACTTTTTAACAGAAAACATCTATGATAGACCTAGATACCACTGTCCTTGTGTATGCATCTTGGTTTTGCTTTTTTTTAGATTGAAGAGCAGTCAGACTGTAAGATCCTAGATGGACACTTTGTTTCCCCCATGGCCCACTATGTGCCTGATATCATGCCAATTGAATCTGTTACTGCAAGGTAAGTATTTTTATTCAGAAAGTTAAAGCAGTAGGTTGTTTACATTCATTTATACAATTACAATAATATCAATGCCATATTATTTCAAATTACTTATTATTAATTGCAATAATTATTTAGCATTTTTCCATTAAATGTGGGGTGGGACAGAGTAAAAATACAGAGCTTTAGTACACATTTGAACTTAAGTTGTTATCAGCTTAATCTTCAAAATTTCAAGAAGCAGGACAGTGCTGGGAATGCTAAATGAAGCAGAGTTGTTAACGTTGGTAGTTTTGATTATGAGACTGAAAATTAAGAGTTAGTTTTCATGAGCACAAAACAGATATAATCATTAAACCATCCTAAATTTTCTTGTCTATGTTCTATTCAACAATTTATTGACAATAGATAAGTAGTGATATTTTCCCTTGCCCAGGCAAAGTAAGCTCAGAATTCAGGTTTATGTTGCCTGAGAACATAACTGCCTAAGGTCAAACCTTGAGCTGACAGAGTGCAGTGTTCTACTGTGATAATAATTCCAAAATGTCAACTGCTAAGGAAATTGGAAAGAGAAGTAAATCAGTTTGGGAAGATAAAAAAGTTCTGAAGATGGATGGTGGTAGTGATTGCATAACAATGTAAGTGTACTTAATGTCACTGAACTGTACACTTAAAAATGGTAAAAATGGTAAATTTTATGTTATATGTATTTTACTACAATGATAAAAAAAGAAGTCATATAGGAGAAAACATTAAATGAGAGGACCAAGATACTACGATAAGAAGACGACAAATAGAGAAGACTATGCTTTTTCTGGTGTGGTTTGCTTTTACCTCCAAACATAAAAGTTTTAATAAATCAGATCCTGTTATACACTCCAAGGTGAAAAAAAGATAACATGAACTATGTTATTGATATCAACAGCTTGTACAGCCAAACATTATTCCTGCAAGGAGAAAAAGTGGAGCTATCTAAAGAATTGTTTTTCTAGGACTTACTCATATATATTGATGTCTTTAAAAATAAGAAACTTTCATTATGCATATATAAACTTGTGGTATTGAATAAGGTAAACATGATTGCAATAAATTCTGTGCTTATATTGTAATTGAATTTTTAATACCGTAACAGCAAGCAAATTTACAGTATCTTTGTTGCCAGTTGGGCAAACATTAGTTTAATCAGTCAATTACAGTTTTGTTTTGTTTTTTTCTACCAAAACATATGTTTATTTTTATTACATTCCCATAACCATTATAACAATTTTAATGCATTTTAATAAATAGATAAATGATAATGAAAATTCATCAGTGCCTGAAAACTCAGATTTTTTTAAACTACTAAATGATCATGATATTTTAAATGCACAATTCTACATTGCTAATATCTATTGAAGTAGAATTTATAGATGAATAATCATGCCATAAAGCACCTGTACTTTCATCCAACAGGACATGGAAAACAGCAAGTCAATTACAGTTTGAATGTCAAAATTCTGAATGACCTTTTCTCCCAAATAATTTAATTATAAAACTTTTAAGAATTCAAAGTTTGTATTAAAAGGCTTTTAGTTTCACTGATGTGTTTTATTTTAAATAGGTTCCAATTTATTGTGCCTAAAGAATGGAACAGCAAATATAGACCCGTATGCATTCATCTTGCTGGAACAGGAGATCATGTAAGACTTTATTATAATATCTTAATCCCTAATTTGTTAAGTTACTCTCCTTAACAGATGTGGTTATTATATTTTTAAATTAAATTTAATTTTAATTTTATATTAGAGTACAGTTGATTTACAATATTGTGTTACTTTCAGGTATACAGCAACGTGATTCAGTTATACATGTACATATATCCATTCTTTTTTAGATTCTTTTCCCATATAGGTTATTACAGAATATTGAGTAGAGTTCCCTATGCTATACAGCAGGTTCTTGTTGTTTATCTATTTTATATATAGTAGTGTGTATATGTTAATCCCACACTCCTAATTTATTTATTATATTCTTTAAGTACATCATCTTTTCTTTCCTCAGCATTACTGGAGACGACGAACACTAATGGCTCGTCCTATGATTAAAGAAGCCCGAATGGCTTCTTTGCTGTTAGAAAACCCTTATTATATCCTTTTGTGATACCTAGAAATCTTTTCTCTTATTTATTTATTTATAGATTTAGTCATCAAAAGGAATGATAATAACCAGCTTTTCTCAACCAGTTAAATTTAGTCAGTTCAGAAAATGCTTAAGAATTAAGGAGCAAGAATGAAAAGAAGTGAAAAATTGTTTCACACCTTTTTAAAAGGCAATTTAAGGATTTTGCTTCTGTTATATAATGAAGATAAACTGTTCTTCTGTTTCTTTTGAGATTTATACTGGATTTTAATATTAATAAGTCAAGTGTTTGACTTACTAAGGAAACCCTCATGTTTTAAATACATTTACATTTAAGTATCAGTTGAGGTTTAGAACAGTTCTTAACTTACTTTTCAAGATTATGTCAGACTACTCCCAGAAGAAGAAATGAAAGTGATGCACAGATATAAAGAAATGTTCAGCGTTGCTGGTAATAAGAGAAATGTAAATTTAAAGGAACAGTTACAAAAGATTTAAAAAATAAAACACGGTAGTCATAAAGCTACTGTGAAATGGGCACTGTTATTACTGATGACTGAAAATCAGTTCAGCCCTTTGGGAAAGCATTTTTACTATATGCATCAGGAACCTTTAAAAATCTCACATCCCTTGACATTTTGATTCTGGGAAGTTTATTCTAAGGATAAAATATTAAGAAAAGAGAAAATGATAGAAAAGAGGAAAGATATTTAATAGCTTATAACTTTTAATAGCAAAACATTAGAAATAGCTTAAATGTCTAACAACAGAAAAATGGTTAAGGAAATTGTGGTTCATAGCACTATTGGAATGTTGTACAGTTGGTTGTGTTATGTTTATTACTTTACCACTTACTATCTGTATGACCTTGAACCTGTTAGTTAACCTTTTAGTACCTCAACTTTTACTTGGTAAATGGGAATAATTTCTTAGGTTATTCAGAGTATTAGAATAGTTAATACTGGTAAATAATAAGGATGCAGTAAATTTTAACAGTTAGTTATTATTTTAAAAGTTTACAGTAATGAATGAAAAGTATTTATAATACAAAAAGAGGATATAAAACTCTGTGGTACGGCATAGGTATGCAAAAAACCTAAAATAGAAAATCCATTATTTTCTATTTAGAAACTGTGCCTAAGGGAAAATTTTGGAAAGAAGTACAACAAAATATTAATATGGTTGTCTGTAGATAAAATAGTTTTTCTTCTAACATGATTTTCCGGATTTTCTAGATTTTTTATAAGTGAAAAAAGAAACCAATAAACTTCATTTTAAAATTAAGTTGGGGATTACACAACCCTGTTGAATTACTAAAAATATTGAATTGTACACTTTAGATGGGTGAATTGTATGGTATGTGATTATGTCTCAATGAAGCTTTTTTTAAAAAGAAAAATAATTAAGTTGAAAAACCGGAGAACTCCTAAGCACCCTATTTGGAAAATAGTTATTTCAGCATTAAATTGTCTTCAAGTTTAACTATTTTGCTTAAGTTAATGTGTGTTGAGACACAGAGTGTGTTTAATTATTTAAAAACTTTCTCTTTGACCCACATTCTTAAATGGCTGCAGGAAACCCAAGGACCAAATGTAAGTATGTGTTATCTTCATTTTCCAGTCTTTATACTGAATTTTCAGCCATCTTAAAATTTTTGGTAGCCTAACCATTTTTTCTGAAAAACAGAATTCTGGCCCCATTGCATTCTTGTGGTACCTGGATCTTTGCACATAATTATTCTACATGGGCGTATAATAAATAACCATTGACAAAATGAATTTTTGTACACTTTGGCAAGGTTTCATATATAAGCTAATTATGTGAGTATGTCTTTATATGAATTAAATTTTAAAAAATAGATTATAGGGACTTCCCTGGCAATTCGGTGGTTAAGACTTCGCCTTCCAATGCAGGGGGTGTGGGTTTGATCCCTGGTCAAGGAGCTGAGATCCCACATGCCTCGCAGCCAAAAAAAAACCAAAACAAAACAAAACATAAAGCAGAAGCAATATTGTAACAAATTCAATAAGGACTTAACAAAAATAGATTGTAACTTGGTCACTTTAGTAATAAAATCATATTTTTTATAATTATATAAGAATAGTTCTGGATTCTAAAAATATATATTTAAGTGCTTCTTATAAAGAAATGTACTTATGTAAAATCAGTTTCTAAAACAGCAAGTTTCAGTTGAATTGGTGTGTATTTAAATTAATCAAAACATGTATTATAAAAATTTTCTAACATTATATTCATAAATTATGTATTTTGTGAAAATAAGCAACATTTAAGATTTTGGTAATACATGAGCCTAGTATTAGTTTGAATTCTTTTACATTGCTATTTATTTTATTTTTTGTTGTTGTTGCCTTGTTTCTTTTTTTAAGGTTTTAATTTTATTTGAGTATAGTTGATTTACAACGTTGTTAGTTTCTGCTGTACAGCAAAGTGAGTCAGTTATACAAATACATCTATTCACTATTTTTTAGATTCTCTTCTCACATAGGTTATCACAGAATATTGAGTAGAGTTCCCTGTGCTATACAGTAAGTCCTTGTCGGTTATCTGTCTTTTTTTTCTTAATTTAAATTTATTTATTTATTTATTTTTGGCTGCGTTGGGTCTTCATTGCTGCACGTGGGCTTTCTCTAGTTGTGGCAAGTGGGGGCTGCTCTTTGTTGCAGTGCACGGGCTTCTCATTGCGGTGGCTTGTCTTGTTGCGGAGCACGGAGCCTGCGAGCCTAGAGTGCAGGTTCAGTAGTTGTGGCACATGGGCCTAGTTGCTCCGTGGCACGTGGGATCTTCCCGGACCAGGGCTCAAACCCGTGTCCCCTGCATTGGCAGGATTCTTAACCACTGCACCACCAAGGAAGTCCCAGTTATCTATCTTATATATAGTAGTGTGTGTATGTTCATCCCAAGCTCCTGATTTATCCCTCCCCCACCACATTTCCCCTTTGGTAACTGTAAGTTTGTTTTTGATATCTGTAAGTTTGTTTCTGTTTTGTAAATAAGTTTATTTGTATCTTTTTTTAAATTAGAATCCACATATGATTGATATCATATGCTATTTGTCTTTCTCAGTATGACTTACTTCACTTAGTATGATAATCCTGAGGTCCATCCATGTTGCTGCAAATGGCATTATTTCATTTTTATGGCTGAGTAATATTCCATTGTATATATATACACCACATCTTCCTTATCCACTCCTCTGTTGATGGACATTTAGGTTGCTTCCATGTCTTAGCTATTGTAAATAGTGCTGCAGTGAACACTGGGGTGCATGTATCCTTTCAGATTATGGTTTTCCCTGGATATGCCCAGGAGTGGGATTGCTGGATCATATGGTAGTTCTATTTTAAGTTTTTTAAGGAACCTCCATACTGTTCTCCATAGAGGTTGTACCAATTTACATTCCCACCAACAGTATAGGTGGGTTCCCTTTCCTCCACACCCTCTCCAGCATTTATTGTTTGTAGACTTTTTGCTGATGGCCATTCTGACTGGTGTGAGGTGATACCTCATTGCAGATTTGATTTGCATTTTTCTAATTATTAGTGACATTGAGCATCTTTTCATGTGCTTTTTGGCCATCTGTATGTCTTCTTTGGAGGAATGTCTATTTAGATCTTTTGCCCATTTTTTGATTGAGTTGTTTGTTTTTTTGACACAGAGCTGTAAGAGCTGTTTGTGATTCTGGAGATTAATCCCTTGTCGGTTGCTTTGTTTGCAAATATTATCTCCCATTCTGTGGGTTGTCTTTTTGCTTTGTTTATGGTTTCCTTTGCTGTGGAAAAGCTTTTGAGTTTAATTAGGTCCCATTTGTTTGTTTTTGTTTTTATTTCTATTACTCTAGGAGATGGATAGAAAAAGATATTGCTGCGATTTATGTCAGCGTGTTCTGCTTATGTTTTCCTCCAAGAGTTTTATAGTACCTGGTCTTACATTTAGGTCTTTAATCCATTTTGAGTTTATTTTTGTGTATGGTGTTAGAAAATGTTCTAATTTGATTCTTTTTACGTAGCTTTCCAGTTTTTCCAGCACCACTTATTGAAGAGACTGTCTTTTCTCTATTGTATATTCTTGCCTCCCTTGTCATAGATTAAATGACCATAGGTGCATGAGTTTATTTCTGGGCTTTCTATCCTATTCCATTGATCTATATTTCTGTTTTTGTGCCAGTACCATACTGTATTGATTACTGTAGCTTTGTAGTATAGCTACAGTATACTGCAGGAGTCAGCTGGAGTCTGCTTCCTCCAGCTCCATTTTTCTTTTTCAAGATTGCTTTAGCGGGCTTCCCTGGTGGCGCAGTGGTTGCGACTCCGCCTGCCAATGCAGGGGACACGGGTTCGTGCCCCGGTCTGGGAAGATCTCACATGCCACGGAGCAGCTGGGCCCGTGAGCCATGGCCACTGAGCCTGTGCTTCTAGAGCCTGCACTCTGCAACGGGAGAGGCCACAACAGTGTGAGGCCCGCATACCGAAAAAAAAAAAAAAAAAAAAAAAAAAAAAAAAAAAAAAAGATTGCTTTAGCTATTTGGGGTCATTTGTATTTCCATATAAATTAAAAAAACTTTTGCTCTAGTTCTGTGAAAAATGCCTAGTATTAGGTGAATTATTTTACACTGCTTTAAAAAAATGTGCTTTATGTTCTATTGTAATTATTTTTTTCTTAGAAGGGACAACTATAAATTTTTTTCCTTATATCAATACTGGTAATTTAATGAAAAATTGACAGTATAGAAATATTATTTTCTCATACATATTTTAACAGTTATAAGTTATATCAAGTAAATAAGACATTCTTTTCTGGACTTCAAAATAGTTTGGTAGTTGAAACTCAATGAAAATTATATGTTGTAGAGCAGAAACAGCTTTTTTTTTTAAATTTATTTTTGGCTGCGTTGGGTCTTCCTTGCTGTGCACAGGCTTTCTCTAGTTGCAGCAAGCGGGGGCTACTCTTCGTTGTGGTGTGTGAGCTTCTCATTGTGGTGGCTTCTCTTGTTGTGGAGCACAGGCTCTAGGCACGCAGGCTTCAGTAGTTGTGGTTTGCGGGTTCTAGAGCGCAGGCTTAGTAGTTGTGGCGCATGGGCTTAGTTGCTCCGTGGCATGTGGGATCTTCCTGGACCAGGGCTTGAACCCATGTCCCCTGCATTGTCAGGAGGATTCTTAACCACTGTACCACCAGAGAAGTCCCTAGATACAGCTTTTTTAAAAAATAAGTTTTAGGTGATTAATATGCAGAACAATGTTAGCAGCATTCCAATTCCATCCATTTATTCCATTGTTTTACTTAGCTATCTGGTCCTTTAAAGGAAAAACATGTATTCTGGCTGCCTGTTGTAAATTTGCATATATTATAATATAAATACATAAAATAAATAATTTTCTCTTTTGTTTTGTGAGGCTAGAAGGTCCAGCTTAAAAAACGTGTCTGATCTTTTTGTGATGGGAGGAGCTCTTGTTTTAGAATCTGCAGCTCTCTTGCACTGGCTAGAGAGGGAGGGTTATGGACCTCTTGGAATGACCGGAATATCCATGGGAGGACACGTAAGCATTTTCATTTTAACTGATATTTAATTGTGGTTATGTTTATAAAATCTAGGGAATCAAGCAAGGTAATGGATTTGTGGCACATCCTCCTCTGTGGGCCTCTCATAGTGTACACATGCCAGAGAAAATTGCAGCCTCAAACCATTGCCCAGTCTCCTTACCTGTGGGCTGTGAGCACTGAAAGGCGTTGTACAGTGTGGGAGGTGGGGGGAAGATCTAGGGAATCTATTTATTTAAAAATTCACTTTAGGTATAGAATTAATTTTAGTTTTGGTGAAAGCAGAAACAGATTCTAAACTTTCATTCCAATTATGAAGTAATGATATTTTTTGTATGATTTATGTAGGTACTGATTATACTACTTATTCCACAGCTATATCTCAGGTGTTAGATTTAATCTTTTATTAAAAGTTGATTATAAACTAAACTTCAAGTGTCAACTATAAATGCCTTATTTTGCTGTTAAATTGGTGAAGATAGCTAATTTGGAAAACACTTTTCCTTTATCTCTTCTCTCCATCAACCTGTTTTACCTTTGCTTTCTAGAGCATACTAAAACGGCCTCCTAATTGGTTTCTCTGTCTAGTCTTTTCACTCCTTGACCTTTTTCTTAAGGCTTTTTGTCCACACTGTTAACTAGAGTGGTCTTCCTAAATCTGATCTCTGCTCTCTCCTGCTTAAAACCTTCCACAGGTTTTGCTATTGAACTGGGCACTAGCTATGCCAGGTGCTGGCACCCATCTAGTGCCCCCTCATTCCCTTTCACCTGGCCAAATAAGAGCTTGTCCTTCTGCTTCCAGATTAGAGCTTACTTCCTGTGAGAAACTCTTCCGGATTCCCAGACTATACTTCGTTTCTCAGTAACACGTACTTACTTCATTTTACTGTGATTACTTGTCTAGCAGTCTGTTTTCTCTATAAAGCAACTGATTCACTGAGGGCCAGGAACACGCTCTGGTTCATTTTCTGGACATATTAGTCATACAGTACATTAAAATATATATATTGTGTAAGTCATTTGAATTATAAAATTAAGTGTAAAACCTTACTCAAATTCAAAACAACTACCAAGGAGTGAAACTGGTAAAATTAGCTTCAAAAACTCAAATTCAGAACAACTAAAGACAGTGAAACTGAAGAGTGGGAAAGGATTTCTTTTCCTAACTAGTAGTGTTTCCATTGTTATGACCTAGGTTGGGGTGTTATAACTGTCAACTGGACTACTACCTATAAACCCTACCTCAAATCTCACCCTCTCTAAACAATGTTATAAAATACTACTTAGCTTCGTTGAATCACTTGACAATAACACTCCTTTGCTCAGGTCTTTTTATTAATTCCCCATTATCTACAGAACAAAGCGACCTCTAATCTGATCCTGATCGATCTTTCTAGCCCTACCTATCTCCCCTACCCCATTGGCCACATGTGCCCTATTGACCAGCATAACTGAAGTATATTGGCTGTTTCCCTACCAGACCCTGTGCTTCTCACCATCTTGCCTTTGATTATACTGTCTCCTTTATATGAAAGACACGACCCCATCTTTCATTTCCCCTAAAAGACTCAACCATTTCATGAAGCCTTCTCTGATTCCTCTAGCCAAAAATAACATTTCCCTTCTCTAAACATATTACATCATTTTATATCAGTTTATATCAGTTTATATCAATTATAATCTGCTTTGTAGTTCACCAAATTCTTGACATCTTTCAGTCAACCTCGAAAGCCTGAGATTTTATGGTTGAGATTTTGCTCTATCTGAGCCAGGTCACTTACATAATGAGTGTGCTTAGCCTACTGCCCAGCATCTACATTCCAGCATGTTTCCTCTATATTTACCAGTAGAAAGTAGCTTTCTGTGATGGGTCTTAAGGTACTTAAAATTTCCTAATACATTTAATTGCCTTTTTTAGGGGGCAGTTATATGTCATTGTTGAGTTTTATGGTTTAGGGAATTTGGAGAGTTTGCTAGACTTCTCATGAGTGTTTAAGAGACTTTGTGTTCATGTCTTATCTCATCAACTACTATACAAAGTACTTCTTAATATTAAATATTTTTCATTTTAGTGAATGTAAACTTTAAACTGAATCTCTCTGTTATCATGTTACAGATGGCTTCCTTAGCAGTATCCAGCTGGCCTAAGCCCATGCCATTGATTCCATGTCTGTCTTGGTCCACAGCATCTGGGGTCTTCACTACGGTAATTTAATTGCAATTAATATTTAGATAATTATATATAATTAACGGTAATTGTTTACAGGGTTCCAAAATCACCCCCAGCCTTGGTGATTCACTGGAAGGAATCGCAGGACTCAGTATATAGTCATACGCACAATTAAAACTTATTGCAGCAAAAGGAGACATTACAAAATCAATCAAGGGAAAAGGCACACGGAGCAAAGTCCAGAGGAAAGCAGGCATAAACTTCCAGTGGAGTCTCTCAGGTTGTATTTAATTCCCTCAGCAATGAGTATGACAATATGTGCAAAGTGTTGTCCATCAGTGAAGCTCATTTGAGCCTAGGAGTCCAGGGTTTATATCAGGGGTCAGTCGCTTAGGCACCCTTTGCCTAGCATGTACTAAATTCCAGAAGGAAATCAGGTGTTCAGGAGAAACTACATTGTTTGTATAAGCAGTTTAGGCACAGTGACCCACTTTATCATTTTGGAAGTTTTATATCAGGGTAAAGAACTGTTTTTACTAGTCAAGTTACCGGACTCTAGTCAAGGGCCAACCTCACAAGCAGGCTTGTTTAAAGATAGGAAATCTCAGGTCTGCTCTGTTAATTTTTTTCTGCACAGTAATAATAATAAAAACTATTGGACAACATGCTTTATACGTGTGATTTGATCTTAATTTAGTTTGTTATTTCAGGGCGTGCTAAGTAAATCGATTAATTGGAGGGAGCTAGAAAAGCAGTATTATACACAGACAGTTTATGAAGAAGAAATTATTCACATGCTTGAATACTGTGGAGTAAGTATTTTTAACTTCTGCAGAACATTGTGGGGGAAATGTTGACCATGTTTAATGATTCAGATTTTTAAAAAGAATGGCAGTTTTGTTGTGTTTTTTTAACATATATAACTTTTTTGTGTGTGACCGCTCCACGTGACTTGTGAGATTTTAGTTCCCCAGCCAGGGATTGAACCCATCTCTCAGCAATGAGAGCACGGAGTCCTAACCACTGGACTGCCAGGGAATTCCCTGAATTGCAGATTTTTAAAAAGCAGTACTATTTTTTACTTAATAAAATTCTTCATTTTAAAATAAAATACAGAAAATCATGCAAAGCAAGTGCATAGCTTACTATATTTATTAAATGGCTAACACATTTGAAAAGAACTTGACCACCCAGCTCGGAACATAGCACCTAACCCACAAACCACTTTCATGTGTCCTAATCAGAAGACCTTTCTCCCCCTACTATTTAGTTATCATTATCCTGATTTTTATAGTGATTACTTCCTTCTGTCAAATATGCATCCCTGGACACTTCAGTTCTTTTATTTTATGGGTCTTTTAAGTGTCTTTTAATCTATAAGTTCCCTTTCATCCTTTTCTTTTCCTTATAATTTATCTATTGAAGAACTTGGGCTATTTACCTGTAGAGTTTCTCACAGTCTAGATTTTTGTTTGCATTCTCATGATGCACTTTAGCATATTCCTCCGTGTTCTCTAGTGCCTGCAAATTGGCAACTAGGTCTAGAGGCTTGATTAAACTCAGTTTATCCTTCTTTGGTAAGAGTATAGGAAGCAGATAATGTCTGGCTGCTCTTTTTTGTGGTGTAAGCAGCCGTTGATGCCTAATGACTGTGTCTATTATATTGAGTATTGCAAAATGCTGATACCCTAATTCTATCCTCTTTTTTCATTTATTAATTGGAATACTTTGCTTTTTAAAAAAGCCACTTCCCTTATCAATTATTTGGTTACTTCATAGTTCATTTCATATACCTAAATTTACCAATTATCAGGGAAATGAGTTGGTTCTCTGTTATTCTCCTAAGGTGACCAATTCTTCTCAGAAATGTTTTTTTCTTTTCATGAATTTTAAAATTTTGCACATTCAGTTTAAAAGTTACTGTGAACCTCAAGAAACCTCAGGGAAAAAAAGGAATCTTTCTTCTATCAACAAGGACTTTTTATTTGTAATTACATCAAAATAAAACTTACTCTTGGGGCTTCCCTGGTGGCGCAGTGGTTGAGAATCCGCCTGCCGATGCAGGGGTCACGGGTTCGTGCCCTGGTCCGGGAAGATCCCACATGCCGCGGAGCAACTAAGCCCGTGAGCCATGGCCGCTGGGCCTGCGCGTCCGGAGCCTGTGCTCCGCAGCGGGAGAGGCCACAGCAGTGAGAGGCCCGCATACCACAAAAAAAAAAAAAAAAAAAAAAAAAAACTTACTCTTGTAGGGGACTTCTCTGGTAGTCCAGCGGTTAGGACTCTGCACGTCCACTACAGGGGCACGGGTTTGACCCCTGGTGGGGAAGAAGATCCAGCGTGCCTTGCAGCTTGGTCGGGGGAAGGGGGGAAAGGAGGGGGGGGAGGCGGAGGTGGAGGGGGAAGGGGGAGAGGGAGGCAGGGGGAGGGGGGCTCACTCTTGTAAAATAGGTCTATTTGGCGGAGCCTCAAAGGGCAGTTAATTACTCGCCTAGGAACTTTATACAAAATAGCTCTCCCTGTTAGCTAGTTCCTGATACATATAATCAGAAAGATAATTATATTTGAGAGCTTATGAGAAAACCTAACATGCATTTTTTAAGGGAGGTTCATAAATTTGGGCTCTCTGAAATGATAGTGTATTCTTCTTCAGCCCTTTTTCTCTGTGACTCTTGCTGATTGTATACAAGAGTCCTTTTGTCTTAGTTAGAACTAGTTCACAGTTACGAATATTCAAGAAATATCAAGCCAGCTTCCTTTTTTTTCATTTTAAAAACTGTGTTTTCCCAATCAAAAGAAATTAAATTTGTTGATGTACTGCTCTGAATAATTCTAGGATGCTTTGACCTTCCATTTCCTGATGTTACTAAACTTCCTTTCCTTCCTTTTCATATTTCTGTGATGTGGATAGCGTTAGTGATTTGTTCTGCTAACCAGGTTGTTGTGGTTTGTTTGTTTTCCCTTGCCTTCAACCCATTTTTCGTTCTTTTATTTTTTAAATAGGTTGTATGGTCATATAGTTCAAGCATCGAAAAGCATAAAAAGAAGTATAGTAAAACGATTCCTACCCTTGTTCCCAGTTTGCCTAGGTCCTATCTCTGTCAACAAATAACCCACTATATTATTTAGTATTTCAAGGAATTTTTCAAACCGAGAGAAATCTCAACTTTTCTTTCTTCCCTTTTCTTATGGACAGTACACAAATGTTTCCTTTTTCTTTTTCACTGCTGCATAACAGCCTATTATATGGACTGATGTACCATGATTTATTAACCAGTATCTTGTTGATGGGCATTTATGTTGCTTCTCATCCTTCACTATTAACAAACAGTTCTGCAATGAGTAACGTACATACATCAGTTCACAAGTGCAAATTCCTTGAAATGTTGTTGCTGAGTAGAAGGGTATAAGCAGTTGTAATCTTAGATTTTGTCTAATTCTAGTAGTGTGAATTTACACTACCAGCAGGAACATATGTGTCCATTTCCGCATAAGTTCATAAATTCAGTGTGTTATCAGACTTACATGGTTTTTTGGTCAACCAGACAGGGAAATTTGGTATAGTTTTTATTTAATTTACTTAAGTAGGGACTTCCCTGGTGGTGCCGTCCAGTAGTTAGGACTCCATGCTTCTACTGAAGGGGGCATGGCTTCAATCCCTGGTCACAGAACTAAGATCCTGCATCCCTCAGCAAAAAAAAAATTTACTTAAGGATGAGTGAAATTGAACATGTTTATAAGTTTTTTGTTTTTTATTTATTTATTTTTGACTGCGTTGGGTCTTCGTTGCTGCGTGCGGGCTTTCTCTAGTTGCGGCGAGTGGGGGCTGCTCTTTGCTGTGGTGCGCGGGCTTCTCATTGCAATGGCTTCTGTTTTGGGGAGCTTGGGCTCTAGGCACACGGGCTTCAGTAGTTGTGGCTCTCGGGCTCTAGAGCGCAGGCTCAGTCGTTGCGGTGCACGGGCTTAATTGCTCTGCGGCATGTGGAGTCTTCCCAGACCAGGGCTCGAACCCGTGTCCCCTGCATTGGCAGGTGGATTCTTAACCACTGCACCACCAGGAATGTCCAACCTTGATAATTTTTAATTTTTCTCAGTTCAGCCTGAGAAAGGGATTTGGGGTGGCTGGTGTATTACTGCCAGGATGCACTCATAAGAATTTTAGAAGTTCTAAGGTTAAAGCAAATCATGGATTTCAAAACTTTGGCAATAAAAAACATGACACAGGCAGGAATTCCCTGGAGGTCCAGTGGTTAGGACTCCGTGCTTCCACTGCTGGGAACCCAGGTTCAATCCCTGGTCAGGGAATTGAGATCCTGCAAGCCACAAGGTGCAGCCAAAACAAAACAAAACACATGTCACAGGCTAAATGATACTCTTTACTATTTAGTAAGAAACATTCAGCAATAAAGTATCATTTATCTTCATTCTCAGTTAAATTTTGACATCTCTTTTCTCTTTTTGTTTTTATTATGGCAAAATATACACAATATAAAATTTACCATTTTAACCATTTTTAAGTGTACAGTTCAGTAGTATTAAGTACATTTACGTTGTTTTGCAAACATCACCACCATCCATCTCCAGAACTTTTTCATCTTCCTAAACTGAAACTGTGTATCCATTAAACAAAACTCTATTCACCCCTCTTTCCATCCCCTGGCAACTACCATTCTACTTTCTGTCTATATGAATTTGAGTATTCTAGGTACCTCATAAAAATGGAATCATACAATATTGTCCTTTTGTGTCTGGCTTATTCATTTTGCATAATGTCTTCAAAGTTCATCCATGTTGTAGCATGTGTCAGAATTTCACTCCCTTTTAAGACTGAATAATAATCTATTGCATGTATATACTACATTTTGTTTATCCATTTATTAATTGATGGACATTTGTGTTTTCTCTGTTTTAACAAGGTTGTTAAATAAAATCCTATTTATATTAAATGACATTTTCTTTTCTTTCATATAATCAGACAGATTCTTTCAAAATGGGACAAGAGTTCCTGAAACACTTCCCTAGCAGTGCAGACAAGCTAACTAACCTTAACCTGGTTTCTAGAACTTTAAATTTAGATATGGCGGACCAAGTTGTATCCCAAAAAGCTGCTGAGTGCCATAAATCTAGTAAAACATCGATCAGTGCCACATCAGAAGGACTCTTGTTGCAAGATACCTCTAGGATGGGGTGCTTCAATCAAACACTTTCAACCAACGAAAGTAGTTATACGCGTTGTAATCCTCAGTCATACCACCTACTCAGTAAAGAACAAAGAAGAAACACTCTTCAGAAAGAATCTTTAATATTTATGAAAGGAGTTATGGATGAATGTACTCATGTAGCAAATTTCTCAGGTATTAATTTTTATATGAAATTGAAAATATTTGCTGATGATATGTGATAATCATGCTGATGATATGTAAAATATGTGAAATATTTTTAAGGATGCTTTACAAGATAATTTCATATTTTCAAGAATATATTTATTGTTGGCTCCACAATGTGTTTTCTAAGATAAGTTGGTTGTGTAAATGTATCATATTTAAATTTTATCCATGAAAATCTAAGACCATTTTATTAGTTCTTTAAAAACATTGGGTTTTGTATCTTCTTTAGAATATTCATCTCAATTTTGTATTAGAGATGAATATTATAACGTTATGGTATAGTATAGTCGATTTTTTGACTTAATCAAAAATTTTAGTTTGGCAAATGTTTTACTTACTTCATTGTATGGTGTATTTTATTCTCCAATATGATTACTAGTATTTATGTAAAATTCTTAGAGCTTCTTAAAAGTATATATGTTGCATCTTAAAAAAATCCTGTACCTAGTTCCAGTTGACCCAAGCCTCATCATAGTGGTTCAAGCCAAAGAAGATGCCTATATTCCACGAACAGGAGTTCGGAGTCTACAAGAAATTTGGCCTGGTTGTGAAATCCGATATCTAGAAGGGGGTCATATTAGTGCTTATCTTTTTAAACAAGGACTCTTCAGGTAAGATGATTGGTCTAACAGGTGTCTATTTGTTGTTTGTTTGGGGGACTTTTTTGGCTCAACAAATATAAAGATTGGGTATTTTTATTATACATTTTAGCTCTCTTATTTCCTTCCTGCCTCTCTCAATTCTCACATTGTGATACTCTTTCCTATCTTGTCTTCTTATTTTCTTTTCCTTCTAGAGAACTAGGAAATAGCATATGATAGGCATGCTTTGTTGTGTGGTTTTACCCTCTTCAAATATTAATAGCTAGGTGTTTTAGGGTGTAGGGAGGAACATTAGGGTTTGTAAAACTCGCTTTGGCTCATCATGAATTTTTCAGTCCACTCTGATGTTCTTCTCTCAGAATGACCTGAGTATCTGTGGAATAATCTAGCAATGTTTTTCAGTAGCAGGTGAATATTGAACCCTAAAAGAGAAGTGAAATACTGGTTTTATTGTTAATAACCTTATATGACTCTGGTGTTTGCTAAAATTTATAAAGACTTTTTGCTATTATTCTAGTTTTTTGATAATTTTTATTTCTACTTCTATTCAAATTTTATTGTAACAGGTATCATTGGAGTATTTATCATTAATGGTTAAATTAGTTCACATAAAGTGCTTAGACCAGTGCCCTGTGCAGTGTTCCAAAACTGCCAGCTGGATAGCGGTATAATAGAAGAATGCGTGTGCTGTATGTGTGACATGTTTTAGTTCTTTTTAACCTAAGAAGTAATTCTTTGTATGTTGTTGCTTATGTAGTTCAGTTTATAGATATCACCTTTCTGAGGTACATCTAATTCTCCAAGTCTGTAATGTCCTCAGGAATATAGTAACCCTTTCTTTTTATAGTACGATCTTTTAAAAAATACTCATTTATCAAGCATTTGAGTCCCTGTTAGTTGGTGAGTGAGCAGACTACTTATCCAGTACTCAAGTGACCCTCTGGCACAACAAAACTAAGACAAAAACAAACGAAAATTGTGAGTACTTAGTGTTGCTAGGGTTGCTCAAGAGTCTAAAGTTCTGTTATACATGTGAATGCAGGGAACGCACATGCTTGTTTTAGTAAATCGTTGTCAAATTTCTTTTACTCTTTTATGTATCTACGTGGGAGTGTGGCTGAGAGGCATTAGGAAGAATAGAAGTCAGCAGTAAAAACTCTTAAGTGCTAATCTGAAGGCTTCATTTGAGAAAGAGATAAATGTTAGCTATCAACATGTGCCAGGTACTAGAGCAATTGCTTCATACGTTATTTTTAATATCACCTTTACACAGAAACATAGGAAACAAAAAAGGTTAAATAACATGCTCTGGTAGAGTAACTGCTAAGCCATTTGGCCTCTCCTACTCCCCACTAGTCACTTCAAAACCTAACAAAGTTTAGATGGCATTGGAGTAGTAGAATTTTACAGATTCAGGCTTTTCATACCCCAGATTTTAAAATAAAACAAGCCGGGCTTCCCTGGTGTCGCAGTGGTTGAGAGTCCGCCTGCCGATGCAGGGGACACGGATTCGTGCCCCGGTCCGGGAAGATCCCACATGCCGCGGAGCGGCTGGGCCCGTGAGCCATGGCCGCTGAGCCTGCGCGTCGGGAGCCTGTGCTCCGCAACGGGAGAGGCCGCAACAGTGAGAGGCCCGCATACCAAAATAAATAAATAAATAAATAATAAAATAAAATAAAACAAGCCAATCCTTTATGTGCTCTAATAATTTGGGTTATTTAGAACTGATTGATAATACAAATGAATGAGACCATTCAAATGATTTTAAATGCATATGTATATCTTTACTAACCCTCCTCATACCATGTACACAAGGCCAGATTGCAACCCTAGACCTCATTTTTTAGATTTTTGAGCCAAATACACACAAACATTATACAAAGCTTTGTCTTTCCAACAAATTGGAAATCACAGTCTGTAGCAGGTGCCAGTTTTAAAGTTAATCTTACTATCTTTTTAAGGATGTGAGGAAATGCTTAGTCAAACAAGTATAACACAGGATTAATATGATCTCAGTTATCATTTAAACTGGGTGAAAGTACAGACATAAGCATTAAAAAAAAAGCTTGTAGGAAAAGATTAAATGTAGATATCTTAGAGTGATGGGATTATGACTTTTTTCCCTTTTTCTGACTTTTCTACAATGAAAATATATTTGCCAATAGGAAAAAAAATAAGGCTTAAAAATAATATCTTATGAACCTGGGCCAGATCAGTTTGACTCTTCCTTTCCAATTAAAATACTAAAATACCTAGTGGAGTTAATGTAGGAAACTAAGGCTTTTAAGTTCAGTTGCTATATCATAATCTATGCAGTAGATTGAATACTACATTTGAAAAGTTCTATAGCCAGTTAATTTTCAACAAGTAACAGAATAAAAAGAAACCAGTTCCTTTTCATTTTATCATTTCATATTTTATACATAAATGTATACATATATTATATAAATTTAAAGGCACAAAAAAGTGCTTCATAGGAAAAGATGGCATTTATGAACCATCGGTTGGAAGTACATTTGAAGTTTTCCAGTAGTGGTGAAGTTACATGGATCCAAACACTCACCCTCGCGTACCTGCCTCTTCCACAGCTATTGATATTTGGAGAGGAGGTCAGCTTGCAAGACACAGGTTATTTGGAAATAACTTATAGTAAAAACACTGTCTGTCCCCCTTTTTTGCTAATTACTTGTAGTTTTTCTTTCGTATTTAATTTTAGGCGCGCCATCTATGATGCATTTGAACGCTTCCTCCGTAAATACGCTAACTAATGGGATCACTGTATGTAACCAGTGCAGCCATCATGTTTCTTACGAAAGGAGTTTGATCCTTTGATGATGTGAAGAACAAGCAGACAGCACTATATATCTAATTGCTGTCAATTTAGTCTGGAATTCAGTGTTACAGATCAGTCAACTATAATCTTAAAATACATTTGAATAATGGTAAACCAATATTTGGATGAAATAATGCTGAACTATTTTGTACTATTTGTGGGAATCCCATAAAAATCAATATCTAGTCTGTTGTTGCTATTTATGTAAACTTTAAATTTTTAATTATGAATAATTTATTAATTTAAAATAAATGTATTCATAGAAACCCAACTGGTTTTTAAAGAACTGCTAAATCAAACTTAGTTTGTAATATGTCACCCTGTATTGTATATATGCCCTTACATGACATTTCTATTATTGACTTGATTCGAGAAACATGTTTATTTCTTTTATGGATCCACAGTGAATTTATAATCTTATTTTCAACTTTAATTTTCTGCCATGGATACTTATCATGTGTAAAATCAGTTTTAACTTTGAATACTAAAAAATCCTTTTTGCTTTCTACTTAAGTACTTTTAATAATTAAATTGAATGTGAGAATGCAGATAAGATGCATAAGACTTGGCTAAACTTAAAAACTTTGCCAAATATTAGGTTAGAAAAAAATGCCAAACATTTTCCCCTACTTGAAAAGTTTCAATTCATGAATGCTGAAATAATGAAAGACCTATTGCAATAATTAATAACTGTTTCTTAACATTTTCTTGTATACATACTCTGAGTTTGTTAAACATCTAACTTTAGGCCAAGTACTTAACAGCTTTGATTTTTTAATTTCAGAAATTAATGGCCACATATGCAATTGATCTGTCCATATAAACTTTATTTTACAGAAAAGTTATAATAACTAGTAACTTTTTAAAATGGAATATTATATGGCTACACTTGGTGCTTTCGTTTTATTTTATTTTACTTTAAATTTTTTTGGCTGCACCGCACGGCCTGTGGGATCTTAGTTCCCCGACCAGAGACTGAACCCGGGCCCTCAGCGAGAGTGCAGAGTCCTAACCACTGGACTGCCAGGGAATTCCTGGTGCTTTCTTTTTAGGTTAAACTTCTCAAGCCAAGAACTAAAATGTTTTTAAAAGTAGAAAATATTTGGGGTTTAGAAATAATATATTTGAGTTTTATTTTTTTGAAATATGTGTTGTCTGTGGGTTATTTTAAAATATGTATTCCTAGTCTAGTAAGGATATTTGAATTATAAGATGCCTTTGTAGCTTTTTAAAGGAGATTTTATTTGTCCCTCTTATGCCTCCATCACCTTTTTTAAAACTATTTTTAAATGATTAATGTGAAGTCACTGATGGCATACAGTGTTGTAAATTCTGTAAAACTACTTTGACATAACAAACAAACATGGTTACAGCCATTTGAGCTATAGCAATTTTACATGTTCAGATTAGAACCTTTACTTTTCACTGAAAGTATGAAATCTAAAGTTCTCCAACAAAATGCCCTTTAAAGATAAAGTAAACCTTGTTGGTAATTGAAGTACAAGTATTTTCTTATGTATTTAGTGAGGTGATTGAATGCTTTCTGAGCAATGGCTTTAGGTGAAATCAGTACTTTATTTTTCACATAAATATTTCCTACTAAGCAACAATGTACCATGGTATGTAACTTTCTGTTGGTAAAAGAATGAAATTTCATTTCAGTTTAATTAACTCTTAGGCATAACTAATTTCTCCCAAATAAATGCGAAAGAGGTGTTTTCAAAATCTCTTCTCTTATCCAGATGTTCTAGGACAACTACCTAAAGAAGTGCTGTCTGCCATTTTGAAGATTGGGAACATAAATTGCTAGAAATTCATTTAGCCCAGAGTTGCAAACTGGCAATCAGTACAGGACAGCTTGTCCCACAGTTGTTTTATTCAGTGTGCATAATATCTTGAAAATTTTTGAATTTGCAAAGTCTTTAGACTGGGTATGCATTCCCCAGTTTGCCATAATCCACCAAACTCCAAGCTCTTGTATTAGACTCCTTCACTACTTTGTGTTTCCCACTTAGCCCTGAAGACATCTGAGCCTGACACCCTGTGGTTAAAAAACGTTTCTGAATTTCATGATTTGATAATGTTGTAAGTACTATTAAATCATTTTAGCATATGCATTTTAGATTGTTTCTTATGAATGTAAATTTTAAGGTGATGCTTTCTTTTATAAAGATTATTGAATTATTGACTCTGTAACTGAAATTTTTAAAATCATTTCCAAATATTTTTCACTTCACAATAAAAGTCTTAAAAATTAATTACTTGTTATGTTCAAGAGGTATTATTCTAAACGCAGAAAACCCGTGTCACATTTGATTAATATAGCCAAAGTTGAACTAAGTGTGTGTTCCTTCTTAGTAATATTATGACCCAAACAATGTAAGGCAAATATAAGCAAAGGAGTCTCTAGCAAAACAGTATTCAGTATCTACAACAAGAGCCAAATTTCCCCCCAAAATATGTGTGATGTCAGGGAAACCAGAATTCTGACGGACCAATCTAAATGTTGTGTAACTCACTATTAGATAGTATTACATTTACACTAGTAAATGTACTGCAAACAATTAAAATCTAGAGATAAGAACTATAGGACTGGGAATGGGGGTCCTGAGCAGAGGCTGCTGTAGAAACTCGGTTTGGAAATAAAAGATTACGGTAGATTAGACAAAGGGAAAAGAGGTACATTTTGACTTTTTTTTTTTTTTTTTTTGCGGTACGCGGGCCTCTCCCGTTGCGGAGCACAGGCTCCGGACGCGCGGGCTCAGTGGCCATGGCTCACAGGCCCAGCCGCTCCGTGGCATGTGGGATCCTCCCGGACCGGGGCACAAACCCGTGTCCCCTGCATCGGCAGGTGGACTCTCAACCACTGGGCCACCAGGGAAGTCCCCTGGTGTGCCCATTTTAAAAAGCTTCCTTAAAGCCATGACAAACCAATCTATAATTTAAGATTTTTTAAAAAAGCAAGTTGCAGATATGGTTTTATAGTATTATATAATATTAAGAAAAACCTTAGAAAAGAATAGATATTTACAAAGCAAAATGTTATGACGCTGAGAATGTTCTTTATACCCTCAAGGAATTGAAAGAATTTTGAGAGTGGTAAAGGAGTTTGATAATAGAACAATCCTGAACTACATAAAGGGGGACAGCTCATTAGTTAAAGAATAAATACTAATCATCTGTAAATAAATTACTTATAGAAATAAACAACAGAAAACAAAACTAAGGATAGGTAGAGTCATACAGGTCAGATGTAGATGAAGAATCATATTTTCTTGATAATATTTTTAGTGCAAATTAACCAAGGAAATATCAGATTATACAGAAATAACTAACCACTCTAAAGTCAAACACAGCTAAAGTGAAAAAAATTTATGAATGTATCAAAATTTCTTGACAAAATTTAGAAATGCAAATTTGACCTAGGAAACTCAGTCAAAACAAAGGTCTTCAGGTTCCCTGGCAGCCTAGTGGTTAGGATTTCAGGTCTTTCACTGGCACGGCCTGGGTTCAATCCCTGGTCGGGAAACTGAGATCCCGCAAGCCCTTGGCATAGCCAGAAAGAGAAAGAGAAAGAAAGGAAAAAATAAGTCTTCAAAGAACATTCTCAATATAAAATTAAGAGGGACAAGAATTGACCTCACATAATTAGTTTAGTTAAAAATTAGCATAAAAATGAAACTAGCTTAACTGCTCTATAGAAAAATTGATCAAAGAGTTAATTTTGTTTAGTGGAATTTGTTCCTGAAAATATTTTATAAGTGTTATGACTAGGGCATGCATTGTCCTGAAGGTTAGGTTAAGGATTTTGGTATTGGGCTTCCCTGGTGGCGCAGTGGTTGAGAGTCCGCCTGCCGATGCAGGGAACACGGGTTCGTGCCCTGGTCCGGGAAGATCCCACATGCCGCGGAGCGGCTGGGCCCGTGAGCCATGGCCACAGAGCCTGCGCGTCCAGAGCCTGTGCTCCGCAACGGGAGAGGCCACAGCAGTGAGAGGCCCACGTACCACAAAAAAAAAAAAAAAAAAAAAAAAGGATTTTGGTATTTACGCAAAACTACAGGAAGGCATTAAGGGTTTTTTTCAGGTGGTGCAGGTGGGGATGGTGTGGGGAGATGTGGAGTTGTGGGAGATTGAATATGATTTAATGCATTTTAAACAGCTCATTCACTCTGGCTGCAGTGAAAAGAACTAGTTGTAGGGGGCCAGCAGTCTATGCAAAGAGATCAACTGGCAGGCTCTCAGAGTGGTCCAGGTGAGGGATGATGATAGCTAAAATTATGATGGCAGTGGATACAGAGAGAGTTGGATGGATTCCAGAGATGGATTTCAGGTGATGGATTGGTGATGAGTTGGAATAGAGGATAAGTGAGTGGTTCCTTTTCAAAGAAATAGAGAATCCTGGAAGACCAGTGTGAGGGAATGGATCTAGAGTCTCGTCTGGCATGTACAGATTTTTGATGTCTAAAAAGAGACAGTAGCATATATGAACCTGAGGCTCAGAGAAGAGGTTTGGGTAAAAGAAAAAAAACTTGCAATCACTGGTGTTTATAGGGTAACTGATATTATAGGTATGGTTAAGATTTTGAGGAGTCTAGGGAAGAAAGAGAACAACGGTTCTCAAACTTTTTGGCCTCAGGAATCATTTATACTCTTAAAACTTGAAGACCCTAAGGAGCTTTTGTTTATGTAGATTACATTTATCAATATTACTACATTACGAATTAAAACTAAGAAATATACATATATTATAAATTTATTTATTTTATTTTTGGCTGCATTGGGTCTTCGTTTCTGTGCTCGGGCTTTCTCTAGTTGCAGCGAGCGGGGGCTACTCTTCATGGTGGCACGCGGGCTTCTCATTGCGGTGGCTTCTCTTGTTGTGGAGCACAGGCTCTAGGTGCACGGGCTTCAGTAGTTGTGGCTCGCAGGCTCTAGAGTGCAGGCTCAGTAGTTGTGGTGCACGGGCTTAGTTGCTCCGTGGCATGTGGGATCGTCCTGGACCAGGGCTCGAACCTGTGTCCCCTGCATTGGCAGGCAGATTCTTAACCACTGCGCCACCAGGGAAGACCAAGAAATCTTTTAAAATATTGATTAATTTTAAAATAACAATAATAAACCCATTACATGTTGTATTAGATTTCTAGGGTTGCTGTGAAGAAGTAACACAGACTGAGTGGCCTTAAACAACAGAAATTCTCTGGCAGTTCTGGAGATTAGAAGGCCAAAATCAAGGTGTCCACAGGACCCTGCTCCTTCTGAAGGTGTTCCAATGAAAGATGTGTTCCATGCCCCTCTCCTAGCTCCTGGTGGTTGAAGGCAATCTTTGTCAGGCCTTGGCTTATAGATGCATGATTCCAATCTCTGCCTCCTTCCTCACATGGCAATCTCATTCCTGTGATCAAATTACTCTCTTCTTATAAGGACACCAGTCACTGGATTAGGGCCCACTCTAATCCAGTATGGCCTAATTTTAACTTGATTACATCTGCAAAGACCTATTTCCAAAGATCACATTCACTGGTACTGGTGGTTAAGACTTGAATGTATCTTTTGGCAGACACAATTCAACCCACGAATGCTAACATTTATAACATTTTTAATAAAAATAAGTTTGTTTTCCAATACACCCCCCCAATTTTTTTAATGAGTAGTGCAGCATTATTTTAGTTTTGTAAAACTTTTAAATATCTAACTTCATGGAAGACAGCTGGACTGCCATATCTGCTTCCGCATTTAATCTGTTCTGAAAGGTTAAAGTATATGAAGAAAATCTGGCTGGAAAAAGGAAAAGTGTTTTCCTTTTCAGATAATTGAGGATATTCTTCTTTGATACTACACCCAAATACTACAAGTGATAGTTTCTTAAATGCTGTAATGTGGTATCTCAAACCATATTAACTTTTCATTCTTTGATTCATTAAAAACCATTGTTCTGTATCCTGGAACAGAAATAGGATGTTAGTAGAAAAAGTGGTGCAATCTGAACAAAGTCTGTAGTTTAGTTAATAGTGTTGCACCAATGTTAATTTCTTAGTTTTGACAAGTTTACCACAGTTATGTAGGATTTTAGGAGTAGCTCAGTGAAGGTCATATGGAAAATCTTGCTACTGTCTTTGCAACTCTTCTATAAATTTCAGATTGTTTTGCATTAAAAAGTTTTTTAATGGATGCTCATATTAACATGTTTATTAATGTTTTGCAATTAAAAAAATATTTTCACCTCTTACCTTGCTTTATCATAACAAATGGGTTGGCAGTAATGGCTGGAATTACTATGTCCATTTTATAAAAGAAAAAACAGTGAAAGAAGTTCAGATACTTGATAAGATTCTCACTGTTGAATGGTAGAGCCAGAATTCTCCCCCTTCCCCTCCTTCTGTCTCAGTCTTCCAGAGAGATTCCTCTTAGCCTGGGCTAAGGACTCTAATCTTTTATTTCTGTAACTTTTATCATAGCCCTTATCTCATTATATTTATTTTATTTTATTTTTTTATGTGGACCATTTTTGTTAAGTCTTTATTTAATTTATTACAGTATTGCTTCTTTTTTATGTGTTGGTTTCCCGGCCCCAAGGCATGTGGGATCTTAGCTCCCCGACCAGGGATCGAACCCGCACCCCCTGCATTGGAAGGCGAAGTTTTAACCACTGGACCACCAGGGAAGTCCCTCATTATATTTAACTAGTCAACTATCTGTGCCCCATCCTTTCCAAACCCGGCCTGTGAAAGAAGCAGGTCTGATTCATTTTTTATGCCTGCATAGTTCAAGGAATACCAGATGGTCCATTAAAGTTTGCAGAATGAGTCCAAGGGCAGTGCTGTTTCCACTATACCAGGTTATAGTTTTAAACTAAAGTTGACCCTTGAAAATCAGGGGTTAGGTTAAGAACGCTGACCCTCTGCGCAGTAGAAAATCCTCCTGCAATTTATAGTCAGCCCGGCACTGAGTATACTTGGTTCCTCCATATCCCCTGTTCTGCATCCCCATATTCAACCAACCCTGCTTGGTACTGTACTGCTGTAGTATTTATTATTTTAAAAAATCAGGGTGTAGTTGGACTCAAGCAGTTCAAAGCCCTGTTGTTCAAGGATGACTGTATATTATTTAGATTCAGCAGCTGAGGAGAGCAGGAGGTGGTCGCCTTGGTCGAAGATCCTGTTCTTTGGGGCAAACTGCAGTCTGCTAGGGATACTTCTGCAGGCTCCGGTTAGAAGTGAGACGTCCAAGGATCACTCTAAGGTAGTCACCAGGGAGTAAAGTGAGAAGCACCGTGACAGGGGTGAAATTCAGAATAGGCACCACGCTTCCAAGGATAGCAGCAGCGCTGGTGTTCATGCAGCTTTATCGCCCACCTCGGCAGCAGCCCCGGCTCGAGCACTGGGAAAGTTCCAGCATGTCAGGCACCTCCGGCTCCAGCAGCTCCTCTGCCAGTCGAGTCCTTCTCCACACAGATATGACAAGAGGCGGTGTGCCCGCTCCCAGTCAAACCACCCAAAAGAGATGGAAGAGGAAAGAAAAGGAGGAGACGTTCCCCCTGTCCCCACCCCAAGGGGCGCCAAGCATGGGAAAGCTCACCAAGACTGTGACCAAGGATCATGGCATGGAGATATTCTCCACCTGTGGGAAAATTAAGACGATGGACACGCCTGTAGAAGGGAAGCACTCTGATCTATCTGAAGGCCAAACATAGTAGAGTTTGAGAATCCATTTCGAGGCGACAAGGCCCTGAAGCACATGGACAGAGGATAAATTGATGACCAGGGGGCCAACGCCACCGGTGTGCTGGCCCCCTGGCCTAGGCAGCCCCCCAGGTGATCTAGCCCTCCCGGGAGAAAGCTGCTACTGGTTCCCCGGTGGCGCAGGTCATGCCCCCCCCCCCCGAGGCTCAGGTCTCTGTGTGCCACTGACCCCCCTTTGCCGGCCACGCCACAGTCCCAATTCCTCTGGGTAAGAGGGGCCACTGAAGTTCATGGCCCCTGTAATCTATATCCCACGCAACTCGGTTTTGTCACTGTTCTACAATGGAAGATAGGAAAGAAATCCTCTCAGAGGCAGGCTTCGAAACCAGCAACTGAGACTTTTCCTGTGAAGGCTGAGCTCTGGCTGCAGGAGTGCTGTTGGTTTGGGATGGACTTCCCAGGTTCCTGGCTAGAAAGCTCACACATTTCCAGCTCCTGTAACAGAGTCGGTTCAGTGGCAAAGCCAGCAGGGACAAACAAGGCTCCAGGTGGCAGTGTGGCCCCTGCTTGAGTGCACATTTTTCCTTTCCATAGATGACCTGGGGCCACACTGGTGGCCTGGTCATAATCTTGCTTGTTATCCTGAGAGATCCTTCAGGAAAAGAGGGGAAGCTTTGCTGCAGCTGCCTTTTCTGTCAGGCCTGGCCCCTTGCTCAGCTGCTTGAATCCTTTTCTGACCTCTAGGGTCAAAACATCCAGAGAAGAGCCTCTCTCTGTTATCCCATGTTAGTTGACATAAATGGTTGTTTTTACATGTACTCATGCACATATACGTACACCCTACATCTCCCTTTCTCTCTCTGAAATAGGTGAACAGGTCAAGAACAGCTCTGCAGAGTCCTCACGGACACCCCTGTGGCTGGTATACATGGTGGTCCTGCAGGTTACCTTGGCAGCATCTACATTGTTTTGGCTTTTATTGTATAATCAGTATAATGGGGGAGAGGGGCTGCAGGTTGAATTAATCAACAATGGACAATGATTTAATCCATTATGCTTAAGTGATGAAACTTCCAGAAAAAAATCCATAAGCAGTGGGATTCGGAGAGCTTCTGGGTTGGTGAACACATCAAGGTGCTGGGAAGGGGGGGGCGACATGCTGGGAGAGAGCCTGGAAGCTCTGAGTTCCTCCTCTCCCTTACCTTGCCCTGTGCATCTCTTTCATCTGGCTGCTCCTGAGTTGTATCCTTTAAAACCAACTAGTAACTATTAATAAAGTGTTTCCCTGAGTTCTATGAGCCATTTGTTCAAATTATCAAACCTAAAGAGGGGGTTGTGGGAACCTCTGATTTGTAATTGGCTGGGCAAAAGTGTGGGTGGCCTGAGTACCATGTTTGTTGCAGCTGTCTTAAGTGAGGGCAGGGACTTCCCTGGTGGTCCAGTGGTTCAGAATCCACCTTCCAATGCAGGGGACAAGGGTTCGATCCCTGGTTGGGGAACTAAGATCCCACATGCCGCAGGGCAACTAAGTCTGTGCACCACAACTGGAGAAGAGAAGCCTGCATGCTGCAACGAGGGACCAGCACAGCCACGCCCCCTACCAAAAAAAAAAAAAAAAGTGAGAGCAAACTTGTGGGACTGGGTATTTTAACTCGTGAGGTAGTTAGTGTCAGAAGTGAACTGAGGGACTTCCCTGGTGGTCCACTGGTTAAGACTCAGCGCTCCCAATGCAGGGGGCCTGGGTTCGATCCCTGGTCAGGGAAAAAGATCCCACATGCCGCAATTAAGACCCGGCGCAACCAAATAAATAAATACATACATATAAAAAAAAAAAAGAATTGAATTGGATCGTTGGACACCCAGGTGGTGTAGGAGAATCAGAAAACTGGAGAATTGGTGGCTGGTGTCAGAAAACACTCCAGATCTATCATCAAAATCTGTTCCAAATATTCACCTGTAAATGCTGATCTGTGATGAAATTTTACATATTTCAACTTCGAAAATGACTTTTCATGTAGCTAGGTGCTGCCAAATAACTAATATCAATTTAAAGCAAATGCTTTTAATTCAACATATTTATCATCCTTTGCAAGGCAGTTACAGCATTTTATTAGATTCTTCTCTCTTATTATCTATCTGGCTTTTATCTGTACAAAGTGATGACAACACCACATATTGTCTCTGTCACAACTACTCAACTCTGCCATTGTAGTGTGAAAACAGCCACAGAAAATACATAAATGAATGAGTATTCTGTGTTCCAACAAAATGTATTTATGGAACTGGAATTCAAATTTCATATAGTTTTCATGTATCACAAAATATTCTTTTTCCTTTTCCTTTTAACCATTAAAAGATGTAATAACCAAGTCAAGAGGAAAATTAACTAAGATTCAGGCCTTTGGGCTGGAAGATCTGGTTAGAAAAGATGTATAGGCCAGAGGGAATTGTACTTTTTTTTTTTTTTTTTTTTTTGTGGTATGTGGGCCTCACTGTTGTGGCCTCTCCCGTTGCGGAGCACAGGCTCCGGACGCTCAGGCTCAGCGGCCATGGCCCACGGGCCCAGCCGCTCCGCGGCATGTGGGATCCTCCCGGACCGGGGCATGAACCCGTGTCCCCTGCATCGGCAGGCGGACTCTCAACCACTGCGCCACCAGAGAAGCCCAGGAATTGTACTTTTATTCTGAAAAGCTGCTCAATTATACAATTGGCTTTATGGTTTTGGTTTTCTTGGAGAGGAAACTTGAAAAGACATCTAGGGTCCACCATTTTTAAAGTTTGCATCAAATATATTCTAGACTTCTAAATTTTTGTGCAATATGCTATTATCAAGTTGATGGAGGTCAAATTTTAAGCTAATAGCTATTGCCCTCAGCCATTATCATATTCATACTGCAATTAAAGATCCCGCATGCCGCAACTAAGACTCGATGCAGTCAAATAAATAAATATTATAAAAAGAAAAAGTGAATGGAGAAAAGTGTTTTAAAAGTTAGGCTTATAAGTCTAGGGATCTAATATACAGCATGATGACAATAGTTAATAACACTGTATCAAATACTGCAAATTCACTAAGAGGGTAGATTACAGGTGCTGTCATCACAAAAAATATATGGTAACTATGTGAAGAAAAGATATGTTAATTAGCTTGACTACAGTGTCATTTTGCTATGTATATGTATAGCAAACCATCATCTTGTACACCTTAAATATGTGAAATTTTTATTTTTATAAAAGACCCAAAAATAAATAACAAAGTTAAAAAGTGTAAAAACCACTGAATATTCTGTAATAAACTATATGGGAAAAGAATCTGAAAAAGAATAGAGATATATATATATATATGTATAAATATAACTGAATAGCTTTGGTGCTCACCTGAAATTAACATAACATTGTTAAACAACTATACTCCAATATAAAATAAAAATTAAATTATATTTTTTAAATGTAAAAAATATTCTTAGCTTGCACCTGTATAAAATAAGTGGTGGACAGGATTTGACTGATGCGTTATAGTTTGCCACGTCCTGATCCAGATAATCCATATAACCCTGAATCATTTTCTTTTTTTTAATGGAAGGTGGGGTCTCTTTTTTAAAATATTTATTTATTTATTTATCTTTGGCTGCGTCGGGTCTTAGTGGTACGTTGGATCTTTTGTTGCAGCACTAGGCTCCAGAGCGTGCAGGCTCCGTAGTTGCAGTTCGTGGGCTCTCTAGTTGTGGTGCGTGGGCTGCAGAGTGTGTGGGCCCTGTAGTTGCAGCACGGGGGCTTAGTTGCCCCTCGGCATGTGTGATCTTAGCTCCCCAACTGGGGATCGAACCTGCGTCCGCTGCATTGGAGGGTGGATTCTTTTTTTTTTTTTTTTTTGTGGTACGCGGGCCTCCCACCATTGTGGCCTCTCCCGCTGCGGAGCACAGGCTCCAGACGCGCAGGCTCAGCTGCCGTGGCTCACGGGCCCAGCCGCTCCGCGGCATGTGGGATCTTCCCGGACCGGGGCACGAACCCGCGTCCCCTGCATCGGCAGGCGGACTCCCAACCACTGCGCCACCAGGGAAGCCCCAAGGGTGGATTCTTAACCACTGGACCACCAGGGAAGTCCCGATTTTCTAAGTAATATATTTTCACTAATGTTTATGATTGCCTTGGAAACAAGAAGTTTTGGAGTAATAAATATGTTGTTCTTATTTAAGGAACATGTACTAATAATAACAACATTTTAAGTCAGAAAAAGAAAGCCAATCGTCTTAATGTTTTGTCTTACCAATGTATGATTTTGTAACATTTTTAGTCATTTGAAAAATATTGGCTCACTGAGTTATGCAGACCTTCCAAACGTTGACACACTTGATTACACAACAATTAAAAACTTACATTCATTAATATGAATACGGTCTCTAGATTACACAACAGTATGGCATCAATGTCAATTTTCTGTCTTCTATAATTTTACTGTGGCTATGTGAAATGTTAACATTTGAGAAATCTGGGTGAAGAGGATACAAAAATTCGTTGTACTATTCTTGCAACGTTTTGTATGTCTGAAATTATTTCAAAATTAAGCATTAAAAAATAAATAAAATGTTTATAATGGTAAAAAATTACATTAAAATCACTGCTGATCTCATCAGAAATAATCTTTAAGCATTGGGAAGCTATTGAACTCATGGTGGTAGTTACAAGTTTTGCAAACTTCTAATTTTCTCTTGATAGCCTGAATTTTATCACTGGCAACAAATATCGTCAGTTGTTTCCATTGACATGAAAGGCTCACTTGATTTTTGAGAAAATGTCTGCCAAATTACCTAAATATGAACAAACCTAGTTTGTTGTCAGGTGTTCTTTCCAGTACAAATGAATTCCATGAGAAATGCAGCTAGTTCACTTAAAACTCAAACAATCTCAGCACTTATCCTCAAAACAATCACCATACTTTGATATACAGCAGAAATGACTTTTACATACTTCGTATTTCATCACATGGAATATTAAAAACACACGCACGGTTAAGTTTTAATCAAATTAATAATTTTTACTGCTCCATCAAGGACATTCTAAGGGGAAGCTTACAATAAAAAAACAAACAAACTGTGAATGTGTGACAGTGAAGAATACAATGACTGCAAGTGCAGTTTGGTGCCACTGCCTCGATTCATATGCTAAGTAGGCATAGATTTATCTATCATTGCTTCTGTGCCATCAATGCAAGTGTCAACACAGGGAAAAAGGCAAATACTGTCTTAATATTGTTATGAAAATAGTTCTGACCTCACAGACTCCCTGAAAGGGTGCCCAAGGCCTAGGGGTTTGGGGAGCACATTTTGAAGATCTGCAATCCTAGGACATAGCCTTGGACACCTATACCAACAATTAAGGTTTAGGCAAAGAAAGATTAAAACAGTAGACTGAGAAGTAGCTAGAGAGGCAGAAGGAAAACAATGTGAACGTGGTATCGTGGAAGTAGGGAAAAGAGGAACAATCAGGAACTCATGGAAAAACAAAAACTGTACCAGAAAAATCAATAACCATATATATATGACTTTAACTAAGATGTAGTGAAGGGCTTCCCTGGTGGTGCAGTGGTTAAGAATCCGCCTGCCATTGCAGGGGAAATGGGTTTGAGCCCTGGTCTGGGAAGATCCCACATGCCATGGAGTAACTAAGCCCGTGCTCCACAGCTACTGAGCCCACATGCCTAGAGCCCATGCTCCGCAACAAGAGAAGCCACTGCAATGAGAAGCCCATGCACTGCAATGAAGAGTAGCCCTGGCTCGCCACAACTAGAGAAAGCCCACGTATACCAACGAAGAGCCAACGCAGCCAAATAAATAAATTAAATTAATAAATTTATTTTAAAAAAATGAAATGTAGTAAAAATTTGTTGATTATCTTATACTGATGGAATATAAGATATGAATCCATTTGATCTTGTTTCTAGGGGATCCTGACATTGACACCACAGAGAAGGAAATGCAATCTTGGCATACTACATTGTTCTGCAGTGAGGAATATCTACATACTCATAAGAAAATATAAATCTGTTTATGGATTCTTAAATTTTAGAACCAACCTATGAATAAAGCATAAAGAAGTGCATTATGGCTACACAATAGAATATAAACAATTAAGCTTGACCATGTAAATGAAAGGAAGAAATGTTGTCCAGGATGTGGCAAATTCTCAAACACTGCCAGTGGGAGTATAAATTGGTGCCAGAGTATGGAAAATGGTTTGGTAATATCCACAACAAATGAGATATGCATACCCTATGACTCAGAAATTCTATTCTTAAAATTGTACCCTAGAGAAATTGGCATATGCACACCAGAAAAGAAAAAATTTACCATAGCAATATTTATGATAATAGCCCCAAACTGAAAACAACCCAAATGTCCATGAACAATAGAATAAATGAAAAACTGTGGTATAGTCATACAATGGAATATACAAACTATAACAAAATGAATGACTTACAGCTGCTTTAAACAACTTGTATGAATCTTAAAAACAAAATTGAATGAAAGATGACACAGGGAATTCCCTGGTGGCACAGTGGTTAAGAATCCACCTGCCAATGCAGGTGACACGGGTTCGATCCCTAGTCCAGGAAGATCCCACATGCCGCGGAGCAACTAAGTCCGGGCGCTACAACTACTGAGCTTGCCCTCTAGAGCCCACAAGCCACAACTATTGAGCCCGCGTGCCGCAAATACTGAATCCCGTGCACCTAGAGCCCGTGCTCCAAAACAAAGAGAAGCCACCACAATGAGAAGCCCACGCACTGCAACAAAGAGTAGCGCCTGCTCTCAGCAACGAGAGAAAGCCCCGCTCAGCAATGAAGACCCAACGCAGCCAAAAATAAATAAATTGATTAATTAATTTTACAAAATAGGCAAACCTATGGGATACATACTTCAGTGATAGGCCATAACGAAAAGCAAGGAAATGATTACCTCTTAAGGGGGAGAAAGTGCTGTGAATGGGAAAGGACACATGCAGGTTCTAATTCTTGACCTGGTTAGCTGTTTACTTTATCCATTCATTTGTATATTTGTTGGTTTTGATTTGGGGGAGGCACTTTTCTGTGTATGCTCTATTTCACAATAAAGAAGGTTAAAATGTTAAAAATAAAAACAAAAATTGGAAGATAGAACATGGGATAGGGTGATATATTCTCATTTTACAGAGTGAGGATATAAGAGATTCTGTCTAAAACTGATGGAGGGAATTTCCTGGCAGCCCAGTGGTTAAGACTCCGTATATTCACTGAGGAGGTCCCAGGTTCAATCCCTGGTCGGGGATCAAAGTTCCCACAAGCCGTGGGGTGTGGCCAAATAAATAAATAAAATAAAAAGGTTTTTTAAAAAAATTTTTAAAAGGGCTTCCCTGATGGTGCAGTGGTTAAGAATCCACCTGCCAATGCAGGGGACACAAGTTCGAGCCCTGGTCCGGGAAGATCCCACATGCCGTGGAGCAACTAAGCCCGTGTGCCATAACTACTGAGCCTGCGCTCTAGAGACCGTGAGCCACAACTACTGAAGACCGCGCATCTACAGCCTGTGCTCTGCAACAAGAGAAGCCACCGCAATGAGAAGCCCGCGTACTGCAATGAAAAGTAGCCCCCACTTGCCGCAACTAGAGAGAAGCCGGCATGCAGCAATGAAGACCCAACGCAGCCAAAAATAAAATAAATTTTAAAAAATAATAAATTTATTTTAAAAATTAAAAAAATAAAATTGATGGAGCAGTAAGTAAACATTCAAATATGTTCTTTAAAGTAAACAGATAAACGATAAATATCAAAACTAGGGAGGAAAGGGAGGATGGGCTAATGTAAGTGTGCTAAATCCTCATGTTTTATAGTGGCAAGTCAAAATTTGAAAGATGGTGACTTTGTGGACTAGGACTCAATGAGGGAGAATATTTTTTCCCATTATAAACACTATAAACAATATTGTACCATTTGGTTTTACCATATGGTAGAGTAATTGGATTTAAGAAACAAAATAAGTCACCACAAGCTTTTTTTAAAAAAATATTTCTGAACAAGCTTAAGGAAAAAGAAAGGCAATATAGTGTAGTATATTGTTAAGCGTATGAACTATGGAGAAATTTGGGGCCAGATGGCTTGGGCTCAAATCTTTGCCTTGGCACTTTCTTTTTTTTTTTTTTTTTTGTGGTACGCGGGCCTCTCACTGTTGTGGCCTCTCCCGTTTTGGAGCGCAGGCTCCGGACGCACAGGCTCAGCGGCCATGGCTCACGAGCCCAGACGCTCCGCGGCACGTGGGATTTTCCCGGACCGGGGCACGAACCTGTGTCCCCTGCATCGGCAGGCGGACTCTCAACCACTGCGCCACCAGGGAAGCCCTAGTTTCTTGTTTCTTTTTTTTTTTTTTTTTTGCCTTGGCACTTTCTTAACTGTATGATCCTGGGCAAGCCATTTATCCACATGGTTTCCTCGTCTGAAAATGGAGGCAATAATCATTTCTATTCTATATGGTTGTTTTGAGGATTAACACATGCAAAGCACTTAGAATAGTGTTTAGTATATGTGTGTTAATTATTAGCTATCAGAGTATTTAATTCTAATAAATGAAAGATGAAGACTGAAAATTAGTCAGTGCACTTATTAACGTGTAGGTCATTGGTGATTTTAATGATATGATTGAGTGTGGAGTCAGAAACTGGACTGAAGATGAAGCAGAAAAGAAATCGAGATACATACTGAAGTGTCTATAGGCAAAATTGTCTCAGATTTAAAATACTTTAAAATATTTTAAATACTCAGTATTTAAAATACTGCAGGAGAAAACGACTCTGTGTGTGTGTGTGTGTGTGTGTGTGTGTGTAAGTTGTAGCAGGCAGAATAATAATGATCCTGTACAGATGTTCTAATCCTTGGAACCTGTGAACAGGTTACCTTATCTGGCAAAAGGGCTTTTGCAGATGTGATTACATTAAGTACCTTGAGATGGGGAGATTACCCTGGATTATACAGATGGGCCCAATCTAATAGTTTTTTAAAAAATAAATTTTATTTATTTATTTATTTATGGCTGCGTTGGGTCTTCGTTCGAGTGGGGGCTACTCTTCATTGTGGTGCGTGGGCTTCTCGTTGCGATGGCTTCTCTTGCTGCGGAGCACGGGCTCTAGGCACGCGGGCTCAGCATTTGTGGCTCGCGGGTGCTAGAGTGGATGCTCAGTAGTTGTGGTGCACGGGCTTAGTTGCTCCGCGGCATGTGGGATCCTCCTGGACCAGGGCTCAAACCCGTGTCCCCTGCATTGGTAGGTGGATTCTGAACTACTGTGCCACTAGGGAAGCCCCCAATCTAATCTTATGAATCCTTAAAAGTAGAAGAGGGAGGCAGAACAGAGGCGCAAAGGGAAATTTGACTACATTACAGAGGAGGTTGGAGAGACGTGATGTGAGAAGGACTCAACCAATAACTGCTGGCTTTGAAGATGGAGAAAGGGACCCCTGAGCCAAGGAATGTGTAGGCAGCCTCTAGAAGCTAGAAAAAACTAGCATCTACATAAAGGAATGAAGCTCTGACACCTTGATTTTATCCTGGTGAGACCCCTGTTGGACTTATAACCTACGAACCACAAGATAATAAATTTTTGTTGTTTAAAGCCACTAAATTTTTGGTAATTTGTTACGACAGCAATAGAAAACTAATACAGGGGTATAAAGAAATGAAACAAAAGTGGCAAAATGTGGTTAACTGTTAAAAGTTGGATGATGGGTAAATGAGAGTTCCCTATATAATTCTATTTCTGTTTATATTTCAAAATGAAAAGAAATAATAAAAAAGCTCCGCTTCAATGCACTTGGAGAAGTTGATGTACTAAATACCAAAAATAGGGACTTCCCTGGTGGTCCAGTGGCTAAGACACCGTGCTTCCACTGCAGGGGGCATGGGTTCCATTCTTGGTGGGGAACTAAAATCCCACATGCTGTGCCTCATGGCTAAAAAATAGAAAAAAACAAATATAAGTTATTGTTTTTCAATGAATAATGTTACTATTAAATTAATTAGACTCTGATCTTCACTGATCTACAGATCCCTTCTCTCATAGGCAAATCTTGATGGGAAGCCAGGTTTGGCCATCACAGAATCAAGAGCAATGAGGAGCAAGTAGAGTTAGTAGTTATCTTCATGCCTGTGTACTTTATGATGGACAGATATGTCCATCACTGCTTTGAGATGTTCAAATTCAGAAGGCCAGGACACTCTCACTTCAAGAAAATACTAGCGGGAATTACCTGGCGGTCCAGAGGTTAGGACTCCTGCTTCCATTGCAGGGGACATAGGTTAGATCCCTAGTGGGGGAAGTAAGATCCTGCACGCCACACAGTGTGGCCAAAAAAAAAAAAAAAAAAAAAATACTAGCAACATATTAATATATATCATATCCAATTATTTAATAAATTTCTTAAAGTTCTGTCTCTTTTAAAATTTATTTATTTATTTATTTTTGGCTGTGTTGGGTCTTTGTTGCTGTGTGCAGGCTTTCTCTAGTTGCAGCGAGTGGGGGCCACTCTTCGTTGCGGTGCGTGGGCTTCTCATTGTTGTGGCTTCTCTTGTTGCGGAGCATGGGCTCCAGGCATGCAGGCTTCAGTAGCTGTGGCACGTGGGCTCAGTAGTTGTGGCTCACGGGCTCTAGAGCTCAGGCTCAGTAATTGTGGCGCACGGGCTTAGTTGCTCCGTGGCATGTGGGATCTTCTGGGAGCAGGGCTCGAAATGTGTCCCCTGCATTGGGAAGCGGACTCCTAACCACTGTGCCACCAGGGAAGCCCAGCACTGTCTCTTTTCTATTATCACATACCTGTAGTAACAACAATAGCTAACATTTTGATGGTTTTTAACATCATGGACTAGGCAATGTATCAAGCATTTTACATATTTTAACTCTTCTAATTTTCACAAGAACTTTATAATGTAGGTACCATTATTATCCCCATTTTATATATGAGAAAACTGAGTACATACAGAGAGCAATTATTCAAATATAAGCAAACAGTTATGATCCTCTGAGCATTCACAGGCAATCACTTGCGTCATTTAACATGAATAATCGATCATATTCCACATAACTTTTTTTCATAATTCCATCCTTCTTCCCAAGGGTAACCACTACCCTGACTTTTTTTAAAAAAAATTATTTATTTATTTTGCTGCGTTGGTTCTTCGTTGCTGCACGAAAGTTTTCTCTAGTTGTGGCGAACAGGGGCTACTCTTATTTGCACTACCCGGGCTTCTCATTGCGGTGGTTTCTCTTGCTGTGGAACACAGGCTCTAGGCACGCGGGCTTCAGTAGTTGTGGCACGCAGGCTCAGTAATTGTGGCTTGTGGGCTCTAGAGTGCAGGCTGAGTAGTTGTGGTGCATGGCCTTAGTTGCTCTGTGGCATGTGGTCTCTTCCTGGACCATAGCTAGGCTCGAAGCTGTGTCCCCTGCATTGGCAGGCAGATTCTTAACCACTGTGCCACCAGGGAAATCCCTCCTGACTTTTAATAGATTGATTTTGCTCTTTTTGAACTTTATGTAAACTTAATTTTGTATAAATCACAGTGTATTGGTTTGTGTCCTCCATCTTTTTTGTTTAACAGTTTAACATTATGTCTATGATAATCCCATTGTTTCTTATAGCTATAGTTTGTTCATTTTTCAAAGCTGTATGGTATTTCATTATATAACTATGCCACTAATATATTCTACTGTTGATTAACAGGTTATTTCCAGTTAAAGGCTATTATAAAGAATGCTGCTGGGCTTCCCTGGTGGCGCAGTGGTTGACAGTCCGCCTGCCGATGCAGGAGACGCGGGTTCGTGCCCTGGTCCGGGAAGATCCCACGTGCCGCGGAGCGGCTGGGCCCGTGAGCCGTGGCCACTGCGCCTGCGCGTCCGGAGCCTGTGCTCCGCAACGGTAGGGGCCACAGCGGTGAGAGGCCCGCGTACCGCAAAAAAAAAAAAAAAAAAAAAGAATGCTGCTATTTGGTTCATGTCATTTGGTGCACAAATTACTGTTGGGTAGGACTAAAATGCCTGGGTCAGAGATATGTTCCTGTTCAACTATAGTAAATACTGCCAAACAGACTTCCAAAATGGTTGTGCCAATTTATATTATGAATGTATAAGAGTTCTCATTTATCCCCATCAACAATTTTGCCGGTGTCAGACCCTTTTTTTAGTTACTCTGGTGGGTTATAGTGTTTTCTCATTGTGGTTTTTTTTTTTTTTTTTTTTTGCGGTACGCGGGCCTCTCACTGTTGTGGCCTCTCCTGTTGCAGAGCACAGGCTCCGGACGCACAGGCTCAGCGGCCGTGGCTCACGGGCCCAACCGCTCCGCAGCACGTGGGATCTTCCCGGACCGGGGCACGAACCCGTGTCCCCTGCATCGGCAGTCGGACTCTCAACCACTGCGCCACCAGGGAAGCCCTCTCATTGTGGTTTCAATTTGCATTTCCCCGATTTCTAATAAGGTTGGACATGATTTTCATATGTTTATTCCTTACATTTTGATTTTCTCAGATGTTACACTCAGGGTGTACCACCTACAGTTAATTCTCAATAATGTCTCCTACTTAATTACATGCTAAAAATACGAAGAAAATGAGGCAAAGTGCCTAATCCCACACTCCTACCTCAACCCCTATTAGTTATTCTAGGGAGAAATTTAGAACTTGATTTTCTTCTTTATCTTACTTCTCACAACTATTAGATCAGCAAGTCCTATTTCCAAAATGAATCTTAAGTCACTCTATTGCCATATGTGCTGGCAATCAACTCATTCCTGGACTACCACAACCACTTCTTTTTCACAGTTGGGATTTTGGCACTGCTCATCTCCCTTCATTTTCCATACTGCAGCAACAGGGGCGTTAATTAATTGTTAAAACTTTTTAGTGGCTTCCTATTGCTCTGAGAATAAAATTCAAACCCTGCCACATCTAGAAGCCCCTGCAGGTCTGCCTTAGGCAATCTCTCCAACCTCATCCCTAGCCATGCTTTGGTTATTGTGTCCTAGCTACAGTCCCCTTACCAGGCCTTGGTAAATACACTCCCACTTCTTACACCAAGGAGCTTACACCAAGCTCCTTTCATTTTAACAGAATACTTGTCCCATAGCCTGTTCCTTCTCATCCTTTAATGCTCAGTTTAAATTTTACCTCCTTGATTTGTTTTCTTCATAATACTTATCAACAATCTGTAATTACTGAGTTTGGTTTTTGTCAGTTTCCTCTAATAACAGTAATAGTAATAATAATAATAATAGTTATAGTGGTAATGATGACAGATTTTAGTTATTGACTCTTACTATCTGCCAGGTACCACTCTATGAGTTTTATTTTTTTTTTAATTATTTATTTGGCTGTGCTGGGTCTTAGTTGTGGCATGCGGGATCTTTAGTTGCGGCATGCAAACTCTTAGTTGGGGCATGTGGGATCCAGTTGGGATCCAGTTCCCTGACCAGGGATAGAACCCAGGCCCCCTGCATTGGGAGCGTGAAGTCTTAGCCACTGGACCACCAGGGAAGTCCCCACCCTATGAGTTTTAAATAAACTTACCCTTTTAATCCTCACAGCAACCATACAACTAGGTACAATTATTCTTCACACTTTACAGATAAGGAAAATAAATCACAGAGAGGTTAAATAATTTGCTCTCAGTTCTACTGTTAGGAAATGGCAGAGCTGACATTTCAACACAGATAATCTAGTTTCAGTTTAACCACTGTGCCACTGTCATTTTTAAAACTACTGTAGGTTAAAATCTGTACGTACCTGTGTCAGGAAATTAATTTAGTGCTTTTTTAGAAAAGTAGAATGGAATAGATCACATAAGAATGTATTCATTTGTAAGGATATGTACTGGTTTGTGAAGCTTTTGGTTCAATTATATGTATCAAGTCATGAGGTGTGAAAGCTACTGCACTATGCATTCTGCCTTTCTGCATAAGTTTGTGAACTGACCAGTTCACCAGTGTATCCTCAGGGTCTAGCTCAGTCATGGGACCACAGTAAGCACTCAGTGAATACTTATTAATTGATTAAAATTAGCTATAATAAGCACAGGGAGATCACCTCTGTGCTTTGTGACCACCTAGAGGGGTGGGATAGGGAGGGTGGGAGAGGGGGTGACGCAAGAGGGAAGAGATATGGGAACATATGTATATGTATAACTGATTCACTTTGTTGTAAAGGAAAAACTAACACACCACTGTAAAACAGTTATACTCCAATAAAGATATTTTAAAAATAAATAAATAAATAAATAAATAAAATAAAATAAAATTAGCTATAATAAGTTTTAAGAAGGTGACAAAAACCTTTCCCTAATTTCTCTGTCAGAGAAACTTTATTTTTTCTAATGTCAACCACTGAAGTTCATTTGAACTTGAATTTAAAGATATCATTTGTGTTGTGCCAGTATTCATAAAGCTATACTAATATTAAATATAATGGATAGTGTGAAGAATTCAGAAAGGTTATTAGTCCTTTGTATACCCTATTGTTTGAAAGTCCCTGTTCTTTGAAAACTGGATGAGAATTCCTTGAGCTTATGCTTTTATTTTTTTAAAAGATTAACTATTACTTCATTATTTGAGTTATTTCAAGTTATTGTAGAAGAAAAAGGACTAAATAGTGTGGCAGGAAAGGCAGACCGTGTTCAGTATCAATCCTTGCTATTACTGGCTGAGAGTTTTTAGTCAAGACCCAAACTTTTGAGAGAGTTCCTATTCTGTTAAACTGTTGTATTAAAACCTACCTAAAAGTAGAGAGATCTACTACTTAGGAATGGCAATCTGGTTGAAAGCCTAGATTTGTTTTGGAGCTATGTTTACATGACAAGCACAGTGTTTTTACCTATTTGTATGATACAGATAAGTAAAAAAAGAGCAAAATTTTCTAGAGGTGCTTTTATTCTCACTTTAAGATTGAATACATCAGTTGTATTAATCGAAGGGAAGGAGCAAAGCCTTTCAAACACACATTAGCACTGACCCGACCTTGAAGGATAGAGATACTTGGAAGTATTTAGTACTTCTCTGAGAATTACCTCATAATTAAAGCAGTTATTATGATAAACAGGGCCCAAGGCTCTGCAACTGGAGGTAATGATGTTTCAGTGTATCTAGTTTAAAAATCTAGTCTTTTTAAGAGTTATTTTAGGGCTTCCCAGGTGGTGCAGTGGTTGAGAATCTGCCTGCCAATGCAGGAGACACGAGCTCGAGCCCTCGTCCGGGAAGATCCCACATGCCGCGGAGCAACTAAGCCCGTGCGCCACAGCTACTGAGCCTGCGCTCCAGAGCCACAACTACTGAAGCCCACGCGCCTAGAGCCCGTGCTCCGCAACAAGAAAAGCCACCGCAATGAGAAGCCCACGCACCGCAACGAAGAGTAGCCGCCGCTCGCCGTAACTAGAGAAAGCCCGCGGGCAGCAACAAAGACCGAACGCAGCCAAAAAAATAAATAAATAAATTTATATTAAAAAAAATATTATTTTATAGGAAGTTAAAACAAATCTCTGGGTTTAGTTTTATCTTCTCCTTGAACTGTAGGCCTTTGAAATAGATATCTAATGCATTCTTTGAAACCTTTCTAGTATGCGGTACAGCTATCTGCACATTGGATTTTTACCAGCCTGAACCTCAATTGCACTGGTAATAAAAACAAAGATCTTGATGTTCTCTTGGGACTTCGATTTCCTGAGACACCAGGGGGAGGGGGAGGAGAAATGGGTTCAATCACCTGAAGACATATTAGCATACTCTAAACAGGAAAAACAAGATTCACATTTTAGAGGCTCATTTGAACATGTGATCATCAAGTATGTATAATTTCTTTAGGTGTTTCATAACTTCTGAGGCCTAGAGAACCATTTTCTCTTTTTTGAAAAGATAACCCTATACCTGTTCTAGATTCCAGCTTTTCATTAAAAAAAAATCAGGCTTCTAACCTCAGTAGTTCAGTAAAATTAAAGCCACATATCCTAGTTAAGTCTATGGATTTAAAAGCAATAAAAATAGTTATTATTATTGAGCTAAGGTCTTGGTAAGCATTTTACACATATTATCTCATGCAATCCTCACAATAATTGTATCAAATAGGTCTCAGTGGAGGCAGAGAGGCTGGCCAGTTAAGAGGCTATAACAGTATTACAGAAGCATAAAGGCAGTTTGGAGTAGGGTGGTGGCAGTGGAGAAAGCAGGACTTTGTGACAGACACTTAGGAGGTACAATCAGTCTTGGTGAGTGTCTAGAACACTGCTTGGCAGATGCTTGAGATATTTGTAAATGAATGGATTATGGAGGGTGAGGGTTATATGGACTCCTAGGTTATATGGTGGTCCACTCACTAGGATTGGAAAAAGGGAAGAAAACCTGGTTAAAGGGGACTTCCCTGGCGGTGCAGTGGTTAAGAATGCACCTGCCAATGCAGAGGACATGGATTCAAGCCCTGGTCGGGGAAGATCCCACATGCTGCAGAGCAACCAAGCCTGGGAGCCACAACTATTGAGCCTGCGTGCCACAACTACTGCAGCCCACGTTCCTAGAGCCTGTGCTCCACAACAAAGAGAAGACACCGCAATGAGAAGCCTGCACCCCACAACAAAGAGTAGCTCCCACTTGCGTGACTAGAGAAAGCCCATGCACAGTAGCGAAGACACAACACAGCCAAAAAATAAATAAATTTATTTTTTTAAAAAAAACCTGGTTAAAGGACGTACCTCTCTCACATTCCTACTGATAACTGGCTTTCCCATCCCCATTGCCTTGATGGCAATGTTTCGAACCAATAACTTGTTTCTCCAGGCCAGATGGGGATCCTACCCAAGGGCAAATAATCCATAGGACGGATAATGATTTGTGTGATCGGGCTACAAAAAATAATTTAAGTCTTCGATGATTTTGAACTAAGAAGCAAAGGAAGAATCTTGCAGAGTAGAGGCCAGATGACAGATTAATGGGACTTCAGCAATGGCAAATTAGGTCAGTCAGGTTCCCATCAGAAACCAGATGGAAAGCTCAAAGTGAATAATTTGAAGAGAATTATTAAATTATTTACAGAGGTGCAGGTAAGACTCGGGGAAACCAACAAGGGATAGTGCAGTACCCCAAGGACTAGCAGTTATTACACTTAGGCCTGAAGAGGCAAACGGAAGGATTAGAGATTAACTGTACAGAGAAGGCGCTGCAGTCAACCCTTGGTGACCCATCCTGGGGAATAAGGACTATGACCCCACTATCTTCTGGCCTTCAGTCTCCTGCCATTACTTCCCACTACCTGAATCCATCAAGATACCAAGCAGAAAAAGGGATTATCGTAGGTGTAACCTGGGTGGGTCAGCCTCCCTGACACAGAGCAGGGAAGGGGTGGAGAACAGACATGGAGGAGCAAACAGAAGATAGGTGAAGTTGTTTCCAAGAGGCAGTTACATGGAAGCAGGAGTTAGTAATATGTGTTTTAAAAAGGAAGAACAAATAGCCAACTCCCTTCACTGACATTAGTGGCACTGCACTACAGTGAAGATACCCAAACACCTACTGTCGAGTTCTTGGCAGACCTTTTGAGTACACATTTACCCTCCAGTTCTTCTCTCCTTGGAAGCACAACCTATTGCCAAGAAAGCCCTGTGTTTCGTCAATAAAGCATCTTTATGATTTTTCACTTTAAAAAAACCCCCCAAAACAGCAACAAACAAAACCACCAACCATAATTAGGTACCCCATATGAATCTAACTTCGGGAACCATTCCACATACCCTTTTTCTCAACTGAATCCACGTCTTTAATCCACATGTATTTAAATAGCTGATAAAATAGAAAGTGTTCTCTGAGTCATGTGGAGTGTTAATTTGTTGACAGGCTTTTGTAAAAGAGTCAAACATTACCGAGACTCCAAAAGGCTGATTATAGCAGGAAGAGCATTTAGTTGGTAGTTAAAAACACAAGGCTTCACCAATAAGAGAGCTAGAAAAGATGGCGCCTCTCTGGGAATACACTTAGAGGTGGAAGCACAGTGGAAAACAAGAAAGGCTTTATTGTTTATAGTTCTTGTAATGTGTGAATAGTTTATTAGCCCTAGGAAAATAAGGAATTTATGCCTAGTACAACTTTTGAGTAAACAAAAAAAGATAGTATCTCGAGTTTAATATGATTGAAGACTCATGGGAGGGGAGTCCTGTACACATTTAGCAGCCCTTAAAGGAAGCCAGGAGGGACCCATTGCCAAGTCCATACAAACGTCAGGTACAGATATTTTCAAGGGGTTGGGGGGGACGGTCCCTCAGGGAAAATATTTTTTCACCTAGCTGAACCCATTTTCGGCGACCTCGCAAGGGAACAGAAACATTATTAACTCACAAATACACGCATATGAAACCAATATCACTCACTTGAGTGCCACGTAGAAAGTTCTCATTGCATTTTAAAAATCAAAATATATTTGTACATTTTTAACATATATCCATTCCAGGAAAAAGTATTTGGAGCATGGTTAATTTGTAAACAAGTGTTCTCTACAAATTCAAAAACATATGTGTATAAAATAAACAACAAGGACCTACTGTATCGCACAGGGAAGTATATTCAGTATCTCGTAATAACCTATAATGGGAAAGAATCTGAAAAAGAATATATATATGTATAACTGAATCACATTATAAAAAAAAAGACACACAAAAAAACCTCATAAAATTGTTGAAAAAGCCGGCCAAGTATTAACAATCTGTTTTACTCCACACAACTTTAAAAATACTTCGGATCGTGGTTGGGAATAGGGGCGGGGAAGTGCACTAATCCTAGTGCCGGGGCAAAGGTTTCATAACTTTACCTACAGATTACAGTTTTTATTTTGGACGCGGCTCAATATTACAGATGACCGCAGTGCCCCAAAGCGCCGGGGGAAAGGTTTTCACGGGGCGAGGCGACAGACGCAGGGGACAAGGTGGCCCGGTGGTGGTACCCACGCCCATTCGGCAGCCTTCCAGCTTCGGTGGCCAAGATTACCCACCTCGCCTGGAGTCAACTGCACTTCAGGGCCTGGGGCATAAGAGAACCCACCGCCCGCCCCGAGCCACGTGCGTAGCGCGCCCCGCCCCTCGCTCACAGCCGGCGGAGCGAGGCGCGAGCCCGTCGCGAGTCACAGATGTTCGGTGCGCGGCCCGCCCCTGCGCCCGCAGAGGGGGCCGCCGTAGCCCACGAGCTAGGGAATCGCCCAGTTCGCTCTCCTTCCCCCTCGGCTGGCCGCGGGGGCGGGGCCAGCCCTCAAGCAGGGCGACACCCAGGCGGGATCCTCAGTCAACCACCGCGGGCGGCGGCCCGGCGAGGGCAGGAGCCGGTGAGCGGCCACGTCACGCTCCTCCGGAAGGCCCCGCCCCCACTCTATCCTTTCGGACCGCCCCCTCCACGCCCCCGCCTCCGCCTCTGACCCCACGAGCAGTTACTGGCTCTGGGAGTGCGAGCTTACCTGACTCTGCTAGAGGTACTGCAGCTTCGCGTTGCGGCTTTTCTGCCGCAGACCGCGCCAAGTGAGGGCTCCCGGTCCCCGGCTGCGGCGCCCGGCACGTGTTGGCAGGCTCGGGGCTCGCGCCGCTGACGCGGGCTGGGCCGGCGGGCGGTTAGCGCCCCGTTCGACGCCGGGAGCTCCGCGGCCTGAGCCGACGCGGGCGGCCGGGCTCTCTGGTTCTCTTCCCCAGGCCGGAGCCAGTCGGTGTCCCGGCGGAGAGACGGGCAGCCGGGCTCCCTGGCCCCGGGCCGCCCCCGGCTGGGGCGGCTGGGGCAGGGGGACGATGTCTGCTCGCTCCCGGGTGCCCGCCGCTCACCCTCGGGAGGAGCGGCCCGCGGTACCAGCTGAGAGGGAGTCGCTGTCGGCCGCGGCTAGCCGGCAAGCCGGGAAGCCGCCCCCGCCCGAACGGGAGGACAAGGAGGCGGCGAGGGAGGAGAGGAACGCGCTCGCCACCAGCGCGGGGGCGCGGGGAGAGCCCTTGCCGGCGCCCGTGCTGGGACACAGCGTGCCTCAGGCGGCCGTGCCCGTGAAGCCCCTGGCGCTGCACCTGGCGCACAAGGCGCGCGGGCCGGGGGGGACCTTCGGCTGGGAGCCGCCGCCACAGCTGCCGCGGGACCCGCCGGCCGAGGACGCCCGGGAGGAGGAGGAGGCGGCGGCGGCGGCGGCGGCAGGCTCTGAGGAGAAGCTGCCTCCGCCGCCGCCGCTGCGGAAGGAGAATCCCTGGACCAAAAAGCCTCCCCAGCACCTGTCCCCCGCCGGGACGGGGCCGCCGCTGCTGCCCCCACTGGAAACCCTGGAGGCAGGTCTGTGGCTCCTCTGCGGTGGGCACCGGGAGGGTGTGTGCAGGGGCGACTCGCGTGGCGGCAGAGGCTGGGGGAGGGGCAGGCCTCCGTTCCCTGTCAGTCGGAGGTGTTTCGTTCCAAGGTGTCATTCACTCTGCCTGTTTACATAAATGGACATCTGTGAAGGGAGCAGCAGGAAGAGGTGGGACCTCGGGTTCTCCTTGACTGGTGGGGCACGGCGGGGGTCACGGAGCTGAGCCGTCCGGCGGCCACAGCCTCAGTTATGTCTTACCCCACGTGTTCGTGACATGGGACAGCTGACTTTAGGTAGGTGTTGCAGTTCATCCTATAAAAAAGTTTCTGGAGACTTTTTAAAAAGAGGTGAAGCCAGTCGGAGCAAGGGGGTTTATATGTTAAGTGGAAGAGCAATTGTGAATTTTTTCTTGTGAAATAATTGGTAAGCTGAAAATTTCAGTGTTTTCAAAACCGTGCTAAGTAGTCATATTAAAAATGAGATGATATACTGTAGTTGCTACTCAAAAGCTTTGAGTTTACGACTGTGGTGGAAACTGGTTTAAATGAAATACGATAGTTGACGAGAGAGTGAATTGCACATTAGGTGAACAGTAGTCTTCTGACATTCAGTTAGCTTACCTCTCTAAGGGAGGTAAGATTATGCCACTGCATTTGAATGCTGACCAATGTAGTATGGCCCTTGGTGCTTTATTTTGGTTATAGTAACTGCAGATTTTTTTTTTTTTTTAGTTTAAGTGGAAATACTAAATAAACCGAAGACAGAACCCAGTATCTCCTAGTTTTGCTTTCTAATTAAGTTGTAGTAAATTAATTGAACTTTTCATATAGAAATTACAGCTGTTTACGTACGAGTCTTCACTCTTCTTAAAATTAAAGCTTAACAGTGGAACAGGGAAAATTCAAGCATGTTTACAGGGTTGTGAGGCTCAAAAGAGATAAAGGAAATGGTTAAATATAAGGTGATTGTTATAGACACACATATTGCAGGTATAGAGGTAGAGTAACATGAACTCCAACAGAGTGAGATAAGTGGTAATTGATTTGCACAGTAATACTCAAATCATTTTTTTAATGCTGTGGTACAGTATAACTTTATTTAAACAAAAGTTGTTTTACAGCTGAGGTCTGATAAATGGTTTTTAAATCATTCTTGATAAATCTTAACACTTGCAGAAAAAACTGCTTAAAATTTTGCTCTAAATTTAGTACTGCCACCAGTCTCTCCTAGCTGCAAAGATCTGTTTGTTTACTAGTATTAATAACTGAAGAGAACAAAAATCTTAAAGCAAAATCTCATAAAATTTAGCAAAGAGAAAGAAAACTCTAGTGAATCTTAATGGCTGTCTCCCCTCCCTACTTCTAGACATACACACATTATACATTATATTCAGTGATCTACAAAAAAACCCCTATTGGTTGTACAGTTAATTTGACAGGTTTTAAAACTTTCAAGATGAGACTCAGACATTTTAATTGGAAATGACCTTGTGAAAATATTTAGCAGTTTAATATAATTAATCTACAGTTGCCTTCACTGGGGTCTTTGTTGGAGATTAAGAACCAGGTGATGCTTGATGCATGGTGTGGTTCTTGGAGATTTTAATTTTGCTGATGTTTCTCTGTAGGCAACATTTCTGTTCTTGGAATCTATTCTGTGCCCTCAGGAATACCGTTCTTCATATGTGGAGTGCTAGAGTAACTTTATAGCCTCTCTGCAGTACTGACTCTATACTTCTACACAACTTCTGTTAGTAATTGAATAACTTAGGTAACTTTGATAAGAGATTGTTGTGTAGAAATGCACAACTTGGGTTCTAGTCCAGATAGTGTTACTACCTAGCTAGTTGACTTTTGTGAAGATTTCTAGGCCTTGTAAATGAGTGAAGTGGATATATTTTCTTTCATTTCTAATACCAGATTGCCTTCCATAACCTGGATCTGCTGGCTTCCTATTTTCCTAAGCAAATTTGCAACCTCAAGAATAATGAAATAGGAGCAGAGGACCTTTAGGGTCCAGAGTCCAGAGTAGTTGCAAACTAGGGGAGTGTTAAATTAGTACAATAGGGCTTCCTTGGTGGCGCAGTGGTTCAGAGTCGGCCTGCTGATGCAGGGGACACGGGTTCGTGCCCCAGTCTGGGAAGATCCCGCATGCCGCGGAGCGGCTGGGCCCATGAGCCATGGCCACTGAGCCTGCGCGGCCCGCGTACCACAAAAAAAACCAAAAAACAAAAAAACCACAAACAAACAAAAAATTAGTACAATAATCTTATTAGTCGGAGACCTATGTGATTTATCCTATAAACCAGGATATTTATGAGAGGGAAAGAGGGTATTAATTATGCTGTAATAACAGAATTAAACTATGTTTGTCCTAATCAAACCTGGATTTACTGTCACTCACTCAAAATGAGGTACAGAAATTCCATCCGTAAAATTTCGCCAGAAAGTTTATTACCAGAGATAGAAACACAGGAAATGTAGGGAAGTATTTAAGGACTTGTAATCATGAATTTTCTGTTAGAACCTGCAGTTCTAACTGAACTGCAGGTGAGGCATTCTTCAGATCTTGTGACACACTTTCCTCCACTTTTGGGATGGTTCTGGCTTGTGTATTGCTGTTTCTGGTAATCCAGATAAGGCCCTCTTTTCAACCAAAGCCTGGCCCACAGGAGAGGCCTAGAATAGTGTCACTGCAGTTTTAAATTCCCATCAGGAGACTGGAAAGAATTGTACCCCAACCCTTGTTTAAAGTAGTTTTATTTATTTTGGAGACCTTTATCAAAATCACAGTATGGGATTTATGAATCACCCATGTAACCCATGGTTACATTTTGCATATTAAAAATCAGCTTTCTAATACAATTTTAATTCTTTTACACACAAAACGATGTATAAAAATATTGATTTTGGGAGTTCCCTGGTGGCTTAGTGGTTAGGATTTGGTGCTTTCACTGCAGAGGCCCAGGTTCGATCCCTGGTCAGGGAACCATCCCGCATGCTGCGAGGCGCAGCCAAAATACAAAAAATAAAATTAAAATAATTTTTTTTCATCTTTTTCATTCTTAGTCTTCTTGACCGCATCAACCTTCTTTTCTCCAAGTGTGCTTCCCAGAAACCTCAAATAAGCTTACTGTAACTCTAATAACATTTTAATTAAGTTATGTAAATGACACATAAATATGCTCTTGTAAAAAAGGAACTTTTGATGTTCCCTTCAGAAAAAAGATTGTGATGTTACTAGTTTACTGAATATCCTTTCAGTCCTTTTTGTGAAATCACTTCCAAATATAGTGTTTTGTATATGTGTTTAGAATATTTTTAAAGTATTGGTAGATCTTTTATTTTTCTTCTTTAAACTAGTGCGTTTTTTATTCTTTAAATTAAGGTATAATTAACATTAGTTTCAGGTGTGCAACATAATGATTCGAGATTTGTATATACATATTGTGAAATGATCACCATAAGTTTAGTTAACTACCATCTACATACTTAGTTGTAAAAAAACTTTTTTTCTTGTGATGAAGTTGATCCTTTTTAATTTAAACTTTAAAAAATTGCTGAGAAGTGGTCCATAAATATAACTGATGTAGTTAATTTAGCCATTTACGTATTCATCAACATCTTGATTGTTACAAACATTTTTATGCATACCTTTTATCCTAGAGAAAATACATATCTGATTTTCTCTAGGAGAGAAAAGTGGAATTGTTAGGTCACAGTGTATTTGTTGACAAGTTCCTCTCGGAAATGACTACTAATTGATACTCCCACTTTCAGAGTACGAGTAAGTAGGTTTTTTTTACATGTTTTTAAAATTTTGTTTTATTTATTCTTTATACAGCAGGTTTTTATTAGTTATCTGTTTTACACATATTAGTGTGTGTATGTCAATCCCAATCTCCCAATTCATCACCGCCCCCTGCCACTTTCCCCCCTTGGTATCCATATGTTTGTTCTCTACATCTGTGTCTCTATTTCTGCCCTGCAAACTGGTTTGTCTGTACCATTTCTCTAGGTTCCAAATATATGCGTTAATATACGATATTTGTTTTTCTCTTTCTGACTTATTTCACTCTGTATGACAGTTTCTAGATCCATTCACATCTCTACAAATGACCCAATTTAGTTCCTTTTCATGGCTGAATAATAATCCTTTGTATATATGTACCACATCTTCTTTACCCATTTGTCTGTCGATGGGTGTTTAGGTTGCTTCTGTAACCTGGCTATTGTAAATAGTGCTGCAATGAACATTGGGGTGCATGTGTGTTGTTAAATTATGGTTTCCTCTGGGTATATGCCCAGTTGAGGGATTGCTGGGTCATACGGTAGCTCTATTTTTAGTTTTTTTGTTTGTTTGTTTTTGTTTTTTGCAGTACGCGGGCCTGTCACTGTTGTGGCCTCTCCCATTGCGGAGCACAGGCTCCAGACGCGCCAGCTCAGTGGCCGTGGCTCATGGGCCTAGCCACTCCACGGCATGTGGGATCTTCCTGGACTGGGGCACGAACCCATGTCCCCTGCATCGGCAGGCGGACTCTCAACCACTGCACCACCAGGGAAATCCTATTTTTAATTTTTTAAGGAACCTCCATACTGTTCTCCATTGTGTCTGAATCAATTTACATTCCCACCAACAGTACAAGAGTGTTTGCTTTTCTCCATACCCTTTCTAGCACTTGTTGTTTATAGATTTTCTGATGATGCCCATTTTAACTGTGGTGAGGTGATACCTCATGGTAGTTTTGATTTGCATTTCTCTAATAATTAGTGATGTTGAGCAGCTTTTCATGTGCTTCTTGGCTATCTGTATGTCTTCTATGGAGAAATGTCTGTTTAGGTCTCAATCCCTTTTGAGTTTATTTTTGTTTATAGTGTTAAGGAGTGTTCTAATTTCATTCTTTTACATATAGCTGTACAGTTTTCCCAGGACCACTTATTGAAGAGAATGTCTTTTCTCCATTATATGTCCTTGCCTCCTCTGTCATAGATTAGTTGACCATAGGTGTGTAGGTTTATCTCTGGGCTTTCTATCCTGTTCCATTGATCTATATTTCTGTTTTTGTGCTAGTACCATATTGTCTTGATTACTGTAGCTTTGTAGTACAGTCTAAAGTCAGGGAGTCTGGTTCCTCCAGCTCCATTTTTTTCCCCTCAAGATTGCTTTGGCTATTCGGGGTCTTTTGTGTCTCCATACAAATTTTAGGGTTTTTTGTTCTAGTTCTGTAAAAAATGCCACTGGTAATTTGATAGGGATTGCATTGAATCTGTAGATTGCTTTTGGTAGTATAGTCATCTTCACAATATTGATTCTTCCAGTCCAAGGACACGGTATATCTCTCCATTTGTTTGTGTCATCTTTGGTTTCTTTCATCATTTTCTTACAGTTTTCTGAGTACAGGTCTCTTACCTCCTTAGGTAGGTTTATTCCTAGGTATTCTTTTTGTTGCAATGGTGAATGGGATTGTTTCCTTAATTTCTCTTTCTGATCTTTCCTTGTTAGTGTATAGGGATGCAAGAGATTTCTGTGCATCAATTTTGTATCCTGCAACTTTACCAAATTTCATTGATTAGCTCTAGTAGTTTTCTGGTGGCATCTTTAGGATTCTCTATGTATAGTATCATGTCAGTGACATGATACTATACATAGAAAACATAGAAAACTATACATAGTTTTCTATGTATACTATACTATGATACTATACATAGAAAACAGTGACAGTTTTACTTCTTCTTTTCCAATTTGTATTGCTTTTATTTCTTTTTCTCCTCTGATTGCCATGACTAGGACTTCCAAAACTATGTTGAATAATAGTGGTGAGAGTGGACAACCTTGTCTTGTTCCTGATCTTAGAGGAAATGCTTTCAGTTTTTCACCATTGAGAATGATGTTTGCTGTCGTTTTGTCGTATATGGGCTTTATTATGTTGAGGTAGTTTCCCTCTATGCCCACTTTCTGGAGAGTTTTTATCATAAATGGGTGTTGAATTTTGTCAAAAGCTTTTTCTGCACCTATTGAGATGATCATGTGGTTTTTCTTCTTCAAGTTGTTAATATGGTGTATCACATTGATTGACTGGTGTATACTGAATAATCCATGCATCCCTGGGATAAATCCCACTTGATCATGCTGTATGATCCTTTTAATGTGTTGTTGGATTCTGTTTGCTAATATTTTGTTGAGGATTTTTGCATCAATATTCTTCAGTGATACTGGTCTGTAATTTTCTTCTTTTGTAGTATCTTTGTCTGGTTTTGCTATCAGGGTGATGGTGGCCTCATAGAATGAGTTCGGGAGTGTTCCTTCCTCTGAAAATTTTTGGAAGAGCTTGAGAAGGATGGTTGTTAGCTCATCTCTAAATGTTTAATAGAATTCACTTGTGAAGCCATCTGGTCCTGGACTTTTGTTTGTTGGAAGATTCTAAATCACAGTTTCATTTTCATTATGTGTGATTAGTCTGTTCATATTTTCTATTTCTTCCTGGTTCAGTCTTGGAAGGTTATACCTTTCTAAGAATTTGTCCATTTCTTCCAGGTTGTCCATGTTATTGGCATAGAGTTGCTTGTAGTAGTCTCTTAGGATGCTTTGTATTTCTGCGGTGTCTGTTGTAACTTCTCCTTTTCATTTCTAATTTTGTTGATTTGAGTCCTCTCTATCTTCTTCTTGATGAGTCTGACTAATGGTTTATCAATTTTGTTTATCTTCTCAAAGAACCAGCTTTTAGTTATTGATCTTTGCTATTGTTTTCTTTGTTTCTATTTCATTTATTTCTGCTCTGATCTTTATGATTTCTTTTCTTCTACTAATTTGGGTTTTGTTTGTTCTTCTTTCTGTAGTTCCTTTAGGTGTAAGGTTAGATTGTTTATTTGAGGTTTTTCTTGTTTCTTGAGATAGGCTTTTATTGCTATAAACTTCCCTCTTAGAACTGCTTTTGCTGCATCCCATAGGTTTTGGATCGTGTTTCGTTGTCATTTGTCTCTAGGTATTTTTCGATTTCCTTTTTGATTTCTTCAGTGATCTCTTGGTTATTTAGTAACGTACTGTTTAGCCCCCGTGTGTTTGTGTTTTTTATGTTTTTTTCCCTGTAATTGATATCTAATGTCCTAGCGCTGTGGTCAGAAAAGATACTTCATATGATTTCAGTTTTCTTAAGTTTACTGAGGCTTGATTTGTGACCCAAGATGTGTCCTATCCTGGAGCATGTTCCGTGTGCACTAGAGGAGAAAGTGTAATCCGTTTTTTGGATGGAATATCCTATAAATATCAATTGAATCTGTCTGGTCTGTTGTGTCATTTAAAGCTTGTGTTTCCTTATTAATTTTCTGTCTGGATGATCTGTCCATTGCTGTAAGTGAGGTGTTAAAGTCCCTTCCTATTATTGTGTTACTGTTGATTTCCTCTTTTATGGCTGTTAGCATTTGCCTTATGTATTGAGGTGCTCCTATGTTGGGTGTATATATATTTATAATTGTTATATCTTCTTGGATTGATCCCTTGATCATTATGTAGTGTCCTTCCTTGTCTGTTGTAACATTCTTTATTTTAAAGTCTGGTTTATCTGATGTGAGTATTGCTATTCCCACTTTCTTTTGATTTCCATTTGCATGGAATATCTTTTTCCATTTCATCACTTTCAGTCTCTCTGTGTCCCTAGGTCTGAAGTGGGTCTCTTGTAGACAGAATATATATGGGTCTTGTTTTTGTATCCATTCAGCAAGCCTGTGTCTTTTGGTTGGAACATTTAATCCATTCACGTTTAAGGTAATTATCAATATGTATGTTCCTATTACCATTTTTTTAATTGTTATGGGTTTGGTTTTGTAGGTCCTTTTCTTCTCTTGTCTTTCCCACTCAGAGAAGTGGCTTTTGCATTTGTTATAGAGCTGGTGTGGTGGTGCTGAATTCTCTTAGCTTTTGCTTGTCTGTAAAGCTTTTGCTTTCTCCATCAAATCTGAATGAGATCCTTGCCAGGTAGAGTAATCTTGGTTGTAGGTTCTTCTCTTTCATCACTTTAAATATATCATGCCACTCCCTTCTGGCTTGTAGAGTTTCTGCTGAGAAATCAGCTGTTAACGTTATGGGAGTTCCCTTGTATGTTATTTGTTGTTTTTCCCTTGTTGCTTTCAATAATTTTTCTTTGTCTTTAATTTTTGTCAGTTTGATTACTATGTGTCTTGGTGTGTTTCTTCTTGGGTTTATCCTGCCTGGGACTCTCTGCGCTTCCTGGACTTGGGTGGCTATTTCCTTTTCCATGTTAGGGAAGTTTTCGACTATAATCTCTTCAAATATTTTCTCCGGTCCTCTCTCTCTCTCTTTCCCTTCTGGGACCCCTATAATGTGAATGTTATTGCATTTAATGTTGTCCCAAAGGTCTCAGGCTGTTTTCATTTCTTTTTTGTTTATTCTGTTCTGTGGCAATGCATTCCACCATTCTGTCTTCCAGGTCACTTATCCATTCTTCTGCCTCAGTTATTCTGCTATTGATTCCTTCTAGTGTAGTTTTCATTTCATTTATTGTATTGTTCATCTCTGTTGGATTGTTCTTTACTTCTTCTAGGTGTTTGTTCTTTAATTCTTCTAGGTCTTTGTTAAACATTTCTTGCATCTTCTCTATCTTTGCCTCCATTCTTTTTCCGAGGTCCTGGATCATCTTTGCTATCATTATTCTGAATTTTTTTTTCTGGAAGGTTATGTATCTCCACTTCATTTAGTTTTTTTTTCTGGGGTTTTATCTTGTTCCTTCATCTGGTACAAAGTCCTCTGCCTTTTCATTTTGTCTATCTTTCTGTGAATGGTTTTCCTTCCACAGGCTGCAGAATTCTAGTTCTTCTTGCCTCTGCTGTCTGCCCTCTGGTGGATGAGGTTATCTTGCTTTTTTTTACATTTTTTTTAAGGCACTCATGTACTGTAGCAAAATGGCATTTTATGATATTTTTCCCTTAAATGTAATAAAACATGATTCATAAATGTCAGTGTGTTTTCTTAATTAAAGCTTTGCTAAAAATTATGGTCATGAGTAAAATCGCCCATCATACTGCAGGTTTTGTTTTCACTATCAAGCTCTTAAAATGAATTCCTCGTCTATTAGGAATTGTTTCCTTATTGATTAAGATATTAGAATTATATTCAAAGAAGTTGTATAGTGGCTCACTAGTGATGTTTGAAAAATGGATATGTGAAGATCATACACTTGTTCATGTATGTTTATATATACTTGGAGCCACTGGTAGCTTACATTTCTTAGGTTTCATTTGCCTGAAAAAAATTTTTTTAATTAAAATTTCTTTATTTTTAAATTTTTATGTTGGCTTTCTTTTTCAGTCTTAGGTTTTTTCTAATGATATGCTAGGAGGGCAGTTTCCTCCATTTTGGCTGGAACATGGGAAAATGAAAATATTTTCTTTTTTAAAAACAAATTTATTTATTTTATTTTTGGCTGCATTGCGTCTTCATTGCTGTGCATGGGCTTTATCTAGTTGCAGTGAGCAGGGGCTACTCTTCGTTTTGGTGCGCAGGCTTCTTATTGTGGTAGCTTCTCTTGTTGTGGAGCAGTGGCTCTTAGGTGTGTGGGCTTCAGTAGTTGTGGCTAGCAGGCTCTAGAGCCCAGGCTCAGTAGTTGCGGTGCATGGGCTTATTTGCTCTGTGGTATGTGGGATATTCCTGGACCAGGGCTCAAACCCGTGTCCCCTGCACTGGCAGGTGGATTCTTAACTAGTGCACTACCAGGGAAGTCCTGAGGTCATTTATTTAAATACAGTTATCCGTAAACCTACAGTGAACATTTTTTTTTTTTGGTGGTGGGAGGGCCCTGCCGCTCGGCCTGCAGTATCTTAGCTCCCCAACCAGAGATCGCACCTGTGCCCTCTGCAGTGGAAGCATGGAGTCTTAACTACTGGATCTCCAGGGAAGTCCCTGCAGTGAACATCTCATACTGACATCTTTGTACCTTGTCTTGATTACCAGCTAATTTCTCAGAAATGGAACTGTTTCATTAAAAAGTATATATTTTATTTTACTTTATTTATTTTTAAAAATTTTATTGGATTATAGTTGAGTTACAATGTGTGTTAGTTTCAGGTGTACAGCAGTGATTCAGTTATATATATACACATATTCATTCATTTTCAGATTCTTTTCTCATATAGTTTATCACAGAATATTGAGTAGAGTTCCCTGTTCTATACAGTAGGTCCTTATTGGTTATCTATCTTATAAAAAAGTATATATATTTAATTATTATTATTATTATTATTTTGGCCACACGACTTGCAGGATTTTAGTTTCCCTAGCAGGTATTGAACCTGGGCCCTTGGCAGTGAGAACATGGAGGCCTAACCACTGAACCGCCAGGAAATTCCCCAAAAAGTATATACATTTTAAATGACAGATTACCCTTGAAAGGTTCTACTACTTGATACTCATTCCAACAACATGAGAGAAATGTCCATTTATATAGACGGGTCAATGCTTGGCATTCTCTGTTTTGTCAGAATGATAGGTGAAAACTGTTCTGTTTTACTTTACATTTCTTAGTACAGTTGAGTTCACATTTCATATTTGGCCACTGGTATTTCACTTTTGAATCATCTCTCTATCTTTTACAAAGATTTATTTATTTATTTTTTTAAAGCTCAGTGTCATTCTTTTAATGGAAAAAGAGTGGGTTGATGAGGTGGTCTAAGAGCAGCACAAAGGACTTCCTTATGTGGAAATTGGAATTAGACAAATGTGTTCACAGTTGGCATTGCACATCTGCATGTTCCCTTTCTCCCTCTGTTAGGGAGTCTGCCCTGTGAAACTGACAGCATGAAGGAGCAGATCAGAATGCTTGCTTTTTGTGGACAGCTAGCTCCCAAAGAAAAGGGGGCAGAAAGGTGTTGGCTTTGCAAGTCAGTTCTTTTCCTAAACTCATTAATCAGGAAACTTACTGTTTCTGTGGGAGGAATTGGGACTTGGGAACAGGAATATTCCAGGAAAGTCTTCCTTTTAAAAAAGTAAATTAGGGGTTTCCCTGGTGGCACAGTGGTTAAGAATCCACCTGCCAATGCAGGGGACACGGGTTCAATCCCTGGTCCAGGAAGATCCCACATGCCGTGGAGCGACTAAACCTGCGCCACAATTACTGAGCCTGCTTGCCTAGAGCCCGTGCTCCACAACAAGAGAAGCCACTGCAATGAGAAGCCCACGCACCACAACAAAGAGTAATGCCCGCTCGCCACAAGAGGAAGCCCACGTGCAGCAACGCAGACCCAACGCAGCCAAAAATAAATAAATAAATAAATAAATTCATTTAAAAAAAAAAGTTATTTGAAAAAAAAAAAAGAAATCACTTTCCTATCCCAGCGTATCCAACCACATTGGCCAGCATAATTTGTCAAATACCTTTTAAAGAGAGTAAATTACAGTATTGATTGTGTACTTAATGATACTCCATAAATAAAATATCAGAATTATAGAGGCCACAGAGTTAAATGTGTATTTTTTCCCATTGTATTTCCTGAGGAGGAGTTAAAGTTGAGAGAGTAAAATTTAAACAAAAATCCAAAATTTTTGAGTTCAAAAGAATTATTGAAATCAAAATCTCTCTCCCTTTTATTTTTTTTTAATTTGTTTAATTTTTGTTTTTTAAAGATTTTTTTTTTTGATGTGGACCGTTTTTAAAGTATTTATTGAATTTGTTACAGTATTGCTTCAGTTTTATGTTTTGGTTTTTTGGCCAGGAGGCATGTGGGGTCTTAGCTCCCTGACCAGGGATTGAACCTGTGACCCCTGCATTGGAGGGAGGATTCTTAATCACTGGACTGCAAGGGAAGTCCCCTGATTTTAAAGCAATAGAAAGATTATTAACTCATGCTCAAATATTTTTTGGTTTGTAAGTAACATTTAATATTAAAGTTAAAAAGTGTTATTTTTATGTGGTCAGAATAATTTTTAAAATTTCTGACCTTAATTGTGATTATTAATGTCTAATTGATTAGTAATAAAACTTGCTTGTGTGGCCTATCCCTAAATACTTTTCAGTACATCAAATAGTTTGTATATGGCTGTGTTTTGTAACCACCAGGCACTTATTTTACTTGACTTGGCAATGTTTGGGGACATGTTTTCTACTTTGTTGAGGGAAAGGTCTTTCAAATGTTCTATACTGTATAACTTCCATACAGTATACATGGTATTTACAAAATACACCTCAGTCAGATTCTAATGTTCAAATATTGTGTTTGTTAAATTAGGTTTTTTCCTGTTTCCCTTTTTGTCCTATCTGTCCATATTTTTTTCTGTATCTCATTTTTGTTAGTGAAGTATTTATCCTTATGCACCTTGACACATATGTATACACTTATATATGTGTCCATAAAGTATAAAGAAGTATAAAGCAAATACCCATGTACTCACTCTTCTGCTTTAGAAATAGAATTACTACAGTATTCAAGATGCCTGTGTGCCCATCCCTGGTGATGTCTTCATCCTTCATCAGTCTTCCTTTCATGAAATCTTATTTGAATGTTTCTGGATTTTAACTCAGAGATTGCTTTATTTTAGTCTATGAATTGGTAATTGCCATGATTTATGGGATTCATGTTTTGCCGAATTACTGTGTTTTCTGGAGCTGCAGATCCCACGTTTATTCTGCTTTTTAATATTTAGGTCATGTTTAGCTAGATGATCATCATGGTAGATGATGAATCAAGATACAAGACACTGTAAAGCTTCATTACAATGAAGACTATATTTGTCAATCTTTGTGTTCTTATTCAAGATGGACAAGTGATGATACCATGATAGTCTTGTACAAACTTTTACAGAGATGGCTTCTATTTTTTATGGCTTGGATCTAGATACAGCGTATTACGGTTGCCAAACTTTGTTTTCTGACGACAAATAGTTTGAAGTCTTCTGATTTATTTTCTGCATGCTCCTTGATGCATGTGAATGTATTTATATGTATATATAATATATATAGAAAAATGTATCCTGTTGGGAGTTGATTCACTAACTTTACTGTATTAAAACATGTTATATTGCTAATTTTTCCGTGTTACATTCTGTTACTGAACAGATTGGTCTGTCAGTTCAGTGTAAGTAAACTGTTAATATTTTCTACTTCTTGATTTGAAAACTGAAGACCACTTTGAATCTACATTTGAAATGTAGTTGATTTCTTGTTAGGAATTTGAGTCTCAGAACTTTGGATTTTGTTGAGAATAATTATTCCACTGACTTAACTGAAATTGGTTTAATTGTTATTTTGTTAAATATTTTGCATGATGTGGTTGTAAAAACAATTCTATGTTTTTTTGTTTTGTTTTGTTTTAGAGCTCAGTTTCCCCCAAATTATAAAAGCAGGAAAACTCAAGACAAAGAAATCCAACAAGGTATGTCATGACAAGAAATAGTTTTTAACTATTTTGAAAGCAACTCCTCTTAGATTATTATGTATTTTTCTCTTCTAGGTCTATCATTGATGTTAGTTTAAAGTTAATATACTAGAAAATTGTAGCCTTTATCCAAATCCCCATATGCCTCTGTTATCCTGTCTCTATCAGTTTAGTCAAGGTCATTATTCATGCCACAAGTTGGATCGTAAGACATTCCTCTTGCTGTGTTCTGTTGTTTGGAGAAGATTTTGCATTATTTTGACAAATGCCTGCATATAATTGAATGAGGGTGATTTTAAAAATTGCTTTCACTTTTAGAAAATATTTTTTCTACTTAAAATTTCTAAATTGCAGACATAACACTTCTTTTATTTACCTCTTAGGCTAGTGATTTCAGTGATATGGCGAACTGGCCAACACCAAGTGAATTAGTGAACACTGAAGTGAGTGTTGTTTTAAGACTTCTTATTTTTTTTTTTAATAAAGGGAAGGTATTCTCATTTTTAAATGCTGAATTTATTTTACTTCAAATTTAGAGAATTGCATTAATAAAATACCCATTTTTCAGATACCTTGATTTCATTCATCACATTGCCTTCATCTGGTTGTATTCTCAGGACCATACATTTGGAAAGGATGGGGTACCATGCTGTCAGCTTCATGTAATGCCTACAGATAGATTACTTTTTAATGTGTCTAAGTGAAGCCCATTTTGTGTTTCAGAATGTATTCTATATATGTTTTCTCTGAGTTACAGTCTTTTCAGTATGTTGAAGTCCTAACTCTCTATATACATATGCATATATATGCATATATATCATATCAAGTAATGGATTCAGTAAATGGATTTTTAATTTATGAAAGAAGTTCTAAAAGATGTTCTGGGATATTCTATCAAAAGTCTTTTTAGAGAAGTAACATATATGGTATCTGGTTACATGGTTTCATTTGACACTGTACATCTTGCTATTTGTAATTTGTGCAGAATATTGGTGTGTAGTTTAAACAACATATAAAGCAGCTTAATTGTTGTATAAATGACATAATAAACTGCACATATATAAAGTGTATAGTTTGATACGCTTTGACATATGAAACCTTTGCCACAAACAAGGTAATGAACTTAATTTGTAATTCTTCCTGTTACATTCCACCCCCTCACCCCATCATCCCAGACAACCACTGATAAGCTTTCTGTCACTTAGTTAATTTGCATTTTCTGCATTTTTTTTTTTATTGGCGTATAGTTGATTTACAATGCATTTTCTACAATTTTATGTAAGTGGAGTCATACAGGATGCATTCTTTTTTTTTCTGGCTTTCATTTAGCTTAATTATTTTGAGATTTATTTATGTTATACATATTAGTAGTCCATTCCTTCTTATTTTCTGGGTAGTACTCCATTGTATGGATATAACGCTGTCCATTCACCTATTGGTGGACATTTGTGTTGATTCCATTTTTTGGCTATTAAGAATAAAGCCGCTATATCGGGACTTCCCTGGTGGCGCAGTGGTTAAGAAGCTGCCTGCCAATGCAGGGGACACGGGTTCAAGCCCTGGTCCAGGAAGATCCCACATGCTGCAGAGCAACTAAGCCCATGCACCACAACTACTGAGCCTGCGCTCTAGAGCCCGCATGCCACAACTATGGAAGCCCGTGTGCCTAGAGCCCGTGCTCCACAGCAAGAAAAGCCACCGCAATGAGAAGCCCGCACACCACAACAAAGAGTAGCCCCCGCTCGCCACAACTAGAGAAAGCCTGTGTGCAGCAACGATGATACAACACAGTCAAAAATAAATAAATTTATTTTTTTAAAAAAAGAATAAAGCTGCTGTATAAACATTTCTGTACAAAATTTTTCATGGAATAATGCTTTTGTTTTTCTTGGGAGTAGAATGGGTGGATTTTATGGTAGCTATTTATTTAACTTTTAAAACTACGAAACTTTTTATTCCACCAGCAGTGTATGATAATCCTAGTTATTCTGTAGCCTCACTAATACTCGATGTGGTCAGCCTTTTAATTTTAGTCAGTCTAGTATGTGTATAGTGGTATCACACTTTAGTTTTTAATTTGCATTTTTCTAATGATGTCAAGCACATTTTCATGTACATTTGTCATCAGTATATCTTTGATAAAGTGTCTGTTCAACTCTAAGCCCATATTTCAATTGTTTTCTTGTTATTGCATTATAGAGTTCATTATATATTTTAGATACAAGTCCTTTTATCAAATACTTAACACATATTTTCTTTCAGTTTTTCAAATGACTTTTAACAGTGTCTTTTGTAAAGTAGTTTTTTATTTTTGATAAAAGTTGTCATTCGTTTTGTGATATTTAAGTAAGGTGTTACCACAGATTTTTGGATATGTTAGTGAAAATGTTCATGAAAATTATTTCATTCAGAAAACCTTTTTGCAGTGTCAGAGTGTCATCAGCCTAGGAAATAAGAAGCCACAAAATAGAAAAGAAAGAGAAGACAAGTTTGAAAAGAGAAGTAACAGTGAAAGCAAAGAAAGCCGGGAAACAAAATTAGATGGTCCTGGTGAAAATGTCAGTGAGGATGAGGCTCAGTCAAGTAATCAACGAAAGAAAGGTTAGTTTGTTTATATCTTCATTTTGATTTTTAAGTTTTTGAAGAGAGTTGTAGTAATGAAGAATTGTATTTAATCAGCTGATTCCTGGTAGTCACCAGTTAGTAGTTTGGATTTCTTCAGGATACCATCTACAATGCTAACTGATTTTGCTTTTGTAGCATTTCTGAACTGTGAGACTTTCCTCTCTACATTTGACTTGTATTTTATGTACGAATGGATTTAAATTCCACCTATAGAGGTAGGTGTAGATATATTCTTGGAAAGTTGTATGATAACTATTGTGTTTTAAATCTGCATTGGAGTGGCTCCCTTTTTTTCAGGAAATTTTGAGAAAATATTTTTTCTGAGACAAAATTGAGAACAACCTTGGTCAGCTCTTTTTCCTCATTGCATTCCCCCGTTACGCTTTGAAGGAAAAATAATATTGTCTTTACATCCTTTTCCATATTCTTTTAGGAACTTCTCATGTGTCTAGGAACAGATTATGATTTAACTGGTAAAAGCATATTCTCATTCAGTGTTCTGAGTCTCAATAAAAGTGTCTTGAGGGGTTTTTAGGCAGAAAAGTTCTTTAAACTGTCAGAAGGTCAGTAGCTGAGGCAAAGTGAACACTGGGGAGAGGGCAGGGGGTGCTATTGGAGAGGTAGGCAAGGTCCATGTTATTCAGGACTTTGGTAACTTGGAATTGGCATTTTAAGTGCTGTGGGAAGCCATTGAAGCATTTTAATTCTTGGAGGTGATGGGGCATGGGAGGGGACATTTCATGATGAAATAGTTGCCAGCCAACTTCTTTAATAATGGAACTAACAGCCTACTGTATACTGAACACTTACTTGAATTTTTTTATTTTGATGACTATTGTAATCCTTAGCTGCAGGGTAATCATGAGGCCCACTCGGTATAGTATGCCAAGGGCAATTGCTCAGAAGTGGTGGCAGTAGGACAACCATGTGGTTGTTACAAAAAATTTCCCCATTTCTTGAATGCTTAATCACTTTTTCATGCTCCTTTGATACATAAGTGGTCTTTTTGACTGTCTAGAAGTCATACAGGTAACAAGACCTATCCTGCTCTAAAATTTGTCTTCCTTGTTAGTTACTTCAATTAAAACTGATTAGCCAACACTAAAATGTGGGTGTTTGTAGTTAAAGTAATTTTATATAATCAGGTCATGAATTGACTCTCCTTAGAGCACACATGTTTATCTTTAAGTGCTTATTTATGCCCAAAGAATCTCATTGATAGAATTTACAGTATAGACTTTAAGGAGTCTTTAGATTCTCTCATATTCTCTTTTCCTTATCTGTCTGTAGTTTGCAGTATTAGTAGGAAATTAGTACACTAATATTCCCTTAATTACTTTGATAGTTTTTCCTTTGTCCATGAGTCTTTTTGTTTTAGTTAAAATATATAGTGGGCAGAAGACTGAACATTTTGAAACCTTAACTATGGAATTCATGAATTGGTAACCTTCAGAATTTCACTGTACTAAATATAACAATTAATTACACTATCATTTAGTCAACAAGAAGCTTTAAATTGCTTGTATCGCTTAAGAAGTTAGGAAAATGTGTAGTAGCTATACAAAGGTTTATCAAATGCAGTTAGACAGATTTTATACTTAAACTTTTATTTTGAAAAAGCTCTTTCATTAGCAGTGATGCTGGATAAATTAATATTTGAGGCAGTGGTTTGAAACTAAAAGTGTTTTGAATCACTGGTCAAACAGTTATCAGGTATACCCTGTTCTAAAGCCTAAGTATCAAGTATTAGATGGAAGTGGTGTGTACACTTAATATTTTTTATGGCTTATTTGTCAGAATTAAACAGAAGAGTGTGCATTTCACTTAAAAGCAAAAGAATTCCAATGATACTCTATCACTGGCTTTTCACTTGAGTTTTAGAAACTTATTATTTGCCCAAACAAGTTTATTGAAGAGCTGGGGGAGCAGAAGAAAATCATTTTGGTACTCTACAAGTAATCCCTTTAAGGACAAATTAAGTCTTTCATTTATTTAATTAAAATTTAGAGTCCTTTCACAGTTTCAAAGCTTTAATGAAAATTGTGCATTGTCATTAAATGATTTTATTTTGTTTTCTTCAAGCTAATAAGCACAAGTGGGTACCTCTTCACTTAGATGATGTAAGACCAGACAGTCAAGAAAGACCGGGGTCCAGGAATAGCTCAAGATGTCAACCTGAAGCAAATAAATCATCACATAACAATAGGAGAAATGACACACGAAGTAAGTAACATTCTAAGAGAAAAATGACTAATCTAGTCTTAATCTTACTATTTTAATAATCATGTATAGTATAAACTATTTGAGAGTAAGTTGCAGACATTGTGCACCTTTAACCCTAAATACCTTCAGAGTATGTATCGTAAGATCAGTAATACACTGTGACTATCCACAGGTAGAATTTCTCAATAATGCCCTTTACAGTTTTTTTCTCCTCTTTTCTGGGATCTAATCTATGATCACACATTGCTTTTAGTTGTCTCTGTTAGTCTGGAATAATTCTTCTGCTTTTGTCTTTCATGACGTTGATTTTTTTCTGAAGGCTATAGGACAGTAATGTGGTAGCTATACTTATACCTTTGGGTTTTCTGATGTTTCCTCATGATTGGATTTGGGTTATAAATTTTTGGCAGGAATACTGTAAAAGTTAAATGGTTTTCTTTGTAGTGTATAATTTGAAAACACATGTGGTATTGCTTTATCTTATTATTGGTGATATTAACTTTGAGCACTTGGTTAAGATGAGGTACTCCAGGTTTCTTTATTGTAAAGATACCCTTTTTCCCTTGGTAATTAACATGTAATTTGTGGAGAGAGACTTTGAGACTGTGGGAATACCCATTTTTTTCATCAGACTTTTCATATGAGCTTCAGTTTCCATTGGTGATTTTTATTCTTGCCTGGTTATTACCATGATGGTTAATAGGTAATCTTCAGAATTTCACTATACTGGTATTTGTCTTACTGCATCATTCTTTCTATATTTATTAGCTGGCATTCCACTGTAAAGAACAGCTTCCTGTTATCAGTGTGGACTAAAGGCTTATGTTTTCAGTGGTTGAAATTGTTATCATGATTGTTTAATTTGATGCTCAAATTGTCCCAGAGTTGCCTATTGGGAGCCTCTTCTGGGTGGTTTCTGGATCCTTCTTTAAAAAGTCAACTTTACTGAGTTAATAATTATATATATTAAAGTACACTGAAATTACTGTCAAGTCCCCTAACCACGAGTCTACTTTCTGTCAGATTTGATTTATCTTTTCAGAATTTCATATAAATTGAACTGTGTAATATAAATTATACCCTCTTGTATTCTTTTGCTCAGCATAATGATTTTCACATTCATCAGTATTGTTCCATATATCAGTAGTTCCTACCTCTTTATTGCATAATAGTTTTCTATTGAATGGATATTGTCCTTTATCCATTCATGTTGGTGGATATTTGGCTTGTTACCAGTTTTTGCCTGTTATGAGTAATGCTGCCATGAACATTTGTGTACAAACCTTTGTGTGGGCATATGTCTTATATTCTCAGGTAAACATCTAAGAGTGGATTGCTAGGTGGTATGGTAAACATGTGTGTGTATATTTTTTTGCTGTGCATGCAGCATGCGGGATCTTAGTTCTCCGACTAGGGATTGAACCCATGCCCCCTGCAGTGAAAGCGTGGATCATAACCACTGGACTGCCAAGGAAGTCCCTGGTAAATGTATATTTAACGTAATAAGAAATTGCCAAATGTTTCTTTTTTAAAAAAAAATTAATTTATTTTATTTTTGGCTGCGTTGGGTCTTCGTTGCTGTGCGCAGGCTTTCTTTAGTTGCGGTTATGGGGGCTGCTCTTTGTTTTGGTCCGCGGGCTTCTCATGGTGGTGGCTTTGCTTTGTTGCGGAGCATGGGCTCTAGGAGTGCCAGCTGCAGTAGTTGTGGTATGTGGACTCAGTAGTTGTGGCTTGTGGGCTGTATAATGCAGACTCAGTAGTTGTGGCACACGGGCTTAGTTGCTCCGTGGCATATGGGTTCTTCCCGGACCAGGGCTCGAACCTGTGTGCCCTGCATTGGCAGGTGGATTCTTAACCACTGTGCCACCAGGGAAGTCCCACCAATGTTTCTTTCCTTTGCTATATGTTAGGTCATATGTCTTGTGGAATTTCCCATATTTTGGATTTGGCTAAATGCTTTATCGTGATACTCCTTAACATGTTCCTTTGTCTTTTCTAAGTGTAACTGGTAATAATAACTAGAGGTTTGGTTAGGATCCAGTTTATTTTTGTTTTGTTTTGGTAGGAATATTTCATAGTGTGTTTGTGTCACAGCAATAGGAATAAAATGTCTTGGTGTCTTACTTTCAGTTTGTGTTGCGGTTGAGTTGGTTCAGGTGTTGTTAGCCTTATCCATCCATCATAAAGTGTCCCATCAGGGACTTCCCTGGTAGCTCAGTGGTTAAGAATCCACCTGCCAATGCAGGGGACACGGTCCCCTGGTCCAGGAAGATCCCACATGCCGTGGAGTAGCTAAGCCTATGCTCCACAACTACTGAGCCTGTGCTCTAGAGCCTGTGAGCCACAACTACTGAGCCCGTGTGCCACAACTGAAGCCCGCATGCCTAGAGCCCATGCTCCACAACAAGGGAAGCCACCACAATGAGAAGCCCGCACACTGCGATGAAGAGTAGCCCCTGCTCGCCACAACTAGAGAAAGCCCACACACCCAACACAGCCAAAAATAAGTAAATAAAATTAAATAATTAAAAAAATCATTCCCCAGATACATTATTTCAGCAGGGTTTGTTCAAGTTTCAGAAAGAAGAGGACAGGAGGATATGTGGAAGCAGTTGGCTGAGCATTTGTGTTTTTTGTTTGTTTTTGGCCACCCCACGCAGCTTGTGGGATCTTAGTTCCCTGACCAGGGACTGAACTCGTGCCCTCAGCAGTGAAAGTATTGAGTCCTAACCACTGGACCGTCAGGGAATTCCCTGAGCATTTGCTTTTATAGTTTTCTACTGAAATCTTTTAAGTCTGATACTTTTTAAGGCGTATTGTCCTGTGAAAGCATTGTACAGTGAGTTCCCTGTCTAATCACCATCCAGATTTAGTAACTCTTCTATCTTTAATTCATCCATCTGCTGAATCATTTGAAAGTACCTTGCAGATATTGTGACACTTCAGCACTGATGTCCCAAGAAAATGCAGCATCTAAGAAAATCAATACTACTTCATTATATCATCTAAAATCTAGTCAGTAGTTATATTTACTCAATTGTCCACAAAATATGACTTTAAAATTCTAAAACTTGCTACTGGTATCTAGTGAGTAGAGACCAAGGATAATGCTAAACATCGTACAGTACCCAGGACAGCCTCCACACTCAAAAGTTACCTGGTTGGGCTTCCCTGGTGGCGCAGTGGTTGAGAGTCCGCCTGCCGAGGCAGGGGACACGGGTTCGTGCCCCGGTCCGGGAAGATCCCACGTGCTGCGGAGCGGCTGGGCCTGTGAGCCGTGGCCGCTGAGCCTGCTTGTCTGGAGCCTGTGCTCCGCAACGGGAGAGGCCACAGCAGTGAGAGGCCCGCATACCACAAAAAAAAAAAAAAAAAAGTTACCTGGCTCAAAACGTCAGTTATGCCATGGTTGAAAAACCCTGGTCTCTGGGATATACATACCTTTACTTATTTGATTGTTTCCAATTGTTTTTCAAAATTGAAATGTACTTGTTTTTACTCCAGCATCATAAAAAAGTTCTGTCTTGGTCAACATTTGCTATTGGGAATTCCCTGGCGGTCCAGTGATTGGGACTCTGTGCTTCCATTGCAGGACTGCAGAGGGTACAGGTTTGATCTCGATCCTTGGTTGGGGAAGTATAGGATCCCTCATGCTACAAAATATAGCCAAAAAAGAAAAAACGAAACAGAAAAATAAAACAAAAAAAAATGATATTATGGGACCTTAATATGTTTTTCAGACTAGGACAGATAAAGAAATACTCTTTCATTTCTTAATTTGCATTTCTCAAGGCCACTGAGGCTGAGCACCTGTTTTTTTAACGTCTATTTGCATTTCCTTGTTTGCCCTGCCAGTCTTTTAATGATTTTTTCCTATTTGGTTGTGGGTTGTGGGTTGTGTGTGTGTGTGTGTGTGACACACAGAGAGAGAGAGAGAGAATGCATGAAGGCATAAGAGACATTTTGTATGAGTTCTATATGTATTCTGGATATAATTGCTATATTGTGCTGCAGATATCTTCTCCCAGTTTTCATTTCCTTTTTTCTTTAAAAGAAATGTCTTTTACTTAAATAGAAACACCCTTTTCTTTAAAAAATTCCTATTTGTGAAAATAAGTATTATTGTGAAAATAAATTTTTTTTTTTTTTAGGAGTTTTATATAGTACAAAACTCAGTTGTCTTGGAACTTCTTAAATTTTTAACAGTACAGTTTTAGCAAACGATCTAGTTATCTTTTTAGTATGTTACTTTACTTATCAGAATATCTTCTTTATATGTCAATACATAAGATGTCTTTTATGCCAGAGACATTTTGACAAATTGCTATGGAATCTCTTTAAGTTTGCATCTTTCTGAAGAATGACTGGTTACTAGTAACTAGTTACAAAGTGGGGAGGGGTGGTTACCACGTTTTCATAAAGATAATCATGTTTTCATAGTTGCAAATTGGAATATATAAAAATATTTTTATTTTAAAAAAGGTTGGAGGCATGAAAGAGAAAAGAGAGATGATCAAGATGAAGTTTCCAGTGTGAGAAGTGAGGGTGGTAATATCCGAGGTACCTTTAGAGGCAGAGGAAGAGGCCGAGGACGGGGAAGAGGACGAGGCAGAGGAAATCCGCAATGTAAGACTTGATTTTTTGTTTTGTTAGATTAGATGAACACTGAAAAAACTGTGCAAGTTGTCTGTTTTTCTCACTATCCCATATACTGTTTTAACGGATTTTACATGTCTGATAATAAAGCTGATTTTGTATTTGTTATCCCTTGAGATACTTCACTTTGGATTTTTCTTTATGGTAACTATTTCTTGTTTTTGTTTTTCAATCCGTGATCATTTTTCTTTTTCTTTATTGCATCAAGTGCACTTTGATTATTCATATGGTTATCAAGAACGTGGTGAAAGGACTGGTCAACCATTTGAAACAGAACTTAATACCAGTATGATGTATTACTATGATGATGGTACAGGCGTACAGGTGTATCCTGTGGAAGAAGCATTGCTTAAAGAGTATATTAAACGCCAAATGTAAGTCAATCAGACATAAAGAGATGGGCAGGAAAATCCGTTGCAATATCAAACTTTAACATCACTGATAATATAACACATTTTCTAAGCTGTTTATTAAAATTAGAACACTTTAATAGTATTTTATATTTTGTTTCTAGGAAATGTTAGTAGAGCAGGTATAACGTATTTTTAAAAATTTATTTTTGGTTCATGTTGTTATTTATATAAGACTCCTTTCTCTCTTGAGGTACTTCTCTGCTTAAAGGGTATTAGTTAAAATGTCATGGCATAATATGAATGATTAAATATAAGAATGTAAAACTACTTCATATATTTGAAATTGAACAAGTGAAATTTAGCTTATTTGCAAATATTTGCAAATGTTTATATTAAAATTTGCAAATGAACATAAATGGCAAAAGATGGTGATATCTTCTGACTTTTATAACAGTTGGTTTCAGAATCGTAAGTTTGTTTTTTAACTTTTAAGTTCTCTTTCTTTGTGACACATATTCAAAGGAGAGTACCTAATCTTTTTTAGTTTTAGACTTTTTATTTTAGTTCTTGTAATAGTTGCTTTCTGAATATTGAACTTGAAGTTGAGGAGAATATTAGTTTGTTGTATTATCTTTAAGCAAAAAATAACCCCTCTGCCTGTTAGTATTGTGTAGATGTTTTGCGTATTTATATAGTGTGTTTATATAGTGGTGAGAAAAGTGTTTCCAAGTGATGTGCCTAACTAATTTACTGAAATTTGAACCTTTTTTTATCCTTATAAAGGGAAGGAAAAGGCTATTTTTGAAAAGGCATAAGCATTTTTATTTTTATTTATTTTTTTAGTTTTTTGGCTTTGTTGGGTCTTCACTGCTGCGCCCAAGTTTTCTCTTGTTGTGGTGAGCGGGGGCTACTCTTTGTTGCGGTGTGCGGACTTCTCATTGCAGTGACTTCTTTTATTGCGGAGCACAGGCTCTAGGCTCGTGGGCTTCAGTAGTTGTGGCACGCAGGCTCAGTAGTTGTGGCTTGTTAACTCTAGAGCACAGGCTTCAGTAGTTGTGGTGCATGGGCTTAGTTGCTCCACAGCATGTGGGATCTTCCCGGACCAGGGTTTGAACCTGTGTCCCCTGCGTTGGCAGGCAGATTCTTAACCACTGCACCACGAGGGAAGCCCCATAAGCATTTTTAAAACATCCACCATTATTTTAAGAAGAAAATGGATCCTAGTCCATTAATAGAAAATAATATCTTCATCAGCATCAGCCAGGCATCTTCCTGGGATGCCTTCATGGTGGATTTGATTGGCTTACAATATGAAGCACCTTGTTTTATTCTTGCTTCTTTTGTTACAGTTGACGCAAACACTGAAGAAAAGGGCCTTTTTATGGGCAGAAAGTGCCAGGCATGTGGCTGTCAACTTCAAAACACTGTTCCTGTCTTCCTTTGTAACTCTTGCTGCCAGGTCCCTTCTGAGACCTGACAGTGGACATGCAACTCCATGTCAGGATAATCGGCCTCCAGTGTGCTCATACAAGTGAGGGAGGAGCATAGCTACTTCAGTGTTGACAAAATTTCTGGTCATGCAGTGTAGAATCCAGAGCTTCTAAGGTAGGACATGATAATGTCCCCTAGGGCACTGAACAAAGTATCAGACATGGCATTGGGCACAACTCCTTTTTTTGTTATTATTTAGCGGCAGAGTTTTTGGCAGATACTAGAGCACCAGGTTTAGAATGGCTCTTCACTGTTACTGTTCTCTGATTAGTGGACATCTGGATTTGAGGAATCATGCTTTTGACTTTGTGTCTTTAAGGTTTCTCAAACATAGATAGGCTTATTCATTAGGGTTTGGATTTTCCTCTTTGAGAAGTTACTGAAAAACTTCTCATACTTCAGGAATATTATGCTAAATATTTTGAAGTAGGAGGCTTAACTGTATTATGGATGATTGAGTTCTTAAAATCTTTTTTTTTTTTTTTTTTTTTTTGCGGTACGCGGGCCGCTCACTGTTGTGGCTTCTCCCGTTGCGGAGCACAGGCTCCGGACGCGCAGGCTCAGCGGCCATGGCTCACGGGCCCAGCCGCTACGCGCCACGTGGGATCCTCCCGGACCGGGGCACAAACCCGCGTCCCCTGCATCGGCAGGCGGACTCTCAACCACTGCGCCACCAGGGAAGCCCTATTAAAATCATTTTAACTGAAAATGTTTGTTAATAATTTGACATTTTTGGTGTCAGGATATTAAAAAGGAAGATCTTGATTATTTTTAACTGGGGCAGTCTCTTGGCATTCAGATTTAGACATAAGTATGTTTGCAACCCATTAGAAGTTGTAAAGAGTGTATACTATAGGTAATAGTGATTTATGAATTTATTTAGATAACTGTGTTTCTCACAGAGTACTAGATTAAAAAGGCATCTTACTAATTATTCAGAGAAGTTTCTGTCTAAGAACACTTTTAACTTGTGTTTAAATCAGATGTCTTAATGTCTGAATATTTTGAATTTATGTGTATGTATTATGTGCCTACTGCATGTTAGCCACTTTGAAAGGGCTTTTGAAGTGTAACAGAAAGCAGAACAGATGTATTATATGCCCACCACATGCCAGGCACTGTGAAAAGGGCTTTTGAGGCATAACAAAAATCAAAATGTTAATTTCTTCAAGACTTCAATTATTTTCTTCAGAGTTTAAGAAGAGTAAATGATTTACTAGTGTTACTGCGATGTCAGTTGTACTTCACTGATCTAAGGGAGCTTTGCACTTTGATAGTTGGATAAATATCAGAGTATAAAGAAGCAACTTGGGTATTTATATTTCTAAAATAAGACATTTTTCCCACCCAGTGAAAGGTAGCTCAAAGCCAGTTTTCAGTTGTAGGTGATTATTTCTTCAAAGTTAGAATTTGACCTAAATAATTCAAAGGTATCTCGAGTTACCCAATCTTACTCCCAAATATATGCGCTGGTGTACTTTCTTATCATTTGCCACCCTTCTTTGAAAACTTGCTCTGTGATTTGGAAACAGTATAGGATTTTTAAACTGTAAGCCATATCATTTGATGTCATGTATTTCTTTTGTATTATTCTTTTCTACATTTCCCCCTATTTATCCTCTTCTGTTTTTCTAGAATCTTGTTCTCGTTTTTTTTATATGCAGGCTGTAATTTAAACATGTGTTTCTCAAATGCCATTATTATATGTATTCATATTATCTTTATATTTTGGAACTTGTAGTTGTTGATCATACAGTTTTTTCATTTACACTTCTCTCTATGCTTTCCTAGATAGAAGATGAAGGTGTATAAGTTGCTTCTGTATTTTTTTTGCCCATGTATATACCTCATGGTGTTGCAGATATTCTTTGTTTAACTGTATTCTGTTCACTTTTAACGTCTTTTATAGTTCTGCCTCTCGAATGGGGGAGATAGTGAACCATTCAAATATAAAATTGTGTGCATCTGTGCCCACATATTCACTCAGTTTTTACTAAGCATTGTGCTGAATGCTAGGGTTCAGAACTATTAAACAATGTCAGTACCCTGCCAATTTAGAAAACAAACTAATCTACTCTGTAAACTTGACAAAGAATACTTCCAATATACCATTATTTTCAGTGATGGGAAAAAGTTGGAAGGCAGTCTGTTGATGTGTTTAACTTTGTTATTTAGTGTTTACATGAAGCAAGTTAAAGTAGCTTTAAAAAATTTTTTAATTAAAAAAAATTTTTTAATTAATTTTTTAAAAGTAGCTTTGAAATGAAATTTTTCACTTAATTGACTCATTAAAAAGTTAATTATTGAACTGTTTTAAAGTATGGTTAATTGTTTATACTTGGGTAAAGCTGATCTAACAAAGAAGTACATTTTTGGGAAGATAGTATTCTAAATTTCTTTCTACCTGTGTAAGAGAAATTACTAACAATAGGTTTTTGTTGTTATTATATTTACCCTATGTATGTTGTGTTAAATGTATATAATGTTAATAAATCAAAATAGTTTTATAGCAATTAATATAAGCCATAGACATTTTAATATTCTGTTGAATAAATTGATGAAATTTATATTTACTTCTTTATTTTTTCAGTGAATATTACTTCAGTATAGAAAACTTGGAACGGGACTTCTTTCTTAGGAGAAAGATGGATGAGCAAGGTTTCTTGCCTATTTCCCTGATTGCTGGTTTCCACCGTGTTCAGGCTCTCACTACAAACCTTAATCTCATTTTAGAGGTAAATTTTCATACACAAAACAGTCTGTACTTTAGTTATGCTGTGAACCTGAAACTGCTCTAAAAAATAAAGTCTATTAAACAATTTTAAGGAAAAAGCAAAAACAATCTGTAGTTACCTAAGGCTTAGACTGTATCTCAAGGCTTTTTTGCCATTTTATAAAACCCAAATAGATGTCTGACCCCTCAAAGGATTACTTAATGATGTTTTCACCTATTTTTAACTTGATCCTTCTTAGATGGGTTGAACCCCAACACAAACTTGAACACTCTTGGGTGTTCTTGGTCCTTTAGTCTTCAGGTTGCTGTAAAATAGCATGTATTAAATTATTAAATTAAAATTTAAATTAAATTAAATTTAAATTTAAAATTTGAGAATTTTTCCTGTATAAAGAGGGCTAATTTAAAAGTCTTTCTAGTTGTGTTCTTTATTTTTGTTTTTAATAAATTTATTTTATTTATTTATTTTTGGCTGTACTGGGTCTTTGTTGCTGTGTGTGGGCTTTCTCTAGTTGTGGCGAGCGGGGGCTGCTCTTCTTTGCAGTACGTGGGCTTCCCATTGTAGTGCCTTCTCTTGTGGAGCACGGACTCTAGGCATGCGGGCTTCGGTAGTTGTAGCACGTGGGCTCAGTAGTTGTGGCTCACAGGCTCTAGAGCACAGGCTCAGTAGTTGTGGCGCACAGGCTGAGTTGCTCCGCAGCATGTGGCATCTTCTCGGACCAGGGCTTGAACCTGTGTCCTCTGCAGTGGCAGGTGGATTCTTAACCACTGTGCCACCAGGGAAGCCCGGGAACGGATATTTAAAAAAAAAAATTTTTTTTGCGTTACCATTATGGTTAGCATTATTAATACATAGTGACTGATTTTTTTTTTGTAGAGTTTATATATTTATTTTTGGCTGCATTGGGTCTTTGCTGCTATGCACGGGCTTCCTCTAGTTGCAGTGAGCAGGGGCTACTCTTCGTTGTGGTGCGTGGGCTTCTCATTGTGGTGGCTTTTCTTGTTGTGGAGAATGGGCTCTAGGTACAGGGGCTTTGGTAGCTGTGACACACAGACTCTAGAGCGCAGACTTAGTAGTTGTGGTACACAGACTTAGTTGCTCCGCGGCATGCGGGATCTTCCCAGACCGGGGCTCGAACCCTTGTCCCCTGCACTGGCAGGTGGACTCTTAACCACTGTGCCACCAGCGAAGTCCCCACAGTGACTGATTTACGGTAAGAAATAATACTACTGTGAAACTTAGAAACACATAAGCATAGTGATTTAGAATAGCATAGGTCTGAATTCACTTAACATTCATTATGTACCTACCATTTATTACAGTGGGAAAGAAGTCTTTTTTTCCCTTAAGAAGGTAAGGCTTCATTAGGCTTTGCAGTATAAACATACTGATTTAGAGCATGGACTTTAGAACCTGCATACATATCCTCCTAGCTCTGTGACTTCAGGCAGTGTCCTGAGATTTCTGTAAAGTGGAAATTTTTACAATAATACATACTTCATAGGATTGTTATGGGTATGAAATGTGTAATGGCAGTGTCTGTCATACACAGTAAGCTCTAAATAAGAATTTCCTGTTACTGTTAGTCTTCAAGGATATCCTTCTGTTGATTACTCCTTTTATCTTCATTTTTACCAGCTTTTTCCTATATGTATTTTTTTAAAAATATATATTTATTTATTTATTTTTGGCTGAGTTGGGTCTTTGTTGCCACACACAGGCCTTCTCTAGTTGTGGCTAGCGGGGGCTACTCTTCACTGCGGTGCACGGGCTTCTCGTTGCAGTGTCCTCTCCTGTTGCAGATCACGGGCTCTAGGCGTGCGGGCTTCAGTAGTTGAGGCTCATGGGCTCTAGAGCACAGGCTCAGTAGTTGTGGTGCACGGGCTTAATTTCTCTATGGCATGTGGAATCCTCCTGGACCAGGGCTGGAACCCGTGTCCCCTGCATTGGCAGGTGGATTCCCAACCGCTTCACCACCAGGGAAGCCCTCCTATGTGTATTTGAATATGCTTAAGTCTTAACTGTCTTGAAAAAACTATCAAAAGAAGCAAAATATATTTTAGCTAACACCCATATCTGCCCTGGTTGAGTGTGTCTACACAGCTAAACCTACTGATTCTGTTTCCTCCTCTCCCATTTGTTTTTCTCACCTTACTACACTCTTTTTCTCTCTTGTTTTTTTTACTTTGATACATATGTATATTGTAATATGATGGCTATTGCAGCGTTATCACTTAACATAGTTATAGTACAATATAATAGAAATAATAGAAAATAATAGGAAAAGAACCCTCAGACACCCAGAAATGTTGACTGTATACTGTAACTCATTGTTTAGGAGTTCAAGATAACCAAGATTTGGTTTTAGTAAAAATATGTCTAACTCCGTCTAGATCTTTTCCTTAATTTGTGTATGCTGTGAGCCTTTTAAGTTTTTGTATGAGTCTTTTAAGTCCTGAGTCACAAGTTTCCCCCTTTCTGTTTTCTTTATTTTCCTCTTGAGTTTTTTTTGTTTTTTTCAGTAGGGAATTAATTCCCTGTGATTCAAGATTCAAAGCATATATAGTGAAAAATTTCCTTCTCATCTTTCACCAACAGTGAACTAGTTAAACCTTCCTTGGTGTGGCAAGTAGTGTTACTTTTTTGTGTATTCTTCCTGAGATAGTTCATGTTTTACTACATATACTGTTATACCCCTTCCTTTTATAAAAACAGCATATATTGGAAGATCATTCAATAGCTATATATAAAGAACTTTGAGTTTTTTCCTGAAAATTTTTCTTTAAATTGAGACATAACTTATACATTGTATATTAGAAGTTATAAGATTAAGAATGACTTTCCCGGGCTTCCCTGGTGGTGCAGTGGTTGAGAGTCTGCCTGCCGATGCAGGGGACACGGGTTCGTGCCCCGGTCCGGGAAGATCCCACATACCGTGGAGCAGCTAGGCCCGTGAGCCATGGCTGCTGAGCCTGCACGTCTGGAGCCTGTGCTCCACAACGGGAGAGGCCACAACAGTGGAGAGACCTGCGTACCGAAAAAAAAAAAAAGAATGACATTCCCCTATGTACATACTTGTGTTATTGCTACACGGATTAAGATAGAACTTTTTCAACATCCCAGGGAGCTCCCTTGTACTCCCTCCTAGTCTGAATCACTATTCTCCTTAAACTAGTTGCTTTTCAGAGAGGTCCCTCATCTTGTTTTTTAAACATTACATAATCAAAGTTATTTGAAATCTTTTATATCTGACTTTTGCTTGTTATTTCTGTAATGCTTATCCATGTTGTTGTTGTGTATGGCAGTTGTTTATTTTTCATTTTGCAGTAGTATTCAATTGTATGAATATAACTCTTTTCAGGGTCCTCTTAATAGACATTTGGGTTCTTTACAGCTTAAATGTGTGACTGTTGTGAACATTATTATTGTACATATTTTTGGATGGACATATGCACTTATTTTTCTGTGAAATTGATGGGTAACAGGTTATGTGTGTGTGTGTGTATGTGTATACAAACATACATACATACACACACATATATATATATATATATATATATATATATACGAGCTTAGCTTTTGTAAATACTGCTAAACGTTTTTCCAAGATATTGAACCAATTAAAACTACTGCTGTTCAGAGTTTGACTTGCTTCACATACCAGCGAACACTGTTGGTGGTCTTTTTCCAAAACATTTTGAAAAACTTAAGCCCATAGCAAAGTTTTAAGGTGGTTTTTCTTTTTCTTTTTCTTTTCAAAATTCAGGTGTGAATAACATGATGTAAAATACAGGGCTGTTAGATGTTCAGTTCGAGTTTTGAAAATTGTATAAGCTTGCTCCAAACAAGATATAGTTAATTACTTTAAAAACTTCCTTGGTGGCCCTTTGCAGTCAGTCCCCCATCCCCTCACCCTTTGCCCCACCAAACCAAAGCACTTTTCTGATTCTGTTACCAGCTATTTATTTTGTCTTTTCTTTACATTTGTGTAAATAGAGTTCTTCTGTCTCCTGACTCTTTTTCATTTGTAGTTTTTGAAATTCATCCATGTTGTTGCAAGATCTGGATGTTGGGTATACTGCTTTGCTACTGGGGTGTCATTGCTTCTAGAACATTCAGTGGACAAAACTAGGAAAATACATTAAAAAAATACACATATCAGCAACTCAGACCCTTTACTGTAAGATTCTTCCTTATTTCCTTCATTCCATATTTCAGACTCTCTTCTCTTTCAGTGAGTATCCTGATTCCCATCAAAAGAGTTTGTTTTTAAATAATTTTAATACTAATTTTAAAGTAATGTCCAGTTACAGAAAATATACTTACTTGAGAAGTAAGTATGATACTAATATTAAGGGCATACAAATGTAAGATACTTAAAGTAATACATATAATGTGTTCTCCAACTAAAATATAGCAAGTTTTAATCTTTATAAGTTAACAGTTTGTATGTTGAGTTTTTATATTTGTATTTTTCTTAGTTTTTAGAGGTGTGAGTATCCTTGAATTTCAGGGAAGATTCAGATCAGTAAGGCTGTAATTTTTATTTGGAAGAAATTTTGTTCTAGTTTTATTTTATCCTTAAATTTCAGCAGGCTATTTTTGAGAGCTACCATATCCTAGTGGCTGAGAGTTTTCGTGTTGGACAGCTAATAAATGGTTTGAGTCCTGGTATTGCCTCATACTAAGTTCATAACCTTTATCAAGTTACTTTATTTCTTTGAGCCTCAATTTCCTCTTCTGTGAAACCTACTTTTACACTTACAAGGTATTATGAGGAATCTCTGCATGTGTGTGTTTATTATTCAGTAATGGTGGTATTTATTACAATAATTAAATATAATGCCTAAATTTTATTTGGTGATATTATATTAAGGGAAAACTAAAGGAAATAGGAGTGGAAAAAATTGTCAATAAAAAACTATAGTAGTTTGCTTCAAGTTGATGCAATACTCCTTAATTGAAAATTTGGTTTTCACAATTAGAATAATTTGCTACATGTTAAATCAGGATATTTGTTACCTTACAGGGGCAAATTATTTTAAAATCTGTTCTTTTCATGGATATTCTGAGAAATATATTACATTAACTGTAATACCCTATGCTAAGTTCAGACTTAAAAAATGTTTAGGTTATTAGAAGTATAGGAGGTACAATTAAATTTTTTGAATGAATGTTCTTTAATAACTCAAAATTCCTATTTATAGGCACTGAAAGATAGCACAGAAGTGGAAATTGTGGATGAGAAAATGAGAAAAAAGATAGAACCAGAAAAATGGCCAATTCCGGGCCCTCCTCCACATAGTGTGCCACAAACAGACTTCTCTCAACTAATTGATTGCCCGGAGTTTGTACCAGGCCAAGCCTTTGGTTCACATACAGGTAACAGCTTTTCTTGTAGAGCAAACAGCATAACAGTGGGCTATTTAGTCCAATTTACCTATCCTTTTTAAAGTTTATATAGATTCATTAGAAAATTAAAGATAACCCAGTGACTTACGATGCTTTAAATTCTATTTGTATTACCTCCCGCAGAAAGTTATAAATTAAATAGGGATTTAAGAATTATGGGAGGAGCTCTGCTCTATTTATTCTTAACTTATCTGTCTACTTTGTCACAAGTGGAGTTTCTCCCTATCTTCTTAATTTTACTAAATGATTATAGATGTATTCTGCCAGTTTTCCCCTTGTAAGATTGGAATAGTCTAAAAATCTTATACTCAAGAGTGGGGGTAGCCTTCCTTTAATTTTTTTCTTATGTGCTTCAACTTTGTCTTGAAATGACAAGATGACCTATATTCTAAATCAGAATTGGGGATCTCTTATGAAGTTATTATAATTACATATTAAAGAATTGGTGGTATTTAGAATTTCCAAAAATTGCGTTAATGTTAAGAAATTTTTCCTGGATCATTTTTAAGACATTCCCTCTTGGGAAAAAATATGTGTGCTTAAACTTTTTTCAGTCAGGGTGATCATCTACTGATGCTCTTGGATGTCATTTGATCGGAATATGCAGAGGAATAGGTGACTCACTGAAATATCATTATAAACATTGGAACAAATCGTCTGCAGAAATGAAAGCGACCAGACTTCTGTGCAAGAATGTCTACTCCCAACTCCTGTGGAGGAGGTTGGGCCAACACTACAATGGAGATAAACACCTTTGTGATGATGATGAAAGACAGACCAGAGGACTGCTGTTGTTTTTATAGGAGCTGCCCATTTGTTTGTAATTAGCCTGGGCTGCATGTGCTACATTTTTTCACGGTGGGAAAGTTAATTATCATTCTGGAAATATTGCAAGATTCTGTCTTTTCCTTCCAGACTTATGTACTTGTGTCCAGATCAATAAAGCAGAAATAGAGAGGCTTGAGTGGAATTTCTCAGATTGTTAGGTCCTTTGCTATTTGATTTGCTCTTCACAGTATAGTGTACATTGTATAATTCACATGTTGTCATAGTGTTTCGCATGGACTATAAGATTTATTAATGTGGACATTAAGGGATAAGAAACTTAAGAAATGAACGAGAGTATTTTTTTTTTTACTCTTCAGAATGTATTTTTGATATACCAGAGTAGGGACCTCCCATCAATAAAGCACTGATGGACAGTCTCACAGATATTTTTATTTAGTGTTTCTTTGATTGTCAGACCTCTGTGCCTCTACACCTAGCAAGCAACTTGGGCAGGTGTTTTAAAAGTTGAAGAACTTCAAGTGACACTTTTTAGGTTTTTTAAAAAAAGAATACAATGTCTGATGGTAAGTTAGATTAAGTTATTGTGTAAACTTGGGGTCCAAGGTGATACTTTTAACCGTCTTATGAACAGGCATTAGGTCAGTTGTTAAATAGAAAATACTTTTTCCACAGGGTAGCTAAGATAGGTCAGTCAAGTTGGTGATGCCTGCCCATTAACCATTTATGCATTATTAATAAAATTACAAGAATAAAATCACAATGTTTGTACATTTTTGTGTTTTTTAAAAAAATATTTACTCATTTATATGCACATACATATTGTCTGAACGAACTTTTTGGCCAACCCAATATAAGTACATGTATTGTGAATACTGTGAAACATACAACTTCATGGTGGAAACATTATTCAAGTTTAAAGAGCAATTAGAGATGATTATATCATAAACTTAAGTAGGTATTTAAAAATTCAATTTCTGTGTTAAAAATAGTAGATACTAATTTCTCTACCTTGTGCCAGATACTGTTCTAATCGTATATACATGAACTATGCATACAAATTTAGTTAATTCTCCCAGTTACTAGTGGTGGTTCCTAGTCTACTTTTAAAGCTTTATTTACTGCATGAATAGAGATGATTCATAGTATTAGGAATAGGGTTCTCTAGAGTTATTGTTTTTTTCATTCCTATAACTTCAATATTAATACTGACAGCCCAAACCTTTTCACTCGTACTAACTTTTTGGATCAGTTGATGACATGTACCACTAAGTTGTAGAGCAGCAGTGTCCAATAGAAATATTACGTTTGCCACACATGTAATCCTAATAATTTTTAATGTAATCCTAATAATTTTTAATAGCATTAAAAGCTGTAAAACAAATGAAATTAATTTTAATATACCCAAATATTATGACATTAATATAAAAATTATGGACCAATGTTATTTTTGTACCAAGTGTTTGAAATCTGCTGTGTATTTTACACTTATCCTGAGCACATTTCAGCACTAGCCACATTTCAAGTGCTTTGTAGCTCCACAAGGCTAGTGGCTATTGTATTGAACAGTGCAGTTTTAGAGCGTTTTCTGTTATGAATCATTATACTTCTTTTTAAAGCAATATAGTAATCTGGTGGTTGAAGCCTGGATCTGTGTGTCCATGGAGAAGATAATAAATCCATCTGATTCTCGTATGTAGTAGATGAAAGTAAAATCTGGGAATACTCTCGCAAACTCACTCCTGGAATGTGCCTTTGCATTTTCATTTAGTAAGTTAGAAGGATTGTTGGTGTTCATTTATTTCAACTTTCTCTCTGTAGTATTCAACTTTGCAATATTTTTAGGGAATTAGCTTTAAGGAGTAAATAATGTTTAGAAGTTTACAGTATAAATTTGTTTTTAAAACACTTTTTGTCCAAAGCAACTTCATATTGCATTATAACTTAAATATTCTTCGACTTCTGGAAAAAAATTTTATAAAGGAATTGATTTGTATTTTATAGAGCATATAATTGCTTTGATTAAAAGTGTGGAGAAAGGCATTTTTAATTCCAGCAGAGTTGTAAAATGTTTTATTACCAGGGCATTGCACTTTAATGATGTGACATTCTAGTCTTCACAGTATTCACTGTGAGCCAAGGGCCAAACTGCTTTTAGGTAAACCTTGTTAGGCAAAGGAGATGAGAAAAGTATGAGTATTGGCCGCCTTAGTATAGATCCTAGCAGAACAATGAAGGATTGATTTTGCCTTGAATAAAATGCGAATTTGCTTAGCAGCATTTAAGATTCCTTAATTTCATTACGATTAATGAATCTAAGGTTTCACAGAGAATTGACTCCCAAATAGATGTATTGTCATAATTAGTAAGTGACTTGCATTGATATCCTTGAGAAGTTTGAATGAATGTGTCTGCATAAGGGTTGATAACATTCCTGTTATTATTCATTGGCTTCACTCGAATACATCTTACCAAGCCCTTTGGGTTTGAAAATCATTGAAAGATTATAATTGAGATTGATTTATCATGTTTTTGTGAAGAAAGAAAACACCCAAGTAAAGAAAAAATGTGTGTTATAAGTAAGAAAACCACTATTTTAACTGTAGAACTAACTTAAAATTTTAGAGTCTGCCCCAAATTCTCCAAGGATTGGAAGTCCACTGAGCCCAAAGAAAAACAGTGAAACAAGTAATCTTCAAGCAATGTCTAGAGATTTGTCTGCCAGTTTGCCCGACTTTGACTCAGAACCTTGGATAGAAGTAAAAAAGAGACATCGTCCATCCCCAGTGAAATTGAAGGTAAGTTGTTATGACCCAGGTGAAGTGTGATATATTTTTTTTAGAAATTTTTAAAAAATATTTATTTATTTATTTTTGGCTGTGTTGGGTCTTCGTTGCTGTGCGTGGGCTTTCTCTAGTTGCGTCGAGTGGGGGCTACTCTTCGTTGCGGTGCACGGGCTTCTCAATGTGGTAGCTTCTCTTGTTGCAGAGCCTGGGCTCTAGGTGTGTGGGCTCAGTAGTTGTGGCTCACAGGCTCTAGAGCACAGACTCAGTCGTTGTGGTGCACGGGCTTAGTTGCTCTGCGGCATGTGGGATCTTCCCAGACCAGGGCTCAAACCCGTGTCCCCTGCATTGGCAGCCGGATTCTTAACCACTGCTACAGCAGGGAATTCCGAAGTGTGATATATTCTGAGTGGAGTGTAAGGCCACTGTTTTTGAGGTACATATATAAATTTGGAAAAGTTTTAAGAAAAATGGTAAAAATTGGAACCATTGCCCTTCGGTAAAGCTTATGGGTTACTAAGTAGTTGAAAATAAATAATATTGTGTCATTTTTAAAAATTTATCTTATTTCTGAATATGATTTAAGAATATTTCACTTTAACTTTTTTTACTTGAAATTAATTTATATTTGAATAATATTTCAGTTTTGTTAAAGCTGAGAAAATTTTTCTAAATTTTGAATTTATAACTGCCATATTATTTGTAACCTTGTTAATTATTTGTAAAATTCTTTTACATGTAATTACTTGTAAACGATACATGTCTGGTTTATATATATGTTTAGGTGATTGTACACCAAAATAAGAAAGGAAAAGAGAATAAATTTCTTGGGGGCACACAAGGGAATGAGATCATGGTTAGGGAACAATAGGAGAGTTTCTTGTTGTAGATCTGCTGTATTTTTGGCTGGTGGTTGGATTCATGAACTTCAAATGTGATAAAAATTGTTCTGATCTAAACCACAAACACAGAGTACAAGTAAAATGGAAATCCTAGTAAGACGGATGGGTAGCATCAGTGTTTATCTTGTGATAGTCTACTATAGTTTTACAGTATGTTAACATTGGAGGAAACTGAGTAAAAAGTACATGAGATTTCTATTTTCTTTTTTTTTGACCGTGCTGCGCAGCATGTGGGATCTTAGTTCCCCGACCAGGGATTGAACCAGTGCCCCCTGCATTGGGAGTGTGGAATCTTAACCACTGGACCGCCAGCGAAGTCCTCGAGATTTTTATTTCTTATAACTGTACGTGAATGTACAACTATCTCAAAGTAAAAAAGTTTACTAAAAATAAACTTGGAAGTATTCAAATAATTTCAATATTCAAAGTAAGCTCTAAAAGGAATAGGTCACTAAAAATAATTGGGCCCAGTTGTGGGAAGAATGAAGAAGGCTATCATATTACAGATTATTATGAGTAAAGCTCTTTATTTCTAAGATAAAAGGGTGAAGAAAGGAAGCACGAAGGATTTAAGCATGGTTCTTAATTGGAGGAATGGAGAGGGCTTTGATGGTTTTACCTCAGCATAGGATGTTTGGCAATGTCTGGAGACAATTTTTTTTAATAAGTAGATAAATTTATTTTTTAATTTATTAATTTATTTATTTATGGCTGTGTTGGGTCTTCATTGCTGTGCGCGGGCTTTCTCTAGGTGCGGCAGGCAGGGGCTACTCTTCGTTGTGGTGCGCGGGCTTCTTTCTCATTGCTGTGGTCTCTCTTGTTGCAGAGCACAGGCTCTAGGCACACAAGCTTCAGTAGTTGCAGCATGCGGGCTCAGTAGTTGTGGCATGTGGGCTCTAGAGCTCAGGCTCAGTAGTTGGGGCACATGGGCTTAGTTGCTCCACAGCATGTGGGATCTTCCCAGACCAGGGCTTGAACCCGTGTCCCCTGCATTGGCAGGCGGATTCTTAATCACTGCGCCACCGGGGAAGCCCCTGGAGACAATTTTTGGTTGTTAAAACTGAAAGAGTGCTTCTGCATCTTGTGAATGAAGGCCAGGGATGCTGCTAAACATCCTACAGTGCACAGGACAGCCACCCACCCCACCCCCTGCCACCACACACACACCCTAAGGAACTATCAAGCCCAACATGTCAGTAATGCTGAGTTTGAAACCCTGATTAAAGATAACTTTTTAATTTTTTTATTTACCATTAAAAAAAATTGAAGTACAGTTTATTTACAATGTTGTGTTAGCTTCAAGTGGTACAGCAAAGTGGTTCAGTTATACATATATGTATATCTGTATGTACCTATTTTGCAGATTTTTTCCATTATAGGCTATTACAAGATATTGAATATACTTCCCTGTGCTCTACAGTAGGTCCTTGTTGTTTATTTTATACATAGTGGTGTGTGTATGTTAATTCCACACTTCTGATTTACACCCCCCCGACTATCCTGTAGTAACCATAAGTTTTCTATGTCTGTGAGTCTATTTCTGTTTTGTAAATAAGATAAGTTTTTACTTAGCAATGGTAGTTAAACACATCATACTAAAATGTTAACAAGAGGTTTTCTTCCTTGGGGCATTTTAAAAACCCAGAGCAGCTTCTCAAAATAAGATTTTCTAAAGATCCTGTTTAATTTGTATATTTGTCATGGCAAACCTGGATAATGAGGGAGGATCATATCCTGGGCTCATTGACAGTAACTTGAACCATATTTCATTTATACCAAAATCTATGTTTTTTCCTTCATGTTAAAAAAAAAACCTCCACATTTAAACATTTCTTTTAAAATAATATCTTAAAATTGATAGCATTTTTGATTTGATGAAAACAGTTTTTGCAAGGGTTAGTTGGATTTTACTGCATAGGGCCAGCAAATTGGTCATGGAGTGTGGTTTTCAAAATGGAAAGAGAATTGTATATCTAGGACCTTACAGTTTCATGGCCAAATAATATTGGTACCATTAGTAAGACCTGAAATGTATTCTAGTACTACAGAGTGAAGGATTGGCCTGGAGGAAAGATGACTGTAGGTTCATCAGAGATACCTGCTGAGGTAGGTTAGTTATTGACAACATACTTTTATTTATGTATGTATGTATGATATTTCAGAGATACCTGCTGAGGTAGGTTAGTTATTGGCAACATACAACATGTATGTATGTATGTACGTATGTATGTATGTATCTACCTACCTACCTATCTGTGCTGGGTCTTAGTTGCAGTAAGTGGGATCTTCACTCTTCGTCGCATTATGCAGGATCTTTAGTTGCGGCATGCTGGATCTAGTTCCCTGACAAGGGATCGAACCTGGGCCCACTACACTGGGAGCATGGAGTCTTAGCCACTGGACCACCAGGGAAGTCCTGTCAACATACTTTTTAAAAAATGATCTTTTAAAAATAGACGTTCTAGAGTGGGTATAGAAATCTTGGTCAGATTTCATTTTCCCCTAGAAATCTTTTTTTTAAATTAATTTTTATTGGAGTATAGTTGCTTTACAATGTTGTATTAGCTTCTACTGCACAGCAAAATGAATCAGCCATACATATACATATATCCCCTCCATTTAGGACACTACCGTGCATTAAGTAGAGTACCCCGTGCTATACAGTATGTTCCCATCAGTTGTCTTTTTTTTTTTTTTTTTTTTTTGCGGTACGTGGGCCTCTCACTGTTGTGGCCTCTCCCGTCACGGAGCACAGGCTCCGGACACGCAGGCTCAGCGGCCATGGCTCACAGGCCTAGCCACTCCACGGCATGTGGGATCCTCCCAGACCAGGGCACAAACCCGTGTCCCCTGAATCGGCAGGCAGACTCTCAACCACTGCGCCATCAGGGAAGCCCCAGTTGTCTATTTTATACATAGTATCAATAGTGTATATGTGTCAATCCCAATCTCCCGATTCCTCCCACCCCATCCGTTTCCCCCTTGGTATCCATACATTTGTTCTCTAAGTCTGTGTGTCTATTTCTGCTTGGCAGTTAAGGTCATCTATACCATTTTTCTAAATTCCACATACATGCATTAATATACGATATATGTTTTTCTCTTTCTGACATCACTCTGTGTGACACTCTCTAGGTCCATCCACGTCTCTACAAATGACCCAGTTTTGTTCCTTTTTATGGCTGAGTGATATTCCATTGTATACACGTACCACATTTTTTTTCAATTTTTGAATTTTATTTTATATTTTTATACAGAAGGTTCTTATTAGTTATCCATTTTATACATATTAGTGTATATATGTCAATCCCAATCTCCCAATTCATCACACCACCACCACCACCCCCCTCCACGTTTCCCCCTTGGTGTCCATACGTTTGTTCTCTACATCTGTGTCTCAATTGCTACCCTGCAAACCGGTTCACCTGTACCATTTTTCTAGGTTCCACATGTATGTGTTAATATATGATATTTGTTTTTCTCTTTCCGACTTACTTCACTCTGAGTGACACTCTCTAGGTCCATCCACATCTCTACAAATGACCCAATTTCATTCCTTTTTATGGCTGAATAATATTCCATTGTATCCATATACCACATCTTCTTAAACCAGTTGTCTGTTGATGGGCATTTGGTTGTTTCCATGTCTTGGCTGTTGTAAATAGTGCTGCTGTGAACATTGGGGTGCAAGTATCTTTTCAAATTAGAGTTTTCATCTTTTCCAGATATATGCCCAGGTGTGGGATTGCTGGATCATATGGTAGCTCTATTTTTAGTTTTTTTAAGGAACCTCCATACTGTTTTCCATAGTGACTGAATCAGGTTACATTCCCACCGGCAGTGTAAGAGGGTTCACTTTTCTCCACACCCTCTCCAGCATTTATTGTTTGTAGATTTTTTGATGATGGCTATTCTGACTGGTGTCATTGTAGTTTTGATTTGCATTTCTGTAATAATTAGTGATGTTGAGCATCTTTTCATGTGTGTGTTGGCCATCTGTATGTCTTCTTTGGAGAAATGTCTATTTAGGTCTTCCACCCATTTTTGATTGGGTTGTTCAGAGATGCATGAGCTGCTTATATATTTTGGAGATTAATTCTTTGTCAGTTGCTTCATTTGCAAATATTTTCTCCCATTCTGAGTGTTGTCTTTTCATCTTATTTATGGTTTCCTTTGCTGTGCAAAAGCTTTTAAGTTTAATTAGAGGTCCCATTTGTTTCCCCTAGAAATCTGAGAACATTTTTCCACTGTCATCTTGGTCAGTTTTCAAAACTCTTGTGAAATTCAGTCCCTTCAGATTGTGTCAAGTGATTTTTTTTTACTGAAAGCTTTTAAGATCATTTCTTCATCCCCACTCTCAAAATTTCAGATGATATACCCTGGAGTTGGTCTACTTTTATTCATTATGCTAGTATTTATGTCCTTTAAAGACTTTCTCTTTGGGGCTTGATGATTGTCTCTTAATATCTGGTGATCTTTGGTTGATGGTTTATATTAGTATTGGTATATTGGTACAGATTTCTCTTCTGTATGGCCTTATAGATCTGCTCATCCAGAGGACCATTTTCCTGAATGTGAGGTATGATTGCACACTCCTGGTTAAGTGTAAAGGTCCTATGGACTTGGATTTCTAGACTTAGGCAGAGCAGAGTTGGGCTGGCTTTGGATCTCCAAAATTGCTAAAATAAGGAGTACTTTTTTATGGGAGGTAGAATTTGTTAGTGTATTTCATTCATTGGTAAAATTACCTTATTTTTTTCCCCGTTTTGTTTTAGAACTTTAGAATAATACTAGGATGTGTTCAGCCTCTCTGTAGCTCCAGCACCTAAAATATGAGCCCTCCCTTGGCAAATGTTTAACTTTGTTTAGAAAGCGATTCTTGGGCTTTTAGTTGGGGGCAGACTTTATAATAAAGCTTTGTATTCTCGAATAAGGGCGTGGGGCCAACTGTCCTGTAGTTAGTTTTCCAGGTACCTATTTTGATTGCTGTCACATAGTCCTTTCCTGCTCTTTGTACCTACCATCTCAAAACTTTTTAGGACCCCAGTGGGATCAATGGTGTCTGCCTTCCCTGTAGCCTTCCTTTTTTTTAAAAAAAATAATAATAATATTTATTTATTTAGGCTCTGCGGAGTCTTAGTTGCGGCATGTGGGATCTTCATTGCAGCACACGGGATCTTCATCGCGGCATGTGGGATCTTTTTAATTGCAGCATGCGCACTTTTTAGTTGCGGCATGCGTGTGGTATCTAGTTCCCCAGCCAGGGCTCAAACCTAGGCCCCCTGCATTGAGAGTGCGGAGTCTTACCCACTGGACCACCAAGGAAGGTCCCAGCCTTCCTTGATATGGGTTTTAGATTTCTATTTCCTCTAGTCATGTTTATTGTTAATACAATTCCATTTGCTTTCTGCTTTCCAGAAAATTATAAAAATTTCTGATCTTCTGATAGTTATACTTGTTTTCTTATTGACAAATTATGGTATTAATATAATTGTGAGGTAAAAAGGGTTGAGACTAGGGAAGATTGTTGAATCTGGAAGTCAGAAGACCCTGGTTGTTCTGGGAATTCCCAGTGGTTAGGGCTCTGTGCTTCCACTGCAGGGGGTGTGGGTTCAATCCCTGGTTGGGGAAGTAGGATCCCACATGACATGCAGTGCAGCCAAAAAAAAAAAACAAAAAAACAAAAAAAGTCCTTGGTTGTTGTAGTCCGAACTAATTCTGCAATTGTGGACAAACAACGTCACATTTCTAGGCCTTTTTTTCCCTCATCTGTAAAACAAGTTGGTAGGTACTAAGGACCATTCTAACTCTAAAAGGGTCTTTAATATAATCCTTCTTTTTTCAGCTTTGTGGGGTTTTTTAATCTTAAACTGATTGTTTAGCAGTTACTTTATATTTATTGTCCTGGAATAATACTGGTGTGATTTTCTTTTACAGTTTGACTGCTAATCTAGTTATTGTGCATACAGTTTTTTTTGTTTGTTTGTTTGTTTTTTTTTTTTTTTTTTTGTGCTAGGCGGGCCTCTCACTGTTGTGGCCTCTCCCGTTGCGGGGCACAGGCTCCGGAGGCGCAGGCTCAGCGGCCATGGCTTATGGGCCCAGCCGCTCCGCGGCATGTGGGATCTTCCCGGACCGGGGCACGAACCCGTGTCCCCTGCATCGGCAGGCGGACTCTCAACCACTGCGCCACCAGGGAAGCCCCTGTGCATACAGTTTTGATATTACTTACATTAACATTGTTATGTGACATTTATTATAAAAGTGATAACAATGTTTTTATATAAAATACCAATTTCTTCCTTCAGGAATCACCACTTCTATCTGAAGAGGCATCAAATCAACTATATCTTCCAGATGAACAAGAACAAGAAGAACTTGATTTTTTATTTGATGAAGAGATGGAACAAATAGAAGGGCGAAAAAACACATTTACTAATTGGTCTGATAATGATTCAGATTATGAAATTGATGACCAGGATTTAAACAAGATTTTGATTGTAACTCAGACACCACCTTACATGAGAAAGCATCCTGGAGGAGATCGAACAGGCAACCACATGTCTCGGGCAAAAATTACATCTGAACTTGCTAAAGTTATCAATGATGGCTTATATTATTATGAGCAGGATTTGTTGATGGAAGAAGATGAAAACAAACACACAGCCATAAAGGTAATTGTTTCTGACCAACATCTTTCTGTTGATACTATGTTTTGATTGCACGTTGCTGCTTATGTTTTCCTAAACTTGAGGGTTTATTTTATGAAATTTTGAATATAAATAAATTATATTTAATTTGAAAAATTCCTGGAAATATATCTGATATTCACAACCTGAAAAATTATTTTATTAAAATGACAGTGAAATAAGTGCTTTAATTACAAAAAAAATTATTAGCACTCACTGATTAAAAACCCTTTTTTCAGGTGAAAATAATAAGGTGGCCTTTTCTTATAAGAAGGAATAAAGTCTAAAGTTATGGGCAGGCTTAGTTTATATGCTCTTTCCTTTCCTGGCTATAATCACCCTAGCTATGTGAGCAGGGCTTCACAAAGGAGTTATTTTTTTGTTGCCCCTTGTGTCCTTCTCACCTTAGTCTGCACTGCATGTTCTGTGGTTGTAGAACTGGTTGTTGACAAGTATAGAAGATTAAACTGGCTGATTGTTTCTCCTTGTCCAATCATAACTTAGTTGCTGGGAGTGGTGTTTGAAACCTTGTTCCAATTTTTTACCTTCTTGCATTTCACCCCACCTCCTGGTACCTATCCCAGTTATAAAGGTACAATAAGAGAGTGCCAGAGTAGTCTACTGGCTATCTGCATTCCTTTTATATGACTTTTAATGGTATAGATAGGAATTTAAAAGGATCTTTTTCTGCCATTCAATTGATCAGAAAACCCCCCTAAAATTAAATATTTGTTTGGGGGATAGAGTAATGAGGGAAGAGTTGTATAAGTATAATATGCCAAATAGGAAAGAGATCTTGGTCAGAATACAGTTCTAGAAAGAAAAGCCAGCCAACTTGTGGTTGGAAAGAAGGGACTGGCTGGCTGTGGAGCTCCATATCATCAATAAGTGTGCTTTCCTTCTTGAGTCTTCATTTCTTTTCTTCCTGGAATTTCACCATCACTACTTTTATCCTCTTCTCTAGCCCCTGCCTTTTTGGAGATCCTGCCTCAGGATATGGTAGCTTGTCAGTGACTTAGAGCCTGAGCAGTTCTCTCTGTCCTACTGCTATGGGAAAGGAAGTGTGTTTTTATAAAGTTTCTTGGTTGAAAGCCTTTCCTTGTGTAAGGGTTGTTACTCTATTTGTGATACTTAAGTTCTATAAGTAACCTCTAACTTAAATCCTTTTGGGAACAAAAAGAGATAGAAAATAAACTACTAATAGGTTAAAATTGCACTACCTCCATTCCCTGTCCCTCTACACTGCTTTGTTCTTCACCATATTGCACTTATTTCTTTTTTGTTTCCATCTCATGAATGTAAGATCTATGAGGATAGGGATTTTTGTCTTGTTTTGTACACTGCTGTATCTCCAGCTACAACAGTTCCTGGCAAAAAGTAGTGCTCAATTCATATTTGTTAAAATGGATAAATGAATTACAGATTAAACATTATGAACTCACCAGGGAAACCTAACCTCTGTGTATAATATTGGTTCTGTGGGAAAATATTTTCAGAGTGCCAAATAACGAACTTTCAAGTCACCTTGAGAAACATATCCTGTTGATAGATGATTATTTGCTTTAAAGTGTAGACAACGATAATTTAATTAACTCATCTATTGCCTTAGCCATTAAATATTAGTCTGGGGAAAGTAATCTTGGCTATATGACTCTTAAGCATTATGGGTGTGCTCGTAATTATGTCTTATCTGATCCCTTGGTACACTCCGGTTATTTAATTTATTTCCTTTGTTTCTAATTCTGTGCTCAACATATAATTTCTCATTAGAATTGTACTTTTTCTGAGGGTCTGTTTAGAGGGAGAGGAATCAATTATTTAATATATATTAAACTCCTACTGTGTGTGTGACACTGTGTTAGGTCCTGGGCATGGAAGGGGGGAACATAACAGTAGGATCTCTACATGCCTGGTTCTTACAAATAATTGGGGTGATAGACATTAAAATAAGCTGCAATAAGTACTTGATCACAAATTATGATAAATGTGAAAAGAACAAGATGCTATTGGATTAGGCTGTAAGGGAATGCCTGTGAGAAAGTCACAGTCACAGTTTTAGTAAGATAGGAACTATGAGTAAGAGTGAACCATGCAAATAACAGATAAACCATATTCTAGGAAAAGGGACTAGCAGGTGTAAGGATCTGAGATGGGAAAGAATTTGGTATATTTGAGGAACTGAAAAAAGGTCTGTTGATAGTATTTATGAAAGAGAACAGTTATAGATATATAGACATGCATCTGATCTTAGAAGGTAACATGTGGGCCATGTTAAATAGTTTGGAACTTACCTAAAGTTCAGATGCAGTACCTTGAAGAATTTTATACAGGCCAACAGGATGTGATCTAATTTTTATTTTTAAAGTATCACTGGTTACTATGGCAGAGAACAGATTAGATGGGGACAAGAGTGGCAGAAGAAATCCAGTTGGGAGGCTATTAAAGTAGTCCAGGAGAGCTATGTTGGTAATTTAAGATAAATTGGTGGCAGAGGAAATGTAGAATTTAGAAGACCCAGGTCTGAGCCCTGAGGAGTGATCATTTAGGAGGTGTATAGGAAACTGGTGTGGAAGCCAAACACTGTCTTCAAGAGGAAAGAACAATCAGATGTGTCAGAAGCTGGACAGATTGAGTTTAGGTGTAAATGAAAAGAATGCCAAATTGGTAGGGTTGTTTGTTGACCATTTCTGACTTTGTGAAGGGAGTTTTGCTGAATCCAGAAGCTGTGTTGAACTGTACCAAAGAGTAGGTGTAGGCCTTCTGTTTCTGACGTGTCCTTATTACTGAAGACAACTAAAATGGCCTTTTAATAAATGAGAAAATATCTACTTAAAATCCTTGAAGATCTACAAGGTAAGGTAAGTTATTATCAGAATAAAACCATAGAGAAGTAGAGTGTTGAAACCAGTTTTGCCTGGGAGACCATTTTGGAATTTGGGTAGTTTGAGAAGTTCAGCTTTGCAAAAGCTACCCAAAATATAGGGGTTAAAGACAAACCCATGGCCCAGTCAAAGTCAGGGATTCCAACAGGAGTCCTTTTCCCATTGAATTGGTACCTAAGGAAAATACCCTAGGGAAAGAGAACTTAACTGCTTTCTCATCTCCGCCTCTATGGGACCACAAAGCATATTTCCTTAGTTGTGCTAAGCAGAATTAGGAGAAAAAAATTGGCTTAGAAGCTATAATCATGCAACCCAAATTCACACTATATGTGTGACTAGAGTAACTACTAGTCATAAATTTAAAGTGATTGTGGCCTGTTTATTTCCCAGAAATTAGCAGAAGCAAATCTAACTTTTTTGTGAAGACATTCACCTTTATCCTAGGCCTCAAAGAATTTACTCAAATTATTTTGTAATGAAAGTGAGCAGCTAGGGCTTCCTGGTTAAGAAACCGCCTGCCAGTGCAGGGGACATGGGTTTGAGCCCTGGTCCATGAGATCCCACATGCCACAGAGCAACTAAGCCCATGAACTACAACTACTGAACCTGCGCTCTAGAGCCTGCGAGCCACAGCAACTGAGCCCACGTACTGCAGCTACTGAAGCCTGCTTGCCTAGAGCCTGTGCTCCACAACAAGAGAAGCCACCGTAATGAGAAGCCCACGCACCGCAATGAAGAGTAGCCCCTGCTCACTGCAGCTAGAAAAAGCCCAAGCACAGCAACAAAGACCCAATGCAGCCAAAAATAAATAAATTAATTAATTAATTAAAAAAGAAAAGAGAGTGAGCAGCTCACAAAGTTAACAAGCAAACAAGGAAATAAGGTACTGCATGTGAGAATGAGCAAAAGTAACAGACAGTAAGACCATACCCTGAAAAATTTTAGATAGTAGGATTATTAAACATAGTATAGAGTAACTTTGCTTACTGTGTTTAAAGAAAAATATCTGCAGGGAAAAATAAATTCTAAAGAATAACCTTTCTAGAACTTCTGGAATAAAAACAGTTAAGACTGAAATTAAGAACTCAGTTAATTGAAGAGATTAACAACAGATTAGATACAATTAAAGAAACAGTGAATTGGAAGACAGTTTACAAGAAGCTATTCAGAAATCACCATAGAGAGATAAAGAGATAGAATATATGAAAGAAGGTATAGAATGGTATTGTAGACAGTCTTTGCTATTACTTGGTATATTTCAAATCAAGTTGTATAATTTAACATCTAGTGGATTTTATTATAAATCTTTTTATTTTTGAGAAAAGTAAAAAGCAAGTGGAATATAGAGTGATAAACATGGTCTAAGATAGATATTTATTCAGAGTTCCAGAAGGAAAAGAGAGAAAATGGGACAGAGTCAGTATTTTAATAGGTAATACCTCGGACTTCTTCTGAACTGCAGAGAGGTACCAGAGTAGAGCAGCCAGGGAAGAAAGGCGGTTACTTTCAGAGAAAGAAGAGTGACTGGACAGCTAACTGATAGCTGACTTCTCACCAGTAACATTTGAATGCAACAGACAGTGGAACAGTGGTGTTGATATAACATGGGAAAATAACTACCAACCTATAATTGTGTGCCTTGCAAAAGTATCTTTCAAGTAAGAGAGTGAAATATAATGAGAGAAATTGCAGTTTGTCAAAGGAATTTCCAAAATTGGAATAAAAGTGAATCCAGGTGCCAGAGATACAGAAAGGAGTATAGAGCAAAGCAAGAGAAAAATATGTGAATAAATCTGAATAAATATTAACTGTATAAAACAATAACTGTGTCTCACAGATCTAATATAACATTAACACAAACTGGAAGAGAGCAATAAATGAATTGTATTTAAAGGTACTTTTGTGTTTGGAAAGAAGATAATTGATTATTTTCAGTTTTAAAAGTTTTCATTTTGCCATTTGAAGGATACCCATTTAAAAATAAGATTAGAAGGAATAATCTTGAAACTAGGAGAAAGGGAAAATGTGGAATAAGACAAGAATAAAGGTGAAGGAATCTTCCAGCACAAAAATGAGGTAGTAAATTGAAACCCAAATATTTAAGTAGCAAAAATGAATATTGTCAGAATATATGCAAATACAACCAGTTATGTTATTTACATGTGACACATCAAAAAGATAAGGAAGCCAAAAGATTGAAATTAAAAGACTGAAAAAATACATACTATAAAATAGTAATAATCCAAAATCAATCTACAGATTCAGTGTAGTCCCTATCAGTATCCTAACTGGCTTCTTTGCAGAAATTGACAAGCTGATCTGAAATTCATATGTAAATTCAAGGGACCCGGAATAGCCAAAACAGTCTTGAAAGAGAACAAAGTTGAAGGATTCATACACAGTCCTTACATTAAGGCAGTGTTGATACTAGTATAAGGATAGACATACAGATCAATGGAAGAGAATTGAGAGTTGGGAAATACACCTATGTGTCTGTGGTCAACCAGCTTCCAGCAAAGGTGCCTAAAAAGCCATTCAATAGGGAAAGAATAGTCTTTTCAACAAATGGTCTTGGGACAAGTAGATATCCACATACAGAAGTATAAATTAGACACCACCCTAACTCACCATGCCCAAAAATTAATTCAAAATAAATTAAACACATAAATACAAGAGCAAAAACTGCAAAGCTCTTGGAGGAAAACATAGAAGAAAATCTTTGACTTTGTATTTGACAGTGGTTTCTTATATGACACCAATAACACAAACAACAGGAGGAAAAAATAATTTTGATATTATCAAAACATTTAAAATTTTGTACTTAAAGGACACCAGAAGATGGACCCCCCAAAAAAACCCATTTACATTAGCACCCCCCAAAATGAATTAACTGAGGTATAAATCTAAGAAAATATGTACAAGGTCTGTGTGAGGAATACCATAACTCTGATGAAAGAAATCAAAGAACTAAATAAATGAGAGAGATTCTGTATTCATACACAGGAAGAGAGACTCAATATTTTCAGTTTTCCCAAATTGATCTATAGATCCAGTGCAATCCCAATCAAGATTCTAGGAATTTATTTTGTGGATATTGACCAACTGATTCTAAAATTTTATGGACAGGCAAAAGACCCAGAATAGCCCATACAATATTGAAGGAGAAGATAAGTCAGAGGACTGACAATATCCAACTTCAAGAGTTACTATAATGCTATGGTGATCAAGACAGTGTGATATTGGTGAAATAACAGACAAATAGATCAATGGAACAGAATAGAGAACCCAGAAATGACCTCTGAAAACAAGCTGATCTTTGGCAAAGGAGCAAAGGCAATAAAATGGAGAACATAGAGTCTTTTCAACAAATTGTGATGGAACAACTGGACATCCACATGAAAAAAAAATGAATCTAGACACAGACCTTACTCCCTTCACAAAAATTAACTAAAAATGGATCACAGGCTGAAATAAACACAAAACGATAAAACTCCTAGAAACTAATATAAGATAAAATCTGGATGATCTTGGGTTGAGCAATGACTTTTAATAAGTTGGATTTCATTAAAATGAAAAATTTTTGCTATGTGAATGGCACTGTCAAGAATTAGAAGCCAAGCTGTGGAATGGTAGAAAATATCTGTAAAACACACATCTGATAAAGGACTATAATCCAAGATATACAAAGAACTCTTAAAATCAACAATATGAAAACAACCTGAATAAAAAATGGACCAAAGATCTGAACAGACATCTCAACAAAGAAGATATACAAATGGCAAATAAAAATACAAAAAGATACTCCACATCCATATATCATCAGGGAATTGGAAAGTAAGACAACAGTGAGATTCTACTACACATCTATTAGAATGGCCAATATCTAGAACACTGACAACACTAATAAATGCTTCTGAGAATGTGGAGTAACCCTCATTCATTGGAGGTAGGAATGCAAAATGGTACAGCCACCTTGGAAGACAGTTTGGAAGTTTCTTACAAAACTAAACATACTCTTACCATACAGTCTAGATTGTGGACAATCTTTTGTCCACACAAAAACCTGCACATGGATGTTTAAAGCAGCTTTATTCATAATTGCCAAAACTTGGAAGCAACCAGGACATCCTCCAGTAGGCAGATGGATAAATAAACTGTGGTATATCCAGACAATGAAATATTATTTAGTGGTAAAAAGAAACGAGCTATCAGACCATGAAAAGACATGCAGGAACCTTAAATGCATGTTACTAAATGAAAAGGTCCAATCTGAAAAGGCTACATACTGGGTGATTCCAGTTAGTCAATGTTCTGGAAAAGGAAAATGATGGAGATAATAAAACTAGTGGTTTCTAAGGGTTGGGGGGAGGGAGGAATAAATAGGCAGAACAGACGATTTTTAGGGCAGTGAGATTTTTTTTGGTATGATAATATTATAATGATGGATATGTCATTATCCATCCATATATCAAAACCCATGGGAAGTACAACACTGAGTGAAACCTATGTAAATTATGGACTTTTGGTGATGTGTCATTGTAGGTTCACTGATTGTAACAAATGCAACACTTGGTGTAGGTTGTTGATAGTGGGCACGCTGTTTGTGGGAGAGGTTATAGGGTATATGAGGCCTCTAGCTTCATATAATTTTGCTGTGAAGGTAAAACTGTTCTAAAACATAGTGTGTACTGAAAAAAACAGGTTAGGAGAAAATATTTGCAAATCATATTTAATAAAGGAGTTGCATTTTTAATATGTAAAAAACTGTTACAGCTCAATAATAAAAGGGCAAATAACCCAGTTATAAAATGAGCAAAGAAAATGAATAGATATTTCTCTAAAGAAGATATACAAATGGCCAATAAGCCCATGGAAACTTAGTTGACATCATTAGCCATCAGGGAAGTGAAGTGAAAAATCATGATCACAATGAGATGCCACCCATACCTACTAGGATGACCACAATAAATAATATATACTCACAATTGCTGGTGATGATGGGGGAAATATGAATCCTCATGGACTACTGGTAAGGATGTAAAATGGTCCAACTGTTTTGGAAAGCAATTTGGCAGTTCTCAAAATGTTAAACAGAGTTATTATATGACCCAGGAATGCCACTCCTAGGTATATACATGAGAGAAATGACAACATATGTCCACACAAAAACTTGTACACAAGTCTTCCTTGCAGCATTATGAAAGTGGAAAGAACTCAAATGTTCGTCAGCTGATGAATGGATAAATAAAAGGTGGTATAGCCATATAATGGAATATTATTTGGCAATAGAAAAAAGTGAATTTACTGATACATGCTATATGGAAACATCATGCTAAGTAAAAGAAACCAGTCACAAGGTACCACATATTATATGATTCTGTTTATCTGAAATGTCCAGAACAGAGAGAAATTAGATTGGTGGCTACCTGAGGTGGGGTTTGGGATGGGTGGAGAAAATAGTGACTGCTAGTGGGTACTGGGTTTCTTTTTGGAGTGATGAAAATGCTGTAATATTGATTGTGATGATGGTTGCATGTATAAACTAAAAACAGTTGTACACTGGGGTAGATTGTACCGCATGTGAATTATATCTTAATAAAATGATTTTTAAACAAGTAAAAGGAAAGACATCCTGTGTACATGGATTGGAAGTCAGTACTACCCAAAGTGATCTACAGATTCAGTGCAATCCCTATCAAAGTTCCAATGGCATTTTTTGCAGAAATAGGATAATGGATAATGAAATTTATATGGAATCTCATGGGACCCTGAAGAACCAAAAACAATCTTTAAAAAGAAGAAATAAAGTTGGAAATCTCACGCTGCTGATTTCAAAACATACTGCAAAACTACTGTAATGAAAACAGTGTGTTGCTGGCATAAAGATAGACATAGACAAATGGAATTATAGAGCCCAGAACTTGAATGCCAAGACCACTCAGTGGGGAAAGGACAACTTCTTCAACAAATGGTGTTGGGGAAACTGAGTATTCACATACGAAAAAATGAAGATGGACCCTTACTTTAACACCATATGCATAAAAATTTTAAAGACTTCAACCTAAAACCCAAAACTCTTAGAAGAAAACATAGGAGTGAAGCCTCATGACATTTGATTCAGCAGTGATTTCTTGGATATAACACCAAAAGCACATGTTAAAAAAAATAGACAAGTTGGAATTCATGAAAATCAGAAGCTTATGTGTATTAACAGACACAAAACAGGGTGAACAGACAGCCTGCAAAATAGGACAAAATATTTGCTTATCGTAACTGATAAGGTGTTAATATTCTTGAATATATAAAGAAACCCAACAACTCAACAAAATAACTCAATTTAGAAAATGGACAAAGGACTCGAATAGACATTTTTCCAAAGGTGATATACAAATGGCCAATAAGCACATGAAAGTATGCTCAACATCATTACTCATTAGAGAAATGCAAATCAAAATCAAATGAGTTATCACCTCAAACTCATTAGGATGACTACTTTCAAAATAAAAAGCAAAACAGAAAATAACATTTGTTGGAGAGGCTGTGGAGAAATTGAAACCTTGCATTGGTGTTGGAAACATAAAATAGTATAGCTGCTATGGGAAACAGTATGGCAGTTAGAAAACTAAAGAGTTATTTGCATGTTTATAGCAGCAGTATTCACAGTAGCTAAAAAGTGAAAAAAACACAAATGTCCATTATCAGATGAATGGATAAACAAAATGGTGGTGTTTATGGGCGATGGAATATTATTCAGCTTTCAGAAGAATGGGAATCTGTCACATGGTACATACATCACTGATAGTCTTTCAGGACATGATAAATGAAATAAGCAAGTCCCAAAGACATAGTGTATGATTCCACTTATATGAAGTAGGAAAGTATTAAAATTCATGGAAACAGTGGTGGTTATGGGGTGGGGGGAAATGGGGAGTTTTAATGGGATAGAGTTTCAGTTTTGCTTAATAAAAAAATTTGGATATCTGTTACACAGCAATGTGGGTATCCTTAGCACTACAGAACTATACACTTAAAGATGGTTAAGATGGTGAATTTTGTTATTTGCTTTTTTATCCCAATTAAAAATAAAAATTATAAAAGAAACCCAGCCATTTAGCAAATAAATAAAAAGTAAAGCAAAAAGCTGTAGTACATATATTTATATCAGACAGAATAGGCTTACAAAGTAGACTTGAAGACAAAAAGCATTACTAGTGCTAAAGAGTGTCCTTTTGTAATGATTAAAAGTGAAGAAATTCATCAGAAAATATAAATTAATATTTGATGTATTTAATACAAAATATTTGAATATGTGAAGCCAAAGTTAATAGAACAAATCCAGTCATAGTGATGTAATTTACCCCCAACTAAATAAGGAATGATCAAATAATTTTAAAAAATGAGAATAACTTGAGAAACAACTCTGTACCTAGCAACTGCAGAGTACATGTTCTTTTTGAAGATATCTATACTACTTTGACCTATTTTATAAAGCAAATTTGTAAGCATTGATAATACATAAATTAGAAATTAGAAAATTAGAAATAAATTAGAAATTAGAAAATCGAAGTGGAATGTTAGCTGAATTTTAAAGGTGCACCTAGAGAGATAGGCTTAAATGCAAATATTAGGTAAAATGCTTGAAATTAATAAACCAATCGCCACTATTATCTTTGCTGTATAAAAATCCCCCCACCCCACCCCCAGTCTCAAAGGCTTAAAGTAAAAAATTTCTCACACTGCTTGGCAGTGACTGGGTTGGCTGCTGCAACTCTGTGTGTGTGTGTGTTTTTGGTTCTGTTTGGTTGGTATTCATACTGAAAAAGCAGCCTGTATACAGTACTTGCTCATTCATTCATATAGCAGATGGGGTGAACAAGAGGATGAGCTAAAGTGTATAACTGTTTTCAAAATTGCTGCTTAGGGATGTGTTTTATGTATATTTGCTCACATTCTGTTGGCTAAAGCAAATCACCTGAGTAAGTGTTGTGTATGGGCCAGAGTTGTATATGCTCAAAGGAGACGAAAGGTAATTACAATGGGTAGATATACATAATCCTTTAATTTAGGAAATTTGGGCTCTGAGCAATAATAGAATCTACTGTAGCTTTTATGAAGCTAGAAGTTAGAAAGTTCTCAAGAAGTTAGAAGAAGAATTAGCAAAGTAAACTTCCATGAAAGTATACGGAAAGAAATAATTTAATTAATTAGATCTAACAGAGGATTAATCATACCAACACTTAATTCTTTGAAAAGACCAAGATTATAATTAGGAAGACAAAATAGAGGAAAATGTACATATTTTAGCTGCAGTGAAAATAAGGATGTAATTACTGATTATGGAGAACTTTTAATAGGTATTTCAGACCAATGATTTGAACATTTAGATAAGGAAAAAGTTTCTAGAAAAATATATGTTACCAAAACTGACTGGAAAAGAAAGTAAGTTGCTATAGATCATTTTAAATAATCTTCAGACTCCAAGATTTAATTTAATTTTATTAGCAAGTTCTTCTAAAATTGGAATAATTCCAGCCATGAACAACAAGTTTGCAGTGAGTGAGCTAATAAGTGTTCAGATATTTTTGAATTGACTGAGGTAAAAAAGGGAATACTTGGACTTATTTTATAAGAAGAGCATAACCTTGATACTAATACCTGAAGAGAACAAGAATGAGAAATTCATCAAAATATGAATGGGGGGCTTCCCTGGTGGCGCAGTGGTTGGGAGTCCGCCTGCCGATGCAGGGGACACGGGTTCGTGCCCCACTCCGGGGGGATCCCGCGTGCCGCGGAGCGGCTGGGCCCGTGAGCCATGGCCGCTGAGTCTGCACGTCTGGAGCCTGCGCTCCGCAACGGGAGAGGCCACAGCGGTGAGAGGCCCGCGTAACGGAAAAAAAAAAAAAAAAATGAATGGGATTTCATTTTCTAATAGTATAAAACAACCATGAAAGGATCTATGTATTTTTGAAATGTGTACAAACATACATAGAAGGTAATACTGTAAAGAAAAAGGCATAATTATCACATAAGTCAGGATTTGGGTTGTTTTTGTGGGAAGGGAGTAGAATACACAGGGTTTCAATATACTAACAGTGTTGTGTTTCTAGTAGTATTTACATATTAGTTTTGCTTTTTTAAATTTTTGTTTAAATTTATTTATTTTAAATATTAGTTTTCTAAACAAGTTGCACAGGTATGTTTAATATGTTTTCCTATGTGGCATATTTCATGACAATACTAAGAACAGGCTAGCATGAATGGAAATGTGTGGGACAAGAAGAGGTAAGCCAAGGATGAGTTACTCACTTCTTGGAGCTGCAGGGCTGTTCTTGGGCTAAAATAAAGGTTAGGGTGAACTTTTTTTTTTTTTTAAATACCTAAAAATTTTTTTATTGAAATACAGTTGATTCACAATATTGTGTTGTTTTCAGGTGTAAAGTTGAACCTGTTTTTGTTTTTTGTATACAGCTATTTGTCTTCTGGTCCAGTGGTCTGCTTGGGGTGTTGTTGCAAAGCTGTACATTGTTGAAGGCTTTATTAACAGGGGACATACAGATAGGACTTCTGTCCAAGAGATGTGCTGTTGGGCCTCGGCATCTTGTCACTCATTGCTGGCTGGCTTCTGGGCTTGTGAGGCTCAAGAATTGTCCAGTCTACTATCTGTCATAATGCCTCTCCCTAATGAGAAATCTTTAGTATGAACCTGCAGAACAAAGGAGAAAAAACATTACAACCAGTTCTTCACTCATTGTACCCTCTGTCCAAGTTGACTGTGTGGAAAACTAAATATACTCATGCCTTTGTTTCTAGCATTTCAGGAAGAACCTTCAAATAGGAAGCTTTTGAATCACATTGGTCAGTCAGTTAATCTCATCTTTAGGCTCATTGTATTTGCTATTTTGCAGTATGTCAGCTTTGTCTAGTACTTCTTAGAGTATTATGTGAAGTTATCACTGGTGGTCTACGTGTCAATTCCCTGAGTTCTCCTTGGCTTTCCTGGCTTTATATTGTATGACAGAACATACGCAGCTGCTGGATGATTGAGACTATCAGCAAGCAGGCTCATTGTTGAGAGGGTAGACTGGAGGTGGGCTCTCTTCTGCCTGGACATATTCTGAATTTGTGGAGTCCTCAAGCCTTGGGAGACCTGATGGCTGTTATTCACTCTGCCTTTGCTGACTACTTTGCTGTCTCCTGCTGCATTTCCCTTACAAATGCAGGCAGGCCTTTGTGTTTGTTGCAGATGGTGAGAGGAACTTCAGTTGTGGTGAAGTCTTTGGTATGTAGCTGGAAATGGTGTACAAATTCACCAGGAGATGCCACATCTTCACCTGGCAGACAGAGACATGACATCATACTGACTTGGCAAGCTGAGAGTCACCACCACCACTTGAGCTGTTCCTCTTCTCACAGAGAAGAACACCAACTTGAGAACCTCTCTGGCAAAGCTGGGGCCTATTCCTGACCTGGAGTCAACTTGTGTGCAAGTTCCACTGAGTGTAATTCTGGACCAAAAACTAACTTCTCTGAACCTCAGATGGGGATCATTCTTGTCTTCTGTACCTCACTGAGTTTTAAAGACCTTTGAAAACTGTAAAAGACTGAGCATGTGTGAGAAGGAACAAAGGCCATATGGTTATGTGGGATCAGGAATAATGATGCAAATAGAGGTGAGACCAGGAATTTAAAGACAATGCAGAAGCTTCAGGCTTTACATAGAAATTGTGACATCATACAGTCTGGATTTCTTCCCCAGGTGCCACAGTGTCAGATATTTTCATAATTAGTCCTTTTGTGTTGTGTATTTTAAAATGCAAAACTCTTAATTCTTCCTCCTAATACCTTACTCTGAAAGACTTCCTCAGATTGCTTTCCTCCCATAGGCAGCATGAGGCCCCATCATTCTCCCTTTAGGTATGGTTTTCATTTGACTTCTCCCTGCTGAAGAGACAAGTGAATTAGGAGACCTAATTTCAGGTTTTGCCTCACTATTTAAATTCTAGCCAAAGCCCCTTGTACAAGTCAGTTCCTTATTTTAAAACACATACTTCAATTATGGTAGCTTTATAGTAAGTTAACTCTTGCTAACCCAGGAATTCATTCATTAACATCTGCTTGAGTGCCTGCCCTATGCCACATTGTGCTGGGAGCTGGGAACGTGGTAGTGGACATGACTGACTATTGAAAATGCAATCTCCAAGTAATTCATAATGGTGATGTTGATGAGAGTAGGGTGTGTGGATGGAGATAATTAATCAAAAAAATCTAGATAAATAGATACCTACCATAATTGACCATTGAATTTAGTTATGAGCTGCTTCATAAATAGGAAAGAAGAAATTTGCTGAGTTATCACAGTGGAACAGTTGGGGGAAAAGTTTGAAGAAATGACAAGTGGAAATATGAATGTAATGCATTCAAATATATATGAATTTTGAATATTATATTGAATAATATAATATAAATATTGAAGCTTGGTATATTGGAGAAGTGGCAGTACCTGAAAGGAGATGAGTCAAAGTTTGTGTGTTTGTGTGTATTTGTTTATTAATATATTTTTAAAGATTAGAAAGTACTGGAACATTTTACATGGTTATGGGAATGTTCCAGTGGAAAGGGAGAGTTGAAGATATAGAAGGGAGTAGAAAATGGAGCTAAATTCTTGAGACTGTGAGACTGGATAGGATTCAGAGCATTGTGGACCAGGGTTTGTCAGCCTTGGCCCTATTGACATCTTGAACCAGATACTAATTCTTCTCGTGGAAGCTGTCCTGTGCAACAAAGGATGGTTAGCATCATCCCTGGCCTCCATCCACTAGATGTCAGAAGCACCCCATCCCCATGACAGTTTTAAAAAATGTACCTTGAAGAGAGTTATGTGGGCAAAATCACCCCTAGTTGAGAACAGTTGATACAGAGAGAGGTATTGGCCTTTCAAAGGGAGGCTTTGGTTCTTTACCTGGAGGGAAGAAGTAGAACATGAGTGTAGATGGGTTTGTAGATTTCGTGGTAGAAATAAGAGTAATTTCCTCCTCATGATTTTACCTTTCTCAATGAAATGAGTCAGGGTTATGGGGCTGGTGAAAGATTGAGAGTGAAAAAGTTAAGTCATTTTTGTAGAATGGAAGAAAACGGTTCTTAGAAAAATCAGAGATTCCTGGTGAGCAGTGGGAAACTACAGGCTATTTCTTTTGCAGAAATTTTACTAGGGAGGCTTTAGACCAAAGAGATTAGGCAGGAAAATGGAGGACAGTACCAAAAGGTTATTCTTGATTTATTTCTAAAAATGATGGAAAAGATCCTATCTAGATCTTACTAGGTCATGAGTATTTAAAGCTGTTAACTTATAGAAACTTTTTGGCTTTTCCATTACACCACATTCTCTCACTTTTCCTTCTACTTTTTCTTCTTTTTTTTTTAGTATTTATTTATTTGGCTGCAATGGGTCTTAGTTGCGGCATGCGGGATCTTTTAGTTGCAGCACGTGTGATCTTTTTAGTTGCAGCATGCGGGATTTAGTTCCGTAACCAGGGATAGAACCAGGGCCCCCTGCATTGGGAGCAAGGAGTCTTAGCCACTGGACCACTAGGGGCATCCCCCTTCTACTTCGTAGCCATTCTTTTTCAGTTAGATTTACGTTTATCGTCTGTTTGTTCCATAATTTTCAGAGATTCCTAGGCTTATGACTTAAGACTCTATATTCTTACTCTAACTGCTCTCTCTAAGCACTCTTCCTACTCAGGACTTTATTCACCACTGTATGTTGTTTTAATCCCAACTCTTTTATATCTAGACTAGATTTTGACCCTGAATTTCAGATGCAGTGTGTCTAGCTGCCTCCTGGGACATTTCATCATATTTGTCCTAGAGTTCTTTAAAAATCAGCATGCCCCAAACTGAATTTATTATTTCTCCATTCAAAACCCCCTTCTTTAGCTCCTTTTCCTCCTCACAGTAAACAGAACTCCCCAGTTGGTTTATGATTCCTATCTTGGTGATTGGGTCTGTGATCCCTGAACATTGGCATGGGTATATCCCTCTTGCCTCAAATTAGTCAGTAAGTCTTGTTTGTATTACTCTCATATTTCATGAATTCTTCCATATCTCCATGTTTCCACTTTTCCAGCCTCATCTCACTGCTCTTTTTCTCTGTATACTGAAGTACTTGGAGTTTCCCAAAGATACTCTTCTCATCTTTAAGCTTTTGTGCATGTTCCTCCAAAGCCTTGAAATACTCTTGCCCCATCATCTTTGCTACACAAACTCCTATTCATGATTCAAACTTGGTTAGACATCACCTTCTTTGATCATCCTTTCATGTTCTACATTTCCTGCTCTCTCCACAGTTATGTAAACCTCTATGGTAGCAGAATACAAGTGAAGGAGCTTGATTCAAGTGTTCTCTTTGTGAGTATATGAATGGCTAGGTTCCCAGATAACCCTCCTATGGAAGATAACTAAAAATTCTAGATTAAATTATTGAAAAAAATACAAAAAATAAGTTATGCTTGTTCCATAGATTAACTGAATATGCAATACGAGAGAAAAGAAACTGAGCTCAGAAGCGGACATTTACTCAGAGGGCATTTCTTGGTCTTGGTTCTGAATGGAGGCAGGTGGGAAGTAACCACTTGATGGTCAAACATTTATGGATTTGCAGCTCAAATTCTTAATATACTTCAGTCTGAAAAAAGCTAGAACTAAGAATATAAAGTAGTTCTGGACTATTAAAATCATAGGCGCCTGGCATAAGCAAATGTATATCCTCTTTGGAGGATCTTATTTCAGAGGTTGGCAAACTCTTCTGTACAGGGCTGGATAGTAAATATTTTCTGCTTTGTAGGCTACTTAGGGTCTCTGTAGCATGTTCTTTGTTTCATGGTTGGTTTTTTGGTTGTTGTTTTTTTGTATTATTTTATTTTATTTTAATGTAGCCCTTTATTGTAAAAGCTGTTTTTAGCTAGAGGGCTGTACAATAAAACAGACCACGGGCCAGATTTGGCCCACTGATTGTAGACTGACGTCATTCTAAGCCTCAAAGTATTCCCATAAGTATTTTCTAAGGGAAGTAAATTTAGAATGGGGTTGGTTCTCAGAGAAAAAAAAATGAATAAGCAAGCAAGATAGTTCCACTATCTTGGTGGAGAATTTTATGTATACTTGGAAATAATTTATAATATGTAGGTTTTAGGTGTAAGACTCTGTAAATGTCAATTAGGCCAGACTGTTATCTAATAGCATTGTTCAAATCTTATATATCCTGTAGACTTTTTTTTCCTCATATAAATTACTGAGAGAGGACTGTTAAAATCTTCAACTGTGGTTGAAATTTGTTTATTTCTTCCTTTAGAGCTGTCAGGTTTTTTTTTTTTAGAGCTGTCAGATTTTGCTACATAAATCTTGTAGCTCTATTATTAAATGCATGTATATGTGATGCATATATATGCATCTCTTATGTAGTATACATATGTAGTTATGTATTCTTGATGAATTGATTCATCACTGTGAAATATGCACAGTGATCCATATTGACTCATCATTATTTATTTTAATTTTTTTTTTTTTTTTTAAATTTTGGCTGCGTTGGGTCTTCTTTGCTGTGTGCAGGCTTTCTCTAGTTGCGGCAAGCGGGGGCTACTTTTCGTTGCAGTGTGTGGGCTTCTCATTGCAATGGCTTCTCCTGTTGTGGAGCACGGGCTCTAGGCGCCTGGGCTTCAGTAGTTGTGTCTCGTGGGCTCTAGAGCACAGGCTCAGTAGTTGTGGCGTCCAGGCTTAGGTGCTCTGTGGCATGTGGGATCTTCCCGGACCAGGGATCGAACCCATGTCCCCTGCATTGGCTGGTGGATTCTTAACCACTGCACCACCAGGGAAGTCCCTCATCATTATTTCTTGTAATGCCATGTCTTGAAGCTGATGTTGAAGCCAAAGTTGTCAGCTTTCTTTTATCTTTTTACTTTCAGCCTATTAGTGCCTTTATTTTATTTATATTTATTTATTTTATTTTATTTTTATTCGTTTATTTGCTGTGCTATGTGGTTGGCAGGATCTTAGTTCCCCGACCAGGGATCAAACCAAGGCCTTGGCAGTGAAAACGCCAAGTCCTAGCCACTGGACTGCCAGGGAATTCCCCAATTAGTGCTTTTATTTTATAGGAGAGTTTCTTGTAGACATCATGTAATTGGGTCTTACTAGTTATAATATTTTTATTCCCTTTTTAACTTCTTTTGTGACCTCTAAGTTAATCAAACGTTTTATAATATTACATTTTATTTTCTCTTTTGGCTTCTTAGCTATGCTTCTTTATTTTATTTTTTATGCTTCTTTAAACTTCATTTTTTAGTGATTACTCTAGTACTAATAATATGCCTCCTTAACTTTTCTAAATCTATGTAGATTATGACATCATTTCACACTTTTCTCATCTGACAGTTAATATTTCTTGACTTACAAATATAATTTATAATTACAAAAATATAGTTCCACTGCCTTTGTGCTAGTGTTGTCATATCCTTTTACATGTATTCTAAACCCCATCTTAAAATGTTATTATTTTGCTTTAAAGTTGTCTTTTAAGGAAATTGTGAAAAGAAAAAACATAGTCTTATTTATTTATTTATTAAATTTTATATTTTTGCTGCGTTGGGTCTTCGTTGCTGTGCATGGGCTTTCTCTAGTTGTGGCGAGTGGGGGCTACTGTTCGTTGCAGTGCACAGGCTTCTCATCATGGTGGCTTCTCTTATTGAGCATGGGCTCTAGGCGTGTGGGCTTCAGTAATTGCAGCACGTGGCTCAGTAGTTGCAGCACGCCGGCTCTAGGGCACACAGGCTTCAGTAGTTGTGGCATGTGGGCTCAGTAGTTGTGGCTCGCAGGCTATTTTCCCTCTGTTTTATACATTAAATTATGTATACAAATGTCTTTATTTTCACTAGCTTTTGTCTGCCATCTCCATTCTATCCCTAAGCTCATCCAAATACAAAGTTTTCAGTTCTATAACTTATTTTTTTTGTAGTCTACTTTTTTGGCTGGGATTTCCTATCTGTTCACTCATTCAGACCATCTTTTCCTTTAGTTCATCAAACTTAACTCTGTAATAGTTGCTTTAAAGTCCCTATTGTAAAATCCAACATTTGAGACATCTGTAAGACAGTTTCTATTGACTGTTGTTGTTGTTTTCTTGACTATGTGTTACATCTTCCTGTTTCTTTTCACATTTTAGATATTAAATGTGAAATGTTTTTTTACTAGACATTTTAGGTATTATACTGTAGAGATTATAGATTATGTCATCTTCCTCTGAGGAATGTTGATTTTTTTGTTTTATTGGCCTGACAACTTGGAATTTTGTGGGCTTGGTTTTATTCTTTGTTAGGTTAGATCTGTGGTAAACCTCTCTAACTTGGTAGATCTTAACCTCTAAACCCTATGTCTCCTCAGCATCTTATCAGGTTTTGTGTTAGGCTCTGCTAGGGAATCGAGAGTAGATCTTACTGTAGGGGGTGGGCCTTACTCTGTAGCCTGGCCTAATTTTTAAAGTATATCTCACCTGGATGCCCTGGGTGTTGATGAGTGGTTAACAAGGGGTCTCCATTCTCAACTGGGTCTATATGTCATTATCTCCCAATGCTATTGGACCTTTAATATAATTGTTCAACTCAGTCCCATTGCAGCTGTTTTTGGATATGTCTCAGGGAGTCTATCCTCTATGTATGTAGCTCAGCCTTCAGCCAAGGACTCACAGGGGTCTGACCCCCTACTCACAAGGGGTATTGCCCCTTCCAACACTAATTAGCTCCCTCTTCCTCAGGGTTCTGCTCTATAGATTCCACTGCTTCATCTTCCCTGAGTGCTAAGCACTACCTTCTCAGCTCAGCGGGACAGCCATGCTTTGCTTTGTGCTGAAGCTTGCTGTGCTGTGGTTGGGGAATTGTACTGAGAAAAGAGAGCTGGGGTGATTGTGGAGTCCACCTTGTGAATTTCTCTTCTTTCAGAGATCAGGATCTTGCATTGCTAGTTATCCAGTACTAAAATAGTTACTTATATCAGTTTATGGTTATTTTCATTGGGAGAAGTAGGCTTGTATCAGTTACTCTATCATATGCAGAGGCAGAAAATCATAACTATTACATCATAAAATTAAAGTCTGACAGTATTAAATCTTTGTAAAGAATGGCACAATAGGAACTCACATACCACAGCTGGTGGTAGATTAAATTGTTAGAACCATCTTTTTTTCAAGATTGAAGTATTGTTGATTTACAATATTATATTAATTTCAGGTGTACATCATGGTGCTTCAGAATTTTTATAGATTATCCTCCATTTAAAGTTATTATAAAATATTGGCTATATTCCCTGTGCTATACAATATATACTTGAAGCTTATTTATTTTATACATAGTAGTTTGTACCTCTTAATCCCCTACTCCTGTCTTGCCCCTTCTCACTCCCTCCCCCACCAGTCACCATTAGTTGTTCTCTATATCTGTGAGTCTGTTTCTGTTTTGTTATATTCATTCATTTTATTTTTTAGACTCCACTTGTAAGCAGTAGCATACAGTATTTGTCTTCTTTGACTTATTTCACTAGGCGTAATACACACTAGGCCCGTCTATGTTGTTGCGTGTTACAACCATCTTTGTAAACAGTTTAATATTACTTACTAAAGTTGACTATTTATGCATCCTAGGAAACATCTATTCCATTTCTAAATGTATATGTATACACACAAATATCTAATAAGCATCAATTTCATATCATGTCCAAAATAGTATAATGGATAAATAAATTGTGTCTTTGTGTATAATAGTTTGGTATTTAGCAGTGAAATAAATTAATCATAGATACAGAAATGGGGATGATTTTTTTTCTTTCAATAAGTTTTATTCTGATGAAGTTACAAAAGTATATACAAAATATTTTTTTAAAAAGTAGTTAACTGACTTAGAAAAATGAAGTCCCTGAAGTTTTAAAAATACAAAATAAATTTTCATGTAAAGAACATTTAAAAATATTTTAGATGATAAGACTAACTTAAACTATTTTCAATGTAGACCAAACATAGAATGTTGTTCTATAATAAATCTATAGCACACTGGTAATCCATTTGGATTTATAGAATACTTGTTTGGAATAGAATCTGATAATGAGAGAAAACCCAAGTGAATTTCAATGCAGTTGCTTCAGTAAAATTACGGCTATCATGGATAATATCAATGTCATCCCCCAAAGCCCTTTACAGTCTGAAATATCAAAATCTGATGCAAAAACAAAGGAGGACTGAGGAACTATTATTTTCCCTCTTTGCCAGATGTGTACAATAGTAAAAAAAAACCAAATCCAGGTACTGAACTGATATTAGGAGGAAATAATTTTCCTGTTGAAGCTGCTTAGTTTGGTGTACCAGCTGGTATTTTCAGGCCAGAGTTCTACAGACAGGAGAGACAGCCACCTACAACCGGACAAGGGTAACACCAGCACCATGACTGGAGCTGCTTAGAAATAAAGAAATGGGGATGATTTTTAAAGTAATGCTGGTATAGATCAAATAAGAGAATGATAAAATGATGATAATTGAAACTAGGTAATGGATATATAGGGCTTCAGTATACTGTTCTGTTTTTGCATACGTTAGAAAAATTCCAAAATAAAAAACTAAAAAACATTTGGTGAATGTTATTCATGGAATATATGCAGTATATTATATTATCATATTAAAATATGATTTTATTTACATAAAAAACAGGGTAAGTGAAATATATTGCTTAGGGGAACTTTCAAAGGTGGTTAATAAAAGAACAGTTAGGAAATGACCTTCACTAAAATCCATATAACAGTACCTCTGGGGAAAAGGAAGAGAATGTGATTGGACAGAAGCAAACAAGGAACTTTAAGATATTGGCAGTGTTCTGTTAACCTAGATATTGGTAACAGGTGGTATTCACAGCTATTAATTTTTATACAGTATACGCATAGTTCACAGTAAGGCAGAATTATTTTAAAAGACCTGGATGAAAGAATTTTGAGAGTTTTTGGTTGGCATAATCGAGGGAGGCATTATAGAGAAGGGTTAGGCTTAAACTTGGCCCTAGTAATGAATATTCTATATTATAATTAACAAAACAATCTAGGACCCACTGTTTTGTTCAATACTCCTTAACCAAAAAAAAAAAAAAAAAAAACCCACAAAAAAATATCTTCCTTTGGAACACATTCTTCTTGACTTCAGTTTCTGTCCTGTTTTTCATTCAATCATCCACTCTTTGTTCAGTCATTACAGATATCGGAGTACCTGTGAGGTGTCAAGCTTAGTGATGGGTACTTGTGTACAGTGTTGAGGAAAATAAACAGCAAGTCTCTGATGTCATGGAGTTTACAGGCCCAAGGTCCTTTATGTTTCCCCTGTTTGTTGAGCTCAGACTAGGAACATCTTTTGTATGTTTGGTTTAAGGTGTAGACTAGTCAGCCCTAAACAACTGACTCATTTCTTGCCTTTTCCTGGGACTCTGCTTGATTTATTTTTCAGGTTTCTGTGGCAGAGAAAATTTTTTTCCCACTGCCAAAACAGTGGTTGTAAAATTTGCCCCCTTATAGCTTTTATCAGAATTTCCATCCCTTGATGCATGCAAGAGCTTTTCCTTGGTTTTTAGGCACTATCTGGAAATGTACAAAATCAAAACAGAATAGGTAGTCCAGCTAGTGAAGGTAACCAGTTGGCTTGACTTGAAGGGGGAAAATGGAGAAAAGAGAGGTGAGGACAGAAAGTAGCCTCTGGTGCTGTAAATAGGTGGACTGTCTTAAATAAATGTTAAAGCCTTGTGATTGTTGCGAAGAACAGTGATGATGAAAATGTTGTGTCTCAAAGAAAGTGTATTGAAGAGTGACTAAGAATTCAATATTAAAACAATGTATGTCAATAAATGAAAAATCAGTTTCTAAAGTATCTCCTTCAAAGATAGTGTTTAAGTTAGCTATTACAACGTAAATTATGTAGTTTATAAAATCTGGCCTGTTCCTTCTTTGATGGAATTGCAGTGATGTGTAACACAGATGTACTTTTTAATATCCGGATAAAGATAATTTATGAAAAATACAGTTTGCAATTTTTAAATTACTGTTTCTTGAGTAAAGAAAAGTTGCTCAACACTGATAGATCTAAGACCTAACTTATGTGTCTTCTCTAATGCACTGGAGTTAAATATTATTTGGAAATTGGTTGTAGAGTCCTTTTAAGTTGAAAACTGAGTATGGCCAAAATACTCTTAAAAGTCCTTTTAACGACTCATAAAATACGTATGTGGTTTTAAACATAGCCCCACATCATAATATGCGTATGTAAATTTATATATATAGTAATGTAGCAGGATCATATTTATAAAATATTCAAGTGTTTCACTGTTTGAAGCACTTGAGCAAATTTATGAAGATTCTAACTTGGTGGCTCTTCCTGTTCATGGTCATCTTTTTCCTAAGAGGCTGATTTTTAAAATAATTCAAATGTAGTCAGTGTTCCTCTATGGTTCTCAACTTTTTTTAAACATGAAAGCCTTTAATTATAAAATTGGGTCCTTGAGGATATGGTGAAACTATACTTGTTTAGATACTTTACCTTTTAATCTCTCTCTCTCTTTTTTTTTGGTCACGCTGCATGGCTTGCGGGATTTCCCCGACCAGGGATCAAACCCAGGCCCCCGGCAGTGGAAGTGCAGATTTCCTAACCGCTGGACTGCCAGGGAATTCCCTAGATACTTTATCTTTTAATGGTCAGGACATTATTAAAATGTATGCATCCTTTTGTTGGGTTTTTCTTTATGTGAATTAACATTTTAGGGCTTAATTACTTCACTGCGTATGTTCATTGAGTAGAATGGCAGTTGCATTAAAAAAATAATAACTTAAAAAGTTACTGTAATTGCTGAACAAGTATAATCAAATTTCTTTAAGTTAAAAATGTACTATTGTGATGTACTGAAATTGAAGATTGTTTGGGTAGGTGGGATGGGAGCAGATTGTGAAGTGTCTTGAAATCTATGTAGGAATTTAGAATAAGGAGCGATTGCAGTTCTTACAAAGAAAAGTGGTATGATCAAAATATGGTTTAGTAAGGTTTAATCTAACAGAGGCATTAGCCTAGGTCAGAGTAGGGGAGGGCAGGAGTTGAGTTAAAACTTATTTATAATAATCCAGGGGTGAAATGAAATGCTGAACCAAAGGGATATGTATAACATGTGTGTGAATTTTTTGAACCACCTGTGAGTTAGTTATAGACACTATGCCACTTTATCCCTAAATATAAAGCCTGTATCTCTGAAAAACAAGTACATTCTCCTACATAACAATAACTGTCAAACGTAGAAAGTTTAGTCTTGATAGAATGCTGTATCTAATATATAGTCTATATTTAGATTTCTCTAATTGTCTTAATATTGTCCTTTATAACTTTTTATTTTTTGATACCAACTCCAAGAATCACACATTGCATTTAGAATTACATAATTTTAATTTTCTTTAATTTAGAATAATTCCTCAGGCTTTTTTTTTTTTTTTTTTTTTTTTTTTTGCTTTTCATGCCATTGGCTTTTTTTTTCTTTCTTTCTTTTTTTTTTTTTTTTTGTCTTTTCCATTATGGTTTATTACAGGATACTGAGCATAGTTCCCTGTGCTATACAATAAGATCTTGTTGTTTATCCATTTTATATGTAATTGTTTGCATCTGCTAGTCCCAAATGCCCAATCCAGTCCTCCCCTGTCCCCCTCTCTTCCCCTTGAAAATCACAAGTCTGTTCTCTATGTCTGAGTCCATTTCTGTTTTGTAGATAAGTTCATTTGTTTCATATTTTCGATTCCATATGTAAGTGATATCATGTGGTATTTGTCTTTCTGACTTTACTTAGTATGATAATCTCTAGGTCCATCCAAGTTGCTGCAAATGGCATTATTTCATTCTTTGTTATGGATGAGTAATATTTTGTGTGTGTCTGTGTGTGTGTGTATATATATATATATATATATATATATATATATATATATACATACATACAAACCACATCTTCTTATCCATTCATCTGCTGATGGACATGTAGGTTGTTTCCATGTCTTGGCTATTGTAAATAGTGCTACTCTGGACATAGGGGTGCAGACATTTTTGAAGAATCCAGCCAATAGTTTTGGAAAATATCCCTTAGTTTGGGTTTGCCTGGTATTTCCATATGACTAGCTTTAGGTTAAATATTTTTGGCAGGATTGTTACATAGGTTATGTGACCTCTTTAGTATATCACTTCAGGAGTTTCACACAGAATTACTAAGATGCATTAAGAAAAAGTCAAGAGTGAAGCATGGAGCAAAAAAAATGGAAAATAAAATAGTGTCAGAGACATAGGAGATACAGTCCCAAGCTCAAACATACATTTGAATGGATTCTCAGAAGAGATGAGTGAGAGGATAAGGCAGAAATATTATTTGAAGAAATTATGGCTGACATTTTACCAAAACCGATGAAAGATATAACAAGGGATAAATTCAAGAAGTCCTATGAACTCTAAAGAATATAAATTTAAAGAAAACCACATCAAGGTTATAATTTAAAACTGCTGAAAATAACAAAAGCCAGAGAAAAAGGACAGATTTCTTTAAAAGCATCAATAGTAAGACGTACAGCTAACTTTTCAGCAGAAATAATAGAAGTCGGGAGACAATGGGATGGTATAATCAGTACTGGAAAGGAACTAGTAGTGTTCAGAAATAAAGATAAACAAATAGTTGAAGAGTACACTTAATATAGGTGAATTTTATGGTATGTAAATTGTATCTCAATGAAGCTGTTTAAAAATGAAGGTGAAATAACCAACAGACATGAAAACTGAGAAAATTTATTTTCAGCAGATACGCTTTAAAGAAAGTACAAAGGAAGTATTTTAGGCAAAGGAAAATGATTCCAGGAAGAAGGTGAAGGTATAGAAAGGAATAAAGATCAATGGAAATGGTAAATACATGTGTAGATTTAAATAAATATTGACACTAACCACAACAAAGTTGGTATAATTCTATGGGTAAAGTGGATTTTTAAGGCAAAAAGAATTATTCAAGATTAAATGGGACATTCCATAATCATAAAAGGTTTAGTTGCACCAGAAAATATTAGTTCTAAACTTGTATGCATTTAATAGCCTCAAAATATATAAGACAAAAATTGATAGGTGTGCATAGACAAATTTATAATCATAGTGGGAGATTTTAATACATCTTATCAAGAAAGATGCAAGGTATAGCAAGCAGATGAAAAAATCAGTAAGGATGTGGGAAATGTGAACAACAGTTAAGAAACTTGGCTTAATTGACAGAAATGAAATACTGCACCTGACATCTGCAGAATTCACATTCTTTTCAAGTGCACATTAACCCTTATACCATACACAGAAAAATCAATTCTAGTTATATTGTAGTTTTAAATGTGAAAGTCAAAATAAACTCATAAAAGATTAAGATGCTATTTCCATGATCTTTTAGTACAGAAAGATTTACTAAACAGGAAATAACACAATGAAGCAAATGATTGATAAAATGTACTACATTTAAAAGAACTTTTCAACAGAAGACACCATAAGAGAGTGAAAAGGTAAGGTACAGAGTGGAAAAAAGACATTTACAACATTTTGTAAAGAACTCATACAAATCAATGAGAAAGACAACTGTATAGGAAAATGAGCAATAGAATTGGATAGTCATATCACACAAAAAAATTATACAAATAAAATATACTAAAGGTTTTCATCATTAATAATCAGAGAAATACAAATTAAAACCACAATGAGATAACACATCTACCAGAGTGGCTACATATTTAAATTTTTCAAATTTTTGAGATAATTATAGATTCATAGGAAGCTGGAAAAATAGTGCAGAGGTCCAGTGTACCCTTCACCCAGATAACCTTGAAAAGTTATTTTAGATAATTAAATCTAATTAAATCTGATAGATAATTAAACCACAATATTAAAACCAGGAAATTGATGTTTATTATCACAAATGTGTGTGTATACTTCTCTGTCATTTTATCACATGTAGATTCACATAACTACAATCAAAGTCAAGGCACTGAATTATTTTATCACCACAAAGATCTCCCTTGTGCTATTAAACTTACACCCATCTGCCTGCCCTCTGCTATTCCTAATCCCTGGTAGCCATTAATCTGTTCTCCATCTCTATAATGTTTTCATTTTGAGAATGTTATATAAATGGAATCATACAGCATGTTACCATTTGAGATTGATATATTTTTTTTAATCATAATGCCCTTGAGGTCCATCCAAAATGTTTATATCCATAGTTTGGTCCTTTTCAAACAGACTAAATTTTTTAAAACTGACAATACCAAGTGTTGATGAGGATGTAGTGCAATAGGAACTTTGATATACTGCTAATGGGAATGTAAATAGGTACAACTACTATGAAAACATATTTGCATTTTCTACTAAAGTTGAAGTGCACCACCTGATTCAGCAATTCCACTCCTAGTAAATACTCAATAAAAATGTATGTCTGTTGTCATAAATCACAGGAATTTTTTTGGTTTCATCTCCTAAATTAAGGGAAATAAAAATAAGAATAAATAAATGGGACCTAATTAAACTTAAAAGATTTTGCGTGGCAAAGGAAACCATCGACAAAAGGAAATGACAACCTACTGAATGGGAGAACTTATTTGCAAATGGTATGACCAATAAGGGTTCGATTAAAAAATGGGCCGAAGAACTGAATAAACATTTTTCCTAGGAGGACATGGAGGTGGTTAACAGGCCCATGAAAAGATGCTCAGCATCACTAATCATAAGGGAAATGTAAATCAAAACCACAATGAAATATCACCTCACACCTGTCAGGATGGCTCTCACCTAAAAGAACACAATAACAAATGTTGGCAAGGGTTTGGAGAAAAGGGAACCCTCCTACACTGTTGGTGGGAATGTAAATTGGTGGAGCCACTGTGGTAAATAGTATGGAGGTTTCTCAAAAAACTAAAAGTAGAACTACCATGTGACCTGGTATTTCCAGTCCTGGATATATACCTGAAAAAAACAAAAAACACTAATTTAAAAAGACACTTGCACCCAATATTCATAGCAACATTATGTACAATTGCCAAAATATTGAAGCAACCTAAGTGTGCATCAAAAGATGAATGGATAGGGCTTCCCTGGTGGCGCAGTGGTTGAGAGTCTGCCTCTGATGCAGGGGATGTGGGTTCGTTCCCCAGTCCAGGAAGATCCCACATGCCACAGAGCGGCTAGGCCCGTGAGCCATGGCCGCTGGGCCTGCGCATCCGGAGCCTGTGCTCCACAACAGGAGAAGCCACAACAGTGAGAGGCCGGCGTACCGCAAAGAAAAAAAAAAAAAACAGATGAATGGATAAAGATGTGGTATACACACACACACATGCATACACACACACACACACACACACACACACACACAATGGAATACTACTCAGCCATAAAAAAAGAACAAAATTTTGCTGTTTGCAGCAAAGTGGATGGACTTGGAGGGCATTATGCTAAGTGAGTAAGTCAGAGAAAGACAAATACTGTATGATCTCATTTATGTGTGGTATCTAAAAAATACAACAAAGTAGTGAATATAACAAAAAAGAAACACACAGATATAGAGAACAAACTAGCGGTTACCAGTAGGGAGAGGGAAGGAGGGAGGGGCAATATAGGGGTGGGGTAGTAAGAAGTACAAAGTATTAGGTATATGATAAGCTACAGGATATGTTGTACATATCCAGGGAATATAGCCAATATTTTATAGTAACTATAAATGGGGTATAAACTTTAAAAATTGTGCATTACTGTATTGTATACCTGTGACATATAATATTGTATATCAACTATACTTCAATTTACAAAAAGGTAAAAAAATACGTTCACCAAATAAGTGTTCTGTAAAAACATATTTATAACAGCTATAATCTGGAAAGGGCCTGATGCTCATCAACAGTAGAATGGATTTTTGTATTTATCTTTTTTAAAAAAATTAATTAATTTTTATTTTTGACTGTGTTGGGTCTTCGTTGCTGCACATGGGCTCTCTCTAGTTGCGGTGAGCGGGGGCTGCTCTTCGTTGTGGTGTGCAGCCTTCTCATTGTGGTGGCTTCTCTTATTGTAGAACATGGGCTCTAGGCATGCAGGCTTCAGTAGTTGTGGCACGTGGGCTCAGTAGTTGTGGCTCGTGGGCTCTAGAGCACAGGCTCAGTAGTTGTGGTGCATGGTCTCTAGAGCGCAGGCTCAGTAGTTGTGGTGCACGGGCTTAGTTGCTCTGTGGCATGTGAGATCTTCCTGGATCAGGGCTCAAACCTGTGTCCCCTGCATTGGCAGGCAGATTCTTAACCACTGTGCCACCAGGGAAGTCCCTAGAATGGATTTTTTTAAATGGTGGTTTGATCATATGATAATGTACTGTAGAGCAGGGATGGACAACCTTTTTCTGTAAAGAGCTATGTAGTAAATATTTTAGGCTTTGTATGTCATACATTGACTATGGCAACTACTCAACCCTGCAGTTGTAGCATTGGAGCAGCTGTGTGCAATATGTAAACAAATGGATGTGGTTGTGTTCCAGTGAAACTATTTACAAAGACAAACTTTGGCCTTTAGGTGTGGTAGTTTGTTGACCTCTGCTGTAGAGCCACAAACTACAGATGAATCTCATAAAGATAATTTTGTGTTAAAGAAACCATACAGGGGCTTCCCTGGTGGCGCAGTGGTTGAGAGTCCGCCTCTGATGCAGGGGACATGGGTTCGTGCCCCGGTCCAGGAAGATCCCACATGCCGCGGAGTGGCTAGGCCCGTGAGCCATGGCCACTGAGCTTGCGCATCCGGAGCCTGTGCTCCACAATGGGAGAGGCCACAACAGTGAGAGGCCCGTGTACTGCAAAAAAAAAAAAAAAAGAAAGAAACCATACATTATGATTACTTTTTTATAAAATTCAAAAACAGGCAAAATGAATCTATAGAATTAAAGTCTGAGTATTGGCTGTCTTTAGGAAGAAAGACAGGGTAGTGATAGGAAGGAGCATGAAGGGTACTTCTAGGGTGCTAGTTATATCATCTTCACCCGAATGGTGGTTGCACAGGTCTGTTCACTTTTGACTACTTATTGAGATATATACCTATGATTTATGCCTTTCTCTAGTGTGTGTGTGTGTATATATATATATATATATATGTAAATTGGGGTGTGTTATACTATAATTAGTTTTAAAAGTTAAAAACAAAACAGAACCGTATTATTTGTGTTCCCATCAGAATAGAACTGTGTTTATTCATTTTTGGCATCTGATAAACATACAATAAATGTTCATTGAAGTGGGAGTTGCTAACAGCAAGCTCTGTAGCAAGATAAGGGACAATGAAGAGTAATGACTCAATTAGCTTGAAGAGCTTATTGAAGACTTTTGGGAAAGCAATTTTGGTGTGGGGGAAGTAATCATTTAAGGCATTTTCATGAAAAGAAGATAGATCCTACTTTAAAAAGCTAAGTGGATCTAATAAATGGTGTGAGCTGTCAAGTAACATTCATGTTTGAAGACAGAAGGAAAAGATTGTTTGGATAGCTGTTAAGAGCAAGATGCCACAACTATTTTGTAATGATGATGTTTAATTTGGCTCATCAGACAAATACTTTTGTCATGTCTTTTACCTCCTTACAGTGTTTATAGATGTTACTCTGTAAAGGGTCATGGACCAACTAGCACTGAGGAGTAGTGTAGATGTGATACAGGATTTATTGGGGAAAACGTACCAGAAGTAATAGAATGCAAGTAGTCCCTCAAACTCTTCCCCCCCCCCCCCACAGCTTCAGCCAGACTTCGGTAGTCTTCATGCATTATGGCCAGATGACCTTCCAGTAGAGAATGGCCTCCACCTCTGTAATGTTTTACATATATGTAGGTCAGGGCAGGGAACATCTATGTGGTTATGTAACAAAAATTAGAAAGGGGCTCTAGGGGCAGGGATGGGCCCATTTTTCCTTTGAGCTAACAGCTTAGACCTATGCAGTATCCTTGCTACTAAGCTTATAAAAGGGGTTTGGAAATGAACCTTCAGAGCCATCTAGGTTTATGTTTCATCACATGTTTCCCACTATTAGAAAAAGAGGCAGAAACTTCTTGGACTAGTGTTAAAGGTTTATTAGCTTTCTCCAGCTTCCATACCAGACCACTGGTTCTAAACAAATTTTGTCATTTACTGAATTATCTTCTAATAAATGATCGCTTATTCCAAGCTTCTCATCTTTGCTCATAGTACCTAATTTAGGATGCTTTTCCCTTTCTCTAAATTCTCATTCTAAGGAGCTGCTTTGTCCTATCTCTTCTGTGATGCCTCCCTTATGATCTCAATTCTTATACCAAATACTATCCATTTTTCATACACTGTCTAATATTATTTTTATGTGTGCATTTCTTTCCATCTAACTTGTAAATTCCTTAAGGGTAGGGAACATGAATTGGATTACTTTGTAACCTCTATAATACTCTAGTGGTCTTGTGTGTAAATGCCCAACAAATAGTTAATGATAAGAATGTATGTTCTTATAATGTATTTTAATTATAAAATAGTCATAATATTTTAGATGCCTCTTTTAGACTCTGAATATTAATTGTTATTAAGTATAATGCTAGATTCTTTATTAGAACATCATTTCTATTCGGTTGCAATCAATTCCTGTTTTTAAAACTCATTTTTTGAGATTAGTATCAATTGTTGTCTGTTTGTTACTCTATTAGCCAGTTTAGTAATTAGATTCCTCCATTCTACTTCAGCAAGAAGTTGAGAACTTTAAGAAGCTAAATCTCATTAGTAAAGAGCAGTTTGAAAACCTAACACCTGAACTTCCTTTTGAGCCAAACCAAGAAGTTCCTGTAGCACCTTCACAGGCCAGGCAAGGTATGTAAATCTCCTTTTGTGTAAGTGTCTGAATAATATTAAAGCAGGTCTAAATTGTTTTTTAAAGTTTGCTGCTTTTTTATTTGTAGAAAACATTTAGATATCTGGTAAAAGACTAGAATTTTAAAACTTAACTTTTATTTATCCTTTGGTGAACTTCAAAACATTTTAGAGACTTAAAAATACAGATTGTAGGGCTTCCAGGCTTTCTTAGGCGCAGGCTTTCTCTCTTGTTGTGGCGCATGGGCTACAGAGTGCACACGCTCATTAGTTCCAGTGCTCTGGCTCTCTAGTTGTGGTGCACAGGATCCAGAGTGCATGGGCTCTGTAGTTGCAGCATGTGGGCTCTCTAGTTGTGGTATGTGGTCTCAGTAGTTGAGGCTCATAGGCTTAGTTTTTCCGCAGCATGTAGGATCATAGCTGCCCAACCAGGGATCAAACCCGGGTCCCCTGCATTGCAAGACAGATTCTTAACCACTGGACCACCAGGAAAGTCCCCTGGTTGTCTTATTTTATATAAGTACGTTTTAACTTCTTATGTGGCATTTACGTATATGTAACAGGAGCTATTGGCCACAAAGATTTTCTGTTAGAGGCTTTATATTTTTAGCTTTTACATAATTCAGGTCTCTATTCAATTTTGAGTTAATTGTTATTTTTCTTTTTTTTCTTTTTAGTATATGATATAAGTATGGATATGGATATCCAGTGATTCCAGCACCATTTGTTGGAAAATTTATTCTTTCTCCATTGAACTGCCTTTTTAAAAATAATTTATTTATTTATTTATTTATTTATTTATTTTTGGCTGTGTTGGGTCTTCATTTCTGTGCGAGGACTTCTCTAGTTGCAGCAAGCGGGGGCCACTCTTCATCGCGGTGCACATGCCTCTCACTGTTGCGGCCTCTCTTCTTGGAGCACAGGCTCCAGACACTCAGGCTCAGTAGTTGTGGCTCACGGGCCCAGTTGCTCCGTGGCATGTGAGATCTTCCCAGACCAGGGCTCGAACCCGTGTCCCCTGCATTGGCAGGCAGATTCTCAACCACTGTGCCACCAGGGAAGCCCTGAACTGCCTTTTGATCTTTGACAGAAACCGATTAACTGTATGTGTATAGATTTTTGACTCTATATTCTGTTCATCTTGTCTCTATGTTTATCCCTTTGCCACTAGCACAACTTGATAACTATAATCTTAAAATCAGTATATGTCCTCCATCTTTTTTTTTTAAATGTCTATTCTAGTTTATTTGCCTTTTCATAAAATTGTAAAAATAGCTTATTGGTGTCTATAAAAACTCCAACTGGTATTTTGATTGGAACTTCATTGAATCTTCAGATTAGTTTAGAAAGAATTAGCATCTTAATGGAATAGAATCTTCCAATCCATGAATATTGCATACTTCTCCAGTTAAGTATTTTTTTTGTTCTTCAGTGTTTTATAGTTTTTGGTGTATTTTGTATACATTTTGTTGGCTATGTCCCTAAGTATATTATGATTTTGGTGCTGCTGTAAATGGTGCTTTAAAATTTTTATGATCCATTGTTTATTGCTAGTATGTAGAAATAGGATTGAATTTTTATATGATCCTTTGTGATGTTAATTTTATGTGTCAACTTAACTGGATCAAAGGATGTCCAGATGTCTGGTTTAACAGTACTTCTGGGTTTCTCTGTGAGGCTATTTCTGCATGAGATTAGTATCTGAATTGGTCAGCATGGTAAAGTAGTTGGCCATCCCCAGTGTGGGTGGACATCATCCAATCCATCGAGGGCCTGAATAAAACAAAAAAGTGGAGGAAGGAGGAATTTGCTCCTTTTTTGCCATCTCATTGTTTGAGCTGAGACATCTCATCTCATCTCAGACTGGTATTTATATCATTGACTCCCCTAGGTCTCAGGCCTTTGGACTCAGGCTGAATTACATCACTGGCTTTCCTAAGTCTCCAGCTTATAGATGGCAGATCATGGGACTTCTTCTCCATAACCTTGTAAGCCAATTCCTCATATTAAATCTCCTTTTCTATCCTATTGGTTCTTTTACTCTGGAGAATGCTGACTAATACAACTTTGTATTCTGTGACATCGATAAACTTACTAGTAGTAGGCCTAGTAGCTTCTTCTATAGATTCTTTGATATATTCTATATTGATGTATTTCTACACAGATAATCATGTTGGTTATGAATAGATGTAGTTCTATTTCTTTTTTATCTATGCTTTCATTTATTTTCTTCCCTTATTGCCTCAGTTGACACCTCCAACATGATAGTGAATAGAAGTTATAAGATAAGACATCCTTGCATTGTTTCTGATTTTAGGAGGAAAGCATTCAGTCTTTCACCATTAGGTATGATATTAGTTGTAGGTTTTCCATAGATGCCCTTTATTAAGTTGAGGAAGTTCCCTTTTATTTCTAGTGTGCTGAGAGATTTTAATCATGAATGGATGCTGATTTTTTGTTTTGTCTTTTTTTCTGGGTCTTTTGAAATGATTATATGGTTTGTCTTAATTGGTTTATTTATGTTGTAAATTACATTGATTTGTCTTCAAATGTTGAGCTAGTCTAAGAGTCCCAGGATAACCTCATTTGACTGTGACATAGTATCCTTTTTATACATTACTAGATTCAGTTTGATTTTTTTTGTTTTTTTTTTTTTAGAAGAATAAGGAATATCGGTTTATATTTTTATTTTCTTGGATTATCTTTGTCTGGTTTTGGTATCAGGGAATGCTGCCCTCATAAATGAATTGGTAAGCATTCCTTCCTCTTCTATATTTTGGAATAGTTTGTATACAATTGTTATTACTGATTCCTTATAGGAGTGGTAGAATTTGCCAATGAAGTCATCTGGGCCTGGAATTGTTGGAATGTTTTTAACAACAAATTAATTTTTTAAAGAGATACAGGACTATTTAGGTAATCTAGGTTTTCTTGAGTGAGCTTTTATAGTTTGTTTATAAAGAAATTGTCCATTTCATGGGTGGTTTTGGTAATATTTCCTTTTTATTCTTTTAATGTTTATGAAGTCTATAGAGATACAGGCATAACTCAGATGTGGATTTGGTTTCAGACCACCGTAATAAAGTAAATATCACAATAAAGCAAGTCCTATGAATTTTTTGGTTTCCCAGTCTGTATACAGTATGTTTACACTATACTGTAGTCTACTGAGTGTGCAATAGCATTATGGCTATAAGAAAAATGTACATACTTTCAAAGTACTTTATTGCTAAAAAATGCTAACCATCATCTGAGCCTTCAGCAAGTTGTAATCCTTTTGCTGGTAGAGGGCCTTGCCTCAGTGTTGATGGCTGCTGACTGATCGGGGTTGTGGAGGCTGAAGGTTGGGGTGGCTGTGGCCATTTCTTAAAATAAGGAACAATGAAGTTCACCAAATTGATTGACTCTTCCTTTCACAAACAGTTTCTCTGTAGCATTCAATGCTGTTTGATAGCGTTTTAGTCACAGTAGATCTTCTTTCAAAATTGGAGTCAGTCCTCTCAAACCCTGCCACTGCTTTATCAACTTAAGTTTATGTAGTATTTTAAATCCTTTGTTGTCATTTCAAAAGTCTTCACAGTGTCTTCACCAGGAATAAGTAGATCCCATCTTAAGAAACCACTTTCTTTGCTCATCCATAAGAAGGAACTCCTCATCCATTTAAGTTTTATCATGAGTTTACAGCAATTCAGTCACATCTTCAGGCTCTACTTCTAATTCTAGTTCTCTTGCTCTTCCCACAACATCTGCAGTTACTTTCTCCACTGAAGTCTTGAACCCCTCAGTGTCTTCCATGAGTGCTAGGATCAACTTCTTTCAAACTCCTACTAATGTTGATATTTTGACCTCTTCCCATGAGTCACAGTTGTTCTTAATGGCATCTAGAATGACAAATCCTTTCCAGAAGGCTTTCAGTTACTTTGCACAGATCCATCAGAGGAATCACCATCTGTGGCTGCTATAAACCTTACAAAATGTATTTCCTAAATAATAAGACTTGAAAGTGGAAATTACTCCTTGTTCCTGGGGCTGCAGAATGGATTTTGTGTTAGTAGGCATGAAAATGTTAACCTTGTCATACATCTCCATCAGAGCTCTTGGGTGACCAGTTTCATTGTCAGTGAGCAATAATATTTTGAAAGGAATCTTTTTTCTGAGCAATAGATCTCAACAGTGAGCTTAAACCCCTTGTAAACCATATTCTAAACAGATTTGCTGTCATCCAGGCTTTGTTATTCTATTTATAGACCACAGGTAGAGTAAATTTAGCACCATTCTTAAGGGGCCAAGGATTTTCCAGAATGGTAAATGAGCATTGACTTCAACTTAAAGTCACCAACTGCATGAGCCCCTAACAACAGAGTCAGCCTGTCCTTTGAAGCTTTGAAGCCCGGCATTAATTTCTCTCTAGCTATGAAAGTCCTAGATAGGTATCTTCTTTCAACAGAAGACTGTTTGATTTACTTTGAAAATCTGCTGTTCCTGCATTATCTTAGCTAGATTGCCTGGATAACTTGCTGCAACTTCTGCATCAGTACTTGCTGCTTCACCTTGCATGTTTATGTTAATGAGATATGGCTTTTTTCTTTAAACCACATGAACCAATCTCTGCTAGCTTCAGACTTTTCTTCTGCAACTTCCTCACCTCTCTCAGCCTTCATAGAATTGAGGAGAGTTAGGGCCTTGCTCTGGATTAGCTTTTGGCTTAAGGAATGTTGTGGCTGGTTTGATCTATCCAGACTTTCTTCATATTAGCTATAAGGCTGTTTCACTTTCTTATCATTCGATTAAAGTGGAGTAGCACTTTTAATTTCCTTCAAGAAATTTTCCTTTGCATTCACAACTTGACTAACTGTTTGGCATGAGAGGCCTAGCTTTTGGCTTTTCTCTGCTTTCAACATGCCTTGCTCACTAAGCTTAATCATTTCTAGCTGAGAGACGCGTGACTCTTCCTTTCACTTGAACACTTAGAAGCCTTTGTGGATTATTAATTAGCCTAATTTCAATATTTTTGTGTCTCTGGGAATAGGGAGCCCCAGGGAGAGGGAAAGAGATGAAGGAACAGTTGGTTGATGGAGCAGTTAGAATATACACATTATCAATTGTTTACTGTCTTATATGGGTTTTGTTCATGGTACCCCCCAAATAATTACAATAGTAGCATCAGAGATAACTGGTCACAGATTACTGTAACAAATATAATAATGGAGAAGTTTGAAATATTGTGATAATTACCAAAATGTAACACATTACCAAAATGTGACAGAGACATGAATGAGCAAATGCTGTTGGAAAATGGCACCAATAGATTTGCTGAATGTAAAGTTGCCATAAACCTTTAATCTGTAGGGAATTCCCTGGCGATCTAGTGGTTAGGATTCTACGCTTCCACTGCAGGGGGCACAGTTTTGATCCCTGGTCAGGGAACTAAGATCCCACATGCCACGTGCCCAAAAAACAACAACAACAACAACAAAACACCTTTCTCTTTGTAAAAACAAAACCAAAAACGCAGTGTCTTCGAATCGCAATAAAGCAAAGCACAATAAAACAAGGTATCTCAGTAACTCTTCTTTCACTCCTGATATTTGTAATTTGTGCTCCCTTTCTTTTTTTTTCCTGATCAATCTGGCTGGAGCTATATCAGTTGATCGATTTGATAAATTTTCTCTTTTTAAAATTGTATTTATTTATTTTTATCTTTGGCTGTGTTGGGTCTTCGTTGCTGCACGTGGGCTTGCTCTAGCTGCGGTGAGCAGGGGCTACTCTTCGTTGCGGTGCATGGGCTTCTCATTATGGTGGCTTCTGTGCATGGGGTCTAGGCATATGGGCTTCACAGTTGTGGCTCGTGGGCTCTAGAGCACAGGCTCAGTAGTTGTGGTGCATGGGCTTAGTTGCTCTGCGGCATGTGGGATAGTCCCAGACCACGGCTCAAACCCATGTCCCCTGCATTGGCAGGCAGATTCTTAACTACTGAGCCACCAGGGAAGTTCCCTGATACATTTTCTAAAGAAGATTTGTTTTCATTGATCTACTTTATTATTTCTCCTAGTAGTATTATTTTCTGCTCTAATTTTTATTTTTCCTTTATTTTTTTCTCCTGGTTTGGGTTTATTTTGCTCCTCCTTTTCTGGTTTCATAAGGTAGAAGCTTAGATAATTTATTTGAGAACTTTCTTCTTTTCTATTATAAGAATTTATTGCTACAAATTTCCTTTTAAGCACTATTTTAGGTGCATCTCACAAATTTCAATGTATTGTTTTTTCATTTTTATTCAATTCTAAATATTTTCTAATTTCTTTGTATTTTTCTTTGACCCATCAGTTATTTGGAAGTGATTTTGTTTAATTTCTAAATATTTGGGTATTTGCCTGATATGTTATTTTTTTAAAAATATTTATTTATTTAGTCTGCACTGGGTCCTAGTTGTGGCACTCGGGATCTTCGCTGTGGCATGTGGGCTTCTTAGTTGAGGCATGCAAACTCTTAGTTGGGGCATGCGCACTTCTTAGTTTGGCATGCGAACTCTTTAGCTGTGGCATGCATGCAGGATATAGTTCCCTGATCAGGGATCGAACCCGGACCCCCTGCACTGGGAGCACAGTGTCGTACCCACTGGACCACCAGGGAAGTCCCCCTGATATCTTATTTTTTAAGAGGGAAGTTTACATTAGTCATTTGAGACTTTTCTAATATAAGCATTTAATCCTATATGCTTTCCTTTAAGCACTATTTTAACTTTATTTCACATATTTGGTGTGTTGTGTTTTAATTTTCATTCTTTTCAAAGTATTCTCTAATTCCTCTTGAAACTTCCTCTTTGATCCATGAACATTTTGAACATGTTGTTTAATTTTCAAGTGATTGGAAATTTTCCTATTATATTTTTGTTATTGGTCTTATTGATATATAGTTTCATTCCATTATGGTCAGAGAACATACTTTGCATGATTCAGTTCTTTTAAGTTTGTCACGGTCTAATTTATGACACACAGTATGGTCTGTCTTAGTGAATGTTCCATGTGCATTGACAAGAATATTTATTCTGCTGTTTATGAGTGGAGTGATCTATAAATTCTTATTAGAGTCAGTTAGTTGATGGTGTTTGTAAGTTCTATTCCCTTGCTGATTTTTTTTTGGCGACTAGCTCTATTAGTGAGAGAAAAGTATTGAAGCCTCCAACTGTAATTGCATATTTGTCTGTTTTTCCTTTAATTTCTGTCAGTTTTTTCTTCATTTACTTTGAAGCTCTTTTTACTAGGTGTACTACGCCCTTAGGTTTATTGTGTCTTCTTAGGAGTTGACATTTATATCAGTTTATACTGCCTTCTTTATTCCTGGTCATTTTATTTGCTCTGAAATCTCATTTATCTGATTTTGATATAGCCATTCCAGCTTTTTCTTGATTACTCTCTATATGGTATGTGGTGTGTCTTTTTTCATCTCTACTTTTAAGCTACTTATTTCATATTTGAAGTGAGCTTGTTATAGACAGCATATAGACTGGTCTTTTTTAAAAATTTAGTCTGACAATCTGTCTTTTAATTGGTGTGTTAGATTGTTTACATTTAATGTAATTATTGCTATGTTTGGATTTAGATTTTGTTTCTTTGTTTCCCTTTCTCTGCCCTGTTTGGGTTACAGTTGACCCTTGAACATCTAGGGGGTTATGGGTGCTGACCCCCCCACATAGTCAAAAATACACGTACTGCTATCTCTCCCTCAAAAACAAAGCTAAATGATTCACCCAAGGATAAGAAGCTGAAACAGTTTGAATAGAATCAGGACTCAAACCCTAGTTCTTTTGATTCTACATACTGTGATCTCTAATTGAACACAAACTTTTCCCACACTTAGTTAATTTAAAGATCTTTAAAATGAAAATACATGTCCTATATTTATTGAAAAATAAAACTGCTTATAAGCTGACCTGCGAAATTTAACCCCATGTTGTTCAAGGGAAAACTGTATATGTAATTTTTTTTAATTACATTTTAATTTATCTGGGGTGAGTTTGGCCATATATACCTTTTTTGTGTAATTATTTTTTTAGTAGTTCCTCTAGGGATTAGGTTGCTCTAGATACACTTAACTTTTCATTTTATTTAGAATCAATATTTTACTACTTCAATAGGAATGTAGAAATTTCACTTCCATATAAGTTTCTTTGTGTTATAGTCTTGAAAATAAATTGAAAATCCTATCAGTGTTACATTTTTTACTTTTAACTATCAAGTATGTTTTAAAGAACTTAAAAGGATAATAGTCTATTATCTATATTATACTTTTACCATTCTCTTGCTCTTCCTGTATTTATGATGTTCCGAGTTTCTTTCTGATATCCTTTTCTTCTGTTTGAAGTACTTTCTTTAGCAATTCTTTGAGAGAAATTCTGCTGACTATGATTTATTTACCTTAGTTTTCCTTCATCTGATGATGGTGTGTTTATTTCACCTTCATTCCCAAAGGTTGTTTCCTTCGTTATAGAATTCTGGAATGACAGTTCTTTTCTTTCAGCACTTAAAACGGTCAGGCCAGGGCTTCCCTGGTGGCGCAGTGGTTGAGAGTCTGCCTGCCGATGCAGGGGACACGGGTTCGTGTCCCGGTCTGGGAGGATCCCACATGCCGCGGGGCGGCTGGGCCCGTGAGCCATGGCCGCTGAGCCTGCGCGTCCGGAGCCTGTGCTCTGCAACGGGAGAGGCCACAATGAGAGGCCCGCCTAGAACTAAATAAATAAATTAAAATTTAAAAACTGTCAGGCCACTTCTTTCTGTCCTCCATAGTTTCTGATTTAAACATTTTGTAGTAATTCAGATTGTTCCCTTACTTGAATTGAGTTCTTTTTCTCTAGCTACTTTCAATAATTTTTATTTGTCTTAAGTTTTTAGCAATTAGAGTGTGATGTGTCTGACCATGGATTTCTCTGGATTAATCCTTGATGGGGTTCTCTCTGTTTCTTGAATGTGTAGGTTCATGCCTTTAGCCAAACTAGGGAAGTTTTAAACTATTATCTTTTCAAAAATTTTTTTGGTTCTGCATTTTCTCTCCTCTCAAGGACGTATTGTTGTTCCACAGGTTCCTGAGGCTTGAATAGTTTTTTCCAATTGTTTTTTGCTCTGTCGTTCAGGTTGGATAAATGCTATTGATTCTGGCTGATTTTACTATTTCTCCTTATCACCTGTTGGAAGAAGTTTAATTGTGATTGTCTTGATGTGATTTTCTTCCAGGCTTATTGAGTTTTTTATCTACCTGTTTACATATTTTTAATCAAATTTGGAAAAAAATGTGAGCCATATTTTAAATTAACATTTTAAATTTTAAAAATTAATAATTTTTAATGTACTTTTAAATCTTTCCTTTAAGACTCCAGTTACATGTATATTAAGCTACTTGAAGTCACATAGCTCACTAATGCCCTCTTCTTTTTTTTCAGTCTTTTTTTCCCTCTGTATTTTGTTTTGGGCAATTTCTATTCCTATGCTTTCAGGTTAATTAGTCGTTTATTCTGCAGTGTCTAATCTATTTTTAAACCCATCTGATGTATTTTTGAAAAATCTCAGCTGTTGTATTTTTCTTCTCTAGAAGTTAGATTGGATTCTTTTTTTTATTGTTTTTATCTCTCTTTGATGTGTTCTTTACCTTATTGAATACATGAAATATAGTTATAACGACTTTTTGCAGGCAAAGTGTAAATCCAGTTTCAGTGGTTGGCAAATTTATTACCCATAGGCCAAAACTGGCCTACCATGGTCTAATCTGGCCATACCCTTCATTTACATATAGTCTGTTAGCTGTGCTACAATGGCAGGGTTGAGTAGTTTTAACAGAGACTTTATGACCTGAAAAGTGAAAAAAAATTACTATCTGGCATTTACAGAAAAAAATTTGCTAAGTCCTGCTTCAGTGACATTTTATTTACATAAAAAAAAAGGATGTCAGTCCTCGTGTAGCATTTTTTATTATCAGCCTTCGGTGAACACCAACAGCATAATATTAAGTTCTGTTTTTATAAAGGCAATTCCTGTCTATAAAGACAATGGGGACTGTGTATGGTCCAGGTATGTAGATGTGCAATGATTTGGTGGAATAAAATTTGGAAAATCTTAAGTAGCCACATCCCCCTCAGTCCAGTGGTTCTTAAACTTTGGCAAGTATCAGATTCACCTGGAAAGCTTTTTAAATCAAGGAACTCTGTACCCAGAGTTCCTTGATGTAATAAGTTGAGGTAAGACCTGAGAATATGCATTTTTAACAAGTTCCCAGATTATCCTGATACCACTGGTTGGGACTACACTTTGAAAATTAGTGCTTTAGCCTAATCCTCTGAAATATCAGTCTTCTCTGATGAACTTTCAGCAGAAACTGTATGGTAGTCAATCACAATTGAGGTTCCCTGAAGACCAGATGGCCTGGTCTTTTGTGTTTTAAAGCTTTTTTGAGGTATAATTTACATAAAATTAACTCACTTTAAGTGTATAATTTCATTAATTTCAGTAGATTTGTATAGTTGTACACCATTGCCACAATTCAGTTTTTAAATTCCATCACAATAAAAGTTCCCCCATGATCATTTGCAGTCAATTTTAGCACTGTTTCAGTCTGAGGTAACCAGTGACCAGCTTTCTGTCTGTATGTTTTTGCACTTCCTAGAAATTTCATGTAAATGGGATCATATGATATGTAGTCAATGTGTCTGGCTTCTTTCAATTAATATAATATTTTTGAGATTAATCTATGTTGTTGCTTATATTTGTTTGTTTGTTATTTTGTGGTATGCGGGCCTCTTACTGTTGTGGCCTCTCCCATTGCGGAGCACAGGCTCTGGACGCGCAGGCCCAGCGGCCATGGCTAACGGGCCCAGCCGCTCGGCGGCATGTGGGATCCTCCCGCACCGGGGCACGAACCCGCATCCCCTGCATCAGCAGGTGGACTCCCAACCACTGCGCCACGAGGGAAGCCCTGTTGCTTATATTTGTACTTCACTCCTTTTTTGTGAGGTAGTGTTCTATAGCATGGACATACTTCATTTTGTTTATCCATTTGGAAGTTGATGTATATTTGGATTTTTTTGGTTTTGGTTTTGGCTATTATGAAAAATGCTATTTTGAACATTTATGTACAAGAGATGACCCATGATTTTGATAAAAAGAAGTTATAATATCTAGATGATATTCATGTATCATCCCAGGCTTATATTTGATAAAAAACAACTTTAGGGACTTCCCTGGTGGCGCAGTGGTTAAGACTCTGTGCTCCCAATGCAGGGATCCCAGTTTCCATCCCTGATCTGGTAACTAGATCCCACATTCATGCCACAACTAAGAGTTCACATGCCACAACTAAGTGTTCATATGCCACAACTAAGGAGCCTCTTTATAGCAACATCCCACATCAGAGTGGTACATTTGTTACAATTGATGAGCCTACACTAACACATTGTAGTCACCAAAAGTCCATAGTTCCATTAGTGTTTACTCCTGGTGTACATTCTACAGGTTTGGATAAATGTATAATGAGATGTAGCCATCATTATAGTATCAAACATAGTATTTTCACAGCCCTAAAAATCCTCTGTGTTCCACCTGTTCATCTTTCCCTCCCCTCAACCCCTAGAAACAACTGGTCTTTTTATCATCTCCGTAGTTTTCCTTTTCCAGAACATTGAATAGTTGGAATCACCCAGTGTGTAGCCTTTTCAGATTGGATCCCTTCACTTAGTAATAGGCTTTTTAAGGTTCCTTCATGTCTTTTCATGGCTTGATAGCTCGTTTCTTTTTACCACTGAATAATGTTCCATCATCTGGGTATGTGACAGTTTATTTATCCGTTCACTTACTGAAGGATATCCCGGTAGCTTCCAAGTTTTGGCAATTATGAATAAAGCTGCTTTAAACATCCATGAGCAGGTTTTGTGTGGATATAAGTTTTCAGCTCCTTTGGGCAAGTATCAAGGAGGGCAACTGCTAGATTATATGGTAAGAGTATGTTTAGTTTTGTAAGAAACTTCCAAACTGTCTTCCAAGGTGGCCGTACCATTTTGCATTCCTGCCACCAATGAATGAGAGTTCCTGTTACTCCACCTTCTCACCAGCATTTATTAGTGTTTTCAGTGTTCTGGATTTTGGCCAGTCTGATAGATTAGTAGTAGAATCTCATTGTTGTCTTACTTTGCAATTCCCTGATGATATCTGATGTGGAGTATCTTCATGTGTTATTTGCCATTTGTATTTCTTCTTTGGTGAAGTGTCTGTTAGGCCTTTGGCCCATTTTCTAATCAGGTTTTGTTTTGTTTTTTTAATTGATGAGTTTTAAAAGTTCTTTGTATATCTCGGATAATAGTCCTTTATCAGATGTGTCTTTTGCAAATACTTTCTGCCATTCTGTGGCTTGTCTTTTCGTTCTCTTGACAGTGTTGTTCGCAAAGTGTAAGGTTTTCATTTTAATGAAGTCAGTATATCAGTTATTTCTTTCATGGCTCGTGAAATCTCTCCTCAACGTTTTACCAAATGCTTTTAGCAACTACTGATGAATATCCCCCTGGTCCTCTATTTCATTAGAGTTGCAAAATATTCACCTTCCAATTCTGTTATTTCTTCTGTATTTCTTAACCTAGAATTCTATAAGGAAGACTTTTTTTTAAATCAACTATTTGTTTACTCTGGAATTCAATTTTTACAAGAAAGGAAGGATAAATTCTTGTTTATTTCTTTGTATTCAATTTATCATTTTCAGAATAATGAGTTGGTTCCATAGCAACCCAGAGATATGATTAAGTTTTAAAGTGTCATTATGAACTCTCATGGGGTTTATTTATTTGAAGTGCTTATTCCAGTTCAGTCACTGTTTTCACTGTTGATGTCCCCTAAAGTTTGCTGCTATGTTTTCATGAACTATGCTAATATTTTCATTGTTAACTTCATTGCTTTCTGGCTCAAGATTTCCTAGGCTCGTATAATACTTTGTGCTTCAGACTGTTTGTTTGTTTTTTAAGGAGACTGGATCAGTGGGAAATGGAATTTAGAGACCATAATCTAGATGCTAGGAAGCTTACTTTCTGGGTTGTTACTGCTCCTAGATCTTTGAATATTTCTTTTACAAGGGCACTGGATTTACCATATTTTTCATTGTATGCTCCTACTTTTAACTCACGAGATTGTATATCTTTTTGCTATACAGAAAAGCAGCATTAACACAATTCAGTTAAGTTTATCAGTCATTGGGTGGGGATATACTTTTTTCTAGTCACAATTGTACAGCCTGGTATACATACGTTAGATTTTGGCCCTTGCTTTCAGGGAAGCACTGAGATTTACTGTTAGCATTTAATGGAATGATATGTAAGAAAATAAATTTTAATTTAATGAATCTAAAAATAAATGGATAAAATGCAGAGGTGGTACAAAAAAAGAATTGATTAATTCTGTTGGCAGAAGATGTTTAAGGAATGCTATGCATTCCCAGGGAAGGTAACATGCTGGGTATTAAAGGAAGGATATGAGTCTAACTGGGTATAAAAAGATGAAGGAAAGGGACTTTTAGATAGAGGAAAAAGCGTATGAAAAGATATGAAGCCAGAAAAGAGGAGCAACAAGTAGATTGCTATTTGGGGCACCAAGATTGAAGTGGAGAATGACAACAGATGAGGCAAAATCAGGAAAGTATTATATGCCATGATAAAGAGCCTATACTTCTCCTATAGGCAACAGGGAAATGCTGAAAATTTTTAAGTAGAAATGTGAAATGACCTAATTTGCTCCTCAGAATAATCATTCTGGCAACAGTAAAGAAAATGGATTAGGAGGGAAAATGTCAAGACAGAGAGACTAGGTCTTAGAGTGGTAAGTTCACAAACTTGCCTCTAGAATAGTACTTGGCATATAGTAGTAGGTACTCAATAATATCGTCAAGTGAACAAAAGGTTATTCTATGAATCAAAAGAAGTTGGTAAGTCTGAAGAAAAACCACATAGAAATAGAGCCTGCATTTTTGACAATACTACTTGATTCATCTGCTTGCTTACTTAGTATTTTATCTTAAGATTTTCACAAACTAAGTAAAACAACCCAATAGAAGAATAGTCAAAAGGATATAAATGGCAAGCTCACGAAAGGGAAAACTGAATGATGACTATATGAAAATATGCTCAACTTCTCTAATAACCAAAGAAATGCAAATACCTTTTAAATCCCATGAGGTGGAAAAATATTTAAAAGTTTACACAAAACCCAGCCTTGACAGGATGTTAAATTGTTGGGACATTTACATGCTGCTGCTGGAAGTATAAATTGGTGAAACTACTGTGGAAAGCAGGTTGACAATCAGTATTTAGTAAGTCGGAAGATGCACATGCCATTTGACTCAGCATTTCCATTTCAGATATAAACCCTAGAGGAATGCTCACACCTGTGTAAAGATACATGTTCAGCAATGTTCATTGCAGCATTATTGATTATACCAAAGCTTTGAAAGTAACACAGATGTCTTCAGGAGAATGAATTAATTTTGATATGTGTATAACAGCATGATATTCTGCAGTGAAAATGAATAAGCCAAAGCTATATGAATAGACCTGAATAATTGTCACAAACAAAATACTGACTGAAAAAGCCTGCAAAATGATAATATAGTGGGATGCCACTTATATAAAGTTAATTATGCAAAATAATATTATTATATATACAATAATAGATAAAAATACCAAATTTAAGAGCCTGGTTATCTCAGAGGAGGAAAAGCAAAATGGGATTAGGAAAGGTTACACAGTGGTCTTTAGCATACTTTTCTTTAAAAAAAAGTCAGAAATAAAGCAAAATTAAAATTTAGTAGGGTAGGTGATGTGTAGACAAGTGGTTTTAAAAAATTTTCTTATATATTTGAAATATTTCTGATGAAAAAAATCCTCTGAGAATAGAGAATTTCAGAATTATCCTTGTTCCCAAAGTAAAATATTTTTCTAGCACCTAAATCCTTTTAACAGCTTTTTATTTTGCAGATTTGACCGATGAATTAGCTCAGAAGTTGTTAGATGTTTCAGAAATGTCTTCAGCAACAATGGCCCGTTCATTACCCACAGCAGTTCCAGAATCTCCTAGAATTTATCCTTCAAGGACACCCAAAACACCTCGAACACCTAGATTACAGGATCCAAACAAAACACCAAGATTTTATCCTGTTGTTAAAGAACCCAAAGCCATTGATGTAAAGGTACACAAAACGCCAGGAATATAAATCCTGCCGTTTGTATACTTCAACATTACAAAATGATACTTTTTTAGTTTCTATCACAATAAAAACAATGTATATTTTAGACTGCAAGAATTCATTAAAAAATGATATTTTACCATAGCGATGTCTTCTCAGGTTAAGGAATAACTTCTTTACAATGGGTAGTGTTAATTAAAGACGATCACAAGGTGTAATGAGGAATCATTCTAAGTTGTAATTTTTTTAATCCTTGTGTTGAAAACTAGCAAAGGGTCTTGTGAAGTTTTGTAACTTGTATATGACATATTTGAGTTTTGTGACTTCAATATGATTCCATAATGTGTCATCCACCATATGAAAATGTTTGAGTTGGTTTACAGTCAGAGAGTGTTTTTAATTTACTTGTGAGGTTCACACTACTGAAGGTAATTGCAATGTTTGACTTCTTTCTCCTTAGAGTCCAAGAAAGAGAAAAACAAGACATAGTACAAATCCCCCTCTAGAGTGTCATGTTGGTTGGGTAATGGATTCCAGAGATCACGGGCCAAGAACATCCTCTGTCAGGTACTGTATTTGTCAAACATTGCTTTGTTCTTGATTTTAAATTTGTTGAAAACAGTTACTAATTAGATATTTGGGAACATTTACGAATTAATATGTTAGCAAATTAATAGAACAACAAAATAGTAAAAAGAAGCCAAAGAAGGGGAAATAAGTGGGACAGTTTTACAATAAGTATATTAAGGAATAATTCAGTAGGACAGGGTTTTTTTTGCCTTTTAAAGTAATTTTCACAAATGTGTACTCTTTGATTAAAAATATTTAGGTCTATTAAAGTTATTACCTTTGGAAAGATTCCAGATTTTTCATAGCATAGTAGGTTCTTAGTGAGTTAATGTGCTAAACAATCTACTCAAAACTACGTAAAGGATATGGAAATAAAACACATTAATATTTTGGAATTTTTCCTTTGGGGGGAAATCATTTAGATTAGCTGGTTATTAGCAGTAAGTGGTTTGTCTTTTAGTTTTTAATTTAAAAAAGAAAGACTATTATTTACCTCAAAAGAGATGACAGAGCAAACCTTTTACAGTGCCAGTTAAGTGCATTATAAAAGTATGGTTATGTTTTGTCCTATAGAGTGGATGCAGAGGTGATTTTACTAATTGCTTTGTGTTACTTGAAGACCTGTCTTGTGTTTTTATAGATATTTTCAGAATAATTATCTGATCAGCTTTCTAATTGGAAAATGAACTTTAGGAAAAAGTATTTTTTGACTGGTTAAGGGAAGGATTAGTTAGTTTCATTCAAACAAAAGCTAGAGAGTGTATCATGATCTGAAAATCTCCAAGTATGTCTTTCCAGGGATGTTAATTTGTTTCTTTTACATTTTGTTCTCATTAGATATATTTTCCTTAAAAGATAAAATGTGTATATGTTCTTGTACACCTATTGTATACAAATAGTTATTTTGTATTCTAAGTCATTTTGAGAGTTTGTTTCTTTTATTTATTTATTTTTATCAGAGAAGTATATTTAGGGATCAGTAGATAATGGTGAAAAGTGTTGCACTGATATGTAGCAGGGAACAAGGCAGGTACAATCCCTGCCTTTCTGGAGCTTAATTCAGAGATGACAGGCAAGTATGTAGTTACAATAATGAGGGGTGAATTTTGTTCACCAGCTTGTCTTTTAGAGGAGTTGTAGCTACACAGCAGACTTGAGTGGGAGGTACACAGAGCTCCCCATACCCTCTGCATACCCTGCCTCCCCAACTGTAAGCAGTCATATCTTTGACCATCTATATTAATGTCAGTGCTGGCAGTATCTTATATTCTGTTTGTCTCATCTGTTCTTTGTTCTTTTCTCCTAGTTTCTTTTGGATCAGCTTAGTTTTTGTAATGATTCTATTTTATCTTTACTATTGTCTTCTTGTTGTACCTCTTATTTTTTTTTTTTTTTTTTTTTTTTGTGGTACGCGGGCCTCTCACTGTTGTGGCCTCTCCCGTTGCGGAGCACAGGCTCCGGACGCGCAGGCCCAGCGGCCATGGCTCACGGGCCCAGCCGCTCCGCGGCATGTGGGATCTTCCCGGACCGGGGCACGAACCCGTGTCCCCTGCATCGGCAGGCGGATTCTCAACCACTGCGCCACCAGGGAAGCCCTGTACCTCTTATTTTTTACTGGTCTTCTAGGGTTTATAATATACATTTTAAAATATAATCTATTTTCAAGTAATATATCATTACACGTATCGGATAAGAACCTTACTGCAGTAAAGTTCCTTTTCCTACCACCCTTTCTGCTATATTTTGTTATTATTTTTCTTTAGACAATTATCTTTTAAAACAATTAACATGAAAAAAAGGAATTGTAAATGTATTCTCATTTTTACCATTTGCAATGCTCTTCATTTCTTAAACATTTCTTGAGCAGGTCTATTGGCAATGAATTCTGTTAGCTTTTGTTTATCAGGAAAAGATTTTTTTTTTCATTTTGAAAGATATTTTCATTGAGCATAGAATTCTATTATGGATCTAGGTATGAATTCAAATTCATAGCTCATTCTGTTTGTAATGAATTTTAAGCATCAAAAGTGATATGCTTTAGTGAAATAGTTTTCAAACTTTTTTGTCTAAGGACCTCTTTATCCTTTTAGTTATTGAGGACCTCAAAGAGCTTTTGTTTATGGGAGTTATATAATTTAAAAATAAAAAATTAGGGCTTCCCTGGTGGCGCAGTGGTTGAGAGTCCGCCTGCCGATGCAGGGGACACGGGTTCGTGCCCCAGTCCGGGAAGATCCCACGTGCCGCGGAGCAGCTGGGCCCGTGAGCCATGGCCGCTGGGCCTGCGCGTCCGGAGCCTGTGCTCCGCAACGGGAGAGGCCACAACAGTGAGAGGCCCACGTAACGCAAAAAAATAAAAAAAATAAAAATTAAAAATTAAACTGAATTGAGTTTAAAAGTAAAACTGAAAACAATTAAATATTCATTTAAAATAACAATAGTCAACATATTACATATTAACATAAATGACATTTTTATGAAATATTACATTTCTCAAAACAAAAAATTCTTGAATAGAGTGGCATTGTTTTAAAGTTTTGCATATTTGTTTAATGTTTTCACTTTATATGAGATAACTGGATTCTCATGTTTCTATATTCAATCTTATAATTTGTTTTTTTATTGTTGAAGTAGAGGAATAAAATCCAAGAAAGGGAGGAGTATTTTAATAGCCTTTTCAGATAATTGTAGTTATTCTTCTTTGATATTATACCAAAGCTGAACAAGTGGTAATGTTTTAAAAGTTAGTTGCAGTGTAGAATCTAAACCATATGTAAGTGACCTTCTTCTAATCAGTGAATTTTTCATACTCTGTTACATTAAAAGCCATTGGACTTCTTCCACTTTGAATGGCTCTTTTTGTTTATGCATGCATTTGTAACATCATGAATTGGTCATTTGGAAAAATTGATTAACTGAGTTATGCGGACTTTTAAATGATGACACATCTCAGAATAAAATTTAAAAAAATTACATTAAAAAAATAACCACTAAGGAGAGTAATGTCAGGAAGATGGCAGAATGGGAAGGAACAGGAATCTGTCTCACCACTTAGACAACAACTGTATCAGCAGAAACTGTCTGCATTGACTATTTTGGAACTCTACAGTCTATCTGAACACTTAAAGCTTCCAGGGGAAAGCATGTCTGATAAATTGTTAATATTCGTTGATGTCAGCCTTTCGTGTAGTAGCGGCCATCTCCCACTGCCCCAGCCCTGTGACAGGCATTTGGGAAGATGGCAATCCACACCTCTGGTGTGGCTTGCTGGATCCAAAGTAGGCAATAAGGACCTTGTCCTCCAAATATTGGAGTTCTGTGTTGACTGCTAACTGCCTCTGGTCAACAAGGTACAGACACAGAGTCTGATAGCCATTGTTTCATCCCCACTGTCTGAGTGTCCTTTTTCTTTCTTTCTTTTTTTCAAAAACAACCACTAATAGAGGGAAATTTAGAAAATTACCACCCATACCCAAGGAAAGATGTGGAAAAAAACCTAAGGAGACTTTAAGCTTTTACCTCAGGCTTATCCAGGCACAGAAGCAGCCTATAATAGCTGAAAAAAACCCAGCAAATCTTGGGGAAGAGGGAGAATTTGATTTCCAGAGTTACCACTTTATAAGATTCAAATCTTCATTGTTCAACAAAAAGATCACAGGGCTTACAAAGAAATAAGAAAGTATTGAAGGAACAAAATTAATTGACAGAAAATGTACCTGATGAAGCCTGGGTTCCATTCTTTCAAAACGAAGTCTTTAAAACAGCTGTTTTAAGGATAGTCAAAGAGCTAAATAAAGGAAGATATAGACAAAGATAGCAAAACAATGCATGAAGAAAACAACATCATCAATAGAGATAGAAATTATGCAAAGGAACCAGAAAGGAATTCTGGAGCTGAAAATACAATAACTAAAATGAAAAATACACCAGAAGGTTCAAAAGCAGATTTCATCAAACAGAAGAAAGAGGAAAGAATCAGTAGACTTAAAGATGGAACAATTTGAATTATCAAGTCTGAGGAACAGAAAGAAAGAAGAAAAAACTAGCAGTGTCTAAGGGATCTGTAGGACACATGAACTAGCCCAATACACACATTGTGGGAATCTCAGAAGGAAAAGAGGAAAAAGGGGGCAGGAAGAATATTTGAAAGAATAGTGTCTCCCAATTTGATGAAATACATGAATTTACAAATCTAATACGCTTAATGAACTTGAAGTAGGATAAACCCAAAGAGACTCACATTAAGACACTTATCAAACTGTTGAAAACCAAAAACAAAGAGAGAATCCGGAAAGCAGCAGGAGAGAAGAGACTCATCACATACACGAGGTCCTTAGTAAATGTATCAGGCAGTTTCTCAGAGGCCAGAAGTCAGTAGACTGATATATTCAAAGTGCTGGGGGGAAAAACCCCATCCACTGAGAATTCCTTATCTGACAAAACTGCCCTTCAAAATCGAGGGAGACATTCAGAGATAAACAAAGCTTGAGGGAAAAGAAAAGGAAACAAAAGACATATTGAATTAGAAAGAAGAAATAAAACTGTCTTTGTTCACAGATGACATGATTGTATATGTAAAAAGTCATAAATAATTAACAAAAACTCCTGGAACTAATAAGCAATTACATCAAGGTTTCAGGATATATGGTTAATATACAAAAGTCAATCACTTCCCTATATAACAACAATGAAATAGTAGAATTTGAAATTAATTAAGCTGTTGGACTTCCCTAGTAGCACAGTGGTTAAGAATCTGCCTGCCAATGCAGGGGACACAGGTTCAAGCCCTGGTCTGGGAAGATTCCACATGTCACAGAGCAACTAAGCCTGCGTGCCACAACTACTGAGCCTGTGCTCTAGAGCTTGTGAGCCATAACTACTGAGCCTGTGTACCACAACTACTGAGCCCCTGTGCCACAAATACTGAAGCCTGTGCCCCTAGAGCCCCATGCTCTGCAACAAAGAGAAGCCAATGCAGTGAGAAGCCCATGCACCACAACAGAGTAGCACCTGCTCGCCGCAACTAGAGAAAGCCCGCATGCAGCAATGTAGACCCAATGCAGCCAAAAATAAATAAATAAAATTTTTAAAAAGAACAAAATACTATTTACATTATCACCCCCCCCCAAAAAAATAGGTATAAATCTAACAAAATATGTACAGGATCTGTATGAGGAAAACTGCAAAACTCTGATGAAGGGAGTAAAAAAATTAAATAAATGGAGATAAACTCCATGTTCATGGATAGAAGACTCAATACTGTCAAGATGTCAGTTCATCCCAACTTGATCTACATATTCCGTACAATTCCAATAAAAAATCCACATAGAAATAGATCCACATAAATATAGTCAAATGGTCTTTGACAAAGGAGCAAAGATAATCTTTATAACTAATGGTGCTGGCACAATTGGACATTCACATGCAAAAATTAAGTCTAGACATAGATCTTACACCCTTCACAAAAGATAACTCAAAGTGGATCACAGACCTAAACGTAAAACACAAAACTATAAAAGTCCTAGAAGATAACAGGAGAAAATCTACCTGATCTTGGATTGGGTGGTGACTTTTTAGATATGACACCAAAAGCAAAATTTGAGAAGGGAGAAATCAATAAGCTGGACTTCATTAAAATGAAAAACTTTTGCTCTGTGAGCGACACTGTCAAGAGGATGGAAAGACAAGCCCCAGAATGGCAGAAAGTATTTACAAAAGACACATCTGATAAAGGACTATTATCCAAAATATACAAAGAACTTTTAAAACTCATCAACAACAACAAACCTGATAAGAAAATGGGCCAAAGATGAACAGACACTTCACCAAAGAAGATATATAAATGGCAAATAAGCACATGTAGATAGTCCACATCATATTATCATCAGGGAATTGCAAAGTAAGACAATGGTGAGATTCTACTACATACCTATTAGAATGGCCAAAATCCAGAACACTGACAACACTAATAAATGCTGGTGAGAATGTGGAGTAACAGGAACTCTCATTCATTGATGGTAGGAATGCAAAATGGTACAGCCACCTTGGAAGACAGTTTGGAAGTTTCTTACAAAACTAAACATACTCTTACCATACAACCTAGCAGTTGCCCTCCTTGGTACTTACCCAAAGGAGCTGAAAACTTATGTCCACACAAAAACCTGCCCGTGAATGTTTAAAGCAGCTTTATTCATAATTGCAAAAACTTGGAAGCAGCCAGAACATCCTTCAGTAGGCAAATGGATAAACTGTGGTATATTCAGACAATGGAATATTATTCAGTGGAAAAAAGAAATGAGCTATCAAACCATGAAGAGATATGGAGGAACCTTAAATGCACATTACTAAGTGAAGGGATCCAATCTGAAAAGGCTACACACTGTAAAATTCCAACTATTCGACATTTTGGAAAAGGAAAACTATGGAGGTGATAAAAAGACCAGTTGTTGTTTCTAGGGGTTGGGGGGAGGGAGAGATGAACAGATGGAACACAGGATGTTTCCGGAGGTGAAAATACTGTGTATGATACTATAATGATGGCTACATCTCGTTTTACATTTGTCCAAACCTGTAGAATGTCCAACACCAAGAGAGTATGCTAATGTAGCTATGGTAGCTATGGACTTTGGGTGATTATGACGTGTCAGTGTGGGTTTGTCAGTTGTAACAAATGTACCACTCTGATGGGAGATGTGCTGGATGTTGATAGTGGGGGAGGCTGTTGTGTGGGGAGCAAGGCATGCAGATGGTATGAGGGAGCTCTCGACACCTTTCATGCAATTTGCAGTAACCCTAGTACTCCTCTAAAAGATAAAGTCTTTATACCAAAAAAAAAAAATCTGAAAGGGTTCATTACCACTAGATCTGCCCAGCAAGAAATGCTAAAGATAGTCCTCAGTTTGAAATCAATGGACACTAGACAGTAACATGAAGCCATCTGAAGAAAGAAAGAACTTCGGTAAGAGTTTTGTTGTAATTTAATTTGTAACTCCATTTTTTACTTTATATGTTATTTAAAAGACAAATGCATTAAAAAATTACTAACCTATGTTGTTGGGTATATAGTGTACAAAGATGTAATTTATGACATCAGTAACAGAAAGTGGGGAACAGAGGTGTATAAGAGCAGAGTTTTTGTTAATTGTAATCCTCATGATAACCACAAAGAAAATATCTATAGAATATATATAAAAGTAAATGAGAAGGGATCAAAATATTTTATTCAAAAGGAAAAGAAACAACACAAAAGTTAGAAAATAAGAGAGGAAAGGAGGGACAGCAAATCTATAAGGCATATAGAAAGCTAATAACAAAATAGCAGGTCCTTCCTTACCAGTAAGTACTTTAAATATGAATAGATTGCATTTTCCAATCAGAAGGCAGAGATTGGCAGAATGGATTAAAAACATGATCCAACTATATACTGTCTACAAGAGACTCATGTTAGATTCAAAGACACAAATAGATTGAAAGTGAAAAGATGCAAATTTAAGAGAGCTGGGGTGGCTATTTTAATATCAAACAAAATACACTTTAAATCCAAAAAGATTATAAGAGATAAGGACATTATATAGTAATAGAAGTTTCATTATAAACATTTAACTAATAACAGCCCCTCGGGAGTTATATGAAGGAAAAACTGACAGAATTGAGAGGAGAAATAAATAGTTCTACAAGAATAATTGGAGATTTCAATACCCTGATTTCAGTAATGCATAGATCAACTCAACATAAGATGATTAGCAAAATAGAGGACTTGAGCAACATAATAAGCCAATTAGACCTAACAGACATTTATAGAATATTTCACCCAGCAATAGAAGAATACAAATTCATAAGTACACGTGGAACATTCTCCACAATAGACCATATGTTAGGCCGTAACAGAAGTTTGAATAGATTTTAAAAGAAATGTCACACAAGGTATCTTCTCTGACCACAGTGGGATGATGTTAGAAACCCCTAACAGAAGGAAAACGAAAATTCACAAATATGTGGAAATGAAACAACACATTCTTAAGTACCCCATGGGTCAAAGAAGAAACTGCAATGGAAATTACAGTTGGCCCTCCATATCCATGGATTTCTCATCCATAAAGGGTTCTGTAACCAATCCTCCATGAATACTGAGGGATGACTGTACTTAGAGATGAATGAAAGTGGAAACACAGCATACCACATCTTATGGGGTGCAGGAAAATTATAGCTGTAAAAAGAAGAGAAAAAAAGAAGGGAAATCACATTTAAAAAGAAGAGAAATCACAAATCAGTAGCTTAACATTTTACCTTAAGGAATTCAAAAAGGAAGAGCAAACTAAAAACAAAGGTAGCAGAAGGAAAGAAATATTAAAGATTAGAGTAAAAATAAACAATATAGAGAAGAGTAAAACAGTAGAGAAAATCAGTGAAATCAAAAGTTGGTTCTTTAAGAAGATCAACAAACTGACAAGCCTTACTTTAACTAGACTGCCAAGGGAAAAAAACAAGATACAAGTAACTAAAATTAGAAATGAAAATGGATACATTACTACTGACCTTATAGAGATAGAAGGGATTCTAAGAGAATACTATGAACAAATTGCTATACATCAACAAATTAGGTAACTTAGAAGGAATGCATAAATTCCTTGAAACATATAAATTACCTAAACTGATTCAATAAGAAATAAAAGATTCGACCCACCTATAAGAAGTAAGGAGATCAAATCAGGAATCAAAAATCCCTAACAAAGAAAGTTCTGGACCAAATTGCTTCACTAGTAAGTTCTACCAAATAGATGAAGAAGAATTAACACTAACTCTCTTCAGACTCCTTGAAAAAATTGAAGAGAAGGGAATATTTATTCTCTGAGGCCTGCATTACCCTAATACCAAAACCAGATAAAGATATCAGAAGAAAATAAAATTATATGCCAGCATCCCTATGAATATAGATGCATATGTCCTCAACAAAATATTAGCAAATGAAGTCCAATATCATAATAAAAGGATTATTCACCATGGCAAGCGGGATTTATCCCAGTAGTACAAGAGTGGTTCAATACAAGAAAATCAACATTATACATCATATTAATAGAACTAAGGGAAAAACTACATAATCATATCAATTGACATAGAAAAGGACAAAATCCAACATCCTTTTATGATTAAAACCTCTTAGAGGGCTTCCCTGGTGGCGCAGTGGTTGAGAATCCATCTGCGGATGCAGGGGACACGGGTTTGTGCCCCGGTCCGGGAAGATCCCACATGCTGCGGAGCGGCTGGGCCCGTGAGTCATGGCCACTGGGCCTGTGTGTCCGGAGCCTGTGCTCCGCAACGGGAAAGGCCACAGCAGTGAGAGGCCCGCGTACCACCAAAAAAAAAAAAAAAAAAAAAAACCTCTTAGAAAACTAGGATTAGAGGGAAAATTCCTCACATGAAAAAAGCATTTATGAGAAACCCATGGCTGGCATTATACTCAATGGTGAAAGACTGAAAGCTGTCCCCCTAAGATCAGGAACAAGACAGGGATACACGCTTTTGCCATTGGTATTCACTGTTGTGCTGGAAATCCTAGCAGGAACTAATAGAGAAGAAAATAGAAGACAAGACATCAAATATGAAAGGAAGAGGTAAATCTATCTCTAGTCACAAGTAATATGATTCATCAATATAAAATTCCAAAGAATCAACAAGAAAGAAGCTAATAAACAAATTTGGCAAAGTTACACTGTACAAAATACACATAAATCAGCTGTGTTTCTTTTCTTTTTTTTTTTTTTTTTTTTGTGGTACACGGGCCTCTCACTGTTGTGGCCTCTCCCATTGCGGAGCACAGGCTCCGGACGTGCAGGCTCAGCGGCCATGGCTCACGGGCCCAGCCGCTCCGCGGCATGTGGGATCTTCCCAGATCGGGGCACGAACCCATGTACCCTGCATCGGCAGGCGGACTCTCAACCACTGCGCCACCAGGGAAGCCCTCAGCTGTGTTTCTATATGCAGCATTGAACGATTTGAAAAGGAAATTAAGAAAGCAATTCTATTTACATTAGCATCTAAAAATGAAATACTTAGGAATAAATCTAGCCAAGGAGGTGAAAGACTTATACACTGAAAACTACAAAACACATTGCTGAAAAAATTATAGGAGACCTAAATAAATGGAAAGACAATCCATTTTCATGGATAGGAAGACTTAACATTGTTAAGACATTATTACAATTCAAAGTGATCTATAGATTCAACACAATCCCTACAAAAATTCCAATAGCCTTTTTCACAAAAATGGAAAAGCTGATCCTCAAATTTGTATGGAATTGCAAGGAGCCCTGAAAAGCCCAAATGACCTTAAAAAGAAGAATAAAATTGGAGGACCAACACTTCCCAACTTTGAAAGTTAATACAAGGCTACAATAATTAAAACGGTATGGTCTTGGCATAAGGACAGACGTATAGACCAATGGAATAGAGAGTCTAGAAATAAACTCTGTCATATATGGTCAGTTTATTTTCTAGAAGGGTGCTGAGACTGTTCAGTGAAGGAGAGGGTCATCTTTTTAACAAATGGTGCTGGGAAAACTGGATATCCAACGTGTGAAAGGATGGGATCCATACTTTATACCAGATACCAAAAAATTAAAATGGATCAAAGATCTAAACTTAACAGCTAAAACTGTAAGACTCTTAGAAGAAAATGTAGGGGATCATCTTTATGACCCTAGATTTGACAGTGGTTTCTTGAGCATGACACCAAAATCACAGACAATAAAAGAGAAAAATTGATAAATTTTACTTCATCATAATTATGAACTTTTGTGTATCAAAGGAAACTATCAGAGTGAAGAGACAACCTACTGAATAGGAGAAAATATTTGCAAATTATATATCTGATAAGGGGTTAATATTCCAAATATACAGAAGTCTCCCAAAAAACCCAATTCAAAAATTGGCAAAGGATTTGAATAGACATTTCTCCAGAGAAGATATACAAATGGCCAATAAACCCATGAAAATGTGTGCAATATCATTAATCATTAGAGAAATGCAAATCAAAAACCACAATGAGATATCTCTTCATACCCATTAGGATGGTGTTATGGACTGAATTGTCTCTCTGAAATTATATGCTGAAACCCTAACCCCCCTGCTTGACTGTATTTGAGATAGGGCCTTTAAGGAGATAATTAAGGTTAAATGAAACCATATGGTGGGGCCCTAATACGACCTTATAAGAAGAGGAATAGACACCAGAGATCTCTCTCTTTCTGCATGTAGACAGAGGAAAGGCCATGTGAGGACACAATGAGAAGGTGGTTCTCTGTAAGCCAGGAAGAGAGTCCTCCCCAGAAACCAATACTGCTGGCACTATGATCTTGGACTTCTAGCCTCCAGAACTGTGAGAACATAAATTTCTATTGTGTAAGCCATCCAGTCTGTGGTATCTTGTTGTGGCAGCTGAGCTGACTAATACAGATATGTACAGTCAAAAAAACTGAAAGCAAATGTTTGTGTGAATGTGGAGAAATTAGAACCCTGTGCATTGCTCTTGGAAATATACAATGCTGCAGCCATGTGGAAAGCAGTTTGACATTTTCTCAAAATGGTAAAACATAGAACTAACACATGACCCAGCTATTTGACTCCTAGGTATATGTCCAAAAGAATTGAAAAGAGGGAGTTGAACATATATTTTTATGCCATGTTTATAGCAGCATTATTCATAATAGCCAGAAGGTGGAAACAACACTAGAGTCCATCAGCAGATGACTAGATAAACATAGTAGGTATATACATACAATGGAATATGATTCAACCATATAAAATAATGAAATTTTGATTTCAGCTTCAACATGGTTGGACCTTGAGAACATGCTTAGTGATATAAGGCAGACTGAGAAGGATGAATATAGTATGTTTCCACTTATATGAGGTACCTAGAATAGTCAAAGACAAAGTAAAATAGAGGTTACTGGGGACTGCAGGGAGAGGGAAAGGGTTATTCATTATTTAATGGATAGAGGGTTTTTTTTTGTACTTTTAGCTTTTATTCAAAATGCTGTTGATCCTGTTTATATATTTTTTACTGGGTTTTTTTAAACATCTTTATTGGAGTATAACTGTTTTACAATGGTGTGTTAGTTTCTGCTTTACAACAAAATGAATCAGTTATACATATACATATGTTCCCATGTCTCTTCCCTATTGCGTCTCCCTCCCTCCCACCCTCCCTATCCCACCCCTCTAGGTGGTCACAAAGCACAGAGCTGATCTCCCTGTGCTATGCGGCTGCTTCCCACTAGCTATCTATTTTACATTTGGTAGTGTATATATGTCCATGCCACTCTCTCACTTCGTCCCAGCTTACCCTCCCCCACTCCATATCCTCAGGTCCATGCTCTAGTAGGTCTGTGTTTTATTCCCGTCCTACCACTAATCTCTTCATGACATTTTTTTCTTAGATTCCATATTTATGTGTTAGCATAACGTATTTGTTTTTCTCCTTCTGACTTACCTCACTCTGTATGATGGACTCCAGGTCTATCCACCTCATTACAAATAACTCAGTTTCATTTCTTTTTATGGCTGAGTAATATACAATGAGATATCATCTCACACCGGTCAGAATGGCCATCATCAAAAACTCTAGAAACAATAAATGCTGGAGAGGGTGTGGAGAAAAGGGAACCCTCTTACACTGCTGGTGGGAATGTAAATTGATACAGCCACTATGGAGAACAGTATGGAGGTTCCTTAAAAAACTACAAATAGAACTACCATACAACCCAGCAATCCCACTACTGGGAATATACCCTGAGAAAACCATAATTCAAAAAGAGTCATGTACCACAATGTTCATTGCAGCTCTATTTACAATAGCCAGGACATGGAAGCAACCTAAGTGTCCATCAACAGATGAATGGATAAAGAAGATGTGGCACATATATACAATGGATAGAGTTTTTGTTGGGGATGATAAAGAAGGTTTTGGTAGAGGTGGTGGTAATAATTATGTAACATTGTGAATATTTAAAGCTGATGAGTAGTACACTTAAGAATGGATAGAATTACAAATATCATATATATTTTACAACACAATCTCCTAAAAAATAACCCAGCACTGATTTCATTAGATAAGTGTTTAGGTATGGGTGGGAATTACTAGGCTCATGGTGACAAATACAAAGTTTCTAAAATTCTTATTTTTGCATGAAAGCTTGAATTTTTCCTGAATGTTACAGACTCATTTTGTTCATTTTCAAGGAAATGTCTGACACAAAACAAAGTCTGAATAACCATAACTTGTTGGCTATTCTTCTAATTAAAAATGGTATTCCATGAAAAAAACAGTTCGGCTCACAATTTTATTGCATGAGTGCTTTAAGACAACTGTTGTAGTTAGTACTTCTGTAACAAATATGCCATAGGCTGAGGAGCTTAAACAACAAACATTTATTTCTCACAGATCCAAGATTAAGGTGCCAACAGATCCCATATCTGGTGAGGTCCTGCTTCCTAGTTTGCAGATGGCCATCTTGTTGTATCCTCACATGGCAGAGAGCAGAGAGAGAAGAAGGAAGCTCTCTTGTGTCTCCTCTCATAAGGGCACTTATCCCACTTATGAGAGCTCTACTGTCATGACTTATTTACGTCCTAGTACCATCACATTGGGGGTTAGGAATTCAACAAACATTTAGTCCATAACAACAGCCATCATATTTTGATATGCTGCAAAAGTGCTTTTCTCCCCCTAATTGTTATAAAAAACACATAGCATGAAATATTCACCATCTTAACCATTTTTAGGAGTACAGTTCAGTAGTGTTAAGTATATTCACGTTGTTGTGAAATATCTCCAGAATGTTCTCATTTTGCAAAACTAAAGCTTCTGTCCCATTTTGTCACACACAATGAGAGGTACTCAAGTGTTGAGATTTCATAAAATTAATTTTTTTTTTTGCTTCATCAAGGAACTCTTAAGGTGAAACTGGCATTAAAAGTTTTTTCAAGTACATAGCAGTGAATAATATAACCTCTAGTAAGTAAAGTTTGGTGCCACTGCCTCAGTTTGCATCAGCAGTTTTATACACCATTGTTTAGTACTATCAGTACAAATGTAAACACAGTGAAGAGGGCAAATAATGTCTAAGTATTGTGAAAATAGTTTTGACCTTGCAGACTTTCTGAAAGGTTCTTGGGAACCCCTCCAAGCATGTACAGACCACACATTGAGAACCACTGATTTAGAGCAGTCTTAGGAAGATCATTTTGGTGTCAGTATAGAGGAGGGAGATTGAAAAAACAAGGAGACCAATCAGTTCAAGTGAAAGAGGAGGAAAGCCTCAATTTGAATAACAGAGTGAAGATGAAACGGAAAAGATAGATATAGGTGAAATTTCAGAAGTGAAATTGAGTTACAGAATTACAGGTATGTCTTTAGGATAATGAAAATATTGCCTTTGTGCCAGATTTTATCCACTTATTCAATTTATATCATTAACCTAATTATTCATGAAAATTGAAAATTTCTCCAGTACTATAAGAAAAAAACAGATATAAACTAAATTAATAATGGATCTGGAAGAGAAGAGTAAGCTAGCTAGTCAGTTATCTGCTTCTTATTGTTTTAGTTTGAGAATTTATGACCATGTCCTTTATCAACTTCTGAATTTACCCATGTGTTGAACATAGATAGCAATTCATATGTAGATCCGTGTATCATTAGTTTAGGAGAGTTTTAGGGACTAATGCCTTTTCCACTGCTCAGATTCTCAGTAAACAAATAGTACAAATTGGTTTAAACATTTGGTTCTTGATATTTGTTTGAAGGCTTTTTCCCCCTCCTCAAACAGCAGTTCAAATGCTTCGCCTTCAGAAGGTGCACCACTAATAGGAAGTTATGGATGTACTCCTCATTCATTCCCAAAGTTCCAGCACCCTTCTCACGAACTTTTGAAGGAAAATGGCTTTACCCAACAAGTGTACCACAAGTATCGTAGAAGATGCCTAAGTGGTAAGAGCCTTCCTTTATATAGCTATCTTTAAAATTAAAACATAATTCTAAAAAATTCAAATTGTGACATTTAATATCAGGTTAAAATAGTCTTTTGTTATAATTGCCTTAAGTAAATATGTTTATATATATTCTTTATTCATGTATTTTGTAGCTTAGACACGTAAGGAAATAAAGCTTACTATATTCTTGTTACTATTGACAAATGCTTAAATTTGAGCAGTGAGTCAGAAAATGGATTATTTGTTCTTTGTTTAAAAGAAACCCAATTGGGGATTAATATGTTTCAGCTTTCTTTATTTTATGCTATGTAAAACGTCTGCTGTTTTGACTTTTTCCAGAGAGAAAACACTTGGGAATTGGCCAGTCCCAAGAAATGAATACCCTCTTTCGTTTCTGGTCCTTTTTCCTCAGAGATCACTTCAATAAAACAATGTATGAGGAATTTAGACAACTTGCTTGGGAAGATGCAAAAGAAAATTACAGGTCAAATATTTTCTCATATTTTTACACTTGGAGGGAATTATTTTAAAATACTAAAAACTAGTATGGAAGTAGCCTGATTTTGAACTGTGAAAGTACCACGTGATAACTGGGAGAAGGACTGTGTTAGTTTCTTATTGCTGCATAGCAAATTACCCCAGAACGCAGAAGCTTAAAACAACAAACATTTATTAGTTCATAGTTTCTAAGGGTCAAGACTCTAGAAACAGCTTAGCTGGGTGGCTCTGGTTCAGTTCTCTCATAGGATTGCAGTCAAGGTATTGGACAGGGCTGCAGTCTCTGAAGACTTGGCTCAGGCTAGAGGATCTTCTTCAAGCTCATTCACGTGGATATTGGCAGGAGGCTTCAGTACCTTGGCACATAGGTCTCCCCATAGGGCATTTCACGATGTGACTTCACCCAGAGTGAATGATCTAAGAAAGGGGGAGAACTTCCAAGATGAACGCTTTGGTGTCTTACTTAACCTGCACTTGAAAGTGACATCACTTCTGCCATATTACAGTGTTCACACAGACCAACCCTGGTATAATATAGGAGGAGACTACACAAGTTTGTGGGTATCATGTTTGGAACCATGTTAGGGGCTGGTACAAGGGCCAAATGTAATTTGAAAGACAGATTTTTCTCTCTTTTGCCCCTACCATTACAGATTTCCCTTGGATGTTCATATACATCCCCAAATTGTTACATGCTTAGAGCCAAACCAGTTAAGATTCCTTATGACAAGAAAAAATAAGGTATCTCATGATACATCCTGACGCACCTGTTCAGTCTCAGTTTTTCCTACTACAGTTGACTGTTCAACAATACCAGTTTGAACTGAATGGGTCCACTTATATGCAGATTTTTTTCAATAGTAAATACTACAGTACTACATAATCCATGGTTGCTTGAACCTGTGGATGAGGAACTGTGGATATGGAGGAACCATGTATACAGAGGGCCAACTTTTAAGTTATACTCAGATTTTTAACTGTGGGAGGGTTGGCGCTCCTAACGTGCATGTTGTTCAAGGGTCAACTGCAGTCCTCTAGGCAACCGTGGTACTGAACTACATGTTCTCCAAATGAACCGAGCTCTCTAGTCTCTAGACATCTGTACATATTCTTACCTCTGCTTATTCTTCTCTTCATCCTCCCTCTGCTTTGCTAACTCTTCTTTTTGTCTAGGTTAGATCTTGCTTCCATAAGAAATGTTCAGGGGAATTTGTGCCAATAGGGCTGAGTTGAGAACAGACCAAGAGGATGATAAGGAACATGAATTGGATTCATGCAAGCTAAGTTATTCATTCTTGGAAAAAGAGAGGAAGGAAGATGAGATGGAAGAAGAAAAAAGATAATTTTCCACTCAATATTTACCTAAATTTACCTTCTTCAGGTTCTAGAAATGGATTCCTCTTGTAAAGCTCAAATAAGAATCTATTGTTAATCGATATTGTGATCTTCAAGAGGAATACAAGATATGCAAATAAATCTCTTTGAAAAAAATTTACATTTGCACTGACTTGTGTAAAAATAAAGCCCATTTAGTTTCCATCTAAAATCTTGATCTTGATCAGGAATGATAGCTAAATGGCATGTGTATCTCTTTTTCCCTCTTCTCTGTCCATTACTGACATCTCTAAATCAATCCCAGCATTGTTTAATATTATTCTTGAATTCAGATTGTCTTTCTTAACACAGCTTTGATAGCTATTGCCAGTTTATCAGAGTTGGCACTAGAGGCAATATTTGCCATTTCTTTCTTTCAAAATTTTTTATTTTATGTTGGGGTATAGTTGATTTACAATGTTATGTTAGTTTGAGGTGTACAGCAAAGTGATTCAGTTATACATATACATATAATCCATTCTTTTTCAGATTCTTTTCCCATATAGGTTGAGTAGAGTTCCTGGGCTAGTAGGTCCTTGTTAATTATCTATTTTATCTACAGTAGTGTGTATATGTTAATCCCAACCTCCTAATTTATCCCTCCCCTCACCTTTCCCCTTTGGAAAACAAACCATAAGTTTGTTTTCAAAGTCTGTGAGTCTGTTTCTGTTTTGTAAATAAGTTCATTTGTATCATCTTTTTAGATTCCACATATAAGTGATATCTATATGATACTTGTCTTTGTCTGACTTACTTCGTATGACAATATCTAGGTCCATCCATGTTGCTGCAAATGGCATTATTTCATTCTTTTTTTATGGTTGAGTAGCATTCCATTGTATATATGTACCACACCTTCTTTATTCATTCATCTGTCGATGGACATTTACGTTGCTTCCATGGCTTGGCTATTGTAAATAGTGCTGCTATGAACGTTGGGGTGCATGTGTATTTTCAAATTGTAATTTTCTCCAGATTCATGCTCAGGAGTGGGATTGCTGGATCATATGGTGGTTCTATTTTTATTTTTCTAAGGAACCTCCAAACTGTTCTTCATAGTGGCTGATCTAGATGTTCTCGTTCAAACTGTGTTTTGCTACCCATTAGTGGGTTGTGAAATCAGTTTAGTGGTTCTGACTTACTTAAAAAAATAGAAAATATCAGACTGAACTGAACATAGTAAGGTTAATATGTTCTACAATTCATACATAAATACAAATTTAATTATTTACAAAACATATGTTTTTATGTACACACGTATATATATGAGTGTTGTGTTGACTTGGTCACAAGGTAAAATATTTTTCTTACTATTGGACTTAGAAAAGATTGAAAGCATTTGTTATAATTAATCTCAGCATATTTTGCTATTTATGCAAACAATTTCTGTTTGTTCCTCAGGACTTTCTATAACTTTTCTGATCCCATTTCTACCCAAGTCTAGACTGGGAGTTCCTCTTCTTTGTTCCTGTGGTATTCTGTGTATGTTTATAATAGCTTAACATACAACCTGATTCATAGTAAGTGCTCAATAAATGGTTACTTTTATTAGGAAGAAGATCAGTACTGAACATATCCATTGACTAACATTAGCAGTAGGATGGTTTCAAGAAGAAAGGAGAGAAGTAACATTAATTGCATACATATCTGCAATGTGCCAGCTCTGGTCTAAGTGCTTTACAAATATTATCTATTATTGAAAAGTAGGATATTATTATCCCCATTTTTAGAGAGATGATTATAAGCCTAGAATTCAAATGTAGTTCTTTCTGGTTCTCAGCCTTTTTGTTTTCTACTCATCTAAGCCATCTCACGGTGATTGGTCAGTGAGTAAATGACAACTGAGAGACTGGTCATTTGCCCCTGCTCTTTACTCCAGCATTTATGCTGCATATTTGGATTGTATTATTAATGTCATATTTTTGATCTTTGGAATTAGTTTGCTAAAAAATAAGACTAGAAATCCAGATATTGTAGTAGTCAGTTGGCCTTTACCAAAAATCTAAGAATTCTAACATTCCTCTAAAATGTCATTTACTTGATAAAACCTAAAATTTCTCAGTCCTGCTTTCCAGAAAGAAAGAAAGAAGCCTAGGCTTCACCCCAACAGATTATGATTTCATTGGTTTGGAGTGGAGCCTGGGCATCAGCATTTTTAAAAAGCTTCCTAGATGGTTCACATATGTAGTCAAGATTGAGAAACACTGGTATCAATATAGTATGATCCCATAAGAGGAGTATTAAGACAGGTTTGTCATTCTGAACTGTTATTCCTTTAGTACTCAGTCCCCTTAGCCTCAGTCATACAAACTCAAGGAATAGTGTCATTTATGGCTACCAAAGGAAAGGGCTCAGGTTAGTGTATGGTTGGTAGTCCTGCATTCCTCTTGCCATCTTACCAAGAAACCTGTTTATTCTTCCAGAGAGACCGTCACTCTCTATCTTGTAAATAAGCTGGTTACACAGGACATATGCTTGCATACACACACACACAGAGACACATACACACACACACACATACACACCCTTCTTCCTGTGAATAATGGCTGGGCAGTATTATGATACCAGGAATGAAGAAATATAGCCTCTCCTCCACTGAGGCACACAGAATGACTTAAGGATTCTAAATGAGAGATTTGCTAAATTGCGACATGTTTTATTTGAATGAGCTAGATGGTCCCTTTACTGCTGTCCATTGACCTTGTCCATGTCCACTCTCATGGGTTCTGCTCATCACCATTAGTTGAAGGTTGAGCCCATGTAGTTTCTTGATCCACTGTCCAAAACTTGTCTCAGGTTCTTTAGGTAGCTGTAAGAAGAAACAAATTTTTCTGATTTATGCAGTGATACAATTCTTTTGGCAAAATATCTTTTATTTAATATACTTTGTAAGCAGGCAGGCTCTCTTAGGAGACATTTAATTAGGTTTGTCCCTTTATAGTTGAATGAGTCAACCACACCTAGAGTCTATGGCCCAAGAGTATGGTCTTTATCTTCCTAGAGATAACGTTCAAGAATATTTAATACCATGTACTAACGCACCATTATAAGCCTTGGTTTGGGAAAAAATCTAAAACATTGCCAATTTGTCACTAAATCTTTTGAAATACCAGGGACAAATACCAGGGAGTTCTTCAGAAATAACAGGAAGAGATCCCCTGTCTGTTCAAAGAAGCCATAGTGTAGTTGTCCAAGGGCTGCCTCTTATTTTGCATATTCCCAGTATACCTCCATGAGATGCTATGCCTGAGTCAACAAAAATAGCAAGGCCAGCTGTGGATTACTGATTACCACTTCAGCTAAAAATCTGCATACTAAAAATTACATACATTTGAACACTTTTGTTTGAGATTATTTGTGTCATGTTTTCCTGTATCAGTGCTGTTAAATAGGACTATTTGCATTGTCATTGGAAAAATGTTATTATAAACTTTTTATTTTCTTCCCACAGGTATGGATTAGAATGTCTGTTCAGGTTTTATAGTTATGGCCTGGAAAAAAAATTCAGACAAGAAATTTTTAAGGATTTCCAAGAAGAAACCAAAAAAGACTACGAATCTGGTAAAACAAAACAATAACCTTATTCTATTTGGAAATTGTAAATCTGAGTCTGTCAATAAATAGGGAGTTTGTAACTTTTTTTTTAGGGCAGACTAAGACTTTCAGGCCACTATTATGGTTTGTGATGAAGGATAGAGCACCATATAGTATGAAGGTCTTACTTGTGAGATGTTAGAAAATAGCCACTCCACAGTGTTTCCTTTATGGATTTGTATTTTGTCTTTATTCATTTGACACACATGACTACTCACTGATGTTCCATTACGTGAAAATTCTATGCAACATGAGCAAGTGTGCTTGGAAAGGTGGAATAGCACAGTGAGTAACAGTGCAGACTCTGAGCTAGATCCCTAAGTCTGAATCCCATTTCCCCTACTTTGTAGCACTGTGGCCATGGGTAAGTTACTTAACCTTGTTAGGAAAACAAACAAAAAACCCCAGAAACCTTGTTAGCCCAGTCTACTCATCAGTAATATACCCAAGAGCACCTATATGCAGGGTTGTATATAGTTCAAATTAGTTTAATATACAATAAACCACTTAAATAATACCTGTTACATGGCAAATGCTCAATAAATGTTAGCTGCCATTATTCATTACAATGTCTTATCTTCAATATCTAGATAAAGTGTACATAGAAGACATGGTTTAATGCTGGTAGGATCATATCCAATATGAATCATTTTTTAAAGATTCTATATGTTTTATCATGTATGTTCTTCTTTGTTATTAGGTCAGCTATATGGATTAGAAAAGTTTTGGGCTTATCTAAAATATTCTAAATCTAAGACACAGTCTATTGACCCCAAACTTCAGGAATACCTCTGTAGCTTTAAGAAGTTAGAAGACTTCCGTGTTGACGTAAGTTTTAAGTCCTTTCCCCTGTATTATTTTTATTACTCTTATGCTTGAGCTATCAGTGACTTTCTTAAGTTTAATTTTATAATTTTTATTTTTTAAATTTGATTTTGAAAATTTAACTTTCCAGTTTTGAAATCAAACTTTAAAAGAGGTGCAAAAATAGAGAATTCCCATATATTCTGTTTACCCAGAGTCCCTAAATGTTAATATCTTACATAACCATGGAGCAATGGTCAGTTCACTTTAATTTTGATATGCATGATAAACATTTTATGGATTTGGTAACTTTTATGTGAATATATTACTCATTTCTCACTAGCAGTTTTTATTTATTTACTTTTATTTTTTTTAAGATTTCTTTATTATTTTTTAATTTTATTTTATTTATTTTTGGCTGCATCAGGTCTTAGTCTTGGCACATGGGATATTCGTTGTAGCACACGGGCTTCTCTCTAGTTGTGGCGTGTGGGTTTTCTCTTCCTTAGTTGTGTTGTGCAGGCTCCAGGGCCCGTGGACTCTGTAATTGTGGCGCACGGGTTCCAGAGCATGTGGGCTCTGTAGTCTGCAGCACGCAGGCTCTCTAGTTGAAGCGTATGAGCTCAGGAGTTGTGACAAGTGGGCTTAGTTGCCCCACAGCATGTGGGATCTTAGTTCCTTCCCTGACCAGAAATTGAACCCACGTCCCCTGCATTTAAGGTAGATTCTTTACCACTGGACCACCAGGGAAGTCCTCTCACTAGCAGTTTTTAATTTTTTCACTATTTATGTACTTGTATCCTATAGTTTCCAGAACACGTGCTCATGTAACATGGATTTATGGTTCCCCACATAATAAAATTAGGGCAAGAATGTTATGTGCATGTGTAGAGACAGGAGAATAGGCTTTAGACAATTTGATTTCAAGAGGAAAAAGAAAACATTTTAAGAAAAGAAGGGGATGAGCATAATATAAAGGAAAAGGAGAAAGAAGAGAAGAGAGAAATAAGGAAAGAAGAATCAAAAAGAGCAGAAAAGAGAGAGGTGAAAGGAAGGCTAGATTCATCTCTGCTTAGTATTATAATTAGTTTGTCTTTTGTAGTTTTGTGTAAATAGATTTGATAGCGCAGGGATGGAGTTAATAGAAGTGCCTCCATCTCTGGAATTAAAGAGGTGTGTTTCAGACTTCCCTGGCGGTCCAGTGGTTAAGACTCCACACTTCCCAATGCAAGGGGTACAGATTCGATCCCTGGTCAGGGAACAAAGATCCCTCATGCCTTGCAGCATGGCCAAAAATTTAAAAAAAAAAAAAAAAAAGCTATGTTTCTAGAGTGGTCCAGCCAGTTCCGTCACAAGATGTCCCTGCTTTATAATACTAGTGATTTTTGCCCTATCTGAACAGAAGCCAAGAATTCAGACCTTTGCTTTTAAATTTGTGTCATGTTTTCCTGTATCAGTGCTGTTAAATATGACTATTTGCATTTTAAATACTGTGGAAGTTTGGAGGAGGAAGGGGTTAGAGTTATAAATGCTTTGCAACTGACAGAAGTTGCATAACAAAGGAAAATGGCCTCTCTCAAACATTTTCCCAGAGACAACGAACCCAGCCTTATGCTTATGCCCTACTATTTAGTTCAAGCCCTAAAACATAGGAGTAGCTTAATAAACATGTTGAATGAAAGAATTGACTGAAGGAGGAAATTTAAGTTTAATACCTTAAATTGCTGTTAAGTTTTCATTATACTAATAAAATCTACTGAAGTGCCGGCATAGTTCCCCTCTGTTAGAAAAGTCTGCCTTAGATTTTGAAGGGAAGAAAAAATATTAAAATCATCACTATGTTGTCTTTCATAATTTGCAGCCCCCTATAGGTGAGGAATTTGGAAGAAAAAGACATTCCTCTACTTCTGGTGAGTAGAGTAATCGTCACAGACATCCGTCTAATTCCTCTACAAAGTCACCAAGTGCTGCTAAGCCTACACCTGACAATCAGCTTCGGGTCCCAACAAACTCTCCCAGAAGGAATACTTCACAGCAGTCCAATGACAATTCACACCAGAACAGTGCTGCCTCAGTCTCAACACATGGTGAACTGCCTGAGAAATAGACTCTTATGAAAGTTGTTTGCCCTTGAAATCAACATTTACGTCAGTATTTATTGGGGGAAATCCTCTGATGTTTAATTGTGATAATCAGAAAAAAGAAAAAGGAAGAAAAATGGTAGCATCTTTTTCTAGAAAGATAAATTCTAAAAACATTTTCCCTGATTTCACAAATAAGTATAATTTTGGTAACCTTTTATAGAGATCCTCTAGTAATATATTTTGGTCTCAAATATGTATTTGAAATAATATATTTCTTTTTCAAAGCCATTGTTTATAAGAACAGCATTCCTTAAATATATACAAAAACAACACAAGGAATGCCTAACATTTCAGCTCATACTTCTTAAAGAAGATATAGTATGATATAGTCATGTATTCTATAGAGCTTTCTTAAAGAATCCAATAACCCCACTGTCAATTCATATTTGAACTTATCAAAAACAAAGGACAATTATGTATATGTTTTTTTAATTCAGAAAAAGAATGTGAAATGATACATTTGCTTTTCTTTTAGATTTATAGTTAAAGAAAACTTTTTTTTTACAGGGGTAGAAATATATTGCAGTTATATTGAAATATATGCACTTTGGATGTTGGGGTTTACTTTTTTCCCCGTTAGTCATACCTCATGATTTCCATAGTTATTGTTGTGTTGGTATGGAGTGTTCTGAATTGGCATCAGCCAGTTACATATTAGAAGAGATTTACTTTTTGTAACTATATAAACCTGCACAAGTAATTGAAAACTGAGTTGGGATTGGTTGGAATACTGTCCTAAATTAGTTAAATCTTGCACTGTTTTGAATGCATTTGCTGTTTGTACATCTGCAGGTGTGTATGTCACAAGTAGTCAGATTATCTTCAGTTTAAAAGGAGTACCTTTTTGTGTCCTATACTTTTGTTTTATGCTTATAAAAAGTGTTTTCAAGAAATGAATTGACTTCTAATTTTTATTGCTGTTGCAACTTATGTAAATGATAGTTTCAGTTTTCGTGGGAATTAAAATAAAGCACTTATTCTAAATTATTTGAATTGATTTTTAATTATTTTTATTTAGAATACAGCTGAAAAGCTGTAATTTTCAAATTCTGATAGTAGAAGACCACTGTAGTGGGTGGGCCAAAAGTTTCGTTCAGTTTTTTCTATAAGATGGCTCTAGTAGCACTTAGTTGTCTTTAAGTTTATTTGAAACAATTTTGTTAGATTGTATGTGACAGCTGTCAGATGAGCGTGCATTTAAAAAAAGACTTGAATTTTTTTGTAGCCATTTAAATATTGAAGATGGAAGGAAAGGAAAAAAGCAATATTTTCAGTATATTATGCTTTATTATTTCAAGAAAGGTAAAAATGCAACTGAAATGCACAAAAAGATTTGTGCAGTGTGTGAAGAACGAGCTGTGACTGATCAAACATGTCAAAAGTGGTTTGTGAAGTTTCGTGCTGGAGATTTCTTGCTGGATAATGTTCCATGGTTGGGTAGACCAGTTTAAGTTGATAGGGATCAAACCGGAAAAATAATTGAGATCAACATTGTACCATGCGGAAGATAGCTGACATACTCAAAATATCCAAATCAAGAGTTGAAAATCATCTACACCAGCTTGGTTATGTGAATCGCTTTGATGTTTTGGGTTCCACATAGGTTAAGTGAAAAAAAACCGTCTTGACCGTATTTCCTCATGTGAGTCTCTACTGAAACGTAATGAAAATGTTCCGTTTTTAAAACAAATTGTGACGGGCAATGAAAAGTGGATACTGTACAACAATGTGGAATGGAAAAGATCTTGGGGCAAGAGAAATGCACCACCACCAACCACACCAAAGGCCGGTATTCATCCAAAGAAGGTGATGTGTACATGGTGGGATTGGAAAGGAGTCCTCTATTATGAGCTGCTTCCGGAAAACCAAACGATTGATTCCAACAAGTACTGCTCCCAATTAGACCAACTGAAAGCGGCCCTCGATAAAAAGTGTCCAGAATTAGTCAACAGGAAATACATAATCTTCCATCAGGATAACGCAAGGCTGCGTGTCTCTTTGATGACCAGGCAAAAATCGTTACAGCTTGGCTGGGACGTTCTGATTCATCCGCCATATTCACCAGACATTGCACCTTCGGATTTCCATTTATTTCAGTCTTTACAAAATTCTCTTAATGGAAAAAATTTCAATTCCCTGGAAGACTGCAAAAGGCACCTGGGACAGTTCTTTGCTCAAAAAGATAAAAAGTTTTGGGAAGATAGAATTACGAAGTTGCCTGAAAAATGGCAGAAGGTTGTGGAACAAAAAGGTGAATACATTGTTCAATAAAGTTCTTGGTGGAAATGAAAAATGTGTCTTTTATTTTTACTTAAAAAACAGAAGGCACTTTTTGGCCCATCCAATATGTTGTGAATGAAGTTTCAGTGTTAAACTTACATCCATTTTTATTTAACTTATATGTTTTCTTGTACTGGCAAGAAGCAGCTAGTTTAATACATTAAATTTATTATTTTCTGTTTGGTTTCTTGTTCTTATGGAATGACAGTATTGAAATACATATCTTCTTTGGATAATTGGACTAGTAAATAAGAGATTTTCATTAGGTTATTTCCATGAATAAATGATAATCTGCCATTTTATGATATTTAATATTGGGGAGGTCATTTTGATATTTTAATTTTAAGAAAGTCAAATTTGAATATTCAGAAAATAGATCTTGGAAAGAGAATGCAAAACAACTAATAGATTTAGAATAATAAATTTTAAAATGTTTTCTTAAGTGCAGATGTAGTTCTGGCTTTTCAGTGAGGAATTTCCAAACCATGCTTATTAGCTTTAAGCAGTCTCTTGAAATTATCTAAAATTATCTAAGAATCTTTCTCAGTATCCTTTTTGTGTTGAACACATACATCTGAAACCTGTATTTAACCTAAGATTACTTCCACTCACCTAAATATGCAAATGTAAATTTGATTGGAAAATTGTATATTTTATATGAAAATACAGTAATCAAGAGTTTTGTGATGTGTAATAAATTAGTAATTTTATCATATTATTTTGATTATAAAATAATACATGGAAATTAGGAAATTTAGAAAAGCACAAAGAGGAAAATAAAGTACTTTTTTTAAAAAGAAAAAAGATTGGTATCATGCTATACATATAGCATTATAACCTGCTTTTTCACATAGAGGTGAGCATTTTCTGATGTCATTAATCTTTCTACATCATGACTCCTACAAGTTATGTAGTATTCTAGCATATGGATGTGCCATAGTTTACTTAGAGGAATCGCCTATGGTTGAAATTTTACATATGGCCAGGTTTGGGCTGTTACAAACAACAATTTAATTAATGATATCCCTACAGATAAATCTTTGTGTATAAACTTGGAGTTATTGCCTAGCATAAATTTCTAGAAGTTGAAATTCTAAGTAAAAATGTATTCCCATTCAACATACTCTAGAATGGTTGCACCGTTTACACTTTTACCAACAGCATCTGCTTTTCTATGTCCTCACCAAAACTGTTTATTATAAATCTTTCTCTTTGATAGACTGAGAAGCAAAAAATATTATTTTAATGTCATTATTAAGATCATCATTTTAATCAGGTTACTAATGAGTGATAATTTTTATTGTTTATTAACTACATTATTTGTAGATGACTTGGTCATATCTTTCATGTTTTCCTTTTGGAGTGATTGTCTTTTTCTGATTTATAGAGCTTTTTTACTTATCAAGACTATTAACCCTTTGCTTTCTGATTTTGTTTATGTTTGACATAGTATGTACATTTTTTTGGTAAAAAAATTAAAAATTATACCCCTTAAATTCCAAATATGAAACTTAAGCAAATAAAAGCATTGTTATTCAATGAAAAGAAAAATATTATTGAATATAAATCTAAATAGTCCTACCCAAAATATGTGTAAGTTCCTAGAGAACTTCCTTCCTTGTGATTTTATAGTTTTCAATTTTGTTAAATAAAAAAGACAACATTAAAATGTTTAAATCTAAACTACTTTTCCTTTTAAAGGGATAGTTGAAGCCATCTTTGGAATTCTTTATACTAAAAGGAATTAAAGAAAAAAGTTATATTTTAAATAGATATCGTTTTAGTTTTTAAATAGATTTTATTTTTTAAACTTGTTTTGCCTGTTTGGGACTTCACTCTGACATTCTCTCATGCTTCTCTTTGCCATTATACTGAATGGTATTATCTCCTTCTGTGCTTAATCTTATCTTTCACCTAATTTCTTAGCTCTTATGAAACTGCTTATTTTTATTTTATTATATGGGAGACTGATCCAAGAGAGTAATACCTAATTATATCGCCACTAGATGGCAGAATGGAATAAGATCAGTAAGTCTTTTGAGAGGCGTGTGTGTGTGTGTGTGTGTGTGTGTGTGTGTGTGTGTGTGTGTGTGTGTGTGTGTGTGTTGAAGAACTCTCACTCCATCTTGTGGTGATATGTAATTATATCAGTTACTCTTGCATTCCTAATAGCCACATGTTCTCAACAACTCCTGATTACCTTGTTACAGCAATGCCAAATTGTGCTTAGTTATTAGTAAATAAGTACAGTAACAGCATTAAGTTTTGTATATGGTTAAAGATAAAAATGCTATTGCTTTGGTTTCTTTTTTGTCATTTCACTTGAAAATTTGAAGTACTTCATTGGCATTATTTGTGATTAACTCTTGAGCTGTAAACAAGGCAAGAAAATTTTAAGGTGCATCTGTTTGTCTAGCTAACGTGTGTAGTTAAATCCTGCCTGAAATATGAGAAACTTAAAACTAGATGGTACTCTTATGACTAGAACAACATGTTATCATATAGTTAGTTGAATGGCAGAGCAAGAATTTGTACTCAAATAGTCTAGCTCCAGACCTGGAGCTAGTCATCTTAACCAGACTGTTCTTTAATAGCTTGAAATATTGGAACGTATGAACACTGACTCCAGAACTCAAAATGCTGTGATTCTTAACCATTATGAAATCAAGATTATATTCTTGTGGTTAAGACTGTAAAGTTGTTTTATCTTGGGCATCTTCTGCTGTAACGAGTGGTCTAGTGGAATATTTAAATATATAAATACATTAAGTGCTATATGCTAAATCCTCTTTGGGGGAGGCAGAAATCATGATTAGTGACAATATCACTCATGTGTTTAAATATTTTCCTAGAATTAGCTACAGTGAAATAAAAACTAAACATTTTATTCAGAATACAACTAGAAATTTTGCATTACGTTAGAGTTACTATTGTCAACTGAAGATACTAGATACTCTTCTATTCAGAAATAATGGTGTTCCAATATTTAAGAAGCTTGAAGGAAATATGCCACATGGGTTAATTAACAGGAAGCACTTCTGGCTTTATACTTTTTTACCAATTTTCTGAATTCTTTACAACGAGCCTGTTTTTAAGTTGGCCAATTAAAGACATGATTTGGTTAATAGAATGGTTTCTACCAATATATTACACATATTTGCTTCAGATAAAAAGCAGAATGTGCTGTTTGTTGTTTTGATTTTATTTCTTCCAGGTAGCATGTTAAGTCTACAAAATTGAATACCTTTCTCAGGTATTTTAAAGTATGTTAGACCTTCATTACAACATGAGCACAATCATAGTACTGTAATGTTTTTAATGTCAAAATTTTCTGGTTTCTAGTTGAATGCCCTTAAGTATAATCTAAGGTGAGGCTGACTTTTAATGCATCGATAGAAGGGCTTTGAGAGGGAAGGTCTGTGAGACCCCAAAATTTAATATGTAGAATTTTACATACTTACAGGTTCTTTGGGGGAGATAATCCATAGCTTTTTATCAGATTTCCACCAGGATTTATGATCCTAAATATGTTTAATAAGCACTGCTCTAGAAATAACTTAGCTTATTTGTCAGAAACATGCACTGAATCCTGGCCCCACTCAATAAGTTACAGTCCTTCATCTACAAAATTGCCTCATAGCGTTATAAAGATTAAATGTAAAGCATTTAACACAGTTATCTGACGTGCAATAAGCACTCAGTAAACATTAGCTATTATTAGGATTAAGAACTGGATGAGTCATCTTCAGGTATGTAAACATATTTTCTCCGATAGGCTTTGAATGTAATTTTAAATCTTCATGTGAAATTAATCTACTTAAAACATTTTAATTAGTAAAGTCAGATTCCTTGTAATTGTTTCATTGTCCTAGGATAATAACGTTATGAACACTTTTCTTCCCTTCTCACCTCCACGAGAAAAGAAATAGGGTTCTTAGATGCTGTTATTTCTGCTGACTCTGAACAACTGACAAGGGTATGAATTCCATGAAGCAGTCACCAGATCATGAATCTGATTATGGTAATGTCTCACTTTTAGTTATTTCGTCTTTTTTATTCAGTTAACAATTTTGCTCATTATGTTTTCCCAACATCACCACAATCTATTACTTTTGCCTCATAAATATCCAGTCCCTGGGCAGGATATGAGAATCTGCCTTTCCATGACTCATGGCCTCTCCCAGGCTCAGTGACACTCCAGTGACTTCCCCACTGCCACTCATTGCCACTTGCTTTCTTTTGCATGAACCAGAGTATACCGTGTAAGAACCAAGGGGGGCATCAAAGTATCTCGCAAGTCTGTTAAAAAACAAACTTTTGAAAACTCTTTTGGGTTGTCAAGGAACTATGGTATAATGTAGTGGTGCTCAAGTTGGGGATATGCCCAAGAGTACATAAATCCTTTCAGAGGAGTTTACATAGGCACAGATAATTTTAAAGGAATCAATTTCCAGATTCTCAACTTCCATAAGTACTCTTTCCTAAAACGGATTTATCCATTAATATGCTCGTGTTCCTAATAGTTTTTTTCCCACATTATAAAATAAAGCCATTGCCCTTACCTATCCCAAATATTACCCTAGATGAGAAAGCCATCAGGGGCCACACAGTGGTGAAACCTTTAATGATTCATTGAGCTCTCATAAACTCATAAGACTTATTGACTTTCTCTGCTTTACAAATACTTCTGTTAAGGGTAAGGTTTTGTGTGTATTTTTGGTTGGTGTGTTATTCAATGAGAGAGTTAAGACATGTTTTTATCAAATCATACAAAATATAAACTACAATTACTGTCAGTCCTTATTTTATTTCACCTGATAAAATGTTTAAAATTTTCCATTTCCTATTTATGATACTTTTTTTTTTTTTTTTTTTTTTGGCCATGCAGAGCAGCTTGTGGGATCTTAGTTCCCCGACCAAGGATTGAACCCAGGCCCTGGCAGTGAAAGTGCCAAGCCCTAACCACTGGACTGCCAGGGAATTCCCAAGATATAGTATTTTAAAAATAGCTGCCGGATAGATTTGTTTTTAGCAGACGAAAACCTTCTCTTTCATTAGATTTCTTTAAAAAGTTGGATTATGATTCCTCTCAAAATAAGCATTTACCATAAAACTTGTGGTTGAGATTGCTGAGCTATTTATCCAGTCCATTTCTCCTTCCCCTGGTCACACTACTAGACTGCATCCTCATCCTCCTGCTGTTTTAGGCTTGCCAGTATAACTGGTTCTGGATACTAGAAGGCAGGGGAGGTAAGGGGCACCACTTCTAGACCTGCCCATGTACCATCTCCATGCTCATTCTTTCCTTTTTTGACTGTGGAAGCCATATGTTGAAGACAGCAGAGCCCTGACATGGAGGGACCTGTGTCCCTGAATCACCACCTAGTCCCTTTTGGGACTCTCTATTATCAATAAATAGCCTTTTGTTGTATTAAGATGTCAAGAACTTGGAGTTACAGTAGTTAGTATTATCTTAACTGATAATGAAAAGTTTACTACCTATGTATAATAATTACCAAAATGTATATATATGTTGTCTCCATCATTATGTATTAATATTTGAAATAATGACTCCAATCCAGAAGAAAAAAATTTTTTTATCAATTAGAGCCACTTATGGTCAGAAGAAAATAAAAAATTTAATTGTGCACTTATTTTTGTTGTAGATACGTATCTGATGTTCAATAAGACATTCAAGCATTAAAATGTATTAGGATAAAAATCTGGAGAAACTGGAATGGAAATACAAGTTCAAGGAGAAAAGAGAAAGGTGTAAGTTTTCTAAATGTTAAAGAAGAGCTTGCTCATATACTTTAAAAAATGCATTTAAATGTTATATTTAGGTTTCATTGACTTCACTTAAGAAGTTATATTTATAACTTTATGTCAGTATTTATAATGTGCTGGAAGTTATGACCTTTGCAACTACTAAAATGAAAAATTTTAGTCATCAACTTAAAATGTGTGAGGGATACATACGTTTATGAAAATTATTTTAGGACGTTTTCAAGGAAAAATGTTTTAAGACTGATGGGAAAGTGCAGACTTTGGAGTTAAATAGCTCTGCATCCAAATTCTGATTCTGCTGGATCACTGGACAAATTAGGTTAACCCAGCTTCCCTTATTCTCCTCCAATATTTAAATGAAAATATGTGTAAATTAGTCACTATCTGGCACTAACCTGCTCCTGCTATTAAGAATCTTAAAGGGGAGGGTGGGATAAATTAGGAGTTTGGGATTAACATATACACACTACTATATATAAAATAGATAAACAACAAGGACCTACTTTATAGCACAGGGAACTATATTCAATATCATGTAATAACCTATAATGGAAAATAATCTGAAAAAGGATATAAAAATATATATGTTATATATATGTATATTAGCCACTCAGGTGAAAATAATTTATCAAATCCCTCATATATGAGAGTGAACTTTAAAATTAGATACAGAGATTTTTATTTGTGAGATTTTTATTTGTGAGAGAAGGGATAATTTTAGAGCACGAACCAAGGGAAGAAGCTCTGTTACATGGCAAAATGGCAGTGGAAGGGACCTTATTTGAGAGGGTACTAAGAAAGATGGCAAGGCTGTTTGTAAAAGAAAAATGAGAAGGAAGCATAAATTTGCTTTAACTTATATTGTTGGTTCTAGTCTACCATGCAATTAAAATAGCTCTTACATTTTAAAGTTACTCAAAAGCTTGCTTTTAAGTTGGTGTAATTATTTTATATGTACCATAAATAGCATGTGCTTTATGAATCTCCTCCCTTGTGTTCCACGTGACTTCTATTTTAAGTAGCTCCAAAATGATGCCAGAGAGTTAACTAACTGCCACCTGTGTTTGTTTCTTTTATAAATCTTTTACATCTCTGAGAGAATTCAAGACATTAAGTATGTCAGTTTCTTTACCTAATACCTCTGATTACCGTGTGTAGCTATTGACTCAGCAGATGAATGCTAGTGGCCATAGCTGGAAGAGCAGCTGGGGAAGGCTGTAGGAAGGCAAAGTTCATGCCTGGTAACAGGGCAAATGTGGTACCTGGTATCAGCTGAACTTTCTATTAAACTTTCTATTAAACTTTTTCTATTAAACTATTGAACTTTCTATTAAACTTTGGACTTACTACTAGAGTTCTTGCATTTAGGGAAGGGATCAGAGAAAGTCACAAGAGAACCATATTTTGAAAAATGTTAGCCAATGTTGGTGGGAGTATAAATTGGTACAAAAACTCTATGATTGAAAATTTAGCAATAGCTTTCAAAATTTTAAGCACATTTATCCTTTGACCTAGCAATTCCACTTCCCGGAATTCACCCTACAAATACAGTCTTTGCACACATGTGCAAAGATGTACATACTAGTATAATCATGAAAGCATTATTTTAATAGCATAAGATTAGAAACAACAGGAGTATCCATCAGTAAGAGACTGAATCATTGTTACAGTGTGGCCATATAATGGGATTCCATGAAGTATGACAGCTCAACAGTTGATAGGGAATAATGGGATATTCTTTAAGGATTAATAGGATAAGGAATAATCTCCAAGATATGTTAAATGAAAAAAGCAAGGCATACAGCATTGTGTGTTAAATTCCACCTTTTGGTTAAAAAAAACACGCACATATCTGCTTGTATACAAATAGAATAGCCCTAGAAAGATAAATACGAAAGTAATAATAATGGTTGCCTATGGGCAAGTGAATGGGCTAACTGGAGGGTTAGGTGGGAGGGAGACTTTTTACCCTATTTCTTTTGAATGTTGTGCTATATGTACATTAAAACATTTTTTTATTGAGGTATAGTTGATTTACAATATCATGTAAGTTTCAGGTGTACAGCACAGCGGTTCAGTTTTATATATATATATATATATATATATATATAAAATATATTTATTTATTTATATATTCTCTTTCAGATTCTTTCCCCTTATAGGTTATCACATGATATTGAGCATAGTTCCCAGTACTAAACAGTTGGCCCTTGTTGGTTATTTATTTTATACACAGTAGTGTACATATGTGAATCCCAGCCTCCTAATTTATCTCTCTCCCCAGCCCCCTTTCCCCTTTGTTAAGCGTAAGTTTGTTTTCTGTGTCTGTGAGTCTCTTTCTGTTTTGGAGATAAGTTCATTTGTATTTTTGTTTTGTTTTGTTTAGATTCCACATGTAAGCCATATCATATGATATATGCCTTTCCTTGTCTGACTTACTTCATTTAGTACGATAATCTCTAGATCCATCTAAATGGCATTATTTCATTCTTTTTTTAAATGGCTGAGTACTATTCCATTGTGTATATACCACATCTTCTTTATCCATTCACTTGTTGATGGACATTTAGGTTGCTTCCATGTCTTGGCTATTGTAAGTCGTGCTGCAGTGAACATTGGGGTGCATGTATCTTTTTGAATTATGATTTTCTTTGGATATATGCCCAGGAGTGGGATTGCTGGATCATATTTATTTTTAGTTTTTTAAGGAACCTCCATACTGTTCTCCATAGTGGTTGCACCAATTTATATTCCCACCAACAGTGTAGGAAGGTTCCTTTTTCTCTATACCCTCTCCAGCATTTATTATTTGTAGACATTTTTTTTAAAAAATAAGATACTTAATTTCTTTCTTTCTTTTTTTCTTTTTTTGGCCACACTGTGTGGTATGTGGGATCTTAGTTCCCCAACCAGGGATCGAACCCACGACCCCTGTATTGGGAGCGTAGAGTCTTAACCACAGGACCGCCAGGGAAGTCCTATTTGTAGACTTTTTGATGATGGCCAGTCTGACTGGTGTGAGGTGATATCTCACTGTAGTTTTGATTTGCACTTCTCTAATAATTAGCAATGTTGAGCATCTTTTCCTGTGCCTTTTGGCCATCTGTATGTCTTCTTTGGACAAATGTCTCTTTAGGTCTTCTGTCCAGTTTTTGATTGGGTTGTTTGTTTTTTTTAATATTGAGCTGTATGAGCTGTTTGTTATATGTACATTTTTTTAAAGCTAATTTTTTTTTAAGTTCCTAAGCTTCACAAGGCTGAGAAACTAAGATTTGTTACCATGACTCATCTTAACATGTCCTTTTGGGATTTTAAACAGGAGATAATAAATTATGCTCCTTTTTTTCCCCTTCAGTGCTTCAAGCCAACTCAGATATACCCAGGAGTCAGACAGAAGGGGAGCAAAATATCTATTACTTACCTCTAATGCTGGATTTGACAGCTGGGTTTAATGCTCACCCCCTTGCTCAGAAAATTAAACTTGCCCATCCAGAGACAACTGGACAAATGCAGGCCTCTCCTCAGAGGCAAGAGGCTCACCAGTTAGAAGAGGAAGAGGAGATGAAGAGGGAAAACTGGTGAGTTCTACAGAGCTCACCCTGGTAAGAGGAAGGGAGAAAAGAGCTGAGTAGGGCAACTCAGTTCCTTTGCCTGTCTCACCAGTCACTTGCACAGGAAGAGCGAGAGCTGAGAGGAGGGTGGAAATGACTGTTCCCAGTAGAAACTCCTGGAGGGTTTTTAGTTTCTGTTCTGGCAAGTTTGGCAGGGATGCTGTGAAGAGGAAAGATGGGTTTCTCCTATAAGCACCCAGCATTGCTGGCATCCGGGGCTCTATTTGCTGCTAATCACTCGTACCGACGGATCTCTCCTAATCCCCCTGCATCATCTTTCATACTGGTTTGATCAGCACCCCTGGCATACCTGGCACAGCTTCTCACCTTTTGCACGCAGCTTCCCTGGCCCCTCTCCCCTCTCTGCTGGTGCCCTTTTGCCTTTGCAGACCCTGATCAAGCTCTGCCTCTAGTAACTCTCGCTCCGCTGAGTCCGTTCAGGCCTGTCCTCTGACCCCCACTTTGGCCCTCAGCATGCGTTGCCTGTCTTGTTACATTTCTCCTTACTGCTCGAGGCTCTAGTACCTGTGATTTGCAGTCCTAAAGTGATCAGTTAAGGAAAGCTTAACTTGAAGAAAAAAAAAAAAGAGAGAGAGAGAGAGAGAGAGAGAGAGAGACCCTATGGACTACAGTTATATGGTTTACAGGTGGGAAACTAAGATTTATAACTTATGACTCATTTTGACATCCCAAATACAATATAGAAGACGATGTGTGGTGAGGGGGCTGAGATGTCCCTTTCCAGGCCGTGGAACTTACTGTGCAGTGAGGGAAATTTAATCTCTCTCCCTGCTCCCATCTGCTGTTTCCCAGGATACTGTGGTAACTGTTTGCTCATAGATGCCCCAGAAGCTCTTGGAGGCGGCTGAGAATTAAGTTGCTTATTAATTCATTTAGTCTTGACCTACATATGGTTGAATAATCACAGGGCCATCTGTCTTTCTTAATTAACATGCAGAGATGAGGAGATTTCTCCCTACCTTCTGTGGATCGCTTGTGAATCTTGTCGAGGGGGTCCCAGAACGACTTGCTGCCAGAGTCCTGGCAATTGCTTATAAGTGAAACCAACAGCTAATGGGGAGGGCTTTTGTTGTTTTCACTTGTTTTGTCTTTTTAAAAAGGCCTGTTGTGACTAGCCCTTGCTATTTCACCAGCCAAAGACAATCTCATAAATGAGTAAGCAATAGTATATTTCCTTTCAGGTTCAGGAGACAGAATAAAGGATTTTCCCAGATGCCTATATGAGTTTTATCTCCCACAGGCTTCCAGTTTTCCCACCGGGTCCTCACACTTGTCTGTATGAAATAGATGGACTGAAGAAAGCAGTTGTAAGGGCGGAAAAAAATTTCCCTTCTCTTCTAGGTTCTTTGCATGTTCTAATAAATTAATATAAAACAGATTAACAAGGGAAAAACAAACAAAAATATAATAATATATATACCTCCATGTATACACATATCCATGGGGGATGCCCAGGAAAACTGAGTAACTCGTCAAAATGTCAGAAACCCTCACCTTAAATACCATCTTCAGCTAAAGACAAAATAAAATGTTGGGGGTGGAGAGTCAGTTATGAGAGGTTATCAGGAAAAGTACAGTAAACAAGGGTAAGGTAGTTATGCAGATTTAAGTCCTTGCCAGTGATGAGTTCCTAAAGATTTGGTCATCCTCCTCTTCCAGCTATAGAGAGGGAGACACCACTGGAAATAGAAATTTTCATTATAAATGTAAATGTTTCTTACAAAAGGCTAACTTCTACTCAGTTTTTAGAGCTTCTCTCATGTCTGCTGTTTTATAAAAATAACCAGCTTAAAATATGCCAAAGAGACATATTTTGGGGTGGCAAAATCTGTTCCCCTTCAAAGTCTATTACAGAGCACTACTTCCTCTTGGTTGTTGACATGAAATGTGATGGGTTAAAAAGCTGTCAACTAAAACTAGACAAACCCTTATTTATTTTTTTATTGTAGTATAGTTGACTTACAGTATTATATTAGTTTCAGGTGTACAACATAGTAATTCAATATTTTTATAGATTATACTCCATGCAAATTATTATAAAATATTAACTATATTCCCTGTGCTGTACATTTATAGCCTCATCATTTATTTATTTATTTATTATTTTTAAACATCTTTATTGGAGTATCATTGCTTTACAATGGTGTGTTAGTTTCTGCTTTACAACAAAGTGAATCAGTTATACATATACATATGTTCCCATATCTCTTCCCTCTTGCGTCTCCCTCCCTCCCACCCTCCCTATCCCACCCCTCTAGGTGGTCACAAAGCACCGAGCTGATCTCCCTGTGCTATGCGGCTGCTTTCCACTAGCTATCTATTTTACATTTGGTAGTGTATATATGTCCATGCCACTCTCTCACTTCGTCCCAGCTTACCCTTCCCCCTGCCTGTGTCCTCAAGTCCATTCTCTATGTCTGCATCTTTATTCCTGTCCTGCCCTTAGGTTCATCAGAACCATTTTAAACATTTTTTAAGATTCCATATATATGTGTTAGCATATAGTATTTGTTTTTCTCTTTCTGACTTACTTCACTCTGTATGACAGACTACAGGTCCATCCACCTCACTATAAATAACTCAATTTGTTTCCTTTTATGGCTGAGTAATATTACATTGTATATATGTGCCACATCTTCTTTATCCATTCCTCTGTTGATGGACACTTAGGTTGCTTCCATGTCCTGGCTATTGTAAATAGAGCTGCAATGAACATTTTGGTACATGACTCTTTTTGAATTATGGTTTTCTCAGGGTATATGCCCAGTGGTGGGATTGCAGGGTCGTATGGTAGTTCTATTTGTAGTTTTCTAAGGAACGTCCATAGTGTTCTCCATAGTGGCTGTATCAATTTACATTCCCACCAGCAGTGCAAGAGTGTTCCCTTTTCTCCACACCTTCTCCAGCATTTACTGTTTGTAGATTTTTTGATGATGGCCATTCTGAACGGTTGAGGTGATACCTCACTGTAGTTTTGATTTACATTTCTCTAATGATTAGTGATGTTGAGCATCTTTTCATGTGTTTGTTGGCAATTTATATATCTTCTTTGGAGAAATGTCTATTTAGGTCTTCTGCCCATTTTTGGATTGGGTTGTTTGTTTTGTTGATATTGAGCTGCCTGTATATTTTGGAGATTAATCCTTTGTCAGTTGCTTCATTTGCAAACATTTTCTCCCATTCTGAGGGTTGTCTTTTCGTCTTGTTTGTGGTTTCCTTTGCTGTGCAAAAGCTTTTAAGTTTCATTAGGTCTCATTTGTTTATTTTTGGTTTTATTTCCATTTCTTTAGGAGGTGGGTCAAAAAGGATCTTGCTGTGATTTATGTCATAGAGTGTTTTTCCTGTGTTTTCCTCTAAGAGTTTTATACTGTCTGGCCTTACATTTGGGTCTTTAATCCATTTTGAGTTTATTTTTCTGTATGGTGTTAGGAAGTGTTCTAATTTCATTCTTTTACATGTAGCTGTCCAGTTTTCCCAGCACCACTTATTGAAGAGGCTGTCTTTTCTCCACCATATTCTCTTGCCTCCTTTATCAAAGATTAGGTGACCATATGTGCGTGTGTTTATCTCTGACCTTTCTATCCTGTTCCATTGATCTATATTTCTGTTTATGTGCCAGTACCATACTGTCTTGATTACTGTAGCTTTGTAGTATAGTCTGAAATCCAAGAGCCTGATCCCTCCAGCTCCGTTTTTCTTTCCCAGGATTGCCTTGGCTCTTTGGGGTCTCTTTTGTTTCCATACAAATTGTGAATTTTTTTCTTCTAGTTCTGTGAAAAATGCCATTGGTAGCTTGATAGGGATTGCATTGAATCTGTAGATTGCATTGGGTAGTATAGTCATTTTCACAGTGTTGATTCTTCCAATCCAAGAGCATAGTATATGTCTCCATCTGTTTGTATCATCTTTAATTTCTTTCATAGTGTCTTATAGTTTTCTGCATACAGGCCTTTTGTCTCCTTAGGTAGGCTTATTCCTAGGTATTTTATTCTTTTTGTTGCAGTGGTAAATGGGAGTGTTTCCTTAATTTCTCTTTCAGATTTTTCATCATTAGTGTATAGGAACGCAAGAGATTTCTGTATATTAATTTTGTATCCTGCTACTCTACCAAATTCATTGATTAGCTCTAGTAGTTTTCTGGTAGCATCTTTAGGATTCTCTATGTATAGTATCATGTCATCTTCAAACAGTGACAGCTTTACTTCTTTTCTGATTTGGATTCCTTTTATTTCTTTTACTTATCTGATTGCTGTGGCTAAAACTTCCAAAACTATGTTGAATAATAGTCATGAGAATGCAACCTTGTCTTGTTCCTGATATTAGAGGAAATGGTTTCAGTTTTTCACCATTGAGAACGATATTGGCTGTGGGTTTGTCATATGCGGCCTTTATTATGTTGAGGTAGGTTCCCTCTGTGCCCACTTTCTGGAGAGTTTTTATCATAAATGGGTGTTGAATTTTGTCAAAAGCTTTTTCTGCATCTGTTGAGATTATCATATGGTTTTTATCCTTCAATTTGCTAATATGGTGTATCACATTGATTGATTTGTGTATATTGAAGAATCCTTGCATTCCTGGGATTCTGGAATCCCATGGTGTATGATCCTTTTAATGTGCTGTTGCTTTCTGTCTGCCAGTATTTTGTTGAAGATTTTTGCATCTATGTTCATCAGTGATATTGGCCTGTAGCTTCCTTTATTTGTGACATCTTTGTCTGGTTTTGGTATAAGGGTGATGGTGGCCTTATACAATGAGTTTGGCAGTGTTCCTCCCTTTGCTACATTTTGGAAGAGTTTGAGAAGGATAGGTGTTAGCTCTTCTCTAAATGTTTGATAAAATTCGCCTGTGACGTCATCTGGTCCTGGGCTTTTGTTTGTTGGAAGATTTTTAATCGCAGTTTCAATTTCAGTGATTGTGATTGGTCTGTTTATATTTTCTACTTCTTCCTGGTTCAGTCTCAGAAGGTTGTGCTTTTCTAAGAATTTGTCCATTTCTTCCAGGTTGTCCACTTTATTGGCATATAGTTGCTTATAGTAATCTCTCATGATCCTTTGTATTTCTGCAATGTTAGTTGTTACTTCTCCTTTTTCATTTCTAATTCTGTTGATTTGAGTCTTCTCCCCTTTTTTCTTCATGAGTCTGGCTAATGGCTTATCAATTTTGTTTATCTTCTCAAAGAACCAGCTTTTAGTTTTATTGATCTTTGCTATTGTTTCCTTCATTTCTTTTTCATTTATTTCTGATCTGATCTTTATGATGTCTTTCCTTCTGCTAACTTTGAGGTTTTTTTGTTCTTCTTTCTCTAATTGCTTTAGGTGTGAGGTTGGGTTGTTTCTTTGAGATTTTTCTTATTTCTTGAGGTAGGATTTTATTCCTATAAACTTCCCTCTTAGAACTGCTTTTGCCACATCCCATAGGTTTTGGGTCTTTGTGTTTTCATTGTCATTTGTTTCTAGGTATTCTTTTTATTTCCTCTGATTTCTTCAGTGATCTCTTGGTTATTTACTAGCATTATTATTTAGCCTCCATGTGTTTGTAGTTTTTTACAGATTTTTTTCCTGTAACTGATATGTAGTCTTATAGTGTTGTTGTTGGAAAAGATACTTGATACGATTTCAGTTTTCTTAAATTTACCAGGGCTTGATTTGTGACCCAAGATATGGTCTATCCTGGAGAATGTTCCATGAGCACTTGAGAAGAAAGTGTATTCTGTTGTTTTTGGATGGAATGTCCTATAAATATCAATCAAGTCCATCTTGTTTAATGTGTCATTTAAAGCTTGTGTTTCTTTATTTTCAATTTGGATGATCTGTCCATTGGTGAAGGTGGGGTGTTAAAGTCCCCTATTATGACTGCGTTACTCTCAATTTCCCCTTTTATGGCTGTTAGCATTTGCCTTATTATATTGAGGTGCTCCTATGTTGGGTGCATAAATATTAACAATTGTTATATCTTCTTCTTGGATTGATCCCTTGATCATTATGTAGTGTACTTCTTTGTCTCTTGTAATAGTCCTTATTTTAAAGTCTATTTTGTCAGATATGAGAATTGCTACTCTATTTTTCTTTTGATTTCCATTTGCATGGAATATCTTTTTCTATCCTCTCATTTTCAGTCTGTATGTGTCCCTAGGTCTGAAGTGGGTCTCTTGTAGACAGCATATGTATGGGGTCTTGTTTTGGTATCCATTCAGCCAGTTTGTCTTTTGGTTGGAGCATTTAATCAAATTACATTTAAGGTAATTATTGATGTGTATGTTCCTATTACCATTTTCTTAATTGTTTTGCATTTGTTTTGGTAGGCCTTTTCCTTCTCTTGTGTTTTCTGCCTAGAGAAGTGCCTTTAGCATTTGTTGTAAAGCTGGTTTGGTGGTGCTGAATTCTCTTAACTTTTGCTTGTCTGTAAAGTTTTTAATTTCTCCATCGAATCTGAATGAGATCCTTGCTGGGTAATCTTGGTTGTAGGTTTTTCCCTTTCATCACTTTAAATATGTCCTGCCACTCCCTTCTGGCCTGCAGAGTTCCTGCTGAAAAATCAGCTGTTAACCTTATGAGGATTCCCTTGTATGTTATTTTTTGCTTTTCCCTTACTGCTTTTAATATTTTTGCTCTGTATTTAATTTTTGATAGTTTGATTAATATGTGTCTTGGCATGTTTCTCTTTGTGTTTATCCTGTATGGTACTCTCTGTGCTTTCTGGACTTGATTGACTATTTCCTTTCCCATGCTAGGGAAGTTTTAGACTATAATCTCTTTAAGTATTTTTTCAGACTCTTTCTTTTTCTCTTCTTCTTCTGGGACCCCTATAATTCTAATGTTATTGCATTTAATGTTGTCCTAGAGGTCTCTGAGACTGTCCTCAATTTTTTTCATGCTTTTTTCTTTATTTTGCTCCCTGGTAGTTATTTCCACCATTTTATCTTCCAGCTCACTTATCCATTCTTCTGCTTTAGTTATTTGGTTATTGATTCCTTATAGAGTATTTTTAATTTCATTTATTGTATTGTTCATCATTGTTTGTTTGCTCTTTAGTTCTTCTAGATCCTTGTTAAATGTTTCTTGTATTTTTTCCATTCTGTTTCCAAGAGTTTGGATCATCTTTACTAACGTTACTCTGAATTCTTTTTCAGGTAGGTTGCCTATTTCATCTTCATTTATTTGGTCTTGTAGGTTTTTACCTTGCTCCTTCGTCTGTAACATATTTTTTTGTCATTTTATCTTATTTTTTTTTGATGGGTGGTGCTGTATTCCTGTCTTACTGGTTGTTTGGCGTGAGACGTCCAGTACTGGAGTTTGCAAGCAGTTGGGTAGAGTTGGGTCTTGGTGCTGAGATGAGGACCTCCAGAAGGCCTCACTCCAACTGATATTCCCTAGGTTCTGAGGTTCTCTGTTAGTCCAGTGATTTGGACTTGGAGCTCCCACCACAGGAGCTCAGGCCCAAACTCCAGCCTGGGAACCAACATCCTGCAAGCTTTGTGGCATGATTAAAAAAAAAAAAAAAAAAAAAAAAAAAGGAAGAAAAAAAAAGGAGCAGTACAATATCAAAGAATAAAAAATAAAATAGAATTAGAAAAATAAAAATTATATTAGGAAAAATGTAACTGTAATTGAAACAACTGCAGCAAGGTAAAATAAAACCACAACAGAAAAAATATAAAATAAAAGGGGGTTGGGAAACAAGCCAAAAGGAGAGAACATTAACAAAGTATAAAGAATAAAATAAATTAGAAAAATAAAAGATTTATTAGGAAAAATTAAAATGTAAAAGAGTCAACACAGTGAATCAACAAGGTAAAACAGAACCCAAATCCAGTTGCTGGGGGTTCCTTCCGACCCCTTAGGTGTCCGTGGTCCCCCTCCAGTCGGTGCCTGGTAGATGCCCTAGTTGTGAGGAGACGCGAATTCTGTGTCCTCCTAGTTTACCATCTTGACTCTGCCCCTCGAGATCTTAATATATTTTAAGAATCATTTCTTTTTAGAATAGACATTACATTCACACAGCTCAAAATTCATATCAGTATATGGAGGAAAGTCTTTCTTCCCCCTTGTTTCTTCCAGTTACTCCATTTCCTGGGTACCCTTCCAGAGGGTTTTCCAGAGGGTTTCTAAACATGCCCTTTAAAAACAATAAAATAAGAAGATTATTTTTCCTAGAGCAGTTTTAGATTTAAAACAAAACCGAGAGGTAGCTATAGAGATTTCCCATATGTCCCCTGCTCATACACATGCACAGCCTCCCCCATTATCAATGTCACTCACCAGAATGGTACAATTTTTACCAAGGATGAAGTTATATTGACATATCATAATCATCCAAAGTCCATAGTTTACCTTAGTGTTTGTTCACTCTTGGAGTTGTACATTCTATGGGTTTGAACAAATATATAATAATATGCATCCATCATTATAATATCATATAGAGTATTTTCACTGCCTAAAAATCCTCTGTGCACTACCTAGTCATCCCTCCCCCAACCCAGGCAACCACTGATCATCTTACTATCTCCATAGTTTTGCCTTTTCCAGAATGTCATATAGTTGGAATCATGTGGTACGTAGCCTTTTCAGACTGGATTCTTTCGCTTAGTAATATGCATTTAAGGTTCCTTCATGTCTTTTCATGGCTTGAAAGCTCACTTATTTTTCTTGATGAATAATAGTCCATTGTCTAGATATACCACAGTTTATTTATCCACTCACCTACTGAAGGGCATCTTGGTTGCTTCCCCATCTTGGCAATTATGAATAAAGCTGCTACAAACATCCATGTGCAGGGTTTTGTGTGGACATAAGTTTTCAGCTCCTTTGGTTAAGTACCAAAGAGGGCGACTGCTAGATTGTATAATAACAGTATATTTAGTTTTGTAACTTCCAAACTGTCTTCCAAGGTGAGGTGGCTATCTCATTTTGCATTCCCACCACCAACGAATGAGCATTCTTCCTGCTCCACATCCTCACGTGCATTTGGTGTTGTCAGTGTTTTGCATTTGGTCATTCTAACACCACTAAGTGTTTGTGTCTAGAAGGAGTAATTGCAGTTTGACTTATCTGACCAGATTTGGTCAATCCCATTTCCCTTGAGAGGAGGGGCTTTCAAAATGATCTGATTTGTAATAAGATTGAGAACATTCTGGCATCCTGAGAAGGAGGATTACTGTGCTTTTGCAAGAGTGGTCCAGTGAAGGTGGGGGAGGGGCAAGGCCCCTTGGGGAGTAGCTGTCTTCCTTCCCAGCTGCCCCTCAGGTTGCCCCTGAAGGAATGGTTAACAGAGGTTCCAAGAAACACCTGATGTTAAGAAGCCTGTCCTTTATCCAGTTGATAGCCTCGAGAGAGCCTGAGACTGGTCAGATAAGCCACTTTTGTGGATAACATTCTTATCCTGAAAACTGAAAAACACTAAATGGAGTGAAAATTATCTGTCAGATATAACTCACCAGCTTGGAAGACCATATGGTTATATTATATGAAGATTACATTCTAGTTCAAGGACTCCCCAAAATATCAATTTTTTTGGTATTTTTAAAATTTATATTTGCCTACTTCATTCTGTAAAGGGATTGAAGTAATTTATAAGAATTTTAACCTTATAATAAATGGAAATTTAAAAAAACAAAGGGTTTACAGCTAGGATAGCATGAAGATTTATAGATCATAAAGTAGTTTATTGTTCTTAAAATTGGGCTTCCAATATTTTTTTGAGCTGCGTAATAGCCAAGGTAAAATGAGAAACATGATAGGTTAAAAGTTCACATTTCATTAAAGCAATAATGATTCAGTTTCTTAGGAGAAAGGAAACTTTTATTGTTTCTTAGGTCCATAAGACATTTGTGTGGGGTTTCATGTGTTGGCATCAAGTACCACATGGACATCTTTAACAACATTCCTCAATAAACACAATGGTGGGTTCTGTCAGAAGTTTCCTCTACCCTTCCTTTATGTAAACCAAAGATATAACAGTATACATAATTCAAAAACGTGTTCTGAAGGAAGAGAGTAGATTCTGTATGCAACTCTGTGATAATCTAGGGAATAAAAGTGAGCCATCTAAAGGGATGGAGTAACTGTATGTTCTTCAAGGTGGATTCCTTGAATATTTCCTTCAGTTGAACTTTTGGTAACAGTTGAGCAGGAGCCTGGTGGATGCGTTAATTAACTAGATGTGGGAAATCCTTTCACCATGATGACCATTTTAAATATCTTACAATTTTATATGTCAACTATACCTCAATAAAGCCTGAATTTTTTTTTAAGTTGAGCAGGAGAGAATTCAATGCATAAAATTTTACATAGCCTGACATTCAAATATTCTCTGTAGTTGTCTAAGAGAAGATCCACAGACTTTCAGAATCAATCAAGAATGAGAGGATGGCAACTTTTATAAAAACTGAGGGCCTGGTATCGTGAGCACAATTTTGATTGCAACTTCCAGGAAACCAAAATAGCTTAAAGGCTTAGTTAATTTACTTTAATATTTATTTCCTAAAAATTTATTTAAAGTTATAAATTTCCTTTTAGTATTGCAAAGGTGAATCTCATAGATTTTTGGCATATACATAGTGTTTCCATTATAGGGCTATAAGTGTGACTCATTCAGTTTCTAAACACAAGAGATTTTAAAAAGGTATCCTTTGGTTGTTAATTTCTAAGTTTATTGTATTATGACAAGATAATTAAGTCTGCATTGCAATCCTTCAGATTTAGAGTTCCATTTGACCTAATGCATGAAATATTTTTGTCAGTTTTTCGTGTGTTCTTGAAAGTGTATTCTCGGTTGAATGTAGAGTTTTATATAATAGCTTGAGCTTATCAAATGCATTGTTTAGGTCTCAGATATAGGATTGTATGGAACTTTACATGCTACTTCAGAGAGAAGGCTGTGGATGAGGAAATTTTGAATTGATTGAATTTAAATCAAACTCACTTTTCTGGAATTGACTACAATTATGCTTTCAACCAGCAGGGTTGTATCAGTTATCTATTGCTGCATAACAAGTCACCCCACACGTTAATGGCTTAAAAAGCCATCATTCATTTGCTCACTGTTTCTATGGGCTGGCAGTGGAGTGGGCTTACCTGGAGTGGCTCTTTTGCCATTCTTGCCTGAGGTCACTCTTGCAGCTGCAGTTATCAGGGGATTGCATGAGCCTGGACCATCCACCATGGCCTCACTCACAGGTCTGGTGCCTCAGATGGGATGGTTGTCTTCTCTCTCCAGTCTCTCTCCAGTCCTCTTCACAGAATGCTGGAAACTTTCCAAGAGGATAAAAGCAGAAGCTGTGAGGCCTCTTGAGTCTGGGCTCAGAAGTCCCATGGCACTTCTACTACATTCTGTTGGTCAAAGAAAGTCACGGGGCCTTTCCAGATTCAGGGAGTGGGGAAATAGATTTCACCTCAGTGTGAGGTGCTACAAAGAATTTGGGGCCGCTTTACATCCATCACAAAGGGAAATGCAAGTTCAAAATAGAGTTTGAATTGGGTTATAGGGTTGTTGAAAGAAAGAAGTTCTATATATTGTATTCTTGAGTACACGGTTTGCATATGTAACTGCTCCATATGGTTGTAAAGGGTCTGTGTTGAACAAAGTGTTCATGTCCTTGTGAGGCGTGTTTCAACAGGACTGAGAGCTTGCAGAGAGGGTGTCTGCCTGACTCTTTCCAGTGAGTTATTTCTTGGCTGCTTCAGCTCCTGGAGGATGCCCAGGTAAGAAACCCATTTTTAGAGCCCCATAAACTTAGGCCCTGCTTTGTATGAGGTGATATATAAAGAGTATGACTTTTGAAAAGCCTAGGGCCATAATTTATCTAAGGCCTAAATGGGTAAAATTTTTGTGAAATTATCTCTTCTTTATGTGAAGTTCACAGTATGTGATTTGTTTTAGCAAGATAAAGCCTGGCTGAAGGTACCTACAAGGGAAGTCCTAGTGACTCCAATTTAATGTACAGGCATGAAGCTAGTGTAGAGGAAAATGTTGAATGCCCTTATTTTTTAAAAAAATATTTATTTATTTAATTTACTTATTTGGCTGCGCCGGGTCTTAGTTGCAGCTTGTGGGATCTTTAGTTGCGGCATGTGAACTCAGTTGCAGCATGGGGGATCTAGCTCCCTGACCAGGTATCAAACCTGGGCCTCCTGCGTTGGGAGCACGGAGCCTTAGCCACTGAACTGCCAGGGAAGTCCCTGAATGCCCTTATTTAAATACCACATCCAGAGTGACATGGGGCAGGGTGGAGTTGGAATTTATAACATCCTCTGAAGAATCAATGCCAAAGAGTTTGGAATTTACACACTCAGTTCCTGGGATCTCACCAGGAAAGTAAAAGTTTCTGCTCCTAGGAATGAAGGCAGGGGGAGAATTCTTCATTTGAAAAATGCTATTTTGGCCCTTTTCCTCTCTTTGAGTTGCCTTTCCTTCTACCCCAACAAATCAGATCAGCCCTGTCTTCCCCAGGAGTCTCTGAGAATTCATATCTGGTGTATGAAATGGATTTGGATCATCTAATCTGCTGCTGCCCTCCTTTCTGCCAGCTGAGCTAGACAAATCTGAGCACTGCAAGGTGTGGTAAGCAAACGAAGCAGTCGTTTGCTAGTGCACCATTTTAACTTTCACCCCATCTCTCAGCTCTCACATTCACAGTACCATCCGTAAAAGTGAGAAGTTCAGTGTCTTTGCTGGCCCCACTTGAATGTTCTGTCCTGTTCCTTTACAGGCTACATTTGGATGAAGAAACATACCGTTCATTTGGCCTTGGGATCCACTTGCAAACTCTCACCAGGACTCAGATTTCTGTTCTTCTTCTTATAAGGCACAGTCCCTGTTTGTCATCCTCTGAGCACCCTGGCGAGTGAGCTGATGGTGATGCTATTCTCTGAGAGTGCAAACAGTGTTTTCCGCCTGCATGGCCTCACGCTCTGTCTCCCACTGGGGCCTGGTCATGCACGCTGTGTGTATACTTCTTGAGAAGGCTGATTGTTGTGAAAACCTTTGCCACATAAACAGAAGTAAGGGATTAGGTCTTTGGGATGCGATCGCCAGCAACTTTTCTCTTATGACCTCTGGAACACCATTGCATCAGTTCAGACATGTGACTGGGAAGAAATATCAGCTCAAAGACCATCTGGTTAAAAATGAGGAGTACTTCCCAGCTTGGTGGATGGCAAAACAACAAAATGTACAAAATGTACATCTGCCTTGTTTCCCAATTCCTACAGGATTCACAGACTAGTTTTGACCCAGCCTCACAAAGGTGGGTTTGCCTTGGAGGAAGCTGGAGTGATCCTCACCTCAGGTCTTATGCCGTTTGGAACAGTCTCAGGGGCTTTTGTGTTCCTGGAGTTAACCTAAAGAGTAAGTGTTGCTTTATGACAAACCTAATTTAGCCAAAATCATTCATTCATTCATTTGTTCAATAATATTTATGAGCAGATACTGTCCTACAGCTAGAGACAAAAAGATAGATGAGATTCAATTTCTGCTCCTTAGAGTTCATGCAATAGGGTGAGGATCTAAGAGAGGAAGGGAGGAGAGACATCAAAATAGATGCTGATAATACAGAACTCTTTCCCCCACCATTTAAAAATGTGAACCACACTTTGTCCTGCTATGGCAAGTAAAGCTTTAATTGATTCATTTATTTAATCAGCAAACATTTGCCAAATGCCTGGTTGGTGCCAGGAGCTGTGCAAGGTGCTGTGTCTACTTAAAGAGCAGCCTGAGGGTAATGTTAGGAAGGTCAAAGCAGAAGCCTCCCTCATCTCCCTTTGCCCCTCTCACTCGCCCTTTCTCCTAGCCCTCTGAGGATGGAACCCAACAGCACCAGATGTGTGGCAGCAGTTCCTAATCCTTTTTGGGGTCGAAAGGAGGAGATGCCCTCAAAAGGGAACTTCAGAAGGAAGCAGAACTGCAATGTAAACATCACCTTCAACCATGCCGATCATTTGTCCTCCTTTGCTTTTCTTTAAGCACACGTGCAGTTTCATTCAAGGCAGTGAGGCAGCAACGCAACTGGAAGAAAGGAAAAATAGAACAGCCAGAGTATGGTAGCTTTGCCACTGACTGCTTACATCTTTGGTGAGTCACCATCTTTAGCAAATGGAAGCAAGCCTCAAAAATGAATGGAGGCTACCAAGGTTAGTAATGTGTATGACCCAGATAAGGCAGAGTCTTATCTCCTTTCCCATTTGATACCCAGTGAAGACATCTATACAAATATTTCCATAATGCTTTTTAGTTTACCAAACACTTAAAAAGAGAAAAACTATTTGGATAAATAAATGTAGATATTAGTTCTAGGTACTGAGGAGTTGGTTGAAATCATTATATGGAAAATGAGACTTGAAATAGTTGAAAAAAGAAGAGGTAGATTTTATTTGTAATATTATGGAAATATTTTCATAAAACATGAAGGGGTTAAACAAACACATTTTCAAAATAACATACAGTAGTAGGATGCCATTTCTGATAAATAAAAGAGGTGAAAATGATAATAGCTAAGGGATTTCCCTGGTGGCGCAGTGGTTAAGAATCCACCTGCCAATGCAAGGGACACGGGTTTGATCCCTGTTCTGGGAAGATCCCACATGCCGCAGAGCAACTAAGCCTGTGTGCCACAACTACTGAGCCTGCGCTCTAGAGCTCATGCTTTGCAACAAGAGAAGTCACTGCAATGAGAAGCCCACTCATGGCAATGAAGAGTAGTCCCTGCTTGCCACAACTAGAGAAAGCCTGCACACAGAAACAAAGACCCAATGCAGCCAAAAATAAATAAATCTATTTTTTTTAAAAAGAATCTGCCTTCCAATGCAGGGGACTGAGGTTTGATCCCTGGTTGGGCAATTAAGCCTTCATGCCACAACTAGAGAGCCTGCATGCCGCAACTACTGAGCCTGTGCACTCTGGAGCCCACGTGTGCCACAACTAGAGAGGAGTCCATGGGCCACAACTAGAGAAGCCTATGTGCTGCAACGAAGAGCCTGTGCACTGCAACCAAAGATCCCACATGCTGCAACTAAGACCTGAGGCAGCCAAATAAATAAATATTTTTAAAAAATGATAATAGCTAATCCTTTATAGTGCATACTATGTGCCAGACACTGTTCTCAGTGCTTTACATAGATGAACTCATTTGATCCTTAAAACATCTCCATGAATTAGGTACTATAATTATCATCCCCATATTACAGACTTGAAAACTGGGCATGGAGAAGTTGAGTGTCTTGTTATAGGTCACACAGCTAGGATTTAAACCCAGGCAGTTATAGATTCTGGAACCTAAGTTTTGCAATATTTCCACAGGTACAACTATATGAATGTAAATGCTTAGAGAAAAGTTCAGAAGGCTATACACTAATCTGAAAATCATTGCTGTCTTTGGAGAGCAATCAGGAATTGGAGTTTGGGCAGGTCAAATATTCTATTAGCTGCAGTGGGTTTTGTCTTCCCCCAAAGATTTTTCCCCAAGATAATGATTTCTTGTTACTTCTGTTAAATTAATTTAAAATGATTTTAAAATATTTTTAAAAACATTGGGGTCAATATAAGTGATTATTTATTTATTTTTGGCTGTGTTTTGTTTCTGTGTGTGGGCTTTCTCTAGTTGTGACCAGTGGGGGCTACTCTTCATTGCAGTGCACCGGCTTCTCATTCCGGTGGCTTCTCTTGTTGCAGACCGTGGGATCTAGGTGAATGGGCTTCAGTAGTTGTGGCACATGGGCTCAGTAGTTGTGGATCGTGGGCTCTAGAGTGCAGGCTCAGTAGTTGGGGTGTACGGGCTTAGCTGCTCCGCGACATGTGGGATCTTCTCAGACCAGGGCTTGAACCCATGTCCCCTGCATTGGCAGGCGGATTCTTAACCACTGTGCCACCAGGGAAGACCCAGTAGAAGTGATTTTGAGTCAAATTACTAGATTATGCTCTTCTCCTAAATTTCACATTGACTTTGGTATCTTTGGGAACAGAAGGATTAACTGTGTTCATCTTTCCTCCTTGTCAGTCTCATGACCTTTGATGAAATCTTATTTCAGAGATTAGATAAAAACCTATTTCAGGGGCTTCCCTGGTAGCACAGTGGTTGAGAGTCCGCCTGCCGATGCAGGGGATATGGGTTCCTGCCCCAGTCCGGGAAGATCCCACATGCCGCGGAGCGGCTGGGCCCAGTGAGCCATGGCCGCTGAGCCTGCGCGTCCGGAGCCTGTGCTCCGCAATGGGAGAGGCCACAACAGTGAGAGGCCCGTGTACCGCAAAAAAAAAACAGAAACAAAAAACAAACAAACAAAAAACCTATTTCCGATTTTATCTGGAACAATGGGAGACATATTGGTAAAAGTATTATATTTCATGGCTGAAATGTCTTTCAGAATTAGAAACTGAAGCCCAGGTAGCCATGTCAGATCATGTATTAAGTAGTGAACTAAATCAAGAATGGATTTGTCATTTAATTTAAAAACTGAAGTAAAACTTTTAAAGTCTCATATGTACTAATAATTAGAAAACAGTAGTGTATTAGAGTTCTCCAGAGTAACAGACCAATAGGAGATACAAATAGATAGAGATACATGTAATCTTTGAACATAGATCTAAATCTTTGGAGATTATGATAGATATTGAGATAATATTTTTAAAATATTTATTTTATTTGGCTGTGTCTGGCTTATTTAAGGCACGTGGGATCTTCGTTGTGGCATATGGGATCTTTCATTGTGGCATGTGAGCGTCTCACTAGTTGTGGTGTGTGGGCTTCTAGAGCACGTGGGCTCAGTAGTTGTGGCGTGTAGATGCTCTAGTTGTGGCACATGGGCTCCAGAGCACGTGGGCCCGGTAGTTGTGGTGTGTGGGCTTAGTTGCCCTGTGGCATGTGGGATCTTCGTTCCTCAACCAGGGATCAAACCTGCGCCCCCTGCATTGAAAGGTGGATTCTTTTTTTTTTTTTACTTTTACTTATTTACTTATTTTTGGCTCTGTTGGGTCTTACTTGCAGCATGCGGGATCTTTCATTGCTGCGTGCGGGCTCTTTGTTGCGGTGCGCAGGCTTCTCTCTAGTTGTGGCCTGCGGGCTCCATAGAGCACAGGCTCAGTATTTGTGGCACACGGGCTCTGTAGTTGTGGTGCACAGGTTCAAGAGCACGTGGGTTCTGTAGTTGTGCCACATGGGCATGGTGCACAGGCTCAGTATTTGCGGCGTGTGGGCTTAGTTGCCTCGCGGCACGTGGGATCTTAGTTCCCCAATCAGGGATCGAACCCACATCCCCTGCATTGGAAGGCAGATGCTTAACCACTGGACCACCAGGGAAGTCCAAGAGTAATTTATCTTAAGGAATTAGCTTACACAATTGTGGGGGCTGGTAAGCCTGAAATCTGTATGGCTGACCAACTGGAAACTCAGGTGAGAGTTGATGTTGACTCTTGAGTCTGAAATCTACAGGGCAGGTCAGCAGGTTGAAAACTCAGGCAGGGTTTCTATGTTGCAGTCTTGAGGCAGAACTGCTTCTCTTTTGGAGAAACTTAAGTCTTAACTGATTGTATGAGGCCTATCCACATTATGGAGGGCAATCTGTTTAACTTCAAGTCAACTGATTGTAAATGTTAATCACATACACAAATACCTTCACAGCAACATCTAGACTACTGTTTGACCAAACAACTGGGCATCATAGATGAGCCAAGTTGACACATAGTTAACCATCATGAGTAAAGTCTAATTTGAACTAAATTCTGACTGCTCAAGAATGTATGTTAGAGATACATCAGTCTAGTGATTTTTTCATTTAGGATGACTGAAGTTCTAATTTGCTTTAAGAGATTCAATCATTTGAGGAAAATATTTGAACAGTACATTCACAATATATTTAGCCATTCTAATCACCAGTTTTGCTTAACACAAGCTAGGTTGTGAGATGATTCTGAATTATTTCATGGCAGTTGAAATATAAGGTTAACTAAATGCACACAAATCTGTGAAGTTAAACAGCAAACACAATGAACTCATCGCTGTAATCTCACATTTTCAAATTTGCTCCTAGTTAACTTAGACACAATGTGCATACTGTTCTATACTGAAGCTGGTCAGTAATGAGGTGTTTTAAACTTAACATAATCACTCAGTTCTGTCTCTGACATCTCATCTGCAAGTTACACAAATGGTTAACTAAGTCATGCAAATGAGTTCAGGATAATCTCCACCCGAATATAGATTCTAAATAAATTATGAGTTGGGCTTTTGAGAATATTAATAAATGTGGAACTATGTATGACTCCTGGCATTATTGCTTTAGTATTGCCTTGATTCTCTATTACTAAGTATATCAATACTTTGTTACTGATAAACTGAGGAACAGCTAATAATCAGTTTTCAGATTTAGAACTATCTATTTAATTAACAAAAGATTGTTACCTTTAAAGAAGAAAATTATATACCACGGAAAAAGATATCTAAACGTCTTCCTACCACTGCAAAGGAGAGGAAGGAGGGAATAGTTTGTTGTATATGTCAGGGAATTGGTGGCCTTTATCTTATTTCTCACCTGTGTGGTAGGTATTATTAGTCTCTGAAAATGAGGAAAATTAGGCTCATAGAATTTCAGAAACTTCCTCAAGGTCACCAGAAAGCAGCAGATTCCCTTCAAGGCCTAAACTCTTCCTCTACAGACCCAGCTGAAACACAGAAGGAATTAAAAGGCTTGCTCTTGGGACTTCCCTGGTGGTCCAGTGGCTAAGACTCCGTGCTCCCAATGCAGGTGGCCCGGGTTCGATCCCTGTTTGGGGAAATAGATCCCGCCTGCTTGCTGCAACTAAAAGTCTGTATGTCTCAGCTAAGATCCCGCCTGCTGCAACTAAGACCCGGCACAGCCTGAATAAGTGTTTTAAGAAAACCGCTTGCTCTTGCATTTCTTATGTAACAAAGGTGATTTATTCCTATCTTATCTTGCTTTGTCTCCTTTCTCACCATTAGCACAGTTGTAAGGGCAAAGGTCTTCCCGCACAAATAAGGCATTTCTTTCCAGGCAAGTGCAGCAGTTGGGACTGTTTTCATTACGCTTTTATTACATTGCAGTTTGTCCTTGGTTAAGATCAAATTTAAACTTGCTTCTCACCTTAACTTGCCTTTTCCTAGTCCACTGGAGTAGACTTGGAATTGCAGTCAGTGCCTGTGTGATGCAGTGGTGGGAATGGAGACCAGGGAGGGCATAGTGGGGGGAGCAGACGACTCCTTGGGTGGGATTTCAAAGGCACTGATGAGTGTTTTTAGTCATAAGAAAAAAAAAAAAGAGGGAGTCTTCTTCCCTCCGGTTTTCCTTTGGTCACGCCTTTGATGAAGCCTCTAAGCTGTCATTGCTGCAGAACAGTTTTGTTTAGATAGGCACTCAGGCCAAGACTGCACTGTGGTGCTTTCATCTAGGTGTGTCATGAAGACGAATCCGTATTTTGCACTCATATAGCATTGCTAGATATAAGACTGTATGGTTCTACCCTAGAATTGTATTCATAAACTGAAAGGGTGCTAGAGATTATCTAGTCCAGTGGTTTTCCCACATTTTTTTTTTTTTTAATAGCACAAAACTCTCTTCAAACTTACTTGCAAGCCCAGAACCAAAACAAAGAGGTGCTGCGCCCAGGCTCTTTTCTCAGTTAATGTTTCCTTGGAGCCCTCATTTAAAATCTATTGATATTAGTCTATCCTCTCACTTTATGAACTTAACAAAAAGTTCTGAGCAAATACAATGTGTCTAGCTAGCACTGTACTAAGTTTAGGAAAAACACTGGGCCTCAAATGCTCTGGTCCCTGGCTTATCAGGAAAGACAGACGATTACAACACCACACAGCGAATTCAGTGACTCAGAATTACCTGTGACACTATGGAGGCATGGAATTGGGGCTCTAATTCAGTCTGGGGACGCCGAGTCTGTGCCCCCAGAGTCTCTAAGACTGAGCAAATTAGCTAGGAGGGCAGTTAACTTGGGAAGGTGTGGGGAAGAGTATAATACAGACTGAAGAACGGAGTAGGTAAGTAGCTACGGGTATATTCTGGAAGCTACAAGTCATTTTATGTAGCAGAGAGTTCAGTGGGAACTGGTGAAGAGCCTGAGGCCTGTCTTGAAATAGGAAGTATAGGGTGCCACTAAGGCCTTTGGGTAGGGAGACAAAGAGGTCAAATTTGTTCCGGATTGCCAACAGGGACTGTGAATTTGATGAGAACAAGAAGGGAGGTAGGAAGACAAGGCAGGAGAGTATATAGCAGGAGCTCCCTGACAGAGAACGTGAGAGCAAGAGCAAGTCTGGCAGGAAAATGGTGCATTCATGTTGAGGTTCCAGGTAGAGATGTCCAGCGTGATTGGACGGGTATCTCATCTGAAGCCTCAGAGAATACACTATGATCCTACACAGAAAGGGACTCGAGAGGGCTTCCCTGGTGGCGCAGCGGTTGAGAGTCCGCCTGCCGATGCGGGGGACGCGGGTTCGCGCCCCGGTCCGGGAAGATCCCACGTGCCGCGGAGCGGCTGGGCCCGTGAGCCATGGCCGCTGAGCCTGCGCGTCCGGAGCCTGTGCTCCGCAACGGGAGAGGCCACGGCAGTGAGAGGCCCGCGTACCGCTGAAAAAAAAAAAAAAAAAAAAAAGGGACTCGAGAGATGTCGGGGGAACTCCCTGGCAGTCCAGTGGTTAGGACTCTGCGCCTTCACTGTCGAGGGTGTGGGTTCAATATCTGGTCAGAGAACTAAGATCCCGCAAGCCGCGTGGTGCGGCCAGAAAAAGAGAGATGTCGGAAAAGGTTCACTTTGCTTAACTCTCAATTTGCGGTTAATTCTCACTATCTTAATCTTTTTCTGTGCACGTATATTACTTTTATAAATGGGCAAAAGCATAGTTGTTCTAAAGTCTGCTGACTTATCTTCCAAGCTTTGCTCTTTAACCCAACTGGCACCATACCATATATGCAATATCCTGCGTTTTCACCAACTGTACTATGTCGTCACTAAAAATCATGCTTTCAAAGGAAAAATGCAAATATTTAAAAGCCTTCTTAGACTAAACTTCACAGTCTGGTTTAGCTGGGCTCCATGCAGATAATGTAAGACAGAAAAATCTCTTGAGAATAAACCAGTGTTTACATAAGTGCTTTCTTGAAGGAATTATCACGGGCAGCCCTAATTAATGTTCTGTCACTAGTGATGGCAGAACAAATGCAAACCTGAAATGTAGCTCAGGGACTTCTCAAAGTCTGACTCGCAGGACTGTGTGAGGAGGTACGGGCTTTTCTGCCATGGCCTGGGAATGATGAGCCCTGCCGAAGAGCGGGGTGGGGGTCCACTTGAACTTCCTTCTCGCACCAAATGGGCCGTAACCTGTGATTCGCATCACCGACCAGACTGATGGCTGACTTTAAGGGACCACACATACTCAAAAGCTGTCACTGAGCATTTGCTACTTTTAATTCATTACAGGAAAAGAACCATCACTACAATATTCAATAACTTATTTCCACTATGCTCAAAGCAACTTATACATGTTATAAATTCTTTAGTATAGTATCACCAGCTTATCCTATTTCATTTCTTTCAACCATTAAAAAAAAGTCAAAGTATAGTTAATTTACAATGTTGTGTTAGTTTCAGGTATACAGCAGTGATTCAGTTATACGTATACATATGTATCTATTCTTTCTCAAATTCTTTTCCATTCTAGGTTATTACAAGATATTGAATCTAGTTCCCTGTGCTATATGATAGGTCCTTGATGTTTATGTATTTTATATATGGTAGTATGTATACTGTTAATCTCAAACGCCTATTTAATTCCCCCTCCCTTCCCCTTTGGTAACCGTAAGTTTGTTTCCTAGGTCTGTGGGTCTATTTGTTTTGTAAATAAGTTCATTTATATCATCTTTTTAGTTTCCACATATAAGTGCTATTTTTGTCTGACTTAACTTAATGACTGATAATCTCTAGGCATCCATGTTGCTGCAAATGGAATTATTTCATTCTTTTTTATGGCTGAGTAATATTCCATTGTATATATATACCACATCTTCTTTATCCATTCATCTGTTGATAGGTTGCTTCCATGTCTTGGTTATTGTACGTACTGCTGCAATGAACATCATTGGGGTGCACGTATCTTTTTGAATTAAAGTTTTCTCCTTACCAGCTTGTTCTACTCCATATAAGCACTGTAAGGCTATACACTATGTTTACATGCCAATGGCATCGATTTCTAGCAATGTGCTGCACTTCTCAGTTATCAGCAGAGGTAAATGGAATACTTGGGTGAGGAGAGTCTGATTTACGCCAAGTTTTTGAGAGAATAATTTTCTCCAGTAACAGTTCAACATATTAACTTTTACTTTCTAGGTTGTAGGTGGGGGTAAAAGTGTCAGATTCTGCAGATTTCAAAAAAGGCAGGTGGAATTACTGTCAGGAAAACATAAGCACCATAGTCAAGGTTTTAAAAACGTGATCTGTAATCTAAATGGGCTCACTTCCTAACAGCGAGAAACTGGTTAGTACACACAGTATAGACTTTATTTGGGAAACATACTGCCAACTTGGAGAAGTTATCAAGACAGAAAACTGAAGAGAATAAAAATTTGATATTAAAATAAAATCACATACTAGGTTTTTATGTGAAATCTCCTAATTTTTAACTCAGAAATGCTATGGATGTTTAGGGAGTGAAACAGAAAACCAAATACAGGGAATCAGACCAAAATTATCTAAGGTTAAGGTCCATTTCAAGTAGATGACAAAGACAGACAATACAGTTGACCCTTGAACATTATGCAGGGGTTCAGAGGTTCCGACCTGTACTGAGTGAAATTCCCCTTACGGCCCTCTGGATCTGCAGTTCCACATCCACAGATTCAACCAAATGTGGATCATGAAGTACTGTACTATTTATTGAAGAAAATAAAGTGGACCCACACAGTTCAAACCCTTGTTGTTCAAGGGTCAATTGTATAACTTGAAAAGACTGGTGTGGTGTTTTTCACACTTGAGAATTCTGATCACAAGAATTACCCAAGGCACTGCTTACAAATAGAGTCTGAGACTCACTCTCTCTCCATTCTGGCTCAGTGGGTGGTAGGTTTTGACTGAGGACCACGAATTTGTATCTTAAGCACCTCAAGTGGTTCTAATAATCAGGCAAGTTAGGGAAGTAGTGGTTAAGGGAGAAACAACAGCAACAAGGCCACCACAGCTCCCGTCCCCTTACTCAATGACTGACCGCCCATCAAACTACCTGAGAATGAGAACACTGAACTGAAATTGAGGAATTGTCCATAGAACACTGTTTATTTCAAGTCCAAAGCACAACATTACTCATTTTTCTTAACAGACTGCATAGTTTTTACTGCATGAATATTTAGGGTTTCTCTATTCACAAGTGTAGATTTACTTCTTAACTTTAGGCTCAAATGATTCATATATATCAGTTTACTCCAGAGGACATATACTTTTAACAAATCTGTTCAGAAAATATTTTACAGAAACACACACAAACCATTTACCAACACTCTTCAGTTGTTACAACCAGTCTTCAGCAAAGATCTGGCTGAAGTCATCATTGTCTACAAAACATTCCAAGACTGAATACAATAGAATGTAGTATTTTACATACTTTAGCTTATTACTGCAGTTAAAAGTTCCTCTTTCTTTGATGGCTTCTGCATATATTATACTCATAAAGCAGGAGAATTCTTTTCTCTAACTGCTGACTTATTAAATAAAATTGTCTTTTTTGGTATAACTTGTCTCCAATTAAGAACCTAAATTGTCATGATGAAATCAAATAATGGACACATATAGGGCTTGTAGTAAGAGCTTTTTCAAACTAACAATAGAAGAATTTAATACCTATCAATCAGTATATCATCCTTTATTGTTTTGTGTTCAGTAACTGCCACCTGGAGTGCTATTACTTCTAGTATTATCAGTTGGCATCAAAATATAAAGAAAAAATATGTACATTTTAATATATCAATTCTTACCTGAATAATCTCAGATCTCTTGAGAATGTTCCACAAAGTGGAATTTCTTCCTAAAGTTACAGTGAATGTGGTACAATGTGTACAACTTGGTTAACCAGTGCCTGCCTTTCATTTCCAAGATTTTTCCTTATCTTGAATCAAATACACAATCTCAACTCCCATATCATAATGCACTGGCTTACAGTTTATATATAAAGTCCAACTCAAGCTTATTTTGGTTTATTGTACATGCTTTATTAAAATGGTACGGGTATTTACAGTATCTGAAGATCCCTTCCAAGGCGCTCTCACACACACTCAGACACACCCATACGACATCCATACTACAGCCTCATGCACCCACACCAGTGAGATGTGAGAGTCAAGACTCCTAAAATTAGGCAGCTGTTAGGGGATAGAGTTGTTGATTTGTTTTTCAATTTTTTTTTGAAAAGAGAAAAGCATGGGGGAATGCGTTTGGCCATGACAATGCTAATTAAGTTTGTGTATATTAACATATGTGGCAGTAACACTGAATATTCCTTTTACATTCTATATACACAGAATGACATCAAGGTTTTGCAGTCAACAGAATATTCCAACTTCAGTCTCAATGCTGCTTGTAGTGACTTCTGAATTCACATAGGGGCTTTCCCTAAAAATAATTCAAGTCTATGTAAGTGAAATAAGGCACAATTAATATTGATTTGATCTAGGGGAAGGAAAGGGATAAAAACCAGTTTCAAATGATCTTACTTTTGGGGAATTAGCTTTGACTTAAATCCACCTGAAATCCCTTTTCCTAATTTCCAAAAATTTCATAGAAATAAAGGTTTTTTTCTTTTGTCTGACAAAACCCAAGAAGAAAAGCTTGGGGATTCACATCTTAGTGTTTCAGTAGCCTTAACTACTCAGCCTGATGGGCACTCCCCGCCTCTCCTGCCCAGGTCTCCTCCCTCCCTCATTGCTAAAACGGACCCAGCTCATGAAGTAGTTACTCCTTGCTGTTTTTTTGAGGAGGTCTGTACACTTAAGTAGCAAATACATATCAGGTTGTCTTTGATTAAAAAAAAAAAAAAAAAGAGAGAGAAAAGGAAAAGTAATCTTGTGACTTTCTTGCTCTTTAAAAAAATCCCTGTCTCCTTCTTTTCAGGATGAAGAAGCCCCACCAGACATTACAAACAACTGCAACAAATGAGTCTGGCAGCATAATGTCTAGTATTCGAATCTTCATAGTGAGACTCATTTAGCTTGTACAATCTGTTGAATGTTTTTTTGCAGCAGGTGAACCAAACCCAAAGACGCTGGACATTCTGTGAAAGGGAGTAAGAATTGCAGTTCTGAAGGCCCCTGACTTTGGTTGTTTACAAAGTTCAATCCTGTTTATTGTGATCCTTGGTATCTTCTTCATCTGTATATTCTGATGGTTCTTCCCCTGGTTTTAGGAGTCTGCCTACATAATCATATTTTTCTGAAAGATACATCAAAAGAAAATCAGTAGCGATCAAATTTGTCTCACTATTCCATTATACAGCAGGGAAGGTGTATGCTTCCTTCAGAGTCATATAGAACAAGATAAGTTTTTCCTATTGTTTACCTTGTCCAGTCTTTGTACTCATGGAACACTTGAACAAAAGAAAACAGGGTCAGGGAACTCATAAAGCCTGGGAATTGTGCTCTGCAGGAGAGTGTTCCATAAAACCAGTTCTTAATCAAGGACACTGCATCAGAATCACTTGGAGACCTTTCAAAAAAAAAATATGCACATCCAGCACCCATCTTGGAGTCACCCATGCCAGGCTCTTGAAATAGGTATGAGGACGTGTACTTTGAAACTGGTTTAACTCTAATGTGCACTGTGAGTCCCAGAATAGTTCTTTAAATTTTAATAGCCCAAAGTATCGTAATTAGATAGATAAAAGTTGGCAATGTAGGGCATTTCCAATAGTTAGAAGACCATAAAAAAATTAATGGTTACTTTCTTGGGGAGAAAGAGTACATGAGGTGGAGAATCACAAGGAAAGTAGATCCAACCAGGAAATATTCTTGGCAAGAAAATGTGACACATGCTAGTAGTCCCTAAGAAAAACCAAATGAGAAGATGAAAATTCACTCGTTACTTATTACCCTGTGTTCTCTGAGGTCCCGATATGTGGTGCCTAGTATATTACTGTTCTTTCTGCTATCAAACTCTCTTCTTAGATCTCGGTTACATTGCTTGTTTGTATGTTACCAGGTGTTTAACTTAGAACATCGTTATGTCCAAGGTGATAACATGTTTAGTCATTTCTTGGTCAAGACTCTGAACCTAGTTTAAGCGAATTAACTGACAAACCTAGAGGATAAGATAGGAGGACTGCTTTGTATAGCAAAACCAGTGTAAGTGCCAAGAAGCCAGAAGTATTCCAAGGGATCCACAGGTCACATAAATAGCAGTCCAGAGTGTTCACAGAAGTGGTAAAAATTGATGTCATGAGCATGTAATGAAGGAGAATGACATTTTTCCTTTATGGTTTGAAGGTAAGATCAAGAAAATCATTTTAGAATAAACTAAAATTACAGTATCAATATCACTTATTAATTGTTTTAAATATAAGCCTATATTTTAAAAACTATACCTTAATGAACAAGCCTTATAAGACTAAAGGTGTCACAATTTTGTTAAATTTAATAGTTTGTAACAAGCCAATTTTTAAATATGGATTTTATAAATAATAAGCACATGTAACAATCATTTTGATAGTTAGCTATGTTTATCATTAAATAATGATGGCAGTGAAAACAGACAGCATTCTTAGGCTCTTTACTAATGAAATAGTAGGTACTTTCTTTGGCCATAAATTTAATATTTGCAAAGAACCCAACAAAATGAAGGTACCTTTAAACTGCATTTCCCATTCTCGAACACTCTCCATTTGTACGGCATTCAAATCCGAGAGATCATCATATTCATCTTTAAGTGCATCTTTATCTAGGCAAAATGTCGCCAGTCCTCTGGAGGCATCCCTACCAGCAAATATTCCATATGGACCCGCTGGGAAAAAAAAGAAATTATTTAGATTATGTAACCCTATTTTAGAATGTCTCAAATGAAAAAGTCAAATAAAAGAAACCTCATGACTCTTATTTGGTACACAGCCTTAATTTCAAAACATGCACAGACACTAAATAGGATAATGAGAAGAAATTTCTTAGAATGAGGTAACTCTATATGTACAGGCACAGAAAGAAGTCGATGATATAGTAACTGAAAAAAGCAATTCAGCAAATTATATAGTATGACTCACTTTGAATTTAAAAAAAGATGTACATGTATGCACATTTCACCCACGTTTGTATACGCAAAAAAAAACACCAGGAAGAATACAGACCAAGCACTTTACAGTGGCAACATTTCTGGAGAATGGAGAGGAAAATTTTACTTCACATATAACAGAATAAAGCATTTTCTAATGAGAAGTACACAAGCAGAAAAAAATGGAAATCCCGGGATTTTTAAATGAGCAAAATAATGATTATAGCCATATTCATATTTGAAAACATTTAGGAAATTGAGGGTTATGTGTCAGAAAAGCATCTATACTTTTAAGAATAGAATTCAAAAATTTACTTAGACAAAAATCTAAACATTTATGAACATTAACTTGAATTACAGAAAGCACTGCACCATAAAGTTCACTGGATGTAGGAAAACTCATTTCTTTTAAAATTTGTTGCATGGAACAAAAAGGTGGCCTTAATAAATTTAAAAAGTAGCATTATTAGGTATTACTATATTAACATGAAAATAAAGACAATACTTCCAGTAAAGTACTTTTTCCTGCTTTCCCATTCTTAAGTACTTTCCATACTGCTGCTTAATATTAGGTGACTATTACAATTATCATTTAATGGTTATATATTTTCCTACTGAGTGGATATACCTATAATTTATTTAATCATTCCCCTATTAATATAAACTTAGGCTATCATTTTATACTTTTTTTTTTTTGTTTTTGTTTTTGTTTTTGTTTTTGTGGTACGCGGGCCTCTCACTGTTGTGGCCTCTCCCGTTGCAGAGCGCAGGCTCCGGACGCACAGGCTCAGCGGCCATGGCTCACGGGCCCAGCCGCTCCGCGGCATGTGGGATCTTCCCGGACCGGGGCACGAACCCGTATCCCCTGCATCGGCAGGCGGATTCTCAACCACTGCGCCACCAGGGAAGCCCTATCATTTTATACTTTAAATTTGTCTTCTATATAAGAAAATGGGACACTATTTACAATTGGCCAACATTTGTTAACTTTCAAACTTTGCCCATTATCTCAACTGACATTCAAAAAGGTATGACAACTGACATTCAAAAAGTGTTTAAGAGAAGGAAATTTAATACTGTTTCTATTTACAGAGTAAAATCTGAAGTTCTTTAATTGGAGTTAATTATTTTGGAGAAACATTAACTTTTTTTCTTTTTTTAAATTTACGTATAGTTAATTTACAATACTGTTAGTTTTAAGTGTACAGCAAAGTGATTCTGATATATATATATTCTTTTTCATTATAGGTTATTACAAGATAATGAGTATAGTTCCCTATGCTATACATTAGGTCCTTGTTTACCTATTTTATATATAGTAGTGTGTATATGTTAAGCCCCATCCCTTTGGTAAACCATAAGTTTGTTTTCTAAGTCTGTGAGTCTATTTGTTTTGTAAAAAAGTTCATTTTTTAAGATTCCACATACAAGTGATATCATGATATCTGTCTTTCTCTGTTTGACCTACTTCACTTATGATAATCTCTAGGTCCATCCATGTTGCTGCAAATGGCATTATTTCATTCTTTTTTAAGAGAAACATTTAACTTTTTTTTTTTTGGCTATGCCACCTGCTTGCGGGACCCCAACACCAGGGATTGAGCCCCAGCCCTGGCAGTGAAAGCACCAAGTTCTAACCATTGGACCGCCAGGGAATTCCCAATGTTAACTTTTCAAACTAAGCAAGAACAGTCCCTAGGGAGAGAAAAGCAGTCCACCTTAAAGCAGTTGTGCTTTTTTGTGGTATAACTCCACATGCTTTGTGGCAATGGCTGTTTTCAGGAGATGGAGAATATATATGTATATATATGTGTGTGTGTATATATAGAGAGAACTAATGTGGTTTTTATTCTTAAGCAACAATGACAAAAAAATTCTATGAATAATATATAGCCTCTTAATGCTAACTGGACCAATGCTTACAAACTTAAAACAGTGATTAGTCAAACACACAAAAGAAAAAATTGATCAAGGCTATAAAAAACTACAAATGTAAAATGAGAATTTCAACTTTTTGGAGAATTTCCTAGCAATCTCACTTTCCTCTCTCACAGTATTGCGAAGTGGAAGGGACAGTTTGTGCCCTCCCTATTTGGCAGACAAATAGAAACAGAGGCATTTAGTGCCTTGCCTAAAATTACTGACAGAACTGGGAAGTAATATTTCCACTTTTCTGATTACCCCAAACACAGCACATCTTGAGAAAACACATAGAGGACCCACAAAGCCAAAGACGGAGTGACAATCCTGAAAACTGGAGCATTTCACTAATCACAAAATTTCAGGGAAATGGCTATTTTAGAATACCTGTTAAATCAAAATGGAAGAGCATTAACAAAAAAAGCTTTTTTTTGTTGTTTTTAAAGAAATCAACAGCTTTTCTTAGCATTGCGTTATAATATTTACCTCCCTGGCCTACAAAAGTCAATCTACTTCAGCATACTTCACAGTATCAACCTTAAAACATATCCAAATGGTAAACAGGAGAGAAGAAAAGATGATCACTATAAAAAAATAGGAGTCATAAAACCCTCCATCTTTGAGTATATTAACATATAACAGTGTATTCTTTAGTAAAATTGTCTGCCAACTTCCCTAAGAGGGAATGATGCTCTTTTTTTGGTTTGGCTAACTTAGAGTGAACTTGAGTCAACAGTTAATAACCCAAGCCTAATTCTAGACAAAATGATGTTTTGTTAACTATTGAAAAGAATGATTCAGTGATTAACATATTTTCCCACTCTCAGTATTGTTGTCCTTTCCACGTTTCGAATTTCCCTCAAGAAGCATTTAATTTCTGAAAAGGTTTGTGGTTTTTTTTTTTTGCGGTATCTGGGCCTCTCACTGTTCTGTTGTGGCCTCTCCCGTTGCGGAGCCCAGGCTCCGGACGCGCAGGCTCAGCGGCCATGGCTCACGGGCCCAGCCGCTCCGCGGCACGTGGGATCTTCCCGGACCAGGGCACGAACCCGTGTCCCCTGCATCGGCAGGCGGATTCTCAACCACTGCGCCACCAGGGAAGCCCTGAAAAGGTTTTTTTGAAAACAGTTTTCTTTACTTTTTCCTTTAAGACAATAAAGCACGTAATATAAAGATTCAGAACTAGAGTTGGAAAAGGATGAGTTGCTCAGAAAAAGGAGGATTTGAGGTCCAGTTAAAGTATATTTCTCTGCATCCCCAACACAATCAGAACCATATCTGAGAAGTCAGTAACACCTCTCCTTTCCACTGCCTCCTTACATAACAGACCTAAATGTTACTGATTCTAATATTTTGATAACTACTCTTGGCTATCTATAATACTATAATAGCAGAGAGCTACCCAAGGAAAGCAAATTTTAAATGGTATTAGGTCTTCAGTATGGTATAATTTACACACACACACACACACACGTCTAGCTTATATAAATTATTCAGATTGTTTTGATTAAGGCTCATTTAGATATTAACATTTCAGTCATAACTAAGCAAATTATACTCTTGCTTTTATCAAAGACTAAAATATAGTGCTGATACAAAACTAGATTTACAGTTTCAAGAAATTTCTTGCTACAAAAAATGCACCCAATTATTTAGCCAAGACAGATTCTCTTAAATGTACACATATAACAAATATTCTAGGACATCATTTTAACGATAAATCTTATTTCCACGATATTGTTAAATACACCGAAATGACATGATACTAGTTAGAATTCAGATTTCATTAACAGTTTTAAGAGTTAACACCACTTATGCTACAGATTTTTAAAGTCAAAAATCAGTAAATCTACTAGTTATTGTATCCTGAAACTGCTTACTTTAATACAATCAAGTGACAGTGGGGTGACATATTTTTGAAGGCAACAACACATGGTCACTGTAAAACAATGTTTTAAAGAATAATTCAATGAGCAAAAAATTCCAGGAGGAAGTAAATAAAATATCTAAAATATGTAACATATTATTTTGTGACTATTAAGGTGATTATGCATCTACATTAGTATTTATGAAGATAAAATTCCAGAATGTTTTAGTTATTTCCATGGTATAAAAACCATAGATCTGAGAGACAAACTTTAATTCATTAAAGTTTATAAACAGCCCAGTTTTCTGGCATGTTCTGACAATAGTCTTCTGTGATTATTAAAGTAAGTTAAAAAAAAATCTAATAATACTTGGTATTGAGTAATTTATTCCAAATAAGGTTATAATGTGCCTAGGAACAAATGAAACAATATGTAAAAGTGACTAAATGAAATCTAACTAATAGTTATTATTTTTTTATACTTAGTTCTAGGAACTCCCAGGACTTTTAGAGAGAAGGTAGCATGGTAAAACTGAAAGTATACCTCTTAAGTTAAGATACCTGGATTCGACGCCGCACCCTACATTTGACATTGGGCAAATTTTACATGCTTAAAATTGGAGGTCAAATCAGATAATCTCTTGACTACTATAATTCTAAGAGGAACTGAAAACTCAACCTTGCTTCTAAAATTCCAACTAGGAGGCTCTCAGCAATACTGTGGGTTGAGCTAGTGGCCCTGGCCTCAGGGCTCAAGGCTGGGCTGGGGGCAGGGGGCCTGAGTTTACCTAGCCCAGGTAGAATGAGAATTCTAAGGTGAAAAAAATACAATAGCATGGATTTAAATATCTGTTGGAATTTAGCAAACAGTAATGGTAATACAGCAAGTATTGGGAAAAAGAAATTATTCTATAAATGGTGTTGGGATAACTGGACAGCCCTCTGTAAGAAAACAAAAACAAAAGTTGGATGCTTACTTCACTTCTTAAAATAAATTCCAAGTGGAACTAACAAACTAAAACCATAAAAGTATTAAGAAACTACAGATTTTTAAAAATAATCTTTAAGTGCAAAAAAGCTTTAAGTATGATACAAAACCCAGCAGCAATAAAACAGTCATGATCGAAAAAATGTAGCAAAAAATACATGAATAGATTAATTTGTAGGAAAGGAAACATAAATGACTCAAATTTTTGAGGATGTCCAACCTCACTGAGAAATGTAAATTAAAATAATATTGAAATACTATTTTAACTTCTCAGATTGACGAAGAGCAAAAAGTTTAATATCACATTTTTGGCAAGAGGGTGAGAAACAGGCATTTTCGTGTGAGTGTAAATTGGTCCAATGTCTCTGGAGGGCAATTAAGAAATAAGTACCCAAATTAAAAATGTCCGTACCCTAAGACTCGGTAATTTTACGTCTAGGAATTTATTTTATAGATAATTATGATTTTACTCACGTTTAAAATGATACATGAATATTTAGAGCAGTACCATGTAATAAGAGATTGGAAACAAATGTTTATTAAAAGTGGACTATTATAGGGCTTCTCTGGTGGCGCAGTGGATGAGAGTCCGCCTGCCAATGCAGGAGATGCGGGTTCGTGCCCCAGTCCGGGAGGATCCCACATGCTGCGGAGCGGCTGGGCCCGTGAGCCATGGCCGCTGAGCCTGTGCGTCCGGAGCCTGTGCTCCGCAACGGGAGAGACCACGACAGTGAGAGGCTCGCATACCGAAAAAAAAAAAAAAAAAAAAATTATTAAAAGTGGACTATTATAATATATATATATAAAACAGAATTTATGCACACATTCAAAAGAATGAAATGGTTCTCTTTAAACTGATATGAAAGGCCCTCAATATATTAAAATATTGTTAAAGGTTTGTTGTATAGTATGCTACAATTAGTGCATGGGAGGGGTGTACATATCCACATGCTTTCACTTGCAGAGAATAGCTCTGGAACAAGACTCAGATACTCAGACTTGTTCCTCGCCTCTAGGGAGGGGAACATGGTGGCTGGGTTGTGGGAAGGAGACTATCTTTTACTATATACTCTTAAAATTTTTTATATCTTGAGCACGTATTACCTAATAAAAAAAATTTTTTTTTTCAGAAACTTCCATTAGGCCCTATTTTGAGGCATACCCCAAACCACTCCACAGGGAGACTTTCACAACCCAAGGCTCATGGAACATCACAGAAAATATTCAAGAAACAAAAAGACAGCAATTGCTGAAGTTTGTAATAAGTTATAACTACATGAAGAAACAAACGACCATGGAGGAGTGAGCACACAGAACAGATATGAGAAATGGTATCCCAAGAATAAGATAACAGAAGCAGATTAAAGAGATATAGTATGTTTACTTAAAATTATTAAGAAATTAAGGGGACTTCCCTGGTGGTCCAGTGGTTAAGAATCCACATTCCAATGCAGGGGACGCTGGTTCAATCCCCAGTCAGGGAATTAAGATCCCACATACCGTGGGGCAAATGAGCCCGCGTGTTGCACTACTGAGCCTGCGCACCTCAACTATAGAGCCTGTGTGCCGCAAACTACAGGGCCCATGTGCTCTGGAGCCTGTGCACCACAACTACAGAGCCCGTGCACCGCAGCTACTGAGCCTGCGCTCTGGAGCCCACATGCCACAACGAAAGATCCTGCGTGCTGCAACTAAGACCCAACGCAGCCAAAAATAAATGAAAAGTTAATGTGTATCTACTAAGAGTTCCAGAAGAAGTAATAAAGAGAATGGGAGAGACAATAACTGAAAAGATAATGGGTTCAAATTTTTTAAAATAAATGAATGACACATATCCTCAGATTTTAGTGGAGCCTGGCACATGTTAAAAAAAACATTATTGGGGGACTTCCCTGGTGGCGCAGTGGTTAAGAATCCGCCTGCCAATGCAGGGAACACGGGTTTGAGCCCTGGTCTGGGAAGATCCCACATGCCGCAGAGCAACTAGGCCTGTGCACCACAACTACTAAGCCTGCACTCTAGAGCCTGCAAGTCACAACTACTGAGCCCACGTGCCACAACTACTGAAGCCCGCATGCCTAGAGCCTGTGGTCAGCAACAAGAAAAGCCATCTCAATGAGAAGCCCGCACACTGCAATGAAGAGCAGCCCCCGCTCGCTGCAACTGAAGAAGGACTGCACGCAGCAACAAAGACCCAACAGAGCCCAAAATTTAAAAAAAAAAAAAAAAAAAAAAAAAACAGAAAACAAAAAACTAAAAAACCATTATTGAGGATCTGAGGTAAAACAACAGTTAACCCACAATTTTATATCCTACATCTACACTGTTATTCCTGAGTGAGGGCAGATAGACACAGAATTTTTTTCTGTCAATGAAAAAAGCTATAGGACGTACCTCACTAAAATGAAAACTGAACCCTGAACAAAGGAATGAGATGCAAGAAATGACAGTGAATAAAGAAAATGGTAACTATGTTGTAAATGAAGATCGAGTATTAAAAAAAAAGTTAATAATTTAACCAATTTGGGGGTAGAGTTTTAAAAAGTGCAGTTAAACTAGAAGTCTAACAGTAATAACATAGAAAATGGAATGTGGGAGGGATTACAGTTAATGCTTTCTAACCAGGGCCACAATATATGGCTGTGTACCATATAACTCCAGGGGACACCATTTATATTTGTATACATTATAGTTTTGTATATTTAATATTAAGAAATATTCTGTCAAACGGCAGTGAAGTATCTTAAAGAGACAGTTCTTTCTAATTCATACAAAAATGTTTGGTTAACATTCTTATATTCTATAGCAAAAACTTAAGGAAAAGAATCTTATCACCAAAAGAATAGAAACATAATGCATCCAAATCAGCAGGGGGATGTGAAACAGAAACAGACACACAGACATAGAGAACAGACTTGTGGCTGCCAAGGGGTGGGTGGAGTGGGGGAGGGATGGATTGGGAGTTTGGGGTGAGCAGATGCAAACTAGTATATAGACAATGGATAAACATGGTCCTACTGTATAGCACAGGGAACTATATTCAATACTCTGTGATAAACCACAGTGGAAAAGAATATAAAAAAGAATGTATATGTATGTATAACTGAAACACTTTGCTGTACAGTACAAATCAATACAACATTGTAAATCAACTATACTTCAATAAAATAAATTTAAAAAAAATCAATAGGGGAGAAAATGTGGAAGGAATAAAAAAAACTGATTAAGTTGTTAAAAGACAGTATTGATATTAAATTTAATGAAAAAATCCAGCTATATGTTATTTATAAGGAAAAAAAACACAGATTGGTTAAAAGTAAAAGGATGGAAAAAGCAGCATTGAGGTAACACTAATCAAATGAAGCCTTAAGTCAAATCTGAAAATCAGTAAGGGTGATAAGGATGTTTCTTCCTCTGCTGATTAACACAGTATCAGTTCTAGATCTAGACCTTAGATAGCTTCAAAACATTGATATACCCAATCTTTGTAAGGCTGGCTCCTTCAGGTTTTTGCTTAGGTATCAATCCCCACTTTCTTGACAAACCAATATAAATAAGGTACCTTTCTTAACCATCTGATCTAAATAAAGTCCTCTGTTAACCTCTATTACATATCCTATTAATTTCTTTCACATCATATTTAATTACAGATTATAATCATGTATTGAATGCTTGTTTATCATCTGTCTTCCTCAAGAGACCATAAACTCCAAGAGGGCAGGGAGGCAAATGTTTTGAAGACTCAGAGAACTCTGATTTCTCAAAACATCTTATCTAGGCAACAATGTAATGAAATCCAGGCAATTCCTTCTTAGAGTTTAAAAGTGTAGATGAAATTCTGTATTAAAGATCTTGAGACAAGATGATGGCTCTAAGAGTACAGCAGTTATTTAGTGATGTCTGTCACAGGTGCGTGAGGGAGGAGTGATCTATGTCACACTGTTGAAAGAACTATTAAAGAACTTGAATGGCTAACTCCAGATGTTACTAAATGTACGCCTTTCCTCCAACCTGAATAACATCTTCTGGTCTCATACATGCTTTAAGTTATCCTATTATACTTTGTGTTAGTATTTAATACAAATACAATTCCCTCTTAGATTAAAAACATTGGAATGATGTTGAACTCAGAAGAGCCAAACAAGAAGGTACTGTAGAAATTACTAGTATAAATTTGAGTAGAGTATCAAAATTCATCAGAAGACTTAGCTGATCCCTTTATCTGATTGGCAGGTAATGAATAGTAGGGTAATGAATGTGTATGGGCATTAGACCTAACACAGACCCAGTTGGCTTCAAAGCAAGAAGCTAGGATGAGAGCTGGGTAGTGTCAATAGGACATTCATGAAGGAATAGGTTTGTCTATCTGCCTCAACTGTTGTTTCAGCTGCAATTCTGCAAACTACAAATAAAATTCACATATTGAACATAAAGTTAAAAAAGGAGGAAAGACACATGAAAGTTAAATGTGCTCCTTTCCCCCACCTCCTAAATATTAGGCATCTCATGGGGTACTTCATATATACTTCTTTCCTTTCCAGTGGAATTTAAATGGTATATTGGAGAAAATACAGCTTTGGTATATGTCAAAGAATACATGGAATAATGGGGGAAGCTATATATCTAAATATCAGAAACATAGATAAACTATTAGGTCAATTGTATAATTTCTTGCCATTCTAAAGAATAAAAAACACTGTTTTAATTCCTCTGCAGTAATATTACATCAAATTATTTAAAATTATACTATCTGTTGGAGTCTTCCTCATCTATTATGACTATGGAAATGTGAAATTATATTATGTTGTCATACAGTGGGAGGGGAGAGCCTGTGAAGCCTGTTAGACTGGGTTTGATTTCTACTTGGCCACTTACTAGATATGTGACTTGGGACAAAATCTCTCTGAGTTTCAGTTTCCACGTTTGTAAAATGGGAACATTACTTATTTCCTAGGGCTGTCTGAAAATTAAATGAGATAATAAGCCCCAAATGGAGTCTCCTACTCCTTCCACCCTGACCTCTAGAATCAATGCTGTTGAACAGAACTCAATGGGAAGATGGAAATGCTCTATAAAGTGCACTGTATAGTATGGTAGCCATGTGGGTACTGAGCACTTGAAATACGGCTAGTGTGACTGAGGAACTCAATTTTTAATTATATTTAATTTTAATTAATTTAAATTTAAAAAGCCACACATGGCTTGTGGCTACCATATCAAACAGCACAACATAAAGCCATTAAGTGTGTTTCTTTGAGGCTTTAAATCCTTATGGAACTAGGAGAGGGTATAAAAAATAACAGCAGTGAGATTCTCTTTTAAGTTTATCCCAGAATGCAGTATACCTGAAATAGAATAGATAGGCTTTGTGGTCAAATATGTCTGGATTTGAATACCATGTCTGTGTGACCCAAGCCAATTTGCCTCAAATTTCTAAACCTCAGACTCCCCATCTGAAAGACAGAATACTCACTAATCTCACTGAAGCATTGTGGAGATGACAAATTAATGGATTTGATGTAGTAGCTGCTTAACTCTGGTTCCTTTCTCCTCCCACGTTCATTGTTTCTTACATGACCATTTTCCTCACATGCTGGCCAACTGCCTGAACTGTTACTAAATTTAATATTGACAAATGTAGTTAATGCCAACTGTTTGCCAATATGTGTTTACTCCACTAAATTAAACTGCCATTATTTAATTTTTTAAGAACCCAAACTTTAAAAATGTATGGCTAAAAAGAAAAATATCTTCAACACAGAAAAAGCCTCACAAAACAATCTTTTAACTCTAAAACCATTACTGAGAAATGGGAGTAGATATTGGTTAGGCACAGAAACTAGGTTTTCTAGCTCCCTTAGCTCATTCTTTCAGCTACTAAGAGTCTCAGATAAGGATTTTTACTTCTGAATTATTTTGCTACAAAACTGCTTAATTGGGTTTCCCTGGTGGCGCACTGGTTGAGAGTCCGCCTGCCGATGCAGGGGACACGGGTTCGTGCCCCGGTCCGGGAGGATCCCACGTGCCGCGGAGCGGCTGGCTCATGGGCCCGCGCGTCCGGAGCCTGTGCTCCGCAAGGGCAGAGGCCACAACAGTGAGAGGCCCGCGTACAGCAAAAAAAACAAAAAAACAAACAAAAAAAACCTGCTTAATTGATTTGAGGACGAAAATAAAAAATTAAAACAAAAACCGAACTTATGTCTGTTTCATAGCCAGAAATTTGGCTTCAAGACTTTTGGGAAGTGTTTTATCTTCTCTTAATGTGAAATATATTCCAAGCCCCTAAGATGATCTGGCTACCTTTAAGGTTCCTTTCAATAATAAAATATTCCAAGTATCTGTATTAGGTTGTTAATTGATAACTACTTAGAATGAAATAACTGAATATCACTCTTAGCCTGTTCATTAGGACCTGGAAATCAGTGGAAGCTAACCTAAAGCTGACTCCTCTGTTGTTACGAGGAACCCCCTCACTGGCTCAAGCCACACAAAGGCTATCTACATTATAACTATGACTAAATTTTAAAATTTCTGTTGCAGAACATTTGCCACTGGATCCTGCCAAACTGTCTAAGGCTGTTTCTCCTAGCTATTTTCAGATAGTGGCAAGGCATAATGTGTGAGGACCGATATGCTTCTTTCCACTAAAACTCTGGTTGCTTCACTGTCAGTTTAGATAGGGGTACAAAGGCAGAGTTTTTAGTTTGGTTAAGCTCTGTATTAAAAATCTAAACCTGTACACAATTTCTAATCATCGAACACACATACTGTGTAAATCCTTGACTAAAAAATAATTAACTATTTAATTTGGTATGTCCGTTTAAATATTGTACTTTGGCTCTATTGTCTTATCCCCCCGTGCCCGTAAGTAAACAAAAAAAGTATTAACTATTTCAGCTGATATGAGTAGGCAGACATCTGGTTTTCATTTTTATACAACGAGAAGCAAGTACTTAATAAGCTATCTGTGACTTGATTGGATTTAATGTACTATAAATATATACAGAAAATACAAGTCACTAAGGAATAAATAGTTCAACATGTAGACTCTCCAATTTCTTACCTCTAATTAACAACTAACCAAAGCACTTCTAAAATATCTTCCAGCCACTAAGCACAGAAATCGTAAGTATATATTTGCAAGGGTCAATAAATCTCATGGACTAACAGATTAAAGAGGAAACCAACTTGTTTTTAGACTTGCCAACCCCCTTGACTTTAAGACTTGGATGTACTTTCGAATAACAGGTCACTCTAGGTCTCTAATTTTATTTACTTTTATTGTAGTCACTTTTTTAAAGCTTAGAATAACTACACAACCAGCATGTACAATGTTGCTCAGTTTTATGGTATGCCAACAGGTTCCATGAGTCTGAACTGAAGGTTATTAACATAATCTGAAATGTATGCTATAACTACATTGTAAAAGAAGGGTTTCTAAACCAAACACCCTACACACAGACAGTTCTCTGAAACCAAAGTTTTAAAAACTTTTAACTTGCAGAACTGCTGCCTGGGGGTATGAATTTATAGCTGTTTTAAGTTTTTGCTCCTGAGTGAAAACACAGTAAATCATAATCAACGTGTAGTTGAATACTTGCCTTCCCACTAAAAAAAAAAAAAGGAAAAGGAAAAAGAGAGAAACCGGACAAGCACGCCTGCTGGGTATATGAGCTCCACCCCCAAAACTCTGGGCGAAGACCCTTGCCAGTATTTACTAGGATCTGCATTCAGGTTTGCCTCATCCCACATATATTGTTAATTCTGGAAAGCATCTTTGTACCAAAACCCGTTAAAAAAAAAAAAGAAAAAAGAGTCGAGGTGTTGCTTATACGACAGGACTTTACAGAGGGTTGGGAATTGGAACTCCGTGTACCTAAACGTGGCCTTATGGGGAGTAGTAGAGGGAAAAGGAAGCTCAGTGGCGCGTGCACACACACGCACACACGCACACACACACAGAGTAAAGAAAGGAAAGCTATGAATTACAGGGCCTAAAACTTTAGGTCCCTACTTTAGAAATCTTTCTTCTCTCCCACCCCCAACGATCCCAGGAATCAGAAAGCTCAGGAAAGGCTGAGGGACAGCGTGACTGGCGACAACTAAAAGGATTTTGAAAAATTCAGCACAAGAAAAGGCTGCGAGGAGAAATGGAATAGGAGAAAAATTAAAGATGAGAGCTGGCTCCTGGGGCGACACTGGGACCCCGACTTCGGGGAGGTAAACGCCGGAGGTGCCCGCGGCCGAGGCGTGTGGGGGGCGGGCCGTCTCAGGTGCGGGAGACAAGGCGCAGGGATCCAGATGTCGAGAAGGCTGGCAAGCTAACTAACCCTTTGCCCAGGGGCCTCCCCATCATAAGATGGTTAAGCTTGAGCTGCAGGGGATCCTCCCCCTCCCCGTCCAACTCCTCACCGGGGCCGTAGAACTTGCTGCCTTTGGTCACGTCGAAGACTTTCCCATTGACCGCAAGTAGGATGCGCGGGGTGCGTGACCCGTCGTACTGGCGCAGCTGCTCCAAGCTGAAGTCCCGCTTCTTCATACGAGGCAGAGAGGCAGCGGGGCTCTCCTCGCCCGCCCCGGCCCCGGCACCCAGACCCCGCCGCCCCCAGCGCACCCACAGCCGGTAGGCCCCCAGCAACACCAGCGCCACCAGCGCCACGTTCAGCAGCATCTCCCCGCCCCCCGTCAGAAAGGCCAGCGCAGCAGCCGACCAGCCGCCACCTTCTGCTGCCGCTCCCGCGCCGCCCGGGCTCTCACTGCTACCGTCACTGCTGCTCTCGCTGCCACTCCCCAGGGTGCCTAAATTCACGTCCCCATCACCCGCCGCCATCACTGCCCGCCAGCGCCTTCCTTTCCTCCCCGCCCCCTGCCCTCCCCAACCCCACGGTCGGCCCCGCCCATGTGGGGCCTCCCAGCCAATAGCGTGAGGGTAGGTGGGGGTCAGGCCGGCTCCCGACTGGGTGTTGACGCGGTAACGTTGTCTTGGATCTCTCCCTCCCTCCCCTCCCTCCTTTTGCAGGCCGCGCGCGCGTGCGACGCCCCGCCCACCTCGCCCCACACTTCCCTGCTCTTGTCCTTCGCCTCTAGTTGACGTAGAAGAGGGGGGCGGGTCTGAAGAAAACACGCTGCGCCGGCTGCGCGCGCGGGCGGGGCGAGACTACGGCGCGTGCGCGGGCCCCGCGGCGCCACGCGCTCTCCTTTCCTCTGCAAGCCCTCTGGGAGACACGCTCCTCCCAGTCCCCTCGCTGTGCGCGTGCGCCCAGGGGTCGCTTTTCTTCCCAGGCTAGGGTTTGCGTCCGCAAACTCCCGCCTCTTCTCTTTGGCTCCGCCCGAGAGCTTCACGTGCGCTGAGGCGGCCGCTGAGGCGGGACTCTCCCTGACGCCTTCCCAAGGCCGCGACATAGTTATAACTGCTTTCGCACTCTGAAGAGGGGTGTCTCTTTCTCCCCCGGGCGCCGTCGCGCCTGTCCGAAAGCCCGGAGAGTAGGCGCGCAGGCAAAGCTATACAGCCTAGAAGTTTTGGCGAGGAGCTGGAGTCGCCTGGCGCGGAGAGCGCGCACGGAGCTCGCCCAGGGATTGTTTGGCAAAGGGAATCTACGTGCTGTCTGCGCCATTCCCCAGTGGTTTTAGCCAAGGCTGCTGTTGTAGAATTTTCTTTCAGATTTTGTACTAAAGGTGTCGTTTTTCCTTGAAACGGTCTCACTGGGGCGAGAGGCAAGTGGATAGGATGAGATGGTCCTTTTTTTCGCGTATTTAGCTTTATTTACAGTTTCTTTTCATCTTCCTGGGTCTTGTAGAGTCTTTTAGCCTCTCGAGTCCTTAAAATTCCTGTGTAAATGTCACCTCTGAAGTCTCATTCTGAGCCCCTCACCTCATGCTCTCAGGTCATTTGATGTGCTGCGTCTCGCCCTAGCCTGTTTTGTGTCGCTAGTCCCCGCCCCCTCACGTATGTGAACTACCCTTGTGGCGAATGAAGGTTTATCAAGGGAGTAACAGTTTTCGTTTTATCTTCCGGAACTGATGAGATGGAGGAGAGATGTGGGCAAGCAGTGGGGGCGACTGGTATGCCAATTAGGGAAACTGCAAGTGGTCCATTTTGGCTTTAAGTACTGAGGAGGAACAGTCTGGAAGACTTCAGGTTGTAGTCTTCAGTATCGAGGGATAGGCTTGGACTTTATATTGCCGGTTTTGGAGGAGCCTCTGAAGATATGGAAGGGGCAAGTGACAATCAAAACTCTTGTGTAGAGAGTTGTCTACTAGGATTGGTATGAAAGATTGGAGTGGGGAAAAGAATGGGAAACCAGTTAAGTAGGCTACCGTATTGGTGAAAGGAGTAAGGGAAATGAGGGAACGCAGGACTAATGACAGCATTAGAGCAGGAGTCTGCAAGCTTTTCTTCAAAGGGCCAAACATTAATATTTTAAGTGTTCTCTGTCATAATTACTCAACCCTGTCTTGTAGTGAGAAAGCAGCCATAGACAATACTTCAAGGAATGAGCTTGGCTGTGTTCCAGTACTTTATTTTTGGACACTGAAATTTTAATTTGATATAATTTTAGACATCATGAAATATTCTTTTAACTTTCTTTTATGGCTGTGCTGCCCAGCATGCAGTATCTTAGTTCCCCATCCAGGGATCGAACTCACGCTCCCTGCATTGGTAGCGCAGAGTCTTAACCACTGGACCGCCAGGGAAGTCCCCTTAACTTTTTTTCAATCATTTAAACATGTAAAAACTTTTTTTCACTTTCCAGAGGTACAAAAACAGCCTACAGGCCATAGTTTGCTGACCCCTGCTTTAGAGGTGTTTTCTTGAGGCAGAGTGAACGAGATTTAATTGGGGGTAATGACCATGTATAGTCTGTGCTCCTCCAAGCTAGAATACTTTCCGAAGTTAAAGGGTGCACTGTTAATTACACTGGGAGAATAGAGTAAAATTAGACTGTCCTAAGCCAACCTCAAGTGGTCATCCTAAGGTTAATGGTTAAGAGAAGTCAGAACTACTTTAGGACCTGGTAAAAGGAAATGGAAGTGGCAATGATGGAAATAGGGAGCTTGGAAAGACACTGGTTTTAGGGAGAAGATGGCTGTAGCAGTCCCAGGTGTCATATGGTTGGGACGACATCGACAGGCAGGAAGAAGCCACCCCAGGGGCTTCACAGCAGGCCACTCCTTAATATCTTATTTACCAGAATTGGGTTGCTAGCTAGTCCCTAAAACAGTGACTGACAAGGAGCATGGGATTACCCTGATTGGTTAGTGTTTATCTGGCTTTTGACAGTTCTTATACAGGACTGTGGCACGCGTTGCTGGACATTTAGCGTCTCTGGTGCCTTCCTACTAAATGTTAGTAGCAACCCCAGGCATTGTGACACCAAAAAAAAAAAAAAAAAAAAAAAAAAAACCCTCTTCCCCTCCATCCCACACACACTCCCTAGAGAAATGATACTGGTTAAGAACCACTGGCTTAGACCAGTTGGGATTTACCTTGGAACTGAATTATGTGTGTATAGTTTTCTTTTTCCTGATTGGTTTGGAGGGAAGAAAGAGAGGAACTAAGCAGTATTGAAGTTCTGTTGTCAAGGAAGTAGGGTGGGGAATGGTGGGTAGGTAATTAACATTCTGCCATGAGAATTAAACATTTTCTTTTATATCCTTGATAGAATAAACATCTCAACTTCACACTTGAAGCCCTTCTTTTTTTTTTTTTTTTTTTTTTTTAGTCCCCCCCCCCCACTCCCCACGGGAAAAATCTCTCACAGTAGGATACTCTTTTTTGAATACTGCAGTAACTTTCAGACTGGTGGCCTGCTCTGTCTTTCCCTCCTTCGTTACTACATGAAGGGCCTAGTCCTGTATACTGATATCCTTTACTCAGATACCTATCTCCAGTGGTGCTCAGCTATCTCAGAAACTCAGTTGGCACTCAGAGGCCTCCATAAATCCACAGATGGCTTCCCTGCCTTTCCCTTACAAATGTAATCCACTGCTTACTGATTGACTTGTCATCTCTATGGAAGATATACCTCTCTAGGCCTGACCTCTCTCTGGAGGTATTAGTACTAACCAACAAATTTTTCCATTTCTTTTTTTTTAAATAAATTTATTCATTTTATTTATTTATTTTTGGCTGTGTTGGGTCTTCGTTGCTGCACGCGGGCTTTCTCTAGTTTCAGCGAGCAGGGTACTTCATCACAGTGCGCGGACTTCTCATTATGGTGGCTTCTTGTTGCAGAGCACAGGCTCTGGAGCGCAGGCTCAATAGTTGTGTGTGGGCTTAGTTGCTCTGCGGCGTGTGGAATCTTCCCGGACCAGAGCTCGAACCCGTGTCCCCTGCCTTGGCAGGCGGATTCCTAACCACTGTGCCACCAGAGAAGTCCCTACGGTGGCTTCTTTTGTTGGGGACCACGGGCTCTAGGCAGGCAGGCTTCAGCACTTGTGGCTCGCAGGCTCTAGAGCCCAGGCTCAGTAGTTGTGGTGCACAGGCTTAGTTGCTCCACAGCATGTGGGATCTTCCCAGAGCAGGGCTCGAACCTGTGTCCACTATATTGGCAGGCGGATTCTTAACCACTGCACCACCAGGGAAGCCCTCTTTTCCATTTCTTTTCTCACGTAGCCGACTTGCATTTCCCTCCTTTCAACTCAGCATGGCCATTGAAGTGTGATGAAGTGATCTGTGTCACTTGCGAGCAAAAGCTTTAAGAACCCATGCACATTTTCTCATGCTCTTTCCTTCTGGCACGGTGATGGAATGTTTTAGTTATCTATTGCTGCACAACAAACGATCCCAAATCCTAGTGACTTAAAACCGTAACCATTTTATTAGCGTCAATGGTTTTGTGGGTTGAATGGGCTCATGGGCAGTTGTCTAATCTTGCTTGTTGTCTCTTATGTGGTTCCAGCCAGGTATTGTTGGACTGGAGTAATCTGGAGGCTTGATGGGGATGCTAGAATGGCTGAGCCTTTCTTTTTCCAGTGTTATTCCAGGGCCTCAGTTTAAATGGCTTCTCCTGCAGAGTAGCCTGACTTCTTACCTGGTGGCTCAGGACTCTTCAAACCGCAAAAGCAAAAGCTTCCAGGTGTTTGTAAGACTTAGGCTTGGAAATAACACATTCTATTGGTTAAAGCAGTCACATGGCCAACTCAGTTTCAAGGGGAGGGTAAATAAACTCCACCTCTTGATGGGGATTGGGGAGAAGAGTGACAAAGAATTTGTGGCCTTATTTAATCTACCACCCCAACAATGTTCCACATGGTGGCTGCTTCCATCAGCCAGGGTCCTAGGATCAGGACAAAGTGGAAAAGAGTTCTTAGCTAATGCACATGCTTGTATGAGTGAGAAATACATTTCTGCTGTTCTAAGTCACTGAGGTATTTGTGGTTGTTTGGTAGCAAATAAAGCCTGATCTATACTAATACAAAAATTGGTACTGGAAGGGCACTGCTGTAACAGAAACCTAAACTATATGGCATTGACATATATGACTATGTTACAAATGTTAGTGGTTGGTTGTTAGGCAGCATCCAGCTCTGATTCACTTAGGAATCTCTCAGCAAATGTAGTTTAGAAATTTGAGCTCACTAAATATTTCTTAAATAAGATAGACTGTTTCTTGTAATTCTGCTCTATTTCTCTATTTTAGGGGAAAACACTTCTTTCCCACATCAGATGTTTCTTAAAGTATGGAGGGGGTGCCACTAACATAACACTCCATACCTCATTCCAGCGCTTCTAACAAGTTTCCTGATGTGTAAGTTTGGCGTGTGCAGCCCACCTTCTTCCTCTCGCCTTTCTCATGGGAGCCAGGTCGCCCACAGAAAGTATGCTTTCTACTCTGCTGCTTCATACCACAAGTTTCACAGGGGTCTGCCCATGCCAGGGGGGGCTGCCCAGGACAAGGGAAGCTTGGGGTAAGCTTAACAGAATAGGCGCTCCGGGGGAAGGGGAGCTTCAGTCTTGGGAGCTAAGCTCACTGCCAAGGAGTGAAAAAACCTGTTGTTTGAACTTTAATTCCCAAGCGCAAGAGTGTTAACAAGTTGGAAGTTAATAATTTTGGACTTTAACATGAAGTCGGTACTGATTACTTTGGGCTATAATTCGGAAGAACAATATAATGTAATGTCTGAACTTTTCATTTCTTGCTGGAAAATTCATATTGGAAAGGGGTCATAATCAGATTGAGGATGTCTTTTTGGCTCTTAATTTTTAGAGTAGTTTTATGTTATCATTTGATCTTCTCTTAGAACTTCTGATAATGTTGAACAAGGTAGTGGGGCATAATTTGAGGTGGCAGTAGAACAGGTTGTGAATTGTAGCCTTGCGGACAGAATAGCATGGGAGCTGATTTAATTGATGTATTGTTCTGACCCATTCAGGGCATTCTGGGAACAAAACCTACCCTTTACCAGTGGCCCCACGAGATTCCACAGAAGAGGTGAAATCAGTATTGAAGTGGCCTTATGAAGATGGGAGCAGGACTACGCTAACAGACTGCCGACTTCTTACCCAAGGGGGATAACCATGTCCTAAGGTGATCTCAGTGGGTAAGCTGAAAGGGTTAAAGCAATGGTCTTCATACATTTTTACTGACACACCACCCAAAATAATTTTTAGGTTCACATGTAAAATTTTTTGTCCTTAGTTGCAAAAGATGTAATTTCTGGTGTAACCTAAATATGAATATTTTAAAGTATGAAGGGTTATATCACTTTAAAATGCACTTAGTGAAATTAAATCCCATAGAAATTGAATACTCACCATCATCCATATTTACAGAAATTTTACATTACTCTTTTTTTCTCTTTGAATTTGTGTTTTTATTCTACTTCCCCACAAAAGTCTTAAAAATATATTTTATGCTCAAATGTATTTTATTGCTTACCCTATCATTATTTTCGGCAGTCAAAAAAAAATTGTTTATTATTTTTAAAAATTTCTACCACCAAAAGGTTCTAAGTGCCAAAAATTTCTTTTGGATTGAGTTTTTTTTTTTTTTTACTGGAAATATGTCTCTTAATGAAGTGGATGAAGCTTCTTCTCTCCAGTTAGTTCATGAATGTAATTTCCTGCTTGGACACAGTAAGAAAACAAGTTGGGGGACTATTAGGTGCAGGGCTTACAAAAGATGAATAAATGATGTTCAGTGCATTATTTACAATAGAAAATCATATATCTAAATCTAAGTTTATGACATAAAAGATAGGAATGAATAATGAGGTGAGAAACGGTTAACAAATAATAATAAGCAGAAGTGTTTGAGTAAGAAAACAAGTATAGACTTACTATATTCAATAATCTTCAGGTAAAAACTAGTGAAAATATTTTCTCCCATGAGTCTGAATAATTGTTCAAAAGGCACTACGAAACATTAACGTATCTTTGATATATTTTCCTTTTACATGTAACATTGATCTGTTAGAAGGAAATTTGGAATTTTTTAAACATCCTTTTCCTTGAAATCATCTGAAATATGCAGTTGAGACACAGGAGGGTGGCACCAAGTTCTCTCTCATTACTGAGCAGTTTTGCCTTGTAACTGGTATTTCGCAGAATGTTTTCTACATATCTTCCATTTTTGAATTCTGAGAGAGATACCTGGAACATGAAACTTTGCTGTGGGTTTGTTACCCACATGAAATAGGGCACAACCTCCTTCAGTATTTCCTTTTGCTATCTCAACAGTATTGTTTGACACCATCAGGAAATGGCATTAGACAAAAATGATCATAAGTCTTGCCACCCTGCTCTACAATTATCTGAACTCAGAACACCCCCGCACAGACCAAAATACCCAATTTCTAGCACCATGCTTTTCTCTTCATAGAAATATATTTAAGATAAGGAAAGCCAGGAAATCCTCCTGCTACTTATAATGCATTGATTAAATTAAATATTGACATCAATATTTAGAATTGTTCCTTTGTACGGTGCCTTAGAGACTTTTTGCACATGGGAGCAAATTGTCATAGTAATATCTGGGATGGGTGAGAGGATGCCTGTCTTTTATAAGTGAGAAAAGACTGATTTAAAAATAGAATTGGAAAAATTGAATTGTTGTGAAATCTCAACCTCAGTCATATTTTAGACAGCTCAATTTTAGGAAAGAGTAGGTGAAAGTTGAATAAATGGAATTGATTTCCTTAAAATTATCTGTGCTTGTATTTCTCTTGGAAAGTAGAATCCCAGGGTAGATTTATTCCAGTTTGGAGATTACTAGGTTAAGAGAATAAAATTATGTGGGGAATGTGGTGTAAGTTGCAGGGGGTTTTATTAACATTCGTGGTGTCTTGGGCCAGCCTTTCCTCTTCCCCATTGAGTAAGATACTACATAGTGAGAAGCTGCTTGAGAAAGCTCAGCCCTTTGGCCAGTCTTTACCCTTGGGGCCCGGCTGCCATCAGGAATCATGACTTCTAGTCTATTCCTTTATGCTGCAAAATTTACAGGGACAAGTCTTTGGAGTAGGTGGAGGGGAGAGTTTCTGTCATCCCGTGCTGCCAGTCAGCAACCCAGTGGGAAGTCTGCCTTGTCCTAGGGTTCAGTGTCGGGAGGCCCACTGGTGGCATCTTGCCACCAGCGTCTGCTTTATCAGGAAGAGTGACAGTTCTCAGCTGTCTACTCTTTTTCCTGTTTTTTCAGTTGCCTCACAACTTGGTAGGAAGAGGGATGTGGTTTACTGAGTCCCCTAAACATGCTTAGTCCTTAACAGTTCTGTGCGTATTAACACAACAAATACTACTGTGAATTTTCCTATGTTTTTTTAGCTGTGAAATTACATTCAATCCTACCTGGTTTTTTTCTAATAATATTTTGTGTATATTTCATAGATTTGTATGTACTAATGAGTGTAGTTTGTTTTCAAAATGTTATTTTCTAAAGGACTGTTACTGGGCAATACATGAAACATCAGAATAGTTAAGTTCAGGAGAAAGAGAGTTGCTCTATAGCCTTAAACAGCTAGTTCTTCAAGACACATTGTTGCCAGAGTTTCATAGAAGGTGAACCAATACATTAAGGGGTTGATTCTAAGGAGATCAGGCTTTCCATTCTGTTTCTTCCTGTACTGTAAGTTACTTGGCCTGCTAAGCCTTTTAACATTCATAAAACAATGATATAAAATATGGCCCGTATCTGAGACAAAAAGATTATAAAGCAAAATAAAGATGTGATAACTGTGATAGAAGCTCTGAGCTTATAGATCTCTAATAGTTCAAGGAAATGGCACCTTTTAAAGGGACACAAATCTTTGTTTTGTAAGCAACTTGGATCTTTAGAAAATGAGCTGCTTTTTAGATTACAAAAAAAAAAAATCAGGCGCTTAAAGCTTCAGTTTAATGAAGAATAAACTGTTCTTGAATCCTCTGTCATAAATTGGCATGCATAATTCAAATATTGTCATACACTAGCGGAAATTTTGACTGGCTTTGACTTTGTTATGGTTACTGAAAGGAGGTTCTCCAGCAGAACACAGATTTTTATTGGCAAGCAGGTGCAGGGATTTCTGATGAGAAGAACCAAAAGATCACAACTTTGATTCTTTTTTCTCTTGCCTGCAACATCCAATCGAAGATCAAGTCCTGTTGATCCTACCTCCAAAATATTATCCCAAATTTGACGGACCACTTCTCACTATGTCTTCTGCTACCATCCTGGTACAAGCCATCAGCAGCTCTCACTTAGACCATGACAATAGCCTCTTGTCTGGCTCCTGGGTTTCTACTCTTGCCTTCCTAGAATTCATTCTCGATCATTAGCCATTTAACAATATAAATCAGACTATCACTTCCCTACCTATACTTCCCTAATGTCTTTCCCCTGCAATTAGAATAAAATCCAAGCTCCTCATCATGGCCCTTATGATCTGTTGTACATCTACCCTCTGATTGCTCTAAACTCACATTCCTTGTTCATTATGCTCTAGCCAAATTGGTTTTCTATCTTTCTTTGAATGCACCAAGCTCATTCCTACCTTTGAGATTTTGCATTTGCTCTTTTTCCAGCCTGGAATTCTCTGCTCCCAGAGAATTCTTGATTCTTCAGTACCTAACATGCTGATTCATTCTCATTACTTAGGTCGCAGCTCAAATGTCCATCCTTTAGAGAAGACTTTTATCCTGACCACACATCTAAAGAGCTGTCACCCCTTCTCCCCAACTTTAATCATTTCCTATCCTGCTTAATTGTTTCACAGTATTTAGTACTACCTGAAACTCTCTTATTTTTCACATGTTTATTATTTGTCCCTCTGCTAACCCCCACTAGCATGTGACTCCATGGTGGGTAGGGCTCCTCTGTTTTGTTCCCTGCTATATCCTCAGTGCTTGGAATGAAGGTTGCCATTTAGTGGGGGTTTATTACATATTTGAATGACTCAAGGTCCTGGTGTAGCCAGAGAAGGCCTCCCAAGAGGCCTTTACCTTAGTAACTTTCGTAGTTCAGAGTTGTGGCCCTTTTGTTTTAAATGCTCAGATGTCAGCTTTTGCTAGCACATGGAGGTTTTTTCCTCCAAGGCAGAACTTACGTTAACGAAAGTATAAGATTGTAAAATCCCTATACCAATTGATTAGTTTTCAGTGAGCAATATAACTGTCATATGGACCCAGACTCGTAGTAATATGATCTGTTGGGGACTTTCTGCCTATGGGCTAGCACACATAGGATAGGGCATTAAGTGAGAAACTTTTTGGGAAAACATGGAATACAAAAAAGGAGAAAGAGTTAGATGGCTTGTATGTTTCAAGACATCTGTTTATTTAACAAATATTTGCAGATTTCTGACTTTGTTTTGTGTTCTGTGTTAGGTACTGAAGAATCAACAAGGAATACTATTAAGCACCAGCAGTTTAGTTGGAGAGGCAGACAATAAACTGACAATTACAGATCAATTTCAAAAGTTCTCTTTTTAGGTTCATGCCAGGGTGATGTAGGAGGACCTAGAAGGGACACTGAGCCTTGGGGGATCAAGGTGAGCTTCCCAGGAGATAGGATTATTTGATCTGAACTCTGAAGAGTTAGCGCAGGAGAACAAGGAAAGGTATGGGGGGCACTGCTGGCAGAAGCTGCAGCCTGAGCAAAGGTCAGCTGGAGAGAGCAGAACCTTCTAAGAACTACAAGTAGTTCAGTAAGGCTGGGGAAGGGTGGAATGAGAAGCCTGGCTATCAGACTCACAGACCTAAGTAGGTCTGGACTTTATCCCTATAAAAGGGAGCTACTGAAAGTTTTTGTTTTGGTGAAGGGGCAGAGTACATCTTACAGACTGCCCTAGTACAGCCAATATTTTGCATTCCTTTCTTCCAAAGAACTTTCCATGAATATCTGGAGAAAGTCCATACTCCTCCTCCGAGAACATGCAGTCCTTCCTTTACCACCCCCAGCCTTACACCTGCTGCCTCCGCAGCGCACTCTGTGCTCCAGACCCACCAAACTTCCCAGCTTCCAGACTCACTTCCAGATCTTTAATTACGCTTTCGTAGCCTCCACTCCTGCTAGCACTCTCACCAGGCCACTTTCAAAAAGTGTTGCTGGATTAGTCTTCCAACCTATAAAGGCTATACCTGTTCCCTACAACACAGAGACATGCAAAGGAAGAGCTAAAACCTTCTCCTTTCCTCTCAACACCACACACACATACATAGTGTGCTTTTAAAAGTATACACACTTTTAACTAAAATATATCTATGCTATACAGTTTGTACAGTTCTTTCCCGCTCCCCCAACAGAATATCCAGTATTTGCTGGATGCCAGGCCCTATGCTTTATCTCATTTACCCGACAACTACCATACAAGGTAGGTACTGTGATCCCCAGTGGATAGACAAGCAACTGGGATGTGACTAATTTGCCCAAGGTTGCACAGTTAATGAGAGCAGCAATTTGAACTTGGTCAATGTGGCTCTCAAGTCCACTGCCTTTTGCTATCTTCCAAATAATGCTATTTTTGTTCTTTTCAATAACTACAATATTTATATGGAGGTCCAGAATTTATTCAATTATTCCTCTGTTGATGAATGTTGAGGTTGTTTTTTACCACTTAAAATGCCTCAATATGTAATTCTCCAAAGCGGGATTTGAGGTCAGAGGTCATACTTGTTTTTAAATCAGTATGTGACCAAATAATGTTCCACGGATTGTGTAGCATTTTCATATCCCCAAGAATCATGGGACAGTATCTGTTTTCCTATACCCTCACTACTTCTAATGATACTGATATTTTTAGGTTTTGGGGGTTTTTTTTGGCACTTTGGTCAGTAGAAACAGTGCACCTTTGTTTTGATTTGCATGTTTCCTGACTACAGGTGCAGTGAGAAGTTTTCTGTGTGTTTTTGAGATATTTGCATTTCCTGTTCCATGATTTGTCTATCCATGTCCTCTCCTGTTCATTTTTTCTGTTGGATTGTTTGTCCTTGATCATTTTTTGTGGGGGAGGGAGCATGTTTATAGTAGTAGTAATATTAACCCTTTTTCTGACATGTGTTCAGATATTTCCTCCTCTTCTGTGTTCATTCACCTTTTGACTTTTTTAAGGCATCCTTTAATTTAATTTGTACATGCTCAAATCAATTGGTCTTTCCCGTCATGGCTTTTGAGCTTCTTGAAATTGAGAGGTTTGGGGCATCTCTCTTTATTAAGGATTGGACCAGCCAGCCAGGACTGTCCTTGGAGGCTGCTTGATGGGCTTTGATGACTTTTCTCAGACTCTTATAACTTTGCTGCTACCTTGCAATCTCCTTCTGAGGGATCTGTTTTCTTGAGATTTGTTATTACATTCAAGCAAAGCCTTTCTGGCCTGGGAATCATTTGTCCCTTATAAAAATGCGTTTGCATATCTTTTCTCTGATTCACTGTGTGCTCATTTTGTTTCTCTCTTGTAGTTTTAAGAAGCAATTACCATGGGGTCTTCTATTTTATGTTTTGAGTTTGGGGCCATCTTTAGCCTCTGAGTTCTTAAGCTTTTTAGAGGCAGTTTAGAGGGAAGATGTGCCCTTGGTATAAGACTTATGGATGGTGAAGATAAATTGGTAATGGGGAAGTTGTGGGCTTGAGAGTGAGTTCAATTCTGCCTTTGATTACAGCTGTATAATCCTGGGGAGGTTGTTATAAGTCTCAGGGCCCTTTTTCATAAAATGGAAGTGATGATAATACTGCTTTGAGGCCACTTTTTGACATAGGATAGGCCTCCAACAGTTTACTTAGATGTTTCTTCCTTTTTGGTCACATTTCAAGAATATTTTAATGAGGTCAGGTCTTCACAAATTACCTTGGTATCCCTTTTGGCGAAACAAACTCTTTTCATTTGCTGTCAGCTTGTAAAAGAAGGATAAAATTTCTTGGCCTTAAAGACTGGCACTTTTTACAGCTCTCTGGAATGAACTGCCCATATTTCATTATTGAAGAGAGGAACATTTAAACTCCTAGTGGAAATTAAATTTGAGGCCATTTTGCACAAACCATGGCGTAGGGCCAGGCTACAAGACAGAGCATGTGTGGGTTGGGGGTAGACACTAGGGAGGAGTCTGGCCTACATTTTGGTGGATTTCAAAATGGCTACCAAAATTTGTTCCAAGTCGTCATTAATGGGCCCATAGAAAAGAAAGTTAGAGGGAATCTAGATTTATCACCCAGGCCTCTTCTCCTGCCCTCAAGCTGATGATCATGAAACCACTTAGCGAAGGCAGTTGGTTGAATCACTCAACTGATAGTATTTCTGAATAACTAATTTTAGAGGATTTGGGGCTGAGTACTGATTCTGAGAAGCTAAAAAGGAGAAGCGGGTCTCAGGAGGACTTATGCTTCATCCTGTGTAATGATCTTTGTTCTTTGTCTCCCACCTCCACGTTTGAGGCAGCATTGACCTGCTCTTTCATCAGGATCCAATAGACATAGGGAAGGAGGCCTAAACCAGTTCCTAGCTTAAAAGTCTTGCTGGCCTTCAAGCTCAGGCCTTGAAGGATTCAGACTTTATGCAGGTACTCAACTCAACTAACATAGTTGAGCGCTATGTGTAAGACACTGTGTAGGATGGTGAGTGTATATGTTTGAGAGAGGCAGAGAGACAGGGGTTGGAGAGGGAAAAGGAGGTGTATAAGGCAAGTTTCTTGCCCTCAAGTAGCAGAGGTTGCTAGTAACTCGAATGCTTAAGAGGTCAGGCATATTAGGTTAGTTAAGTGACTTTGCATGTGTAAGAGAAATAAGAGTAAGCATGATAGTTGATAACAGATACTTGTGTCACTGACCATAGGATGTGGTGTGGGCTATGTTAAACTGGAGTGTGCATCCCTATTGAACAGGAACAGCCCATGCAAGGATCTAGCACAGTGGTTCTCAAAGTATGGTCTCTGGACCAGCAGCATCAAAATCGCCTGGAACTTGTTAGAAATGCTGTTTTTTTGGTCCTATCCCAGACCTAAGGAATCAGAAACTCTGAGGATGGGGTCTTGCAGCCTGTGTTTTAATGATCTCTTGCTGTGATTCTTATGCTCCCTAAAGTTTGTGTTGCCTTGTGGGAATTTGGGCCCAGTGTTGCTAGATCTTTTGGTTTTTCAAGAGAAGCTAGAAAACTAAATTTTTTATGGGAATTTCGTGATTTATATATATATATATATATATATATATATATATATATATATAAATATATAAATAAAATATATAAATATATAGAGAGAATATATCTAATTTTTGTGGGGGAGGGAGCAGATGTACCCTTTGTAGGCCAAACAGCAGGCCAAGGAAAGCACATCTTTGGGCCTTGGGGTCTCCATGCCTCCAGTTTCAACTACAATAGAGTAGTCAAGTATTTGACAACAGAGTAATCGAAAATACTGTTGGACTAGACAAATGACTGTCAGTGTGTGTTTGTGGGGGTGGGGTGGGGTGGGGTGCAGCAGGACATTGGAGTCTGTCAGGAGGAGGCTTTTAAGAGCTGCACAGTTGCTGATACTTTACCAGCCCAGGTGCTTCCCCACTTCCTACCATGGTGATAGTCCTAACATTGTCAGCCACTGTTCCTCTTGCAAGTCCAGAGCATCCCTTGGATATGCAGCAAAGGAGGAAAGAAGCCGTGTCACAGGTCTAGAGCACCGTGGTTTATAAACTGCTTTCACATCTGTCCTTTCATCACATCCTTACAACCTTGTGTAATAGGTGTGATGGTTATTGTCTCCATTTAAAGCTGCTAAGCTAGGCTGAGGGAGGTCAAGTGATTTGTTGAAGGTCACGTGATTTGTAAGGGGAAAACATGAGACTAGATACCTAATCTTATAATTTCTAAACTAGAGTTTTTCTCCCATATATAGTTTTATGTGTTTATCCATACCGTCACTAATTTTTTCTTTTTTTTTTGGCTGCACTGAGGCATGAGGGGTCTTAGTTCCCTGAACAGGGATCGAACCCGCACCCGCTGCAGTGGAAACAGAGTCTTAACCACTGGACCGCCAGGGAAGTCCCTACCATCACTAATTCTTGCAAGGATCTGATGTAGCTCACTTCACTATGGCTGGTGACTAGTTTTTGCCGTGCCCGTGACCAGGCCTCAGAAGGTCCCTCCCTGGCTTGCTGTGATGCCTGGGACCTCAGATCTTCTGTGGGCTGGGAAAGTATCCACTTTCAAAACTCCCCTCCTGTCAGACTCTAAGGCCCTGCTGTTCCCCACACCCCTGCAGACACATACACAGTCATTGCTCTAGTCCAACAGTACTTTCAATTACTCTGTTGTAACAAGATATTGAATCGCCCAGACCAGTTGTCCCTCTTGGGACCCTTCTCCATCACCAGCTTTCCTCCTGGGCTCTGTCTGTTTGTGGGGTTCTGGCCTATCTTGTCACCTACTAAGCCTCAGGGGGACACTCTGAGTGCAGAGCTGTCCCCAGTACAGGTGATACATGACCTGGACATCAGTTGTCCGGAACTGGACTAAGCACCGGGACTCATTTTACATAGGCTGCTGAATAGCAGCCAAAGCAGTGGCTTTCTGACATAGGGCAAATTTGGATGACAGACAAAGGACATTATTAGGGGAGCTAGAATTTAGGATTCTTCAAGTATTCTCCCCAGTCTAGCTTAAAATGCAACAGTCATGCATCTGGGTAGCACTACCAGAAAAATTTTAGTAGTTTGAAATTTCCGAGGTTCGTGAAATGCTACAGTTGACCCTTCTACAATGGCGGGAGGGATCTGGTGGAATCGGGGGACCCTCCTGGTGGAATCAAAAGTCTATGTAAGGCTGCCTCTCCCGCCTGCTCCTCGGCGCAGCCTCCGTGCCCCGCGCTGCGGCACCCAGCTCTCCCCGACCCGGATGGCGGTGCGGCGGGCACGCTGGGCCCGGGCACCAGGCTGTGAGCCGAGGCGGCCCGGAAGCGCCCGCCAGAACCCCCGGTCATGGATAAAAATGAGTGGTGCAGAAGGCCAAAGTGGCCGAGCAGGCTGAGTGAGATGAAGACATGGCGGCCTGCATGAAGTCTGTAACTGAGCAAGGAGCTGAATTATCCAATGAGGAGAGGAATCTTCTCTCAGTTGCTTATAAAAATGTTGTCGGAGCCCGTAGGTCATCTTGGAGGGTCGTCTCAAGTACTGAGAAAAAGACGGAAGGTGCTGAGAAAAAACAGCAGATGGCTGGAGAAGACAGAGAAAATTGAGACCGAGCTAAGAGGTATCTGCAATGATGTACTGTCTCTTTTGGAAAAGTTCTTGATCCCCAGTGCTTCACAAGCAGAGAGCAAAGTCTTCTATTTGAAAATGAAAGGAGACTACTGCCGTTCTTTGGCTGAGGTTGTCGCTGGTGATGACAAGGACGGGGTTGTGGATCAGCCACAGCAAGCATACCAAGATGCTTTTGCAATCAGCAGAAAGGAAATGCAACCAACACATCCTATCGGATTGGGTCTGGCCCTTAACCTCTCTGTGTTCTATTATGAGATTCTGAACTCCCCTGAGAAAGCCTGCTCTCTTGCAAAGACAGCATTTGTTGAAGCCATTGCTGAACTTGATACATTAAGTGAAGAGTCATACAAAGACAGCACACTAATAATGCAGTTACTGAGAGACACCTTGACATTGTGGACATTGGATACCCAAGGAGACAAAGCTGAAGCAGGAGAAGGAGAGGAAGATTAACCAGCCTTCCAACTTTCGTCTGCCTCATTCTAAAATTGACACAGTAGACCCGTTTATCATCCATGCTGTCCCACAAATAGTTTTTTGGTTATGATTTATGACAGGGTTATGTTACTTCTATTTGAATTTCTATATTTCCCATGTGGTTTTTATGTTTAATATTAGGGGAGTAGAGCCAGTTAACATTTAGGGAGTTAATCTGTTTCCATCTTGAGGTGGCCAATATGGGGATGTGGAATTTTTATACAAGTTATAAATGTTTGGCATAGTACTTTCGGTACATTGTGGCTTCACAAGGGCCAGTGTTAAAACTGCTTCCATGTCTAAGCAAAGAAAACTGCCTGTGTATTGGTTTGTCCTGGTGGGGAATAAAAGGTAATTGGTTCCAGTCACAGGTGTAGCTGTGGGTACTTTAAGGTTTGGAGCACTTACAAGGCTATAGTAGAAATAGATATCCCATGGATATTACATGTTAAACCATGTGTTATCCGTGGAATACTCAGTCTCAATGTGCACACCACTGACTACAGCTACGGAAGTGTTCCTTTAGTTGTGACCCAGTTTACTCTGGATAAGGGCAGAAACGGTTCACATTCCATTATTTGTAAAGTTACCTGCTGTTTGCTTTCATTATTTTTGCTACACTCATTTTATTTGTATTTAAATGTTTTAGGCAACCTAAGAACAAATGTACAAGTAAAGATGCAGTAAAAATGAACTGCTTGATATTTATTACTTCATGTATATCAAGCGCAGCAGTAAAACAAAAAAAGCATGTATTTAACATTTTTTAGGTTTTTGTTTTGTTTTGTTTTTGATACTTGCCTAACATGCATGTGCTGCAAAAATAGTTAACAGGGAAATAACTTGAGATGATGGCTAGCTTTGTTTAATGTCTTTTGAGATTTTCATGAACAATCCAAGCATAATTGTTAAGAACACGTGTATTAAGTTCATGTAAGTGGAATAAAAGTAGTATGAATGGACTTTTCAAAAAAAAAAGAAAAAGTCTATGTATGACTTAAAGTCGGTGCTCCCTATATGTGTCCACTTCCTCCGTATCAGCGGTTCTGGATCTGTGGTTTGAACCAACTATGGATCATGTTATACTGCAGTATTTACTATTTTTAAAAATCCGTATATAAGTGGGCCCATGCATTTCAAACCTGTGTTGTTCAAGGGTCAACTGTACTCTGAAGAATTCTGGAACGTGCAGGATTGGGTGGACATTGTGGCTTCCTTCCTTCCTTCCTCCCTCCCTCCCTCCCTCCCTCCCTCCCTCCTTCCCTCCCTCCCTTCCTCCCTCTCTCCCTCCCTCCCTTCCTCCCTTTCTTTTTGTGGCTGTCTTCGACATAATCTTTTGAAGGGGTTGTTTCCTTCATGTATGGAAACTGGCCAGGGAGGGATGGTGGGGAGAACTGGTTACTGTTGGGTATCTAGGTACTTACAGCAGGCCTCTGCATGTCAAGTGTATGAAAAGCTGTTAAGTCTTCTCTTTCTTATCTTCACTCCAAACCATCACCAAGCCCGCACACAGACTGACTCTGTGTGTGTTTGAGAAGGAGAGAGAGAGAGACAGAGAGACACAGAGAGTGAGAGACAGAGAGACAAAGGGGGAGAGAGAGAGAGAAATACTTAGTGACCAAGAAAGCACTACAGTGCAGAAATGTCTTGGTACAAGCCTGCTGTGAATATTTGTAGAAAGACATGGAGCATTTTGCCAGGACCTTGCTTTGCCCAGAATTGGCTTCAATTACAGTTTTTTTATCAGGGGTGGCAGATCACCAGTAGGAAGGGTGTGTTTCAGCCTTATCTTGGATGCTTCCTTACTTTACTTGACTTAATTCAGAAACTAGAGAACAATTTAGTGTGTAGCTTGTACCATTTCCTTTGCATAAAATGAAAGTTTTATTTAAAGTCCTCATAATCATTTCCACTGTTTTTCAGCAGTGAGAATAATCAAATGAGAATTGTAAACACTTTTGAGACCATTTTTACTGGACAAAACAGTTCTCCTAAGCTAGATCTTTCCCTTTCACTGTCTCTGAAACACTTAGGGACAGGAGAATCAGACTTTTATAGGAAGACTATGAATTCTTGTGCATTGTCACATACTGCTCAAGGCTTTTTCAGTTTAATAATAAATATTTTAAAACCGGAAAGGGACTTATCGATATGCTGGTCTCCATCTTCTTCCAAAAGACATATACAGTGCAAAGTATTTCTCAGATTATTTGAAAAATGTAACAAGATATTTTAAATTTCCCTCAGTGACCACATAGAATGTCATTTGTCTGTCTACTTCAACACAGAGGTGTTAGGTAGCAAGTGAAGGCTGAAGCTAATTTGTACAGTTATGTGCCAGACCTGTTCATATATGTTTGTGTATAAATTCACACACACACACACACACATATATTCACGTCAGGTGCTATTATTATCACCACTTTACACATGAGCAAACTGAGCTACAGTGAGGTTAAGCAACTGTCCCAAGTCACACAGCTAAAAACCGATCACTTGCATCCAGGCGGTCTGTACTACGTGGACCCCCCTGACATGTTATTGCAGGGCTCAGTGGAGGATCAAGGTTCCCCAGTGCTGGCACCTGTGCCAAAGTTGGCCCACAGGCCAGTTCTCTTGTGGGACATGGCTGCTGTCACTCAGCAATCCCCATAGGCTGCAATATCTGACACCTACTGAGTCTTTACCACGTGCCAGCCAATGCGGGAAGTGTTTTACCTACATTGTCTCACCAGTTCTCCCAACAGCCTCTGAAGTAGGAGCAGTTTCACTTCCATTGTACGTAGGAGGAAACTGAGACCTAGAAAAGTTAAGTCACTTGTTCAAGATCAACAGCCAGTAGGGCCAAGATTTATCACTGTGCTATCCTCCTCTCCTGCTCAGGAGCCAGGCTCCTAGCTTCTTTGTGTTCCTAGTGAGTCTCCACCAGCACACATTTTCTATATGTTATGACTGTTTTGCTAGGAACTCCTGAAATTAAGGGTTAAGAGTGCTTTCAGAAAGAGAAAGCCCAGTGTAACAGGGAATGTAGAAGAGAGGAGGTGACAGGGACTCTTCCCTTCAGGGGGCTGTGTGCAAGCACATTATAGTGTGTTCCTGTTGGGGAAGGGGAGTACTGACTATTAAAATGGGAGCTCTCAAAATATTCACTGGGGGCGGTAACATCTTGGCCTTCATCCTTAGTCAACAATTAGCATGTGTTTCCACTTTATTTAATATACAATATATCCTTCTCTTTTATTCTTTCATTTGGACACTGTTGATGCCTTAAATATTACAGCTGCCTACCTCAGCTGTAAAGCTCTAGCAGAACCACCACAATAAAGTAAATATTTCAGTAAAGCTAGTTACACTATTTTTTTGCTTTTGCAGTATATATATAGAAGTTATGTTTATGCTAGTCTATTAAGTGTGCAATAGTATTATGTCTAAAAAAACCATGTATACACCTTAATTTAAAAATACTTTACTGATGGGACTTCCCTGGTGGCGCAGTGGTTAAGAATCCACCTGCCAAAGCAGGGGACATGGGTTCAATCCCTGGTCCAGGAAGATCCCACATGCCGCGGAGCAACTAAGCCTGTGCACCACAACTACCGAGCCTGCGCTCTAGAGCCCATGAGCCACAACTACTGAAGCCTGTGTGCTGCAACTACGGAAGCCCAAGCGTTCCAGAGCCTGCTTACCTCAACTACTGAGCCCACGGGCCGCAACTACTGAAGCCTGTGTGCTGCAACTACTGAAGCCCGCACACCTGGAGCCTGTGCACCGCAACGAAGAGTAGCCCCCACTCGCTGCAACTAGAGGAAGCCCGTGCACATCAATGAAGACCCAATGCAGCCAAACAAAACCCCACAAAACTTTATTGCTAAAAAATGCAACCATCATCCGACAATGCAAGGTTGCCACAAATCTTCAATTTGTGAAAAATGTGGTATCTGCAAAGTAGAATAAAATGAAGCACAATAAAATGAGGTATACCTGTATATAAGCTATCAATATTATATTATAAAAAAGAATAATTGTAGTAATGCCAATTATTGTAAAATGAAAGTATAAATATTAGATTTTACCTGAGAATAATGTTTAATTCTGGCATCTTCCCAAGATACCTCTTATTTCAACATCCTTTCATCCAGCCCTTACTCTCTCTCAGTCTCCCTGGTAGGTGCTGGGGCTATAAAGATAATAAGCCGTGGACCTTGTCTTCAAGGAATGTTCAGTCCCTATTGGGACACAACTGATAAAGGGTTTTGAAAACACAAAGGGCGGGATGCAATTCAGAGCAGAGGAGTTGGGGAGCAGACGCTGGCTGGGAAGCGTCCTGGAAGAGACAATCCTGGAGTGTCTAGTGTTTCACACTGATGGGGCAGGGCTCGTTGCTGAGCAAGTAGGCTCTGGTGTCAAGGGGATTCAAATCCTGATTCTGCCACTTACTAGCTCTGTGGCCTTGGGCCTTGGTCTGGTCTCTCTAGGCCTTTGTTTCCTAAAGTGTGAGATGGGGTGACACTATGAAGTTTACAGGTGGTTATGGGAATTGGGGGATGAAGCACTTAGAATACTTACAGAGTTAGGCTTAGCACAACATAAGCATTCAGTATATGAGAGCTGTTGTTTTATAATGTGTAACAACATGAAAGCATTCTACATCTTCAAGTTTATGGACTTAGATTCTGCTTATCTCCTCAAATATTAACCACTCATCTAGATTTTCTAGTTTCTAGAATTCTTCTACAGTGCTTCCATTTCTAAAACTGCTGCCTACATACTAAGGCAACTGTAGGGAAATACAGCCAGGGGAGGTGGTATTTGGGCTAAGGTGTGACATCAGGGACAACCTTACCCCAAGATGTCAAGAGTCTCTCATTTAAGACTTGAAGGATGTATTCTGGTCGAGGGTTTGGACAAATCTGACTGACTCTTGAGTAAGGGTAGATTCAAGAATTAAAATAGATCTTGTTTTCTTTTCATTAGGTGTAAAGGTAAAACCCGATAATTATCCTCAAAATAAGGAGAACATCAAACCTCAAACCAAAGTATAAAAAGAGAAATTCCTAATTGTTTCCAGCTTAATTCTTTTAGTGAAAATATTAATGAGAAAAGTCATCTAGGATCCCTGCCATTCCTTGGAAAATTAAGTTTAAAAAAAAGTCATCTTGGATTTCAGTACAAATTTCAAATGTCATATTTTTAAACTTTGAAAGAGTCGTGTAAGTTCAGTTTTTCCCATTGGCCTGGACTCGAGCACCTGTCTTTCTTTTGGACAGTTATATCACCATTAACAAATGCTCTGGAAGCTAAGATCCTTTGATAGTCAGCTGTGGTCATACAAGAAAATCCTCATGAGACATGCCAGACAGGATAGCATGAACTCAGCCAGGCTGAGAACAGCCTCACTGAGAACCCTCAGGCAGCAGCATCTGTCTCTCTGTCTGCAAAGCAGCAAGGCTGCAAGTCCTCACAGCTTTTCTTTGGGGTCTGTATCTTTTCCTTTCTCTGCCATTTCCCTCTCTTGGCCATGATTCTCCCCACTGACACAGGGCTGGTCTCTAGCCCCCTCCCTCTGAACTCCACCCATTCTCAGCCCCCAGACTATTTTTTCAGAAGCCTGGGATCCTCTTTGTGATAATTCTCCCTGCCCCGCCTTTAGTCACTCTTTCCTTCTCTCTCTATCAAAATGTGAAAGGATCAGGAGGCCCAGATCAGGGCAGTTGTGGGGTAGGGGGGGTTCCATTTGTACATTCTGCTAGAGAGCTCTGCTGTCCTTGGGAGAAGGTGCCTGGGGCTAACCACAGTGCACTTTCTGGAGGCACGGGCCCCCCAGGCTGAGGTAGTGAAGATGGCAGCAAAGACCCTGGCCACTGGCACCGATAATGTCCCACATAGCAGGTCCTGCCCGCTCCTCTCTCTTGCATCTTCACCCGCTCAGATTTAACCTCTCCCTTCCCTCTGCCTCAGAGACTTCTGTTGCATATTTTATGTTTTTCAGAATGCCTAGTGCTATTTTAATAAACATTTAATTATGTTTCCATACTATATTAAATACTTTGCCTGAAATTGGGATGTGACTCTCAACGCCTTATGTTATTTCTATGTCTGCAAATGAAGTTTTTGACAAAGAAATATGTTGGTAAAGTATAGTATCTCCATCAATAGAAGCAGTTAATACTGACTCAGTTGTCATTAAGGAATATTTAAATTTTCTTTTTGACAAAGTAGTGATTTATTAATAGTGATTAGAGAAGATAAATAGTAACGCATCAACAATTGTTAATTTCTTATTTATCACATCTACATTAAAATAACAATGAGGGAAATAAATATAGAAAGATTTCACTTATAATTCTCCCACTCCATATAATTACTACTTTTATCCTCTTGTGTTCTCTTCTAGGCCTAGGCCATGTGTTTGTGAAGCTGCCAAATGGGGTTCCTATTGCAGTTCTGTGGTAGAGGAATTCTTGTGAAAAACTGTGTTCCATTTGAGGGCTGTACTTCAAACTAGCTCTAGTAGTACCCACATTCTAATTTGCTGTATTAGCCAGCTGTAGTCTGTTATATAGAACTCTGGCTGCACCATTATGGTATTGAGATGCATCTTTGGTGTTTTTTTTTGGTGGTGGCAGTGGAGCTATGACTTTACCACAAGTACGTGGAAGAATAGTTGCATGACACTAGGTTTTCATTGTATGTTTCATTGTATATATTGAGTTTGTGGGTATTAATAGGCCTTTACACGTAAGAGTTGAATTCCCTCTTTATCTTGGATTCCTGTGTACTGTTTACATCATGAAAAGTTCTCAGCTCAAGATAGGCAGTGGATAGGGCCTAAAGTAATAATCTACCTACCTTATCCTTCAAAAGGGACAGCAGCATGTATTCCCAAACTTCAGTGGAGAAACAACTCCCTCTGGCCTCTCCCTTTTCCTAGTTTTCTTTCTGAAATTGTGGATTTCTTATCTTAGTATTTATAAAACTTGCCTGCTTATAAAAATCATCTGAAGTGCTGGTGAAAAACACAATTTTCTGGATCCTTTCCAGCCTATTGAATCAGAATTCTGAGGAACTGCTTGCACCCTGGATAATTTTTACAATCCAGGCAGATTTGGGAAACAATAGTTTATTTGAAGCAAATTCATAGCTGCTGGCCCACACATTTACTTAGCCCAAGTTTGAAGGGAGTTGGACAGTAATTCCATCCTCAGGAGAATAGCAGCTGGGCAGGTCCTGTCCTTATTCTATTCCAAATATGGATGTGGTCATGGCTGTATGAATTGTAGCACAGGAGGTCAGACCAATGTGGGAAGATCATCTTCCCCACCCACCGCCATCATACAGAAGACTGCCACAGCCTTCACTTTGCCTCAGTGAAGAGGGAGAAATGTATAGATGAGGTTATTTTCTCTGTGTCACTTGCAACTTCAGAGTTCCATTTCTCAGTGAAATCATAGTTATGTACATGGTGGGATGTGTGTACATTTAGAATTTTTACTTATGCTTTCTTCATGTGGTTATTGGGTCATTTAAAATTCAGTTTATGCACAGAAAAATTGCTCCCTCGTTAAGCCCAGTGGAACTAATTTGAGAGATAAGCAGAGTTTATGCAATTCTAGGTCATTGACCAGGTCTGAAGTAGGCTTGTCCCAAAGTTGGGAAATATTGGGGCTTTTTGAGTTTGAACTCACTTGCTGGGTTCCTCTCCTCACCCTGGGGCATCAGGGCTCTCCTGCTGTCCTCCAGCTGCCCCTTCCTTCTATGGCTGTGCCCCATGCTCCAAAATCACCCTTCCCTCCCTTTTACGTTCTCCTGAGTCAAAAGGTAAAATAGAACGTGAACAATAAAGTGTAACCCACTAACTCTCATCCTCTAGATTTGGTGATTTCAGCCAGCTGCTAGAAAGAAAAGAATGGATGAAATGAACACATGCCATAGTAGGAATGACTGATTGATGACTTAATGCATTAACAAACTGCCCCACATTGAGAATAGACTGCTGGTTGCCAGGGGGGAGGCGCATGGAAGAGGGTTGGACTGGGAGTTTGGGATTAGCAGATACAAACTGGTATATAGAGAATGGATAAGCAACAAGGTTCTACTGTATAGCACAGGGAACTATAGTCAATACCCTGTGATAAGCCATAATGGAAAAGAATATGAAAAAGAATGTATATTTATGTAAAACTGAGTCACTTTGCTGTATAGCAGTAATTAACATAGCATTGTAATTTAACTGTACTTCAATAAAAAATAAATTTAAAAGAAAAACTGTCCCAAGGACACTGGCATTCTGAGACAATGCGTGTTAAACTAAAGGAGTAAGTCTCAAATACAGGCTATCAGGCAGCTTCAAAGGAGAGTGAGAGGAAATTTGGGACAGAGGGACCTTTAAATCACACCACAAGGGCCATAGTTCACTCTGCTACCTGAGGTCAGCCGTTGTTCTTGGAAACATGGTGATACGGTGTTCAGCCAAGAAGGCCAGGGAAACACGCTTGGGTCTGGTTAAAGGGCAAGTCTAGACCTTTCTCCCCACCTTCTTGATCTCTCTCATCTCTAGCAGGGCATTGCATGGGTGCATTCTCTGCAGGGTGGGTTGTTACAGGGAGCAGATAGTTCCACAGAGCCCGGAACTATGCAAATCCACACTCAGGTCCTCACATTTTTGATATTTAAGGCTGTTGACTTGTGGACTAAACGATTGTCAGTTAGAGCCCTTTCACGTAGATAGAATCAAGAATCTTTGGCACAGGCTCTTATCACTCTGTGTAAAGGTGAAAAATTGATTGGAAGAAAACGTGGTACTTGATTCTTCTACCTCGTGTCAGTTGAAAGTTTAGTCTCCATGTCTTCCTGTGTCACTGAAATAATAAATTCAAATGCAACCAGGAAGGCTTTTTTTCTTCACTAAAAAGTTCTGCATTAGGAAATGAAAACATTTGATGAAGTAAATGCAGTGTGAATAATAGAGCAAACACATTGTATCCCCCTCCCCTAAGCCTAGATACAAAGCTCATTCATCAGGCTGTGTGTTGCAGCATTTTATGCTGTCCTTGGGTCCTTAGGTATCATGACTGCTTGGTGATTTTCAGAGATGGGGCAGACCTACAGAGACAAGACTGGATGTGGCTCTATTGAGTTTCATTTTTCATCCCACCCTCACCCATTTAATGCTTTTCATATTAAATAAAAATCTGAAATGTGGGTAACAGCACTTTGATGGGCCTGGTTTCCATCTACAAGGTGTACTGAATGATACTGAAGAAATTTTTTGGCTCAATACCAATGATTAAATATTCCAAGAGACCTATTTCCCTGATTGCCTTTGTATTTCATTTAGTGTTTTGAGTGACTTTGAGCTACAATAAGTGTTTCAATTACTTATTCTTCAACTGCACTGAAAGAAGCAAGCAAAAATATTTTATTATGAAAGAGTGAAGTTTATCAGTAATAAGTGACAATTCCTGGGTGCCAGGCTCTGTTCTAAGGGTTTTTTTATGTATCGTGTATTATTCTCACAATAACCTCATGAATGGTCGCCATTTTTGCTGCTCTTTTTAGGTAGGGAAACTGAAGCACAGGGATTTTGGATGACCTCAACAACGTCTACCCTGGCTAGTGTTGCTGCTGGGCTGTGGACCTGGCAGCACGAGTCCACAGTTTTCATGCTTAGCCAGAGAGCCATACTGCCTCCGCAGCAACAGCAATGAAAAAAACTAGAAGAACACACTGAAACCTGGCAGGACAAGTCCCCTCTAGGATTATGAGAAAAGGGCTGTGACTTCTGTTTATGCTGATAATGTATTCATGTGTTAATGTACTTGAAACTTGTAAAGTTAAAATTGTCAAAGTCCTAAGTCAGATTATTAATTCCCATAAGTTTGTTGCAACTTTAAAAATTGTCAGACTCTTAAAGCTGGTAAAGAATTTAGGGATTGTGTTAAAGAGATGGTTAAACACAATTCCCTTGTTTTTCAGATGAGGAAGCTGAGGTTATATGACTTGCTGAAGCGCATAGAACTAGTTAGTGACAGAGCGGGTCTGCTGATTTGGTGTGCTTTCTACTGCATTTTTTAAAAATTATTTATTTATTTATTTTTGGCTGCATTGGGTCTTCCTTGCTGCGCGCTGGCTCTCTCTAGTTGTGGCGAGTGGGGGCTACTCTTCGCTGCAGTGCGTGGGCGCCTCATTGCGGTGGCTTCTCTTGTTGTGGAACACAGGCTCTAAGCGCACGGGCTTCAGTAGTTGTGGTGCGTGGGCTCAGTATTTGTGGCTCACAGACTTTGTTGCTCCGCGGCATGTGGGATCTTCCCAGACTAGGACTCGAATCCGTGTCCCCTGCATTGGTAGGCAGATTCTTAACCACTGCGCCACTGGGGAAGTCCCTCTATTGCATTTTTGAGACGTACCTTACATGGAGTAATTTACAGGTCTTAAGTTAATAGTCTGAGAATTTCATCAAATGCATGTACCCATGTAACCAGTTTCAAAGCCATATAGATCATTTAGATCCTGTGATATAGATCATTTCCATCACTCCTGAACATTCCTTTGTGCTAGGCAACTCTTTGAAAACTTTACCCTTGTTTTTTAGTGTGTATTAGTAAGAATCAGTTACTTACATTTTATAGGTAGCCATACATTTTACATTTCTCAGCAAAGATACACCTTAGTGTGTGTGTGTGTGTGCATACCTCCTTAAAGACAGAAATAAGGTTTTCACAAAGTACCATGCTCTTCTTATCCTTTTACAGACCAGATCCTAACTGATGAAATTGCTATTTGGTGTTCCTTGTTTACAGTCATCGCTGAAGTTGGTCTTTAGCCTGACATAATAATTATCATTACATACAAGATTATCCTTCAGTTGTTTGATGCTCAAGCTCCCCAGGCACATTTAGAGTCAAAGTACATGTTGTTGTTGTTGTTGTTTTTTTAACTAAGCAGTTTCTATATTAAAATCTTGGAAGTTTTGTAAGAATAAGACATATTGACTAAAACCAGTGCATCTGAGCATGAGCAAGTTTGGTCTGCTGTGCTTTGTGTTAACTAGAAGATCTTTCCAGCTGAGTTGGTGGTAAATCAACACAGTGATAGTCTGTCAACTTGGCTCCTTGAGCATCCTTTTCTTTCTCTTTTTGTTTGGTCTTCAGGCTTGGTGAATGGTGTGTGTGACAGAGAGAGCTGTTGTCTGGCAATGGTACCAGTGTGTTGATGAGTAATTTTCAGGACTGCCTCTATATTCAAAAGTATGGAAAATGTTCTCTGGTATGAGTGGATCTCAGTCCGTTTAAGTTTGACATCTAAAATGGTATGGTCTTCTTTTTGATCTTGTTCTACAGAATTATTCTAAAATCCCTAGAAATATTCCCAAAGGAAATCATTTTTATAGCTCTGTTCATAGCAGTGATACTGTAATTGAGAAAATTGGAGATAACAGAAATGTTCATTAGAAGAATGATTATATCATAGTGAATATATAGTTACTAAAAATAATTGACGTGTAACCAAGTTGATACATGGAAATATTTAAATAAGACAATATTAAGAGAAATAGAAGATCCTAAAGTTTCAAGTAGTATAAATAGTAATTTATACTTTTGAAAAAGCTTATATCATAAAAGAAATTGGTTATGAAACTTTTATGCATGAAAATAATTTTGACTTTGTTTTATAGGGTTTTTAAAAGAGTTTTTATTTTGAAATAATTTCAAACTACAGAAAAGTCTCAAGAATGATACCAAGAACTCCCCTGACCCTATATCCTTTACTCGTAGTCACGGATTTTTAACATTTTGCTACATTTGTTTTATTACTCGCTTTCTCTCTTTCTGTATATATGTACATATTTTTTTCTGAGTCATTTGAGGATAGGTGGCATACATCATCCCCATTTACTCCCTTAATCTTCAGTGCATTTTTCCTAAAAACATGGATGTTCTCTTATGTTCCTACAGTACAGTTATTAAATTCAGGAAATTTAACATGGATATAATACTTTAAACAATGTACAGTATGTAGTTCAATTGTCCATTGTCCCAGCATTGTCCTTGTCTAGCATTTCCCCCCTCCAGTTCAGGATCATGTACTGTATTTAGTCATTTTGTCTCTTTAGTTTCCTTTAACCTGGAAGAATTCCTCACCTTTCTTTGTCTTTTTTTTTTTTGCGGTACGGGGGCCTCTCATTGCTGTGGCCTCTCCCGTTGCGGAGCACAGGCTCCGGACGCGCAGGCTCAGCAGCCACGGCCCACGGGCCCAGCCGCTCCGCGGCACGTGGGATCTTCCCGGACCGGGGCACGAACCCGTGTCCCCTGCATCGGCAGGTGGACTCTCAACCACTGCGCCACCAGGGAAGCCCCCTTTCTTTGTCTTTTATGACATTGACATATTTGAAGAACATGGACCAGTTATTTTATATTAATATTCCTCAGTTTGGATTTGTGTGATGTTTCTTCAAGATTAGATTCAGATTTCTTCATGAGGAAATTAGATGTCTGACTAGAAAACTACGAAAGAAATGTTGTGTCCTTCTTGGCGTATGGCACCTGGAGTCACGTGATATCTATCTGCTCCTCTTTGGGCATGTTAATATTGATCATTTGATTAAAGTGTTATATGATTTCTCCACAGTATAGTTGTGATTTTCCCCCTTACAGCTGATAAGCATTCTGAGGGCAGATTTGTTAAGAGCACATAAATATGCTCCTGGTCCTACTCTTCCCTCTAGGCTTAGCATCTATCTTGGTGCCTTTATAAAGCCACATTTCCGAAGACTCACATATACCCTAGGTAAAGAGGAAAGCTTGAATGATTTTGCTGAGGTTGTATATTTGCCTGTAATAACCGCATTCAAACCTGTCTAGTTTGTACCACAATTTAAGCATAGCTCAAAATGCTGTCTACTTCCCTATTTGTAACTAGATTTATTGTCTTCCTCTTTGACCTCCAGGAGCACTTTGTACTTTTCTTGGGGGACATATTAACTTCTACTTTGTGCTTGTAACTAATGGTATACTTCCTTTATCCCAGTTACCAGACAGCAAGTGCCTTGAGGGCATGGACTGTGTCCTAATTGTTTCTGCAAATTTTGCTGGACTCAGAAAAGGCAATCAATGGGAGACATGTGACCAGTGTTTATTCATGAAATGTGTATTTACTCCTACTACCTACTGCTTCTCATGTGCTAGTTGAATACCCAATTGCATATTTTTCAGAAACTCAATTTCATCTGTTTAACATCTCTACACCTCCTGTTTAACATGGTGCTATTTTGCCCCTGAAGGTGGAATGGAAACCCTTCAGTGTCGGTCATTTCTGTATGCTTAGCTCAGGTGTTAAGAAAAGTGTTGTTGAGTGAATGAGTTGCTTCCATACTGTGAGGATTTGTTTCATGTTTCCATCTAAATCTCTTACTAGGGCACTGGGCCAGCTTCTCATGGCTTTGATAAGAAGATATGATGAGGTCTGCTCTTCCTCTAGGGTATTCTTCTAACACTCGTTAAGAATAACTCTGTGAGAGAGTGGCATGGACATATATACACTACCAAACGTAGGGTGGATAGCTAGTGGGAAGCAGCCGCATGGCACAGGGAGATCAGCTGGGTGCTTTGTGACCACCTAGAGGGGTGGGATAGGGAGGGTGGGAGGGAGGGAGATGCAAGAGGGAGGAGATATGGGAACATGTGTATATGTATAACTGATTCACTTTGTTATAAAGCAGAAAGTAACACACCGTTGTAAAGCAATGATACTCCAATAAAGATGTTAAAAAAGAAAAAAGAATAACTCTGTATGTGTATAGGTAGGAGAGCAGATCCCTACCTCAGGACTCCTCTGTGTATAGGCTTTAGAAACTGAGAGTATAACCTGCCAAAATCACAGGAGTTGGGAGCCAAGGTTATTTATTAATTTGTTCAGATAGTTTTAATTTGTTCTGCCAAGATATGTAAGAACAAACATTAATTTAGTTTGTAAGTTTAATGAATGATTAGAAGAACCAAAATTCTAAGTAGGTCAATCAAATCTTATGGTACTGATGCTGAGCAGGGCCCTGTGGGGTTCCCAGGCACGGAGGCTTTTTTAATCTCCCATTTCTTGTAGGCAAGACTCCAGCCTCCATGACCTTCCCTGAGTTCCAAAGGGCAGATTCAAGAACAGTTGCTAATCAAGGGAGGAGCAGCCAGGAAACCACCTGAGGCAAGATTAAAGGGACCAGCGAAGCTCCACCTGAGGCGCTGCACGCACTGTACTGTTGTCAGCAGCCCCACCCTTTTGAAACCCTGCAGAAGAAAGAAGAATGCCAGACTGTTACTGCCTTGATCCTTATTGCATATCCCTGACCACTATAAGACCCGCCTATAAGACCTCTCCCTATTCCCCAGGGAGTGGGCACAGTTCTTGTGGTGCTAGCCTGCTGTGTTCCCCTCTTTGCCTGGCAAAGATTAAAGCCACCCTTTCTTTCTCCTCCAAAACTCTGTCTCCGTATCTCATTTTGGCATCGGGGTACAGGGAGCCAATATTTTGGCAGCAGTACAACTAACTTGCAATTATACTGGGAAAAGTTGTCCAGACATATGACACTAGACTGCTTGTTACTTTATATAGAAAATGTATAAAATACGTAAAATCCATCTTTTCTGAAGTGTATTTTTTTATGTTAAGTTTTTGAAATGGATGAAGCCATATCTTTCTTCATAGTGAGGTTTTCCTTTAGAATATGAACTGGTCTATTATTTTAAAGATAATTTTAAAATTTTTAATAGTTTTAGATTTCTAGAAGAGTTGCACAGATAGTACAGAAACTCCCATATACACCTCACCCAGTATTGATGCTGAAAGCTCAACCTCTCTGTACACCGGTGCTGAATCAAATCTGGGAGATGGAGTTTTGGGTGAAGTAGAAAATGATAGCTTTATTACTTTGCCAGGCAAATGGGGACACAGCAGCCTTCTGCCTCGAAAAACTGTGTGTCCCCACTTGGAGAAGATAGTGAGAAGTTTTATAGTAATTGTTCAAAGAGGACATGATCAGCTCATGGACATTCTTCTGATGGGTGGTGGTGAGGTAAGTAGGAATCAACAGCATCAACCTTCAGGTCCAACTTGTCGGGGGTCTACATGCTTGTGTGCAGCATACTACCTTCAGGTCCAACTGGTTGGGGGTCTACATGCTTGTGTGCAGCATACTACCATCGTTCATCGCTAACTTCTCCCACCTGGAGGGGGTTTCAGTATCTGCAAAACAGCTCAAAGATATTGTTGCGTGTATCCGTTGATGGGGAAACAGGACCTTGCCCCAAGGCTGCTCTTGACTGTTTGTTTCTCCCTGGTCTGGCATCGCCTCCCTTCCCTAATTAACAACTGCTTGGATCTGCCCATTGGAATTCAGGGAAAGTCATGGGGGCTGAATGAAGGCTGTTTCCGTAATCACAGAAAGGCTTTGTGTCCAGGAGCCCCACAGGGCCCTGCTTGGTATCAGTATCCTCTGCTGTTAACATCTCATTTCACTATGTACATTTGTCACAAGTTAGAAATAAACGTTGGTACATTATTATTAACTAAGCGTAATACTTCATTCAGATTTTACCAATTTTTTTCTCTAATGTCCTTTTCTTTGTTCTGGGATCCCACCTAGGATATCACATTATGTTTAGTTAATATGTCTCCCTAGTCTCCTCTGGTCTGTGACAGTTTCCCAGACTTTTCTTGTCTTTAATGGCCTTGACAGTTTTAGAAGTGCTAGTCAGGTTTGTTTTTGTAGAATGTCCCTCAGTTTGGATTTCTTCAATATGTTTCTCATGGTTAGACAAGGGTTTTGGGGGAGAAGACCATGTAGGTGTAGTGCCATTTTTATTACATCATATCAAGGTTACATAATATCAGCATGACTCATCATGTTGCTGTTAACGTTGCCAAGGTGGTCAGGTTTCTCTACTGCAAAGTTACTTTTTCCTCCTTTTCCATACCCTACTTTTTGGAAGCCAGTCACTATGGCCAACCTACTCTCAAGGGAGTAATGGGGTTGAAAATTAAGTTTCACCTCTTGGAGGGGGCAGTGTCATCATGAATTCTTCTGTAAAGAGGATTTGTCTCTTCTTTTTTTTTTTTTCTTTTGGCTGCACCGCACAGCATGTGGGATCTTAGTTCCGCAACCAGGGATCGAACCCGCACCCCCTGTCTCTTCTTATTTGTTCATTCAGTCATCTATTTATATCAGTATGAACCCATTTATATTTATTTTATACTTTGGGTTATAATAAAATGCTTTGCCATTTATTTTGTTGGTCCACCTGTTCTCGATTTGGCCATTGGGAACTCTTTCAGCTGATTGCTGTGTCTCTTTGATATGTGCCCATCATTTTTGGTTTTTGAGCACTTCCTTGCTTTCTAGTACTACAAGATGCTCCAGGCTATCTTGTATATTGTCTGCTCCAGCCTTAGAATCAGCCATTTCTCCAAGGAGCCATGGTTCATTTTGTAGGAGAATGGTATTAGAAATCAAGATCTGGTCCATTTTTGGATAATATAATAGTGAATTTTGGAAAGGAAAGACATGTGAAGAGGTAGAGAACATAGGCTTTGGTAACAACTTTGAATGATTTTGAATCATAACTCTGCCGTGAATAGGTTGATCAGCCATCCCAGTTTGCCTGAAACTGAGAGGTTTCCAGGGATGTGGGACTTCCAGTGAGAAAACAAAGATGAGTTGGCCACCCTAGTCGTGGAATTGGTTGTGTCTCTTGGTTGCAAGGGACAAAAACCCAAATATAGCTACCTCAGTTTTAAAAAGGGAATTTAATGACTCATTTAACTGGGAAATCTAAGGATGAATGGATTTCAGGAAGAGCTGAATCTAGGGATCAAATTATGTAATTAGGGCTCCCTCTGACTTCATGTTTCAGCTCCACTTCTCTCTGTGTGTTGGTTTTTTCTTAGACTTTCTGCATGTGGTGGGAAACGTGTGAGCTTTCTTTAATGGAGAAGAACAGCTGTCCTCATCCCCTAGGACAGGGATCAAAACTGAAATGCCTAGAGGGGTGAGGCATCTAGTGTAAATGAGTAGAACAGGCTGGGTGGAGAACAATAGTGAGAAGCTCTAGTTATAGAAACTGTACAGGAATGAAAGTTCACTATTGCCAGATACTTCAGTTTTTCAAAAGAAGCCAGAAATGATTTTTTTTCTGATTTTTAAATGTTGGCAACTAATTCAATTAAATAACAACAACAACAGCACTATTTATATCAAGAAAATATACTTGTGGGGCAAATACTTGTAGGCTACCAGTTTATAACCTCTGCCTTCAGGAGTTCAGGGCCACTTCCTGGCTGCCTGAGGACACACTTGGGCATATGCCTGTGGAAGGTGGTTCACTTCGTGTTCTCAGGATACATTTACTACTTTTGAAAATAGACCCCATTTAACTTAATAGTCACTAAATTCATCAAACACTTGCCATGTGCCAGACATTGTACTAAGCAATTTACACATCTCGTTTAATCCTTAAAATAACCTATGAAAGAGTTACTATTATTTTTATTATTATTATTTGGCTGTGCCGCACAGCTTGTGGGATCTTAGTTCCCTGACCAGGGATGGAACCTGTGCCTTCAGCAGTGAAAGCAGGGAGTCCTAACCACTGGACCACCGGGGAATTCCCCAATAGTTACTATTATTACCATCATAGCCTTCCTACAGATGATGAAACTGGGAACAGAGAGGTTGTGTATTTTCCTTGACGTTCACAGATGGAGGTGCCAAGGCAGGATTTAGATCCCTGCTAGATGTGACTCTAGTGCTCAGATTCTTTGCTCCTTTGCTGTATTGTTTCAGGTGGCTGCAGAGAAGAGGCATCTTATCCCTCAGGGGCAGAGAAGGTCTGGGATGGAAAAGAACCTTGGAGATTACCCAGTGTGTTAACCTCCTTGTTTTATAGATGGGGAAATTGAGGCCAAAAACAAGCAGTGACTTTGACAAGGTCTCATAGCCTATCAGTGGCTGAGCTGGGATAAGTCTAAAGCCCTTCTGATGCATCATGTAGCTTCTGGGATTTGCTAACCGCAAGGACTAAATCCATGGTGGGTTTTACAAAGCATTCTGAAGCCTTGATAGATTATCCCTGCTATTGCTGTTTCTGAATTGACACATTCTTCATCTCTCCATACATTAGGCTCTTCAGAGGGGGGAATATTTTCTTGTCTTTTTAACTGGGAAAGAAGATTAAAACAATTATTTTTCTCTAAGTTGATAATTTAACCTATAAGCTCAGCCATCACTATAATTTGAGTGCAAGGCCAGAGTGAGATGGGGAAGAAATCTCACAGCTGTGATAAATATCTGTCTTTTAAGGCCTTTCTGTCAATTCCTAAGAGATATGTCACCAAGAAGCCATGAAAGCTACATTTTGTCTACACAGAAAGGATCATAATATTCAGTTTCAAAAATACTAAATTCCAGTGTGTGATTTCTTAAAGATATATACATGTGAATTTAATAGATATTTAAAGACAGCCATTTCTTTTTTTTTTTTTAATTGGAGTATAGTTGATTTACAATGTTGTGTTAGTTTCAGGTGTAAAGCACAGTGATTCAGTTGTATGTGTGTGTGTATATATATATATATATATATACATATATATATATGTGTGTGTGTATATATATATATTCTTTTCCCTTATAGCTTATTACAAAACATTGAGTATAGTTCCCTGTGCTGTACAGAAGGTCCTTTTTGGTTATCTGTTTTCTATATTGGAGTATATAATACATGTTAATCCCAAACTCCCTCCCCCACCACCTTTCCCCTTTGGTAACCATAAGTTTTCTATGTCTGTGGGTCTATTTCTGTCTTGTATATAAGTTTGTATCTTTTTTTTTTTTTAGATTCCACATATAAGTGATATCATATGGTATTTGTTTTTCTCTGTCTGACTTACTTCACTTAGTATGATAATCACCAGGTCCATCCATGTTGCTGCAAATAGCATTATTTCATTCTTTTTTATGGCTAAGCTAGAATTTTGCTAGTTTTTTGGGGGATATAAAAATAAGGCATGATCCCTGTCTTCAAGGAGCTTATTACATAGTAGAAATGGAAAATATATAAGCCCTTAATTACAATAGAATAAAGTAAGAGTCACAAAAATAAAACCATGAGGAAGTACTGGAAAAAGAACCATCAAATCCAACTCAAAAGATCAGGGAAGACTTCCCAAAAGATCTGAGCCGCATTTTGAAGGCTGGTCAGATTTCAGCAGCTATAGTCAGGGATGAAAGCCCTATAGGCAAAAGGAAGCGCATGAGTAAAGACATAAAGGTGAGAAACATAGGGTGCATTAAGAAAATATTTAGTAACAAGTTTGGTCATATGTTCAAGGCTCTGTTTGCCAGGCTGATGAGTCTGCTCCACTTGGTAAGCATGAGGGATCTATTAGAGACTTTTGAACAGGGAAATGGGATGATCAGGAATTTTTATAGGAAAGTGGACTTTGTGAGATTGAAGTGGGAAGAATGAAGGTGAATAGACTACTAAAGAAGCTATTGTGGAGCTTTCAACAAGAGCCAGTACCGGTCTCATGAGAGGCTCGGCAGTGGGAATAGAAAGAACATTGAAGGACATTGTGGAAATAGTTTTTGGACTTGGTAGTAGGATGTGGGAAGGGGCTAAAAGAATTAAAGATGATTTCTGTGGTTTGAAGCCTCAATAACTGGGAGATTGGTAGCATTATTATAGAAATAGGGAAGAGAGGGAGAGGAACTGGTTTGGAATAGAAGATGGGGTAGTTTCAAATTGTTGAGATCGACGGGCCATCTGGCTATCAAGGGAGATATGTACATTTGCATCTGGAGTTCTGGTGTGAGTATAGTATACAGATTTAGGTCTGGGAGTCATTTACATGGGAAATAGAGAACACGTTAGCTGTTTATATTATACTATATGCCTGTTATTTTCTTTTTAAATTTTTCTTTTTTTTTATTGAAGTTACTCAATTTACAACATTCTGTTATTTTCAGGTATACAGCAAAGTGATTCAGTTATATATGTCTTTTTTCCCAGATTATTTTAATTTATTTATTTTATTTATTATTATTATAAGATATTGAATATTGCTCCTTGTGTTACACAGTAAATCTTCTTTCTTATTATTTTGTGTATAGTGGTTTGTATCTGTTAATCCCATACTCCTAATTTATCCTTCCCCATGCCCCTTTGGTAACCATAAAGTTGTTTTCTATTTCCGTAAGTCTGTTTCTATTTTGTATATGATTCATTTGCATTATTTTTTAGATTCCACATATAATTGATATCATATAATATTTATCTTTCTCTGTATGACTTACTTCACTTAGTATGATATTCTCTAGGTCTATCCTTGTTACTGCAGATGGCAATATTTCATTCTTTCTTATGGCTGAATAATACTCCATTGCATATATATACCACATCTTCTTAAACCAGTCATCTGTTGATGGGCATTTGGGTTGCTTCCATGTTTTGGCTATTGTAAATAGTGCTGCTGTGAACATTGGGGTGCAAGTAACTTTTCAAATTAGAGTTTTCATCTTTTCCAGATGTATGACCAGGAGTGGGATTGCTGGATCATATGGTAGCTCTGTCTTTAGTTTTTTAAGGAACCTCCATATTGTTTTCCATAATGGCTGCACCAATTTACATTCTCACAAACAGTGTAGGAGGCTTCCCTTTTCTCCACACCCTCTCTAGCATTTATTACTTATGGCAGTTAGGTTTTGAACCACTTTTGGGTACACAGAGAACTGTAATCTAACCAGCATTCCAATTAGGTGTGTGGGCTTCTCATTGTGAAGCCTTCTGTTTGTTTTGGAGCATGGGCTCTAGGTGCATAGGCTTAGGTAGTTGTGGCGCATGGGCTCAGTAGTTGTGACTCATGGGCTCTAGAGCACAGGCTCAGTAGTTGTGGTGCATGGGCTTAGTTGCTCTGCAGCATGTGGGATCTTCCCGGATCAGGGATAGAACCCGTGTCCCCTGCATTGGCAGGTGGATTCTTAACCACTGTGCCATGAGGGAAGCCCCTCATTGTGGTTTTGATTTACATTTCTCTAATAATTATCAATGTTGAACACATTTTCATGTGCCTGTTGGCCATCTGTATGTCTTCTTTGGAGAAATGTCTATTTAGGTCTTCTGCCCATTTTTTGATTGGGTTGTTTGTTTTTTGGATATTGAGTTGTATGAGCTGTTTGTATATTTTGGAAATTAAGGCGTTGCTGGTTGCATCATTTGGAAATATTTTCTCCCCTTCTGTAGGCTGTCCTTTCATTTTGCTGATGGTTTCCTTTGCTGTACAAAAGCCTTTAAGTTTGATTAGGTCTCTTTTGTTTATTTTTGCTTTCTTCTTTTTTTTTTTTTTTGCCTTGGGAGAAGAAAATATTGCTGCAATTTATGCCTGAAAATGTTTTTCCTGTGTTCTCTCTAGGAGTTTTATGGTGTCATGTCCTATATTTATGTCTTTAAACCATTTAGAGTTTATCTTTGTATATGGTATGAGGGAGTGTTCTAATTTCATTTGATTTACATGAGGCTGTCCTTCACAACACCACTTGCTGAAGAGACTGTCTTTTCTCCATTGTATATTCCTGCCTCCTTTGTTGTAGGTTAATTGAGTGTAGGTGTATGGGTTTATTTTTGGGCTCTCTATTTTGTTCCATTGATCTATATGTCTGTTTTTGTGCCAATACCACGCTGTTTTGATTACTGTAGCTTTGTAGTATTGTCTGAAGTCTAGGTGGGTTATGCTTCCAGCTTTGTTCTTTTTCCTCAAGATTACTTTGGCAATTCTGGGTCTTTTCTGTTTCCATATAACTTTTCAGATTATTTGTTCTAGTTCTGTGAAAAATGTCATGAATATTTTCATAGGGGTTGCATTAAATCTGTAGATTGCTTTGGGTAGTATGGCCATTTTAACAATATTAATACTTCTAATTCAAGAGCATGGGATATCTTTTCATTTCTTTGAATCATCTTCAATTTCCTTTATCAATATTTTATAGTTTTCAGTGTATAGGTCTTTCACCTCCTTAGTTAGGTTTATTCCTAGGGTTTTTTTTTTTTATGTGATTTGAAGCAGAAATTTTTTTACTTCCTCTTTCTGATATTTCATTGTTAGTGTAAATAAATGCAGCAGAATTCTGTATGCTAATCTTGTATCCTTATGCCTGTTATTTTCTAGCTCCTAGATAAGTTTTTTTGTATATTGTAACATTCAGTTCACATAACAACACCATGAAACTGAGATCCAGAGAGATTGATTGATTTGCTCATGTTCTCATCTCATCACTATTTCATTCATCTCATCACTATTGAAGACCTACTATGTGCCAGAACCTGTTCTAGAGAGAGGCAAAACTTGAAGTCTTACTGCATGAGGAAATGAAGGATAGATCAGATCCATATATGAAGAAATAGGGTGAAAATAACATGAAGATACATCTAGAGAAACACCAAGCTTTGCAGAGTTAGGGGAAGAGGAGAAGGGCCCAGAAGAAGACATATAAGGTGCAGGTAGAAGGAGGAAGGGAAGCAGGATAGCATCATGTCTCAGAAGAGGAGAGAGCTAGAACTAGAAGGAAGAGATATTTACCCAGCCAACAATGTCAGATGCTGTAGAATAAGCAAGGATATGAAAAATGAGCAAAAGTCTCTCAATTTGGTGATGAGTTGGTTAGATGAACTCCAGAAAAATGGGAAGAAAGCAGCACCAGCATAACAATGTGTACTGAAGCCAGATTTTATAGAATTAAGGAGTAAGTAGGTGAAGAAATGGAGGCAATAGACAGAGATAATTTGGTAAACAAGGGAAAAGAGAGATAGTGATTGACAAAGTGGGAAGGGTAGGAGACCAAAGGGCAGAGATTCTAGGGAGGTAGTGAATTATCTGACTGTTGGACAAGGCTGGATAGGAAAGCAAATCAAGCTGAACTGAAATAGATTATGGAATTTGGGGCCATTATGAAGATCAAAGGGCAGTGGATGAAAGAATAGGAAAGTTGGGGAGATGGCAGGTTATGGTCTTAAAGGGTGAATTAAATTTCAGTTTAAGAGCTTAGAAATGGGGTGGTACGAATGATAAAGAAAGCTAAGGTTTGGGACTTCCCTGCTGGTATAGTGGTTAAGAATCCTCCTGCCAAAGTAGGGGACATGGGTTCAATCCCTGGTCCAGGAAGATGCCACATGCTGTGGAGAAACTAAGCTCGTGCACCACAACTACTGAAGCCCACATGCCCTAGAGTCCACATGCTTCAACTACTGAGCCCACACACCGCAACTACTGAAGCCCACACGCTTTAGGGCCTGCGTGCCACAACTACTGAGCTCGCATGCTGCAACTACTGAAGCCCACATGCCTAGAACCTATGCTCCACAACTAGAGAAGCCACCGCAATGAGAAGCCCACGTACTGCACCACAATGAAGAGTAGCCTCCACTTGCCACAACTAGAGAAAGCCCACGCAGAGCAATGCAGACCCAATGCAGCCAAAAATAAATAAATAATTAATTTTTTAAAATAAAGGAAAGCTAAGGTTTGACTATGTTGAAAGGAGGGTGAGATGGAGTGAAGACAGAATTTGCTGGGATTATGGTGGAGGGAGGCCAGTGTCCTGACAGGGTCATCAACAGGTATGGATCTTCCCAAGTGCAAAGGAAGAGCCAAGGATGTTGATGGAGGACTGGGTATGAAAGAAGACGTGGATCCTGATTCTAATGCAATTGGGGAGGATCCTTTAGGTCTACAGTCAGCCATGAAGAGGGATGGCAGATAGTGGGGAAATCAAATAACCTTCACCTGAGGTTAGGAGAGATGATTAAGTAAAGATTTTGGAAAACAGGACAGTCAGTGTGAGAGGTGTGTGAAGAAAGCATAAAGAATGCTTATTCACATTGGAAGGGAGATCTATAGAAGACACATTAAAGAAGTAGATTAAGTGAAATAAGGTGGTTGATAGCTAGAGTACAATTGGATGGGGATGAAAATGCTGGCGGCTGGTAGAAAGGAGAGGAAAAGGGATGACAGAAACATTTGAGAGGAGGCTGGAGGGGATGGAGAGTTCTGAAAAAGCCTAATTGGAATTCTGGCTAGATTACAGTTCTCTGTGTACCCAAAAGTGGTTCGAAACCTAACTGCCATAAGTAAATATAGCTCAAGTGTGTCACACTATATAAATATTTTGGAATACAGAATGGAGCTGTTGTACAACAATGCCTGGAATGCTTACTTTGGATTGATTAATCAAGGAACAATCAGCCTGAAAAGGTTAGGAGAGTTCTCTCTCTCTCTCTTTTTAATGGAACAAATGGCAGCATACATCAGCATTGTTTTAAAACTTGTGGTAGCTACATAAATAATTCTGTGCTTGGAAGGACTAATTCTCACACTTTTGGGGGGGTAATTTTACTTTCTTTGAAATACTGTAGAATTTTAAACAAGTTCCCATTAAAAAAAAATTTTTTTTTGCCTGCACCGTGTAAAAAAAAATTTTTTTTTGCCTGCACCGTGTGCTTGAGGGATCTTAGTTCCCCAACCAGGGATTGAACTCAGGACCCAGGCAGTGAAAGCACCGAGTCCTAACCACTGGACCACCAGGGAATTCTCGTGTTCCCATTTTTTTTGGATAACTGCCATGCCAGCTTTAAAAAGTGCAAAATAGTTGTGTGTGTGTGTGTGTGTGTGTGTGTGTGTACGCGTGCGCGCGCTTTGTGTTTAATAAGAAAGCAACTTAGATTTGTGGGAAGAAGTCCACCCAACTTTAAAACTAACCCCCTTTCTTCTGAATTTCAGGACCCACACTGTGGTTATAAGTGGACAGAGTGGTGTTCACGGAGTTGATACAAACAACACAGGATCTGGCATCGGACATCCTGCACATAAAACCTTCCTTACCATATATTAATGGAGTGACTTGGGGAAGCTACTTAACTTCCTTCAGCTTCAGTTTCTTCATTTGTAAAATAGGAATGTAAAAAAAAAACATCTTCCCCAGAGACTGCACATGAAGATGAAGTGAGGTAAGGTTGAAATCATCAACCTTAAGGGTTGGGTGCTAGGATCTTACAGTTATGATGTTTCTCCTCACTGGGGAATTCAGATGTACATCAAAGTGTGAGAACTTATGGTCCAGGATATGTCTACTTTCTCATCTGAGTCTCTGGAATGTCCTATAGGTTCTATAACCAAGAATAAAGCCACAGTGCTTATTTAAAGGGAGAATAGGGGAAGTCTTTTGGGCCACTGAGGGGATCAAATCACTACAGGAATTTTAAGTGGCCTTAGGCGTGGCCCTTGAAACTGCTCCTGATTCCCTTCTTGAGCTGCCATAAGCCATTGACTGATCCTTCTTGAGAGACAATGACAGTGTCTCATCATAATAGTGAGATTAACCCTGATTTAAGAATCTTGTTTCCCTGGCAAGATCAGGGTTCATGTTCTATTTATAGCAGATCTCTGGACTAAAGCTCTCTGGCTTTGCTTCTGAACTGATTCTTTTACCCCAGGGATTTTAAGAACAGTTCTCATTCGGAGGTTAGGAAGACAATACCAGAGTGGCCGTCTAACTCCTCCTTTAGACCTTTCCTACTTCAAATCTACATTAGTCTGGAAGTTGTACTAATTTTTTGAATTTGGAAATTAGCTTTCATTTTGCTAATTAGATTTCTAAATAAGATTATCCTTTTCACAAGATTGTAAGACTGGATTAATCCAAAGAATACCTAGACATTTTTTTAGCCCTCAAAGGGTTACCCAAATCTTAACTTATCTCTTCTCCTCCCACCTCTCCTCTCCCCTCCCCTCCTCTCCTCTCCTCTCCTCTTTTTTCGGTTCTCTTCCTTTCCTTTCTCTTTCCTTCTCTTTGTTCATCTATTAGCTATCATCCATCTGTCTATCCACCTGTTAGTCTGCCTGTCCTTCCTATCTATCTATCTATCTATCATCTATCTGTCATGTGTCTTTGTCTACCTATGTTTTGTTTTGTTTTGATGGGAATGGGGACAAAGGTGATAAGGGAATAGTAGTTATCTGAAGTTTCAAATATCATTGGAGTTTTTTTGAAATGTTGCCTGAAGACAGTTCAATTATACCTATCTTGTATCATTTGTTAAAATAATGGTTAGGGAAGAAGAAAACTTTTCTGGAGTCCAAAGAGACAAAATTTGGGGTAATGGGACAAAATGGAGCAAAGGAAACTTGGTTAAAGGCTAGAATTCCTGGTGACAAGAAAACAGTTATAATCTCCTGTACCTCTTCAGAAGAAGAGAAACTAGTGGCTCTAGCTCCTCACCTGGCCTCATTACCCAGTTGCCATAAAACTTTCTGCCCTGAGATAGACTATGACCCTTCTGTTTGCACCTCCCATCTGGGGAAGCAACCAACAGCCCACTGGTGCTCAGGTTGTGACAACAGTGCAATGAAGGGAGATACCAGGGTTTGGAGGTCTCAACAGCAACTCGTACTCCCAGTGAAATAGCTCCTTCCCCAGCCAGCTCTGCCCATTAAACAGCCTATTGACTAAAATGACCTGTTCCCCAAGGAGACCCTCTTCAATTCCCCAGCCCCAAACACCCCTGATGAGATAGTAAACAGTGACCCCACACATCCCAGGTAAATACTCTGGATGACTCTGGTTACTCACCTTCCTCCAGCTTTTTGGGACTACTCCCAACACACCCCATATTTCAGTTACCAGCAACCTCCCAGGTCATCACCACATGTTACATATCTTGACACTGCTTTCTACCCCCCTAATCTGGCTCCATTTCCTATGCTTCCCCATAATTTTCAGATTTCTCCACTGTACTTTCTGGGATTTCTGGTTTGCCATCAGCAAACTCTCCTGTGTTCCAGACTCTTCTCTGAACATTTGCTTCATCTTCTTCTAACTGAAACCTGGCTGTCCCTCTCAAATGGAAGATGTCTTTTCTTTTACCTCTTATTTGTCTCAGGACTTGTAGGTAGAATAGTTGTCTTCTTCTTTCTTATTCATCCTGCCAAACTATCTATCCTTCTTTGGACTTTGAAAATCCCAAGTCCATTGAGCTCATGTCTTCAGACTTTACCACCTAATATCTCTCCTAAATCATCTTCCAGAATCTCTTTGCCATGTCCCATCATTCTTTGGTGATTTTATCATGCAGTTTACTGTCTTTGTTTATTCCTACAATCAACTTAACTATGTAGATGATCCACTCAGCACCTTGGTCTCTTAATTTTTTGAACTTCTCAACTCCAGTAGTCTCCTCCACCCCACTGCAGCTGGTCATTGCCATTTTCACGCCGTGGATATTATTGGTAGTTATTACCAATAGCCTCTCCTCCTTCAAAATCTCTGGACAGCAAATTTTGTCCCACTGTCTGATCACCACCTTTGGAGCATCAATCTCACTCCTACTAGTTCCCTTGGAACTATTCTTTGACACCATAGGGACATTCAATCCACTGACCCTATGCTTTTTATTTTTAAAATTTTTCTTCTCTTTCATATTATTATTTACCTTCTTGTTCAGCTAGTTTTTGTGATCTGGCATTTCCTATCACTAAAACTTCCTATCAGTGTTAGGGGAAACACTGACTGAAACCACCCTCCCTGCCCAGGCAACATAGTAACCACTTGCATGAGTTATCTTACACAGGAGGTCCTGGTAAGGAATGTGGAACTAACAAGCTACTACTAACTGGGAGAATTCAGGAAAGGTCAAAAGGAGAGAGGAGAATCCAGTCCATATATCCTGCCAACCTCCCAGAATCCTTCTCGCTGGACTCCATCTTGGTTGAGTGATGTGCGCGCAACCAGGAAGGGCCCTGAGTAAGAATGATTGGCCAGAGACAACCCAGAAACTAGCCCCATTCCCATAACACCCGAGACTGTGAGCCACATGGAAGAGCAGTCCTCTGGGGTTCCCTAACCCCCCTGCTCTCCACCTGGGTGCCCCTTCCCAATAAAGTCTCTTGCTTTGTCAGCACGTGTGTCTCAGACAGTTCATTTCTGAGTGTTAGACAGGAGCCCACTCTCAGTCCCTGGAAGGGGTCCCCTTCCTGCAACAAATAGCTACTCTGGTGAGCCCTCTTCTTTGCTACAACTGACATCCTGACCACTTGGGGTACTCGGAGACCAGCTTGCCCGCCGACAGATAAGACCCAGCGGCTGCAACTGGGACCTTTTTGTCCCTGGTCTCCTTCTGACATGGACGACTGGCCAGAATGCCCCTACTGGGTAAGGAACAAGAGACTTTTTTGACCTCTTTTCCCTTCCCTCTTTTCAACACCTCCTATCTTACCCTTTTTATTTCTCTTCTGGTCCTGGACACAAGAGTCTGGTTGCAGGGCCTCAGCCTGATCCGAAGGTTGGAGCCTGATCACCTCCGGTAAGCAGAGAACTCGAATTCTGGTTCTGGTCTGTGCATCTGCAGGTGGCAGGAGATGTCTGTAAGGCTACCCCCTTGTTCCCCCGCTCCCCTCATCTTTCAATCTGGCCTCCTTTCCTCCCTTTGAAATCTTTGAAGACCTGAGATATTTCCGTTTACTCTGTTAGTACTTGGATCTGAAGTTCTGTGTCTCTGTAGGAGGTTTTCTGAGATACTGCAATCTTATATTTAAAGGAGTGTCTGATTAGGACAGCCAGGCCTGTGTGTGTTTTATACTTTGTATTCTGTGTTGTGATTTGTGATGGCCATTCTGCCTTGTGAAACGGGAAATTCAGGCTCTGTTAAGCTATGAGATCTCTGGTTATGTTTGTCTATATGTCTGTGTGCATTATATATATTATATATGTCCGTCCTTTTGGATGGTATTTTCAAAATTTGTCAATGAGCTCTACTTAATTGGCTTAGAGGAAGTTAAGTGCTTATATAAATTCTGGAAAATATAGAATATAACTGGCCAGAACTAATTTTAGGTTCATGTGAAGTGGGAAATATTCAGTATTAAATTAATATCTGGTATTAAACTTAGTTTAAGCTTGTTAATCTAATTAATAAGGCATGTCTTTAGAGTCATCAACATTAAGTATAATACCTTTATTGTACCTAGGTTTAATAGAAATTAAAGGCATCAATTACTAAACAGAGAAACTATAGGTATTTAAGACTATTAATGAATATGTTTGGTGCCACTCTGAGATGTTCTTTATAAGAAAACAAATGATTTTAGAAATCATCACTGGTATTTATGTTTACCAGTCTACAAAGTGCTAATGTAAAAGACAGTTCATAATTGCTTACTTCTTAGTTTTCACTAGAAATTAAGATTTGAGGACTCATTTGAACATGTAATTAGGGCTAATAAAAATAATAAAGGAAGCATTTCAGTATGCAGTAGGAAATGTGTTTTCAGTGAAGAAGGTATGAGGAATGGAATTACATTTTAATAAGGGAAAGTAATGAGTCTGTCATAGAGCTGGTTCTGGATGGAGAAGAAAATGGGGGATAGACAAATAAGGTTAAAGAAAGTGATGGAGGGTTTGTGGATGGCACGATTGACTAAGTTTAAAATAAATTTAATTGGGTAAGTGAATTTTAAAAGTAAGCTGATGTAAAACTTGAATTTGGCTTTTCTCTCTGTTAAGAGACAAGTCTTCTTAAAATGTTGAGCTCCCTTTGATAACAGATTTTAAGTTTCTTTACCTTTTAAGTGATCTGTTCTGTATTTGTCTTTGAAATCTTTTGTCACTTTGGCTAAGTGAATAACTGTTGTTTCACAGTGACTATGATTCTATCTGACTGAGAGTTCTAAACGCTTTTTGATATTTTTTTTATATATATATTTTTTGTGGTGCGTGGGCCTCTCACTGTTGTGGCCTCTCCCATTGCAGAGCACAGGCTCTGGATGCACAGGCTCAGCGGCCATGGCTCACGGGCCCAGCCGCTCAGCGGCATGTGGGATCTTCCTGGACCGGGGCACAAACCCGTGTCCCCTGCATTGGCAGGTGGACTCTCAAACACTGTGCCACCAAGTAAGTCCTTTGATATTTTTTTGATAAAACTTCCCAAATCAAATTGTAATGAAGTTTCATTGACCACTAGCTAACTTTGCAATGCTTCAAAGGGCTCCTGAAACATCCCAAAGAGAGATATTAAATTAATTAAGTTCATTTTGTATGTTAAATTACATGAGAAGTATTGTCAAATGAATAACAAATAGTCTTAGGTTATATTGTATGGTAAATGTTACTAATATAGATATTCTAGGAATTATATGGAGTTCCTAAAATTCTGTCATGTCCTGATAAAATGTTGTCAGTCATAATTCTAGTTATTGTCTGAAAGTGTTGTATGTCACAGCAGTAACCAGGTTACTTTGTTAATTGCATTGTAATCAGATTTTAAATATGCCTTCTTAAGTCTTTTGTCATTATAGACAGTTATGGTTTTATTCTGATGCCTTTGCAAAAGAAAAAAATGATTCCTCTTCAAGAAGATTTATAGAAAAGACTTTTGGATAAATACAAGTTTCAGACTTTCAGACCATTATGCTGAACTGGGTAAGAAATTGAAGAATTCTAATGAAAAACCTGATGGCTTCATAAAAAGTTAACAAAAGGACTGAGTGAACTGGTGAATACGGTTATAATTTTTATGGTTTCTATATGAAAATTTCCTGGTTTGAATCTGCGTTTTCCAGGTGTAAGAAAAACCTTCCCCTCAAACTAATTATGACATACAGAAATTTAGTAAATTATACATTTGTAAGCAGAATTGAAACATTTATGTTTTCTCTCTATCTGCTCCCTCCAGAGGTTGGAAACTCTTAGGTTCTCAACAGCTTTATCACGTAGATTAGGAAAGCTACCTCACTAACAGGTACAGGAATCTCAAGGTGTTTTGGGGACCTTGAAAAGGTAGGAATTCACCTAGATCTATTAGGCAAAATGTGTGATAAGCCCTTGGCATGACTTTCCTAGCCCTGATTTTTTAAAAGTTCAGTCTGAGACTCCTTATAAAAGTTTCACACACACGCAAAGTCTATATCATCAATTATAGTTATATAAATCATCAGGCCAATTTTATTGAGACCAGACTTATTTTGCAAACAGACTACTCTTAATTTGGTTATATTTGGTAAAATTGAGGGTAATTTTAGAGAGAAAAAGATTATGTTTCAGTGAATATTAAATTCCAGTTTTGTTAATGGGGGATCTGTATTTATTAAGACTTACCTCCCAGGTAGTTCCTTGCTGTCCTGTTATATAAATGTAAAGTTTAATTGAAGGACACTCTACGTTTGTTTCTGAAGTTTATCTCAGTAATCTATCTTTGAATGAAGATCGGATGCCCCAGGACCTGCAACCAGGAGATTATGCATGCTGGAACAGACATAATTTAAAGACTATCTCCAGCCTGGACAGAAGGACCCTTATCAGGTACTCTTAACTAGCTCATGCACAGTGAAACTGAAGGGAATTGCCTCCTGGGTTAATTTCCACTCACAAAGGGCCCCTGCACTGGACTGACCTATGGAGAGGGTGGCTGACCTCAAAATCACCTTAAAACAATGCTCAAACAAAAGAGAAACTACACTCATACCAGGATGAGAAGAAGACGACATCAGAAGTAGACAGCTTGCCCAAGATCCTGGACCTGACTCGTATGATCATTTATGTTTTCTTGACTTCTTGGACCCTTGCATATGAATCAAATGTTTTCCTATCATGAGCATGATCCTATGCTAGTTTTAAAAATCAGTCCAGTTGTTGGGTTTGTGACCAATTACCTGTGTCTGGTACTTCTGGATTACCTTGGTGGATTTCTCTACTCCAAGGCTCTTATTGGTTGGCTCTTAGGAAATTTATTCTAGAAGAGATAAATTGTAGTCCTATTTAGGCCACTATTAATATTACTAGGTGGGATCCCCTCACCTAGCTAATTAATGATCCTACTCTGACTCCGGCCATAAATTTTTCTTTATTGCTCAGGCTCAATCATAGCAACAAGCAAAATTTCAGCCAAGGAATAAGACCTCCCACAATTATGGGATGGATTTATGTAGTTAACACCAGGCCATGATAATTTAAGTTTAAAGGCTCCTCTATGTTGGGAACAATTAAATCATACTAAGGATAATCAGTCTAGTAACACTAGGAAACTGGGCTGGGTGCCTTATGGACAGTGCCAATATATAAGTTACCTTAAAGATAAGGATTGGTACAGAACAGACTAAGTCAGACAACCTGGGATATACTGGGCCACACCTAATGGAAGCTCGCTTAATTCTTACTTATGACTTCACTAATACTGCTAGCTATGTTATTTGTATTTCACCTGTTTTACAAAATTGTCGTTTCTTACATTTCCAAATGTGTGACTGAGCCTCTGATAAAATGATGATATATGGTTCCATGTAAGATCAATGATGCTAATAGTGTAACTCTAGATATGGGAAGAAGCAACAAGAGGGAATATTTTCCTGGACTGTAAGAGACTAGTAAGACAGTGGTCCAGAGACTTTTTGGCTACTCCTAAGGCCTAGTCCAGTAATAACGCATTGAGTAGCCTATCAGAAAACTCTTTGCCAGGCCTGGAAATGAGCAATCCTAGCACCATGGAATGATATGGTCATGAAATGTCCCCCAAATCATGGTCAAATTTATGGCCATGAAGGGGCCCTGTTGACTGGAAATTGGCACTTGCCACTGGCACTTGCTGTCTGCCTCTACAAAGATTAAATCATGAGCCACTGCAGCTGCTGACCTTCAACACCCCCTGAAAGGAGTTCAGAGTGGAGATCAGGAATGAGGCAGTCTGTGCTCCGGGAAAAACTGGCAGAACAGGCCTTCAGATAGTTAGATATTTTCAGGAGAAGATTTTTTGAGCCCAAATTCTTGCATCTTCTCATACCTAGAGAAACACTAACATCATTAATGGTGACGTCTGCTTTGGCTATTAAGGAGAATATTACAATTAAAAGTCAAAATGGAGTAGCTATGGTTTATACATCCAAGGAAATAACTAGAAGACACTGTGAGTGTGATTTCAGACAAGTCCTTGTATTGCTAAGAACTTGAGTTTTCTGAGCTGTGTCAGACTTGGATGCCACCACCCATTCTCAAAATAATGTCTGCTGGCAGCTGGTAACTGCAACCTTACTTTTTAAAGGTCTCCTCTTATAACTATTACATTTTTAGACAACGGAATTCCTTTAGATCATACATTAACAAAAAGAAAGACATGTATGATGACCAATAGCACCTGTTATCTATGTGTTAATACCACATTAAAAGTTAAAACCTACCTCAATAAAACTAGATAACTGGCTACCTGGCTACAAGTCTCCCCAAAGCACCAGGTCCAGACTGTGTTTCAGGCTTATTCTCCTGAAGAGAAATGGGGTTTATTTTGCCTATTAAAATGCTGTTGTCACTTCTCCAACTACTTCTAATTGGGTCTGTTACACCAAAATGGCAGACCAAGGGATTGAGATTTTAGTCATGTAAGCCTCAGATCCAGGACTTGGAGGTCAGAAATATTTCCAATTCAGTGTCGATTCTCCAAATTGAGGCAGGACTATGCCCTGTTGTAGCAGGAAGTGGCCAGCACTGTTGTTGCCCAGTTCCCTGAACTGAAACTGAGCAGGACTCTGGGGGGGCTCCAGAGTACAAATCTTTTCTGTGTCTCCTGTTTCATGTTTGTAGGACATAGGCTTCACTCAGCCTCCTTGACCTTCCCTGAGTTCCAAAGGGCAGATTCAAACAGTTGCCAATCAGGGAAGGGAGGGGATGCAAAAACAGGGGAGGAGCCATCAAGTGGTGGTACAGCCTTGGGGCAGGGTCCTGGTTCCACCTCAAGGAGTATGCATAACAATATCTTTGAGTTCTGCAGGAACTAAGGCCTCCACCCAGGTGGAGGATGTTAACTTCAGGCTGAGCACAAGATTCCTGGAGCACTGCCCCGTTACCTCACTACCAATCGATCAGAAGACAGTCACACACCCTGCAGCCCTCACCCCCAATTTTGCCTTCCTTTTCTGGGCACGGTGATGACCATCCTGTTAGACCTCCTATTTGGCCCTTGTCTGTTTCAGCTGCTTACAAGGTTCATCCCCGACAGGGTCCAACAGTTTCAGCTAAATTGTTGTTACTACAGGGGTGAATGCCAGTTTGGGGCACAGAATACTTCGATTTAGATCAGGTAGAGAGAGACTTCTACTGTACTAGGCAGGACTACGCCCACTCTCAGCAGGAAGTAGTTACAGAAGAAAGAGACCTCCACCCCAATTCCCAAGAAGTCTTGAGTATGAAGTCTCTGGGGTGGGGTGGGGGGGATTTGTTAGGGGAAACACTGACTGAAACTGCCTGCCCTGGCCAGGCAACACTGTAACCACTTGCATGAGTCATCTTAAACAGGAGGTCCTGCTAAGGAATGCAGAACTAACAAGCTACTACCAACGGGAAGAATTCAGGGAAGTTCAAAAGGAGAGAGGAGACTCCAGTCCATATGTCCTGCCAACCTCCCAGAATCCCTCTCACTGGAATCCATCTTGGCTGAGCAATGCGTGTGCCACCAGGAAGGACCCTGAGTCAGAATGATTGGCCAGAGACAACCCAGAAACTAACCCCATTCCCATAAAACCCGAGACTGTGAGCCGCGTGGCAGAGCAGTCCTCCTGGGTTCCCTTACCTTCCTGCTCTTCACCCAGGTGCCCCTTCCCAATTAAGTATCTTGCTTTGTCAGCGCGTGTGTCTCCTCAGGCAATTCATTCCTGAATGTTAGACAAAAGCCCACTCTCAAGCCCTGGAAGGGGTCCCTCTTCCTGAAACATACATGCATCTATACACTCCATATATTTTACTTTTCCTTCTGTTACGCTGGGAGTGGTGTTTCACTCCTAACATACAACACCTCCTTTGGTATCTTGGATAACATCCTGCTTGTTTACTTAAGGACTTCAATACTGGAGTTATATTCTCTCTCTTTCATTTTTGTTTTTCTTTTCATCATTTAATTATTCCTAACACAATACAAAGATGTATTATTATGGATCATCTTTAAAAATAAACCTCCCTTGGCCCTGCATACCCCTCTATGTTCCATTTCTTTCCCTTTCTTTACACAATCCTCAAACCATTTGTTTATACTGTCTCTACTTTCTCACTTCCCATTTTTCTTTTCATAAGCCCATTGCTTGGGTACTTTTTATACCCACCACTCTTCTGAAATTGGTCCTTTTAGTACCATCTAATCTACCAGCTATCAATCTAATGGTCAGTTTTCTATCATAATTTCATTCAACCTCTCACTAACATCTAACATAGTTGACCTCTCTTTCTTCCTCCTCCTCCTTCATCTTCTTTTCACATTTAATAATGTTTATTGTTTGCTTCACAAATGAAACATGGTAGTGAATAATTCTGAAGTGATGACTGTAAATAGGTAATGAAATCCTATTGACAACTCATTTTGACTCCTTCATAGATGCAGCTTTACCATTTTGAAATTTCTCAGAGATCTCTTGATAATTGAATATATGACATATTTTGAAGACTAACTGCTGTTTCTTGCTTGAGTAGATAAATATCTCCTTCCTTCTTGAAACTCTTTCTTCTCTAAGCTACCACATTTTTCTCTTTCTTCCTACCCCAAGGGTTGACCTTTTAGGACTTTTGCTGGTACTTGTTCTTTACTCAACCTCTATGTTGGAATACCCCAGAATTGGGAGCAGAGACTCTGGAATCAAATTGCTTGGGTTCAAATTCTGATTCTGTCACTTCCTATCTGTATGCAGGAATTTACTGCATCATTTCCTTCTTTGAAAAATGAGGGAAAATCATAGCACCTACTATTGTAAAGATTGAATGAGTTAGTATTTGTAGAATATCTTGAAAGGTGTCTGTTATATTAGTGCTATATATTACTGTGCTGTATTAATGGCAGTTGTTATTATTCCCATCACTCTTTTATTTGGTGCTGAGGTGACAGGGGACTTGCCTTTTGGGTCATGAAGCTGGAAATTGCTAATTAATAGCTGTTGGTGGCTCTTTTCTCTGCCATGTGGAGAAAGTCAACATGAGAAGAATGAGGCCAACACATAAAAGTAGCCAAGAAGAAGTGAGTGGTATAATAGTCAGCATTCTTGGTTGTGGACATCAAAATCAATTCCAGATAGTCCAGCTAAATTAAACAAAAATGAATTTATTAAAAAATATTAGGTAGCTTGAGGAATTTCCAGGATTACTGGAAAACAGGCTTGATATTTCATTGCCAAGTTCTTTGCAACCAGGAACAGTACAGCTGAGAACAATGCCTAACTTCATTGAAAAATTATTTTAGCAGAAGCAACATTCCTACTACATACTGCTACTTAACATGCCCCCAACCCTGAAACTGATGCCAAAATCTGTGCCATTGATGCCCCAGGAGAATAAGACAACTTGACCACTGATATTGGCAGAAAATCAATCATTTTCCCAGTGCAAGACCAGCACTGCAAGTCTTGTATGGTTGTATCTGGCAAAGCCTAGATCATATGATTTTGCTCTATCTGCAAAGGAGTCTGGTAAATGTAATTTTTTATATTCTACTTTTGGAAGGCAGGATTCACAATGTGGAAAACAATAAAAATATAAGAATAGTTTTGGGCAGCAAGAAGTGATATATTTCCAACATAGGTTTGTGTCATGGAGAGGAGGACCTGTTGACTTCATGTGAATCCCTGGATCCAGCTGCACCTAAGCCTACTCCTTGGACCTTCCTGTTTTATGAGAAGATGAGTTTTTTTCCTTTAGTTAAGATAATTAGAGCTTTTTGGTCAATTCTATTTAGTGTTTTTATAAGTATAACTTCTTCTTCCTCTGATTCAAGCTCCATTATTACAGTATCTTCTCAACTGGTGTTTTACTCTAGGCCTGCCCTCCCTCCCTTCTGTTCATTTTCTTCTCTGGAGTTGGATTATCTTTTATCAGTGTAAGTCTATTTTGTATCACTCTTCTGGTTAGAACTGGCTTTCCATTACTTTAGGATAATAACCATAGTCCTAGCACAGTGTACAGCTCTCTATAATCTGGGCCCTGCCTACTTTAGTTTACCTTTTTGCTGCTTTCTCTGGTCAAGTCTTGGTAGACTTCATTTCACTCTCTAAACATATCACCTTTCCTTTTCACTTTTATCTGTGCCTTCAGACAGACTGTTTCTTGTCCTCCTTACTGAGGACTTAAGCCAGGGATACAGCCTCTCAGATAGCCCTGAGTGACCGTTCCAAAGAGGTAAGAAAGGAACCAGGATATATAGGAGTTTTTGTAGAACAAACAAACAAAAAACCAGGCAGTTGAACATCAAAAGATTACTGCTAATTAAAGAAAAACCAGATATCTCTAGTTAATGAATTTAGTGCTTTTCTATGTATGGGAAGATGCAAGAGTCTGGGCTTATTGAAACGATTCCTTTGGTATGCACCTTAACTATCTCAGGCCACTATCCTGTTTATCTCAGTCCCGAGTTCCCCTCAGGGTGCACCCTTGGGGGTGGCTGCAGTGGCTGAAGCCTTGATGGCTGCAACACCCTTTGTTTACTGCAATGGTAGGCAACATTCTTTGTCCACAAGTCCTTGACCTGCTTCTCACTGGGGTTCTTGAGAGGATCAAATGATATGCTCTGTAGGGGGTCTTCTAGTGCAAAGGATCATTCAGCTACCTTTTGCATGTGTCACAGTGCTGGGCTCTTCCCTGAGGTGATGTCTTTGCTGCCCAAGGCAGAAGTGACTTAAACTCACCTCCCTCATCATGCCTCTCCTCCATTGTCAGATCTGTCCCACCTGATGTATCTCAGCTGCTGCCATTCTTTCTCCTTTCCTGGAGGCACTGGGGCTACATTGTGCTTTAAAAGGTTGGACCATAAAGCCTTTGTTAAGTTGCCCATATATCCTTTATATCTGTACTTATATCAGACTGTAAGCCCCTAGAGGAGCAGAGCCAAGTTAACTCACATTCACGGTTCTAAATTAAGTGCAGTGAGCAGATCGGGTTTATCCTCATGATGATGATGAAGAGAAGCTGGAAGATTTTTCTTCCATTATATCGAATGCAATACTGAATTTTATAGGCTCCCTCGTAGAATTGTCTGGACGGTCTCCTTTTTTTCACTTGAATACCTTATTCCCTGAAGTGAAATGCAGGATAAAGAAGTAAATGGTCTGAAAACAAATGTACTGTAATACATTCACTTTGGCTACAAAAATAAAGCAACCCAAACCTAGTTTTTCTTGCAGTCTTTAAATCCAGATGGTACTAAAATTTGACATTTCAATTCTGTTTGTGAAATTCATTTTGTTTTTAAATTGGGAAGAACCATAGAGCTAAAAATTATCTGAAGTACTAGGAAGGCCTGGTGAGACCTCTTTAAGAGTGTTATTAATAAGGACTTGGTATTTTAAAGTGAATTTAGAGGCACTGTAGATAGAGACTGCAAATAACTGTAATGGATATGAATAAGGACCCTGATATTGAGAAGTAATGTGCTACTCCATACCTAATATGAAAAAAGTAGAGGACTGGATTGGACAATGAAAGGAAAAGAGAAATCTGGACAAAAATAGAGACTGTTTTGGTAGCCAAATGTAGTTAATATTTTTAGAGTTCTAATGGTCTCATTCCAAAAGGTAAGTTATCATTCTCAACAAGTCTGAAATGTAGATCATGTGAGGTCTTTTTATAAATAAATATCTATACTATAAGAATACAGTTTAATCAATTAAACTCAAGATTTAGGGACCCAGAGTCCAGAGCATTCAAAACCAGGAAAAAAAAAAAAGTGGTCCCTTACAGAATACTCTATTGGCAAGGCTTATTTCTGACTGGGTCTGATCTAAATGTATTCCTGGAAGAAATCAAAGAAACCAATTAGCATCTGTATGTAATAAGCAGTGTATCAGTTAAGTTTCTTTTGGTTGAAAGTGAAGAAAGCTTAACCTAAAAGATTTTAATCAAAAGAGAATTTATTGGTTTTTGTAATTGGCATGTACAGTGGGGTGACTGGATTAACTGTTGCTTGACATGGATGCTCCAGAAATATCTCCAGGGCTGTGTCTTACCTCAGCTTCTCTGTCTTCCACATATAGGCCTCATTCTTAGACAGAATCATCTACTGGAGAGGAGAAGACCTATCATTCTCAACAGATGATCAAAGGCCCTGGGTCTGGTTCTCAATGCCTGAAGTAGGTAGGTCATGTGCTCATCCTTGAATCGCTCACTTTGCATGAGAGAATTAAATCTGCTGATTAATTTAGTTCAGTCATGCCTTTAGATTTAAGAGTGGGGACAAGTCATTCAAACTACATGGCCTGAAATTGGTGGGAAGGTAGTTCTTTTAAGGAGATTCATGATGAATATAGGGACCAACACAACAGATATCAGTTATAAGTAATATTTAATTAAAGTACTTGAAGTTTTAGTGGACTATTTCCCAATATTGACTGTTTACCGTGTGCTGGGACATGAAAAGATAAATAAGAAAGGTCTTCTGCTTCAGATTTCTTATGGGGAAACCTGGTAAAGCATCTAATTCTTAAAGCTGAGGCTGCTATGAGAACTTTATGTTTCCTGGATCTCATATATTTAGTTACAAGAGTCTGGGTACCTAGCTGCTTTTATTATTGTAGAAAGATATATTAATGAGCTACTTTCTCCTCACTTTTCTCCAGGGAAACACACATTCTCTGGAGATGGAGAGAATAAATTTTTTCATATTCTCTCTTCTCCCTTTTACTAACCACATTCTATGTATAGACTAAACGGAGAAAGAGTTATTTCTGGCATTGGGCTGAAGGAAATTCCTCTGTGTGTGTGTTGCTGCTGTATACATAAACTGTATATTTTTGTGTGCAATGACAGTTATAGTTTCCTCCACTGGCTCTGGTTCAAGTTCTTTTCTCTCTGATGATTTCTTCTCTGTTTTCTTCCCTGTCTCTTCTCCTCCTCCATAAATGCATAATGCATATGCGTGTGTGTTCATGTGTGTATACACAGTTGATATTGAAAATATTTAACAAATGATATGGCATATTCATCTACTAGTTAGAGTGGATGCCACCTATAAACAACCAGTACAATTGTAGTGGGACATAAAGGCTGTAAAGAGTCAGAAACCATGTCTTAGATGAAGAAGCAGAGATTCAGAGGTACAAAGAATAGGGTGAAGGAGCCAATCAAGATTTAGAGAAGGGCAGAACTAGATTGTTAGTGAGACTGAGAGGGAAGTGAAGAGAGTACTCAGTATCAGAGCTATCTCTAAGCTTGGGGGCTTTCCTTCCCCCTGAGGGCTGTCTATACCATGGTTTCTCTGAGATTCCTGTTTCCCTTATTGCTCCATTGATTCTTCCACTAAACCACCCTCCTCACGTTAAAATCTACCTTGAGGGACTCTGTTAGTATTATAGAAACTAAGGCTAGCTAACTAAAATGAATGGGATCATACTATATATAGTATTTTGTAAGTTGCTATAACAACTTTGTTTTTCTCTTATCAATAACAGACATCTTTCATGTCAACAGATACTAGAACAATGCCATTGCTTTTGTGGCATGTGGTATTTGTGTTAGACACCTCCAGCTCTCATATCTCACATCCTCTCAGCCCCAGTTTTACTTCAGCCATTGCACAGGTGTTACCTTACACATACCTCCTTTACCTGCACCATGTGTTTCTGTTTCTGCCCTGAGCTTCTCATACCCCATGTGGGAAATCTGCAGGGACCTATTTAGTACTTGAGCATGGGCAGACTTGAAGTGTGAGGATGTTAATCCTCATGGGAAAAGCTTCACCAATGGGGGATGAGAGCTGGTGGATAAATGTTCCCTGATTCTATCTCGTAGAAAAGCACAATCTTTGTGATACCTTAGAGGCCTCCAGTCAGATCAAGCTCCAGTTTCCTATGTTTTCTAGTTTGATAATACACCTTTATTCGGTTTTCCTTCTTCCTCGTTCAGTTCCTCTTGGTCCCTCACAACCTTTCTTTGGGTTCACTTCTCAAAATAAACTACCTGAATGCAAATCCTTTTGGCCTCTGCTTCTGGCCAGAATCCAGTCTGAGACAGTTTTGCTTTGCCTAGATTCATCCTTATTTATTAATTATTTCCTTAATAATGGACACTTAAATTATTTCCTTTTCTTCATTGTTATAAACAGTGTTGTGAGGAATATTCTTATCAATACATCTTTGCATACTTGATGCTTATTTTCTTAGAAAAAAATACTATAAGTGAAATTGCTGAGTCTATTACTGATCAACAGGCACATATATTTTAAAGGCTTTTGATACACACTGGAGCAAAAACGTTTGTATTTAACAGTTTCATATGTGTGTCAAAAAGATTTAGCCACTAACCTGAGGATATAATCTATCTGCAAAAATTCACCTAAATGACTGATTAGATGTTGAAGGCTGGCTGCCTTCCATAACTATAAGCTAGCATCTCAATTGTGACTAAGGTGGAGAGCCTTGCTTCACTTGGTCCAAAGAGAATTTACTGCCAAGTTCTCTGGGCCTAGCTTTGTCCATCACATTTTGGGTCTTTTTTAACACTCTGAAGTAAGAAGTGACAAGAGATTAAAAAGATTAAAATTTAATCAAGAGGCTCACTTTTAGTTATTATAAGATGATTATGCTAGTGATATTGCCGCTCAAGAAAGTTTTCAAAGACACAAAGACTGTTAATCTCTAATGCTTAAGCTTTTAAGTTTACTACAAGAAAGTTTTTCTTGAGAGGAAAAAAAAAGGACACAAACAATTTAGATATCTCTGTGTCAGTATTACTGAAAAAAGTCACAAGTAGCCCTAGGTCTCTCTTGAAGATGCTCTCAGAGTTGACCCAAGGTAGACCTCCTAAATTCTGTGTACTTGGCGAAGGTGTCTCTCACCTTCTGCTTTACAGCAGTGAAAATAAAGTAGAAGTTATCAAGTAAGCAAAGAAAATTGTGTAAGTTTTGATAGCATATCATATTAAATGCATTCTTATGATTGTATTACCTTGATTGCTTACATATACTTTAGAAATCATTATATTTTACAGGGCACATGGAGGTAACTTATAGTTGACAATAGACAGTGATTGTGGGTTCCATGAAGGGGTGCTCAGTAGGTTCTTGGTTAGAAGTATAGCTATTTCCATAAAAAAGAAAATCGTACTGATATTGTTTTGATTTACAGCACTTCTTCCACTATCTTGACCTGCAATAAAAATTTTGGGTATTAACTTGTTAGCCAAGAGTGAAAATATTTGTAATGACATTTTTCTATGGGAAAATTAGAATCTATTTACTTTATGTTGATTTAAAATAACTTTTCCATTAACTTAACCCATATAAATGAAAGAATTGCTTGTCTCACAAATCTTTTCTCTTTTTGTATAAATTTATAGGACATGTGGTAAAATATATTAGTACAGTTTAAAATTGCTTCTGGAAAGTATTCCTGTTGATTAAATTCGGACAGAAGAGGTGGAGCCAGAACTTAGAGGCTGACAGTTGGGAGTTTGAGGTAGGCTGTGTGGAACCATTTGAAGCTTTTGAGAATTGAACTAATCAGAATGAATAAGGATTTATTTATTTACTTATTTATTTATTATAGTTTATTTAAAAACTATAATCTAGTCAGGATGTACATTTTAGATTGAAAGAAAATTAGGAGATCAGTTCAAAAACTGGTTTAGATGATGAAAACCTGGGCTCAGTGTGCTGGCTGTAGAAACAAACATAAAGGGGGTAAAGGAATAAAAGAGACATCTGAAAGGATGCAGCATACTGAATAACAAGGGAGCTGGGAAATAAATGGTCAGAAGGACCATGACTTTGTGTTTGAGTGACTAAGGGCAAGGACTTTGGCTTTTCCACCACTATATATTCAGTGTGTAAATCAGTGCTTGGCATAGAGTAGATAAATATTTGCTAAGAGAGTGAAGGGCATTTATATCATCAAAAGTGAGATTAAATTACCCATATGACCTTCTCAAATTAATTCCTCACTTGATATTTGTGAATCACCCACCGGGGACTCAGGGCAAATATTTACCAACCATATAATGTGGGCTTTTTCTCCCACCAGCAGACCTGATTTGTCAGATTTGTTTTGTAGCATGTACATCATGTTAGCTTTCCATCTTCCTCTACGAGTGAATTTTAGTCTCTCCAAGGGATGATGCTTGTATGGCTCTTCCTTCATCTTTGGAGCAACAGAATGATTTGCTGGTAGACCTGTCTGCTTATTTACTTCCTCTATAAAGTTATGAAGAGAAACATGTTGCATTAGTACTTGCTTGCTTTGCATGGTGTATGGGAACTGGACGGAAAGGATTGACTTGCATGGAGGAAGCCTAAGAGGCCAGAGTTTATGACCGCAAAGTCCCTCATTAAACAAGGATTATGGAATGGAAGGATGATCTAGAAAGGTAAAGTCCCTGTCCTCAAGAAACTCAGGTAGAGGAGACCAAAATAGTATGGAGGAAAGAATCTAAACTGTAAGTAAAGAAGTCTCAAGTGACAAGGGTCTCAAAGACCCTTTCTTGGGTCTTATTTTCTTCATATGTTAAAAAAGAGTCTTGGGTTAGGTACTGTAAGATTTTTTCCTGCCCTAAGGTCTACTTTTTTTTTTCTGACCTTTGGTGCGTTGAAGAAAACATCATTTATTTTTCACCAAGGCTTCTGTTCAGCTTCCTTCTGAATACTTACCTGGTGTTCCATGTTCCCTTTAGCACTTGCTTTAAGCCCTTACCAACATTCTGACCGTGTCTCTTAGCTTTTTATCATGGCAGCAACTCCTCCTCATTTTGTTAGGACTTAATTACTTAGCCTATTTAAGTCAGATAACACAGCTGTTGTGTTTGGAGCAGCTAGTTTGATAAGGTTGTAAAAGGTACCCAGAAATTTATTAGGAGCTGCCTCAGACACAAGTGAGCTTGTCTGCCCTTAGCTAGTGTTTATAACCCACATATTTACATTCCCACTGCATTTTGCCCTGAACTACAATATTCCACTTAGGACTTGGTGGCTGTGATTGGCCCTTTCAACTCTAGTCCATCTCTTGGAAGCAACTTTTTACCTAATGCCACATGGACCCTGTCCTATCATACACATTAAAGAGTAAACAGGTGTCTTGTTAGGCAGCATCTCTTACTTGCTATAAGAGAAGGTCTGAGCTCTTTCTCATACTCTTGATTAAACAGATTTATTACCAGTTCATTGTCTATTCTGTTTTTAAAAGGCTACTACATCATTTTTCCTCTCTGAGAAAACTCCTAAATAATTATGCATAGTATTGTTGACCTCAGATTTCTACATATTTATTAAATTTGCAAGGTAGAGCTTAACAAGGATGGCATAGATTTACACAGACAGTGTCGTACAGTCATCCCTCAGTGTCTGTGGGGAATTGATTCCAGGACACCCACAGATACCAAAATCTGTGGATATTCAAGTCACTTACGTAAAATGGTGTAGTATTTGCATATAACTTAAACATATCCTCCTGTATATTTTAAATAATCTGGATTACTTATAACACCTAATACAATGTAAATGCTGTGTAAATACTTGCTTGTACACGGAAACTCAAGTTTTGCTTTTTAGAACTTTCTGGAATTTTTTGGGACTATTTTTGATATGTAGTTGGTTGAGTCCACAGATGCTGAACCAGTGGATATGGAGGGCCAACTGTACTGGTTATATATTATAGGTAAAGATTGAACAGAGATGCAGGGTTTAAGTAGAACTTTTTTTTTTTTTTTTTTTTGTGGTACGCAGGCCTCTCACTGTTGTGGCCTCTCCCGTTGCGGAGCACAGGCCCCGGACGCACAGGCTCAGCGGCCATGGCTCACGGGCCCAGCCGCTCCGCGGCATGTGGGATCTTCCCGGACCGGGGCACGAACCCGTATCCCCTGCATTGGCAGGCGGATTCTCAACCACTGCGCCACCAGGGAAGCCCTAAGTAGAACTTTTAATATTTGCCTATAAATGCAACGGTGTTGACTCTCTTAAAACAGTCATTTTTTAAAGAAATGAGAATAGCATATAAATGTTTAAAGGTACCAAGTACCCAAAGGGATGCATTACTCCTTTTTCTTTGGTTGTTGTTTTGGATCCTTGGATCACTGTCTGGAATTAGCGGCTATCTCATCTGAGCATTTATAGAGTTCCAGTGGGGACTCTTGCTAATGAACCCTTCATTCACATAAGAGACTAAGACTTTCAATTTCAGAGCTTGTTTCTTAGGGGAACTCATTTACCCCTTGATAAATTTCACATAGGGAAGTGGAAACTTGGACAGTGCTTATATTCCCACACATGGCATGAGCTTTTAAAATATCTAGGCAAAAATAAATCTTATTAAGACTGAATTAATTAAAGAGTGCCTGCTTGGGTAACTCTATAGTCTAATAGAGCCCACACAGTCCAGTTGTCTGTGATTGGGGTAGATTTCATTACTGTCTAGTCTCATTCAAGTTCATAAGCTGCTGAGGGCTCCCCTTTCATAAACCACTGCTCCTCTGGGTGTCATGCACTTATGAGTTTCCTAGGATGCCCCTTAAGGCAGTTCATATGGAATTCAGCATAGGCATGAATGGGTGTCCACCTGTTAGATGCTTCAAGGATGATGTGTAGGCCTTTTTCAATAATGTACTTTAAAGCTCCTCAGTGTGGCTGATATACGATTTTCATTAGAATGATATTGGTTAGTTGATGAGTATTGGCTCAGCTTCCATGTGGTTCCCTGGTATTAGTTACCATGTGGTTCTTCCAGGTCCATTCCAGTTGTTTACAAAAAAAGTCACCCCCACCACTATTTTCCTCTGAATCCCAGCCCAAGGGATCCTGGAAGAGACAGAGATTAACTTGGGAGAGGCCAAGAGGATCATTTGCCTTTCTCTAGTCTCTTTCCAATTTATTATTATGACAGGAACTCCATACCCTATTCCCTTCATTATTGCTATAACTGTCCTAGTTCTCTGTAAGGCAATGTGCCTGAGGTTGGTGAAGATAGGGTCCAAGGAAGTGCAGAAAAATAAAACCATAAAGGTTAATATTTTAAGATACTACTTCACTACATATCAATATAGCATGCCTAGAAGAACTCCTTACCTTGAGGTTTCATGAAGATGCTGAAAGTAATTAATTGTTGGTACAACTTAATTTAGATTGCTGAAAGACAATTGTATAGGCTCTCTAGGTATTCTGACATCCCTGAGAAGCTGGTGAGAACACAAGTTGTGTGACTTAGGGAAGAGTTTAGGTCAGGATCCTGTTCTTGCTCCATGAGGCCTGGAGAATTCTCTTCTAGACTGTGAGTCTTTTATTACTGATTCCAGTCTGTGCCTTCGCTCAAAGGCACTGAGCCTTTATCAACTGGTTTCTATGGGATGTTTGCCTCTCTCTGTAGCATACTCTTAGAATTGGCAATGGATGTGCAACACCACAATTCTCTTTCTAGTGGACTTATTATTGGTGTCTGTGTCTTCCTTAGCAGATGAATTCTTTTTGAGGGATCAGATCTTTTTGTCCTATTGTGTTGATGAGAGAAAAGTTTTAGAGCCTGTTTTTGGTAGCAGTCTCTCCTTTCTTGTAGTCCCCTGTGTGGGTGGTGCCATAAGACATTTTGAGTAACAACTTAAAAAATCTCCTGGACAACGATGGCTTGGCACATTAGTGTTTTATCACTTCATTCCCAGTCTCTCATTACATTTACTTTGCAAAGTTTGGCCTCAGTTGGGGCTGAGAAGTTAGTTTTCTTGGCTGCTTCTTGATATTTTCACTTTAGATATTATTTCCTAGTATAAAAGATGAGCTTAGCTTTCACTCTTCTCCCCTGCACCTATGATATATTTGCATATTTCCCATTCCCCAATCCTCCTAATATAGATATATAGTTGCTTTAGTAAGATCAATATCCAAAAGTTATGTGATAATGATTATGTAAGAGTTATTCCCATTTATCTGAGTCATGATAACATTTACTTCTCTACACAACTTTTTGGATTTTTTGGAATTAATAATTTCCATGTTTACAAATTCATTGAATTTTTTCTGTGCTTATATTAGGGGTCAGCAAACTATAGCTCATGGACTAAATCCAACCTACTACCTGTTTTTATAAAAATTTTACTGACATACAATCATGCCTAAATGTTTACATGTTGTTTATGTCTGCTTTTACCCTACAACAGCAGAATTAAGTAGTGTAACAGAGACCGTATGACCTGGAAAGCCTAAAATATTTACTATCTGGCCCTTTATAGGAAAAGTTTGCCTGCATTCAGTTTATATAATTTAGCCTCAAACTCTGCAAATTTTCAGAGTATCTTCTCTAAATATATCCAGAAACATCAGGTATTCTATTAACTTCACTTCTTGGGGCAGTCTGTTGTGGAGCTTTCTGATTTTGTTTCTGATCTTTCAACCTGGACTGGTTGCCCCTGGCCTGGTATGCAGATGTTTAGTCTGGTGTTACCCATTATCACCCACCTGCGGATACCCTTTGCTCTCTTCTGTGTCAGATCCTTTGTTAAGAAAGAGTCTTAAAAAATGTAAAATGTGACATAAAAAACAAAATGTGTGTGTGGGAGTAAGTAAAACTCTAGAGCTTTAGAATTTTAAATTGTTATCAACTTAAACTAGACTGTTATAAATATAAGTTGTTATATGTAAGTCTCATGATAACCACCAAGCAAAACCTACAGTAGATGCACAGATAATGAGAAAGAAATCTAAGTATGTCACTAAAGAAAGTCATCAAACCACAAAGGAAGAGAGGAAGAGAAGAAGAAAAGAACAGAGGAACTACAAACAGCCAGAAAACAATGAACAAAATGGCAATAAGTACATACCTTGCAACAATTACTTTAAATGTAAATGGACTGAATTCTCCAATCAAAAGACACAGAATGGCTGAATGGATAAAAAAACAAGACCCATCTATTATATATGCTGCCTACAAGAGAGTCACTTCAGATGTAAGAACATACACAGACGGAAAGTGAAGAAATGGAAAAAAGTATTCCATGCAAATGGAAACCAAAAGAAAGCTGGTGTAGCTATACTTATATCAGAAAAAATAGACTTTAACACAAAGACCGTAATAAGAGACAAAGAAGGGCATTACATATTGATAAAGGGGTCAGTGCACCAAGAAGATACAACATTTGTAAATATTTATACACCCAATGTAGAAGCACCTAAATATATAAAGCAAATGTTAACAGACCTGAAGGGAGAAATAACAATACAATAATAGTAGGGAGCTGTAAAACCCCACTTATATCAATGGATAGATCATCCTGACAGAAAATCAGTAAGGAACCATCAGCTTTAAATGACACATTAGACCAGATAGACTTAACAGATATATACAGGACATTCCACCCAAAAGCAACAGAATATACAGTCTTCTCAAGTGCACAGGGAATATTCTCTAGGCCAAAGCATATTGGGTTGGCCAGAAAGTACATTTGGGTTTTTCTGTAACATTGGGCAAGCCCAAACAAGCTTTCTGACCAACCCAATATATTAGGCCACAAAACAATTCTTTTTTAAAATATTTATTTATTTATTTTTTGCTGCGTTGGGTCTTTGTTGCTGTGTGCGGGCTTTTCTCTAGTTTTCTCTTTTTCTCTAGGTAGGGGCTACTCTTCCTTGTGGTGTGCAGGCTTCTCATTGCAGTGGCTTCTCTTGTTGCAGAGCACAGGTTCTAGAAGCATGGGCTTCAGTAGTTGCAGCATTCTTCTCTTGTTACGGAGCACACGCTCTAGGTGCATGGGCTTCAGTAGTTGCAGCATGCGGGCTCAATAGTTTTGGCTCGTGGCTCTAGAGCGCAGGCTCAGTAGTTGTGGTGTACTGGCTTAGTCACTCCACGGCATGTCAGATCTTCCTGGACCAGGACTCGAACCCATGTCTGCATTGGTAGGCGGATTCATAACCACTGCATCACCAGGGAAGCCCCCACAAAACAATTCTTAACAAACTGAAGATTTCAAGCATATCAAGTCTTTTCTAACAACAATGGTATGAAATTAGAAATCAATTATACGAATAAATCTGGAAAATTCACAAATATGTGGCTATTAAACAACATGCTCCTGAACAACCAGTGAATCAACAAAGAAATCAAAAGCAAAATAAAATATATTTTGATACAGAGCAGAAGCAAGAATTACAGTCGTACAGCCTGTGGAAGGAAAACCACATTCACAGAAAGATAGGCAAGATGAAAAGGCAGACGGCTAGGTACCCGATGAAGGAACAAGATAAAACCCCAGAAAAACAACTAAATGAAGTGGAGATAGGTAACCTTCCAGAAAAATAATTCAGAATAATGATAGTGAAGATGATGCAGGACCTCAGGAAAAAAAATGGAGGGAAAGATCGAGATGATGCAAGAAATGTTTAACAAAGACCTAGAAGAATTAAAGAACAAACAGAGATGAACAATACAATAACTGAAATGAAAACTACACTAGAAGGAATCAATAGCAGAATAACTGAGGCAGAAGAACGGATAAGTGACCTGGAAGAAGGAATGGTGGAATTCACTGCTGCAGATCAGAATAAAGAAAAAAGAATGAAAAGAAATGAAGAGAGCCTAAGAGACCTCTGGGACACCATTAAACGCAACAACATTTGCATTATAGGGGTCACAGAAGGAGAAGAGAGAGAGAAAGGACCTGAGAAAATATTTGAAGGGATTATAGTAGAAAAATTCCCTAACGTGGGAAAGGAAGTACCCACCCAAGTCCAGCAAACATGGAGAGTCCCATACAGGATAAACCCAAGGAGAAACATGCCAAGACACATAGTAATCAAACTGGCAAAAATTAATGACAAAGAAAAATTTTTGAAAGCAGCAAGGGAAAAATGACCAATAACATACAAGGGAACTCCCATAAGGTTAACAGCTGATTTCTCAGCAGAAACTCCACAAGCCAGAAGGGAGTGGCATGATATACTTAAAGTGATGAAAGGGAAGAACTTACAACCAAGGTTATTCTACCCAACAGGGATCTCATTCAGATTTGATGGAGAAATCAAAAGCTTTACAGACAAGTAAAAGCTAAGAGAATTCAGCACCACCAAACCAGCTCTACAACAAATGCTAAAGGAACTTCTCTAAGTGGGAAACACAAGAGAAGAAAAGGACCTACAAAAACAAACCCAAAACAATTAAGAAAATGGTAATAGTAACATACATATGGATATTTACCATAAACGTGAATGGATTAAATGCTCCAACCAAAAGACACAGGCTGCTGAATGGATACAAAAACAAGACCCATCGATATGTTGTCTACAAGAGACCCACTTCAGACCTAGGGACACATACAGACTGAAAGTGAGGGGATGGAAAAAGATATTCCATGCAAATGGAAATCAAAAGAAAGCTGGAGTAGCAATACTCATATCAGATAAAATAGACTTTAAAATAAAGAATGTTACAAGAGACAAGGAAGGACACTACATAATGATCAAGGGATCAATACAAGAAGAAGATATAACAATTATAAATATATATATGCACCCAACATAAGAGCACCTCAATACATAAGGCAACTGCTAACAGCTCTAAAAGAGGAAATTGACAGTAAGACAATAATAGTAGGGGACTTTAACACCACACTAACACCAGTGGAAAGATCATCCAAACAGAAAATAAATAAGGAAACAGAAGCTTTATATGACACAGTAGACCAGATAGATTTAATTGATATTTATAGGACATTCCAAGCAATAACAGCAGATTACACTTTCTTCTCAAGTGCACACAGAACATTCTCCAGGATAGATCACATCTTGGGTCACAAATCAAGCCTTGGTAAATTTAAGAAAATTGAAATCATATCAAGAATCTTTTCCGACCACAATGCTATGAGGTTAGAAATAAATTACAGGGAAAAAAAAGCCAGTAAAAAACAGAAACACATGGAGGCTAAACAATAACTTACTAAATAACCAAGAAATCACTGAAAAAATCAAAGAGGAGATCAAAAACTACCTAGAGACAAATGACAATGAAAACATGATGGTCCAAAACCCATGGGATACAGCAAAAGCAGTTCTAAGAGGGAAGTTTATAACAATACAATCCTGCCTCAAGAAACAAGAAAAATCTCAAACAATCTAACCTTACACCTAAAGGAACTACAGAAAGAAGAACAAACAAAACCCAAAGTTAACAGAAGGAAAGAAATAATAAAAATCAGAGCAGAAATAAATGAAATAGAAACAAAGGAAACAATAGCAAAGATCGATAAGACTAAGATCTGGTTCTTTGAGAAGATAAACAAAATTGATAAACCTTTAGCCAGACTCATTAAGGAAAAGAGGGAGAGGACTCAAATCAATAAAATTAGAAATGAAAAAGGTGAAGTTACAATCGACATCGCAGAAATACAAAGCATCCTAAGAGAGTATTACAAGTAACACTATGCCAATAAAATGGACAACCTGCAAGAAATGGACAAATTCTTAGAAAGGTATAACTTTCCAAGACTGAACCAGGAAGAAATAGAAAATATAAACAGACCAATCACAAGTAATGAAATTGAAACTGTGATTAAAAATCTTCCAACAAACAAAAGTCCAGAACCAGATGGCTTCATGGGTGAATTCTATCAAACATTTAGAGAAGAGCTAACACCCATCCTTCTCAAACTCTTCCAAAAAATTGCGGAGGAAGGAGTACACCCAAACTCATTCTATGAGGCCACCATCACCCTGATAACCAAAACCAGACAAATATACTACAAAAACAGAATATTACATACCAATATCACTGATGAATATAGATGCAAAAATCCTCAACAAAATACTAGCAAACAGAATGCAACAACACATTAAAAGGATCATACACCATGATCAAGTGGGATTTATCCCAGGGATGCAAGGATTCTTCAATATACGCAAATTGGGCTTCCCTGGTGGCACAGTGGTTGAGAGTCGGCGTGATGATGCAGGGGACGTGGGTTTGTGCCCTGGTCCGGGAGGATCCCACATGCTGTGGAGTGGCTGGGCCCGTTAGCCATGGCCACTGAGCCTGCGCATCCAGAGCCTGTGCTCCGCAATGGGAGAGGCCACAACAGTGAGAGGCCCGTGTACTGCAAAAACAACAACAACAACAAAAATGCAACTCTATCAGTATGATACACCATATTAACAAATTGAAGAATAAAAACGATATGATCATCTCAATAATAGATGCAGAAAAGCTTTTGACAAAATTCAACACCAATTTATGATAAAAAACTCTCCAGAAAGTGGACACAGAGGGAATCTACCTCAATATAATAAAGGCCATAATGACAAACCCACAGCCAGCATCATTCTCAATGGTGAAAAACTGAAAGCATTTCCTCTAAGATCAGGAACAAGACAAGGTTGTCCACTCTCACCACTATATTCAACATAGTTTTGGAAGTCCTAGTCACGGCAATCAGAGAAGAAAAAGAAATAAAAGGAATACAAATTGAAAAAGAAGAAGTAAAGTTGTCACTGCAGGTGACATGAAACTATACATAGAGAATACTAAAGATGCCACCAGAAAACTACTAGAGCTAATCAATGAATTTGGTAAAGTTGCAGGATAGAAAATTAATGCACAGAAATCTCTTGCATTCATATATACTAATGATGAAATATCTGAAAGAGAAATTAAGGAAAAACTCCCATTTACCATTGTGACAAAAAGAATAAAATACCTAAAGATAAACCTACCTAGGGAGACAAAAGACCTGTATGCAGAAAACTATAAGATGCTGATAAAAGAAATTAAAGATGATACCAACAGGTGGAGAGATAAACCATGTTCTTGGTTTGGAAGAATCAGTATTGTGAAAATGACTATACTACCCAATGCAATCTACAGATTCAATGCAATCCCTATCAAATTATCAATTACATTTTTTACAGAAGTAGAACAAAAAATTTTAAAATTTGTATGGAGACAAAAGACCCCGAATAGCTAAAGCAGTCTTTAGGGAAAAATGCGGAGCTGGAGGAATCAGATTCCCTGACTTCAAACTATACTACAAAGCTACAGTAATCAAGACAATATGGTACTGGCACAAAAACAGAAATATAGATCAATGGAACAAGATAGAAAGCTCAGAGATAAACTCACACACCTGTGGTCAACTAATCTATGACAAAGGAGGCAAGGATATACAATGGAGAAAAGGCAGTCTCTTCAATAAATGGTTCTGGGAAAGCTGGACAGCTATATGCAAAAGAATGAAATTAGAACACTCCCTAACACCATACACAGAAATAAACTCAAAATGCATTAGAGACCTATATGTAAGATCAGACACTATAAAACTCCTAGAGGAAAACATAGGAAGAAGACTCTTTGACATAAATCACAGCAAGGTCGTTTTTGATCCACCTCCTAGAATAATGGAAATAAAACCAAAAATAAATAAATGGGACGTAATGAAACTTCAAAGCTTTTGCACAACAAAGGAAACTATAAACAAGATGAAAAGACAACCCTCAGAATGGGAGAAAACATGTTTAAATGAATCAAAGGACAAAGGATTAATCTCCAAAGTATATAAACAGCACATGCAGCTCAATATTAAAAAAACAAACAACCCAATCAAAAAATGGGCAGAAGATCTAAATAGACATTTCTCCAAAGAAGACATACAGATGGCCAAGAAGCACATGAAAATCTGCTCAACCTCACTAATTATTAGAGAAATGCAAATCAAAACTACAATGAGGGTCACCTCACACCAGTTAGAATGGGCATCATCAGAAACCCTATAAACAACAAATGCTGGAGAGGGTGTGGAGAAAAGGGAACCCTCTTGCACTGTTGGTGGGAATGTAAATTGATACAACCACTATGGAGAACAGTATGGAGGTTCCTTAAAAAACTAAAAATTGAATTATCATATGATCCAGCAATCCCACTACTGGACATATGCCCAGAGAAAACCATACTTGAAAAAGACACATGCACCCCAATGTTCACTGCAGCGCTATTTACAATAGCCAGGTCATGGAAGCAACCTAAATGCCTATCAACAGACAAATGGATAAAGAAGATGTACATATATACAATGGACTATTACTCAGCCATAAAAAGGAACGAAATTGGGTCATTTGTAGAGACGTGGATGGATCTAGAGACTGTCATACAGAGTTAAGTAAGTCAGAAAGAGAAAAACAAATATTGTATATTAATGAATATATGTGGAACCTAGAAAAATGGTATAGATGAGCCAGTTTGCAGGGCATAAATTGAGACCCACATGTAGAGAACAAACGTACGGACATCAAGTGGGGAAAGCTGCGGGGGGTGTGATGAATTGGGTTATTGGGATTGACATGTATTCACGGATGTGTATAAAATTGATTACTAATAAGAACCTGCTGTATAAAAAATTTTTTTTAAATATTTTGATACAAACAAAAATGGTAATACAGTGTACTAAAACTTATGGGATGCAGCAAAAGCAGTTCTAACAGGGTAGTTCATAGTGATAAATGCCTATCTCAAATAGACAACATAACTTTATGCCTCAAGAATCTAGGGAAAGAAGAAAAAATGAAGCCCAAAATTAGTAGAAGCAAGGAAAAAACAAAGATCAGAGCAGAAATAGATACTAAAAAGACAGTAGGAAAGATCATTGAAACCAAGAATGGGTTCTATGAAATGTTAAACAAAATTAACAAACATTTAGCTAGACTCATCAAGAAAAAAAGAGAGAGGAGTCAAATAAATAAAATCAGAAATGAAAGAGAAGTTACAACTGGTACCACAGAAATAAAATGAGCATAAAAGATTACTGTGAACAATTATATGCCAATAAATTGGACAACCTAGAAGAAATGGAAAAGTTCCTAGAAATATACAATCTTCGAAGAGTGAGTCATGAAGAAATAGAAAATCTGAACAGACCAGTTACTAGTAAGGAGGTTGAATCTGTAATTTAAAAACTCCTTACAAACAAAAGTCTAGGACCAGATACTTCTCTAGTGAAACTTATCAAACATTCAAAGGAGAATTAATACCAATCCTTCTCAGATGCTTTCAAAAAATAGAAGAGGAGGGAACACTTCCAAACACATTTTACAAAGCCAGCATTACCTTGTTACCAAGACCAGACAAGGATACCACAAGAAAATAAAATGATTTTATTTATAAAATAAAATAAAATTTTATTATCAGGGTTAATAAAATTATCCCTGATGAACATAGACGCAAAAATCTTCAACAAAATATTAGCAAACCAAATTCAACAGTATATTAAAAGGCTCATACACCATGATCAAGTGGGAGTTATTCCAGGTATGCAAGGATAGTTCAACACTGGCAAATCAATGAATGGATAACCACATTTAAAAAACAAATGATAAAAATCACATGATCATCTCAGACGCAGAAAAAGCATTTGACAAAATTCAACATCCATTCATGACAAAAACAAAACAACTCTCAACATAATGGATATAGAGGGAACATACCTCAACATAATAAAGACCATATTTGACAAATCCATAGTTTACATCATGCTCAATGGTGAAAAGCTGAAAGCTTTTCCTCTAAGATTAGGAATAAGACAAGAATGCCCACTTCTGCCGCTTTTATTCAACATAGTATCAGAAGTCTTAGCCAGAGCAATTAGGCAAGAAAAAGAAATAAAAGCCATCCAAATTGGAAAGAAGAAGTAAACCTGTCACTGTTTGTAGATGACAAGATACAATATATAGAAAACCCTAAAGATGCCACCAAAAAACTGTTAGAACCAATAAATGAATTCAATAAAGTTTCAGGACACAAAATTAATATATACAAATCTATTGCATTTCTATACACTAACAATGAACTATCAGAAAGAGAAATTAAGGAAACAATCCCATTTACCATTGCGTCAAGAACAATAAAATACCTAGGAATAAACTTACCAAAGGAGGTAAAGACCTGTATTTGGAAAACTGTAAGACAGTGATAAGAGTAATTAAAGATGACACAAACAGATGGAAAGATATACCATGTTCATGGATTGGAAGATTAGTATTATTTAAATGACCATTCTACCCAAGGCAATCTACGGATTCAATACAATCCCTATCAAAATACCAATGGCATTTTTCACAGAACTAGAACAAATAATTTAAAAATTTGTATGGAAACAAAAAGACCCCGAATAGTCAAAACAATCTTGAGAAAGAAGAACAGAGTTGGAGGAATCATGAGTCCTGGCTTCAGACTATATTACAAAGCTACAGTCATCAAAACAGTATAGAACTGGCATGAAAACAGACACATAGATCAATGGAACAGAATAGAGAGCTCAGAAATAAACCCATACACTTATGTTCAATTAATCTATGACAAAGGAAGGAAGAAAATACAGTGGAGAAAAGACAGTCTTTTCAATAAGTGGTGCTGGAAAAACTGGACAGCTACATGTAAAAAAATGAAATTAGAATGTTTCCTCACACCATGTATGAAAATAAACTCAAAATGGATCAAAGACCTAAATGTAAGACTGGAAACCATAAAAGTCCTAGAAGAAAACATAGGCAGAACATTGTTTGACATAAACTGTAGCAATATATCATTCAGATCTCTTTTGGCAAAGGAAACAAAAGCAAAAAATAATAAATGGGACCTAATTAAATTTAAAAGCTTTTCATCAACAAAATGAAAAGACAACCTACTGAATGGGAGAAAGTATTTGCAAATGATATGACCCATAAGTGGTTGACATCCAAAATATATAAACAGCTCATACAACGCAACATCAAAAAAACAACTTGATTAAAAAATGGGCAGGAGACCTAAATAGACAATTTTCCAAAGAAGACATAGAGATGGCCAACAGGCACATGAAAAGATGTTCAATATCACTAATCACCAGAGAAAAACAAATCAAAACCACAATGAGATATCACCTCACACCTGTCAGAATGGCTATCATCAAAAAGATGGTAAATAGCAATTGTTGGTGAGGATGTGGAGAAAAGGGAATGCCTGTACACAATTTACATTCTCTGTTGGAGGGAATGTAAATTGGTGCAGCCACTATGGAAAACAGTACAGAGGTTCCTCAAAGAGTAAAATAGAACTATTATATGACCCAGCAATTGCATTCCTGGGTATATATCTGAAGAAAACGAAAACACTAGTTTGAAAATGCACCCCATGTTCATCATATCACATTTATATATATATATATATATATAAGCACACACATATACACACAATGGAATATTATTCAGCCATAAAAAGAATGAAATCTTGCCATTTGTGACAACATGGGTCTTGAGGGCATTATGTTAAGTGAGATAAATCAGACAGAGAAAGACAAATACTGTGTGATCTTACTCTTATGTGGAGTGTAAACAAACCAACAAGCACGCAAAAAGAGCAAGCTCAGAGAACAGATTGGTGGTTGCCAGGGGCTGGAAGCGGGGGTTGGGCAAAATGGTGAAGGGAGTCAAAAGTTACAAACTTTCAGTTATAAAATAAATGTATTGGGGATGTAGTGTATAGCATGGTGACTATAGTCAATAATACTGTATTTCATATTTGAAAGTTGCTAAGACAATAAATCTTAAAAGTACTCCTCACAAGAAAAAAAATTCTGTAACTATATATGGTGACGGGATTTAACTAGATTTATTGTGGTGATCATTTAGCAATGTATAAAATATTGAATCACTATGTTGTACACCTGAAACTAATATAATGAATGCCAATTATACTTCAATAAAAAAATTTAAAAAGAAAGGATCTCATGTCTTTTTTTTTCTAAAAATATTCTTTGTTCTTTCACTTTAGTGGAATACAATCTCCTGCTTTCTGAAAAAGGGTGTGTGGGATAATTTTTTGAGCCCTTGCATGCCGGAAGATGCTTTTTATATTATCTTCATTTGTGATTAATTGTTTGGCTGGGTGTAAAATTCTAGATTGGGGATAGTTTTCTTTTGATTTTGAAGCCATCATTCCTTTATCTTCTAATTTCCAGTATCGTTGAGATGTCTAAAGCCAGTCTGATTCCATATTCTTTTCATGTGATTTAAGAAAAAAAATATCTTCAAAGTTCATTTTCTCAGTGTTCTGACATTTCATAATGATGTGCCTTGATATGGATCTATTTTCATCAGTTAGGCCAGGCAATTGTTTAGCCCTTTTAATCAGTAAATTCATGTTCTTCAGTGTGTGAAATGTTTTTGAATTATGTAGTTGATGTTTTACTCTGGCAACATACCTGAAGGCAGAGCTTCTTAATCAGATGAGTGTATACAATTACTTGGTAGAATTTTAGAGATATACATGCCCAGTCTCCAGCCCTAGAGTTTCTGGCCAATATATCTGGATTATGGCTCTATATCTGGGGTATGACTCTCAGTGTGTATATTTTGCAAAAGCTCTTGGGGTAATTCTGAGAAGCACCTCTGAAAAAGAGCCATTACTTTAGGGCAACAACTCTTAGAGTATGGTCTCAGGCGTGTGGCATTATGGAGTAAAATAGTATGGAAAAAATAGTCTTTGAAATCAAACTTGAGTTCAGTTACTCCTTCCCAACCATCACATTTGGTTGCTGTGTGATCTTGGGCAAGTATTAAATGGGAATGATGATGATGATGAACTAGCTTGGGTTTTTGTGAGGCTAAATATAAAAATGCCCACCAAAGTGCCTGGCAACACAGTAAGTCCTTGATTTCCTCTTCCCAGCTGCTACATGTGATATGAAGAAAATAAGTCAGTGTTAGGATTGTTTTTTGACTTCAAGGGAGCATGTAAACCATAGCCCATGCTGTATCAGAAGGACAGTGGGTATCAGGTAAATGCTCTGGTTTGAGTCTTTCATACTTCACATTCTCACAGCACTCAGAAGCTTGGTTTATACTATATTGCCTTGTGTGTTTAGGTCTAATGTCACTCTATATTTGCTCTATAAATAGTTCTGACGGGCATTTTGCCTAGCCAGTCAGATGGCAAATTATACAAAGGTGATTACACTCTGAGTAATCCATAGTGCCTGGTACAGGGTTCTGTGTATCAAAAATTTCTTTCTTGAAATTAGATCGCAGCCTAACATTTACCCACTTTTTTTATTGACTGAGGAGACAGAACATGAATAAAACAGGGCTTAGGGGTTTAGGAGAACATGATTACCAACTCAAATATTCGGCATGGTGTTTCTCAGCAGTTATGTGGATGACAACATAATGATACTGATTTATTGGTGCTTTGCTTTAAAAACCACTTAGGAAGATAATAGCAATAAGTTTTTTATCTGTACTTACTATTGACTGGTTGGCTATTCATCCCTCTACTGTTCTGGGTGATGTTATTGGCATATGTAAAATTGCACTATGTAAAGCATGCATGGTTTTCGCTTTATTTATAAGATCCTTTAGGGCAAGAACCTTGCCTTAATAAATTTCTTATTCCCAATGGCTAGAATAGTGTGTGATACATAATAAGCACTCAGCATAAATTCTGTTGATGAATCTTCATATATATACATAATGCTGAGTAAAGATGTAAGCCAGTAATTCTTTGGGATGCTGAGCATTTATTCATTTTCAAAATAGAACGTTAGTTTTTCTCAGACTTCTGAGAATTTGTTATCTTCTAGGCATTTAGTCATAGATATCTGTAATCATCTTACATTACCAAAATTGTTATGAATTTGGGGTTTACGTTATTTGACTTTAGAGCATTTCTACTTTTTAATATACCAAATATTCACCAAATATCATCTGTTTTCAAGATTCTTTGAAATTCTACTGTAATGGTATATTTATTTAGATTTAAGGCTGACATTTGATAATTCAAGCAATTTACAAATACTTGTATTGATAAATATACTTTAAAGTATTATTACTGTGGACTATCAGAACTATATTACATCTTTAAAAATTATTTAGTTGCCAAATGATTTTTTTTGTAGTAAAATTCATGTAATATAAAAGTCATGTTTTAACCATTTTTAAGTGTACAATTCAATGACACTTAGGACACTTACAATGTCATGCAACTATCACCCCTATATAGCTCCAGACATTTTCATTACTCTAAAAGGAAATGGGAGATACTAAGCAGTCACTCCCATTCTACCCTCTCCACAGCCCCTAGCAACTAATCTGTTTTCTGCCTCCTCTAGATATTTCATATAAATATGTGGCCTTTAGTGACTGGCTTCTTTTATTAGCATAATATTTTCTAGGTTTATCAATGTTGTAACGTGTATCAGTACTTCATTCCTTTTTAAGGTTGAATAATATTCCATTGTGTATATATACCACATTTTGTTTATCCATTCATCTGTTGATGGACGTCGTGTTTTTCCCACCCTTTGGTGTGAGTAGTGCTGCTATGAAAATTCGTGTATGTGCCTATTTGAGTGCTTATTTTCGATACTTTTGGGTATATACCTAGAAGTGAAGTTGCTGGATCATATGGTAATTCTATGTCTGACTTATTGAGGAACTGCCAAAAGTATCACCGTTTTACATTCCCACCAGCAATGTATGAAAGTTCCAATTTCTCCACATCCTCATCAACACTTGTTATTTTGTTTTTGTTTTTGTTTTAATATAGCCACCTTACAAGTGATTTTAAATTTTATTATAATTTCTTATCCTTCCATGGGGCATATTTGCAGCCCTCCGTTGTGTATTATCTGGGGCAGATTTGAGTTTTGGTCCTTTGCTGGATTAAGGACCCTTGTTCCTTGGGAAGAGGGAGTAGGGCGCTCTGGGTGATTCCCTGGTTAAGGCTAACAGGGCTCTTTGACCGTCAGTACTGTGTTGTTTAGGTGCCTGAGAGTGTCAGACTTGGAGTGTTGCTGTTGATTGCTGTGGAGTTTTTGTCTTTGTAGGGAAGATTTACAGGTTTATGGCTAGAGTGAGGACTGTTCTTGGAGCTATTTTTTATCACATCCAGATAACTATTGCAACAATTATAGGATAAGTAATCATTCTTACTATTTTGATGTCAGAAAGAGTACATTAGTAATAATTTCAGTTTTCTGCTGAAAAGAAGCAGTGTCTTCCTCTGTTAGAAAATTATTTTAGACTGCAGAATGTTGGCAAGTTTAAGAGTTTTACTGCCTATTTTATGATAACATTTTCTCCTTTGAGAGACAAATTTACACAATAAAGTATATAAGTAGTTGTACAGAGCAGCAATGTTTAAATACATTGTTACGTGCAGGCTTAACATCCTGAGCTAAACTTCTAAAAGAATGTATAAAAGAGGTTGTTTAGTTTCACCTAGGGGTGATCAAGGCTACCATATTTATGCCACATTTTCAAATTCCATAGGCTGCTTTCAGAATCCAGAGGAAGTCTTTAAGTACAAAGATCCAGAGGTAAATATAGAAAGACAGTGGTCCATCTTTCTATTACTTAACAGTCCCCCTCAGGATGTGAGTTAGGTGCTTGGGTCATGCAATTAAATAAACCAAAGCACAAAACAACAAAAAAACACCAAAGCACAACTTATTGATTGCTCAGGAATGTGGGTTAAGTATTAGGCTGCTACTAACTTTCTCATGCAGTTTCCCAAAGAACTCATTGGGTAGAAACACAAATGTATGGAAATATTTAACACTACCTGATAGTATACTATTTGGAAAGAAATTTTAGCTTTGTTTGGAGGGAAATATTTATTACTAGCATAAGCACCTCAAAAGATATGTCTTCAAAGTGCTAATAACTCACCTGGTTGGTACAGAAACCATTAGTTAAATAAGAAAATTAATGAAAGACCAGTAGAGATAAAAGGCAAAGAAAGCCTGTATCTCATAGTTTTTAGCATATAAACATAGGATTTTAGGAAGCACTATTGTACATGCTTAGTAGGCTTTCAAAAAGTGTTTGTAGAATTAATTTGAATAATGTAGGAAAGAGAAAATGTTATAAACTGAACTAAAATATTTAACTTAATGAGCCAGCTAATCCAAAGAGGAATCCTTCTTTGTTGGTCTCTCCAAAGGAGCTCAGTTTTTCTGTTTACCAATCATTCAACAATGTTTATTTAGTGCCTTCTATGTGCCAGGCACAGAGATGAAGCAAGGAGGTAAGACGATGAAAAGACAGGGAATGAGAGGAATGTAAACAAAGATGTGCAGTCATAGAAGTCTACAAAAGTAAGGAGCAGACAGGAGGAAGAAAGAGGAGGGAGACGTTAACACTGACAAAGTCATGGTGGCATATTAGAGAAATTCACGAAGAAATGACTCACCCTCAGTTTTGAAGGTAAATGCTGGTTTATCAGAAAGACAATGCCCAAGGAAATTCTGAGTAGCCAGAACAGCATGGGCTAATATGGAGGCATGAAACAATACAGCGTGCTCAGGAATTACAAATAATTTAACGTTGGTGGTTCTGAAAGTGTAACGTTTGAGGAGGAATAGTGAAATATGAGGCTGGAAAGATATTCAAGGCCTGGGTCTTGGAGGCTTTATATTCCAAGATGAAGAGCATGGAATTTATCCAGCTGGTAGTGATGAGCCATTAAATTGCTTTAAACAGAGGACTGGCAGTTGATACTTGGGATTCTTGCTGAGATGTTGTACAGAGCAGCATCTCTCTTAGGACCACACACATTGCCATCTTCTGCAATACTTCAAAAAAGTTCAGAGCCCTGAACTGCATCTTAGATCCACTGAATCAGAATTTCCGGGAGGGGGGAATCTTGGGAATCAGCATGTTTAACCACATTCTAAAGGATTCCTTTCCACCCTGCAGTTTCAAGCTCAATGCTTCTCAAATTTGGACTGAGGGAGGGGGCAAGACTAAATGCAGGGAGATCATCTAGGAGGTGATGTGATTTTCCAGATGAGAACATTTGAGCCAGCCACAATAGGGATAGAGGAGAAGACGATGAACTTGAGACATACTTTGGAGATAAAATCAAATGAAGTTGGTGATTAGACTGAGTGAAAAGGAGGGTTTCAAACCAGGTTTCTAGAATAATTGGGTCATGTACAAATAACTACGATTAATGTTTTAATAAATCATAATTTTCTTTTAAATATATGATTTAAAAATTTTATGCATCCTTAAATTTGATTTATTGTTTTTTCACGGGGGGGCAGTTCATTGTTTTGTTGTCACTGAGTTTTGTGGTAAAAATAAATGGAAAAACACGTCAATTTATTGATATCTGTTACAGGCAACTTGTCAGGAAAATACTTATTTAGTTGTAACTCTCCAAATACCTACTTGCCTCTGTGAATAAAACAAACACATTTAGTTCTGATATTTCTGAAGGTCTAAGTCATCATACAACCAAAGCCCTTGGAAACCTGAGCCAGGAGCTGGAGACACAGTGAGGTTTGGTAGACTGATTTTTCAAGTTGGACAAAACTCAGTAAAATTGTCAAGTATGTACAGTTGTCTCTGTCACTGTCTCGTTTCTATCTCTTCCTTTCTGGTTCTGTCCTGAAGAAGAGATTCCTTGCATACTACTTGTGTCTGTTGTTGTTGCTAACTCTTAACTAATGTACTGACAGATAAGAACCAAAGCTACAGTTGTTTCAGGAGTGTGGTGGAGATTATAGTGCTCTCCCACTCCTTTGCTTTCCTATACTTCCCAGCTACCTGTGCAGTTAGGTTGTCCATGTGAGTGATTTCTGTCCAGCAGATGTGGGTGGAAATGATGTATTCCGCTTGTAGGCCTGCATGATCTGCATCTGTGAATCTAAAGCATCCTACACTGTCCATCTTCCATGCTCACCTTGTCTCATCCCCAGTCCCCTTTAAAGGACTGCAGACAGACATCTGCATCAGACTTTGCATGAGCAAGAAATACCTTTATTGTGTCAGGCTACTGAGATTCCAGTTTAGTCCGTAGCATAGCACTGTCTACTCTGATCCATGCATAGGTTGTTTTAAATTTCATAGATGACTATTAAGGGTATTTAAGTCACAAATAAATGGAGCTAATGACAGAATGACAGGCACTGGGGTGACTCTTTTGGGACAAAAGGGGGCCCTTTTGGTACAGCCTTAAATCATATCACGAAGTCTACCCTCCTTGAGCCTTAAGGATATTGTATTGACATCAGCATTTGTCTCTTACTTGTTTGGTCCTGCTCCCATCATGTTTTCAGTCTTTTGATTTGCAAAATGGGGTGATTAATACCCATGTAATAGGATTATTGAAAGGATTAAAGAGATGCCATATGTAAAATGTCTAGACCGGCGCCTAGCACATAGCAGGTGCCAGAGCCATCCTAGGAGAGCATCAGAGATGCAATCCCATAATTAACTTTATAAATTTCTGATGTGATTCACAGATGGGTGTTATTTACATTAGTGGCATCTAGTAGTTTTAAAATTGCTGTTTAAAAATGGAACTCTCCAAATTCCAATGTCATAGGGTTCTGACTGCCCTGCCCAAATTGATGCATAGATAAGTGCCCAACTAAAGGATAACTATTGTATTTTTCTGTTGCTCTTCAAAAGGGGGTGAGGGCAACATTGCCATTGTGAGGATTGATTATTCTCCAGGCTTGGGCCAGAAAGGCTGAATCTCCATGGTTATGCTTGCTAGCTAGACAATGCTGTACAACTGATTGGATTGATGCCAGTCTAACTGATTTGTTCTAAAGGCTAGAAAAACTTGATTGAGCCAAGGGCATAATAACTACATGTTCTAATCTTGTTTATACTCAACTTGTTCCTTTCTATAAACAATAGCAGGAAGAGTGTTAGACTGGGGTGGGGTGGTAGATTTCAAAAGACTTGAGATAGATCTCCATAGTTTCCAGCTTTACTACTGTGAGACAACGAAAACTTAACCTTTCCAGCTTCATTTTTTCACTTTTGAAATGAGAGCTTGGACTAGTGTATCTTTAAGGATCCCCTAGGATCAAAGGATCTTTTCTCTAATCTACTATAACCCAAACATAATTGAAGTTCCACATGGCTCAGTCTCTGTGCAAGGATAATTCAAAAAATGGTGTGATACCCCAAAAGTCATTACAGCTCCAAAAGTATTTTTTAGTTTCTCAGTAAACTTCCAAAGTGGGGTGTGCATTTTTCTGGGAGGGTACTCTGTTTAAAAAAATAGCTTTATTGAGATACAATTCACATTACCATACCATTCACCTATCTAAAGTGTACAATTTAGGGCTTCCCTGGTGGCGCAGTGGTTGAGAGTCCGCCTGCCGATGCAGGGGACACGGGTTCGTGCCCCGGTCCGGGAAGATCCCACGTGCCGCGGAGCAGCTGGGCCCGTGAGCCGTGGCCACTGAGCCTGCGCGTCCGGAGCCTGTGCTCCTTAATGGGAGAGACCACAACAGTGAGAGGCCCGCGTACCGCAAAAAAAATAATAATAAAAAATAAATAAAGTGTACAATTTAATAGATTTTAATATGCATTCTTAATATAGAAAGAGCATCTTAAAATCTCTCTACTTTACTGTCATCCTCGTTTCCTTCCCACGTGGACATCAGGTGCTCCCCAAAGCTCTGAATCTCTGCCTGACACCTCACGATCCTGCAAACTCTCCCTGACACCCATTTCGCGGTTCTCTGGTCTCCCTCCCTCCTTGTCCATTTTTGTATTGTCTCTCTATCTGTTCCTTATTCAGATTCTAAAGAGCAAAGGGATGTCCAAAAGCAACCTGGACAGGTAAGAAAATTAATCTCCCCTTTAGCCATACAAGGGGGACCTGAGGTATGGAGGGAAGACTGTGAAGTCTCACACTAAACTATCCTTTTCTTTTTTTTTGGGCCACGACTCACGGCTTGCAGGATCTCTGTTTCCTGACCAGGGATTGAACCTGGGCCATGGCAGTGAATGCCCAGAATCCCAACCACTAGACCACCAGGGAACTCCCATACTGAACTATTCTTATTCCTATTGTACTCTGGGCACAGTGTGACTTGTTCACCCACTTGTTTTTCCTCTCTGTATTTGCAGTCACCTCTGCCCTTATGCATAACTAGAGTACAGTGTTGTTTCTGAGGAAGACCTAGAGTTTAGGGGACAAACTGTTAAATTAATTTCTTGCAGATTGACACAAATTCCACTTGTCTCATGTGCTGAAACAACTGAAAAGCTGTGCTCACATTGGTTACTTCTGCCTAAGGGGAGTGGGGCTCAACAGTATCTCTGGGATTGTGTGGGTATGTCCAGGCAGTGACAGGCCTGCCCTTGCCTGCAGCGGCAGGCCCTGCCTGATAAGGCCATACCATGCCTCTCAGCTCACTGGGAAGTCATCTCCATGCATTGTGAAAATTTCACTGTGACCCAGTTTGTTCAGTGAGTTGTTTTACTGAATTCCGTACTGATGAAAATCAGTTAAAGAATAAACATTTATTAAGTACCTATTGTGTTCAACATATGCCCTAAGTATTCTGTGGTCCGTAGCCTCATGCAGTTTTAAAATGGAGAAGTATATATAAGCACACGGAACATTATCATATTAGACCTAAAAAGACACGTCGTTTTTTTTTTTAAAGATTTAATTTTTAATTTATTTTTGGCTGCGTTGTGTCTTGGTTGCTGTGCATGGGCTTTCTCTAGTTGTGGCGAGCAGGGGCTACTCTTCGTTGCGGTGCGCGGGCTTCTCATTGTGGTGGCTTCTCTTGTTGCAGAGCACGGGCTCTAGGCACACAGGCTTCAGTAGTTGTGGCATGTGGGCTCTCCAGCGCAGGCTCAGTAGTTGTGGCGCACGGACTTAGTTGCTCTGTGGCATATGGGATCTTCCTGGACCAGGGATAGAACCCATGTCCCCTGCATTGGCAGGCAGATTCTTAACCACGGCGCCACCAGGGAAGTCCCGGCACTTGTCTTTTAGGTCAACTTGAAGTCTTTTTTTTTTTTTTTTTTTTGAATGGAAAATATCCTTGTAATAAGTTGATTAATAAATAATACATTGTTTACTATAAAATATTTTGTAACACATAGAATTATGAAGGAGAAAGTATAAAGGATGAGAAATTCTGCTCCCTAGAAATAACTACTGTTAGAGTTTTTATGAACATTCTTTGAGCCATCTTGCTATGCATACACACACACATATTATACTGACATAATTTTACATAAACAGATTTATAATATACTTGCTATTTGTAACCTGCCTTTTTTTGACTCAGAAGTATGTCAGGAAATGGCTTCTCTATCAATAAATGTAGACTGACATCATTATACTTAATTTAAAAATATATTCAATTTTACCACCATAATTTATTTAACTAATCCGCTATTAATGAAAATTTAAATTCTTTCCAATTCTTTAAACTATTACAAATAATCATTGCATATGTGTCCAATTATGCCCTTACATACATTACCTGGAGGTAGAATTGCTGGGTCAAAGATATGAGCATAATGTCACACTTCCCTCAAAAACCAAACCTTTGATTCAGATACTGTTAGCCCCTGGGGCCACTGTGGAGGCCCCTCAGACGACCCAAGGGTACAGCCTCTTGTGTGTCTCTGCCAAGGTCACTCTCTAGCTGTGGAGCCCTTCCACAGTCAGGGAGGCAGGAAGTGCCAGAAGCGCCTGGGAGTTAGTATGACTTCTAACTAAAAAGTAATGAGAATTGGTGGATAAATGCGCCAGTTTCTTTGCCCTTTGGTGGGACTATTCTGATATTGTTCTACACAGTCCTCAGAGGAATTCAGTCTGTTGCCCGTAGTGATATCTTGCTCATTAACTTACTTGTTTGCTTTCCTCCCTTATTGCCTGACTCCCCCACTCCTTTACTCAGCTTCCTGGGATTTGTACTCAAATTCTAGTCTCAAGGTCTGCTTTTGGGGGAACCCCAATGAAGACATCCTTCATATTACAGATGAAAAGTATGGTACGCACAATAATGGGTCCCCAAAGGTGCCCACATCTTAGTTCCTGGAACCTATGAAAATGTTACCTTACATGGCAACAGAGATTCTGCAGATTTAATCACATATTAAGAACCTTGAGATCGAAAGATTACCCTGGATTGCCCGAGTGGCCCCAATGTAATCATATGAATCCTTAAAAGTGACAGAGGGAGGCAGAAGAGGAGAGTCAGAAGGAAATGAGAAGAACAGTCAGAGAGATGCAGCATTATTGGCTTTGAAGACAAAAGGAAGAGGGCCATGAGCCCGGAGTTGTGGGCGGCCTCTACAAGCTGGAAAAGGCCAGGAAATGGATTCTCCCCTAGAGCCTCCAGAAAGGAACCAGCCAGCCTTGCTAACATCTTGATTTTAGTGGACCAAGGGGCAGACCAAGACTGTAAATGTCGTGCAGGGTATGTAGTAGGGATGGAGTGTATGGTCAGGCCACTCAAGATGGCTGTTCTCTTGCTCTCTGTGCATCTGCTGCCTGATCAGTGCCTGCTTCACCTACACCCTACACACATGACTGACCTTCCTAGGTACTTGTCCCAGGCCCCAGCTAGTGATTGTTCTTATCAAACGGGGTGGTGAGAAGTGTGTGCCTCTAATGGTTTCGCTGCTAACTAATGAGCCCGCCTGACGTCCATTCCCCTATAACTGTCAATCCCCAGCACCCCCCTCCCCTTTTCTGCCTGCCGTGCGCCTTACATGGTGGAGTGTTGCTCCAGGACCTCGCTTCAGAGGTGTAAGCTCCCCATCCATTAAACCATTGATCTCCCTGTTGCTGACTCTGGGCTCTTTCTTTGGTCTTGAAGCTGGACAAGCACAGGGCTTGTAGGCCTGTGAGGTGCAGCCCAACATAGCCCAGCAGGACCCATGTTAGACTTCTAACCTACAGAGCTATAATATAAAAAATCTGTGCCAAGTTTGTGTAATCTGTTATGGCAGCAGTAGAAAACTAATAAAAAAAAAGTTAAACAATACAAGGCAACTGATGCCAGAAGCATCATATGGCAGTACTTATGATCCCAAAGGAAGAGCATGAAGAGTGAGACTTGGAGAAGTAGGAAATCATGAAATGCATTCCTTCCTCTTGAGTACAGTCACAGTTTGCCTATGGGTGAGCTTAGGGTAGATGACTCAATGACCACTAAACATAGTCCTGTGCCCAGAAACTCTCCCAACAAGCTGAGGGTTTGTGTGAGTTTTAATTTACTTGAAAATTCTGTCAGGCTTTAAAAACTTCAGTGTGCATAAAAATTATGTGGGAAAATAAAAGTTAAAGAAAGATCATCTGGGGAATTTGTTAAAAATGCAGATTTTGGATCTTAGGTGCCAGAGGTTCTGATTCAAAGGTTTGGAATAGAGCCCATGGACTGACATTTAAAACCAGGTTATTCTGACACATGTTGCTTTAGGGACTCCTACTAAAAACCTTTGCTCCTTGGTGGCTGGGGATAGGGTCTCCATGGTGCCTGCTTAGTCAGGCAGGTTGGGGAGGCAACGTCAGAAGAGAAGGGAATCACTGGAAATTATCTACTGTGGTATCATGTGCAGACATCCTAGTTTAGTTTCTGTTTGGGGGAGTCAGTCACAACAGTAATGAGAGTCAGCTGAAGCCTGATTTTAATAGATGGAGGTGGCCTGTGTCACCAAAGACAGAGTATCTGGGCTCCTGGACCCCTGAGGATCGTTTGATCTTATGGTTGGTTTGCCTGCAGTAGCATTTCCTCATTTGGCTAATGGGTATATCATTTCCAGATGACCTTGGAGAGCCAGGGCAGTTCAGCTCTTACTCACTGGAAGAAGCACACTCAAACATTTGGAACGTCCTAGGGATTACAGATGTGCCGAAGGGTGTCTTGGATCTCCTCCAATTAGGACTGTGGAGGTCACTCAGAAAGAATTCTTGCATTTGCCTCAAGCCCTTTTGAAGGAGGGTCTGTGTTTGTCTAGCTCCATGCAGCTCTCTGAAATGTCAGAAGATGAGAAATGCCTCTCAGCATGAAGGCTTCCAGACACATATGTGACAAGAAATTTGGCATCAGCTTTACAAGTGTCAGATGTCTAGGATAAAGCAATATGGGTATAGTATTTCTAGTGCTATTTTGGTGCCTTGTGCATGAGCCTGCAGCATTAGAAAAACTGCTTTTCAGCTTTGGGTGATAGCCTGACTGGCTCTCGGTGTGCATGTCTGAAAGTACAGTTGGGTCACAAACTAGTGATGGGCCACAGCACATCATCCACAGTCGTGGTACCAAGCTTTGAGGAGTGCCTTTGAGGGAAGCATGCATACCACAGCCTATGATGACTTGGGTGGTACAGCCAGAGCCCCTCATCAGATGGTGCCTTATAAGCATTAATCAACTTTTGCAATACCTACGTGAAGTTGATAAACACTTATCCTCACTTTTCAGACAGAGAGCTAAAGCATGGAGAGGTCTAACAGACAGGGTCACAGAGTTAGTTGGTTTCCTTACCTATTGTTCAATGATAACAGGTGAATGAGTTCAGAACAAATTCATACTTTATATAATGCAGGGAATATGTCACCTGGTGAGAGAGCATTTTTGGCAGTTGTGACTCCCTAAAAGACTTAAAGTTCTCAGTCTGGCTGTTCAATGGTTAGGAGTAAATGCCTGGGGCACTTGGCTTAACGACTGTCATGAGTGGTGTGAAAAAATGTGTGAGAAAAAACAAAATATGGTAATGTAGTGAGGTTTTTACAGCAATAATATCCAAATAGGAATATTTTATGTCTAAGGAGTAACACAGCCCTCTCTCCCAAGGTATTTGACAGTGTCTGGCTCCTCTTTTAATTTTATTTCTATTTATTTTTTTAAAAGTCCAATGATAAGCTGTGGACACCATAGTTTAAGAAGGTCAAAAAGAACTGAAAGTGGTGAGTCTCCCAAATGATTTAAATGTGGAAAAAGAAGACCTGTGAGAAAAGATGAAGGCATTGCTATTAACTTGTAGAAAGAAGGTTGATGGAAAATTATGTGGTCTACAAATATATCACAGAGTATTATTATGTAAAAGTCAAGTTAATTATCTATCGATGACAAAACTTGAAGAAAATGGTTTTATCCCAGAGCATGAAATGTTTAAAGAGTCATAAGAGAGAATTTTCTGGTGTGGGACTTCCCTGGTGGCACAGTGGTTAAGAATCCACCTGCCAATGCAGGGGACACGGGTTCAATCCCTGATCCGGGAAGATCCCACGTGCCGTGCAGCAACTAAGCCCGTGTGCCACAGCTACTGATCCTGCGCTCTAGAGCCCGTGAGCCACAACTACTGAAGCCCGTGCACCCTAGAGACTGCGCACCACAACTTCTGAAGCCTGCGTGCCTGGAGCCCATGCTCCGCAACAAGAGAAGCCACTGCAGTGAGAAGCCCTCACACCTCAACGAAGAGTAGCCCCTGCTCACCACAACTAGAGAAAGCCCACATGCAGCAACAAAGACCCAACGCAGCCAAAAAAAAAAAAAAAAAAAAAAGAAACAAAAAGAATTTTCTGTTGTGGAAGATGGTTAAAAACCAGAATAGGTTTCCCAGAAAGGAACTGCCTTTTTCTTAAGGTCTCATATAAGTAGGCGACATCAGCAAGGCATGGCTAGTTAGCAGAGTTAATGGCTTCACATGGTGTCCCCTGTGCCCTAAGTGGGCTGCCTAGTAGTGATGGTAGTGGGATTTTTTTTTCTTTGAACTTTTTAGTTTGAAATAATTTTAGACTTATAGAAAAGTTACAAAAGTAGTACATAGAGGTCCCATATATCTTTCACCAGCTTCTCCTCATGTTAACATTTTACATAACTATAGTACAATTATCAAAACTAAGAAATTAATATCACTGCAAAACATGGATGGGGGCTTTTGAGGGAAGGCAGAATAGGTAGGTCTATGGATAGCCACAAATCCCTCAGCAGAAGAGATTACTTTTATTTGTTTACTATGTTGCAATTCCACGTGAGACTTTGTTTAATCAAGTGATCCTATTGCAAGAAATTTTAAAACCTTGGCTGTAGGAAGAGGGGCAGTTAGATTGACCTCTACTACTAAGATTTTGTGCTTTTGGTAATTATTTCACCTGTTAAATAATTACAGGGTAAATGTGTTTGGTAAAGACATTTATTAATATAACTCAATGGTACATATACTTTTTGTTGTTGTTTCTTGATATCTTCAGGCTTGTCCTGTGTTAGGCAGAATCTTTATACTTGCTTTCTCCCCAGCACCAAAAATGATTCCTGACCCATAGTCTATGCTTAATTAATACTTGTTCATTGAATCAAATTGGCATGCTCACCCTTTTCTCATTTTTTCATATGGCTTGCCCCTTATTCAAATATCTGGTCAGGCCTTACCTGACTGCCATAACTAAAATAACATTGATCTTTTCTCTCTCTCTCTTTTTCTGCTCTGTGCTATTTTTTTCCATTTTATTCAGAGTACTTTTCACTACCTGAAAGATAATTTGTTTGTTAAAAGTGTATGGTCTGTCTCCTACTAACAGTAAGCTCCTTGAGCACAGTGAACTTGTTTTGTTTTTATTGACTCCCTATGCCTAGAATGGTATCTGGTAGCTGGGAGTTTATACGAAACACGTGTTAAAAGAGTGAATGAATGAATGCAGCCGTGGTCACTTGTACTTTGAAGATACAAATAGTCAACTTCAGAAATCTTCACAAGTATCATTGACTTTACAATTTGCATGTCTGAAAACAATCATTTTGGCTATTTTTTTCAGTCAGATCACTGTATTTATAAATTTCCTTATGCCTTTCACTGATGTTTGAAAATTATTTCTTACTTTAATCTCAAATAGTGCTATTGCAGTTGGTAACCCCATAGGCATATTTTTTGAAAGAAAAAGGATAAATTCTATGAAATCCTTTGAGCTCTAAAAAAGATGAAAACTACATTCAAGATAGTTGCATTGTCATTATTATTTTAAATAAATTTTATTTATTTATTTATTTTTGGCTGCGTTGGGTCTTCGTTTCTGTGCGTGGGCTTTCTCCAGTTGAGGCGAGCAGGAGCCACTCTTCATCGCGGTGCACAGGCTTCTCACTGTTGTGGCCCCTCCCTTTGCGGAGCACAGGCTCCAGACACGCAGGCTCAGCGGCCATGGCTCACGGGCCCAGCCGCTCTGTGGCCCGTGGGATCCTCCCGGACCGGGGCACGAACCCGCGTGCCCTGCATCGGCAGGCGGTCTCTCAACCACTGTGCCACCAGGGAAGCCCATGATTTTTTTTTTAATATGTATATATGTCAATCCCAATCTCCCAATTCATACCCCCCCACCTTCCCCCTTTGGTGTCCATAGGTTTGTTCTCTACATCTGTGTCTCTATTTCTCCCTTGCAAACTGGTTCATCTGTACCATTTTTCTAGATTCCACATATATGTGTTAAAATACGATATTTGTTTTTCTCTTTCTGACTTACTTCACTCTGTATGACAGTCTCTATGTCCATCCACATCTCTACAAATGACCCAGTTTCGTTCCTTTTTATGGCTGAGTAATATTGCATTGTATATATGTACCACATCTTCTTTATCCATTCATCTGTCGATGGGCATTTAGGTTGCTTCTATGACCTGACTATTGTAAATAGTGCTGCAATGAACATTGGGGTGCATGTGTCTTTTTGCATTATGGTTTTCTCTGGGTATGTGCCCAGTAGTGGGATTGCTGGGTCATACGGTAATTCTATTTTTAGTTTTGAAGGATCCTCCATACTATTCTCCGTAGTGGCTGTATCAATTTACATGCCCAGCAACAGTGCAAGAGGGTTCCCTTTTCTCCACACCCTCTCCAGCATTTGTTGTTTGTAGAGTTTCTGATGATGCCCATTCTAACTGGTGTGAGGTGATACCTCATTGTAGTTTTGATTTGCATTTCTCTAATGATTAATGATGTTGAGCAGCTTTTCCTGTGTGTCTTGATCATCTGTATGTCTTCTTTGTAAAGATGTCTATTTAGGTCTTCTGCCCATTTTTGGATTGGGTTGTTTGTTTTTTTAAATTTTGAGCTGCATGAGCTATTTATATATTTTGGAGATTAATCTTTTGTCAGTTGCTTCATTTGCAAATATTTTCTCCTGTTCTGAGGGTTGGCTTTTTCTTGTTTATAGTTTCCTTTGCTGTGCAAAAGCTTTTAAGTTTCATTAGGTCCCATTTGTTTATTTTTGTTTTTATTTCCATGTCTCTAGGAGGTGGGTCAAAAAAGATCTTGCTGTGATTTATGTCAAAGGGTGTTCTTCCTATGTTTTCCTCTAAGAGTTTTATAGTGTCCGGTCTTACATTTAGGTCTTTAATCCATTTTGAGTTTATTTTTGTGTATGGAGTTAGGGAGTGTTCTAATTTCATTCTTTTACATGTAGCTGTCCAGTTTTCCCAGTACCACCTGTTGAAGAGACTGTCTTTTCTCCATTGTGTATCCTTGTCTCCTTTGTCTTAGATTAGTTGACAAAGGAGTGTGTGGGTTTATCTCTGGGCTTTCTAACCTGTTCCATTGATCTATATTTCTGTTTTTGTGCCAGCACTATATTGTCTTGATTACTATAGCTTTGACGTATAGTCTGAAGTCCGGGAATCTGATTCCTCCAGCTTCGTTTTTTTCCCTCAAGATTGCTTTGGTTATTCGGAGTCTTTTGTGTCTCCATACAAATTTTAAGATTTTTGGTTCTAGTTCTGTGAACAATGTCATTGGTAATTTGATGGGGATTGCATTGAATATGTAGATAGCTTTGGGTAGTATAGTTATTCTCACATGATATATCTTCCAATCCAAGAACATGGTATATTTCTCCATCTGTGTTTGTCATCTTTGACTTCTTTTATCAGTGTCATACAGTTTTCTGAGTACAGGTCTTTTACCTCCTTAGGTAGGTTTATTTCCAGGTGTTTTATTCTTTTTGTTGCAATTGTATATGGGAGTATTTCCTTAATTGCCCTTTCAGATTTTTCATCATTAGTGTACAGGAATGCAAGAGATTTCTGTGCATTAATTTTGTATCCTGCTACTTTGCCAAATTCACTGATTAGCTCTAGTAGTTTTCTGGTGGCATCTTTAGGATTATCTATGTATAGTATCATGTCACCTGTGAACAGTGGCAGTTTTACTTCTTCTTTTCCAATTTGTATTCCTTTTATATCTTTTTCTTCTCTGATTGCCATGGCTAGGACTTCCAAAACTACATTGAATAATAGTCGTGAGAATGGACGTCTTTGTCTTATTCCTGATCTTAGAGGAAGTGCTTTCAGTTTTTTACCATTGAGAATGATGTTTCCTGTGGGTTTGTCATATATGGCCTTTATTATGTTAAGGCAGGTTCCCTCTGTGCCCACATTCTGGAGAATTTTTATCATAAATGGGTGTTGAATTTTGTCAAAAGCTTTTTCTGCATCCATTGAGATGATCATATGGTTTTTATTGTTCAATTTGTTAGTATGGTGTATCACATTGATTGATTTGCATTATTGAAGAATCCTTGCATCCTTGGGATAAATCCCACTTATCATGGTGTATGATCCTTTTAATGTGCTGTTGGATTCTGTTTGCTAGTATTTTGTTGAGGACTTTTGCATCTATATTCATCAGTGATATTGGTCTGTAATTTTCTTTTTTTTGGTAGTATCTTTGCCTGGTTTGGTATCAGGGTGATGGTGGCCACGTAGAATAAGTTTGGGAGTGTTCCTTCCTCTGCAGTTTTTTGGAAGAGTTTGAGAAGGATAGGTGTTAGTTCTTCTCTAAATGTTTGATAGACATCACCTGTGAAGCCATCTGGTTCTGGACATTTGTTTGTTGGAAGACTTTTAATCACAGTTTCAATTTCATTACTTGTGATTGATTGCTCTGTTCATATTTTCTATTTCTTTCTGGTTCAGTCTTGGAAGGTAATACCTTTCTAAGAATTTGTCCATTTCTTCCAGGTTGTCCATTTTATTGGCATAGAGTTGCTTGTAGTAGTCTCTTATGAGGCTTTGTATTTCTGTGGTGTCTGTTGTAACTTCTCCTTTTTCATTTCTAATTTTATTGATTTGAGTCCTCTCCCTCTTTTTCTTGATGAGTCTGGCTAAAGGTTTATCAATTTTGTTTATTTTTTCAAAGAACCAGGTCTTAGTTTTATTGATCTTTGCTATTGTTTTCTTTGTTTTTATTTCATTTTATTCTGCTCTGATCTTTATGATTTCTTTCCTTCTACTAAATTTGGTTTTGTTTGTTCTTCTTTCTGTAGTTCCTTTAGGTGTAAGTTTAAATTGTTTACTTGAGATTTTTCTTATTTCTTGAGGTAGGATTGTATTGCTATAAACTTCCCTCTTAGAACTGCTTTTGCTTCATCCCATAGGTTTTGGATCGTCGTGTTTTCATTGTCATTTGTCTCTAGGTATTTTTTGATTTCCTCTTTGATTTCTTCAGTGATCTCTTGGTTATTTAGTAATGTGTTGTTTAGCCTCCATGTGTTCGTGGTTTTTTGTTTTTTTTTTCCCTGTAATTTATTTCTAACCTCATAGCATTGTGGTCGGAAAAGATGCTTGATATGATTTCAATTTTCTTAAATTTACCAAGGCCTGATTTGTGACCCAAGATGTGATCTATTCTGGAGAATGTTCTGTGTGTACTTGAGAAGAAAGTGTAATCTGCTGTTATCGGATGGAATGTCCTATAAATATCAATTAAATCTTTCTGGTCTATTGTGTCATTTAAAGCTTGTGTTTCCTTATTAATTTTCTGTCTGGTTGATCTGTCCATTGGTGTAAATGAGGTGTAAAAGTCCCGTACTATTATTGTCTTACTGTTGATCTCTTCTTTTATAGCTGTTAGCATTTGCCTTATGTATTGAGGTGCTCCTATGCTGGGTGCATATATTTTTATAATTGTTATATCTTCTTCTTGTATTGATCCCTTGATCATTATGTAGTGTCCTTCCTTGTCTCTTGTAACATTCTTTATTTTAAAGTCTATTTTATCTGATATGAGTATTGCTACTCCAACTTTCTTTTGATTTCCATTTGCATGGAATATCTTTTTCCACCCCCTCACTTTCAGTCTGTATGTGTCCCTAGGTCTGAAGTGGGTCTCTTGTAGACAGCATACATATGGGTCTTGTTTTTATATCCATTCAGCGAGCCTGTGTCTTTTGGTTGGAGCATTTAATCCATTCACATTTAAGGTGATTATTGATATGTATGTTCCTATTACCACTTTCTTAATAGTTTGGGGTTTTGGGTTTGTTTTTGTAGATCCTTTTTTTCTCTTGTCTTTCCCACTTAGAGAAGTTCCTTTAGCATTTGTTGTGGACCTGTTTTGGTGGTGTTGAATTCTCTTAACTTTTGCTTGTCTGTAAAGCTTTTGATTTCTCCATCAAATCTGAATGAGATCCCTGTTGGATAGAGTAATCGTGGTTATAGGTTCTTCCCTTTCATCACTTTAAATATATTGTGGCACTCTCTTCTGGCTTGTAGAGTTTCTGCTGAGAAATCAGCTGTTAACCTTATGGGAGTTCCCTTGTATGTTATTTGTCATTTTTTCCCTTGTTACTTTTAATAATATTTCTTTGCTTTAATTTTTATCAGTTTGATTATTATGTGTCTCAGATTGTTTCTCCTTGGGTTTATCATGCTTGCAACTCTCTGCACTTCCTGGACTTGGGTGGCTATTTCCTTTCCCAAGTTAGGGAAGTTTTCAACTATAATCTCTTCAAATGTTTTTTCACTTCCTTTCTCTCTCTCTTCTCCTTCTGGGACCCCTATAATGTGAATGTTGGTGCATTTAATGTTGTCCCAGAGGTCTCTTAAGCTGTCTTCATTTCTTTTCATTCTTTTTTCTTTATATTCTGTTCCATGGCAGTGAATTCCACCATTCTGTCTTCCAGGTCACTTATCTATTCTTCTGCTCAGGTATTCTTTTATTGATTCCTTCTAGTGTATTTTTCATTTCAATTATTGTATTGTTCATCTCTGTTTCTTCTTTAATTCTTCTAGATCTTTGTTAAACATTTCTTGCATCTTCTCAATCTTTGCCACCATTCTTTTTCCGAGGTCCTGGATCATCTTCACTATCATTATTCTGAATTCTTTTTCTGGAAGGTTGCATATCTCCACTTCATTTAGTTGTTTTTCTAGGGTTTTATCTCGTTCCTTCATCTGGTACATACTCCTCTGCCTTTTCGTTTTGTCTCTTTCTGTGAATGTGGATTTTGTTCCACAGGCTGCAGGATTGTAGTTCTTCTTGTTTCTGCTTTCTGCCCTCTGGTGGATGAGGCTATCTAAGTTGGTTGTGCAAGCTTCCTGATGGGAGGTACTGATGGTAGGTAGGCAGAGTTCAGTAAAACTTTAATCTTCTTGTCTGATGATGGCTGGGGCTGGGTTCCTTCCCTGTTGGTTGTTTGGCCTGAGGTGACCCAGCACTGGAGCCTACAGGCTCTTTGGTTGCACTAATGGCGAACTCCGTGAGGACTCACACTACGGAGTACTTCCCAGAACTTCTTCTGCCAGTCTCCTTGTCCCTGCAGTGAGCCACAGATACCACCCGTCTCTGCAGGAGAGCCTCCAGCACTAGCAGGTAAGTCTGGTTCAGTCTCCTATGTGGTCACTGCTCCTTCCCCTGGGTCCTGATGTGCACCCTATTTTGTGTGTGCCCTCCAAGAGCATAGTCTCTGTTTCCCCCAGTCCTGTTGAATTTCTGCAATCAAATCCCGCTAACCTTCAACATCTGATTCCCTGGGGATTCCTCTTCCCATTGCTGGATGCCCAGGTTGGGAAGCCTCATGTGGGGCTCAGAACCTTCACTCCAGTGGGTGGACTTCTGTGGTATAATTATTCTCCAGTTTGTGAGTCACCCACCCAGTGGTTATGGGATTTGATTTTATTGTAATTGTGCCCCTCCTACTGTCTCATTGTGGCTTCTCCTTTGTCTTTGGATGTGGGGTATCTTTTTTGGTGAGCTCCAGTGTCTTCCTGTTGATAATTGTTCAGCAGTTATTTGTGATTCTGGGGCTCTCACAAGAAGGAGTGAGTGCACATCCTTCTACTCTGCAATCTTCTCAAAAACATTTCTTATTCATATTATAAAAATATGTTTCTCGTGCCTTCAACTAATAGTTCGGTGTTTATGATTCTCAGATATATCTATCTGTAGTCATTAGTTCTCACTTTTACTATAGTCCCTGATTGAAAACACTTACAGGACATTTCTAATTAGAAGTTCTCTCATTACATCAGTGTTTATATATCTAAAACCAAATTAATATTATCCAAGAGCCCCAGTAATCTTTCCCCACATCTCAATTTCTGTTATGGATATCACTAATATTATAGTCACCAGGATTTTCTAAATCAAGAATAAGTTACAGCAGAAAAAATTCTGGAATAGTTGTTCAAGATTTGGGGGTTTAGTTTAGATTCTGCTGCTCACACATACATACTTTTGGTTAATTCACATAACCTTCAGGATCTTTCCTCATGGGCAAAATGAAGGGCCTGGGCTGGAAGCTAGGTGGTTCACTCATTTATTTAACAAACATATTTTCAGCATCTACAATGTGTCAGTCAGTCATTAAGAGACTGGTCTGGGAGTATGATGGTGACTGAGCTGGGCCCAGATCCCGACATCACAAACCTGTTCTCCAAAAAACTCTTGCATCAATCTTTCACTAAGTCCATTGATTCCATCCTCAGAGTATCTCTGGTTGGGCTCTTGCTTCTGTCTCCTGCTGCTGTCATTTTAGTCAAGGCAGGCCCTCTCTGCCTTGTGCTGGGGTGCCTGCCAGAAACTCCTCTATGTCTCTCTCCATTCTCCCCATACTAAGCCAAGAATCTAATGCTTCCTATTGCCTCTTATAAACAATGTCTCATTTTTTAGACGATTGTCAAGGGTCTTCCTGTAGTTTGTCCTTCCTTCATGTCTAACTTTATTGTCCAACATGAAACCCATCTTTTGTCAGGCCAGTGTCCTCATTCTTCCCCAAACAAGGCTCAGATCTATATCTCTGCACTTGGTGAGTCTCCCTCCTGAGACATTTCCTTTTCCTGTCTCACCTCCTGACTAACCACACTCTCTCAAGGCTCAGTGAAAGCTGAAAGTTGTCTTGGAAGCCTTCCCCAGAACCCACAGGCCACCATCCCCACTCTCTCATTTATTTTCCAAGACTCTTAGAGTATATTTTTTGTATTTTGGACATTTGGCTACAGAATATTATAGCATCCTTATTTGTTAAATATGTAGGTCTTATAACTTGAATATGTTTGGGAGCTTTTAAGCACAGGGACAGTCAGATGTTTTTTTTGTGGCCCAGCCCAGTTCAGGAACATAAGAGTCAAGGTTAAGACTGTGAACTCATAAATCTGGCTGCCTGAGTTCTTAACATGGCTTCATGTTTTCCTGGCTGTGTGACCACAGGTGATTTACTTATCCTCTCTGAGCTTTCTGTTTTCTTATTTGCAAAATTGGGACAACCATATTACCTGCCCAAGTTACTCAGCAGTTAATGTGAGTAAAGGGTTTAGAACAGATCTTGGAATATATTAAATGCTCAAGAAGTGTTAGCTTAGTTTCATTGGATTATTGTTAGAATTAAACAGAATAATTCATGTAAAATCCTTAGCATAGTGCCCGGCTTGTAGCAAGTATTCAGTAAATATTAACTATTGTTATCATTATTCTGTTTAGTGGGAGAGGAGTCTTTGTGGAAAAAAAAAAATGGCCAAATCATAATTGTCAAATGTTTAAAATTTATGAGGTAGCATGATAATGATCTCTATTTTTTAAAGATGAGGAAACTGAGGTTTAGAGAGGTTAAGTAATTTGATGAGGTCACACACCTGGAAGGTGATGGAGCAGATTAAACAACCAGGAAGGCCAACTGCAGAATCTGCACCTTTTAAACCATTATTCTTATGCTTCTGATTCTGGACTAGGCAACGTAGGGGAAATTTTGATCTGGTATTGAAAATAAACATAGAATTTGGGTTTTCACAGTCCTGTTTCCCATCCTGGCTTTACCACTTACCTGGGCAAGATATTTAATCCTTCAGAGGTTATGTTTCCTTATCTGTAAGATGGGGACAGTAATACCTCCTTTATATGATTGTAGTGGGAATTAAAGAGGTAACATAAGTAAAGCTTCCAGCACAAGGCCTGGCCTTTAGTAGGTATTCAGTACATTTTGGACTCCTTTCTCTCCCTTTTGAAAATTTGAGCTAAAGGTTATACTTTTTAGTGCCTTTAATTAGTCTGCGATATGGACTAAAATGCAGCATAGCAACCAGATAAGCAGTCTGTAAGACTCAGCATTCTGTTGCCCTGACTTTGTGTTATAAATAACCAGACATGGCTGGTATTCATGACATGTGAACACCTGGCACAACTTATTCATGACCGCTGTCCATGCAGCATTCCTAACTAGATGGAGTTCTTTCTACAAGTTTTGGCACGTTCCAGCAGGGAAAGCCTTTTGCCAAGCAGGTGGGGTGAGTAAAGACTTTGAGATTGCAAATATATTCTGAGTTGGGAATGCTCGATTGTACGTGTGAAGAGCAGAGAATGCCGGGACTTTGAACAAGCATTTCAGTGAGTCTTTTTGAAGGTCATATCCCTCTTTGATGAGTATGTCACGGGAATTTTCCAAGGATTGTTTTACTTTAGTCTTTGGACTGAGTTGGTGGTGACACAATCTGTGGTTGAAAATAGCACGAATAATTAGGTTAGAGAGAACATTAATGTCTCAAAATGTTAATAAAGCCAGCTACTAGGAATTCATAGGTAGGAATTCCCTTCCCAAAATTGATTCCTAAGTAGGCACAAGTTATATGATATGTTTCAACAGCCAGTAAGAGAAAACATCAGCCTCTTGCATACGTTGTAACCTTCAAGTAGGCAGTACAGAGGCTACACTTTCCTTTTCTTCCTTTTAAAAATTTAATGAAGACGTGTTATCTTACACAGAGTGGATGATCCCCTGTGACTTCACTGCTCCCTCTAAGGGACAACTGCTGGCCGGTACAGTCAGCAAAGACAGTCAGCACCTTGGGTTTCCATGTGCTTTCCTGTTCTGTTTCCCATCTGAGCTCTCATTTCAAAGGTCCTTCATAATAGAAGTCTATCCCATTTCATGGGATTAATTTAGGCATTAAATTATTTCCTAAATATATCCTGCATAATAATTTGCATCAACATATTTGAAATATTTCACATCTGTGATAGAATGAAAGCAGTTGATCATTAAGAATAAAACACTCAAAATATCTACATACAAAAAATGTGGTGATTTTGTCAGAGAGACTAGCTTAAGCAAGTAGTGCTCTGAATGTAGATTGTCTGAGTTCAAGTTCTGGCTCTGCCACTTATTAGTTGTGTTGTCTTAAGCAGGCACTTAACCTGTCTGAGCCTCATAGGGCTGTCATGAGGATAAAATGAGACAATATGTAAAGTCATAGCACAGTGCCTCTCAATAAATGTCAGCTATTTTTATTATTGTTAATATCAGTATTATAATGGTCTACAAGGTTAGACTCTCCGAGAGGGAAATGAGATGGTACTTAAGATGCCCCTGGGACTTCCCTGGTGGCACAGTGGTTAAGAATCCACCTGCCAATGGAGGGGACACGAGTTTGAGCCCTGGTTCGGGAAGATCCCACATGCCGCGGAGCAAATAAGCCTGTGCACCACAACTACTGAGCCTGCACTGTAGAGCCCATGAGCCACAACTACTGAGCCCGTGCACCACAACTACTGAAGCCCACATGCCTAGAGCCCATCCTCTGCAGCAAGAGAAGCCACCCCAGTGAGAAGCCTGCACACCGCAACGAAGAATAGCCCTCACTCGAAGGAAGACCCATTGCAGCCAAAAATAAAATATAAGTAAATAAATAAATTTATTTTAAAAAAAAAAGAAGCTCTGTACTTGAAACTGACTAAGCATATCCTGCTGAAGAAACTTGCTTATCTGTAAAGAAAATGGTAGGATGAAGAAGACTGGGGTTCTTTTTCTGTCCTTTGAATGGCTAGGAGAATAACAGGGGGAAAAGGAGTAGAAGTTGGTTGATGGTATTGTCATCTCTATTAGTCTCTCAAATGTTATCCAGTAAAAAGATGACATCATAAAAGAGAAATTCAGGTTAGGTTTGCTCAAGCACCTGCTTCTTCACAAAGTCTCTGAGGATTCTATCTGTCCACCCATGCATGCATCCATCTATCTAAATATTTGTTGATCATCTACTATATTTCAGGGACCTAGCATTTTGCTGAGGCTACAAAGATAAACAAAACCAAGTGCCATCCCTTAAGACATTTACAGACTGGTAGGGGAGACAGATATGAAAACAAATGGTTTTACGGCATTTACAGACTAATAGGGGAGAGGGATAAGAAAACAGCAAATGACTTAAAACAAAGTAATAATAGAGGAACATACAAAATACCAAGGAAACTCAGAGGAAGGTATTGTCTTTATTTGGCTTTTACTGAATTCTAAGCAGTTTGCAAATGTCAGTGCATGGTTGTAGTAATAACAATGTTTGAGAAAAAAAAAAGAGATACTTCCACCTGATATATACATATCTATTGTATGACACATTGTGACTTCAGAAATAAGAATGGGGGCTTCCCTGGTGGTGCAGTGGTTAAGAACCCTCCTGCCAATGCAGGGGACACAGTTTCGAGCCCTGGTCTGGGAAGGTCCCGCATTCCGCGGAGCAACTAAGCCCGTGTGCCACAACTACTGAGCCTGTGTGCCGCAACTACTGAACCCCATGTGCCTAGAGCCTGTGCTCCACAACAAGAGAAGCCACCACAATGAGAAGCCTGCGCGCCACAACAAAGAGTAGCCCCTGCTCTCCACAACCAGAGAAAAGCCCACGTGCAGCAACGAAGTCCCAACTCAGCCAAAAAAAAATAAAATAAATTTATTTTAAAAAAAAGAAAGAAAGAAGAATGGGTAACAACTCTGTACCTTGCCCTTAAGAGAATACAGAAATTGGAAGACAGGATTCTTAAGGAGTCTCTCAGAGCACCCCTCCAATGTGCCTGTCTATGGAGAGGTATGTAAAGATTTAGGAAAGGTGTTGCTGGGATTTGGCCTTCTGAAGTATCAAAGATGGCACCTCCTGATGGCTGAGGATGCAAAAGGTATCACAGAAGAGGGTGTAATTGAGCACAGAGCTGAGAGTAGGTAGAATCTTGAGTGATGGGCCAGAATTCTCCAACATTCCTAGCTGCAGTGAGTGTTCCATGCCAGAAGCTGAAAGGAGCAGCTTAGACCTTGTCGTAGGCCCTTCCCTCACTTCCCCAAACAAGGGTCCCCCAACCCCAGTTCAGGAAGTTAGTGTCTCAGAAAGGATTAATTGATTTAGAGCCTTTCCTTGCGAAGAGGCTTGGAAGAGCCATGGGTCCAACGTCTTTGAGATAAACCAACGGCTGGGCTCTTGCTAGGAGGTCATGGATGCCTGAAGGTCAGGTCTGATTACTTTTTTAAAAACACATCCTTGTTGACTTCAAAATAAATAAAAACTTCGAGGGTGGTAATCCAACAGTTGTGTAGTGGGCTGTGTCCTTATGCACTGGGGACAGACACCGAAACAGGCAGGTGTCAGGCAACTTTCTGGACCACAGATTAAACCTATGAGTGTGCTGCTAATTTCAGTGTGATTATGGTACCAGTGAAAAGCTCTCAAGTTTTCTGAAGCATGAGAGGCACCATGGCTTACTGGATAAAATAGGAGCTTTGCATAGCTACTGGCTAGTCTTTTATATAGACAAATTAACCTTCGGTAAATAAATTCTATGAGCCCATAAAAACAGCGAGAACATTTACTTTAGTGGTTGTTGTGAATATTAAACTACTTGATCTGGCCCAGAATAATGCCTGGCAAAAAAAAAAAAAAAAAAGATTTACTTTTAGATTTCTCTTGCTGGATGTGGCAGCCAGTCATTAAATAATTCTCCAGTGATTCATTCCCAAGATATGACAATAGTGAATGTTTATTGAGTGTTTACCATGTGCCAGATATTATACTGGCTGCTTTACAATGTTATCTCATTCACTCCTTATTATAAGGCTTTTTGAGATACCAGTATTATCCCTATTTTATAGATAAGGAAACTGAGGCTTACCCAGGTTCACAGTTACCTAAATATTAGAGCTAGGATTCTCTCCTAGGAGGTCTGACTCTAGCCACAATATCATGACATACAGGGACTTGGTAAGTGAGGACATGTATAGCTGTGGCACTCTCTCCTGCACTGTGAGCACCCCTGTGGTCTGTGATCAAGAGAGCCCTGAAGGAAACATGCTACCCTCCTGGGCTCTGGTGGGTTACAGGTTTGTGAACATTAGGCACAGAATCCTAGACAAAGACTTAGGATTTCTATAGACTGGCGAGGAAGGGACTGTATTCTGTGGTTTGAAGTATAGAGTAAGGGTCATAGGGGAGAACTGTCCATGATTACACAAGCGGCAGCTACCCTGTAACTATAATAGAAAGGCTGGGGGAGGGGGGTGGTGTTGAGGTCGTGCACTATTTAAATCCATGAGGGAACGGGGAGATACCAGAGAAACAATGATATCTCATGTGTACCCACAGGCTGATAAAATTTAGATTGTATGGTTTTTATTACTCTAATTGTTTTTAACAGTATGAAGGTTCTCTCCTTCTGGCTATGTAGACGGACCGGTGAGAAAGCTGGGTCTGGGAACTCAAGGAGGCTGTTTCACTCTTTAAGGCCTCTTTGAGGCCACAGTGGCCTCAGAGCATTTGCTTTGGTTGAAACAACTTTCTCAAAAGTTTCTTAGGACTTTGTAGTCCTAGTCTTTAGTTTGAGAAAGGGACTCAGTTTGTTTCTTTTCCTGAACTAGAGATTATTATAGCTGTGTTCAGTGATACCAAGGATGTAACTGATCAGACAGATATTAATACTGCCCGATATTGGGTAGGATATGAAGGAAGTGGGAACCACAATCCTGTCCTCAAGGATATTTTAATTTTCATTAAAGGGAAAACCAGAACACCACTAGCAAAGATTAATTGCTGTTTTAAGGATTAAGATCGCAAAGTGGAGTTAATTGAAATACTTTAAGAGGAAACTCATGAAATTTTACTGGCAAAATTATTTCAGCATTTACAGGTCTGAACACTTGACATTTGGTTGTGAGCCTAACTGAATGTTTATGAACAGAGAATGATGATTAATAACTATTTCTCCAAAGAGGTTGAAATGTTTGGGAGGGATGAAACAAGGGCTCTTTCAAAATTTAGCACATTTACTAATAGGCTAGGTGAGGGAATAAATAATATTTACAAGTAGTAATTGAAACCCATTCACGATAATGAAGAGCAAATGGTGCTGGATTGCCTCTGTGTCACTTCAGGGAAGTCATTTGGTATCTTCGGACTCAGGTAAGAAATTTTTTTTTTTTTTTTTTTTTTTTTTGTGCGGTACACGGGCCTCTCACTGTTGTGGCCTCTCCCGTTGCGGAGCACAGGCTCCGGACGCGCAGGCTCAGCGGCCATGGCTCACGGGCCCAGCCGCTCCGCGGCACGTGGGATCTTCCCGGACCGGGGCACGAACCCGCGTCCCCCGCATCGGCAGGCGGACTCTCAACCACTACACCACCGGGGAAGCCCAAGAAAATTTTTAAAAATTATTGAAAGATTATTATTTTCCATGCATTTGCTAAGAGATTTACATATGTCATGTCATTTGGTTCTTCCTATAATCCTATGAGGTAGATACTATTATAATCTGCATTTTGAAATGAAAGTTCAGAGAGGTAAGAAAACTTGCCCAAGTTTGCGCAGCTACTAATTGACAAACCCAGAGTTCAAACCCTTGAGTCTCTGACTCCAAAGCTATTTTTGACCATTCCTCCCATATATTTTCTGAGGATGTTGGTTGGGAGTAATATAGGATTATCGTATGCAGCAAACCTCAGTGATAGGGTTCAAAAATCATGACTATTGAGGATTTGATGTGACTTACCTGGAAGTGACTAAGCTGTTTCTCTGGTCATCATTAGCTCCCTTGCAAACAGTCCACAGGTGCAGGTGTTAAAGCTGATGCCTTGGGTTTAGCCAGATGTGGTGGACAGAGGAGACTTAGCTCCAGAAGTGGGATCCGGTGAGAGACTGTGACAGTGCAGTGATGGACTATTTAGCCAACCGTCTTTTCTCCTGTGTGCTGTGGTCTCTTCAACAGAGATGGATTAACTCTTTGGCCAGAAGTACATTTTAGCCTCTGGTATTTCTTAACTCAATAGAGGATTTCATGAGCTTCAGAGTTAGAGGCATAATCAACATGTCTCAAAATCAATTACCTCCTTCAGAAGCTACAGACTGGTTTGTTTACTTCTGGATTCTGTGGATTAAGTACTGTAACAAATAATTCTAAAAAAAAATTTTTTTTATTCTGTGCTTTTCTCTCTCTCTTTGCCTTTCTAATTCTCCTGTCATACCCTCTAATGTACTCCTTTCTCCTCCTTGTTCTGGCCTTCTTTCCTGGTGACCTCTGAGAAGTGGTGTTGAGTGATTTTGTCAGCACCATCTCATAACCCAGAGCCCTGTACTGAGCTGATTTCCTCACAGCTTCTTGAGTGGAGACGTGCTGGAAATGCTAAATGTACTGTGCTGGTGTTTGACCAGGTTTCTGATCTACATACTTGAAACCAGCAGTCCCTGGGCACTTGTGGTTCACGCTGGTATTCAGGCCTGAATACAAATCAGACCTCCATGTTCTTCAAGAAGTGTCGGCATTCATGAAAGTTGAATATAAGTGAGCGACTCTTATTTTTATAATTCATTTAAATAATATAATTTATTATCATAAATTTACATGTTGCTCTACTGCAAATTAAGCCATACCAGGCTTAGCTCCAAGCACAAAGTATATCCCTTGTGACTATTATCCGTTTCATAGAGACTCTTAGGAGGGACATAGATTGTATTTTATATTTTAAGAAGTCATTTATTTTCAGAGAATTCAAGGACTCAACCACTGTGATTATTTGTCCAGTCTTCCCAAGATCCCACAAAGCAGGCAATGTTGGGCTGGATGGAATAATGCACTTCATTTATTTATTCACTGCATATTTATTGAATGCCTCCCTGTTGCAGACCCTGCTGTGTGTTAGAGCTGTGGGGAGAGTGGAAATGGACTGGGATTACTGCCTTGAATGTAGAATGTGTCACTTGACTCCACACCAGAGAACCCAGGTGGTCAGAAGTAAAACCGCTTAGCAGTGGACACAAGGGAAAAGTCTTCTCATGAAGTGGCTGATTTGACATCGAAGAGAGATTTATGACTGAAGCAAAACAGAGCCTGCTGACACTCCTGGCTGCTTTAGGGCTGCCTACGTAGGTTGCCTTCCCAGGGCAACCTCCTACCTCTTAGAACTGGGGGTTCTTTCAGTTACCACCACCTCCAGGGCCACAAGAGGGTGCTTTCCTCCTTTCAGGTTATGCCTTTTTGAAATGCAGCTCTTCAGACTTCTTAGAGGTAAGTTTCCTGGGTCTTGGGAAATTCGGTATATTCCTCTGTGGGTCAATAGACTTGATTCGAGGGGAGAGAGAAGTGTAGGTTTGGAAGTATATGTTTGTTTATCTAATGTCTGTTTCCTCCACTGAGCTGTAAGCTCTGAGGACCAGGTCTTGTCTTTTTGCTCATCCCTCTTTTCCTGTGTCTGGCTTAAATTCTGGCACATACAAGGCCCTTAATAAATATTTGTGAGTTTAAAAACATGATCTTCCCTTCAAGTCCTAGCTCAAAGGTTCTTAACTTTTCTGCCTATTAGAATCACCCATGGTCAGCTGGCCCTGGGATTCTCATTCAGTAGTCTGGGGTAGGGCTGGGAATGTGATTCCAGAAAACTCTTGTGTTATTCTGATTTGAGGACTGCTGTCCAGTTGTTCCTGCCCTGTACATAGCTATTTCATCCTGTTGCTCTGGACTTTGGGGCCTGTGGGTCCTCAGCTGCTTGAGTCTGGGCAACACATTCCTTTTTCTTGAGTGTGCCACCAAGATGCCTTCAATATGACCAAGCTTCCCTCGCCCTCTCCTCTTCCTGTTCCTCTTCTCATGAGCATCTCTTCCTGTCATCCCATCCTATAGGGGAGGGAAATGTTCCCAGAGATGCCTTCATCTGCTGGTCCAGCGAGGACACCTGGGGAGACACAACATAACAAGATCTTGGTTACCACCCACAGGGGGTCAGCCTCTTCCGAAGTCTGGTGTTGAGAGCCATCATTGGTGGATGCCACCTACTTCAGTTACACTTAACCAGATACTTACATACACACTGATGCTGGAATAGAGACCACTTTAAAGTTAATGAGAGCCCTTTGCTTAGAACAGAGGCTTCTAACATGGTCTCCTGAGAAAATCTGTTTTCTGTGTTCTTGAGAAGGAAATACATATGTATCACGTCAACTTTGGAGGAGAATAACTTTTTTTTTAAACTGGAAAAATTTATTTGAAAAATATATGGCAGAAAAACAATTAACCTTCTTAATACAAAATAAGAAATTATACATCAATTAAAAAACCAATTTTTATACATATTTAATAATGTTGAACCTCATTCATAATTAATGAAACAGTTAAATGAGATGTTATTTTCACCCATCAGGTTGGCAAAGATTAATAGTAATAATAATTGTAAAAAATTATCATGCTTCCTATGTCCTATTATGGAGAAAAATAACTTTTGATAAAGATGAGTCCTTTGGTCATATGGTTTGGCATTGCTAGAGTAGTACAGGTAGTACAAAGAGCTTGGGCCTTGGAGGCAGATGGCTCTGTACAAACCCCCTAACCTTAGTGTGTACCTCATTTGGTGTATTTGTGACCAAATCAGTTAACCTCTTTGAGTCTTAATTTCCTCATCTACAAGGCTGGAGAATAATGTTGACTTCGTAAGGGTTCAGAACAAGCCCCCTCCGGGATTTCCCTGGTGGTCCAGTGATTAGGAATCCGTCTTGGAATGCAGGGGATGCAGGTTCTATCCCCGCTCGGGGAACTAAGATCCCACATACTGCAGGGCAACTAAGTCTGCGGGCCACAGCTCAAGAGCCCGAGTGCTACAACTACGGAGCCCATGCGCTCTGAAGCCCGCTCACCACAACTAGAAAGAAGCCTGTGCACTGCAAGGAAAGGTCCCACGTGCTGCAACTAAGACCCGATGCAACCAACAAAGAAATAAATAAATACATACATAAATACATAAAAACAAGCCTCTCCCAAATGTTCCACTTTTGCATGAGGATTATTTTGAGTTAAGGGCAATTGAGCCTGTAGGTTCAAGAGAAACTACTGCCCCTCCCTTAACTACCTAGAAGAATTTAAATTGGGGATTTATCCCGGAAAAGACTTATTACTGAATATAATTTTTTTCTAAGTGGACCCATCTATAGGCAGAACGAACATCTAATTACCAAATTCAGGCCCCTATCCCATTCTTTAGCTCAGGATGGCATGTGTACCTCATTTAACCTTTCTGTCTCTGACCCTCTCATATACATGGGATTCCTGTACATACAAAATTAAATTTGATTTTCTCCTGACCAATTTTTAACTGGTCTCATGTCAATTTAATTATTAGACCAGCCAAAAGAACCTAGAAGGGTAGAGAAAATTTTTCTTCTTTCGCAGCAACTTCAGAGAGTTATGGAATAGCACAGCTTTGTGCACACTTTCTTTTAGTTAGTTATAAAGTCCTCAGCTTATATTCAAATGTCACTATAAGAAATAGAGTTTGACACTTGTATTTGAAATTCTATTTTAAGGATGTTGTAGAGGAAGTTGTTTTGTCCATCATGCAGTGTTCCTCTCCATTGAAGAAATACTCATTTGGTCTTTATACCAAGAACAGTTTCACTTCTCCTGCTGTGCTTTAATCTTATGGACTTGATGATTTGTATAACTGAATGGTTTTGCTTCTTTGAACTAGCACTGGAAAGCCTAGAGCCAAATGTGTGGTCCATCAGTTTCAAGTGTGGACACATCATTATGGTGTGCAGTTTCGGCCTCATACCTGGCTCCATTTTTACACTGTCATTGTTTTGTTCTGTTTTTTAGATTTGCTCTCACTTTTCATTTATGTTATTGTGTTTTTTTTTTTTTTTACTGTACTGCTCTTGAGAATGGTTTTATAGAAAATCCAAAATACATTAAGTACAAAAATCAAGTTTAACATGGTATGAGATGCGATACTTTATAAAATGGAATTTAAATATATGTGTATTATATTCTGGAAGGATATTGGCATAATTTTAACAAGGGTTAGAGTTAAGGGAAGAATTATTAATGAGTTTTTTTCATTATGATTACCTATAACTTCTTTTTTTTAAACATCTTTATTAGAGTATAATTGCTTTACAATGGTGTGTTAGTTTCTGCTTTATAAAAAAGTGAATCAGCTATACATACACATATATCCCCATATCTCCTCCCTCTTGCATCTCCCTCCCACCCTCCATATCCCACCCCTCTAGGTGGTCACAAAGCACTGAGCTGATCTCCCTGTGCTATGTGGCTGCTTCCCACTAGCTATCTGTTTTACATTTGGTAGTGTATATATGTCCATGCCATTCTCTCACTTCGTCCCAGCTTACCCTTCCCCCTCCCTTTTTCCTCAAGTCCATTCTCTACATCTGTGTCTTTATTCCTGTCCTGCCCCTAGGTTGTTCAGATGATTTTTTTTTTTTTTTAGATTCCATATATATGTGTTAGCATATGGTATTTGTTTTTCTCTTTCTGACTTACTTCACTCTGTATGACAGACTATAGGTCCATCCAGGTCACTACAAATAACTCAATTTCGTTTCTTCTTATGGCTGAGTAATATTCCATTGTATATATGTGCCACATCTTCTTTATCCATTCAACTGTCAGTGGACACTTAGGTTGCTTCCATGTTCTGGCTATTGTAAATAAGCTGCAATGAATGTTGTGGTACATGACTCTTTTTGAATTATGGTTTTCTCAGGGTATATGCCCAGTAGTGGGATTGCTGGGTTGTATGGTAGTTCTATTTGTAGTTTTCTAAGGAACGTCCATAGTGTTCTCCATAGTGGCTGTATCAATTTACATTCCCACCAGCAGTGCAAGAGGGTTCCCTTTTCTCCACACCCTCTCCACCATTTATTGTTTGTAGATTTTTGATGATAGTCATTCTGACTGGTGTGAGGTGATACCTCATTGTAGTTTTGATTTGCATTTCTCTAATGATTAGTGATGTTGAGCATCCTTTCATGTGTTTGTTAACAATCCGTATATCTTCTTTGGAGAAATGTCTATTTAAGTCTTCTGCACGTTTTTGGATTGAGTTGTTTGTGTTTTTGATATTGAGCTGCATGAGCTGCTTGTACATTTTGGAGATTAATCCTTTTTCAGTTGCTTCATTTGCAAATATTTTCTCCCATTCTGAGGGTTGTCTTTTCATCTTGTTTATGTTTTTCTTTGCTGTGCAAAAAGCTATTAAGTTTCATTAGGTCCCATTTGTTTATTTTTGTTTTTATTTCCATTTCTCTAGGAGGTGGGTCAAAAAGGATCTTACTGTGATTTATGTCAAAGAGTGTTCTGCCTATGTTTTCCTCTAAGAGTTTTATAGTGTCTGGCCTTATATTGAGGTCTTTAATCATGTGGAGTTTATTCTTTTTTTGTATGGTGTTAGGGAATGTTCTAATTTTATTCTTTTACATGTAGCTGTTCAGTTTTCCCAGCACCATTTATTGAAGAGGCTGTCTTTTCTCCATTGTATATTCTTGCCTCTTTATCATAAACAAGGTGACTGTATGTGAGTGCGTTTATCTCTGGGCTTTCTATCCTGTTCCATTGATCTGTATTTCTGTTTTTGTGCCTGTACCATAATGTCTTGATTACTGTAGCTTTGTAGTATAGTCTGAAGTCCAGGAGCCTGATTCCTCTAGCTCTGACTCTCTTTCTCAAGATTGCTTTGGCTATTTGGGGTCTTTTGTGTTTCCATACAAATTGTGAAATTTTTTCTTCTGGTTCTGTGAAAAATGCCATTGATAGCTTGATAGGGATTGCACTGAATCTCTAGATTGCTTTGGGTAGTATAGTCATTTTCACAGTGTTGATTTTTCCCATCCAAGGACATGGTATATCTCTCCATTGGTTTGTATCACCTTTAATTTTTTTCATAAGTGTCTTATAATTTTCTGCATACAGATCTTTTGTCTCCTTAGGTAGATTTATACCTAGGTATTTTATTCTTTTTGTTGCAATGGTAAATAGGAGTGTTTCCTTAATTTCTCTTTCAGATTTTTCATCATTAGTGTATAGGAATGCCAGAGATTTCTGTGCATTAATTTTGTATCCTGCTACTTTACCAAATTCATTGATTAGTAGTTTTCTGGTAGCATCTTTAGGATTCTCTATGTATAGTTTCATGTCATCTGCAAACAGTGACAGCTTTCCTCCTTCTCTTCCGATTTGGATTCCTTTTATTTCTTTTTCTTCTCTGATTGCTGTGGCTAGAACTTCCAAAACTATGTTGAATAAGCGTGGTGAGAGTGGGCAACCTAGTCTTGTTCCTGATCTTAGTGGAAATGGTTTCAGATTTTCACCATTGAGAATGATGTTGGCTGTGGGTTTGTCATATATGGCCTTTATTATGTTGAGGTAAGTTCCCTCTAGGCCTACTTTCTGTTGGGTTTTTGATATAAATCAGTGTTGAATTGTGTTGAAAGCTTTATCTGCATCTATTGAGATGATCATATGGTTTTTCTCCTTCAGTTTGTTAATTTGATTTATCACATTGATTGATTTGCGTATGTTGAAGAATCTTGCATTCCTGGGATAAACTCCACTTGATCATGGTGTATGATCCTTTTAATGTGCTGTTGGATTCTGTTTGCTAGTATTTTGTTGAGGATTTTAGCATCTATGTTCATCAGTGATATTGGCCTGTAGTTTTCTTTCTTTGTGACATCTTTGTCTGGTTTTGGTATCAGGGTGATGGTGGCCTCATAGAGTGAGTTTGGGAGTGTTCCTCCCTCTGCTATCTTTTGGAAGAGTTTGAGAAGGATAGGTGTTAGCTCTTCTCTAAATATTTGATAGAATTAGCCTGTGAAGTCATCTGGTCCTGGGCTTTTGTTTGTGGAAGATATTTAATCACAGTCTCAATTTCAGTGTTTGTGACTGTTATGTTTATATTTTCTATTTCTTCCTAGTTCAGCCTCAGAAGGTTATGCTTTTCTAAGAATTCGTCCATTTCTTCCAGGTTGTCCATTTTATGGGCATATTGTTCCTTGTAGTAATCTGTCATGATCCTTTGTATTTCTGCAGTGTCAGTTGTAACTTCTCCTTTATCATTTCTAATTCTATTGATTTGAGTCTTCTCCCTTTTTTTCTTGATGAGTCTGGCTGATGATTTATCAATTTTGTTTATCTTCTCATATAACCAGCTTTTAGTTTTATTGATGTTTGCTATTGTTTCCTTCATTTCTTTTTCTTTATTTCTGATCTGATCTTTTATGATTTCTTTCCTTCTGCTAACTTTGGGGGTTTTTTGTTCTTCTTTTTCTAATTGCTTTAGGATAAGGTTAGGTTGTTTTTTTGAGATGTTTCTTTTTTCTTGAGGTAGGATTTTATTCCTATAAACTTCCCTCTTAGAACTGCTTTTGCTTCATCCCATAGGTTTTGGGTCTTTGTGTTTTCATTGTCATTTGTTTCTAGGTATTTTTTGATTTCCTCTTTGATTTCCTCAGTGATCTCTTGGTTATTTAGCAGTGCATTGTTTAGCTTCCGTGTGTTTGTATTTTTTACAGATTTTTTCCTGTAACTGATATCTAGTCTCATAGTGTTGTGGTCAGAAAGATACTTGATACGATTTCATTTGCTGAAATTTACCAAGGCTTGATTTGTGACCCAAGATATGATCTATCCTGGAGAATGTTCCATGAGCACTTGAGAAGAAAGTGTATCCTGTTGTTTTTGGATGGAATGTCCTATAAATATAAATTAAGTCCATCTTGTTTAATGTATTATTTAAAACTTGTGTTTCCTTATTTATTTTCATTTTGGATGATCTGTCCATTGGTGAAAGTGGGGTGTTAAATTCCCCTACTATTATTGTGTTACTGTCAATTTCCCGTTTTATGGCTGTCAGCATTTGCCTTATGTATTGAGGTGCCCCTATGTTGGGTGCATAAGTATTTACAACTGTTATATCTTCTACTTGGATTGATCTCTTGATCATTATGCAGTATCCTTCTTTGTGTCTTATAATAGTCTTTATTTTAAAGTCTTGTTTTGTCTGATATGAGAATTGCTACTCCAGCTTTCTTTTGATTTCCATTTGCATAGAATGTCTTTTTCCTTCCCCTCACTTTCAGTCTGTATGTGTCCCTAGGTCTGAAGTGGGTCCATTGTAGACAGCATATATATACAAGTCTTATTTTTGTATCCATTCAGCCAGTCTGTGTCTTTTGGTTGGAGCATTTAATCCATTTACATTTAAGGTAGTTATCACTATGTATGTTCCTATTACCATTTTCTTAATTGTTTTGGGTTTGTTATTGTAGATCTTTTCCTTCTCTTGTGTTTCCTGCCTAGAGAAGTTCCTTTAGCATTTGGTGTAAAGCTGGTTTGGTGGTGCTGAATGCTCAGCTTTTGCTTGTCTGTAAAGGTTTTAATTTCTCTGTCCAATCTGAATGAGATCCTTGTTGGGTAGAGTAATCTTGGTTGTAGGTTTTTCCCTTTCATCACTTTAAATATGTCCTGCCACTGCCTTCTGGCTTGCAGAGTTTCTGCTGAAAGATCAGCTGTTAACTCTATGGGGATTCTCTTGTATGTTATTTGTTGTTTTTCCCTTGCTACTTTTAATATTTTTTTCTTTGTATTTAGTTTTTGATAGTTTGATTAATATGTGTCTTGACATGTTTCTCCTTGGATTTATCCTGTATGGGACTCTCTGTGCTTCCTGGACTTGGCTATTTCCTTTCCCATATTATGGAAGTTTTCAACTATAATATCTTCAGATATTTCCTCAGGCCCTTTCTTTTTCTCTTCTTCTGGGACCCCTATAATTTGAATGTTGGTGCGTTTAATGTTGTCCCAGAGGTCTCTGTGACTGTCCTCAATTCTTTTCATTCTTTTTTCTTTATTCTGCTCTGTGGTAGTTATTTCCACTATTTTATCTTCCAGGTCACTTATCTGTTCTTCTGTCTCAGTTATTTTGCTATTGATTCCTTCTACAGAATTTTAAATTTCATTTATTGTGTTGTTCATCATTGTTTGCTCGCTGTTTAGTTTTTCTAGGTCCTTGTTAAACGTTTCCTGTATTTTCTCCATTGTATTTCCAAGATTTTGGATCATCCTTACTATCATTACTCTGAATTCTTTTTCAGGTAGACTGCCTATTTCATCTTCGTTTGTTTGGTCTGGTGGATTTTAACCTCGCTCCTTCACCTGCTATGTGTTTCTCTGTCTTTTCATTTTGCTTAACTTACTCGGTTTGGGGTCTCCTTTTCTCAGGCTGCAGGTTTGTAGTTCCCGTTGTTTTTGGTGTCTGCCCCCAGTAGCTAAGGTTGGTTTAGTGGATTGTGTAGGCTTCCTGGTGGAGGGCACTGGTGACTGTGTTCTGGTGGATGAGGCTGGATCTTGTCTTTCTGGTGGGCAAGAAGGCGTCTGGTAGTGTGTTTTGGGATATCTGTGACCTTATTATGATTTTAGGCAGCCTCTCTGCTAATGGGTGGGTTTGTGTTCCTGTCTTGCTAGTTGTTTGGCATAGGCTGTCCCACACTGTAGCTTGCTGGCCGTTGAGTGGAGCTGTGTCTTAACGTTGAGATGGAGATCTCTGGGAGAGCTCTCACCGTTTGATATTATTTGAAGCTGGGAGATCTCTGGTGGACCGATGTCCTGAACTTGGCTTTCCCACCTCAGAGGCACAGGCCTGACACCCGGCCGGAGCACCACGACCCTGTCAGCCACACAGCTCAGAAGAAAAGGGAGAAAAAAAGAAAGGAAAAATAAAATAAAATAAAGTTTTTAAAATAAAACATTATTAAAAATAAAAAAGTTTTAAAGTAATAAAAAAGAAAGAAAGGAAGAAGAGAGCAACCAAACCAAAAAACAAACCCATCAATGATAACAAGTGCTGAAAACTATACTAAAAAAACAAAACAAAAATGGACAGACAGAACTCTAGGACAAATGGTAAAAGCAAAGCTATACAGACAAAATCACGCAAAGAAGCATACCTGTACACACTCACAAAAAGAGAAAAAGGAAAAAATATATATATATATTTTTTTTTAAAAGGAAGAGAGCAACCAAATCAATAAACAAATCTACCAATGATAATAAACTGTAAATACTAAACTAAGATAAACATAAAACCAGAAACAAATTAGATGCAGAAAGCAAACCCCAAGTCTACAGTTGCTCCCAAAGTCCGCCACCTCAATTTGGGATGATTTGTCATCTCTTCAGGTATTCCACAGATACAGGGTACATCAAGTTGATTGTGGAGATTTAATCCGCTGCTCCTGAGGCTGCTGGGAGAGATTTCCCTTTCTCTTCTGTGTTCGCACAGCTCCCGGGGTTCAGCTTTGGATTTGGCCCCACCTCTGCCGCCTGTAGGTCGCCTGAAGGCGTCTGTTCCCCACCCAGACAGGACGGGGTTAAAGTAGCAGCTGACTGGGGGCACTGGCTCACTCAGGCCGGGGGGAAGGAGGGGTATGGATGTGGGTCGAGCCCGCGGCGTCAGAGCCCGGCGTGACGTTGCACCAGCCTGAGGTGTGCCGTGTGTTCTCCCAGGAGGGGAGGTGTGGATAGTGACCTGTGCTTGCACCCAGGCTTCTTGGTGGCTGCAGCAGCAGCTTTAGTGTTTCATGCCTGTCTCTGGTGTCCACGCTGATAGCTGCAGCTCGCGCCCATCTCTGGAGCTCGTTTAGGTGGTGCTCTGAATCCCCTTTCCTCACGCACCTGAAACAATGGTCTCTTGCCTCTTAAGCAGGTCCAGACTTTTTCCCAGACTCCCTCCCGGCTAGCTGTGGTGCACTAGCCCCCTTCAGGCCGTGTTCACATAGCCAACCCCAGTCCTCTCCCTGGGATCTAACCTCTGAAGCCTGAGCCTCAGCTCCCAGCCCCCACCCGCCCCGGCAGTCAAGCAGGCAAGACTCTCAGGCTGGTGAGTGCTGGTCGGCACCGATCCTCTGTGCAGGAATCTCTCCGCTTTGCCCTCCGCACCCCTGTTGCTGCGCTCTCCTCCATGGCTCCCAAGCTTCCCCCATTCCCACCCCCCATCTCTGCCAGTGAAGGGGCTTCGTAGTGTGTGGAAACTTTTCCTCCTCACAGCTCCTTCCCAGAGGTGCAGGTCCCGTCCCTATTCTTTGGTCTCTGTTTATTCTTTTTTCTTTTGCCCTCCCCAGGCACGTGGGGAGTTTCTTGCTTTTGGGGAAGTCCGAGGTCTTCTGCCAGCGTTCAGTAGGTGTTCTGTAGGAGTTGTTCCACATGTAGATGTATTTCTGAAGTATTTGTGGGGAGGAACGTGATCTCCACGTCTTACTCCTCCACCATCCTGAAGGCCTCTCCTGTTATTGTGTTTTAAGTACTCCTCTAAGCTGCTTTTTTAGACTTTCTGAAATGACACAGGATAAAAAAACATCGTCACTAAATAAAGAAGCAAACATATTTAAAGCAGTTTTCACAGTGCCTGGACAATAGTAGGTACCTAACATAAAAGTTCGTTTTATATATCCTTGTAAAAACAGTCTATTTATCTTTTGTGGATCCAAGTTGGTTCCTTGTGGAATATATTAGAAAGGGCATGGAAAAGTGATTTTTACAATAGACAAGTTTCCCAAACTGGAAAGATGTTACTGCATTAGGTAGGAGTAGGTATAATTCTAAAACAAGCAGAAAGCACAAATGGTCCAATCTCTGCGTGGAATTCCCTATAAGTAAGCCCAGCATAGACCAAAAATAATTTAAAAGTGATTTCAATCTTTACTTAGGTCTTTCAAAGGACATGAAAGGGAACTTGCTTTTATCTGTCAGCCACATATCATAAAAATCTTGCTTCTTTTCCTTCCCAATTCTCTTTCACTTGCTACCTCTCAACATATCCACTGACAACTAGATTTGCCCCCTCTCACACCCACCTCCCAGCTTTTTTTCATGTAGACTGAGCAAGCCTCTCTGATTGGAGTTTCCCTTTTTTCTCATGCCTCTCTGGACTTCTTTCCTGCTACTCATTCTCTGATTCTGTATCATAGAAGATTTATGAACTAGGCTGACAAAGACAATTCTTCTGCTTGCAGGTGGGTTGGGGAATTCTTACAGGTTAAGAAATTTCCTCTGTCATCTAGGAAATAAAGGGTGATTAATGTGTGGTAGAAGAGGAGAGAACTTTGGAATGTGGCTGTAGCTCAGGAATATACTCAGGCATGTTGGGGCAAAGGTCAGGACTTGGTTCTTCTGGTCCTGCCTTTACCCAGGCCTCCCTTGCCCCACGATAAGGGACTTTATGACATCTGTAACTTGGGAGTAGAGTCGTGATGCCCTTATGTTGAATGGAATGGAAGGTGTTGGTGCAGAGTAAGGGGATAATGACAGGGGGCAAATGATCTGTCCTATTCTTTGTTTCCTGTGGACTGTGGGCTTGCCTCCCTCTCCGTGGAGTAAGCAGAAAGGACACAGTCTTAGGTTCATTGTACCCAATTTGCTAATGGAAAATGGAGGCATCCATACACTAGTTATTTTCTTGCTCTGATAAATCCAGTAAATAGAATGTCAATTTACCGTAAACCTATATACTTATGTGTCTGTGACGCCAACTTCAGGGTACCTAATCCAGACTCTGAGGTAAGATCACGGTAGAAGAGAACCAGAGCGAGAGCTAGGCCAAGTCAGAAAATTGAGCCACAGAAATATTGACTCAGTACCATGGGGTTCATTCATTAATATGATCATTTTGAATTGAACTGATGTTTTTTTCCCCTCACATTCTTTTCTTCAATGAATATTTATTGGATGCCAACTTGCCAATTCTTCTAAGTGCTGAGAACAGTAAGATGATAGGGCACTGGCTCCTGCTCTCCAGGGGCTATGGTATAGATAGGGAGACCGAGGTAAGAAGGATAATCGGAAGCAAGGTGTTCAGTGCCATCATTGAGGTATAAACAGAATGTCTTGGGAACCCAGAAGAGGCAGAGACTAACTTGAGAGAGTCAGAGAGGAGGGAACACCAGAGTTGGTATTTGAGGATAAGGAGGCATTTGCTCGTTTGCTGGGATTATATTTACCTGATTTTAGTTAATACCTTATTAATATTAGAAAACATTGTCTGGCCAAATATGGTCTTAGCATTTGGTCTTTTGCTTTCGCAGTTAGTGATAGACCGGAGTAGAATCCCTGGAATGTTCTTCTGAGCTAAAGAATTTAAAATATGTCATACATAGTCAGAGACAAACCACATCCTTGGGGCTTAGCAGATAAATGCTCTGGGACTTTGTTAATGAGGATTATGGGAGACTTTCACTTGGGCCACTCAGTATTTACTTCCTGTGGCAGCAACGCCGTGCAAAATATATGCCGACCGGGAAAGGTGGCCATTTGGAAGCATGAACGTGGAGCTCCAGGCCGGGGCCCGATGGACAGAAGTTGCTGTTTCCGGGGATGTTGGGAACGATGTGGCCTCAGCACATACAGTGGGGATTCCCTTCAGGCAGAAGTAAGGTTGTTGGGTCCCAGCTTGAAACTGGAGGTCTTGGTGCTTGCTTCAGAATCAACACCAGGAAGGGCAGCACGGTGGCCCTCTCTCTCTGTGGCCTTCCTTAGCACTGCAACACATTTCTTTCCATTCTTTAGAAATAAATTCTGATTTAGAGCTTTATATTGCTTTAGTGCTTGTTATAAAAGTGACCATGAAATACGGCGTTTTAATGACTAAAACAGTTGGAGACCACAACCAGGCTGACAGCTTTAGGAGAGAGTTGATTTTCAATATATATATTTTTTCTCCAGCCTGGCTTTAGCTTTAAATTAGATTGTAATAATCATAACAAAGCTCCCCCCTGCCCTTACCTGAAAGCACATTGCAGACCTGATCTCTTTCTGGGACTTTATTTATGACAGAATCCCACACTATTTTAGAGCTTTCATCTTCGAGGTTGCATGGCATTTTATGGGTCTCCGGTTTTTTTTTGTGTGTTTTTTTTTTTTTTTTTTTTTTTTTTTTTTTTTGTGGTACGCGGGCCTCTCACTGTTGTGGCCTCTCCCGTTGCAGAGCACAGGCTCCGGACACGCAGGCTCAGCGGCCAAGGCTCACGGGATCTTCCCGGACCGGGGCACGAACCCGTGTCCCCCGCATCGGCAGGCGGATTCTCAACCACTGTGCCACCAGGGAAGCCCGGGTCTCCGTTTTCTATAGCGTTTCAGAAACCAGTTCAAAACAATTTGAATTCTCTAGGGTGCTAGAAAGATCTTTAGGAAAAGTGGGTTCTCCCCCCGCCGCCCACCAGCCACCACCCCCATTGTCTGCATTGATGTGGCTCTCATTGGTTAATGCTGGAATACACAGTAAAGTAGGTTAGTTAAGGTATTCGTTCTGGAGCCTTATTATCTGGATATATTTCCCAGCCTAGCCATTTACTCGCTGAGTGACCTTAGACCCCTTACTAAACATTTCAGTGCTGCAATTTTCACAGCTGTGAAGAGAGAACAGTGATAGTACCAACCTCAGAGGAAGGTTGGGAGGATTTATCGGGTTAGAGTACTTAAAGCACTTAGAACAGTTCTCTGCAGCAGCGGTCATCAAATAACTCCACTGTGGTTGGTCTGCACATACATGCTTGCTAATGGGATGGTTAGGAGATTTTGAACCCTGAACACTATACTCAATTGGTAGCTACTTAGAGTTATAATTTCCTAGGGAGGGTAGGAGGCAGAGTGGCTTAGAGCATTGAGTTTGTTCAATCTGAGCTCTTAAGAGCACTGGGGTTGGAGTCAGACAGCCTAGTCAAATACCAGTTCTATTATTTATGTAGCCTTTTAGTGGTTTGGTTCCCTTATCTGTACCATGGAGATAATTTCTCATAAGACTGTTGTAAGGACGATGAATATGAATGTTTGGGACACCTACCAAATATTCACAGCAGTTGTCGAGGGGGAGGAGAGGAGGAAGTGATTGATTGTGGGTCAGGTTTTTTATGATTAGTCCCCTGGTAACAAGTGATTGGAGATGGGGATTTGCTCAGGGCAGCAGGCATCCGACAGCAAAGGGGAAACACTCAGCCCTTTTAAACTTCAAGAATGCTGAGAGAAGTTACAAAACTCAGAAGGGCAAATGGCCATTTGTTGCTGTCAGTATTATAAGTGTGAGTGTGGACACTTTAGTTCAGATGAGTCATTCTGGATGTCTCCCTGTCTCATCCAGGAGTTCCACTTGCATAAGATGGGGTGACATCAGCAGAGAAAAGAAGGTAAAGGACCCAATCTTTCTTCTTACTCCTGGAAATAGTGATGGTGGCTGTGCTGTCCTGGGGTTTATTCACTCTTACAAAATTCTCAAACTGTAGTGGGTGTAAAACTCAAATATGGAACTTGCTTAAAGGACATCTTCCGAAGTCTCACCCACAGAAATTCAGTAGGTTGTCAATGTAGCCTGGGAATCAGAGCATTTTGTTTCTCTAGGTGCTTCTGATGCAGGTGGTTAGGCTAGACTTTGAGAAAGATGACTCAAGTGAGACTGGGCAGAGTCAACCCCCCTGCAGAGGGCAGCTGCCCTGTCCATTGACATTTGCCCCAGCATGATGGTTTGCTTTTGGAAAGGCAGAAACAAAAAAAATCCAGTTCTGCTTTATTTTGCTCCAAAGCACTATTTAATAACCTATGTTATTTGTTAATCGTTTCTCACAACACTGCATGGAAGACAATATTAATTGCATTTGACTCAAGAGGAGTCAGGGGCACAAGGAAGATTTCTTTAGGGGTGCAGTGTGGTTTGGTGCAAACATGAAGTATGGACAAATATTACACAGGTCCTTCAATTCGTCCCCAGCCATCTGGGTATTGCTAAACACATCTGTTCCTTCTCCTGCAGAGGATGCTCCAGTGCTGCCACACGATTTAAATTATGTCAAGAGAGAGGGTTCCATTTGTCCACTTCTCTGGTGCATAGGGACGGCTCCTGGGAGCCTTGGTTCGCCGGGATTGGCGTTCATTCAGCGCCTGGGTACTTAACTCTGAATTTTGATTTGGGCATTTGCCAGGTACAATATCCTGCCAGGGCCTTCCTAGTCTGTTCTCTGCTGTTTTGCTCCTGAAGATTTACAGCTAATGAAGGGATAAAGAAAGGTCACGGCAAGAGGCGGTAGCATGTGGTGGTGACTCATGGTCTGGGCCTGGTGAGGAGCCAGCTTGGGTGGAATGCTCTACTAGCTGCTGAGCTTGTTTTCATGTGGCTGCCTGCCACGGCCCTGCAGGAAGCAGTTTCTCGCCTGTTGCTGGTCAGAGGGAAGGCCTGGTCGTTCTCCCCATCCCTGCTGTTATGGTCTCAGCTCAGGCCAATGAAGCCTGGTGGCCATTTGACAAAAAGTCCCATGGAATAGGAGCTCAGGAGGCAGTGGGATGGGTCAGGTCTTAGAGATCAGCCTCAGACACCAGCTAGGGGCACACTGACAGAAGGGGCTGAAGGAAGTCGGGAGATGCTTGTACTGGCAGGCAGCGTTTCTCAACCTTGGCACTATTGACATTTTGGACCAGATAATTCTCTGTTGCGGGGGAGAACGGTGCTGTGCGTTTTCAGATGATTAGCACTACCCCGGCTTCTACCCACTAGATGTCAGCAGCACGCCCCATGCCTCCCCTTTGCTCCCAGTTAATGCAACCAATAAAGTCTCTAGACATTGCCAAGTGTCCCCTGGAGGCAAAATAACCCCGGATTGAGAGCCACTGAAGTCTGGCTGAATCCCAGGCATGTGTCCCGTTAAGAAGATCCATCTTTCATCCTGTTTTCCTCATTCTTTTTCATCATCATCCCTAAAATTTATTGAGCACTTACCATGTGACTGGTCCTCTGCTTTGCACTCATTATCTCATTGAATCCACACAACATCCTAGGATGAAGGAACTCTTATTGTTCCCATTGTATGGATAAGAAAACTGAAGTGTATAAAAGTAACTTGCCCAAGGTCGCACAGCTGTTATTTGGGGCTCAGGCACAGGTATAGATGCCTCTTCTTCACCCTCTTGCCATATCTAGTGGTGCCATAATATGGGAGTCTCTGAGAAATGCTGAGAGGCAGGGGAAAAGCTGGCATGCAGCGTAATAAGAGGGCTGCTGTCTGGAGGCGGGGCCTCTACTTCAGGACTGGGATTCAGGAGTTTAACCATAAACTCTGTGGAGATCATTAAGGGCTTAGATAAACTTGAATACTAGGTAGGTGATTCAGATAGAGATCCAGCTACAGGCCTGATCACAGGTGAACCTCTACCCACGCCCAGCTGTTGTCTCCTCTCTGTTCATGACACCTGATCCCTGAGATATGACACCTGATGGGAGCCCAAATGTGCCTTTTTCATTTCAAATACTGTTCGTTGGACTGTGGTCTCCCACCCCAACCCCCATTCCTTCCTTTGGGATCAGTACTTCTGCCTGAATCCCTGCTGCTTCTGCTTACCCCCAGCTGCCTTGTGCGCGGCACATGTCTGTTGAAGTGACTGGACAACACGACGTTGCCTGTCACCTCTGGCCCACTAAAGATTCTGTGACATGGCAACTGAGGCTGGTGTGCTCTCCGGTCTATGTGAAATACTTGTAGTTTGTGGGAACTGACGATTCTGAATTGAATGCCGGCAGTCAGAGCCAACCCTGGCAAGGTTTGTTGGGCAGCAATTGTACTTTTAAAGGAAGGGTCAGGGCTTCTGGTGTTGTGGTTTCCTTAATATTAAGGCATCAGGTGGAGGTGAGGAAGATGTTACTTGAAACCCAGGTGAGCCTCTCCAATGGTCCTGTTAAGTATATTTTACCATTAATGAAGCAGAAGAGATTTTGGAGTGCACAGCTCTTTTGTAGTCTGCTTGACACCTAGAACCAAATGGCCTTTGATATTATCAGGCAGCTCTTGCTTCAGTTACATGGACTTCTCCTCTATCCACACCCAATTAATTAGCACATAAAATCATGTGTGATGTGAAAGCTGCAAGTACCTTTGTAGAGGGACAATTCCATCTGAGTTGCTGAGGGCTTACTTGGGGCCAGCAATAGTTTGGGGGCTTCTACTGCTCATGTGCCTGGCAGTTACCAACGTCCTCCTGAGCTTCGTCAATGTGTTAAAGTGTATCTCGGGCTTCCCTGGTGGCGCAGTGGTTGGGAGTCCGCCTGCCGATGCAGGGGACGTGGGTTCGTGCCCCGGTCCGGGAAGATCCCACATGCAGCGGAGCGGCTGGGCCCGTGAGCCGTGGCCGCTGAGCCTGCGCGTCCGGAGCCTGTGCTGCGCAACGGGAGGGGCAGCAACAGTGAGAGGCCCGCGTACCGCAAAAAAAAATAATAATAATTTTAAAAAAGTGTATCTTGCAGTCACCACACAGGCTTCAGCATTCCTGTAAGACCATGAAATCTGCGATTGCCCTATATTCTGAATTCCCTTCACCCTTTTCCCTGGTGGTCTCGCCCTTTCTAGAGGGTACTGTAGTTGATACTTGCTGGTTCATTGAGGTGTCATTTGAGCGATCATCATAGTACAGCAAGGCTGCTCATTGGAAAGTTTTTGCTTTTGCTCACTCTCTCGTTACCTTTGACATATATTTTAAATAATAGAAAAATAATACAATTTTAGTGATGACAAATTAGAAAATACAAATAAACAACAAAGAAAAGTAAAATAAAAATTAACTTATAATCTTATAACTCAGATATAGCCACTGTTAACATTTTGGTTATGCCCTTGTGTTTCTGTTTTGCTTTTTACAAAAGGAGGAGTTCGAAGAAATTGCCATAAGACATGTGGCGTATTCCTAGTAGAATATTCAAAATGATGCTTAAATAAATCTTTTGATTTCTTGGCAAATAGGTCCTGATAATCTTCGAAGATATACATGATTTTAGAAACCTAATAAGAAATGCCATATATTTCTCTCCTTGCTGATAAAGGGCATATCTACAAGAGACAGTGTCTGTGCACGTGTGTGTGTATGTGTGCATGTGTGTGTGTGTATGTAAATGGAACGTCTATGGCTCCTGAAAAAGAAATTCTGTTGCTGGATTTGCTGACTCACTGCCAAGCCCTGCTGCAGGCAGGGAACAGATTCTGAGTTATTCAAGCCAAACATTTGGCCCTCGTGGATTACTGGCCACTGTGACAGACTTCTCCTCACACCTCACCTCCTCACGTCTTCCTCCTTGGCACCTGGGCATATCTGGCATTTTGTTCATTTTGCCTCCTCACCTCCTGCTATTTCTTTCAGTTACTCTTTAGCATTTCTCAAATTCCCATCAGTACCACCCCAACTCCCTAACGCACAATGTTAGAAATACCCAGACACTTCCTTCCTGAGGTCACCGAAGGAATTCTTTCTCTCTTTCTAGGACCTTGTTTGTGCATGCTGTGTCTTTTCCGGGCTCCTAATGCAATGGAGGGAGGGTGACCTACTGTCATTTGTTTGCAGTCACTCATGGAGTGGCTCCCTGTTTCCTTTCCTAGCCCAAAGTAAGATCAGGACGTTCAACTGAACTCAAGTTTTGTCACACCCTGAGGTGGACAGTCTTGGTGACATGAGGGAGAGGAACTCTAGGACTTCATTGGATGATTCCACGCCATACTGGGTAAAAGATAATTTTGTACAGACTGGCATGACCAGTAATGCTGTCGCTGAGAGGATGCATCCTAGGATCATAATTTTAAAAAGTTAAAAAAAGAAGCGTTTAGCTCTAGTTGGCAAAGGAACTAGACATGGAACGATACTGTAGCTTGCTTGCCTTAAAGGATCACGAGGTATGAAGGAGACTGGAATGGCAAGGGCTTTATATGAAGAACTTCTTTCCCAGCTCCGTGGTGTTTTCCCCTCTCCCACAGTCAGTTTTTTGGTTTGCTGTTGGATAAGTTTGGAAAGGATCTTCAGCTAAAATGAGGCTAACCATAATTGCTTTCTAAATCCCAAAGGTTGTCATTCTAAACACTGATCATATACTCACTCATTTATACCTTACAAAACCTCCGTGGAAGGATTACTCACCCCTCTTATACAGGCGTGGAAACAGAGTCTAGACTTTAAGAAACCTACCCAAGGTCGCACAGCTGGTCAACCACAGAACCAGCATTCAGACCAGGAGTCTGGCTTCAGAGACTACACTCTGTTCTGCCTCCCTCTTGAAATAAATCAGGTGATAGGACTCTGAGTTCCAATTAGAGCCTTGCTGTGTTATCTCAGGCAAGTCAGTCACCTCTCTGGGCCTCAGTTTCTTCATTTAGCTGAAAAATTCTGATACTGTGGATAGATTTATGCCATCCCCCTCCCCACCCCTGCAATTCTTGGATGCAACTAGAGAAAGAAATGCAGTTCTCCTCAGAAGAAATCTGGACTTGGTTTTGCATCTAGCTCTTCTTTTGGTCTTGATTCCATTTTCCCTGTCGGAGAGAATTGCTATTCTACAGGAGGGTCTCTGTTACAAGCAGAGACAATTCCCTTGGGGCAGCTAATCTCATTGGGCCAATCCTACTTAGTTATAAAGAAAGGTTCATTATAACTTGCACAAGAAAAGATTTGAGAGGGGGCAATCCAGAGAAATGGAGACAGTTCTTCCATTAGGAAGTGCACTATTCCATGTTTCCAAGAAATTTTTTTAACCCACAGACCCAGGACAAGTTTCAAAGGAGAGGCAAGATGGTTCTGAGGGTGAAGCGCGAAGCTGGCCGAGGGAAATGCCTTTTTGCTGCTGATCTGCCACTTGTTCCCCATAAAACATGTGGCCGTTTTAGACTTCTGTCTCTTTGGTGAGGTTGCTATGGTGAGGCCTGAAGAATCCCCTGTACAGCTCTCTGCAAATACTGACTTCTGATGATCTCGTTCAATCTCAGGAAGTGAGAGCATCCTGAGGAAGTGAGGAAGTTCTCAGCATCTCATCTGTCTGTAAGTCTGCCAGGGGTCCTGCAGCCCTGGCTCCTAGTGGTTGAGCAGCACTTTCTGACCCGTGTGGTAATCTGAGCCAATTCCAGCAGTGTGAGGATCCGGGTGTGCAGAGAGCCTGCTCCAGGTGGGAAGGCTGCTGTTGACTGAAGCAACACAGATCCTCTCCACGGTTCTTGTCCTGTCTGATGATGGGCTCAACTGAGACCGAGCTCTTTGTGACAGTGGCAAAAGCAAACATGGCGAATTGGAAAAAAAAAACCTGTTGACTTTGTGCCGACTCATCAGAATCAATAAACTAGCTCACTTCGTGACATACTGCATGGGGGACTATGCACGTGTTTGTAAGACTCATTCTGCTTCAGCTGTTACAGTAAACTTGGGACCGACTCTCTAATTCTTTAACTCCCAGAACAAAATCCATCCTCTTCCCCTTTTCCCATGAATAGGTAAACATTACCTATAGTCATGGTCTAGTTCTTAGAAAAAATACATTTAAGTCTGAATTTCTTCTCTCCTTCTTTTCCAGTGCCTTTGTTCTCTAGCTTTTGTTCCATGCGCTCACGACACGACCCACTCTTGTCTTTGCTTCTGACCTTTATGAGAATGTCTCAAGACTCAACTTCCATTAGGTGAGATCATCATCCCAAAAATGTCTAGGCAATGTGCCTAAGAGGAGAGCAAATCTTTGCCCTGACATCAGAGAAGCTGAGCACAGATATTGTGCTGAGGTGGAGCGGAAGGGGATTACGCCAGAAGGGAAGATTGGAGTCAGGTTGAGCTATGTCCCCTATGTCACATTGAGGAGGTTAGATTTTAAGCTGTAAACGGCAGGAAACTCACAAAAGCTTTAGAGAGATAATACACACACACACGCACACGCACACACACGCACACGCACACACACACATACGCACATACACACCCCCCCATATGGATTCAAGACTTGTTTAATTAGGTTTAGTGTATAGTTCAGCACAAACATTTGATAAGCGCCAGTTTTATGTTAGGCTCTGCAATAGGCGCTTGGGGTACAAAGATGGGTAAAACATCGTCCTTTCTTTCAATAAGGAGTCAGAACTACATCATGACATATAACTATATAAGAGGAGTTCAGGTTACATGCTTAGTCTTCATGCTAACAGAAGTTTTTTAGGCAGGAGAAGGACAATTTTTAAAATTTAAATAAGAACAGCTCTGATATTGGTATGGAGAGAGCATAGAACTGGCAAAGTATTAACTGTAAATTTCTATTCAGTGTTGGTTGTCTTCATTGTTAGGATATCTCCTGCCAATTTTGGTCCTTTTGACTTGTGAAACCTGGTATTCCACACTTTGGGAAATCCTACCCAATGGATTTCTTTCTAGGATTCAGTAGGTAACAACCACTTGGACAGAAAAGACAAAATGATGATACCAAGGGAAGAAGTCAATTGGTGCATGGCCAGATTTGCTTTATATACCACAAGTTCTTGCCTGTTTCCAAATGTTCTGGGTAGATGCAGACTATTTGGAGATGGTCCAGCTGAGACTTCTCATGAATAAAAAATGTTGCTATAATTAAAATCTTTCAGGCCCAAGCTACCTTTTCCCAATAATTCACTTGTGATATATGCTTAGAGACATACATAATATCAAATTACTTAAGTGGGGAGGAGGAGGGAGGGAGAGAAAACTAAGCTCTGTTGTAAGGATCAGTTATCAGAATATTGCTGACTTCATAAACCACTCAGGCTTTTTTCCCCAGGCAACACTTGATGTATTTATAGCCTTGTAATTTGGTTACCTATCACTTAGCTTATATGTGAGTCACCCATGAAATATATGCACAGAGACCAGATGTACTAATTACAAAGGTAGAGTGCAGGTGGGAGAGCCCTGTTAAGACCACTGTTTAACAACAGTGGCAAATTGTGGGGAAAGGATCATTTATCATTAAATGACATTAAGACTCAATGGCAGAGCTTTTGAGCCTGGATTTAGAGAGCTATTCAGCTTGGCTCCTGTCAAGCTGGGCTTCCTGTCTCGGAGTCACAGTTTTCCAGTTTGATGTGGTGCGCTTTCTGTATGGGGTGGGAGCAGCAGGGAGAGGATAGTGGCGGGAGGGTGGTAAGCGAGGTTACAGGAGAGGGAATAAACAGCTATTCGAGCAGAGTCATTTGTGGTAACTCACTTTTGCTTCAGAAGTGACATTCTGACATAACTGTCAGAAATTACTTTTTATTTATTTATTTTTAAGCCTCCAGATTCTTCTTTTCCTAGAATGATTTTTCCATTCCAGACTTTACCTGGTGAAATCTTATCCATCTCTCAAAATCCATTTCAAGAGTGACTTCCTCCATGGAAACGCAGGTCTTACATTTTCTTTCAAGCATATACTAGCATATCACATTCAAACTGAAGGTATTATATTTAGGAGTAAGAAAAACTTGAAGTTGAAAGTGAACACCTTGTCTGGTACCACACAAAGGTATAGTTAAGGTTACTTCATTGATTATTTCTAAAGTTTCCTTCTCTGACTTGTAAAATTGTGGTTTCCACGTAACATTAAGAGGAATGAATTAGTTACATTCAGGACAGATGGCGCACTTTCCCCTCCTTGTGCCTGTCCTTACACAGAAAGGAAAAGAGCCAGACGCTGGGGAATTTTCTTAAGCAAATGTATGTATTCAAGAGCCAGCTAGACCTGGAAAATTCATTCACCCAGCTCTGAATTTGTATGCAGTGTTTTATCTCTCGACCTAGCTGTCTGAATGGTCCATTTCAGCTGTGGAGACCTCCCTTCAAAATGTTTTGGTAGCAGAGGAACTCAAAGCCAGATTAATTATTAAATTACAAACAGTGAGACACAGTATTTAAAATCAAGTTCAGCACAAAATAATGTTTTCATGCTGTTAAGAGACTCCCTCCAAGCCTCCTTTGGAAGGTGGAGTTGCAGCTAAATACACCTAACAGTTACAGAGGGAAAATTTCCCCTTGGTGTTTGGATACTCTTGTGGAGCTAGAGTCAAAACTGGGCGCGAGAGAGGTGAAGTCCCTGTAGCCAGTGCTGAGCGTGGTTACTGGCAAGTCTTGGTAGCAGTGGTTCAGAGGCTGCTGGTGATCCCTAGGAGAGATCTGGAATTACGCCAATGCCCAATGTAGGGCTTTTGGATTGGAAAGATTCAGCTACATCCACTCAAACAAATCATCCATTGTACTCTAGTCCACCTGAATTCCTTCACTGTACACACAAAGACTTCATCTGAGACTTAATGGCTGAAACCTGAGATGTCATTCATTCATTCACTCATTCAAGAAAGAGTTGTTGAATGCATATTATATTCTGGATACTGTGTGAGGTGGAAAGAAATAAATAGGATCTTTTCCTACCAACCTCCTATCCTATCCAGGCTGGTGTGGGAAAAGTTGTCCTTGGTGAGCTTATGGGATGTCCTAGAGTTTAGTAGCTTTTTCTAAACTGCCCGTGTATCATTTTAAAAACAGTTTTTAAAAAATGTAAGTAAACCATGAACATGGTTTAAGCTAAAAAAAATCAAACAGTGTGGAAGAGTTAATACTGAGAAGTATCATTATTCCATCCCACTCCTCCCTTCTCAGAAGTCTGCACCTTTAACTATTTCTACTTTATTTCGTTTTCTGTTACCTCCAAATCTCTAAAAGCACACTTACTACGTGTTTCTTGATTCATTTGCTGCAGGCATTTTATAAAGATGTGCTGCTATGGTAGGTGAGAATTTAGTTCATTCCTCACCCCCATCTTTCTTCCTTTTTGTACTGTAATTATATCACTATTTTTAGTTCTTCTAAAGGTTACTTTTTTAACTCAAGATAATGTACTTAAATCTTTTTCTTGGTCAATCAACTACTGACTTAATTTCTTGACCATTTACTTTCTAAGATGAGGATATTGATATCCATACCTCCCTGCCTTTTAAAAAATACCTTCTTAGAACTTCCCTGGTGGTCCAGTGTCTAAGACTCTGTGCTCCCAATGCAGGGGGCCTGGGTTCGATCCCTGGTCAGGGAACTAGATCCCACATGCATGCCATAACTAAGAGTTTGCATGCTGCAACTAAAGATCCTGCATGCCACAACGAAGATCCCGCATACGGCAACAAAGATCCCACATGCTGCAATTAAGACCCAGTGTAGCCAAATAAATAAATAAATAAACATTTAAAAAAATAAAAAATAAAAAATGAAAATACATCCTTTACCCTCTCACTCCTCTCAGCTGTAATTTTGCTTTCAGAGTGTCAAGGTTGATAATATTTACACTCCGTTCTATAACACAATTATTCTCAAAAGTCATTTAAAGTGATCCACTTAAGATTTTCTGAGGATTTATGTTAAGCTCAATTGATCATTATTTCTGAAAAAGGCCCCTCTTTGAAAATTGGGACAGTATTCTGCCCTCCCTCCTACAAAATATGGTTCCTTAAAGGTTCTGAGCTCAAACCTAGAAGTTCTTTTACTACCTTTTATTACAATATGTCTAGCTTAGAGTTTTGAGTTAAAGTTAACTCTATGGTTTTTCAATATCTCCTCACCCAATCTTCCTATTTCCTACTGAAGTTTTTGTCTGGCCTTTCACTCTTGAAGCCATCTTTAATGGGGACGAGACTACAGCCACCTGCTGTTACCATCTTCTATCATCTGTTGACACTGTGGCATATTCCTGGGGCTAGGCCTTCCTTTCCTTATTCTTCTTGTCTACACAGAACTATAGCCACCCCTCATCCCACGCTGTAGTTCTTTCCTGGTGAAAGTGAAGGCTTGGGCCAATTGTGTGCCAGTAATGAGAAACTTGGGTTACCTTACTGGATTCATACTATGACAATAATAACACTATTTTAAAAAATACTTTTTGATATACAAAGTTCTTTTCCTATATTATCTCATTTAAACCTCACACCAGGGACTTCCCTGGTGGTCCAGTGGGTAAGACTCCACGTTCCCAATGCAGGGGCCCTGGGTTTGATCCCTGGTCAGGGAACTGGATTCCTCATGCATGCTGCAACTAAGAGTTCGCATGCCACAATTAAGAAGCCTGCATGCCACAACTAAGCAGTCCTCAGGCCACAACTAAGAGTCTGCATCCCACAGCTAAGAAGTCCTCATGCCACAACTAAAGATCCTGCCTGCTGCAACTAAGACCCGGCACAGCCAAAATAAATAAATAAATATTAAATAAATAAATAAACCTCATGCCAACTTGAATTCAGAGAGGTCCAATAGCTTGATTAAAGTCACAGCTAATACATGATAAAGCCAACTCAGTTTCTCAGATCCAGGACCCTCTCCCTTCCTCATGCACCACATGCTGCTGCTGCAAGTTCTCACCACTGGGAAATTTTTATAAGTAACCTAAATCCCTCTTACTATAATATAAACCAATTTCTTCCCCTCTAGCCCTAGCTTTATTGAGATATAATGGACAAATAATATTAAGTTTAAGGTGTACAATATGTTGGTTTGATACACTTATATATTGCAAACTGATTACTGCCATAGCATTAGCTATTAGCTAACACCTCCACCTCATCACATAATTACCATTTCTTTTATGTAGTGATAATATTTAAGATCTACTGTCTTAACAACTTTCAAATACATAATACAATATTAGCTGTAATCACCATGCTGTACATGAGATCCCCAGAACTTGTTAGTCTTATAACTGGAAGTTTGTACCCTTTGACCATTATCTCCCCATTTCCCCCACCACCCAGCCCTAGGAAACCACCTCTCTATTCCGTTTCTCTGATGAACTGATTTATTTTTATTCTAACCTCAACGAACTTATAAAAAGTGATACTCAGTCACCCCTAAATTAAAAGATAATATTCCATGATACCTGATTATTATACTGCATGACAGCCTCATACAGTATTAAAGTCACAGAGACAAGGCTTAAATCACGTGATCACAGGTCTCATTTTAAAGCAGTGTGTGTGCGTGCATGTGTCTGTGTGCGCACATGTGTGTGTGTGTGTGTGTGTGTGTGTGTGTCTGACATGATAGCCCCTTGCTTGTTCTTTCTTCTACTTCTATCCAATATGCTGAAACATTTTCAACCTAAAATATAAAAACTACAGTGATGGATGTAAAATTGCAAATCCAGGTGTTCACGGGTTTCATAAGCTCCTGGAGGAAATATCAAAATACTTTCTATTTCTGTTCTGCTCATGTATCAACCGCACAGCACCTTCTCTCAACCCTGTCTTCAGCGATGTGTCTTTCTTGGACTGAGCAATGAGGATCAGGTCTGTGGCTCTAAAATGGACTGGGTCTCTGGTCTGACTTAGATGAAGGTGTGGGACTCAGTATTGGGGTCGTGGTCAGGACTCAGGCCAAGTGCTTACAGAGGAAAGGCTGACAGGTAGAAAGAGGCTAAGGCATGTCCTAGAACAGGTAGGCTTGGGAAGCAAGGAGGTCCTCAGCCTGAAGGTAGAAGAAAAGTCCTGATCTAATAGTTTCAAAAACTGAAATAAATCAGTCCCTTTTTATCAGGAGTCAGCCTAAATTGACACCTATAATATCACTCCTAAAGAAGACCATTTTTGCTCTTGAAGGGCTGGGGCTTTTAGCTGATTTGTTTATGCAGGAAGAGAGATGGCTCTTTTATGCAGGCTTCTTTGACATCTCAGCTATTGTGCCTCCTTTTCGAGTTCGTGTTTTCATTCCCCCTGAACTTGGAGCAAATAGATTACTCAGCGTCCTCGTGCTTCTCTTCATTGTAGTTTCCTCCTCAGGGATTTTGCGTCCGTCCGTGGGCTGGAATGGAATTGGGCAGAGCCCCAAGGCTTGTCTTTAACAAGCTTGAATCTTCTCCACAGAGGAAAATATGACCTCCCTTGATGCTCATTTTTTGGGGGGCCTGAATCAACACGTTTTAGCTTGTAACTGGCTTTGTGGGTTGCAGAAATAAGACTTGACCTGTTTTATTGAAAATTAGAATGTTTTTCAGATAACATCTGATGAAGAAAACATTCAAAATATGCATACTCATGTAGAAATTACTTCAGACCAAATGTTAATTGATGGATTCATTCATTCCATTCAACTAATATTTACTGAATGCCTAATACTAGGCACTGAGACAATAAGAAAAAATAAGATATTGTCTTTCTCAAAGAGCCAGCCCATAGCAGCTGTGGAGGCAGTGAATTACCTATAGAAAGTATGATTAGTACTATAGCCATTTTGCAGCCAAAGGTCTTTATATCCAATATTGTCCTCTAAATAGGAGTTTAAAAGAATGACCAATCTGATATGTTTGCTAAGTGTAGGTTTGTTCATTTAGGTGGACCATTTCACAGCATGTGATTCTTTTGATCTATCACTAAGTGTCCTACATCTCAAAAGAGACTACAATGGGTTGGCCTGTGTTTCCCACACTGGTAGCTTAGAAGTACTACAGATATTGTACATTGTTAAGTTTGAAGTGTCAAAGAGAAATTTGTCAGTTTAGAATTTAATCAACCAATCTTTATTTCTGCTGGAAGAGCTAAGTATATATTATACTGTATACTTTTAGATCCTCCCTTTCTGAAAACAAAACTAAACTAAACCCTGCTTTTTATTAATTAGCATGATAATCTTTCCAAAGGTGAACAGGAAATTGTTTTAGATTAGTTCCTATTTAATGTAGTTTGCTGAATGGATATTTATTTTGCAATGTGAGATCTGCCTGGTCCTTATTATCAATAGAAACCCAAGTGAGAATTTAAAGTGTGTGTGTGTGTGTGTGTGTGTGTGTGTGTGTGTGTGTGTGAGAGAGAGAGAGAGAGAGAGAGAGAGAGAGAGAGATGGTGATGGTGGAGGCACCCATTACTTTGCAATACATCAGTATAACTCCTTATTCTTATTCACTATTACTCACTTGGTTCCTCTTACAGTATGAATAGAAGGAAAAAACATTTATAGATCATCTAAAACATTCTACTAGAAGAAAGGGAACAAATATGCCTACTTTAGTCACTAGCTTTTCAGAGGGGAGTGAGCAGAAGATATATTTAATCTTTCATCAAAGACTTTTTTTGAAATTACTAATATATAGTTCCACTAAGAACAGCGCTAAATGAGTTATTAGGACATTGAAACAAGATCATCATTGTTTGTATTAGCAACATTATTCCTTACTCCTTTTGTTAGAAAAACACCCTGCAGTGTGTGCAGATCTGTTTAATTGCAATGCTTTTACATTTTTCCTCAAATGTATTTGACTTATTTTATAAATATTTCAAGTACATAATTGCTATTTTGCTTTAACAAAAATCACAAATGTATTTAGATAATCTGAGGGGTTAGAATCCATTTGCTCCTGTGTCAGGTTTATAGGAGAAGTAAGTATGATTTGTTGACTTTGGGCCTCTCACTGTTGTGGCCTCTCCCGTTGCGGAGCGCAGGCTCCGGACGCGCAGGCTCAGCGGCCATGGCTCACGGGCCCAGCCGCTCCGCGGCATGTGGGATCTTCCCGGACCGGAGCACGAACCCGCGTCCCCTGCATCGGCAGGCGGACTCTCAACCACTGCGCCACCGGGGAAGCCCCTGATTTGTTGACTTTATGGACTACGATCCTGAAGGAAGGTCTCTCACCCCCCATGACCCTCTGTTGTACATTTTCAGAATGAACACCTCAGGAATGTAGTGAAAGCTGTGGCATCAGATAGACTTGGGCTCCAAGCTCAGTTCTTTTACTTAATCATTGGATGACTTTGGGCAAGTTCTTTATCTTTTTTCAGGCTCTGGAATGTTTTACAGAAATCACTAAATGTAATAATACCAAGCTTGCCAGACTAATATGCAGATAAATAGATAGTATTAGGCACCTAACAGAGGGCCAGGCAAATAGTAAATACTCAATACATGTAAATTGCTTTCCCTGTTGGCTCTTTTTGATTGATAGAAGAGGCTTGCTAAGGAGAGTCTTGAGGCTCTGACCCCAATCAGCAGAGATTCATCTGCCTTTTTAAAATTATTGGGGCTAAGAACCTCTGATTTAACCCAGGACCATCCCTTCCCTTCCGTATGCTGTGCTGAGAAGCGTATCTTTATCCTCCTCCATCCTCATCATTGTGGTTCAGCAGTGATCACAGTAGCAAATGTGAAGATGTAGTGGTCATCTGGAAGGGAGAAAAGTGGAGCAAATGTAGAATCCAGGGCTTGGCTAAGGGTCCTGGGAAGTTTGGATGAGGTGGACCATCTGGGAATCCAGAAAAGCAGTTGTCTTTGCAAGGCTGTGCCAGTTGGGGATGGAGGGGACAGAGGCAGGGAGGCAAGCAGAGGCATGGTCCTTCTTATTGGGGCAGAGGCAGATAGGTGCACCTTCAAAGAATCCATCCCTCAGCCAGTGACTGTTATTTGCTCCTAGAAAATATCTGGGAAATTATCCGTGTTGTTACCACTTAGCCTTGTAGCTCTGTGTCCACACAATGCTCACTGACACTTTGAAATGAAACTGGTTGCTTCAGTGAATGGCATAGTCAAGTGACTTCCCATACGGACACATCTTTCTTAAGGCCTAGTGCTGGAGAAGACGGGCTGCAGACACGAGCTCATGCGGTCTTCGTGTGCTGCTCTCCTGCTGCAGGCACAGGAGTAGCCGTGCCTTGAATGCACGGCCTTGAAAATGTGGGATGTACAGTGCTTTCTCTGGTATTGTTGCCCATAGGATGAGTAAACTTACTCTATTTTGTTGTTATTTGTCCCATATACTACTTCCCTGGGCCAATTTTCAATGCACCCTAGAGGTGTGATGGAAACCGAAGCAGCAAGGCCAGATCTCCACTGACCACCAATCATTCGGAGACCTGCAGAGACCAGGCTGACCTGGGGATTTCTACCCACTCCGGACTGAGCTCATAGGATCACCAGACCTTCCTGGGAGTGGAAACCTTTTCTGCACCTCTCACAGAGCCCCCGGGCAACATCTTAAACACAAAATTATTGCCCAATAAATACTTTTTGGAATAAAAGTTTCTTTGGGACAGGATCTTTGCATATTTGCCACTGACACTTCTTGTCAGCTGTGCTTTTCATTTGTCATCATTGCCAATATCATCCTTGTAATTGTAATCAGTAAGAAATGTCTATCAAATACTGTGCAAGGTATGTTGGAAAGGAAAATATAACGCACAGTCTAAGCAGAAGTTAGGGGGAGCAGGGATTGAGCCTTAACTGACTTTTCATCCCTAGAGCCTAGCACAGAGCCTGTCGCAAGTAGAGGCATGGCAGGTTGTTGAATGCTACCTGGAAGAGTGAATGTGTAATGAGAACAGGTTGGTGAAAAGGCTGTGATAGCTGAAGAGTAAGCTTTTCCATTCCTATTTTTCTTTCTTTTTATCAAACCACCTCCCACGCCACACCTGAAAGAACTCTGTTTCTGTTTAGTTTGGGAAAGGAGCGCATATTGTATCTCAGTGCTCTTCCTTGGATCTGCTAAGGTGAGCACAGAATGTAGTGCTGCTGTAACGCTAGGATCTTGGCCGCCTTGAAATTTACAGAGAGAAGAATTTTTTTTCGAATACTAGAAATAGATCGATATCCTGCTCCTGTTCTTTCTGTGTGCCCAGAACACCCACTAAAGTCAGGAGGAGCTGGAGATGTGTGGGGGAACCGTGGAATGGGGGCTTTTGTCTGTCAATTTGAGCTTCATTCTGTCATTTCAATCTGTAAGGTGATTCTGAAACATGAATGCATTTATAAGGCTATTAATAACCATCTTTCTCCCCTAATCATTATGATTAAGTCGCTGGTACTGCCAGGTGCCTGCAGCTTCCATCCCAAAGCCCTGAACAATTTCGCTTTACCATTTGACTTCACTGAGATCCTCTGACTGACTATGCCAGAGGAGCTGCTGCTGATTCTTTTTCCTTCTTCTGTCAGTCGATGTAAATTCATACTGAAAACAGAGTAAAGTTTAAAATAATATTCTAAATCATAAAACTCATTCTTCAGTTATGGAACAATAAGTCAGCTTTCCTTTTATTAGACTATTCCCAAAGAACGTTTTATGGTCAAAATGTCACAGCTGGCTTTTTCCACGTTTTCTCTTCTTCCAGCCTGAGTGTCTTACGATCCAATCATTCAGTGCAGCCTGCAATTCCTGACACTTTATTCCCCCCATTGTATTTACTGCAACAATGTCCCACATCACCACAGATTAACTGCCCCCCACCCCCCCCAACAATATTCTGGCGTACACTTGGCAGTACCACAGAGCAGATCAGAGTACAGACCCTGGAGATAGACTGTCTAGCTTTGAGGCCCAGCCCTACCGTTTACTAGCTCTGTGACACTGGCAAATGAAAAACCTCACCAAGCCTTTCTTTCCTTGTCTGAAAATTAGAATTATACCTACCTCCTGGGTTGGTGATGAAGATGAGAACTTTCCTGGCACATGAAAAGCACTCATTGGAAGGTAGTTTTATTATTATGTGAAAGAGAAAAGCAGTCCTCAACTTCCAGGGGACAGACACTGAGTCTTGGTGCCTTCCTGTTGAACATAAACAATTTCACAAAGAACGTGAACGACAGACAAGGCCACTCGGTGACCGTGGAAGATTAAGGAAACAAACAAACAAACAAGACCACTGTGTAACCATGTTTGAACACAGACAAAATATGGACATTGTCCAATTCACAAACAGGACAAAACATTTCTTTATTCTGGCTAATACGAGTGACTGTGGATTCTTTAGCAATTACAGCCTTAGCCTGGCTCTAGTCTTCCCTCCTTCTAGATAAGATTTATTATGATAGTCATAGAAGTACTCCCACTTTCTGATAGTATCCAATCCAGAGCAAAGCCTGCTTCCTTAGTCCCTCCCCCAGAGCATCTAACAGAGCCCAAATTCTATAATAAGTGCTTTTTAACACTTTCTTATGAGATGCCCTGTGGTTCCTCACTGTGTGTGTTTTTCCTTGCTGCAGCATGCCATAATCCCAACATAATCAATTATAACTGTGTTTCTGGTGGTCTCTGGCTGGAGGGCATTGACATTATTCCTTTTGATAACCAGGAGTCACAGAATTTAAGCACGTACAGCGTAAAGCAATGAAAAGGACACTTAGAGACCTTGTACAAGTTATTTAATATCGCTGGTAGTTTTCTCATTTGTTAAAATTTGGGGATTGGGCTCATGAATTCTACAGTCCGTTTCAGCACCAGCTTGCTATGGGATCTATGTCAGATACTTACCAGCATTAGGAGTACCATGGAACAAAAATAATTAACATGGGAATATTCTCAAACTTCCTATCTTTCCTAGGCTACCAAAGAGAATCCTGTAATTACCCACCTAATTTCTCCCCTCCTCCCACCTCTTTATGAAAAAGCTCCGTCTTTAGGGGCAATAAGCTAATATGCTAAGAGTAAAGGGAGGAGAAAATGGAAAGAAAACCACACAGGCTGGGGATGGAGGAGGAAGTTTTCTGGGGATCACAGAGGGTGGTAGAGAGAATTACACATCAGAAGGAAGTAGGTGAGAGAAAGCACGGAAAAAAAGGAAAGTGCAGTGCAGATCACATATGTGGATACTCTTTATTGCCTTTAAAAATGAAGCAAGTGAATAATAGGATGGATTATTAAATAATTGGGGTTGTTGGATTGTGCTTTCTGAAGGGAGTGCTCATCAAAAACTTAACCACGTGGGCCTCTGAGTGTTTTAGGATTTCAGTAACACATTTCTTACATAGTCAGGGAACTGACCACCAAAGACGAGGCCTCTTTCTCCTGGAGGGCTTGCCATTTTCTAGTTAGTAAGGGAAAGAATAAGCTTTTTTTTTCCTAAACATTTCCAGCAGGTCCCAGGATTTAGCCACACACCAGCTGCTCCTTTATCTCCAATTGGAAGGACTGATAGAGACCCGCTCTTGCGTGGGGGACGGTGAGAATAAGCTTAAATGGAGCTGGTCGGGAGGGGCAGAGATCAGTGTCATTGGTTGAAAGTGAGACAGTTAGTTATCTCCCTGGCAAGGGGTTCATGAGGCTTCGTTAATTAGAGCTTTCAATTTGCATGGAAACCCAAAGAAGCTAATCTCTGCCAGATCCAAGTAGTAGGGTAACCAGCCATTCTGGTTTGCCCATGAATGTGGAGATGTGGAACTTCCAGTGCTAAAAATCAGGACATTCCTTGGCAAACTGTGATCACCCTAGTTAGTACTCCTCTTCCTTCATAGCCTCAACTCTTCTTTCTCTCTTCATTCTGTTGTAGGATGAATGCTTCTTTCTAACGGGTTCCTTGTATACCAGATCTCTGCCAAATAATGGAGTCCCAGAACTGGAAGGGGTCCTCAGATGTCATGAAGTCATCCTTTGCCTCCCAGCAGATTTCATTCAGATGGTCCGTTCAGTTTGTCTTTTCCCAGTGACAGGCTGCACAGGGCCACCCACAGATAATGAACAATGCTATTCCTATCATTTTATAATCCTTACTATTTGCTATTTGAATTTCTTACATCTTATCCAGTTTTGGGGGCTCTTTTTTCCTCTTAAAAGATATTATGGGGCTTCCCTGGTGGCGCAGTGGTTGAGAGTCCGCCTGCCGTTGCAGGGGACGCGGGTCCGTGCCCCGGTCCGGGAAGATCCCGCATGCCGCGGAGCGGCTGGGCCCGTGAGCCATGGCCGCTGGGCCTGCGCGTCCGGAGCCTGTGCCCCGCAATGGGAGAGGCCACAACAGTGAGAGGCCCGCCTACCACAAAAAAAAAAAAAAAAAAAAAAAAGATATTATGGAAAAAAAAGTTATTATGGGATTGCAAGAAAGGTGTGGCTGCACAGGTTTATGCAGGGGAATTGTGAGGGTGTCCTAGAGTTTAGAATTGCAGAACTCTTATTATTTAGTATCAACCATGATTTGGGGGAAATTACTGCTTTGTATTGGGACATTTAAATAAAAATTTCCAGTAAGAGAGGCCTAAACTGAGAGTTCAGTGTTTAGGGGATTCCTCCAAATTGCTGTTAGAACTAAAAGGAGACTGGCTTGCCTAGTCTTAAGTGAGAAAGTTGCTGACAATTCAAATCCTGCTGGTTTTACTTAGATTTGGCTGAATTTCAGTCTTTGGCTGGTTAATTCTTTATATTGGGTTTTCTCTTATCTCTTATCAGATATATGTATAAGTCTCAATAACTCAAGTTTCAGGAAGTGGAGTCCATTTTATTTTGTAAATATACTGCCCTTTTCTATCTCATCCAGAGTAGACAACCTGTCTAATCTCAGTTGTTCAAACTGCTATCAAGTTACAGTCCGCTTGGGTAAACTTTAGAGAACTGGTTCAAATACTCTATACAGAACTCTACTTGTCAAATTCTAGATCCCAAACTTTGGCTCCGTTTAAGGCTTATATATATATAGTTGTTGTTATTGGTATATAAATTATTTTGTCCCAAAGTTATAACCAGTATGTGTTCACTATAGTAAAATTTGTAAAATATAGAAAAATAATAGGAAAAAGAGAAAAATTACCCTGATTCTACCCAGAGACAATGACTGATTTGGTGGGTATTTCCTTCTATTCTTCCTTTCTCACGAAGCTTTGCTTGTTTCACATAGTACAATATTGCACCCTACTTTTTTTCATGTGAATTATAACATGAGCATTTTTCCATTTTACCATGAACTCTTTTTAATAACATTTTTGATGGTTGCATGACATTCCATGGAGTGCAGTGGCATTTCAGAAAGGACATAACTTGGTGGAGGAGACTGCAACATGCACATAGAGTCAGCTTTGATTACGTTCCCAAATTAGTAAGGCAGGGATGTAAAATCTTATTGATATCAAGTTGTCCTCAGAGGGTGGGAGCAGTTGTAGAATATCTCAGCATAGCTTTTCTTGCTCTACACTGAACCAGACGAGGCACATGACTTCAGCAGATACTGTCCATAGTAGGTCTCTGGATCTGGAAGGCTTCACAACCCTTTCACCACTCTTTTGTATTCTCGGGAGAATTTACACCAACAAACTATACACTTTTGTTGAAGATAATTATTATAACACTGAACTTTCCTGGAACCAAGCTCAGCAAGCGTAAGTGATGCTCCTGCCTCGGAAGATGTGTCAGTTATCAGTTTATTGCCTCACAGTTACAAATTTGCCTTTCATTGCCTGCTCTTAGAGAATGGATATGGGCCCTTTAAGTATGTTTTCTTTGCCAGATGGTGCCATGTTAAGCTTTGTTAGTAGACAGTGCTTGAGAGACATTGCAGGGGGAAAGAATTTTGCTTCCTAGTCTGGCCTCTGCTCCCTAGGCAGGCTCCTGGAGTGCATGTGGCTTTTCCAGCACCTGGCTCTGACCAGCACCTAGCACGCATGGTAGCCAGCCATTCCCAGTGACCAGCAGGTTACTCTTTCATCTCTTCCTGGGTGGTTTTGTAGTGGAATGCCTCTAGTGAGACATCTCCCTATGAGCAGCTTTCCCAATACCCTAGAGAATGGATTACTAGCAAGTTCCAGAAAGCAGGTTTCCAGCATGTTTGGTCAGCATGGCACCATAACTATTTCTCTGCCATTCACTGTGTGTCTGTGCTCTCTCCAGTGAAGTCCAGATTTCAGTCCTGTTTGAGGAGAGGCTGGGGTCATTCCCTGGGTACTGTATATCATCCCTGCGCGTAGTAGCTGCTCTTTAATTCCATATCCTTTAAAGTTCCCTTTAGTTCTTAGTAGCTTTTTACTCCAATCTCCTGATATAATTAGTAGTTCTTTATGTTAAACATTCCTGTTCAAATCACTATGTGTCTTCTTTCTCCTTATTAGACCCAGACTGATAAAGGGGAGGAAGCAGAGTGAGAGCCCAGGTGTCTCTGTCTCTACCTTTCTAGAATGATGGAAAGGCCATTTCCCTCATTAGTCCTGCTCCTTGACTCTTAGCCTTCCTGAGCCCCAGATTTCTCATCTGTAAAGTAGTGTTAATAATTGTACCTGTCTCATAGGGATTTCATGAGGGTTAAAAGAGATAATACATATAAATTAATCGAAACATTGCCTGGCATGTACTAAGCACTCAATATATGTGATTTGTCATTATAGTTTAATCTGGGTAAATCTGTCATTGAGTTTGACTGGAGGACAACAAGTACGAACTCAATTACTGACAGAAGCATATACCACAGTTTACTTAACCATTCCCATATGGTAGACATTTGGTTGTTTTTACTATTCTACTATAATAAACAATGCCATCATGAACATCTTTGTGTATACAACCCATTTACCCTGGGATTTTCTTTCTTTATGAGGGGCCTGGACCGATAAAGGACGTAGAATTAGAAAGTATAGAAATAATCATGTTGAGGAGCTCAGTGACTCTGAGATATCACCAACTTCTCAAGAACCTCTTTCTGATTCTGCTCCTTAACATGTGACAAAACTAAGATTTTCTTTTTGAGGAAATACCAATATCTAATACACAATAAGTCATCTTATCATAGTTCTTAAAATGTTTTTTGGTTCTAAGTTAGGTACCTTGGAGGTGCCCATTCTCGGTCAATCAAATTAATGAATATTTATTAAATTGCCAAATGGTTTAAAAATTAAACAATTTGGGGATAGAATTTCAGGAATGACTTAATATTATGTGACCCTGGGCAATTTATTTTAACCTTTATAAGTCCTAGAAAAACTTTTTTGGCTTTTCTGAAATACAGTTTCCTCACAAGTAAAACAGAGATAATCTCATATTAATCCATTAATTAATTCAGTTATTCAGCAATTATCTATTGAGGTTTTTTTCTATGTGCCAGATACTCTACTAGGTCCTTGGGGTGCATCAGTAAAAAATAAATCCCTGCCCGAAAGGACTTTATGATATGGTGGGGATGGTGAGAAGGAGGGGGACAGATAATAAACGATAAACATAATGCTTAAGTAAATTCTACAGCATGTTGAAAGATGGTTAATGCAACAGAAAATATAGAGTTGGAAAATAAAGGAAAAGGGGGATCAGATGTGCTTGGAAGAAATGGCTTTTTTAAACGATAGTTAGGGTGGACCTCATTGAGGTAACATTAGAGCAAAGACTTGAAGAGATAAGCCGTTAGCCGTGCAGCTATATGGGGGAAATTATTCTAGGTAGAGAGGAGAGCAAGAACAAAGGCTGTTAGGTATGAGCATGTCGGGCATGTTTGAGGAACAGCAAGGACACTGTTGCTGAAGCAAAGTGAGCGAGAGGGAAAATGGTAGGAGGTAAAGTCAAAGAAATAAAGTCCCAGATCATGTTGGACCTTCTAGGCAATTGTCAGAGCTTTGGTTTTCACTCTGAATGAAATGGAGAGTCACAGAGGGTATTGTGTACAGAATGGACATGATTAGACCTATATTTTCTCAGAATCACTCTGGCTTTTGAGTGAGAATAAACTTTGGGGGTCAAGGGTGCTGTTGTTACCCTGTCTCCATCCTTTTCCCTTCCACATGGAGGAGACAGCATGACAGTTGAAAACGTGGGGAAGAGAGGGGTCTTGGAGAACCATGCAGAGGCAAGGGCTGGGGTTGGGGAGGTACAGACTGGTGGGCCAGCAGCTGAGAATATTGCAGAGACGGGGTGGTGTGTAGGTGGTAGGCAGAAGAGATGGCCGACACGGTGGGGGTGGGTCAATTATATTGAGCAAATTAGTAACTTAATTGTGCATGTAAGTGAATATAATGAGGATAATAATGGAAGCTGATTTGCTCACTGCTGGAGAAGGAATTAACAAAAACAGAAAGGGGAAAGGCTAGAAAGAACTCTAAAGTGTTGGTCTCTCTCTCAATATTGATATGTAAGTGTGTGTGTCCATGAATACACGTATACATATCTCCTAGCTCTGTCAACTGAGAGGGCTTAGAAGCAATGGCATCCTAGAAACAATGAATATGACGAGTATCCAGATATTGGTTTCTACATACCATTCTGCACTAAAAGAAGCTAGGGGTCATTGGAGAAATGGCCAATGGCTGATTCCAAGGTGGGGGCATGGCCTGGAACATCTTATGTTAGAAAATAAGGAAATACTCAGTGAATGATGGGGACATTTCAAAAGGACACAGGGGCTTCCGCTGGCCAAATCAGGGACAATCTTAGCATTAAAAAAAGCATAATAATGGATTACAACTCTTTGAATAAATCATGAATCCACATATCTAAATAAATAAAAGGGGAAGCTTGTCTTGCCTGTAGAATGCCAACTAATAAATGTAGCATGAATAATGTAAGCAGAGACTTGCCATTCGGCAGCCTGCACAGATGTGGTTGATTTTGGCTGAAATGGGCAATCAGCTAAGGCTGAAGGGTGAAGATTCACAAGGAACAGGGTATTTTGATATAATATAGGAATAGCTCTCCATAGAATATTAATCAATCACAAAGGAAAAAAATGGTGAATTTAAGTGGAGAAACCTGGCAGATATCAACATGACTATGTGACCAAGGTTAACATCACCCATGTTGTATGGATTGATGTTATGTATCTTTTAATGTGATACACTGAGAAGAGCGTGGCATTGCTCTGTGGAATTCTTTCTAAGAATGAACTTCCGGAGCCAGATCATGAGGAAACATCAGATGTTCCATGTTGAAGGTTGCTATGGTTCCTCCAAAATCCACATGCTGCAATCTCAATGCCCAATGTGATATTGTTAGGGGGGTGGGAACTTTGGGAGGTGCTCATGTCATAAAGGTGAAATCCTCCTGAATGGGATTAGTGCCTTAAAAGGGAGGCTCCAGAGAGATTCCCTAGTCCCCTTCCACCAAATGAGGACACAGTGTTCAGTAGTTGTGGCACACAGGCTCAGTAGTTGTGGCTCACAGGCTCTAGAGAGGAGGCTCAGAGGTTGTGGCTCATGGGCTTAGTTGCACTATGCATGTGGCATCTTCCCCAACCAGTGCTCAAACCCATGTCCCCTGCATTGGTGGGCGGGTTCTTAACCTCTGTACCACCAGGGATGTCGCAACATGTATTCTTGAGAGGATCCCACTTTGGATATATTGAGTTTGAGATACTTGTAAGACTTCCTAATGAAGATGTCAAAAAGGGAGTTAGACACAGAATCTGGAGTTCAAGAAGAGATCTAGGCTGGAGATATAAATTTGGGAGTTGGTGGCAAGCATATAGTATTTAAAATCAGTAGGGGATGAAATCATCAAGGGAGGGAATATAGATTGAGTAGAAAGAGGACATTCTCAGGACTGCTTGGCAGGGATTTTTCAGCCTAGGTAATCTCACTGAAAAATGGCTCAAAAATTTCCAACTACAATCTGCCTTCAGTATTTGAGAGTTCCACATTCATAGATTCAAATATTTGAAAAAAAATTCTAGAAAGTTCCAAAAAGCAAAACTTGAATTTGCTGCACACTGGCAACTATTTACATAGCATTTACATTGTATTTACAACTATTTACATAGCATTTACATTGTATTAGGTATTATAAGTATTCTAGGGAAAGTATACAGGAGGATGTGCATAGGTTATATGTGTGCCATTTTATGTAAGGGACTTGAGCATCTGTGGATTTTGATATCTGGGGGGTTGGTTTACTAAGGGACAACTGTATGTAAAAATCCATGCCCCAGATCCCAACATTCTCTGTCCTCAAAGAGCTAACAGTTTGACACATGAAAATAGGATGAATAACATAAAAAACAGTTAATACTATAAGCATTAAGTTAACACTGTATTTACTGTGTGTCAGGCACAATGCTAAGTGCTTTATATGGATTATCACATTTAATCTTCACCTTAACCATATAAGGGAGGTAATATCATTCTATTGTTTTCATATGAGGAAACTGAGTCTTAGAGGATTTAGATAATTTGTTCAGGACCTCACAGCTAGTAAGAGTGAGGCTGAGGTTCACACCCTAGTGCTCTATCTGCATCGCCTTTCATTTTAGTGGCTGTGCTATCCTGCCTAAAGTGCAGGACAGGATCAAAAAAGCCTATAATGGTGTTCTAGATTCCTCTTGACAGGCTAAAACAGCCAAACCAATACACAGACACACACACACACACACACACTCACACACACACACACACACACACACACAATTTGTAGCTGAAGATTTAAAGGATTGGAGAAAATTTTATTCCTCAGAATGACTACCCCTCACTTCCTGGGGCTGCCACCCTTTGGAGAGGGGTCCCAGAAACTCTGGTCTGATGGAGGGTATGCGACAGGGCAGTAAACTCAAGTTTCCAAGGACCACGGTCCAAGGTCCAGCAATAGGCAGTGGAGAGGATATTCTGGCTCCAAAGAGAACCAACTGCTCCTGGATTCTGAAACCAACCCTGTTTTCAAGAATATATCTTTCCTGAAATTTCCTTCTTTTGGCTTTGCTGTTATTTGCAACTTTTACAAGCTACTGAACCACATCACTGGTGTGAACAGTTTCAAAGCTTACATATTTCTTCTTGTAATCACTTTAGTCGATCTTGTAACTATAAAGAGTGAGATGGTAAATCCTGAGTTCCCATTCTGAGTCAGAATTTATGACAAGAACAACGTGCTTGTGCCCAAACAGAACCATGCATGTATGGTAATATGGCACTTGAAATGTATGTGCTTCCTTTTATCCAAGGAACAGAAAGTGCTTCGATAAAATGCATTAAGAGCCAACTGTCTTCAGCAGGCGATGAGAACAGTTCAAAATAGGACTGCTGAGGGAATCATTTCATTCTTTCAAGGCCAAGGTTCATGCTAAACAAACATGTTTCCCAATGTTTTATGGAAGTGGTTCTAGGAGACCACTGCCATTTCAACCCCTGCTCAGCAGTGATGAATTTAATTGCCCACCAGTTGTGTAACTGAAGACATTCCTTCATCACTGCTGTTTGGTGCTGGTTGCCATGCAGGACTAGCTCCTGGTATTTGCTGAGGAGGTTACTAGCAGAATGGATCCTAGTCATTTCTTTCTACCCACTAGTTAGTTCTCCTTAGCAAGGGCAACTCTCTAATTTTCTTTGCTCGTTTTAAAAACTAGTCCTGTAACATATATACACTACCAAACGTAGGGTGGATAGCTAGTGGGAAGCAGCCGCATGGCACAGGGAGATCAGCTTGGTGGTTTGTGACCACCCAGAGGGGTGGGATAGGGAGGGTGGGAGGGAGGGAGACGCAAGAGGGAGGAGATATGGGAACATATGTATATGTATAACTGATTCACTTTGTTGTAAAGCAGAAACTAACACACCATTGTAAAACAGTTATACTCCAATAAAGATGTTAAAAAAAAACAGACCTGTAAATAAGGCCCCTTTAATTTACAACCCCACTATAAAAATAAAAAAAGGCTTCTATATATTGCATACTTTTTTTTTTTTTTTTTTTTGCGGTATGCGGGCCTCTCACCGCCGTGGCCTCTCCCGTTGCGGAGCACAGGCTCCGGACGCACAGGCCCAGCAGCCACGGCTCACGGGCCCAGTCGCTCCGCGGCGTGTGGGATCCTCCCGGACCAGGGCACGAACCCACGTCTCCTGCATCGGCAGGCGGACTCTCAACCACTGCACCACCAGGGAAGCCCTATTGCATACTTTAAAATGGCCATGTTGCAATAGGTCCTTGTATCTGTTACCTATTGCTGCAGCCTGACAAATTACCCAAAATGGAGCGCCTTGAAACATTCGTTATGTCCCAGTTTCTGTGGATCAGGAGTCCTGGTGGGGCTTGACTGGGTCCTCAGCTTTCGGGTCTCTCACAAAGCTGAAGTCAAGGTGTTACTCAGAGCTGTGGTCAAATCAAGGCTTGACGAGGGGAGAATTACTTTCATTCGTGTGGTTTTTGGCTGGATTCAGTTCCTCGTGGGCTGTTGGACTAAGGCCTTAGTTCCTCACGAGCTCTTGGTCGAAGGTGTACCTCAGTCCCTCTACACATGAGCGTCTCACAGGCGAGGAGGGTGTCAGCAAGAGAGAGTGCTAGCAAGATGGAAGTCAGCCCTTTGTAACCTAATCACAGAAGTGACATCCCACCACCTCTTATTCTAGTAGTTCTGTTGAGCCGCCAATTCATGCTTAAGGTTGGGGGAGTACGCAGGGCATTAAAGCCTGGGGGGTGAGAGTCATTGCAAGCCGTTTGAGAAGGCTGAGTACCGCGGTCCTTCACATACCTCATCTCGCTTTATCTTCATAAGAATTCTCCGGTGCATTGCTGGTCTCCCCGTGTTATAGAAGAGGCATCAAGTTCTCAGTCTCTCCTCCTTGCACCTACGGACATTGAAATTCATCTTTAGTGACTCGTAGTGTTTACTCATTTATGTATTTATTTCATGAATATGTAGAATTAAGAGATATTAGGTCTGCTACTGTGCTAGGTGCTGGTAAGTTTGTATTCTTGGTAGAATATAGGTGTGTACAAGCATTCTAATAGTTCTTAAACAACTGTTCCTTAAGGAGAGGAACTGTTCATAGTGTATATCATAGTGCTTATTTTGAGTTATAGCAGTAGTAGATATTCATAAGAATTATTAATCTATTAAAAGTTTTTTTCAAATATATAACTTTTCTGGTTGTTGAGTGTCTAGGACCCAGTCACTCCCATTTCGGAGTTGAAACACAGATGAGTAGTGGTTATGATGTGAACAACACCCCAGAAGCTGAAATGGAGAATTTCATTCCAGGGCTTATTTATAGCCAACCTCAAGGTACAAACTACATGGGAAAAACTGGCATGTAACTTGAGTTAGCTCCGCATTAAATGCGTGAGTATCCACCCCCAAGGCTCGTCACTGTATCTCTGGTGAGATGAAGTACAGAAATAATTTTATAAATTGAAAAATGCCTATAAACATGAGATGAATCTTTAAAATTGTTAGTGCTGCTGCTGCCTGAACTCAGGGAGCCTACAATGTGCCAAGTACTGTGTGAATTGCTTCTTAGAATGTTACTCATTTAATGCTCGTCACCACTACTGTGAAAAACAAAGTCAGAGCTGGCGGTCACTGCTGGTACAAAAGGGGTTCGGCTCTGGGGGGTGTGGGTCTTTGGTGACCCAAGAGGAAGAGCTACAAGTGAAACCATCCCTATTGATATAGTGAAATCCTAGAGTTTATGGAGGTGGGGTTGGGCCCCATCACCGTGCCCCACACATAAACAGATCAGTGCAAGCATGCTTTTCCTCTTTAGAAAGATACAATGCCTTCTGAGACAACGGAAGATACTCTGGGATTTGAAAGTCAGTGAGAGGAACTACTGGTGTAGAGTATCCCTTAACTAACAAAAAGGTAGGAGTTCTTCCGGGAGCCATCGTTTGGCAGACTAGATGTAGCCGAGAGACAGTGATATGGTCATCTCCAATCTATGCAGTTACTCTGCGGCTAAAGGGAAAGACAAGCCCAGTTTAATAAAACTCAACAGCAGGCATCTAGAGAATCAGTAAATGTTGGCTGATGCCCACAGGGCAACTTGAAAGCAAAGTTATGCCAACTGGAAGACCTTTTGTAGATAGTTATTTTTGAACAACAATCTAAGATGTGTAAAAGCAGAAATAGAAATGACTGATGGCAGGAACCCTGACTTGTGCCTTGAAATCATTAGCGTGCTGTGGTTGATTTGCAGCTTTTTATGGTGTGGTCAAGAGGTCCCCATGATTCAGTACCTCTTTTTCCCACCACCTGCCTCTCTTAGAAAAAAACAATGCTAAAATATTCTGTAGAACCAGTATTCTGAGTAGCAGCCTCTATAGCAACAGAGCAGGTAGGAGGTAGCTGCTATAGTTTCTTTTACTTTTTTCCTCCAAATATCCAGATTTCTAAGTGTCAAAAAAACCACAAACACCAAAAACCTCATTAGAATTTTGGATTAAAGAAAGCTATCTGTCTTGTCTCATTTTGATATGCTAGTTGATAATCGGGCTACAGCTGAGTCTAAAAATAACATACAGTACATTAAAATATTATTCTTTGGCTATATTTCCAAAGTGGTATTCTGGGACTTCTGTGCATTAATCCTGTAACAATAACAGGATTTGCGCTCTTAACTCCCCTGGTGTAGCTTTGAAAATCTAGCCTAAAGCAGCTAATGTTGCTGTTTCAATCATCCTCTCACTATCCTTAGGGAAATGTGGAGGTTAAAAAAATGACAACCCAACTGCTCAAATGGCCCGTACCTGGGGGAGAATGAGAGAAACAACGTATTTCTTCTCAGGAGCTGGACTGATAGTTCCAAGGTGGACATATGACGTTTCCCACGGGCAAGAGAGACAGGGTGGTCACTGAATAACTGGAATTGAACTGGGGTGCAAGTGTGTGAGCCTGTGTGTGTGTGTCTGTGTGTGTGTGTGTAGGGAAGGAAGCTAGCTGTCATTACTGTGTATGTTTCTGGTAAACATTCTTTTTTCCCTACAGAAATTTGGGCGTATCCCATAAATTAGGTACTGTTAATCGTGTCAGGTAAAAAAAAAAGAATGCATATTCTAAAATTTGCACACAGCTCTAAATTGAAACTCTAACTGGCTCTAAATCGAAGTGCCAGGAGTTTTTCAATGATACCATTAATCGCATTTTATTAATTGAGAAAAAGAGCTTTTGTGTAGCCATGGTTGTATTGGCTAGATTTAATCATGTAGGTACCACTAATAGGCTGGCACTGCTTTTGGCCTGCAATGCCTTTGAAATTCTAAAATGGAAAAGGAGGCCAACACACTGAGCAATTATTTCAGAACAGATTGCCCGTTAACATTTCATAATATCACTGAAATACATCCTTTCTGGGACAGAGACTTGCTTTGGCTGTGAACATCCAAGAGGTGGCAGCACCCCACGTGCTGTGTCGGCCGCTGCATCCCTCCAGACAGAGCTCACCGCAGAGGTCTCATGATGGCGTCACCTGAAAGCCAGTTTGCAGGGTTGGGGTGAGGGGAGGATGGAGGGGATATGTAGCATTTTGCATCTCAGTTCTTCCGGAGAGTTTAGGAAACAGCTGCACGGATTGTTTTAAATGGATTTGAAAACGTTTTCCTTTTCTCTCTCTCTCTCTCTTTTTTTTTTCCCAGAAATCTTCGGCCCTATGTGATATCTTCCTATGAAGACCGCATGGGTGCCCTTAGGGGTTTCCTGGTTTGCTCCCTGAAGGAGGAAGAGTTTCAATTGTCAGGGATCCCCTGAGACCTCATTTTCAATTGCCTGTACTTGTCTTCATAAACACAGGAAGGTGAGATTAAGACGGATCATCAACAATCATTCTTTGGAGCATGTGTTTGTGCACGGCACCTAACACAGCGTTGAGAATGTGACACTGTCCCCGGCTAGAACACTTCTCTTCCTCCCGAACTGTTCCCCCAGCCACCTCCCTCACCTCGTGCTAAAAATACTCCACGGAACAAATAGCTGTCGAGATCGCATGAAAACCTGCGCAAATGAGTAACAATGTAGCCTGACACGCTAAGCGTCAAGTGCCTGGGATGAAACGTATCAGGTGACATGGGTAAGGGGGCATCAGGGCTGGTCTATACTGGCCAAGGTCCAGGTATCTGTAGAGCCTGGCCCTTCGCATGTGTGTTAGTTTGAGGGCAAGAGCTGGGACACACTGGGGGCACTTTGCTGATGGGATTTTGTCGGCAGGATACAGGAGACAGGACTCTCATGGGAAACTAGTCTTCAGGAGGCCACAGGGAACTTGAAACTGGGGAGTCCAGCACAGCTCAGCCATGGGAGTCCCTATCCCCACTCTTTCTATCATAGGGACTTGGCTTCTGTGTTCACCGCAACTGGAGCCACCGACTTGGTCTAGCTTTCAGCTCTGTGCATCTTTTCAGTAGTTCATTCCTTAGTTTAGTCTCAGTTTTGGCACTCTCCTACCCTCTGTCCCATAGCTTTCCTACATGGCATGTGTTCTCCGTATACATCTTTTCAGCTTCTGTTCCCACTGATGACTCAGTGACCATCTTCCCTGTATTTCCCAATCATTTCCAAAAGGAGAAGGGGAGGGAGGGAGGGAGGGAGAAAGAGGGAGAGAGAGAAGGAGGGAGAGAGGGAGTCTCATTGGCTTAATTACATAATTACATAGTCCCCGTCTGGATTGAGCTTTGGAGGCCTAACCCCCTCCCAGCGAACGAGCCAGACTGTGATTGGCAGTCCTTGAGTCACACCTTTATTAAAGACGTACGGACGCGCTCACCGTGCACCCCAGCCTGCACGGGGGGCACAGGTGTTGCTTTCAGGAGAGCTGTGGCTGTGAAAGGCGCTGACTGATATTTTGCCCCTTTCTCCGCACAAAGGAAGGAGCAGCATTGTTCACTCAGGCTTAGTAATGCTGGATGTCCTGGTGTCAGGGTACCGCTGCCCTGGTGGGTTGCTCAAACTCTAGTAAAAGATGAACTCTTCACCTCGTTCCTTCTTTGCAGGAATTCGGTCATGCAGCTTGAAGAATGATCTTAAGGGTGGTACTTTGCACTCAACCTTCAGTGATCTCAGAGACTTGGAGAAAGGGGAACAGGACCTATATTTGAACCATGATGTCATGCGATTATGGACAGCACAGGTTTGTTTGGGCCAGGCTGGGGGAGGGGAGTGGTTGGATTAGGTACCAGGCTCCTTGTTATAATCAAGTTTTCCTTAATAAGGTCTGACATATTTTAAGCCAAAGACCTCAAGTGCCACCTCTAGGTGCCATAACATATGCATCAATGAGCAACTTACCTGTTGCCCAGTCAGTTGGCAGCATCCCTGGTTGTTACAGCCAAGCCATCTGGAGCAGATATGAGGGGTGGGCACAGGATATGATGGCCAGACAGCTGCTGCAGTTTATTGGCCTCTAGTCCTTCACGGTTACACTGAGGGCATGAGCCAAAACGAGGCAGGCCCCGTGAGGCAGCTTGTTTGCTTTTGGTTACTTCCACTTGAGCCACCAAGAACTTGAGGAGCTCTTTCCTCCTCTGCTGTGTGCTTTGAGAGCCTCAACATCCCCTCCGTCTCTTCCAGTTGTAGGCAGCCTCAGCTATAAGTACTGATGGGAGGATATTAACTATATCACTAATTAGGTTGAAGTTCCTTGAAAGAAAGAAGGGACCTCCATACTTGTAAAAGCATCTCCTGCAATGTCAAACGTAGTCTTCTACAAGGAGTGGGCACTTAATAGATACTCGTTAAGTTGTTTTGACTCAATCTCAATTCCATGTTCAGCTCAGGAGATTTCTTATTCGGTTCCAAGGAGTCTAGATCCTTTCCAGTTATTCATTTGGAAACCTGAAGGTACAGATTCATTTTGACCAACGTTCCAACTTCCACCTTCTCTTGATCACTTCAGGAAGAAGAGCACCCTAGATACTGAGTTTTCCAGCACTCAGAGTCCTAGGCCTCCAATGGGGTTAAAAGTGTCCAGGAGTCTTCAGCTTTTGACTTATTCCTTTTTCATTTTCCTCTTAGTTAACTTCCTCTTTCACCGAACAACTCTCCTAGTAGGATAAGTGAAGTTATGCTGTGGTAAGGATAGCTTCCAAAACTCAGGAAAGATTCTGCCTGTCAGGGTGACTCTGGGACCTAATGGCAGGTAGTCTGTCATCCCAGCCTGTCTGCTGGGGAATCACTGCAGCAGGGGAGCAAGCATGGGTAACTGTGCACTAGCTCTTAACTAAGTCTCCCACCCAAAGGTGACACACGTTACATCTGATCCTATTTCCTTGGCCAAAGTATGTTGCGTGGCCATGCTTATCTTCAAGGGGATGGAGAAGTGCAATCCTTCCTTGTCCCTGCAAGAGAAGAGAACCGGAAATACCAGCAACCTCCACACTGACCTCCACACCTCTTCAGAGAGCTTGGAAGTTATCGCCTTCTAGTTCGTTCTTTAGCGAGGCGTGGAACCCTTGAGAATAAGTAGAAACGCTTTGTTTTTTGGGTTTCACAGGAATTAAAAATCAAAATAAACCCATAATAAAGGTGATTTATATCAAGAATTTTAAAAAATTTATTATGTAAGTATCAGGATTTTGGGGGGGCGTCAAATCAGTGATCAGAAGTAATCAGTGCAATCCCTTTTGAATGCCATCTGTAAATAGAGGTTTGAGGTCTGCAATCCTATGTGTTTATAGTTTCCAGGCCTATTTTTGTTTCTGATGCTTCTGTACCTCACAATCACTTGAAGGCCCAACAGCTCAAAGACTCCTCCACAGAGCACAGTCACTTTGAACTCATGGGCTGTGAAGATCCACTCTTTCGTTCTGCCCTGTGCCTGACTCGACTCTGCTGGTTGCAAAGCAAGACCCCAGGGTTTTGAAAAGCAGGCAGGGGGCTGACCTACTCACTCAGTTGTCCTATGTTCCTCGCTCCCTCAATAACTCCCCACCCTCCGAAGAATTAATTCTAACCGTTAAGTACGATAAGTTTATTCACCAGTGTGATGAGTTTGGTATTCAGCTCTCTTTTAATCCAAGTCAATGGACGATTACTATGACATGCCAGATAAAAGCCAACCATGGTGTGATTGAAAGAGTCTTTGTGTTAGAGTCTGAAGATTGTCAGTCCCAGTTCTGTCACCTTGGAAGAGTCACTTTGCCTCTCTGAACCTTCACTGGTGAGATTAGGATAGTTACGTTTACCTCCCAGGATGGAGTTTCCTCTCTACAAAATGTAAATTCTATCTACCTCTCAGTGTTGTGGGGATTTAAATTATTTTGACAAAGATAATTTCTGGGAAATATGTATGTATAAGTATGTATATCCCAAGCTGGAAACTTCTTCCCTCCTTTTTTGCTTGCTAATTAAGAGTCATAAATAAAATGCTGACGAGCTGCAGTCTGCCGTCTGTGCTGTAGCTGGAGGGCTGTTTTGACTTTGCCTGACAAATGGCTAACCAGCCGCTCCCACCATGCCCAACTCAAGTGTTCAGCACTGAGAAATCCAGCTACTGCCAAAAGCATCTTATAAACTTGTCACTGTTTACTTACTTGGTGACAGTGTTTTTGTTCACTGATCATCCCTGAGATTTCACCCATCAGGGTGTGTCTGTTTCCCTCAAAATGCCATTTAAACACAATCATTTCCCAAACCACATGAAAATAGCGAAGATCCCTAAATGAGACTTGGTGCCTTTGCAATTCATCCCCCGTTGCAATGCAGTTGGGGTGGGATGTTGTCTTCACAAAGCAGTAGCCGAATATGCATGGGACTTTACTGAAGGGGCAGAAACTTCAAAGCTGCTCCAGTATACTACTAGCCAAGACCTCCAGGTAACCAGTTGAGTGGTAAGCTACCACCAGGTTGGGAGAACTGATTGTTAAATTTGCAGGAATTTTGCAAGGTGGTTGATGTGATGTTGGTAAATTGAAAGCAGCCGTGGCGGGAGTGTTTACACCATGAAAATTGGCAGACACTTACAAAATCAGGCTTTTTCTCCCAGAGAGCTGGTCGCTAAACATTTACAAGCTCAGTATACAGTATAACCAAGCCTTTGTGCACCTGGGTCAAACCCAGATGTAACCAAGGATGGGAAAAGGGACATGGCAAATCCGAAATATGAATGAAACCGTGGTGCTGAGGTAAGGGAGACAGGGAGCTAACTTTCACTGAGCCCATGCTGTGTGCCAGGGTCTACGGTAACCTAGATCGGGATGGATACATATCAGGAGGCGTTTAGCACATTAAAGAGGTGGGCCTGCCAAAAGTGTGTTCAGATGAAGAATAGAGAGACTTCCAGAGCCTGACTCAAACCTGGTCGTGAGAGAGGAGGGACAATGTGAGGTATAGCGTTGTGCTTTTCACTTGGGTTTCTATCCAGGCCCGGGCTGAGACTGGTGGAGGCTGGGTCGGGGAAAGGCTTGGAGTGAAATCTGAAAAGGCTGCTTCAGCAATACTCTGTGGTAGCAGACAGCAGGTTTGGATTTGCCGTCTTGTTTGTTCCAGGGCCTCACCTGTAGCAGTGTGGAGACAGCAGAGGCTTAGCTGACCCCCTGGAGCTTAGTGAGGTGGGCTCACTGTGAGCACTTTTTCAAGAAGACTTTGCAGAGTGCCACAGTGCTATATGAGCAGGTAGGGAGGGGCCAGGGCCAGTAGAATTTATTTATGTGACCTCCGTATGTACCTTAGCTGATAAGGCAAGGGGGAAACTGGTGGCACATATATTTTCTCCATGTGTTCTCACAACAACCGTATGAGAAAGGCATTATTATATGCATCTTATAGATGAAGAAACTAAGGATCAGAGGGCTTGAGCAACTTGCCTGATACGATGCAGAAAGTAAGTGGAAGAGCTGAGATCCAAACATGGGATTGTCTGACTTCAAACACTCCTGGGGCCTCTGTGACCTCCTTTTACCCTGTGTCTCTGCATATTCTTCTGTCCTTTCCTTCTTTCTGGTCTTGCGGAAAGAATTGTCTCTCCTCTCTTTAAGGTCAACATTTTCACTTGTGTCCACGAATTCTGTGCCCTCCCAGTTCCTGCTCCAGAGTCTTTGTAAAGCACCCCCTTGCTCTGTGATGCATCTTTGATCTGTCCCTCACCACAGACTTCTTTCCATCTGTCACCTGAAGTGAGTGGCTGTATGGGTTCCTTTCTCAGTCTTCTCTCCCTTAGCCTTTCAGCAGCATTGAACACAGTTCAGATTCTTCTTTATTCTGGAAACGCTCCACATGCAGCTTGTCTGACGTGTTTGTCCCTCTCTGGTTACTCCTCTGGCCACTTTTGGCTCTTCTCCCTTTTTCCTAATCCTTGAACTGTAGGCATCAGTCCAAGAGTCTGGTGCTGGTTCTCCTCCTCTTCTTCTTCAGTCTTTCCACTTTGAGGTTCCCTTTGGCCTCAGCTCTCTATGCAGACAATCCCAAATCAATAATGCACAGGTCTGATTGGGAAACGAATGGAATTAACTTGACTGGGTCTCTAGGGCCAAGAACAGTCTCTGGCATAGAGTGAGCACTCAATAAACAAATGGATTTCAGATGAAGAGAACATTGTGAACAGGGCTTGAGCGTATGTGTATTGATTTATTTGAAGGTTACCCCCTTTAGGCTCTGAATTCATCAAAGTCAGGGACTGTGCCTTTTCCCCATTTTGGATTCCCTGATCCAGCATAACACATATTAGCTGTTCAGTAAATGTCTGTTGAATGAATGAATGAGTCCAAGCTTGCTGATAACTCAGTGCAGAACTGTGGCAGCTCTTATACAGGAATTTTAGACTTTATTCTGTGTGCAGTGGGCTTGGAGCCATCCAAGGGTTTTTCTCATTTGAGTAACTCATTCGGAGCCGAGCTCCAGGATGACTTATCTGGCTGCAGTCAGCGTTCAAAACCTCGCACCATCTTCTTCCCTTGCCTATTTCTTTCCCTATTCTATCTCTAATCAGTGGTCCAATCTTGTTGATTTTACTTCAAAATATGGCTTTATGGCTTGTATCTGTGTTTTTGTTTCTATTCTCATGGCCACCTCCCAAGGTCAGCCCTAATTACCTCTTGTCTGGGCCGGTGTCACTCCCACTCCAATCACTGCTCTGTATGCCATAGGCTTCTGCTATGCTACTAATGGCTGGCTTCGTGTTTGAAAAAAAAAGAAAAAAGAACAAAGCCAAATTGGTTCTGGAAAAGCAAGGATAAAGAGGGCTAATATAACTCCATTTTCTGCCTTTAATCCTGTAGGCCCTTTAAATCTGCTTGCTGCTTTGGGTTTTACCCTTGAGTAGCCTGAGTGGGTTTATCCCTTTATTGTTTCTTATAACAAAGACAGGGATCCCATCCCCACAATAGAGCCAAGCTGTAGGAGAAAGAGAGTAGACCATTTGAACGGTTGTGCTTAACTGTGATGTGCAGGAAAGCAAAGGAAATGGAAGAACAATCCTTTAGGAAAGAGAGGACAGGGGAAGGGGAAAAGTAAGAGATGGGGAGAAGGTCTTTGAGATAATATTTCTAGATGAAGGGAAGAAAAAAGAGGGAGAGAAGACAAGAGCTGAGCTTCTGCCCTTTTTTTCATAGCTAATTTTTGGGAAACAGGCCCTTTCTGAAAATGCTTTCTTAGAACCTTGTGGATCCAGAATTTATCCTGATAAAACAGTGAGCTAGTGGACTTCAGGGGACCTCTTTGGGGACACCTACACTTAAAAAAATTAGGTCAGTGTTATGCACAGTGTGACCTGCCTTCTGCAAGGAGTTAAGTACAAAAATGACAAGTAAGTACGTAGAAACTTTTTAGTCATCGTGCACTGCCACCGTGATTGGCTGGAGGTGGGTGATACCGGCTGGAGAGAGCCGATTGTGGGCGTTTCTTCCCATCTCTGTGGCTCAGTGACTTCACGTCGGTAGCTTGAAATCAGTCATGGCGGGAGGTGTTTTTATCTGGCAAATGGGCAAATGGTACAAATCAGGACTCCTCCTACATCCCACCCCACCACCCTGGCTACCATATCCATACACCTGATCAGGGGACACTGCTGAATAGAATATTTGTTACATTTACACGGTGGGTTGCTTGTGGCTGCTACTGCCTACTCAGCAAGCACAGTGAGATGGTGTATCTGTCAGCCAAGGAATGGGGGGGATGGTGGTTCTTCACCACAGGGAATTTGAAACGCACTGCCTTAGATCATCCTCAGCTCGTTCACGCATTCCAACAGAGGTCTGCACGGTAGCCAGATGGAAGAGGCCACAGGTTTGGAAACCTGCTACTCCAGGTTTCAAGCCCTCTGAGATAGTTAGGATCCAAGGCAGCCTAGGGGAGGGGTGGCACATCCTGCCAGGGCAGCGAAGTTATACGTGAAATAGATGAAGGTGTGTGTAATTAGTCTACTAGGGCCGCCAGAACAAAATACCACAGCCTGGGTGGCTTAGACAACAGAAATGTGTTCTCTCACAGTTCTGGAGGCTGGAAGTCCAAGATAAAAGTGTTGACAGGTTTGGTTTCTCCTGAGGCTTCTCTCCTTGGCTTGCAGATTGCCGCCTTTTTGTCATGTCCTCACATGGTCTTTCCTCAGTGCTTGAGCATCTCTGGTGTCTCTTTCTTATAAGGACGTTGGATTAAGGTCCCACCCATATGACCTTATTTAACCTGAATTACTTTTTTTTAACGCCCTACCTCTAAATATACTAACACTGGAGGTTAGAGGTTCAGCTCATGAGTTTCAGGGGACACACTTCCGTCTATAATAGTGTGTCACTGTTGACCGTGGCCTCATGCTGCGTTCCAGTCAAGCACCGTGTGACGGCACAGGACCGTAGAGACCTCGTACCCACTCCAGGGAAACCTTCTCACTTCTCCTAGATGCTGCTTCCACTTGCCAGCAATCTCCAACCTCACCAAGTGCCACCCCTCTCTCAGTTCCCACCTCACGTCCCATGCCTCCAATCTAGTCTTCTCTGACTCCTGCTTGGAGAGAAGTCTCCCTCAGCTGACTCACCCTAGCACTTTCGCTCTGTATTGTTAAGTGGGTAATGAATCTCTTCAAGACTTGCAATGCCTTTCCTGATATCATTACATGTATCATTGCATGCAGTCAATACACTGCATGTATTTAGGGCTTGTCTACCCAGCTGGATTGTAGGTACCCTGAGAAACGGACATCTTACTCTTCTTGAGACCCATCCTCCTCCATTTAGTGATTAATTAGCTGTGTGCCTCGCATAGAGTAAGAAGTCAATAAATGTCACAGAGTTGGTGTACCTTTTCCTGAAACAGTTAAGGTTATTATATGCTCAGAGGTGTGTGTGGAATCAAACTCATAGTGGTAAGTACTGAGGCTTTTTTCCCCTTTATTGTGGATGGCAAGCGAGAATTTTCTAGTAAATGCCCATTTGTGGATGCTATTGTTCCAGTGAGTTATTATGACTTTTCACTCTGACTCTGGTATAAAAGAGACCTGGATTTGAGTTCTGGTTTTCCCAGTTACTGCTGTCTGGCCTTGAGGAAGTTATCTAAACTCTGTAAGGCTCAGTTCCTTCATCTGAGAAATAGGAGTAATAATAATACCTTATTTCACAGAGTGGTGGCACGGGATTAAAATAGGAATAGTAGCACTAAGTGGGTAGTCGGGGTTCAGCACTAATATTACTCTGGTACACAGAGATTAAAAAAAAGAAAAACAAAAAAAAACCCGTAGAACTCTTAACCATACATATCAGTCTCCACTCCTCAGAACCAGGCGTAACTTGAAAAGAAAAGCCCTTGCACACCATCAGAGGATGTGTCGCGCAACTAGCCCATTTAGTGCCCGATGCCAAGTGCTCCTGGATTAAGAATATTGTGAAGAATCCAGAAGGAACACTTTCCTATCTGTGACGAGGTGACTTCTAAACAACCCTTGGCCTTACATTGTCATCAAGCCCCTTCCCAAGTCCCACTTCTCTTTGTAAAGCATAGAACATTTTTACCTGTAAAGCCCTGTATGTGTATGGAGTTTTGTCATTCTGGAGGCAGTCAGGTTGCATGGGAAGTACAACATCATTAACTGGAAGTAAATCAGCATGACATTTGTCCTGAAGTTAAGGATAAAATAAAGTGAAACCATATTCAGTGTTTTCTCAGAGATATTCAAGAAAAACAACTTTAGTGGAAGAAGAGAAAAACTGTTCAGGGACACACACACACACACACACACACATAAACCCATAATCTCACTAGAACTTCTAAATGCTCCAGAGCAAGCTTAGGTGGAGACGCTCCTGCAGGGAGAGCAAGAGGGCAGTGAATGGGAAGACAGTGCAAGCCTGTGCTTCTCTAGGGCTGCCGGTGCGAAGCAGAGGCCTCCAAAAAGGCTCAGAGTGGCTCGTCAGCTTTTCCGTATGTCTAACAAGTTAGACATACGTCCCCAAATGTATACCGTGATATTAAAGCCCATTTATATATGCTATAAAGTTTCCCCTGTGTGTCCTGCAGGCACATGCATGGCTGGGAAGTGTCTATGGGTTGATTCCTTTGTGAATTACATGGAGCTGACACGGCCGAAACCCACAGTGACCCAGACGAGGACAGAAACTTGCTTGTCCTGAAAGAGTGGCTTCCGCCCCTATGTGTAAGTAATTAATATTAATCCCCACTGAGCAGAGTGGTGCAAAATTATTAAGGCTGCTTCCTGAAGAAACTTCTAATGCTGTGTGTAATGAAAATGTCAGGTGCGATGAGTTATTAGGTGCTACCCCGCTGTTCTCAAGTGCCAGGTATTTCTCTACCTGTGATCCAAGCAGCTGGGTCTTGTGGGGAAGGCAGTTCCAGCCTGAGGAGAGCATCCGCAGTTATTTGAGCTGAGAGGATCATAAAGCGAGTGAGGACAGTGAAGCCAGGAGGAAGTGCCTGAGGCAACGGTGGGATGTCTGGTGGAGGTGACGCGAAGAGCCGAGGGTGGTGAAGGAGGACCCTGCCTAGTGTACGGCGCTGAGTAATGTCATGACCCAGATCATCTGGCCCTGTGGATTTAAAACTTGTTCTCAGGGTAGCTCAGGAATTCAGATGGGATCATTGCAGAAAGAAATATGGTTTTGGTTATTTCTGTAGTCATTCTAGAAAAGCAAGCTCGGTGTTTGGCATTTATTTACGTTTATTATTTATTTTGGACCTCATAGACGTTTGCGTCTCTCCGACCTGTGTGATGCTTATCTCAGCCAGATTCTTGGAGTCTCTCTGGCTTCTCCTCTTTGCTCAGTCATGTCCAGGCACTGTCAAATGGCTCTGAGCAAGTTAAATCTTTCTTAGTCTCCATTTCCTCGGGGTCTACCTTTGTTGTGTCCCTCATAATCCGTCCGTTTTCTCTTCGCTGCTCTCCCTGCCTGTACTTTGTCTCGTCCGGGCTGTCGACCTCCTACCTGGACCTCTCTGGTTTCCCTCCTTCCATCTTTTGCCTTTTGACCTTCCTACCCAGAGCACAGCAGGAGGACAGCTAACACCATCTGCTAGGTGCTTTTTCTGTGCCAAGCCCTGGGGTGTGGATGTTCTGTATGTTATTTCTGATGTTTCAGTAACCCTGGCAATGGTATTATTACTTCCATTGTTCAGCTTGGGAGGCTCCAGAAAGGTCCTAATGTGCTCCCACCAGCTCTGAGGGATTAGCTAGAATTATAACCTAGGGCTGATGGACCCCGCGGTTCATGCTATACCCCACTAGCGCTGCTTTCTCTGCTCAGAGATCTTCAGTGGCTCTCACTGCCTAATTAGTAAATCAAGTCCCGGCTCTCTCTCTCTCTCTCTCTCTCTCTCTCTCTCTCTTTTTTTTTTTTCCTTTCAGAGTTCAGGCTTTTTTTTTTTTTGCGGTACGCGGGCCTCTCACTGTTGTGGCCTCTCCCGTTGCGGAGCACAGGCTCCGGACGCGCAGGCCCAGCGGCCATGGCTCACGGGCCCAGCCGCTCCGCGGCACGTGGGATCTTCCCGGACCGGGGCACGAACCCGCGTCCCCTGCATCGGCAGGCGGACTCTCAACCACTGTGCCACCAGGGAAGCCCAGTCCAGGCTCTTTTATCTCAGCATTCAAGGCTCTCTAAAATCTAGTTTACTATGTTTGGCGGCTTTCCCATCAACTACTGTCACACACTCTACAATTTAGCCAAAAAAAAAACCAAACAGCCAAACAAACAAAAAGCCTATTTTTATTTACACCCATGCTTCCTTTCCTAAGTGCTTTTATACATGCTTTTTCTTCTGCCTGCTGCAGAGACTCTGTCATTCCTTCCTCTGTATAAGTAAATGTTGCCCTAGAAAACATTGAACAGAGATGGGCTAGAGATCCATTTCTTTTCTGGTTCACAAAGGGTATGTTGGATCTTTATTAAATAGTCTAAAATGTTCTTTCAATAATGTTTTTCTTTAATATCTTTTTAAAAGACATTTAAAAGTGAATCAGAAAGCAATTAAATGATTAACTGCTGCAGCCGAATTCTGCTGCCCTCAGCCTCTGCGGATGCTATCTGACCGATTAACCTCTGTTTCTGAGCTCTGTCTGATTGAAGAAGGCAATGACGGAAAACGCTTGGCCTATCACATGACTGATCTTTGCTGTCATGAGCCATCGTTTTCTAACTGCAAGCTTTCATTTTCAAAGTCCTGGCATGATTTCAGGAGCTGTAAACCCTCATGTGAGTAAGTGAGCAGTTAGAACTGGCAGTTTTTCAATCTCAAGTCTCTTCAGCTTTAAACCTACATTTAGCTGTGATTTTTTTTTTTCCACCTTAAGTTGGGCATTCTTTTTGGTGTGTATTTTTTTGGTAAATACAATAAGGTGGAGGTGAATTCGACTAAAACAAATATGAGTTGGTCCAATTAGGGCTGACCCTAGAAAAAAGTCACAGGTGCCCCAACCTTAATTCCAGAGTCAGAGCAGGAGGTGAGAGAGGAATAGTGAGTATATGGGGTTTCCAGTTTCTCTTCTACAACGACGGACACAGGATAGGGAGCACTGAAAATGAACCTGAAAATTACGAACCCGTTGGTGGAGATGACCCACATGCCAGTTTGAACAGGTGTTGCTTTTGATGTCTTGGGGAAGGTCAAGGAGTATCTTCTCCAAGGTCTAACTCTGAATGGAAGAGCTTTGTGAGATAATCAGGGAAAGATATATCATTGGAAAGATATCTTTCCTAGTTACAATGTTTAAGTAATTGGGGTTCAGTTTAATGCAGAATTAATTGTCCTTAGAGTATTCATAGCTGGACAATTTGATTAATATTATTTACAATAATTTAAGGGATGGGTAATCTGAAAACAAAAATGTGTATATACTATGAAGGACTTCCTCAAAGATTTGTTCCTGCCTGATGGTTTTATTTTGAAATTTGTACACCAGGTCTTTTGTTATCCTCTTTTTATTTTATTTCTTAGCTTTTAAAACAAATTAGCAAGAGGAGGAAAGAGGAGGGGGAGAAACTGTGCAAAACACAAGAATGTTACAGTCGGCAATGTGATGAAGCTTGTAATTTCATACTGAGGTTTTGATTGTGCATCTATTGTGTGTTGTTGCTGTTTTCTTCTCCTTTATCTTCATACCGAGCAAATAATTATTGACAAGCAAATGTGCTTATGGTACCATCTTAGGAAATTTGATATAAGTAATTCTATAAGGAAAAAAACATTACCAGTATATGGAGCTCATTTAGAAGACAGTTACAGACAGCCGCAGGAATAATAGTAGCTTACATTTACGAGCACTCACAATTTGCCAAGCACTCTTCTAAGTGCTTCATGTAGTATTAGCTCATTTAATCCTCTCAACAACTGTGTGAGATCAGTACTATTATCCCTATTTTATAAATGAGAAAACGGAGGCACAAGGAGATTAAATTATTCATCTACAGTCACATAGGTGACCAGAGCCATAATTTGAACCCAGCCAGTGTGAATCCAGAATAAGAAAATAAAACAAGTATAACCAGAATGAAACTAATATTGTCCTTTTTAGATTTCCTAAACTTACTGTCACCACCAGTGAATTCTGTGTGGTGATTAATATTGAACTTGTAAGAATAGGAGAGGAATTGTTTAGTGTAGAGAGATGGTGAAAGAGAGTGAAAAAATGAAGATGCTGGCAAAAGCACCTGCAGTGGGTTCCGAGATAAGGATTCTAGGAGGTAGGCATGGCGATACCTTCTGTTGCGTGCTCAGCTGGGCCTCAGTCTAGACTGGTGGGCAGTGATGCGTAGTGGATCAAGGAATGTGGCTGCTGGCTGATTTTTGTCACTCACGGCACTGCTTTCCCGCTCCTCCTGCTCCTCAAGCTGAGATAGACAATACCGACAGCTCACTTTGAGTTCCCGTCCATGTGAAGCACTTCTAGATTTGCAGTTCATGTTACCTTCTGCAGAGCCAGAATGTGTCCTCTTTTTTTTTTAGATCTCTTACCGCCTCAGAACATTTAGGACAGGCCCACCATCTTTTATCTAAACGCAAGAGACCAGGTATGTTTAGGAATTCAAAATTTTATTGCTTTTAGAAAGGTACAATGGTATGTATCTCATACGTTGTATAATATTTCCAGTGGGGTCCGGATCAGCACCCCATAAACAAAATATTATCCTATTTGTACCACAACAATGTATGTAGCATTATGTTAAGTGAGACAGAGAATGACTGTCCTCAGCTACATGTTAAGAAGGTCAGATTTTGCCACCAAACGAATTTTTGTGCCACATTTATGGGAAAAACTTTTGGTTGCAGGGCTTTTTGGATTTTGGAGTTGAGGATGGGGATGTGGACTGTATCGTCCCCAATTCCTTCCACTCTAATCAGAGGGATGTGTGTGAAGGTGCTGACAAAGCTATTCCTGCATTTTCTCCACTGGCCAGGAAGGCGTCTGACATGGGCTGAGCCTGAAGAACCTCAGTCTCATCTTCTTATGCCAGGTTTTAGTTTGGAAAGCAGGCAGTCAGGAAATACAGTCAGTCTCTACACACTCCACGTTCCCTACGGCTCTGGTGGACAAAAAGTAATAAAGAAAATACAAGCTCAGGAAAGACAAGATTCGGTTCTTTTTTTTTTTTTTTTTTTTTTTTTTTCATTTGAAAGACTTATTTACACTACTTAGAAAAACCTCTCCCCTTCTCTTGGGAGTCACTTAGCTTAGCTTGGAGGACCACAGATTAAAGTACAATATAGTGGGTATTATTACAAACAACCTGTAAAAATGCATTATCCTGAAGATTTAGCAGCTAATTTTCTGTTGCCTTTACTTCTTACATCATTTTTTTTTTTTTCTCTCAGTGTATAACCTTCTTTAAATTTTATGTCCTGTTCTCAAATTCCTCCTGGGTTTAGTGACTAATCTCTATTTGTGTTGCTCTGGTGAAGGCCTATAGAAGGAAAATCATAAATTAATGGCATATGTTTGTAGCTATAAACAGGGGACAGATTCAGAAATATACAAACAGGCCAAGTACCCTATTTCCTATAGCTGCAATGCTCAACACCCAATTAACCTTAGATTTACGAGTCTAATCAAATGGCCCAGTCCGTTTCCGTTGAAAAGCTGTGCACTGTGTATAACCTTTCACCTGACCTAAATCTCTAGTAAACCCTGGGAAGCAAACTCCTTTGTGGAGCTAGTCACTCTGTTGGATGAAGCCAGCGTCCCCTTTTAAGGCCCTGAGTTACCATTTCCTGCATTGCAAGACGTAGTTTGCAAAGGGATAGCCTGTGGTACTTTATGTAGGGGGACAGTCCTGACTGCTGACACAGGCTGTGTTCTGTGACAGTAGGACTGTGCAGAGTCACTTACACTTTGCCCCCAGGTCTTCTTTACAAAGACAGTATGATTTTGGAAGATAATAATACTAAGTATTTATTTACCACCTCTCTGGGTCAGCCAGGCATTCTTCTAAGCTCTCTCCACCTATGAACTCATTTAATCCTTTTCACAAGCAAAGAGTCAGGAACCATTATGATCTTTGTCTTATGATGAGAAAGTGGAGGTACAGAGAGGTTCAGTCAATTGCCCAAAGAGCCTCAGCTAGTGAGTGGAGGGACTGGGGCTCTGGACCCTGGCGGTCTTTCTCCAGAGTTGGCCCACATGACCACCGTCATGCTGCTTTCATGGATACTGCAGGGCCCGTGGCAAAGCCTGGAACAATGGTGTGGAGTTTACCACTGGAGCTTCATTAGAATGTGCCCTAACCCAGTGTTTTTTCAACCTTGAGGCTCTGCAGAATCCATAGGGGTGATGGGACTGAGAGGCAAAGGGGGCTCAGGATTTCACACCCACATCAGCCAGAGCAAGTCAGTTTTAAATGTTACTTTCTAGCCCTAAGATTGTATTTGAATAAGGGGTTCTGTAGCTCATAAAAACTTGAAAGACAGCTCTAAGCAGTTGAGCCAGTTAGCTCACACAGGGGTGATACCAATGACAAAAAGAACTGGGATGTAGAAACCTGGATCCCAGTGCTGTACGATGCTGTATAATACTCTTTCTGACTACAATCGGCCCTCCGTATCGGTGGGTACTGCATCCATGGATTCAATCAACCATGGATAGTAAATATTCGAAAAAAAATAAAATCCTAGAAAGTTCCAAAAAGCAAAACTTGAATTTGCTGTGTACCAGCAACTATTTACATAGCTTTTACATTGTATTTACAACAATTTACATAGCATTGACATTGCATTAGGTATTATAAGTAACCTAGAGGTTATTTAAAGTACACAGGAGGATGTGTGTAGGTTATATGCAAATATTATGCCATTTTTATATGAGGAACTTGAGCCTCCAGGATTTTAGTATCTGTGAGGGCCCTGGAACTGACCCTGGTGGATACCAAGGGACCACTGTATTGACAAAGGATATATTTAGATGCAAATACATGTGGACTTTGGAGATTACATTTCAGGGTGAACTACAGGCTGCTGCCTGGCCAAGACTAGATGCAACGCTGATAAAGAGGAAGGAGGAAAATACCATCCTAGTCTAGGGTAGAGGAAGGAGTGATGAGAAAAGAAAGCTTGGTGTGGAAGAAAAGGCTTGTGATTAAGGAAAGTGGTGAACAGAGCTTAGGGCAGGTAGTGAGATGAGCCGTCACACCCTGTGAATTAGATTGCTGAAAGTAGGGCCGAGGAAAGTAGAAAAGAAACCAACTGAGTGAGGCAAGATTAGAGAACCAGAATGGAAACTTTCCATGGAAAATGGCCAGAGCTCATAGGACCCAGGAAGACACTCTCGAGGCTCTATGTGGATAAAGTCCAGAGGAACAGAAAGCCGGTAGGTATTTGTTAAAAATAAAGTTTATGAGGTTAGTAGATCTGAGAAAAACAAAGGGTTACGACAAAGCATTTTATCAGGTACTCACGTGCCGTCAACTAGGTGGATTCAAAACTGGTTGAGTGACCTTTCTCCAGAGGTGCTGCCTAGTGGATTGCTGTCAGCCTGGAGGGCGGCGTGGCCCTGTTCTTTATTTTATAAAGCAAATGCTCTGACAGGCCTCTGACACTATATGTCACTCAATGATGTGTGATCTCTTTTATCCTTTGTGTCCATTTCATCATTATGTAATTGGTTGTTAACGTGGGATTCCTGAGTGAGCCTAAGAGGGTCCATGAATCCTCTAAAATTATTATAATACTTACCTTTCTGTCTCCCTTGCTAGACTATGAGCAGCCTGGGGAGACAGGGCAAGTTGTAACTGGAAAAAGAAAAGCAGTGTATGTATTCATCTATAATTGAGCTATAATTCACTCATTTATTCATTCACCCTTTCCTTGAGTATCTCTAACATGCTTGCAGTTGTCTGCTGGGCACACAGGAAAGAGGGCTTCAAATAAATTAACAAAGAGCAAAATAATAATGTTTTTCATGTGGTGTTTGATGTCACCTGGAGACTTGGGATTATCTTCCTAGAGAGGAAACTTTACTGCAGCTGTTTTTGGAAGGATACATGGGGGTCATTTGGGTTGGTAGTGCAACAGGAGATAAGGCGAAGGGCATTCCAGCAGAAAGAGAGCTGAGCAATAGCATGCCGTATGTGGCAAAATGCCAGCTGTCTGGGATGGCAGCGGCAAAGGGCACATGTAGGGGCTGAGATAGACAGGGCTGGGTGGTGACAGAGCTTTTGTACCATACTAAGAATTTACATTTTATCCCCAAGATCATGGGAGACATTAGAAGATTGAAAGGCATGATATGATTCACTTTTTGTTTTGGAAGAATTATATTAGGGGTCATGTGAAGAATGTAATAAGGGGCCAGATGGAGGCTAGGGAAAGGTTGTAGAAAGCTGCTACAATGATTGAAGTCAACAGCACCGTCATGCCGTTACTACTCTTGTTACTACCGCTGCCATTGGTGCTGTTTCTCTACCTACTGCTCTTGACCACTGCCGCTACTCCCGCAGGAATAGTAAGGATGATGGGGAGAAGGCGTGAGAAGCTGAAGAAGAGCCTGAGAAGCGTAAAGTGTGACGCTGTGATGTATAAGAAGAGATATGTGTTCTGTGTTTGTCCTGTTTCTGACTCAGAGCTCCTAAAACCCTTGGAATCTCCTCAGTGATGAGAGCAATAAAAGTGTCTTGTTATGTTAATGAGTGACTTTTAGAAAGTTCTTGGGTAACCTGAGGAGGGGGGGGCTGCTTGCTAAGAGAACAAATCGTGTGATTAGAGGGTTGGAACTTTCAGTCCCACCTCCAACCCCTCAGCCTCCAAGGAGGGGAGAGGGGGTCAAAGACTGAGTTCAGTCACCAATGACCAAATGATTTAATCAGTCATGCCTCTGTAATGAAACCTCCATGAAACCCCAGAAGGACTGTGTTGGGAGAGCTTCAGGTTAATGAAGCTCTGGAGGTTCAGGGAGAGTGGTGCTCTCAGAGAGCCAGGAAGCTCCGTGCCCTTTCCCCACACCTTGCCGTATGGGTCTCTTTTGTCTGACATTCTTGAGTTATACCCTTTTATAATAAACTGATAATCTAGTAAGTGAAATGTTTCTCTGAGATCGGTGAGCCTTTCTAGCAAATTAATTGAACCCAAGGAGGGGGATGTTGGAACCTCTGATCTGTAGCCGATGGGTAAGAAGCACAGGTGACAACTTGGACTTGCAACTGGCCTCTGAAGTTTGGAGCAGGGGGCAGTCTTACTGTAGGACTGAGTCCTTAACTTGTGGGATCTGAGGCGACATCCAGGTAGATAGTGTCAGAATTGAGTTGAATTGTAAGACACCCAGCTGGTGTCACAAAGCTGCATGGTGTGGGGAAAAAACCACACATTGGGGTTGGGTGCAGAAGGAGAGTAAGGAAGGCAGAGGAAAATCAGGAGATGAGGACCTCCTAGAAACCAAGGAGAGGATGGTGAGCCCTAACAGGTGATGGGGAGAGGTGAAGGAAGAAAAGAACTCAAAATGTGTTTGTATTGAGAATGAAGTAGCTTGCTCTCCAAATGACTCATTAACTTACTGTGAGTTTTTTAAATTAATTAATTTGTTTATTTATTTATTTTTGACTGCTTTGGGTCTTCATTGCTGCGTTCCAGCTTCCTCTAGTTGCAGCGAGTGGGGGCTACTCTTTGTTGCGGTGCGCGGGCTTCTCATTGTGGTGGCTTCTCTTGTTGCGGAGCACGGGCTCTAGGTGCACAGGCTTCAGTAGTTGCAGCACACGGGCTCAGCAGTTGTGGTACACAGGTTTAGTTGCTCCGCAGCATGTGGGATCTTCCTGGATCAGGGCTCGAACCCGTGTCCCCTGCATTGGCAGGTGGACTCCCAACCACTGCACCACCAGGGAACTCCCTTAGTGTGATTTAATTAAGTTACACTAGTAGAAGGCAGAGGGTGAAAGGGTTTATACCTGTTCCTGAGACTTATTTCAGTTCTTTGAGTGTTTGAGAAGTACCAGTACTTCAACCCTTGGCCAGTGACATGGGTCAATGACGGGTGCCTGTTGTTGAGAATGATGCTCTTGGAGACTTCACCACAGAGAAAAACTGGCTCGTTTAAATCTGTTCTCAGATAATAAAACACAAGCAAAGATACAACTTTCAGAAATACTACATCATGATCAAAATGTGTACTAATTCACATCTGATAGTCTCAGATAGACCTTGTATTTTTAAGTTAGGAGAAATGAGGAAGTAAAAACAAAACTTGCCTTTCAGTTCTCCCCATGCATTTTTTTTTTTTATTTTATTTTGCGGTACGCAGGCCTCTCACTGCTGTAGCCCCTCCTGTTGCGGAGCACAAGCTCCGGATGTGCAGGCTCAGCGGCCATGGCTCAATGGGCCTAGACGCTCCGCGGCATGTGGGATCTTCCCGGACTGGCGCACAAACCCGCGTCCGCTGCATCAGCAGGCGGACTCTCAACCACTGCGCCACCAGGGAAGCCCCTTCCATGCATTTTTAAAATTGTAAACTCTTTGGTTCCTCTACAACAGCCCAGCCGTCCAGCTGTGTATGTTCAGTGGCAGGTGAGGTGACCCCCTTATCTCAGGATTGGCTGCCCCCTACCCGTCTATATTTTCCAGGTGTACATGGGGAGAGATGCAGCACTGGCACTCCAACCTCTCGCCTGATTTGAAGTGTCAAAGCATTTTAGAAATCACGTCTCGGTGTTAAAAACTCTCAGGTGAACTCTGATGGGTTTTAATGGCAGTCAGTACCTTAGAATGCTGATGAGGAACAACCACTTGGCCCACCCATGGTAAAAACCTTCTTTAAACCCAGGAGCAGAACTATTTTGAGTTATAAATAAGAAGATTAATTAGTGTTTGCTGGGTGTCTATTATTTGTTAGAGACACAAGGATTTGTACATATCTTTTTAGCGTCTCCCTATCTTCTTGCAGCTATTTAAAGTATTTTCTTAAATTTAAAATTTAATTTTATTTTTTAAAAGGTTTTATTTATTTACTGGCTTCATCGGGTCTTTGTTGCGGCACGCGGGATCTTTTGTTGCAGTGTGCAGGCTTCTCTCTAGTTGTGGCGCAAGGGCTCAATTGCCCTGTGGCATGTGGATCTTAGTTCCCTAACCAGGGATTGAACCAGCGTCCCCTGCATTGCAAGATGGATTCTTAGCCACTGGACTACCAGGGAAATCCCTATTTAAAGTATTTTACAAAGGAAAAGTTCCAAGGAGGAGCTGTACCAAAGGGTATGCACAAAATTCAGATATCTCTTACTGTAAAGTCCAGGGGCTCTCCTGGCATTTACAAAGACCTAGATAACAAATGTGTTCTCCTTGTTTCCTGTAATGGTTATCAAGAAAACAATCCCAGCATCAGTGAAATCTTCCTCAGTGACCTCTGAAGGGTCATTTGTCAGTTGAGAGTAAGGCACATGCTTGAAGAAGTCTCAAGTAATTCTTGTTTGCACTACTTATCTTTAGTAAATCTGGGATTGACCCTAGATGAAGACGGGACTGTGCTGGCTGAGCTCCCAGCTGACGCAGCAGTTTGCCAGCCATGTGAGTGAACCAACTCAGAGATGGGTCCTCGGGCCCAGGAGAGTCACCCCAGCTGACAGCTGACACCACTGGAGCAGAGATGACAGGTCCCCACTAAGCCCTGCCCAAATTGCAGATTCTGAGCAAATTCAATGATTGTTGTTTGGTTAAGCCATGATGTTTTGGGGTCGTTTTTACGCAGCAATAGGCAATTGGAATATTTGATTTCCAGGATACCATATTCCTGGTTTTCTTCCTGCCTCACTGTCACTTTTTCTTAGTCTCCTTTGATAATTCCTTCTCATCTCTCTATCATTGTTTTCACTTTTTATCATGCAAAATTTTAGTCATATAAAAAATAGCAATGTATAATGAACCTCCATGTGCCCATTACGCAGCTTCATAATTTATCTACTCAGGTCTAATTTTTTTCCATCTATGTTCTTACCCACCTTCCTCCATCCCACCCCATTTTATTTTTATCCAAATTCTCAGACCATCTTTTTGATATCATATTCTCTTGGTGATCTCACCTGGACTCATAGCTTTAAATTTCCTTCATATGCTGAAGACTCAAATTTATTACCTGCACTGTATCATTGTGGCTCAAAGCATGGGTTGTGATACTTATGCGCCTGGATTAAAATCATGGCTCTTCCACAAATTACCTTTGTGACCTCAGTTACTTAATTGCTGTGTGCCTCAGTTATCCAGTCAGTGAAATAAGAGATGATGGAACCAAGCAGAACCCTGCAGGCTCCTCCATTTCCCCTGCCTCTTGTTTGTAGAAAAGCTGAAGTCTCCAGGCTTCCCTGAGTCACAAAAGAGCAGGCTCAAGCAGCTAAGGATTAGAACAATAGAATCATATTCAGAACGTGTGTGATGCACATTCCTGAGTTGCTTTACAGATACCATAACTGCCACCAGAGGGAAAAAGCTAACGCATGGTGACAGGACTGCAGCCATGACACAAGCTGCTACATCTTGAGCAGTACTAAATCTATGGCTAGCACAATTCCAAGAACTGGCCGTAAGAGAATGGGATTAACACTGTAGCTCATAATCATCTGTATCTGCAGGCATCAGAATAATTGTAGCTTGTTCTGCCCATATATGTAAACGGGAGCAACTGTCAGCAAAGAGATGTCACAGACCCAAGTCAACATCTTCCACTCTAAGAATATGGCACTCTGTGTCAGAATGAAGTTACAGAAGGCAGACCTTCACCCATGATCTCATAGAAGTGGAATGATATTCTGAGAAGTGGGGATTTGTAAGCAGCTTTTGGCAGGAAAGAGCTCTCTACAGGAGGTCCCTTTTATCTTGTCACTAACCTTAAACCATGTACCTCCATGCTCTACTCATCTCTGGCCCTGCACACATTTCAGATCTTTTGATCACACAATACCTTGCCTAACCTATTGGTTCTTCCTGTAGATCAAAGTAGAAATGAAGAATAAATATTTAACAGATGACCAGATCTCTTCCCTAGCTTCCCCTTCAATAATCTCTGGAACAAACTGTGTGAACAAGATATCATCTAAAGAAAGATCACAAGGAGTCAACAAACCTGCACACAGTGGGGGATGGCTATGACTCTGACTTCCTATCTCAGTGAGTAACTGAGATTACTTCCCTTTAAAAACTTTCATGGCTGAGCAGAATCTTCGGAGGTGGTTTTGGGGGCACAGTGAGTCCACCGTCTCCCCAGATTGCTGGCATTCTGATTAAAAGTAACTTTCCTTTCTACCAACAACTGTGTCTCAGGTATTGAGTGGTGAGCAGCCAGACCTGAGTTTGGTAACAGGATAATATTCCCTACTACCTCTTGGGGTTGTTGTGAGGATTAAATGAGTTAGCATATGTAAAATGCTTATAACAGTGTGTGTACATATACACCTATTGGCTTTATTATTGTATCTCCAGGCCAGACCTCTTACCTGAACTCCAGGCTTATACCTCCAGTTGCTTACTTGGCATCCTCACTTAGATGTCAAATAGACACCACAAGTTTATTATTCTAAAACCAAATTCTTGATCTTCCCCCCAAACATCACACAACCCCTCCCTCAGTCTTCCTCATCTCAGTTAATGGCATCTCCATCCTTCCATTTGCTTAGCCTCAAATGCCATGATCGCATCCTTGATTACTCTGTTGCTTTCATATCTTATATCGTATCCTGTTGGCTCTGCTTTCAAAATATATCTGGTGCATTTCACCATTATTACTGGTGTAGAAACCTCCATCCTCTCTCACCTGCCATAATACAATAGCTTTCTAACTGGTCTTCCTGCTTCCACTCTTCCCTCCCCAACCCTCACCCGACAGTCTACTCTCAATACAACAACCAGAGTGGTCTTTTAAAAAACTTAAGTCAGGAGCTACAGTTCTGCAGCCTGTGGAAGGAAAACCACATTCACAGAAAGATAGACAAAATAAAGTCAGAGGACTCCATACCAGATGAAGGAACAAGATAAAACCCTAGAAAAACAATGAAATGAAGTGAAGATAGGAAACCTTCCAGAAAAAAGAATTCAGAATAATGATAGTGAAGATGATCCAAGACCTTGGAAAAAGAATGGAGGCAAAGATCGAGAAGGTGCAACAAATGTTTAACAAAGACTTAGAAGAATTAAAGAACAAACACCTAGAAGAATTAAAGATGAAACAAACAGAGATGAACAATACAATAACTGAAATGAAAAATACACTAGAAGGAATCAATAGCAGAATAACTGAGGTAGAAGAACGGATAAGTGATGTGGAAGACAGAATGGTGGGATTCATTGCTGTGGAACAGAATAAAGAAAAAAGAATGAAAAGAAATGAAGACAGCCCAAGACACCTTTGGGGAAACATTAAATGAAACAACATTCACATTATAGGGGTCCCAGAAGGAGAAGAGAGAGAAAAAGGACCCAAGAAAATATTTGAAAAGATTATAGTCAACAACTTCCCTAACATGGGAAAGGAAATAGCCACCCAAGTCCAGGAAGTGCAGAGTCCCAGGCAGGATAAACCCAAGGAGAAACACACTGAGACACATAGTAATCAAACTGACAAAAATTAAAGACAAAGAAAAATTATTGAAAGCAACAAGGAAAAAGCGACAAATAACATACAAGGGAACTTCCATAAGGTTAACAGATGATTTCTCAGCAGAAGCTCTACAAGCCAGAAGAAAGTGGCACAATATATTTAAAGTGATGAAAGGGAAGCACCTACAACCAATATTACTCTACCCAGCAAAGTTCTCATTCAGATTTGATGGAGAAATCAAAAGCTTTACAGACAAGCAAAAGTTAAGAGAATTCAGCACCACCAAACCAGCACAATAACAAATGCTAAAGGAAATTCTCTAACCGGGAAACACAAGAGAAGAAAAGGCCCTACAAAAACAAACCCATAACAGTTAAGAAAGTGGTAATAGGAACATACATATCGATAATTACCTTAAACGTGAATGGATTAAATGCTCCAACCAAAAGACACAGGCTCACTGAATGGATATAAAAACAAGACCCATATATATGCTGTTTACAAGAGACCCACTTCAAACCTAGGGACACATACAGACTGAAAGTGAGGGGATGGAAAAAGATATTCCATGCAAATGGAAATCAAAAGAAAGTGGGAGTAGCAATACTCATATCAGATAAAATAGACTTTAAAATAAAGAATGTTACAAGAGACAAGGAAGGACACTACATAATGATCAAGGGATCAATCCAAGAAGAAGATATAACAATTATAAATATATATGCACCCAACATAGGAGCGCCTCAATACATAAGGCAAATGCTAACAGCTATAAAAAAAGAGATCAACAGTAAGACAATAACAGGAGGGGACTTTTACACCTCACTTTCACCAATGGACAGATCATCCAGACAGAAAATTAATAAGGAAACACAAGCTTTAAACAATAGGCCAGATAGTTTTAATTGATATTTATAGGACATTCCATCCGATAACAGCAGATTACACTTTCTTCTCAAGTGCACACAGAACATTCTCCAGGATAGATCACATCTTGGGTCACAAATCAAGCCTTGGTAAATTTAAGAAAATTGAAATCATATCAAGCATCTTTTCCAACCACAATGCTATGAGGTTAGAAATAAATTACAGGGAAAAAAAACCATAAAACCACAAACACATGGAGGCTAAAAAATACATTACTAAATAATCAAAAGGTCACTGAAAAAATCAAAGAGGAAATCAAAAAATACCTAGAGACAAATGACAATGAAAACAGGACGATCCAAAACCTATGGGATGTAGCAAAAGCCGTTCTAAGAGGGAAGTTTATAGCAATACCATCCTACCTCAAGAAACAAGAAAAATCTCAAGTAAACACTCTAACCTCACACCTAAAGGAACTACAGAAAGAAGAACAAACAAAACCCAAAGTTAGTAGAAAAAAAGATATCATAAAGGTCAGAGCAGAAATAAATGAAATAGAAACAAAGAAATCAATAGCATAGATGAGTAAAACTAAAAGCTGGTTCTTTGAGAAGATAAACAAAATTGATAAACCTTTAGCCACACTCATCAAGAAAAAGAGAGAGAGGATTCAAATTAGTGAAATTAGAAATGAAAAAGGAGAAGTTACAATGGACACCGCAGAAATACAAAGCATCATAAGAGACTACTACAAGCAACTTTATGCCAATAAAATGGACAACCTGGAAGAAATGGACAAATTCTTAGAAAGGTATTACCTTCCAAGACTGAACCAGGAAGAAATAGAAAATATGAACAGACCAATTACAAATAAAGAAATTGAAACTGTGATTAAAAATCTTCCAACAAATGAAAGTCCAGGATCTGATGGCTTCACAGGTGAATTCTATCAAACATTTAGAAAAAAGCTAACATCCATCCTTCTCAAACTCTTCCAAAAAATTGCAGAGGAAGGAACACTCCCAAACTCATTCTACATGGCCACCATCACCCTGATATCAAAACCAGACAAAGATAGTACAAAAAAAGAAAATTACAGACCAATATCACTGATGAATATAGATGCAAAAATCCTCACAAAATACTAGCAAACAGAATCCCACAACACATTAAAAGGATCATACACCATGATCAGGTGGGATTTATTCCAGGGATGCAAGGATTCTTCAATATACACAAATCAATCAATGTGATGCACCATATTAACAAATTGAACAATAAAAACCATATGATCATCTCAATGGATGCAGAAAAACTTTTAACAGAATTCAACACCAATTTATGATAAAAACTCTCCAGAAAGTGGGCATAGAGGGCAACTACCTCAACATAATAAAGGCCATATACGACAAACCCACAGCAAACATCATTCTCAATGGTGAAAAACTGAAAGCATTTCCTCTAAGATCAGGAACAAGACAAGGATGTCCACTCTCACCACTATTATTCAACATAGTTTTGGAAGTCCTAGCCATGGCAATCAGAGAAGGAAAATAAATAAAAGGAATCCAAATTGGAAACAAAGAAGTAAAAATGTCACTGTTTGTAGATGACATGATATTATACACAGAGAATGCTAAAGATGCCACCAGAAAACTATTAGAGCTAATCAATGAATTTGGTAAAGTTGCAGGATACAAATTAGTGCACAGAAATCTCTTGCATTCCTATACACTAACAACAAAAGATCAGAAAGAGAAATTAAGGAAATAATCCCATTCACCATTGCAACAAAAAGAATACAATACCCAGGAATAAACCTACCTAAGGAGGTAAAAGACCTGTACTCAGAAAACTATAAGACACTGATGAAAGAAATTAAAGATGACATAAACAGATGGAGAGATATACCTTATTCTTTGATTGGAAGAATCAGTATTGTGAAGATGACTATACTACGCAAAGCAATCTACAGATTCAATTCAATCCCTTTCAAATTACCAGTGACATTTTTTACAGAACTAGAACAAAAAATCTTAAAATTTGTATGGAGACACAAAGGACCCCGAATAGCCAAAGCAGTCTTGAGGGAAAAAAATGGGGCTGAAGGAATCAGACTCCCTGACTTCATACTATACTACAAAGTTACAGTAATCAAGACGATATGGTACTGGCAGAAAAACAGAAATGTAGATCAACGGAACAGCATAGAAAGCCCAGAGGTAAACCCACATGCCTATGGTCAACTAATCTATGACAAAGGAGACAAGGATATACAATGGAGAAAAGACAGTCTCTTCAACAGGTGGTGCTGGGAAAACTGGACAGCTACATGCGAAAGAATGAAATTAGAACACTCCCTAACTCTATACACAAAAATAAACTCAAAATGGATTAGAGACCTAAATGTAAGACCAGACACTATAAAACTCTTAGAGGAAAACATAGGAAGATCACTCTTTGACATAAATCACAGCAAGATCTTTTTTGGTCCACCTCCTAGAGTAATGGAAATAAAAACAACAATAAACAAATGGGACCTAATGAAACTTAAAAGCTTTTGCAAAGCAAAGGAAACTACAAACAAGACAAAAAGACAACCCTCAGAATGGGAGAAAACATTTGCAAACAAATCAACAGACAAAGCATTAATCTCCAAAATATATAAACAGCTCATGCAGCTCAATATTAAAAAAACAAACAACCCAATCAAATTTGGGCAGATGGGGCTTCCCTGGTAGCGTGGTGGTTGAGAGTCTGCCTGCTGATGTAGGGGACACGGGTTCATGCCCTGGTGTGGGAAGATCCCACGTGCCACGGAGCGGCTAGGCCTGTGAGCCACGGCTGCTGAGCCTGTGCGTTGGGAGCCCATGCTCTGCAACGGGAGAGGCCACAACAGTGAGAGGCCTGTGCACTGCAAAAACAAAACAAAATAAACAAACAAGAAAAATGGGCAGAAGACCTAAATAGATATTTCTCCAAAGAAGATATACAGATGGCCAAGAGACACATGAAAAGCTGCTCAACATCACTAATTATTAGAGAAATGCAAATCAAAACTACAATAAGGTATCACCTCACACCAGTTAGAAGGTGCATCATCAGAAACTACAAACAACAAATGCTGGAGAGGGTGTGGAGAAAAGGGAACCCTCTTGCACCATTGGTAGGAAGATAAATTGAAAGAGCCACTATGGAGAAACTGTGGAGGTTCCTTAAAAACCTAAAATTAGAACTACCATATGACCCAGCAATCCCACTACTGGGCATATACCCAGAGAAGACCATAATTCAAAAAGACACATGCACCCCAGTGTTCACTGCAGCGTTATTTACAATAGTCAGGTCATGGAAGCAACCTAAATGCCCACTGACAAATGAATGGATAAAGAAGATGTGGTACGTATATACAATGGACTATTACTCAACCATAAAAAGGAACAAAATTGGGTCATTTGTAGATACGTGGATGGATCTAGAGACTGTCATACAGAGTGAAGTAAGTCAGAAAGAGAAAAACAAATATCATATATCGACGCATATATGTGGAACCTAGAAAAATGGTACAGATGAACTGGTTTGCAGGGCAGAAACAGAGACACAGATGTAGAGAAAAAACATATGGACACCAAGGGGGGACGTTGGGGGTGGTGGTGGTGGTGGTGGTGGTGGGATGAATTGGGAGATTGGGATTGGCATGTATACACTAATATGTATAAAATAGATAACTAATAAGAACCTGATGCATAAAAAATAAACTTCAAAAAAATTTAAAAATTAAAAAATAAAGTTGCTATAAACATTAAAATAAACTTAAGTCAGATCATGTCATTCTTTTGCTCAAAAGTCTCCAGTGCCTTCTGATATGATTCAAATTGAAAGCCAAAATCCTTACTACCCTCTCTGATCCCATCTCTGTCTATACGCACTCATTTTTCTCCAGACTCACTGGCCTCTTTTCTGTTCCTTGAACATGCCAGAAGGGCTCCCACCATAGGTCCTTACAATTCAGCTGTCTCTCTTCTTGAAATTCTCTTTGCTTGGATCTTCACAGCTAACTCCCTCACCTTCTTCAGTACTGGTTTAAATGTTACCTTCTCATTTAATGAACATCCTTCTCAATCAGCTTGAGTCCTGGCCAACCAGCCCACTCCCACCTTCAGCACTCTCAGTCGCTCTTACTTTGCACTACTTTTTCTTTGGTATTTGTCACCTTCTAAATTACTTTATAATATACTCATTATTGTGTTTATCATTTATGCTTTGTCTCCCTCTATGAAAACGTACACATCATGAGGTCTTCTGTATCTGTTCGCTGTTGAATCCCAAACACTTAGGACAATGCCTGCCACAAAGTAGACACCAGAAAAATAGATAAGATACATAGGTAGGTAGGTAGGTAGGTAGATCTGTGGGTTTTTTTTAAATTTTTTTGTAAAAAATATTTATTTACTTATTTTGGCTATGCTAGGTCTTAGTTGTGGCAGATGGGATCATTTAGTTTCAGCATGTGGACTTTCTTAGTTGTGGCATGTGGACTTCTTAGTTGCAGCATGCGAACTCTTAGTTGTGGCATGCATGCGGGATCTAGTTCCCTGACCAGGGATTGAACTTGGGCCCCTGAATTGGGAGCGCAGAGTCCTACCCACTGGACCACCAGGAAGTTCCAGATCTGTGTTTTAGAAAGAACACTCAGGAAGCTATATAAAGGATAGTTCCCAGGCAAGAAAGAAAGGAAACTCTTAAGATCCATGCGATAATCCTTGTAAGAAATTTTGATGAGAAACTGAGCTAGAAAAGAGGCAAGAAGGGAGATGAGTAAGTATTTGTTGGTAGAACCAATAGCAATGGATGGCAGTCTTTTATGGGGGCAGAGAGAGAGCAACAGTGAGTGGTGACTTTCAGATAATTTTCCCTTTACGGTTCATTATTTTTGACTGAGACCTCGCTGTAATAAAAGACAGACTAACGAGAAAACCAAACAGAAGTTTAATAACATGTATACCTCATGTATACATGGGAGATGCCCAGGAAAACCGAATAAAACTCTCTGAAATGGTCCAGGTCACCACCTGATATACCATTTTCAGCTAAAGACAAAAAAAAAAAAAAACTGTTAGGGGGTGGGGAGGTCAGTTATGAGAGGTTATCAGGAAAAGTAAGATAAACAAGGGTAAGGTTGTTATACAGAGTCAAGTGTCCTTCTCCATTGATAAGTGTTTCTTGTGACCTAGAGTCATCCTTTTCTTCCTGGTACAGAGAGGGAGATAACCTTACAAATGGAGATTTCCTTTACAAATGTAAATTTCCCTTACAAAAGAGTAAATTTTACTCCATGTTTAGAAATTCTCCTGTGTACACTTTTTCTAAAAACTAATCAGCTCAAAATAATCCTTAAGCCAAAGAGGAATATTTTGGGGTGGCATATTCTGCTACACTTCAATTGCCACCTCATGTTTTTTTTTTTTCTGCTACCTGCAATGGTGAACTAATAGCAGGACTTTGACAAATAGTTGTGATTGGCTGACAGGCTGAAACATATTTTTAAAATGAAAAAAGCAGGAATTCCCTGGTGGTCCAATGGTTAGGACTTGGTGCTTTTACTGCCAGGGCCCAGGTTCCATCCCTGCTTGGGGAACTAAGATTCCACAAGCCATGCTGCAAGGCCAAAAATAAATAAATAAAAATGAAAATGAAAAAGTTTAGCTAATCACCTCACCCCCCAGTGTTTGCCAGAATTACAGCTATGTTACCGAATCCAAGCTCCATCTGCTTGCTGCATAACAGGCCAATAATCCAGAGGTGAAGTGTTGAGGCAAGGAATAGCAACTTTATCCAGAAAGCCAGGCATCCAAGAAGATGGTGGACTAATGTCCCAGAGTACCATCTTATCAGGGTCTGGAAGCCAGTTTCTTTTATAGAACAGAGAGGGGGAGGAGGTGAGGAAGTAAAGTAAAAAGGCCGTAAGTCTTGCAAAATATCTCCTGGCTTGGCCAGCATCAGGGAGGGGATGTGTTAATTTCTTCTTTTCTGCAGCCATTCACAGGTGGGGAGGGTCAGATTGTCTTTATGTGAGCTGAACAAAGGCACTTCAGTTTAACATTCAGGCAGAGGGGCAGGGTTTCCTGAGGCAGGCTATTATGTATGCTTACAGCTATTATAATCCTTTTAGTGATTATAATAACAAAAGCAATGAAAAGCGAAGGTTAAAGTAAAAGAAACAGATCCAACATGGAGTCAGATTTTGCTCTTCCCTGTTACACTATGACACACTGCTAGATGGCCCCCTTCTTCAGAGTCATAGAGTTTTAGCTGGATACATGGTCACTTAGCTAGAAACTATATTTCCTAGGTACCCTCGCAGTTGGTTGAGACCAAGTTACTGAAGTCATGCCAGGTGATGAGAGTGGAAGTGATGTGTGCCATTTCCAGAACTTGGCCTTAAAATAGTAAGCCAATGCTCCCATTTGGTCTGACCCCTGGCCCCTGAAGTGAAACAGGACTATTTTATGACTCAGATTTGACCATGAAGATTAAGTAAAATTTCCTATACAGGTGGAGAAATTTTCCCTTCTTCCCTTCTAGGTTCTTTGGTTCTAGGTTCTGGTCCAATAATTAAATTGATATAAGACAGATTAACAGGAGAAGAACAAAACAAAGTTTGATAACATGTATACTTCCTGTAAACACGGGAGATGACCAGGAAAACTGAATAAGCCTCTGAAATGGCTGAAGTCATCACCTTAAATACCATCTCTTCAGCTAAAGACAAAAGAAGATTTGGGGAGTGGGAAATCAGTGATGGGAGGTTACTAGGACAAGCACAGTAAAAAAACAAAGGTAAGGTTGTTATGCAGATTTAAGTCCTTGACTTCTCTATTGATAAGAGTTTCTTATGATTAGAGTCATCCTTCTCTTCCTGGTACAGAGAGGTAGACACCCTTACAAATGGAGATTTCCCTTGTAAATGTAAATGTCTTTTTACAATAGGCTAACATCTACTCAATTTTCAGGGCTTCTCTCTTGTGACTTTTTAAAAATAACCAGCTTAAAATAATCAATATGCCAAGGAGTCATATTTTGGAGTGGCAAAATCTGCTCTCCCTCAGCCCTATAAGATGGTGGAGAAATAAGATAAAAAGGAACCTGAGTCCTTAAATAACCTGGTGGAGCAGAGATGCTCTGCCAGTTACTTGGGAGAGAAATAAATGTCTATCTTCTTTAAAATTCTGTATTTTGTGAGCTCTTTGTTACAAAAACTTAGCCTTAATCCTGACTAATACAGTAGGTAAACTCAGTTGATGTCTTTGTTCCTTTCCTTAGTGTCCCCCATTATTCAAAGGAAAGATGGGTACATAGAATTGAGAAGTTCTTGAAACACTAGTAAAATAATTCTCCCAATTCTGCTCCTCGTGTTGGTGAATGCTTGTTATCTGAAAGTGGTAAAGAATTATAGAATCATAAAATGGAAGCAGAGTTAGAATCAGGGCACTCAAGGTGGCTTAATACTTTGATAAATACTATGGTATTCATAGTAGGTTAGTAATGTGGCACATCAACAGATATTCTTAATTTTTTCCCATAGTTTCTAGTTCTTTTCTTGCAGTTTCAATTCATTTTTCTTTTAAATCTTTTTAGATGTTCTTTTTAAAATAGGCTATTCCAGGGCTTCCCCGGTGGCGAAGTGGTCGAGAGTCCGCCTGCCGATGCAGGGCACACGGGTTCGTGCCCCGGTCCGGGAAGATCCCACGTGCCGCGGAGCGGCTGGGCCCGAGAGCCGTGGCCGCTGAGCCTGCGCGTCCGGAGCCTGTGCTCCACAATGGGAGAGGCCACAGCAGTGAGAGGCCTGCGTACCGCAAAAAAAAAAAAAAAAATTTAAAATAGGCTATTCCAGATTATTTTACTACCTCAACTATTTGGGGGTGCTAATCCTCCATAATGTTTGTGTGTGTTCACTCTCTCAAGGTAGATTGTTTCTGTATATGCTTTGTATATGCTTTGTGAACTCATCTTCAGTTGGAATGGTTTTTTCTATAAGGTCTTATATGCCATAGAGGATGGTTTAGATTTGCTTTTGTCACATGCCAATCTGGGACCAGTTTTTATGTTCACTTTCTCAATGTAAATGAGAACTCCTAAACTGGACATGGCAGAGAACTGTGTTTTTTATTTTTCATCCAAATACTCTGGGAAGAGACACCCTCCCTTGTGTCTTTGTCACTTCCCTTTCACTCTGGGCATTAAACATTGTGAGTATCAGCTTTATTTAAGGATTTTGAAACCATGTACCTCATATTGGGACTTGAACCCATGTCCCAGGACTTGAACCCAGCCTAAACCCAGATTGGGACTGGAACCCATGCATCCAGGACTCAAACCTGGCCTAAACCCTGATTGGGACTTGAACCCATGTGCCCGGGACTCAAACCTGGCCAAAACCCACAGTCTTCCAATTGAGATCACACGTGGTTTCAGGACTTATGAAGCTCAGGCTCTTGATGTCTCATCACAAAAAGAATTCAGTGCGAGACAAAGTGATAGGTAAGAAGTGGATTTACTTAGAGAGAGAAAACACTCCACAGGCAGAGCATGGGCCATCCCAGAAGGCAAGAGTGGCCTTGAGAGAAACATACTCCACAGACAGAGTGTGGGCCATCTCAGAAGGTGCGAAAGGCACCAGGGTATGGGGTTGTCAGTTTTTATAGGGGTGGGTAATTTCATAGGCTAATGAATGGGAGGAGTATTCCAGCTATTTCAGGAAGGGGCAGGGATTTCCAGGAATTGGGCCACTGCCCACTTTCTGATCCTTATGGTCAGTCTTGGAATTGTCATGGCACCTGTGGTTGTGTCGTTTAGCTTATTGATGTGTTACAGTGAGCATATACTGAGGCTCAAGGTCTGGTGGAAGTTGACTTCTCCGCCATCTTGGACCCATTTGGTTCTAATCAGTTTATGTCATGTCCTTGGGCTATGTCATTCTTTCAAAGGTTGTGCCCTGCCCCCTTCCCTCCTGTTTCTATTTCAGTCCTAGCTTCCTGTCTCATATGAGCCCAAGGCCATATCTCTTGACATCCATCACAACTAATACCATAGCACTTAGTGGACTAAGGTCTCTTGTTTTTAGTCCAGTCCTTTCCCTGGGCCACTTTTACTACTTCAATTTTATGTTTCTTTTTCATTTATGTTGCCTGGGGTATCCTTTCTTTGAATCTCAACTATGTTAGAAACATTGCTTATTAAATTATGTCAGTCATTTTTAGTCTGTAAGATAAAGGGGTTCTGCACTAGCTTAGTTGGCCACATGCTGGCATGAGATCCCTTTAAGTACTTTTTAGTATTTATTTAGCAGAAAGGCTGAGGTCTTTTTGTTTGTCATTTTGTTCACTGGTTTATCCCCAGCACCACAAACAGAACACAGCATATAGGGATCACCCAACATACCTGTATTGAATGAATGAATGCTGCATGACAGGATTCAGCCTCTCCTGGACATTCTAGCTCTGGATCCAAATATGCAGACCCCACCTCACAAAACAAGAGTCTGGTAGTGATCCCAATCTCATCTCGTTAGAACACAACTGAAGGCTTGTCAGCCATGACTTTGTCATAGCCCTTGTGAGTTTCTTTCTCTTACCCTAAGTAGCATTTAAGGCATTCCTTTCAACCACATTCAGTATATTCCCTGAAAGGAGGCCTGGTAACTATAATTTTCAATACTCTTTAGGTTATGTTTTCAGTGGAATTTGAGCTCCCAGTCATGTTATAGTTCCTGGTAAAGGGCCTCACCTGGCTGGCCTGTTGCTTGTTCATCTCAGAATGGAAGAGGCCAAAGTCCTTCTATACCTTTGTCCGTACACAATTTCAGGAAAAGAGGATTAACTTGTGGTCAGCAGAGTGAGTACTTTCACTGTGATTGTGAGAGCTGAATCACAAAACCTTCCACCAGGCCATGAGGAGCTTTCTGAAAGCCTTGAAACGAAAAATGGATCAGACTGGTCCCTCAGACTTCCTGCAACTAGAGAGTATTGCAACCACCCGGGTGCTGAAGGTGTCATAGCTCTCTTACTCCCTCCTGTATGAGGGCCTTTCACCTCTAACGATCCAAAGTGCTATGTAAAATATTTAAGCCAACAAGAACATGCTTTATTGTGTCTTACATTTTATAAAGCTTTCTGTGCCATTAACAGTGAGGCAATCTTAGATTTGTATTGGCTCTGCCACTTACTAGCTTTATGCCTTTGGCAAGTCGACCTCTTGGAATCTGTTTTTTCATCACAAAGTGAGGTTAACAATACTCATTTTATGAGGGTAGTTATGAAGATTAAATCACATAATGATTGTGAAACACTTAGCGCAGTGCCTTGCACAAACAGACACTCAATACATTTTTAAAAATAAATTTATTTATTTATTTACTTGTTTTTGGCCGCATTGGGTCTTCGCTGCTGCGCGCGGGCTTTCTCTAGTTGCGGCGAGTAGGGACTATTCTTCTTTGCGGTGTGTGGGCTTCTCATTGTGGTGGCTTCTCTTGTTGCGGAGCACGGGCTCTAGGCGTGCGGGCTTCAGTAGCTGTGGCTTGCGGCCTCTAGAGCACAGGCTCAGTAGTTGTGGCACAATGGGCTTAGTTGCTCCGTGGCATGTGGGATCTTCCCTGACCAGGGCTCGAACCCATGTCCCCTGCTTTGGCAGGCGGATTCTTAACCACTGTGACACCAGGGAAGCCCAATACATTTTAGGTACCTTTATTCCTGTCTTCTTTCCTATCCAGGCTCAATATAGAGACAAATACTGCATAGAACTACTTTTTAAACCTGTGAACCTCACTTCTCAAGAACCACAGACTTGAACGTGAAAGTTGCCTGTACACTGAAGTGTTATAAATCAAATCCTATTTTAAGTATACAGAGGAGCTTTTTGACAGAGTCTCTATTCCCTAAAAGTTACTGTGGGTTTGGCATCCTGTTTAATGTGACTAGGGCCAGAGGAACTGAACTACGATGACATGCAGATGCGTCCCTGTTCTATGGAAATAGTGTCTGACTCCAGATGGGGTTAAGGAGAAAGGCTTGATGGTTCCCGTTGAGAGGGATGGGAATGCTTATCCACTGAGCTTGCTGGTGAGGAGGGAGAGTAAGAGATAAGGAGGACAAGGGGAAGAAACTCTGGTTCAACTGAGAACCTACTGGAAGAACATTAAAAACAGACAAGGGAGAAAAAAAAAAAAAAAACAGACAAGAGAAAGAAAAAACACCCAGGATAATAGCAGTCATCATGAAATCTCCCATTTCTTAAGCACCTGTTATGTGACATGCCCAGGCCTGGATGCTTTATCAACATTTAGCTTAACCTCCCACTCTCCAATGAACTGGGCATTCTTATCGCCATTATTGATGGGAAAACTGAAGCTTCAGCATATTGCAGTCACTTGGCTATCAAGTGGTGGGGTCATAATTGGGATCCAGACTCCAGTACCCATTTTCTTTCCGTGAGGTGTAGGTGTCCAGGACCATGAGAGAGCCTTGCCACAGGGTCCCCGAAAGCTGGTGAATGGTTTTTGCATAAGGCTGAGAAAGGAAGAATTAAAGTTGTGGAGAAATAACAATGGGCACCCTTCCTCAAACAGGGTGCAAAGATTGGTAGCCGACTTGCATCAGACTCTTGGATGTGATCTTAAATGTGGAGCTTGGCAGAGAGAGGAGACTGGGAATGGTTCGCTCTTTGAAAGAGAAATAAAACCCTTCTCCTTGATCCCTCCAAATGCTGACAGAAGAAAATCACCCAAATCGCACAGTAGCAGGAGCCCACCTGAGAGTCGCCATTTTATTACAGGGGCTTATTATAAAGGAATCCTGTGCTGAATCGTGAAGAAAACGTAAATAACATCCTTCCTCCAATTTATCTTTTCTATAAATCTGACGTTTCATATCTTAGGTTTTTTGACAGTAAATTGAAACCATAAAGAATAGATTTTAAAATATTTACCAAATGTCCTATTTATTCTGAACAATATTCAACACCATGAAACTACAGTGTTGCGAAGATCTTTGTGGACACCTCCTCAACGATTGTCATAATGACCTGATTTGTAACTGAAAATAAAGTCTTAATTAAAAAACAATTTTTTTGGAACGTCACTTTATTTTCAAAACTTAGAGTAAATTGCCAATCTGAATTCAGCAGTTTTTACCCTAGCAGGCCTGGAAACAATGCGATATATATTTAATCACAAAGAATGCCACCCAGTGGTAAGAGTGGTACTGGGTTTATGATTATGGTTTCATTCGTTTTGTGCTGAAGGGCACGACCATATACAGAGCTGTCCTATAAAACACGTCGTGTACTAGTCACCTCATGTTATCAGCATCCTCCTGGAGGAACAGTGGATTTTTTTTTCCAGTTCATGCTGTGCAATCTCTTCGTCATGCGTGTGAACTTCGCAGGATGTCAAGTGCCCCATTAAAAAATGAATGGAGTATTTGAGGGGCTCCTGCAAACCCTCTAATGATCTTCCCCTTTGAACAGACAGCATTTTATTGTGTAACTTACAAAACAACACAGAGCCTGGCATAAAGAAAGCGGAAACCTGGCATTAAACCAAGAAAAAACCTGGACCTCAGTCTAAGACCTTGGGAACCATTTAAGTGTTGCAACAGAATTGTTTCTTTGAGTTACATGGGAACACTGACAGACTAGGAAATCCTTTATAATGTGGAGTTTGGTGCTAAGTCTTATTCTCAGGTGGAACCCAAGCGAAGATCATTGTACTCACTGTTGGGCCATATCCTCTGTTTCCTCAATAGCACTGCGATCCCCCCTGGTCAGTCACAGTGTGGGAAAACCCCTCCTTCAGCAGCTGCTGTTATCCCCAATGTTATTGATATCACCACTACTTGACGTTGTTGTGTTTGTTTCTTTTCAGCTGAGCTTTCATAGTATTCCAAAAAGTAGAGACTCAGTGTTAGAAGCTTCCCTAGAGAGCTTCAACCTCTTTTCTTTTTCTTTTTTTCAGCTTCACAGGTGTACAACCGACAAATAAAATTTTAAGCTATTTAAAGTGTACGTCATGATGATTTGATAGACATAGACATCGTGAAGGGATTCCCACCATTGAGTTAATTAGCACATCCATCACCTTACGTGTTCATCTTTTTTTTTTTTTTTTGGTGAGAACATTTAAGTTTACTTTCTTAGCAAATAGAATACAGTATATTAGCAACGTTAATCACCACGTTTTATATTAGATCCTCAGACCTTATTCATCTTATAGCTGAAAGTTTATACCCTTTTGCCAACCTCTCCCTGTTTTAAGCACACCCACCCACCCAAGCCACTTTTCCGGCAACCACTTTTATACTCTCTGTTTCTATGAGTTTGACTTTTTTTTTTTTTTCTTAAGATGTCATGCATAAGTGATACCAGGCAGTATTTGCCTTTTTCTGTCTGACTTATTTCACTTAGTATAAGTGAAAGCATATTTCACTTTTCACCTCGAAGTCCGTCCATGTTGTCACAAATGGCAGTTTTTCTTCTTTCTCATGGCTGAATCACATTCCATTGTATACTTACCAGTCTTCTTTATGGATTTATCCATTGATGGCCACATAGGTTGTTTCCATGTCTTGGCTATTGTGAATAATGCTGCCGTCAACATAGGGGTGCATATAGCTTTTCAAGTTAGTGTTTTTATTTTCTTTGGCTATATACCCAGAAGTAGGATTGCTGGACCGTGTGGTAGTTCTATTTTTAATTTTTAGAGAAACCTTTGTACTGTTTTCCATAGCGGCTGCACCCATTTACATTCCCACCAACAGTGCATAAGTGTTCCCTTTCTCCACATCCTTGCCAATATCTGTCATTTCTTGTCTTTTTGTTAATAGCCATTCTAACAGATTTGAAGTGATACCCCTCATTGTAGTTTTGACTTGCATTGCCCTGACGATTAGTGATGTTGAATACTCTTCAGGTACTTGTTTGCCATTTTTATGTCTTCTGTGGAAAAATGTCTATTCCGATCCTCCGCTCATTTTAAAATTGGACTTTTATTTCTATTGGGTTGTGTGAGTTCTTTATATATTTTGGGTATTAACCCCTTATCAGGTAAGTGATTTGCAAATATTTTATCCCTTTTAGTAGGTTGACCTTTAGTTTTATTGATTTCCTTTGCTGTGCAGAAGCTTTTTAATTTGATGTAGTCCTTCTTGTATATTTTTGCTTTTGTTGCCTTTAATTTTGGTGTCAAATCCACAAAAACATTGCCGAGACCCATGTGAAGGAGTTAAAACCCCTTTCGATAGCCCTCTTCCAGTTGCCTGTGCTGACAGCAGCCTCAACCTACACCTGAATGAATTTGTCTTCGTGGCCCCTTCTGGCTTTTCTGAGGCTATGAAAGGGCAGGACCATCTATTATTAGCATAGAGAGGTTAATGATTTATTAAGCATCTGATTCTTAGAGGGTATCCCCAGGGTAAAGATAGCCTGGGGCTTATTGATTTTCATGGCTTTCTGGTTATTTGGAAGAGGGCCTTTTTTGACGTTAGGTGGGTTTTGTAATTGCTATTTAAGGGTGTATCTTACATCTGGGTATATTATCGTTGTTGTTTTCATTTTAGACAGCAAGTAATATGAGCAAACAACATGGCTTTCATGCTGTAAAATTGTTAGTTTATTAAAACTAACATCTGACACTTAGCTTCGAATTATTTATGTTTTTCATAAAGTGCTGACAATTATAACAGGAGGACCAGGACCACAGTCTGGTTCAGGAAGGTGATTGACTCTTCTACTTTTCTTGCCCATAGGGAAAGTTGCAGACAGCATTACCTTTATCATGACTTGTCACTTTCTATATACTGACTACTTACAGGTGCATTAGGACTACAGGAGGGAGAAAGGGAAGCAATACACCTCTTTCCTTGTGCCTTGGGAAGTGTGCCTAAATTCTGATAAAGGCTTACCTGTCAGAAGAGGCAGAATGTCAAGGGCCCATCCCAAAATATTGAGTCATTCCATGGCTCCTTGATGGGATCAAGAACCAGTCCCCAAACTTCACAATATAACTGATTACACTTGGTCCACATCAGATTCAACTTGTATCTTGGCTTATCAATCTCGTGTTCCTCATTCAATCACTGGTACCTTCAGGTTATTTAATGGCTCCTCCCTTGTCTGTCACATTTTAGCTTGACATCACAGGTACTCTGTTCCTACTCTGCTTCATCCACCCAGCCTCAGGACCACCTGTTACCTTCCTGGACCCCTGACTTTCTCCTGAAGGAGAGGACGCAAGTGACCCCTGATCTTTCTTGTTCTCCATACTCCACGTATTGTCACCCCCAAACATGATCCAAGCCGAGTGCTTGGACGCTGCTTGGAATGAATGGCCCCTAACCAGAAGGGAGATTTAGAAACAAATACCAACTCTCCAGTGGAAGTTGAGGAATGGCATTGTATTTGGGGCCCACCTACCTTTTTGTCTCCTCCATCATTGTGATCCAGAAGTCTGCTTCTGCCAGCCCTGCCTCAGCCTCCTTCACAATTGCAAGGAAAACAATCTATGGAGGGGAAAGAACATCACAGCTATGGGACATAGCCTGAAGATAGGAATAGACGTGAAACCAAGAAGGGATGTTTGGTGAACTGGCTTGACCAGAGTTCACGTTTAAAGTTGGAGAGTTTCAAGTAGGAGGAAGATAAGTGAGGTAAGAATACTAAAGACCATTATTAAAGAATTTGGAATTTGATAGTGAAAAATCATTAGCAATATTTTACGATATTACTGATTTTTAGGGTAATCATTTACTGAGTAAAAGGGTGTAAAAAGCTCCCACTATGATGGTAGAGTGTTTATTTCCCTTGAAGTTCTCTCAATTCTTGCTTGATTCATTTTGAGACTGTGTTATTCATAGCAATACAACTTGAGAACTGTTCTATCTTTCTTGTAAGTTGACTTTTATCATTATATAGTGATCTCTTACCTGAAATGATGAATTTTAAATGATGAATTTAAGTGACGAATTTAAATCTACTTTGTATGATATGAATACTGTAACACCAATTTTTTCTTTCTTTGTTTTTTTTTTTGGTTAGTGTTTGCCCCTGAGTAAAATATTCTCTTTGCTTTTGGAATATCTTAAGAGTTTTTTCTCCTGCTTTTCCAACCTATCTTCACTGTGTCTTTCTCTTTTTCCTCTTTTCCCTCTCCTCCTCCTGATTACACTGAAACCCAGGCCTTGTGTGTTTGTGTACCTGGATGCACATGCTAACGTGTATGTGTTGCTACTTACTTTTATCGTAGGAGAGTTTATCTCACGGCTTTAGCTGTGACCCTATCTTTGAAGCTAGATTTCACACCTTCTCTCCAGTCTCACATTTCTAACTGCCTTTTAGCCTATTGCCATTCTCTTCACTTCAAAAATGAAACTCTTGGGGCTTCCCTGGTGGCGCGGTGGTTGAGAGTCCGCCTGCCGATGCGGGGGACACGGGTTCGTGCCCCGGTCCGGGAGGATCCCACGTGCCGCGGAGCGGCTGGGCCCGTGAGCCGTGGCCGCTGAGCCTGCGCGTCCGGAGCCTGTGCTCCGCAAAGGGAGAGGCCACAGCAGTGAGAGGCCCGCGTACCACCAAAAAAAAAAAAAAAAAAAAAATGAAACTCTTGCCTGTATCATCTACCCCATTCTCTTTTTTCTTGGGCTTGGAGCCTTGGAATCATCTTTTCTCCTTCCTCCTCTATATTATGCTGTCATAAATCCCTTGACCCTGGCTGGAATGCTAACAGAATCTCAACAGTAAGTTCGCTGGGAAGGAGCAAAGCCAGAATTCTTGCGGACGGGTAACTAATAGCAGCCACCTTACAGATTATCGTCTGTAATTCTCTCTTACTCCCAATTTTTACTCCTTTGAAGCCCTGGATTACAATAACTATCCTGGAAAGTTTTCCAGTGCAAGATTCCAAAATTCTTAATCAGGGTCTTTTTGGTAAAAGTGACATTCAGTGAAAATCTCTGGCAACATTTTCCCCGATTGGAAAAGGAATTGAGAATCAGATGAAGATTCTGGGAAGCCATGACTTCAAAATGTGTAAAGCATGTGTTGATGGCTTGTGAAAAGGGATGGTAGGAAGTGCCTGTCCCAGTGAGGATAACTTTTTTCCTAATTAGAATATTGTTTCCAAGTTCTCCCTGAACCCCATGATGAACTTTATAAAAGAAAAATTCTTCCTAGAAGATTTTCCATTATTTTTCTATTTTCTGTATGAGCAGCATGGATGAAAGAGTTCTGTGATTGAGTTGAGGTTCACATCTAACTATTGTGCCATGACAGCAGGTATTGAGCATCACCATTGGTTGCCATATAAGGAAGCTAGTGGGGTTTGCAGTTTTTTTTGTTTTTTTGCGGTACGCGGGCCTCTCACTGTTGTGGCCTCTCCCGTTGCGGAGCACAGGCTCCGGACGCGCAGGCGCGGCGGCCATGGCTCACGGGCCCAGCCGCTCCGCTGCACGTGGGATCTTCCCGGACCGGGGCACGAACCCGCGCGTCCCCTGCATCGGCAGGCGGACTCTCAACCACTGCGCCACCAGGGAAGCCCGATGCAGTTTTAAACGTTATTGTTTTTCTCTATAGTAATATCCCTGCAATCCCCTTGGTTATCTCCCTCAAGTGATATAAAATGCCCTGACTTGTGTGAGAAGTCTCTAACCTTTAGAAATGCTCACCTAGCTTTCTTTTACTGGAGAATTGGTTTTCATTCTGAGAAAATGCCCCTTCCTTTTACTCAACAGTGAACCGAGAGCCCTTAAATAGAAATGAAGGGAGATGGCAGAGGGGCAGGTTGAATTTGCCACTCTGTCCCCCCAGGAGAATGAGGAATCTAGTTCTCCGGAATCTAGAGTTTCGAGTGTCTGTTTGAAAGGAAAAAAGGCATTCCTTGGTTATTGTGACCTATTTAAACATTCTGTGGAAGTTGCAATCATTTGAGGTTTTCTAAGAAAGGAAAAAGAAAGTCTAAATATAATCCTAAAAGGCAGTTAACCTGATAACAAAGCACACCCCGTTGCAGAGATTTTCTCTGGAAATTGTCAAAATAGGCAAAAATCTTCCCTGGCTATTACTGACTGTGCCGGCTGCTACACTTTATTTCATGCTGTCTCTTCCTGGTCTTCGTCCATGTGGGCTTCCCCAAACTTCATGCCCAGGGGCACACACATCCTACTCCTCCCGTCTGGAAAGCTCTGCTCACTTCTCCCCAAGCTCTCCTCCCACCCGCCCTCAAAAAACAGCTTGAGAACACTTCACAGAGACACCCTGAATGCCTGCTCTTCCATTATGCCCTTAGCTCTTTCTCCCAGCCTCCCAACCCTTAAAGCCTGTTTGTTAGCAGTATTTCCCATCCATTGTGCTGTAATGTGGGACGGCAGGGAATGCAGGGCCAGGCTGTCTGACCAGCCGTAGGGATGGATTTCTCCTGGTCCACACGTCCTCTGCCAGCCTGCCAGCAGAGGCCAGTGGTGCAGGCCAACCGTGGAACTACGTGAGGCTCATCTCAGCCCAGCTGAACAGAGGCAGCCTGCAGCAAGCAATGCATTGTGTCATACTTCTCCTGTCCCTGATCTTTATGAACACTTGACTTCATCTTTTCTTCCTAGTGGCAGGTGTTTCCACAGACTTTGTGCTTGCACATATTAAAGAATGTTGCTTAGTTGAAAGACGATCAGTGCATCTAACAACTATTGAGAGCTTACAGTGTTGTAGATATTCTTATAAGCATTCATTTAATGTGTATTAAACTCATTAACTCATTTAATCCTCCCAACAGTACTATTAGGTAGGTATGATCCCATTTTACGGTTGAGTAAATTAAAACACAGAGAGATTAGGTTACTTTCCTAGGGTCACACAGCTCATAAATGCCAAAGCTCAAGCCCCTAACCCTGAGACTATGGTCGCTCCAGGCTTTGGGGTCATACCAAATATGCAGGACTTAATGAACATTGACTGCACTTATGAGGCAGTTCAGTCATCTCATATCGTCATTACACTTGATTTGAAGCAGTGGCTCCGAAAGAAAGTTTAGAGAGCTTAGAAATTCAGCTCTAGGTGAGGGCATGTTGTCAGGGAACCTGAGGCCCTGGAGCAGCTCGATGAGAGTCCTAGGTACTTCATCTCATCTGACCTGGATGTTCCTGTCAAGGCTGCCGACAAGAGCGAACAGGGAGCACTGCGTAGTTTGTATTGTGTATTCACGGTGTTCCAGGTGCCAGACAGGATTCTCAGGAAGTGGAAGTTTTGCCCCTCTGGGGTTTTCTATACTAGGATATGGCTGTGGTTTTAATGTTTTGGTTATTCAAATCATGAGAAGGTAAATATGGACAATAATTAAAAACCTCTTTATTTTATATAAAAGGGAAACTTTGAAAACTTAGATTTAGCAACTCACTTTTATTTAGAACTGCCATTGCATCTAACGTAAAGTTCGTTCACAATCTAAATCTGAACCTTTCAGGATTGCTTTAATAAAATCTGGAAAAGTAATTTGTCATACTGGTCTATAAAAGTGTGAGTTACCCTGGTGATTAGCAGGTAAGTTTCTGTAGTAATTAGGTGCGCCAGAAGTAATTCCCTCCCTCTCTCCCCCTCTTCCTCCCTCCTTTTCTACATTTTGCATTGCATCCTGGCCTCTCATGTCAGTCTTCTGGGATTGTCTAATGTAATGAATTTCTCTTCCTCTACCCTGGAAAGTACCACTATTTCCATTATCTCATGGAGCTGTATGTGTGTGTGTTTTGTTGATCTTGTGGTATTTCAAAGAACTATAAAAATCTCAAATCAGGAACGGACAGGGAAAGGGAATTTTATTTTTTTTGTTAGTTATCTATTTTATACATATTAGTGTATACATGTCAATCCCAATCTCCCAATTCATCACCCCCTCAACCCCCCACCTTCACCTCTTGGTGTCCATAACCTTGTTCTCTACATCTGTGTCTCTATTTCTGTCTTGCAAACCGGTCCATCTGTACCATTTTTCTAGATTCCACATATATGTGTTAATATACAATATTTGAGGTGTTTTAATGAGACAATTTTTTCTCTTGAAATGAGGGTTAATCAGGATCCTTCTCTCCGTAATTTTTCAACTTCTTGACTGCAATTTTTTTCCTAATCCATGAGTGCACTCTCTGGACTTTGATGAAATGAGAGGCTATCTGGTGAAAAATGCAAATTGACTAGCAGTCATAAGCCCTGTATTCAAGTCTCTGTTTTTTCACTTGCCAGCTCTCTGGTCCAGGGGAGTTATGAATTTTCACTAAGCCATCTGTAAAATGGAGACAGTAACACTTGCCCTACCTACCTCATCAGGGCTGTAGAGTGTATCAAATTAGATAAAGAGAGTGGAAAATCTTTTAACAAATCTTAGGTTTTATTTTGAAGACGGTGACAACTATCAAGTTTTGGGTGCCAGGGGCCATGTGTTCTGTACACATTATTGTTATTTCTGCAACAGACCTCAAATGTATATATTTTTTATAGATGAGAATAGTTGTCATGTCTCCTTAAGTCTTCTCTAATCTGTGACATATCCAGTCTTTTTTTTGTCTTTCATGGCCTCAACACTTTTGAAGACAACTGGTCGGTTACTTATAGAATGTTCCCTAATTTGGAATGGTCTTTGTTTTTTCGTTATTACATTGAAATTATGTCTTTTTGTCAAGGATACCACTGAAGTGATATTAACACATTATATCAGGGGCCACATGTGCCAATATGATTCATTAGTATTGATGTTAGCCTTTATCACTTGGCTAAGATGATGTCCTGCCAGATTTCTCAACTGTGAGACATTATTTTTCCCTCTGCAGTCAGTAAGTATCAGATACTTGGAGACTATACATATATCCCATTTCATGTCATACTTTTGCCCACTAATTTTAGCATCCATGGATGGTTCTTGCCTGCAACTTTTATCACTGGGTGTTTGTCTACTGGTGATCTTTCTATTTCCCATAATTTCTTTTAAATTTATTAATCGACATCCATTGCAAGAAGGAGCTGTCTCTTCTCTCCTGTTTATTTATTTTTTGCTTTATATTAGTATGGACACAGGGATCATAATTTGATACCATCATTATGTATTTTGTTGCTTAAATTGAACCAGCTTTGGTCTTTGGGAGCTCTTTCAAGTTGCTTCTCTGCCCTTTCAACATGCCCCCAATTTTATTTTTGAGCATGTTCTTACTTGGAAGAATAGGTAGTTCCAGACCATCTTCAATTTTCCTTACCCTACCCCTGGACTCAACCATTTTTCTGGGGTTAATTCTATAGCCCTGATTCCTTTTATTGAGAAATGGTATTTTGAACCAAGATCTGGGCACCAGGTGTGCTTATTTGCTACAAGATGTCATTGTTTCTATAGAACAACAGAAACTCAGTCAATAGAACTAAGAAATTTATACATTCATATTTATTTCTGCGTCTGTTCATATGTATACATAGTAAAAACCATGTGTTCTTACCTTACTCAGTACCACAAGTTTCATTCTAGCTTTTCTCCTCTCCTTATTTGTAGCTTTTTTTGTCGTTTACAGCAAGAAACCTAGCTCTTATTATCCACAATATATTTACTTAATTTTAAAAATCTTAGTATACATATCAAGTAGTTTCAGAATTATCAACCCATTACTAACACAGAGTACAGAATTTTGTGTACAGTTTTTTTTTCTTTAGGTTTACAGTGTCCAGTCAAAATACTCTTTTCCAAAAATACTTAGTTTATTCTTTGCCATCCCCTTGAGTTTGGTTTTTAGTCATTTGTAATACAGTTAGGTTCATTTGTTACTATTTGTAGTTCATTTGAGGTCCCCATAACATTCTGGTTGATATTTATTTATTTATTTATTTAATTTATTTGATGTGAAATATTATCAATGTGTATTAATCAGTGTTCTCCAGAGAAACAGAGCCAATAGGAGATTTTGTGTGTGTGTGTGTGTGTGTGTGTGTGTGTGTGTGTGTGTGTGTATAACGAGGAATTGGCTCACACAATTATGGAGGCTGAGAAGTCCCATGATCTGCTACCTGCAAGCTGGAGACCCAGGGAAGCAAGTGGTATAATTCAGTCCATGTCCAAAGCCTGAGAATCAGGAGAGCTGATGGCTTAAATCCCAGCTGGAGGGCAGAAAAAGATGACCCGAGATGTCCCAGCTCAGTGTTAAAGAAGGAAAACAGGGGTGAGTTTCTCCTTCTTCTGCCTTTTGTTCTATTCAGGCTCTCCATGAATTGGATGATACCCACCCACATGGGGGAGGGCAATCTACTTTACTGAATGCACTACTTCAAATGTTAATGTCATCTGGAAACATCCTCACTCAGAAATAATGTTTAATCTAGAGACCCTGTGGGCAGTCAAGTTGACACATAAAATTAACCATCATACTATGGTTCTAAGAATCAGAACAATGCAAAGAAGCATGGCTTACTCAGAGAAGTTTGGCTTCCTCACTCATCGCCATTTTTATTCTCCATTCTATCCATTCTGTTCTCACCTACCTCTGCTGGGTAACCAATCTCAATTAGCTTCTGGTTAATCCTCCTATATATCGTTTACATGTGCACCAATGAGCAGATACATGTGTATTTTCTCATATTTCTTCTTTTTTATGTGTAAAGTGGTACTATAGATACTCTTGTACTTTGCTTTTAAAAGAAAATAAATTTATTTAATTTTGGCTGCATTGGGTCTTTGTTGCTGCGTGTGGGCTTTCTCTAGTTGCGGCGAGTGGGGGCTACTCTTCATTGCGGTGGTTTCTCTTGTTGTGGAGCACGGGTTCTAGGCGTGCGGGCTTTAGTAGTTGTGGCTCATGGGCTCTAGAGCGCAGGCTCAGTAGTTGTGGCACACCAGCTTACTTGCTCCGCAGCATGTGGCATCTTCATGGACCAGGGCTCAAACCCATGTCCCCGGCATTGGCAGGTAGATTCTTAATCACTGCGCCACCAGGGAAGCCCTGTACTTTGCTTTTTAAAAATCTGTTACTAGTGTATGTTGGAAATCACAGAGATCTCACTTTATTTTTTTTACTGCTGCATAGTGCTCCATTATATGAATGTACCATAGTTTATTCAACTGTTCCCCTATACGTGAGAACTTCTGTTGTTTCCAACTTTTTTGTTTGTTTGTTTTGCATGTTTATAAATTGAAGTATAATTGCTTTACAGTGTTTCAGGTGTACAGAAAAGTGATTCAATCATACATATACAGTAAGTCCCCTACATACGAATGAGTTCCATTCCAAGAGCATGTTCGTAAGTCCAATTTGCTTGTAAGTCCAACAAAGTTAGCTTAGGTACCCAACTAACACAATTGCCTATATAGTACTGTATAGGTTTATAATACTTTTCATACAAGTAATACATAAAAAACAAACAAACACAGTACAGTAAAGTACACAAAACACAACTCCTTGTAGAGGATGCAAGCACATGATGACGTACACCAGACATGTGAATTAACTTACGTGATGGGACATGCGAACGCACGTTCGCATCTTTGAAAGTTCGCAACTTGTAGTTCATATGTAGGGGACTTACTGTATATATATTCTATATATATTCTTTTTCATATTCTTTCCATTATAGGTTATTACAAGGTATTGAATATAGTTCTCTGTGCTATACAGTAGGTCCTTGTTGTTTATCTATTTTATATATAGCAGTTTGTATCTGCTAATCCCAAACTCCTAATTTATCCCCCCCCACCCCCTTTCTCCTTTGGTAACCGTAAGTTTGTTTTCTATGTCTGTGAGTCTACATCTGTTTTGTAAATAAGTTCATTTGTATCAATTTTTAGATTCCATGTACAAACAATATCATATGATATTTGTCTTTCTCTGTATGACTTACTTCACTTAGTATGATAATCTCTAGGTCCATCCATGTTGCTGCAAATGGCATTATTTCATTCTTTTTTATGGCTGAGTAGTATTCCATATATGTATATCACATCTTCTTTCTCCAGTCATCTGCTGATGGACATTTGGTTTGCTTCCATGTCTTGGCTATTGTAAATAGCGCTTCTATGAATATTGGGGTGCATGTATCTTTTCAAATTAGAGTTTTCATCTTTTTTGGATATATGCCCAGGAGTGGGATTGCTGGGTCATATGGTAATTCTATTTTTAGTTTTTAAGGAACCTTCATACTGTTCTCCACAGTGGCTGTATCAATTTACATTTCCACCAACAGTGCAAGAGGGTTCCCTTTTCTCCACACCCTCTTCAGCATCTATTATTTGTAGACTTTTTGGTGATGGCCATTCTGACCAGTGTGAGGTGACACGTCATTGTAGTTTTGATTTGCCTTTCTCTAATAATTAGAGAAGTTCAGCGTCTTTTCATGTGCTTGTTGATCATCTGCATGTCTTCTTTGGAGAAATGTCTATTAAGGTCTTTTGCCCATTTTTTGATTGGGTTGTTTGTTTTTTGATATTGAGCTGTATAAGCTGCTTGTATATTTTGGAAATTAATCCCTTGTCAGTCTCATTGTTTGCAAATATTTTCTCCTACTCCGTAGGTTGTCTTTTCATTTTGTTTATGGTTTCCTTTGCTGTGCAAAAGCTTTTAAGTTTAATTAGGTCCCATTTGTTTATTTTTGCTTTTGTTTCCTTTACTCTAGGAGATGGATCCAAAAAGATATTGTTGCTATTTATTTCAAAGAGTGTTCCACCTATGTTTTCCTCTATGAGTTTCATAGTATCTGGTCTTACATTTAGGTCTTTGATCCGTTTTGAGCTTATTTTTGTATATGGTGCTAGAGAATGTTCTAATTTCATTCTTTTACGTGTAGCTGTCCAGTTTTCCCAGCACCGTTTATTGAAGGGACTATCTTTTCTCTATTGTATATTCTTGCCTCCCTTTTCGTAGATTAATTGACCATAAGTGTATGGGTTTATTTCTGGGTTGCCTATCTTGTTCCATTGATCTATGTGTGTGTGTTTTTGTCAGTCCCATACTGTTTTGATGGCTGTAGCTTTGTAGTATAGTCTGAAGTCAGGAAGCATGATTCTTCCAGTTCCAATTTTCTTTCTCAAGATTGTATTGGCTATTCAGAGTCTTTTGTGTTTCTATACAAATTTTAAATTTTTTTGTTCTGTGAAAAATGCCGTTGGTAATTTGATAGGGATTGCACTGAATCTGTAGATTGCCTTGGGTAGTATGGTCACTTTAACAATATTGATTCTTCCAATCCAAGATCATGGTATATCTTTCCATCTGTTTTTGTGGTCTTTGATTTCTTTCATCAACATATTATAGTTTTTGGAGTACATTTCTTTTGTACCTCCTTAGGTAGGTTTATTCCTAGGTATTTTATTCTTTTTGATGCAATGGTAAAAGGGATTGTTTCCTTAATTTCTCTTTCTGTGTTTCCAACTTTTTGTAATTACAAACAATGCTGCAAATAACTAACCTTGGGCATACATTTTTTTTCTGACTTATTGGAAGTGTATCTGCAGAGTAGATTTCTGGAAGTGAGATTACTGGGTTAAAAGGTAAGTGCATATGTAGTTTTGTTAGTTGTTGTCAAACTTTCCTCCAGAGCACTGCACCAGTTTGCATTACCACCAGCATTGCATGAAAGTGTCTTTTCCTGATAGGCTCACCAACAGATTGTGTTCTCATACTTTTTAATTTTTTCTAATCTAAGAGGTACAACATGGTATCATAGTATTATCTTAAGATTATTTCTCTAATTATGAGCAAATTTGAAGATTTTTTTATATCTACTTTTGGTGAACTGTTTGTTCATGTATGTTTCTCATTTTTCTATGGGGTTTTGTTCCTTTGTCCCTCATTTATTTAAAAGAGTTTGTCATATGTTAGTGTTATTAGTATTTGGTTGTATATGTTGCAAATATTTTCTCCCAGTTTGTCAGTTGCCCTTTGACTTTATTTATAGTGCCACTTTGTAATGCAATTTAAAATGTTTTTTATGGGACTTCCCTGATGGCACAGTGGTTAAGAATCCACCTGCCAATGCAGGGGACAGAGGTTTGATCCCACGTCCGGGAAGATCCCACATGCCGAGGAGCAACTAAGCCCATGTGCCACAACTACCAAGCCTGTGCTCTCAAGCCCATGAGTCACAACTACTGAGTCCGTGTGCCACAACTACATGCCCATGGACCTAGAGCCCATGTTCCACAACAAGAGAAGCCACTGCAATGAGAAGGCCACGCACCGCAATGAAGAGTAGCCCCTGCTTGCCACAAGTAGAGGAAGCCCACGTGCAGCATTGAAGACCCAATGCAGCCAAAAATAAAATAAAATAAGTAAAAAATAAATAAATAAAATATTTTTAAAATAAATAAAATGTTTTTTATGTAGTCCAATTTGTCACTCTTTTATTGCTTCTGGATTTTGAGTCACAGAGTCTTTCCCATACCAAGGGCTGAAGAGGAATTCCCCATGCTTTCTTCCAGTACTTGTATGGTTTCATTTTTCTCCATTTAGATTTCAGGTCCATTTGAATTTTTTTGTGTGTATGGTGTAAGTTATAGATCTAATTTACCTTTTTCTCAATGAATGTCCAGTTGTTTGAGCACCATTTGTTATAAAATCCACATCTGTAACAATGATTTGAGATGCCACGTTTATAACATTAAAATTCCATATGAATTTGTGTCTACTGTTGAGCTTTCTATTCTAGTCTCTTGATCTATTTGCCTATTCTTGTGCTAGTTTCACACTGTTTTAATTATAGAGGCTTCAGAATATGTTTAATGTGGTAGGACTACACTCCTTTTCCCTCCGTTCATTGTTTGTGTTTTGGTTTCTTGGGTTTTTTTTGGCCACTCCAGGTGGCTTGCGGGATCTTAGTTTCCCAACCAGATATTGAACCTGGGCCACAGCAGGGAAAGCACTGAATCCTAACCACTGGACCACCAGGGAATTCCCCATTTTTTTGGTGTTTTCATGACTATCATTTCATGTTTTTTAATATAAATTTTAATATTGACTTGTCTAAATTCATGAAGATATTTTTTGGTATTTTCATCAAGATTTCCATAAATATATAAATGAACTTAGGAGGAACTGATATGTTCACAGTGTTGAGTTGTCCTTTCCAAGAACAGAAGATGTCTTTCCATTTGTTCAGTCAACTCTTATGTCTTTCAGAAATATTTTTGTGTATTCTTGACATTTTATTTTTCCATATGCATTAGAATTAACTTACCAAGTTCTATTTAAAACCCTGTTGACTGGAATTGAATTCAATTTATAGCTTAATTTGAGGATAACTGAGATATTTATGATTTTGAATTTTCCAACCCATGAATAAATATATATCTCCATTTATTTAGCTTTTATTTTAGTCTGTCAGTACATACTTATAATTTTTTTCTTCATAAAGTCTTACACATTTTATTAAATTTACTCCCAGGTCTTTTTTTTTTTTTTCTTTTCTTTTTGTTGTTCCTGTTGTAAATGGAATCTATCTTAAAATTACATTTTTCTAGTTGTTTGTGGCTGATGTATAAGAATGCTGTTTATATATGTATATATGTTGATATTTTAATCCATCAGCCTTGCTGAAGTCCCTTACATAATCTACAAATAATTATAGCTCTGTTTCTTCCTTCCCAATCCTTTACTCATTTTATTTCTTTTCTTATTGTGGTGTTTATATCCTACAGAACAAAATTAACTAGAAGTGATTATAATGGGTATTCTTCTTTTGCTTGGCATTTAAACAAGAGTGTTTCTGAATTTCATCATTAAGTATAACATTTTCAGTATATTTTTGGTAAGTACTTTTTATCAGGTTAAGGAAGTTAGCTATCAGTTTAATCATGAAAAGATGATTGAATTCTGTAAAATATTTTTCATGTATTGAAATGTATGTATATTTTTCTTTTTAATATATAATTGTGAGGATTTAAAAAGTAATAAAATATTAATATATATTCATATATATTTAAATGAATTGCTGAAATCCATTTGGTAATATTTTATTTAGAATTTTTGGGTCTTTGTTCAGAAATGCAATTGACTTTTCAGTTTTGTGTCTTGTTTTGGGATCAAGTTATATCTGCCTCATGAAATAAATATAGTTGCTTGTAGATTCCTTTCTTTTCTTTTCTATTTTCTGGATGATTCTGGAATTGTCTATTCCTTGAAAGTATGGTAGAACCACACTTGAAAATTATTTGGGCCTATGTTTTTAAATTTTGTTCTGGGTACTTTTTTTTTTTTTTTTTTTTGTGATACGTGGGCCTCTTGCTGTTGTGGCCTCTCCCGTTGTGGAGCACAGGCTCCGGACGTGCAGGCTCAGCGGCCATGGCTCACGGGCCCAGCCGCTCCGCAGCATGTGGGATCTTCCCGGACCGGGGCACGAACCCGTGTCCCCTGCATTGGCAGGCAGATTCTCAACCACTGCGCCACCAGGAAAGCCCCTGTTCTGGGTACATTTTAATTACTGATTCAATTTCTTCAATTGTTCAGTGGTTTATTCAGATTTCCTTTTTTAAGGGGGGTGGTGGGGGGAGTCAGTTTTGGTTTTACATTTGTTTCAAAAAATTGTCTTTTTCACATATTTTCTAATTAATTTGTAATATAGTTGTTCAAAACATTCTTTTATGATTATTAAGTATCAACCATATTTTAAACTATGTCTCCTTTTGTTCATGAAATCTATTATTCTTATTCTCTCTTTATTCAAAGTCTTGTTAGAAGTTTGTTTTCAAATCAGTTTTGGGTTTTGTAACTCTATTGTTTCATTGCTTTTAGTTAATTAATTTTCAGTCTTATCTTTATCATTTTCTTTACACTAGTCAATTTGTCTTTTTAAAAAATTTAGTGAGTTGTTTATTTAGCTCATTAATTTTCAGTCTTTTGTGTCAATGCATGTATTTAGGCAATAAATTTCCCTCTAAGTGTAGCTTTAGCTGCACCTCACATATTTTTATAGAGTTTTAATTATAACTCAGTACCAAGTATTTTCTAATTCCCAATGTTATTTATTTCTTCTTTGATCCATAATGTACATAAAGGCATTTCAAAAACATCCTGTCATAAAGGTATTCAGACAGTTTCTTCTGGATAATAGGCTGAAACTAGAAGTTGATTAAGAATTTGCCTATGGGCTTCCATGGTGGCGCACTGGTTGCGAGTCCGCCTGCCGATGCAGGGGACACGGGTTCGTGCCCCGGTCCAGGAAGATCCCACATGCCGCGGAGCAGATGGGCCCATGAGCCATGGCCGCTGAGCCTGTGCTTCTGGAGCCTATGCTCCACAACAGGAGAGGCCACAACAGTGAGAGGCCCGTGTACCACAAAAAAAAACCCAGAGAATTTGCCTAGAGGAAAAGCATGTTTTATTTATTTTTTATTGAAGTATAGTTGATTTACAGTGTTGTATTAATTACTGCTATACAGCAAAGTGATTCAGTTATATACACATTCTTTTTTTTAATATATTCTTTTCCATTATGGTTTATCACAGGATATGTATAGAATATAGTTCTCTGTGCTATACAATAAGACTTTGTTGTTTATCCATTCTACATATAAAAGCTTACATCTGCTAACCCCAACCTCCCACTCCATCCCTCCCCTAGCCCCCTCCCCCTTGGCAACTACCAGTCTGTTCTATATGTCTGTGACTCTCTGTTTCATAGATTGGTTCATTTGTGTCATAATTTAGATTCCACATACAAGTGATATCATGTGGTATTTGTTTTCTCTTTCTGACTTAACTTCACTTAGTATGATAATCTCTAGTTCATCCATGTTGCTGCAAATGTCATTATTTTGTTCTTTTTTATGCTGATTAGTATTGCATTGTATATATATACCACATCATCTTTATCCATTCATCTGTCAATGGACATTTAGGTTGTTTCCATGTCTTCACTATTGTGAATAGTGATGCTATGAACATAGGGGTGCATGTATCTTTTTGAATTATAGTTTGTGTGGATATATGCCCAGGAGTGGGATTGCTGGATCATATGGTAATTCTGTTTTTAGTTTTATGAGGAACCTCCATACTGTTCTCCATAGTGGCTGCACCAATTTACATTGCCACCAACAGTGTTGGAGGGTTCCCTTTTCTCCACACCCCCTACAGCATTTGTTATTTATAGACTTTTAAATTATGGCCATTCTGACTGCTATGAGGTGGTAGCTCATTGTAGTTTTGATTTGCATTTCTCTAATAATTAGTGATGTTGAGCATCTTTTCATGTGCCTATTGGCCATGTGTATGTTTTCTTTGGAGAAATGTCTATTTGGGTCTTCTGTCCATTTAGCTATTGATTGATTGATTGCTATTGAGTTGTATGTTTTGGAAATTAAGCCCTTGTTGGTTACATCATTTGGAAATATTTTCTCCCATTCTGTAGGTTGTCTTTTTGTTTTGTTTATTGTTTCCTTTGCTATGCAAAAGCTTGTAAGTTTGATTAGGTCCCATTTATTTATTTTTGTTTTTATATCTATTGCCTTGGGAGACTGACCTAAGAAAACATTGATACAATTTATGTCAGAGAATGTTTTGCCTATGTTCTCTTCTAGGAGTTTTATGGTGTCATGTCTTATGTTTAAATCTTTAAGCCATTTTGAGTTTATTTTTGTATATGGTGAGAGGGTGTGTTCTAACTTCATTGATTTACATGCAGCTGTTCAACTTCCCCAACACCACTTGCTGAAGAGACTGTCTTTTTCCTATTGTATATTCTTGCCTCTTTTGTCAAAGATTAATTGACTGTAGGTGTGTGGGTTTATTTCTGGGCTCTCTATTCTGTTCCATTGATCCATATATCTGTTTTTGTGCCAGTACCATGCTGTTTTGATTACCATAGCTTTGTAGTATTGTCTGAAGTCTGGGAAGGTTATGACTCCTGCTTTGTTATTTTTCTTAAGGATTGCTTTGGTAATTCTGGGTTTTTATGGTTCCATTTGAATTTTAGGATTATTTGTTCTAGTTCTGTGAAAAATATCATGGGTAATTTGATAGGGATTGCATTAAATCTATAGATTGCTTTGGGCAGTATGGCCATTTTAACAATATTAATTCTTCCAATCCAAGAGCATGAGATATCTTTCCATTTCTTTGAATCATCTTCAGTTTCCTTTATTAACGTTTTATAGTTCTCAGTGTATAAGTCTTTCATCTCCTTGGTAAGATTTATTCCTAAGTATATTATTTTGGGGTTTCTGATTTCAAATGTTTTTTTTTTTTTTTTTTTTTTTTTACATTCCCTTTCTGATATTTCATTGTTGGTGTAAAGAAATGTAACTGATTTCTGTATTTTAATCTTGTAACCTGCTACTTTGGTGAATTCATTTATCAGTTCTAGTAGTTTTTGTGTGGAGTCTTTAGGGTTTTCTATATATAGTATCATATTATCTGCATATAATGGCAATTTTACCTCTTCCCTTCTAATTTGGATACCTTTTATTTCTTTTTTTTTGTCTGATTGCTGTCGATCAGACAGGAAAGCCAGTGGTATAATTCAGTCTAAGTTCAAAGACCTGAGAGTGGGAGATTGATAGTATAAAGTTCTGGTTGGGACTTTCAATACTATGTTGGATAGAAGAGGTGAGAGTGGGCAAAATGCATGTTTTAAAATTGCCAAATATGTGGAGTTCTTTTTGCTTTATTTGATTTATATCGTTGATTTATAACTTAATTGAATTGTGGTTAAAGAGCTTGGTATATATGATATTAATTCTTTGCTGTATGTTGAGATGTGCTTTGCTCCCTAAAATGTGGTCAGTTTCTGCAAATGTATAATGTGCACCTAAGCATAATGTAACTTGTTTTGTTAGGTAGAAAAATCTATATATATCAATTTATATAAGTGATTTCAATCCTTTTAATGCCATGACACATACAGAGAATTATAATATTTGTACAGCACAGTAGCGTACCATGGAATTGATTTAAAAATTTTTATAGCGTTTAGCAAAATGTTTATTAAACATCCTTTCTTCTATATAATTATAAAAAATATGAAATATTAGATAAGACATTAACTATTACATTTTTATAAGCCTAGTTAAAACATTTTCAAAATTTTATGAGAAACTTGTTTTCTTTCATAAACATAACCTTCTTATATCAAGTTTTATATTAGAAATGACTATATACCATTCCTGATCAAGACTTATTAATAATGATCCCTTCTAATCTCTCCAAACTGGTGGTTTAAAAAAAAAACAGTGAAAAACTTTGCCCAAATAAATGACAAAAAATATTTAAGACATTTAAAAAACAATTCAGTTGAAATTACTTTGAAAGCATCTGAAGCTCTTTATTACATGAACCAATGTAATGTTGAAATTTCTTATTCTAGCTCATGCTGGTGGGTTCTAACTTGACTTTGCTTTTCATCATTTATACCTATTTTGTCTATTTTGTGGGCTTCATATCCACCATTAGATTAAAAGAAACAGCCTTATAGAGACTGCTTAGCTAGCCTTGTATGAGGTCAAACCTATAACAAATCTATTATCTATGTATATATGTATGTATCTATCTATCTGTCAATAAATTTATCCAGCTATCTATCTATCTATCCAGCTAGCTAGGTAGCTGATCTCCTAGTGGTTCTGCTTCAAGTATTGAACCCTGACTTAGACAAAAGACAAATCCAAACAAACGTTCACATAGTGAGTGGTTTAAAATTCATTATGTAAATGAGTTGGTAGAGCAGTTACTTACCTTTAGCTTGGCGTTCACTCAACGCGCCTTAGTCACAAACAGACAAAGGCATTGGTGGTGGATTAAAGATTGCTATGAATTCTTTGACACTCTTCCCATTTAGATGTGGGGTCTATTTCTCCTTTTATTGAATATGGGCTGGCCTGTGACTTCTTCAACCAGCTGAGTAGGGAAGAGTTATGCTATACCATTTCCAGGCCTACCCTCTAAAAGGACTTGGCAGGTTCTGCTTTGGCCTCCTGGCATCAGCGCTATCATGTAACAGGCTAGGGGATGGGTGAAAAAGGGAGATGCTGGTCAAAGTGTACAAGCCTTCAGTTATAAGATGAATAAGTTCTGAGGATCTAATTTACATAGTGTTGACTATAGTTAATAATACTGTATTGTATACTTGAAATTTGCTAAGAGAGTAGATCTTAAGGATTCTGAGAGCAAAGGCAGCTGATTAGCACAATAATGACTAACTTAAGGTTTCAAAAGAATAGAATTAAATATGTAATAAAGGACAAAAGATGGGAAAGGAGTGATCAAGCAAATGAAAAGTTAGTAAGAATTTAGAAAATTTAAGCAACACAATTAAGAAGCTTGACTTAATTCGAAGCTGCCAACAAATGTGCCAGGTATGCTGGAATGCCAAGCATCAGTTACAGATATTGATCCCCTTGGCCCTCAGGACAGCCTGGCAGGGCCTGACTGGAGGCCCAGGCTGCTAGAAGCCACAGCCAAGATTCCTTGGAGGGAGGCTTGAGCAGGACAAGGTTTGACAGGGAGCCCCAGGATCTCTGGAGGAGCTGAGAACAATAAGCAACATGGAACAGTGACTGCTCTGCCATATGCACTTTGCATGGCCACCACACTCTCCTACCTAGAGGTGTACTTAAGCAGGTACAGCAGGGCAAGTTCCTGCCCACTGGATATAAGGGGCCAGTGGAGCTTCAGGAGAGTTGGTGTTCCAGGGACCCAAGGAGCAAAGGATTGCTGGATCATATGGTAACTCTATTTTTAGTTTTTTTAAGGAACCGCCATATTGTTTTCCATAGTGGCTGCACCAATTTACATTCCCACCAACAGCGTAGGAGGTTTCCCTTTTCTCCTTTGTGATAGTTAATGTTATGTGTCCAACTTGACTGGGCTACAGGATGCCCAGATAGCTGGTAAAACATTATTTCTGGGTGTGTCTGTGGGGTTGTCTCTGGAAGAGATTATCATTTCAATCAGTTAGACTGAGTAAAAAAGATCATCCTCACAATGTGGATGGGTATCATCCAATCCATTGAGGGCCTGACTAGAATAAAAAGGTGAAAGAAACATAAATTCTCTCTTTATGCTTGAGCTGAGACATCGATCTTCTTTTACCCTCAGACATCAGTGGTCCTGGTTCTTGGGCCTTCAGACTCTGACCAGGACTTTATACTATCAATCTCCCACTCTCAGTTCTTTGAACTTAGACTGAGTTATACCACTGGCTTTCCTGGTTCTCCAGCTTGCAGATGGCAGATCATGAGACTTCTATAATAAATTTCTTCTTCTATCTCTCTCTCTGTATATATCCCATTGGTTCTGTTTCTCTGGAGAACTCTGACTAGTACGTGTTTGGTTTTTTTTGGGCGGGCCGTGCCCTGTGGGATCTTCTTAGTTCCCTGACCAGGGATTGAACCCAGGCCCCGGCAGTGAAAGCTCTGAGTCCTCACCACTGGACCACCAGGGAATTCTCAATACATGTTTGTTTCGATTTACCCACATTTATTAATTACTCTGAGCACCCTTGCTCTTTGCATTCCACTTTACTTTTTGGTTAAAATTTTCTTTTTTGTGAGTATATCTTTAGTATTTCTTTCAATAAGTGTCCATGTTTTGGAAAGCTACAGATTTAGTATTTTAAAATGTGCCTTTTTGTCTTTTATTTAAGATCTTTATGCAGGAAGAAATGAAAAGACTGGCAACCAGAGGCCAGAACTACATATCACAACTCATTTCTTTGTACATACATTTTGTAAGTTCTCTTTCAAATGTGAATGCAAGGTTCCTCTCCACCCCCATGCAAATGTGTACCCCTTCCAAGAATTACTTTAGGATCCACAAGGAAGGGAGGGCTAGTACTCAAAAATAAACAAATTTCAAAAGAGGGTCAACTATACATTTTCAAAACAAGAAGTCTGAAAGATTTCAAATATGTATACATAAAAAGATACAAATATGCCTTTTAAAAGAAGGGGGTTCTTTGTTCTGAAAAAATAGAGAAATATGGCATTGAAGGTCTATAAAGGGATCATGATTGTTGTTCAAGGAGTAGAACATTAGAATATTTTTGTCAGTTCAATTTTTAACTTTTAGAAATCATAGCATAAAGTTTTGTCAGTTATGGAGGTGCTAATTTCATCATCTGTGAGCAGTAAACTTTCTTGGTCTTTAAAATATATTTATTTATTTATTTATTATTATTTTTATTTTAAAATGAGGACACCCCTGAACAAACTGAGGCATCTCATCACTTTTTTTTTTTTTAATTTTTTTTTTTTGGCTGCATTGGGTCTTTGTTACTGTGCGCGGGCTTTTTTTTTAGTTGCGGTGAGCGGGGGCTACTCTTTGTCACGGTGCTCAGGCTTCTCATTGCAGTGGCTTCTCTTTGCTGCGGGGCACAGGCTCTAGTCGTGTGGGCTTCAGTAGTTGTGGCTCTTAGGCTCTAGAGCGCAGGCTCAGTAGTTGCGGTGCATGGGCTTAGTTGCTCTGCGGCATGTGGGATCTTCCTGGACCAGGGCTTGAACCCATGTCCCCTGCATTGGCTGGAATATTCTCAACCACTGAGCCACCAGGGAAGCCCTCCAAAAATACATGTTTATTTTACCTTCACTTTTCTTTTTTTTTTTTGCGGCACGCGGGCCTCTCACTGTTGTGGCCTCTCCTTTTTGTGGAGCACAGGCTCCGGACGCGCAGGCTCAGCGGCCATGGCTCACGGGCCCAGCCGCTCCGCGGCATGTGGGATCTTCCCGGACCGGGGCACGAACCCGTATCCCCTGCATCCGCAGGCGGACTCTCAACCACTGCACCACCAGGGAAGCCCTACCTTCACTTTTTAATGAGAGCTTAGCTGGGCATTGAATTCTACGTTCATGATTATTTTTGCATGGCACTTTGAGATCTCTTCTTTGTCTTTGAATTGCTGTGTTATGGCAAGCTCTGGGTTTAGTTTAATTTATTCTTCTCAGAACTTTTTATTATTATTGAACTTCAGGATTCAAGTCTTTTAGTCATTATGTAAAAATTCAGCCATTATCTTAAAAAATTTTTTTAAGTGTCCTATTTTCTCTATTTTCCACTTTTGCAATTAAATATATGTTATACTTCCTCATTCCATCTTCCATGTCTCTTAATCTTTCATATTTTCCAGACTTTTATGTCCTTGTGACTTCTGGATAATTTCCTCAAATCTGTTTTCCTGTTTATGACTTTTCTTGCTGTATCAAATTGCTCTGTAACCCATCCATTTACATTTTTAATTTCCTAGATATCTGCCTACACTAATGCATGGATTTTTACTTAGCTCCTTCACATAGGGTGCAGTCCTTTAAGGGTTGTAACTTTTATGCTGTGTCCTCAGTTCCATCTCTGTACATATGGGCCAATGCCCACCTTATGTCCCCACATGAGCATGAAATTCCAAGCACTTAGGTGAATAGATCAATAATAAACTCTCCATCACTACAATGCAGCTATATCATGAGCAGACACTTTGAAACTTTGTTCTGTTTTCAATTACCTCTCTGTTTCTGGTGCCTGAGGATTTCTCTTTCTTTCTTGAGAGCTTGGCTATGAATGTAAAACATATTTTATCCAGCATTTCTAGGTTTTTATAGTGATTTATCTTAGTCTGCATTTTGCTAGAACCGAAAGTTTTGAGCAATACTTTAATAATGAGAAAAAAAAAAAAAACTCCCATTATTTGTTTTAAAAAGAGAATGACAATCTGTGTTGATCGGGGACCAGGACAAATTACTCACAGAGCACAAGCCAGAAAAGTTGGCTATGTCCATGTTTTGAAGTATGATGACCAATAGATCCAAAGCTATCCTTCATCTGCATCTTAGTGGCCACATAATTTCCATCAGAGAGCGTGAGCAATTACATGATGGGTTTACTAAGTAAGTCCTCGTGAAGTAACTCATAATAGTGAGTATCAGAATTTTGAGTTCTAGCCATTGGCTCTACCACTGACTGAGAAGTTCAGGGTAGTCAGGACCTAAGTATTCAGTAAATTATCATCTTAATTAATTAGATTTTATTAATACAACAAGAAAAGAATTGTGAAGCACCTACTAAGTCAAATCCTGGAGATATGGAAGAGAAGCAGATAAAAGTTGCTGCTCTCAGGGAACTTACAGTTCAGTAGTAGGAGACGGGCTTGGAATCAGTTATTATATGCTTTCATGGACGATTGTCAAGGTACAAAGGACAGGGTGGTGAGCTGAATCTTGATGGTAGGGGTGATAATCAAAGAAGAAAGGAGAGTAAGAAAGGAGAGAGTTGGAGGCGTACGATCTTGCGATCGAGATTTGTAGAAGCATATTTGAGGAGTGCACACTCCTCAATGGGTGTCCTCAGTGCCTTTGGTGGAATGGGTACAAATGTACAGACTTCCTATATCCTTTCCTGGGTATCAGGAGACTCAGAGAGATATCTGCAGAATGTTTGAGACTGCTGAAGAGCTGCCCTACAGGACCCATGGGGTCTTGCCCTTCTAACCATTCAATAAATAGCACTCAGTGGAGATTCTGGCTGAGGATACTTGTTTTCAAAACAACAGCTCTGAGCCAACCGACTTAAGTAGTTTCATATGTTTCTATGGAGAGTTTATGGATTGTGGCCTTTGGAATTCTTTTGTTTATCACTGGGAATCCAAGTCCTGAAGCGCTAACCAACCATGAGGTTTGCTGGTTATACAAGCTGTTGGATCTCTTAAGGACTTTGCCATAAAGACCACTTTTCGTGGAATAAGAATTAGTGGTTTAAAAAGAGTGCACTTAACGGTATCATGTAAGTATCAGTTTCTGTGTGCCATTACTGGCCAGGCTTTTTTTTGTTTGTTTTTAAACTGGTCCGTGCTGGCTTGTGTGTGCATTTAAGACCCTTAAAGGGAAATCTGAGCAGAGCCTTCAAAGACATAATCAGAGAGGTCTTTTCTTGAAAATGAATGACTATCTTCAGCAGATCTAAAACTGGGACCGAAAGATGAGGCCTTCTCTACCTGAGGTCCCAAGACACAGCCCCTGAAGACACTGAGGACCCATCCTTTCTCTGGGCAACTTTTCCTCTTTTGCCTGCCCCACCCCCATCAATACCCAGCTTGCAATGATATTCTTCTACCCTTTACCCATCTAATACCAAACACATGGGGGAATCTATCCTGTTTCCAGGAAAGAGGTTTCCATGGATTGCCCCATCAGCCTTAATAATAGCTGGTATTTGAGCACTTTGTGCAAAGCACTGTACTCTTTTTATACTTTATCCCCTTTAATCCTCACAATAGCCCAATGAGATGGGTACTATAATTATTCCTCATTTTACAGATAAGGAAATCGAAGCTCAGGGAGTCGGAGCAATTTGCTTAAAGTTACTTAATAGCTGCATTATCCTCCTACTTATAATTCCACTATGAGTGACAGAGATGGGACATGAATTCAGGATGCCTGACTCAAAGCTCTTACCCGCTATGCTCTATATCCTCCCACCCTCTTAGGAAAGTACTTTTAGCTTGATCCCTAAGCCTCCCTTCCAGCTTGGAAATGCTATGGTTCTTCTCAAATGTCAGCTGTGTTGGCTGTCCGTGCTGGTTTTTTTCATACAAAGCAATGCAAGAAAGAGGCTGGTCATCTCCCTTCACAAAACAGTCCCTCCCTCACACGTTTGAACACCATCCGTGGCTTATTATAGAAGCTTCTTCACAGAGTGAACTGGCGTGGCTGGTGCTGAAGGGTAACCCCCTAGAAAGGCAGATCCAAGACCTTGCAGCTCTGCCTGGTACATATTTCTTAGGGATGACAAGTGAGTCAGCAGAGTGGACAGATAATACCATGTTTGGTTTTAACATGATGAGTCAGCCCTGAAATCTGGCCAGCTTTAGTGTAGCCCCCTGAAATTTTAACAGAATATTAATTACCCTGTCGCTTCCCGTTCCACACAGCTGGGTGGGATTGCTACCAGCCTCACTGTTGAGAAATTACACATTTCAGCCCATCCCAGAAAGGTTTCCTATGGTGGGTGAAATGACATCATGCACAAAGGTCAAACTCCAGATGTGGGAATCTGACTTTTTCTCCTCTTGGGGAAAACATTGCCTCGTTACAGTCTCAGGAGATATTCAGTACAGGTTTAAGGCCAAAGTCTACTGAAAGATCCAAGTTCCTCTAACCCCGAAGATGCCTGTTGCATGTAAATTTATCTAAGTCTTTGAGACCACCTATTTAGATTCCTGAACCAAAGGATCAAAGGGAGGGTGTTTAGGCATTTCTGAATGAGGGCTCCTGGACCTAAAAGTTACTGCTTGCTTCTGGAAGTTGGAAGGCAGTTCAGGAGGAAGAATGGGTTATTTCTGGACTAATAACTTGACAGGATAGAAATGCCAGGAGGTGTTGGTAAGAGTACACAGCAGTACAGTGGGAAGTTTACCATTCATTTGTTCATTAATCTATTTATTTATTCCACAAAAATTCCTATCAGGTTTGTAAAATTAGCTCATATTATATTGAAAGACAAAAGAACATGTAACTTGTTAATTTTTCTTTATTAATTGAAATAATGTTCCTCCAAGGTTCCATCACTGGGTTCCAAGGTGGGAATTAAATTTTAGTCCAATTTGGTAAACTTAGTCCAATATAACGATCTAGGTAAACCCTCAGTTTCGTTTCCTCTTCCGTATTTCTTCTCCCTAACTCTGCTCCTATGCAAGTTGATCTCTGGGTATACAGCTGGCAATGTATGGAATCCCTGGCTCATAGGTTTTGTGGCTCTGTCATCAGGATAAGGGGCCTTTTGGATCCTCACTTGTCACTCACGGTGGCAGAGAGGTCGATGTGATCTGTTCCCTGGACTGGGAACCATTGAAGAAGGTGATATTCTTTGACGTGCTGGCATTCGTCATTGGAGCCTTGGTGGTGAAGCGGAGCCTTGGTGGTGAAGCTCAGCCCTGTGGTGGTGAGGAGGGCCTGGTTTTGTTCTGACCCTGAGCCCCTGCTGCTTCGCCAGCGCTCACCAATGGGGGAGTAGAGAAAGGAATTAGCTTTCTGATGAGAAGTTGCGTCAGTGAACTTTTGCTTCAGTGATGCATCATAACACAATACCTTTGAGCCCCAGGGACATACAGCAATAAACATTCACTTAACTCAGGGGGTAGCAATCTTTTTCCTTAAGGGGCCAGAAAGTAAATACTTCAGGCTTCTCAGGCTTTGTCACAAACACTCAGCTCTGCCTTTGTAGTGCAAAGGCAGCCATAGGCAATATATAAACAAATGAATGTGTCTGTGTTCCAATAAAACTTTAATGGAACTGAAATTTGAATTTCATATCATTTTTCTTATAAAATATTATTTCATGTGTTATGAAATGTTATTTTTATTTTTTTATTTTTATTTTTTCTCAACCATGAAATTGAATGGCCTGTGATTACTTTTTTCCACGTAAAAACAGAGGTGGTGTGGACCATAGCAGGCTGACCCCTGGCTTAGCTCATGACTCTGCACTAGGCTTGGTTTCTCTGGGCTGCACTTGTTTATGAATCTGTAATCAGCTGTGAGTTGGCTTAGCAGCTCTGCTGATGTAGGTTGGGCTCATTTACTTGTCTGAGGATTGGTGAGCTGCTCTAGGATAGCCTTGGCTGTGTAGCAACCATGGCAACTTGGTTCTGCTACATCAGGAGTCCCCCAATGCCCCTGTCTGTGAGGACCCGGGCCGCACAGCAGGAGGTGAGCGGCTGGTGAGCGAGCAGGTGAAGCTGCATCTGCCGCTCCCCGTCGCTCCCCATCCCTCGCGTTGCCACCTGCGCCATCCCATCTGCGCCCCCTTCCTCCTCCGTGGAAAAATTGTCTTCCGTGAAACCGGCCCCTGGTGCAACAAAGGTTGGGAACCACTGTGCTACATAACTAGACAGCAGGTTCGCCTGAACGTGTTCTCACAGGAATGGTAGAGGCACATGAGTACAAGTGGAAATGTGCAAGCACTTTTACAGCCTCTGCTTGAATTGTTTGCTAACACCCCTCTGGCCAAAGCAAGTCCCCTCTCTGAACCCAGAGTCAGGGGTGGGGCAGAATACTCAGCCCAGAGCATGAGGGCGCTGCCACATACACGGCACAAGTGAGGAACTGGGGCCATGAATACAGTCAACTGACCAAAGGACCTAAACTGGGAGGAATTTTAAAAATATTCTACCTGTGACCTCTTCCTTTAGGTGTGATGATAGACCAGGATATGAATGTGAAAGATATAAATGGGAGACATAGGCATGCAAAACATATAAGTGTGATAAGAGAGGGTAGAATGTGTACAAAGGTATAGAAGCATGAAAGAACTATCTATCTATCTATCTATCCATGTATCTGAGATTCCTTCCTTCCTTCCTTCCTTCCCTCCTTCCTTCCCTCCTTCCTTCTTTTCTTCCTTCCTTTTTAAAAAAATATTTGAACTGGGTAAAAGGAGAAAGTGGTGCCCCATATACTACAAACTCTGACTAGAGTCCTTGGCATCATGGGAAATTCCTTGACTTGTTTTGTGAAGGTTGGCTGCACCCCAAGATTCCACTGTTTCAAAGTAGAGATGTGTATGGCTTAGGTTTTGCGTAAGGACTCTGGGGGATTTGGTTATAAAATACAATGTGCAGTCTTCCTAGGTTCCCAGTAGCAAAATAGAAAACTAGGTCTATTTGTCAAAGAACTTTAAGCTTTAGTTTTCTTCTTGTAATTACAGATGTACCTTTGAAGCTTATTGCAGTAAATATGAGACCTTACAATTTAAAATGAAAGTCAAATATATTTGGGATGAAGCATCCTAGGTTTCAGAATGGAATATTTTAAAAGTGTAAAAACCCAAAAGGTTCTGTGTTTACGTTACCTAAATGTTAATGGTTTGCCCTTTTCCTTATCTCCTAAGTCCTGCTGTCCCAGAGCCCTCGATTCTTTGGTTAGAATGAATGATGTCATTAAAAAGGAATGTTTGGAGGCTCTTTCCTACCTCCACCCCCAGGCTTTCACATGGCATTACCAGGAAAACAGGCTTGAAACCAAGTTAGAGAAGAGTGATTATTTGTGTTTCGCTTTTACATTTTGCTGCTTTTCCCTCTTGATTATCTAGTTAAAAGGAACTTTCATCATCCTTGAAGTTTCATGTTGACCAGACATTTTGTCCCTATAATTTCCCCTCATTTTTCCACATGACATTAACAAAGGCAACACAAATCGGTCTGAAATAAATCTTGCTATGAGTTAGCAGGATGCCGGAGAGCTCTCTGTTAACCCCAGAGCTAGTTATCTCTGCAGAAGATGCTGCGGGAAGCTGCTCTGCTGAGGTCGTCTCATCCAGGCCCGGAACTTTATACACCATGAATGTGCTGATGACCCCTGAGTCACTATCTCTAGCCCTATCTTGGCTCATACCTTTAGATTTTTATATCCAACTATTGCTTAACATCATGAGACCCTTGGATGTCTAACAGTCAACTTCAAATGCAACATAGCTAAAGATACTTTTGATTCCACATCCACCCCATTCGGTTGCTCCTTTCTCAACCTCCCCATATCAGTAAGTAGTACCACTACCTACTCAGTTGCTTAGTCAGAATGCTGGGAGTCACCCATTCTTCACTTGATTTCATACCTCACCTGTCACCCATCATCAGGTCCCGCAGCTGCACACAGTATCCAAAGCTGACCACTTCTCAACACCTCCACTGCTACAGCCCAACCAAGTGACTGCAGCGAGCAGCCATTAGCCTCCTGGCTAGTCTCTCTGCTTCCTCCCCATCGCCATTCTGTAAACAGCAGCTGGAGAGATCTTTTTAATGGGTAAAGATCAATCTACTCTCGCACTTAAATTTATTTTATGGTTTCTTTTCACTTTGAAATAGAATGTAAGCTCCTCACCAAGGGTTACAAGGACCCACACCTCAACCTTCCTCTACCCATTCCCGCTCTCAGCCTCTGTCTCTATCTACACATTCTGTCCCTCAACATTCCCAAGGCACCCATGTCTATGGGCCTTTGCTCTTCCCGGCTGGAATGTTCTCCCAGAAGTTCCCCTGGCTGCTTTCTTCTCAACATTCAAGTCTCAGATCAAATATGTGGTCCTCAGAGAGACCTTCTTGGACTATCCTAGCAGAAGCAATAGCACTGCTCTTTCCCCATCACTTTGTCCTGCTTTAATGATTATTTTATTTTCTTCTTTGCTCTTAAAACTCTCCAAAATACCTGTGTGTTTATTGTCTGTCTTCCCTAATAGAATGTAAACTTCGTGAGAACACGGATTTTGTCTTTTCATTTTGGTATGCCTGGCACCTAGACGGTGCTTTGTACAATGTGGGTATGCAATAAACATTTGCCAGATTAATGAAAAAAACACTAATGATGGAGGATTTACCTTGACAATCTAGTTTTTTTAAAGCCTGCAATGGGTGTTGAGTTCTACAGACGCCTTTCTCTTATTTTTAGCTCTTAAGTACCAGGTCCACTGGGACTTCCCTGGTGGTACAGTGGTTAAGACTCCACGCTCCCAGTACAGGTGGCCTGGGTTTGATCCCTGCTTGGGGAACTAGATCCCACATGTGTGCCACAACTAAGAGTTCACATGCCTCAACTAAGGAGCCAATGAACCGCAACTAAGGAGCCTGCCTGCTGCAGCTAAGGAGCACACATTCCACAACTAAGAGCCCGCCTGTCACAACTAAGACCTGGCACAACCAAATAAATAAAATAAATTTTAAAATAAAATAAATTTTAAAAAAGAACCAGGTCCACATTGCTGGGCCCTGGTTCCTTCTAACTCATGCTCTCATCTTCTCTTCATCAGCATTACACCCACCAAACATTTATCTGGCTCCTATTTATATGTGGGGCACTCTTCTAGGCCCTGGGGAGGCAGACCCGAATAAAGCACACACAATCACCCGCTATCATGGAGCTTATGTCCCATGTATCTGGCCCATGTGTACCTTTGTCCACTCCCCTATACGACACAAATGTGAGGGAATCAGGTCTGTACCAGGGTGGCCTCAATGGGTATTATCCAGTCATTGCACATGTTTCCCCTATTTGTCAGAAATGTAAGGGATTCCTAACTGGGATTGCTTGGTTGACCCGTAAAGGAGAAGGTGAGATAGAGCCTGGGCCAGGGTAGTACCAGGGTGGCCTTAAGAATGGGGTAGAGGCAGCAGAACAACAGGTCTGCTTGGCACAGACGCATGGCCTCACCTGCTGGCAGCTGCAGCAGCCCCGTTTAAGAAGTCCAGGTGAACTTGGTTAGAGCTCGGGAGCGCAGAACAACCCAAGCGTGCCAGCAACTATTTCCCACATGGAGGAGGAGGGCCTCAGCGGGCCAAAGCTGTCCTTGCTTTGTCTTTGCTATCTGTGGACAAAGCTGTATTTTAGACCTGCAATTACAGGGAGTTCACTAGGAACACTGTTAGAGACCATTTTTTTTTTTTTTTAATTAATTAATTTATTTTATATTTATTTTTCGCTGTGTTGGGTCTTCGTTTCTGTGCGAGGGCTTTCTCCAGTTGCGGCGAGCGGGGGCCACTCTTCATCGCCGTGCGCGGGCCTCTCACTGTCGCGGCCTCTCCCGTTGTGGAGCGCAGGCTCCAGATGCGCAGGCTCAGTAGTTGTGGCTCACGGGCCCAGCCACTCCGCGGCACGTGGGATCTTCCCGGACCGGGGCACGAACCTGTGTCCCCTGCATTGGCAGGCGGATTCTTAACCACCGTGCCACTAGGGAAGTCCTAGAGACCATTTTTTGATTAGAAAACTCCTGTGCAGTCCAAGTAAACTAAATTATGAGGATAAAGCTTTTGTCTCAAGGAACCACTAAATGCCGGGCTAGCATCTAATAAAAAAAAAAAAAAAAATCACCATATTTAGAATCATTTCATTGTCCTAAAGAGTCAAGCTCTTTTCTTTACAAAAAACTACCAACACAAAGAGTCCTGCACTTGACAATACCCTTTGAGGCTGCCATTCTAGGGACCATGAATGACAGGGTGGTGGAGTCCTCAGAGGTCACAAAGACAGGACATTCCAAAGCCTAGACTTGCCAGCATTCCCTTTTCTTGTGCACAGGCCAACTGTTATCACCTCCTCCACCTCCCTCCCTCCCTCTCCTTGTAACTTCACTGCCTGGCAACTTAAACTTGATCTTAAGGGCCAAGTGAAGTGATGTTCTGGAATTTAGGGCGGATTAGATGTGTATTCCCAGATGGGCTGCTTTTTGTAAGTGACCAAGCCTCTTGATATTCTAAGTATTTGCCATCTCTCTTGAGACTGAGCAGATAAATGATGAAAGGTGGGGTGATTTTTTCCCCCCTCTCCTCAACCATTGAACTTCCTGCTGCGACAGAGTTCTTCCTCCATATTTGTTATATCGCAGTCACTTCCGCATAGAAGGCGTTTGTTTCCCAAGGCCCGGGGACAACAGTCTTTCATTTTACCTGCTAAGGCTGACATACACTTCCACTTAAGTGTAGAGTTGTCCTAAGTATTAATACCACTGTGCCCTTCTGAACCCGAGGTATGAGATATTGGCGCCTGCAAGTAAGCTTTCACCTTGTAATTTGGTAGGTTACCTCTGAATAGTCCATTATAAATACAACAAAAGGAGCAATATATGTGGTGATACTAGTTTTAGAAGGACAGGTTCGTGGCTTACAGCTGGAGTTGCTAAATTTTCCTTAAGTTTGTTGTGCTTCTAAATAACTGCTGAGATGTCTCACATAGAGTCTAAATTCAGTTTATTGAGTGCCTAAGTCTGGCTACAGGGCATTATTTAAAAATCATGGCCATGTATAATTTTGCTTATTTCATTACATCCACGTAAGAGTCTCCTTTCCTCTCTGTAGATGTCCTTTAAGGTCTTTTTCAGTTCTAAACATTCTGATTCCAAATAGTTTGCATTGGGGGTTTGTTTGGATCGTTTTTTAGTCTGTGGAAATCCTGAGGCAGAAGAATGGCTGTTTCTTTGTTCATCCTTTATTTTATATGTAAATTTATTTATTTTTGGCTGGGTTGGGTCTTCGGTGCTGCGCGCGGGCTTTCTCTGGTTGCAGCGAGTGCGGGCCACTCTTCCTTGCGGTGCGCGTGCTTCTCATCGCAGTGGCTCCTCTTGCTGTGGAGCACGGGCTCCAGGCTCGCCAGTCTTCAGTGGTTGTGGCGCACGGGCTTAGTTGCTCCGCGGCATGTGTATCTTCCCGGACCAGCATCGAACCCGTGTCCCCTGCCTTGGCAGGCAGATTCTTAACCACTGCGCCACCGGGGAAGTCCCTCTTTGTTCACCTTTAAGGTGGTTTGCTAATGGGTGTTTTTCCACCTCCTTAGGAGTGATCATTGAGTTATCTGTGTGTTATTTAAGGCCACTCACCTTAAGGGTAGTCCTTTTTGTAGGTGATTATTCAAAATCTGTGAGCTGCCACCAACATACGATAAACTCTCACACTTGACTTCAGAGTAGGGGTCTGCTCAATTGCTTCTTGTCAAAGTTTCTAAGAGCTGAGTTTTTTCCCAGCTATTTCTTGAGCGTATACATCCAAGTTTGTATTTAATCAGAGGAACTTCATGGGAAAACAGCAGTATGTGAAATATTCATTCACAGCAGTGATAGTGTGAGTGAGGAATAGCAGCAGCTGCCCTAAGTCCATGGCTGTGAGAACACAATTAAAAATTTAACACATTTTGTGAAACACTTTTCTCTAGCACTCAGCTTTCAAAGTAATGGGGAAATGTATATGGTGCTTAAGTATAAACTCCTACTTGAAGTCCTTTTGTAAGTCTAATGATGAGAAAATATCTTTTTTCTTTGACAAATTCAAACACCTTGACCTAATGGATTTTGATCGTTGCTGAAATTCCCAGGCTTAGTCTCAATGTAAATCTTCAGAACATTGAATGCAAAGATTCTCAGAGTTTTGTGTGTGCATAGGAATCAGCTGGCGGACTTGTTAAAAATGTGGATTTGGCTCAATTGCTGATGACTTAGGTAGTATCATGGTTTTGACTATTATGAACAGCTGTGAACATTTTAGGTTGTGTCATTGTGGTGAACATATGTATGTATTTCTGTGGGGCATATAGCTAGGCGTGGAATTTCTGCATCATCAGTTAGCCACGTATTCAGTGTTAGTAGAATAGTGCCAAAAAGTGTCCCAAAGTGGTTGTACCAATTTATAGTCAGTCCCTCGCTCAGTATGTAAGAGTTTCTGTTGTTCCACATCCTCAGCAACACTTACTATTTTCTGTTTTAATTTTAGCCATTCTGGTGGTTATGTAGCAGTATTTCATTATCATTTAAATTTAAATTGAATGCATAAGTAAATTTTGGTCTAATCACACAGTGGAATACCATTCAACCAAAGAGAATGAACAAACTGCAACCACACGCGACAATATGGATGAATCTCACAAATACAATCAATAAAAGAAGCCAGGCAAAAGAATGCATACTGGGCTTCCCTGGTGGCGCAGTGGTTGAGAGTCCGCCTGCCGATGCAGGGCACGCGGGTTCATGCCCCGGTCCGGGAGGATCCCACATGCCGCGGAGCGGGTGGGCCCGTGGGCCGTGGCCGCTGGGCCTGCGCGTCCGGAGCCTGTGCTTCGCAGCGGGAGAGGCCACAACAGTGAGAGGCCCGCATATCACAAAAAAAAAAAAAAAAAAAGAATGCATACTGTATGATTCCATTTATAGTCTTCAAAAAAAAGAAAATCAAGACCTCAGATGAAAGAAACTTATCTATGGCCTTAGAAGTTAAGATAATGGTTAACCTTGGGGTGGGGAGATAGGTTGTGAATGAAGGAGTAGAAGGGAGCCTCTGGGATATCAATGATATTCTGGTTCTTGATGTGAGTGCTGGTCTTTCAGACAGGTTTAGTTGTGAAACTTCAGCAAGGTGTCCATTTATGGTGTGTGTACTCCTCTGTATGTATACTATACTTTTGATTAAAACTTTTTTTTTAAGTCCAGATTTTCAGGCCCTTACCATGAAAAGTTTGGTCCTTTGATGGGACCAAACTTTGCATGTTTAACAAGCACGTGGGTGATTGGGATGCAGGTGGCCCCAAAGTGCACTTTGAGAAACATTGGTGAAGGGGTTCAGAACAAGTCTCTCCCAGAAGTGCCACTTTGTCATGTGGACTGTTTTGAGCTGAAGGCAATCCAGACCCAGCAGATTAAAAAAAAGCTTTTACCTTTCCCTTAACTGCCTAAAAGAATTTAGTTAGAGGGCCTGGTCCAGGAAGAGATCACCATAGATAACTACAAAGAATATGGGCTAAGTGTGGTAAGTTGGGGGAGAGCGTGGCTGAGCCTGGAGAGCCAATTCCTCCTTGTGTCTCATTGTCTTTACGTGGCACAGGGTGCAAACGTTTGGCCAAGCATTTGCTCTTCTCATCGTCCAGTGAATTGTTTTTTTTCCCCTTTGAAGTGCCAGATCCCTACCTGCCTCTCCTTAGCTCAGAATGGCATATAAGCCTCAATTGCCAAACTACTTGTCTCATATTCTTATGTGGCCCCTGTACATAAGTAATTAAATTTTTCTCCTGTTAATACGTCCTATGTTAATTTGATTATTAGACCAACCAAGAAGAGTAGAGGAAAAAAATTTATCCTCCTATATTGGTAATTACATTCAGGGTAGAGATTTTTAAAGCACTCCTCAGCCCTTCAAAATAATTTGATCAGCTGTTTTGTACATTGCAGTTATTTTAGGTAATTTCAGAGCCCCCCACCTTTCACCTTCTGAGGGTGAATCACTCCTGGAAAATGAAAACACCGAGTGAGCTCCACGTGGGAAAAAGCTGCAGCTTATACTCGATGTGGAAAGGACAATCAATTGAGAAATAAATCCATTAGGTGGGAAGGAAAAAAAAACCCATGAACTGCTGGCATCATAGAAACTCTCTCTGGGAGGAGGAGTAATCATTTCTGATGAAAGCCCATTTCATTTATTTAGCCAAGAGTGATAAAGTGTGTCGGTGTCTGAGGCATTTGGTGGAGGCTCTGTAAAAACTAGGTTAAGAACTGAATCAAAATCTCTTCCAATTACATGAAGGAGGAAGCTTAGAATGCAGATCACTCTAAGGCTGTTGCTTTTTGTGACTAAAAGTCCCCCACATGGTAAAGCCTGAATCAGTTTTCATTTCATCGCTAAGGGGGAAGAACAGAGCTACCAGACACAATTACAGGCAAGTTTTTAAGGTGAACAAAAGGAGTGGGAAAAAAAAAAAAAAAATCACTCAGTGCTTGTTTGGAGCTCGCCCTATCCACCAAGTCCTGAGAAAGAAAGTGTTCTCCAATGTCAAGGGGGAAGTTGTTCTTAACCAACGAAAAAATCGTCAGCCTTTAAAGGGGCCATTATCCTCCATGGAGGTACAGGGGTATAGACAATATTACCTGATTTACCTAAAGGCAGGCTGATATTAAGCTGATATTCACTGATGTGCCTGTACCAACTGTTAAAAAAAATTGAAATCGTTTCATACCTGTTGGAAAATAGCCACAGTCCAGGGTTCCCTGAGAGCCCCTCTCCACTGTCCACACTTCCTGGTTCCTCTAGACCTCTGGACAATACAGCAACTAGAGTTGATGTCAGACAGTCCTGGGGCTGCCAGCCCTCTTTAGCCATCAGCTACTTCAGAGGTCTTTGCTGTGTGGGTATAGCTGTGAAGGGGGAGAAGTAGCGTTGTTTGGGAGGGTAGGCAGAGGGTCCCTATCCATGGTCCTCTCCTCTTCTCTATCTTTTCACTGACCCCCCTCCCACAATGCTACTTCCCTTGTAATTTCTCATCCTTTGGCAACTTCTCATTAAAGTTACATTCTTAGGCAACGAAGGGTCGGTAATTAAATGTAGATGTTTTGTCATTAGATTAACCTTTGATTCAGTCAGTCCTAAATATCCAACGACTTACTGCTGCTATCTGATTCACTCACTCGCTCACTCAGTGTCTCACTCATTCAGCAAACATCTATGGAATGTCTGCTACATGCCAGGCATTGTGCTTACCACTAAGACTCCATCTGCAGCTTAAAATAAAGTTCACAGTCTGGTGGGGGTGACCAACCCATAAATGGATAATTTTGGTACAGTGATAGAGCTGTGCAACAGTATGAGGGGAACATAAACAGTAGGATGGAGCTACCAACAAAGGTAGCCTGAGTAGGTCAAGGATGACTTCCTGGAAGAGGGGGTTTAAGCCTGGTCTTTTTTTTTTTTTTTTTTTTTTTTTAATTTTTTTTTGTGTGTGTGGTACACGGGCCTCTCACTGCTGTGGCCTCTCCTGTTGCGGAGCACAGGCTCCGGACGCGCAGGCTCAGCGGCCATGGCTCACGGGCCCAGCAGCTCCGCGGCATGTGGGATCCTCCCGGACCGGGGCACGAACCCGTGTCCCCTGCATCGGCCGGCGGACTCCCAACCACGGCGCCACCAGGGAAGCCCTAAGCCTGGTCTTAATGGAAGAATAGAAGTTAGCTGGATGGAGATATGGAATGGAGGACATTTTGGGCAAAGAGGGACTGTATGAACAAGGTGAGGAGTAGATGGTATGTGCAGGCAACAGAGTGTAAAGTGTGAGACTGAGCTTGGTAGGAAATGAGACCTGAGAGGAATGTAGGGTCAGGAACGCTGCTAAGGAGCTGAGATTTTTGATTCTGTAAGTCATAGGCTTTTTGACTCACCAGGTGTAACCAAATAATGTCACTAATAATAAAGTGTTGGGTTTGTGATGGCTTTACTCCTTAAAAAACTTAAATTAGAGCCAATTCAAGGTTATCCCCATAACATTGTGACTCTCCCCCACTGGCATTCCATATGCTTTCTTGAGACAGAGAGAGAGGAAGGGATAGAGCTAGGGCTAGGAGCCAGGGCTTGAGAATAACTCCCTGCTCACCTCTTCCAAGCATCAAGTTAGCAGCATGGCATTAACAGATTGCCTCTGCCCTTTACCTTCTTACCAAGATTTGGGGGTTTCATCAAATGTGAGTACACCCAGAGGACAGTACACCTCCGTGTGTGCATATTACCCATCTCGTTGGTCCTGAGAGGACTGTGGCCACAAAGAATGCAAAGCCGGGGAAGGGTTTCCATGCTGTGGGCTCACGTGCATTTTACAGCGATTCCTCTGGCTTCGTAGAGCAGTGATTAGGCATCCCGTGGGCAAGGAGGTCTCAGCCACATACTCCCAATGTAGTTATTTTTCAAATAAATTACATATGTTGATTGCTGCACTAATATATTGTGCCTGTTTAAAAACATCCTCCAAAATGGAAATTGTAAAAGGATAAGATAAATATGAGATTAAAACATTTACAATAATTTTTATTTACTTATTAAAAAAACTCATGATTTTGTCTATTTTTTTTTTGCGTTACATGGGCCTCTCATTGCTGTGGCCTCTCCCGTTGCGGAGCACAGGCTCCAGACGCACAGGCTCAGCGGCCATGGCTCACGGGCCCAGCCGCTCCGCGGCATGTGAGAGCTTCCCGGAGCGGGGCACGAACCCGTGTCCCCTGCATCGGCAGGCGGGCCCTCAACCACTGCGCCACCAGGGAAGCCCTGTCTAATTATTTTTTTAAATCTTGGTTTATTCTTATGATGCTATGATTTGCAGGTCTTGCTCTAAGTTTAGTTCAGTTTTGGTTTTAATGGCTGATGTAGTGGATAAGGCCTCATAAAGTGATATCCCCCCCACCAATGGAAATGCACTTCCTGAGTCAAGAGATTCAGTGCAAGTTCTATCTAGCAATTATGTAATTGTTTTGTTGAAATTCAAGTCAGTAAGTTTCCTTTATCCCTGGTATCAATCAGTTGTTCTTGTAAGCTAATTGGCAGGGGTACATGTTTTTCATAGTGTTGACAAATGGTTCAATTTTTAAACCTCTGTTTAAAAATTTTAAAAACAGGTCAGTAAATTCTGTATCTATCCCAAGTCCTTAAAGTGCTCTAATATGAATGTTTGTATACGTGATGGCTTTATATCATTTTTGGCAGTAAAACCACAAAAATGATAGAAACATTTCCAAACTTCTATTTTCAAATATCTTTTCAGTAGGGGTTTCTTTTGAAAAGTAGTTACTTTCTCACTCATTGTCAAAATGTTATCTTTACTTTGAAGGGACTGAATATTGAGTTTTTTGTTTATTTGCTTTTGTTTTTGTTTCCAGAAACAACTAGGAGGTAGTTTACTAACACCATCAAGAAAAGGGCAGCAAATGTAGGCTATTTGTCTTTTTGTGAAAGAAAAGATATGCCTCTTATTTAAGTTTGGCAATTTGAAAATTGCCAAATTGGCTTGATTGGATGTTAGAATGGGTGAGAGAAAGGAGTCCAGAACGAATTCTGAGCTTTCTAACGAGGACAGCTGCCTGAATGTGGTGTCACCAAATGAGGTAGATGGAGGAGAGGATGGGGGCCAGTTTAGGAAGATAATGAGAGACCAAGTGGAGCTTTGGACTTGCTGAGTTCACATGCCTACAGGACTTCCTGCTCTTACTTCATGCCCAACATATTAAAAACCAAACTCATCCTTGGCTTTATGACCCAACCTTCCTTTTCCTCTGTTCTCCTGTCTGTGTCAGTGGCACCACCATCTCCTAGTCACTTAAAACTAAAAACTTTGGAGCCATATGTGACACATTCTTTCATTTTCACCTGTATCTAATGTATAACTAAGACCTTTCCTCTGTCATTTGTTCATGCTACATATATTTATTGAGCACCTGCTAAGCGCCAGGTACTGAGTTAAGCCCTGAGGACATGTGTGAAGAAAACAGACAAGGTCCTTGCTCTCATGGGGCTTCTATTCTGTCTGGGAAAGATAGATAATAAACAAGTATATAAACATAGAAATCAGAAAATTATTGCAAAGTGCTAAGAGGAGAATTAAAGCAAGTGATATAATACTGCCTGGGTGGCTGCTATAGAATTATCAGGAGGTGCCATTTAGCGTGAGGTCTGCAAAGTCCATGCACTAGTAGTAGGAGAATGAGCTTTCCAGGCAGAAGGACCCAAGCCCTGGATGACCTTGGTAAGTTCAAGGAACAGAAGGAGGCGAGTGTGGCTCTAGGGCTTGGTGGCAGAGGCAATGGGGTAACCCTGATAGTCATGACTTTTCTTTAACCTCTGCTGCTTGGTCCCTGGGCTCCATCAGCTCATACATGCCCCATTATATGATGCCCTTTAACTCCTCCCCACTTTCACTCTCTCCTCCAAACTATTTTGCGCATGCATGTCTACTTAGCCTGAAAATTTCACATCATTCTGCCATGGTAAAAGGCCTTCAGTAGTTGAGTAGTAGCAGGCTGACCTTTGGGGGCCAAAAAGACAGGCAGCTCTGCTCCTGGGATGTCTGCTCCCTGTGAGATTTCCAAGAGGCCTTGGGAGGAAACGTCTCTTGATAGCCTCTAATGTTTAACCACCTGTGTATTAGTTTTCTATTGCTGCTTTAACAAATTACCACAAACCTAGTGGTTTAAAACAACGCAGATTTATCCTTTTATAGTTCTGGGGGGTCAGACGTGCTATATGGGTCTTACTGGGGTTAAATCAATATGCTGGCAGAGCTGTGTTCCTTTCTGGAGGCTCTGGGGAGAACCCATTTCCTTCTCTTTTTTCAGCTTCTAGAGGTCCCCCAGATCTCTTAGCTTGTGGCCTCTTCCTGCATCTTCAAAACTATCAGGGTAGCTTCTTCTCTCTCTCTGACTCCGACCTTCACTTTCTTACTTCTACTTCCACTTCTAAGGACCCTGTGATTACAGTGTGCCTACCTGGATAATCCAGGATAGGATACGCTCCCCATCTCAAGGTTAACTCATTGATAACCTTACTTCTCCCTTATTGTGTCATATAATGTATTCACAAGTATCAGCGACTAGGACATGGACATCTTTGAAGGGGTCATTATTTTGCCTACCACACCAAGCTTCTTTTATGTATTAGGATTTCTTAGATATCTGTGTCTCATGGGGACTTCCTACAAATGGAAAACCCACTAAGACTAAGAGAAGGCCTATCATGGGAATCTGATTGCTTTGGTTCTATAAACATGGTGAAGCTATGCCCATCAATGGAGCAGGATTATTACTTTTTCCTGCAAGGGCAACTGAATGTGGAATGATGAGAATAGAAGCCTTTGCTGTTAATAAAGATCATTGACCTTTAAGGAACCTCCTAACCCTGAGAGTTTATGATCTTCCTGTTTGATGAGATGACACCCAAGTGAGAATGCACTGCGGGCAAGGGGGGGTGTGGAAATAGTGGGAATCATATTAGATAGCACAAGTTCTAAACTCTCAGAAGAATTATTATTAAGCTTTATTTAGTGGACACATCTGTCTTCCCCACACTTGGAAATTTATAGGTGAAGAGATACCAGAATGTTCCTCAGTGAGACCTTCTTTTGCTGTCTTCAACCTCCAAGTTATGTCTATATGCTAAAGAAACTATTCTTTGGCAGGAAATCCAAGTAAACTCCCATTATATTGATCTCCATTGGAAAATGACCATATGTCCTGAATTTATGGAAGAGTTGTCATTTCATATAATTTTATTCTCCTCAATAAAGAATTAATTAAATGCATAACTAAATGCAACTTAATTTTTACCTTGTAAGACTTTTCATACAAATAACTTCACAAATCAGAATAAGATGCTCTGTCTTAATCCATCTTAATTTCAGTTTGAGCAAGTGTAGTCAAATATGTCTTCCTAGTGGTGGAATTTTATTTTTAAGTATTTTAATTTTTTTTATTATTTATTTTAAATTTATTTATTTTTGGCTGCATTGTGTCTTCCTTGCCGCACACGGGCTTTCTCTAGTTGCAGCGAGTGGGGGCTACTCTTACTTGCGGTGCACAGGCTTCTTATCGCGGTGGCGTCTCTTGTTGCAGAGCACGGGCTCTAGGCGCCTGGGCTTCCGTAGTTGTGGCACGTAGGCTTAGTAGTCGTGGCTCACAGGCTCTAGAGCGCAGGCTCAGTAGTTGTGGCACACGGGCTTAGTTGCTCCACGGCACGTGGGATCTTCCCAGACCAGGGCTTGAACCTGTGTCCCCTGCATTGGCAGGTGGATTCTTAACTGCTGAGCCACCAGGGAAGCCCACTAGTGGTGGAATTTTTGCCTAAATAATTGTATCTACAAAACATTCCTAGTCAATATAGCTAGAGACAAACAAAACTTATTTCCAGGCTCTTTGTATAAGCAGCAAATTGGTGTCTGGTAATACATTTACTTTGAAAAACGTGTAAAAGGAAGAAATGTTAAGAATAATGATATCTAATGTATATTAAACACCTGCCATAGACACCGTGCTAAGAGCTTTACACGTACAGTTTGGTTTCAGTCTTAAAAATACAGTATCTTCTCCTCACCTTTATTATAGATGTGGAAGATGATAAGGCACTTAGAGCAATGTGTCCTAATAAGATATAAAGCTAGGAAGGGGAGAATTGATATTTGGATTAATTCACTGCCTCCTAATACTGCTTCAACCCCAAGGCTTTCTTCCTCTCAGCTGCTCAAGGAGGAGGAGAGCCTTTGGAATTGAGGTGGGTTTTAAGAGGGGAGGTGGTTGGGTAACTAAAGTGGGAAGGCCAACAGAGCCGAGGTGAGATTATAATGGTGTCCTAAAAGGGTGGGACCTGAACTGCAGAGAGAACCAATGAGAGTCTCTCACCAGATCAGGAACCAGGGACCCCTATGTCTGGGCTCAGAGTTCTTGCTTTGGCATCTTCTGTGCTGAAGACCTGCTCTGTCACTCCAGGCTGCCCCATTCCAGAAGATAGCTCCCTGTTCTCCCAGCCACTCAAACCTAAGCTAGGAGGTATCTGCACTTCCTCTGTTTTCTTCCCTCCTCAAATCCTACTCATCAGCAAGTTATGACTGTCCTACTTTAAAATACATCTAGAATCTGGACTCTTCTGTCCATCACAATGGCCACCACCTTCCTTGGTCCAAAGGTTCATCTACTCCCTCTCTCCTGAACTAACATAATAGCCACCCTGCTTTCACTCCCACTTTCCTAAAATCCCACCCTAAAGTCAGCTTTCGGAAACATAAATCAGATTATGTCTTCTCGCCTCCTAACCTTCACTGACGTCTTCCTACTGCATTTAGAATAAAATCCCAGTCCCTTAAAAGGGCACACAAGGCCCTTGGTGAACTGGATCTTGTCCACTTCTCTAAACTCCTTTTGTATCCTAAGTCCTTTCCCATCTCGGGGCCAACTTTGCACCTGGGTTCCGTCTGCTGGGATCACCTCCTTCCTTAGATATTTAATGTTATCTCTTCAGAGAGGCCTCAAGTAAGTACACCTTCACATGCATCTCTCAAATACTCTATCACATCACCCTTTCAATTTCTTATGCAGCAATCATTCCAATCTATTATTATTTTATTTGCAAGCTTGTTGTTCTTTCATCTCTTCCATTGGAGGGCTAGACCTCATTTGTCTAAGTCCTCAGTGTCTGATAAATTATGGGTTCATTAAATATCTGATAGAGAAATGCATCATAATGATTTTTTAAAGTATTATTATGTTTTTAAGCTTAGGTGCTTATAGGGGACACATTTTGGAATGTCTGCTCAGCTCATAATTACCCTCTTTTTTTTTTTTTTTGCGGTATGCGGGCCTCTCACTGTGGTGGCCTCTCCCATTGCGGAGCACAGGCTGCGGACGCGCAGGCTCAGCGGCCATGGTTCACGGGCCCAGCTGCTCCGCGGCATGTGGGATCTTCCCGGACCAGGGCACGAACCCGTGTCCCCTGCATCGGCAGGCGGATTCTCAACCACTGTGCCACCAGGGAAGCCCCTCATAATTACCCTCTTAATTGGGTTCCCCAGTTTGGAGAAAATGGCCCCCAGGACCATTTGGTTGAACATGCCTCTGATCTCCTGCGGCAGTGGATTGGACAGCTGACCCAAGCTGGGCGAACCACAATTGCAACCTTTGCAATTTGGAATTAGCACTGAGAATGATATGGTTGGACGGTACTGTGTATCCTCAGGAGACCTGAGCAGTCATGAGGTCTGCTCTGGGGATCAGAGAAGGCTGGTGAGCAAAGAGAGAGAAGACTGAGTAGATGGGCAGAGAGAAACTGTGACATGAGACACAGGGAGAGAGTCTGGATGACTTTCCAGGTTCTGAGTCCAGCATCGTCCTGCTGCCCAGCTGAACTCCTGCCCTTGGGATCAGGGCAGTATCAGCTGCCTACCCTTCAGATGCCAACCCATACGTGAAATCAGTGTGGCGAGGATATCTCAGTCAAGTTAATACTTTGTGAAAACAAATTTGCCATTATCATGTTGGTTCTGCTTTAGCACATGATGCCCTGTGCCAGTTTCACCTCATATGATGATAGATGACTTGCTTTTCAGCTAGGAACTGTGTGTAAGTGAGAAGATTTCTAGAAGAAGCAAATGGAGAAAAAGCAGTGAGAGCCCAACATCTCTGTGGTATCCCTTGCAAGGAGAGAGTAAGGCAAGCTCTGAAAAGGGGAGGTGTGAGTGATGAAAAAGCAAGTGCTGAAGCAAATAGCAGGGAGCTGTGTGGGCCCAGTCGCAGTGAGCAGGGCTGCTGAGAACTAGGGGACTTATAGAATATAAAATGTCTGGTTGCAAGATATGAGTTTAGAAGCAGCAGAGTGCATCTTCTCAGGTGATGGATCATTAGGATGAAATCAATCTGCACAATGGAAGACAAATTCAGCAAAAATGAAATATTCCCTTGGAACCAGGGGTTTAAAGTATAGTAGGCTGCTCCACCGTTGGTAACAATCAACGCCAACTCAGTTTAACAGCACACAATCCCCTCTTTGCCCGACCTCATTACACCTGATACTAATGAGGGACTAAAGTCCAATGGTCATGGCTGGGAGTTTAATATTGCTACAATCACACCAATTCAAAAGCCCCTTATCAGCAAAGTCCGGGGAGAAAAACGTTGAGTTCTCAGCAATGCAACCAGCTGTAAAGTATCTCTCAATGAGTTCACCAAGGTGTGAACTTAAAAGCCCAGCAGGAGCTATTTATATCTGAAGATGATTAGGCACTTGCTGAGGAGAGGAGTTGCCTCTGAAAATGGCGTCCCTAACTAGGTGCTTCTGCTGTCAACCCCAGAACACTAAGCTCTTCAGAGTAATTCTCATTCTTATGAGAATGTGCATCTCGGCTTGCAGTGTTGTTTCTCCTGTCATGTGTATCTGGACAGGATGGAGAGGGAAAGTGGTCTCCAAGGACATGGGACAGTTGAATGTCAGTTACTTTAGTACAGATCAACAGACCACCTGCTGCTTCCATGACTAGCACTTTTTAAACCCAAGGTAAGACTGATATGCACAGTTTATGTCTACTTATAAGGACACGTGCAAAAATATCCTGGGACACTTCAACCCAGGGAAAGCTCTGCATCTGTAGCTGCATCCTGGCCCTGCTGGAATAAATGGCCATGAGACTTACCTGGAGGAAGTGTCTTTGCCGAAAAAGAGAGGTTATAAGACCTGGAGTAGTGTTTCCCTAACTGAATTTAACAGGGTTTTAGTATGTGTGAGGAGATAAGAGGATTACATGGGCAATGTTTTTGAGATACTGAATTAAACAAGTTAAATTAAGATTTAGAATGTATGCATGAAACATTCATGCATAACAAAAAAAATCTATATAAAAACATATATAAGGTGTAAATAGCAATAAAAACCCATCTTTAATAAATACATTACCAATCCCATCAATCCACCTGGATGCCCCTTTCTGACTGTGTCCTTCTCTCTCCCAGGCAACCAGTAGTCTGAATTTTGTGTGTGAGTTTTGCTCTTCATAATGGTTCAACTCTGTATGTATATATCCTTAAATCATGTACTTTAAATTTTTATATTCTTTCGAATTATCTTTGTATCAATAGCATACTGTAGATATTCTACTGAGATTTGCTCTTCATTCAACTCAATGTTCCTGGTCTTTAGATACACTGACATGCACAGCTGTAGTCCATTTTCATTGTTATTACCCATTCCATGAATATACCACAATTTACTTACCATTCTCCCTCTCTTTTTTTAAGGATGTTGTGTTGCTTACAGTGTTTTTCTATTACAAACAACGGAGTTATGAACTTTCTTGTATGTGGTTCCTGGGGCACATGTGCACGAATTTCTCTAGGGTACATACCTAAGAGTAGAATTACTGGATGTGAGGGTTAGCACATTTCAACTTTGTAGGATAAACCAAGTTGTGTTCCAAAGAGATGGTTGCAATTTTCATTCACTCCAACAGGCTTTAAGAATTCATTGCTGTGTATCCTCATCAACAATTGGTAATACTAGACTTAAATTTTTTTGCCTATCTCATGGGATTATGGTTCTCATTTCTCTTATTATTTGTGAGTTTGATCATCTTTTCATGTTTATTGGTCATTTCAGTTTCATCTTCTGTAAATGCCATCCATGTTCTTGCCCAATTTCTAATTATGTTGTCTTTTCCTTATTGATTTGTAGGGTTTCTTTTTTCATTCTTCATTGGAATTCTTAAGTTATATGTTTGTAAATTTCTTCTCCCAATTTGTGATTCAAGTTTTCACTTTTTTTTTTTTTTTTTTTTGTCGTTGTTGGTTTTTTCTTGTGCTGTGCAGCATGTGGGATCTTAGTTCCCTATCCAGGGATCGAACCTGTGCCCCCTGCAGTGGAAGCTCGGAGTCTTGACCACTGGGGAAGTCCAAGTTTTCACTTTCTTACTGGTGTCTTTTCATGAAGAGAAGTTTTACATTTTAATACAGATGGATTCATCAATCTTTTTTTATAGTTGTGCTTTGGGGATCTAATTTAAGAAATATTTCTCTACCCAGAGGTTATAAAGATGTTTAGAAAATATTCTAAAATTTTGCTCAGAATAACTTAATTTTCAGTTGCTGGATTCCTTTTTAGTGTGTTTCTTTTATTGCAATGCCACAGCAAGACTGACTAATTGGGGTCCCAGATATTATAAGATTCTTTTACACATGTGATTTCCATTGATCATGATAATTCAGTGAGGTAGGTAGGTGAAACATTACTTATCCCCATTTAATCTCTGACAGTACAGACTTAGAGACGTGCAGTGACTAAGTCTAAGGACACAGTTTGAGAGTGGTTAGACGCATTCAAATTCAGGACTAATAAATGTAGCGTCTGTGTCTTTCTACCATACTATGCAGCATGTAGGGAAGGCACATGTGAATGCTCTTTGAAAAAGTATTTATGCAGAAACTAACCACCTCCAGATAAAATGGCTATTTTTCTATTATTTGGGTTTAATGATCACAATTTCTTAAGAAATGCTACTCAAAGATTACTGGAAAGTACCTGTATCTTATGTAATTTTGTAAGATTATTTTGTTTAACTCAGTGTTTCTCAAGTTTAGCTCACATAAAGAAGACTTTATTTTTTAAGAAGTGGACATTTCCATTAGTAATAGGAGCAACTTGTTCATAAATTCATAAGCATGTAGTTCCAAATCTCTATTTCTGAGAAATGATGATGGGATGGCAACGGAGGAGGCAACCTGAAATCTGTGTTCAACAAGATTAAAAAGTTAACCATCCCTGGGGAAAGAAGCCCCTTAACAATTCAGTGAAATAGGACCAGAAGTCCTCATTTGCTGAGGAATGTACTTAACACTGCGGTTGATTGGATCTCACTTTTCCATTTCACAAAACACATATGTACGTTAATGTGTACTTTCAAGTTGCTAGAAAGAGGCCATCTTAAAACTAGAGATGAATATAACTTGATATATTTTGTAGTGGGGTGCATGCTCACAGGTGTACCCCATTCATTGGAAGAAATGTACAGAACGACTGCACACTGCAGCCGAGATGGGGCTACTATAGGAGATGGACTCCCAATGCATTACCGAAGAAAAAAAGTCTCAGTAGAGGGAAAAAAAGGAACACTATTAACTTCAGCTGAAACTGGTGAAAAATAATTGCTAGGAGGAGGAGAGACTTTGTTAATAAAATAACAATAATTTCTTGTTAATAAAATAGTAATTTCTTGAAATATTTCTAACACCTGAAATATTCTATCATCCTTGCAAACACCAAGAAATAAAGTCAGATCTGTGGCCCCAGTATGATAGCAACAACAGTGATTAATAGTTTGTTTTAATGAGGCAACTGGCCTCTAATAAGTTATTGATTTTTCTCAGCATCTTACTAAAATGATTTGGAATGTGAAAAGAATCCTCTCCTCATATAAGGCAGTATTGATTAAGTATGAATTCCTACATAGGGATTCTGGATGCTTTGTTATTGCAGGGCCAGTGCATATTACCTGATTAATATTGATTGCACTCTGGCCATCAGTGAATTCTCAAGGCATCGTTTTTAGTCAAGGAAGAACGAATTGTTTAGTGTGACCCTGAAATCACTTTGTAGCAGCAGACCCAGAGAAAGCCAGGTTGTTGATGATGCAGACCAAGTGGCCATGGAGTTTTTGGTTTATTGGGTTTTTTTTTTTTTCTTTTTTTTGCGGTACGCGGGCCTCTCACTGTTGTGTCCTCTCCCGTTGCGGAGCACAGGCTCCGGACGCGCAGGCGCAGCGGCCACGGCTCACGGGCCCAGCCGCTCCGCGGCACGTGGGATCTTCCCGGACCGGGGCACGAACCCGCGTCCCCCGCATCGGCAGGAGGACTCTCAACCACTGCGCCACCAGGGAAGCCCGTGGCCATGGCTTTGTTACAATGGTTTCAATGTTATAGTTATGCTTAGAAGATTCTTTTATTTCGTTTTTCATGCACATTTTTCTTTGCCCAGTATTTTCCTTCTCTGTTTTCTACATGGCAAACTTCTACTCATCCTTCAGGACCCCACTCAAAAATCATCTCTGTGACCGTGTTTTTTTTTTTTTTTTTTTTTTTTTTGCGGTATGCGGGCCTCTCACTGTTGTGGCCTCTCCCGTTGCGGAGCACAGGCTCCGGACGCGCAGGCCTGGCGGCCATGGCTCACGGATTTAGTTGCTCCGCGGCATGTGGGATCTTCCCGGACCAGGGCACGAACCCGTGTCCCCTGCATCGGCAGGCGGATTCTCAACCACTGCGCCACCAGGGAAGCCCCTGTGACCGTGTTTTTGATCCTCTTGGGAAGATTTTGTTCTCTTGGGTCCTCTTGCCACCCTTTGTTGTACATAAGTCTTCAAAACAGAGGGATAAATGCCAGTAATTATGTTTTATATCTGCTCCCTTCTAATCCGTCAGCTTCTTTTGGACAGGGCTGTACATTTTCTCTTGTGACTTGTTTGCCCCTGATAATTCCCAGTATCCAAGAAGAAAGTACACAGCTGGCAATGTGTAAATACTTGCTGCTGTTACATATTGGGTAGGTGTCTCTACGATACTGGAATCTGAAACTTCTGGTTGCATAGGCTTTAAAGGGGCTTCATACTGCCTTGGAATTTGGGAGTCACAGGTATCTCTGTAACAAGTATCTTTGTTACTACCACTACCACCACTACTTGCGGAGTCCTTGCATGGGTTACGCTGTGCTCAGCACTTTAAATACAAAAATCTCAATTTCTCACTGTGGAGCAAGATCATTGTTAAGTTCTCCATTTTAGAGATAAAGAAAGTGAGGCTTAATACTTTCCCCAAGGTCACATCACTAATAAATGGTGAACTGGGCAGTCAGATCAAGGTCTCTCTGACCCCAAAGCCCACATCTATAGTGTGACTTGAGACACTCTGGCAAAGGTTCATCCAAACCAGGAACCCAAAATTCCACCCTTAGAAATTAATTTAGAGATTAACTTTTTTGAGTCTTGTTGGCTTTCTAGGGGCAGTAGGGGTAAGATGGTGAAACATAGCCAAATAGAGTTTTCTAATATATTGGAAAGAGTTGGTGAACTGTAATATTTTAAGTTCCTGTCTACTAATTTATCAAGGTGGATCAGTTGACAATTAGAAGAAAGCTTTCCCTTTAGCAGTAGTTTACATGAGGAAGAAAATACAGAGAAAGGAGCCAGTGAGGGGCCAGAGAGAAAGGACAGTATCTGAAAGAAGAGTAGAAGGTGCTAGAGACTAAAGGGAGGGGGTGTCCTTTTGTTTTTCATAGAGGCTCTGACTACCACTGAGGTAATGGTGTTACTTCAGGTAGATCAAAATGAAGGGGAAACGCCATGCCCATCTAGAGCATCATATTGGTTTCCTGTTGCTGCTGTAACGGTTTGCTTGTGATAATTTGCCACAAACTTAGTGGCTTAAAACAACATAAATGTGTCCTCTTATAGAAGTCTGAAAGGTGTCAGTGGAATTGCATTCCTTCTGGAGGCTCTGGGGAAGACTATTTCCTTACCTCTTCCAGGTTTTAGAGGCCACCTGCATTCCTTAGCCTGCGGTCTCTTCCTCCAGCCTCAAAGCCAGCAGCGTGGCTTCCAATCTCTCTGACGGACTCTGGCCCTCACTTTCCTGCTCCCTCTTTCACTTGTAAGGACCCTCGTATTCTATTGGGCCACCTGGATAATACTGGATGATCTCCCTGTTCAAAATCTGTAACTTAATCATATCTGCCAAGTCTCTCTTGCATGTAGGGTTCCATATTTATAGGTTCTGGGGATTAGGATGGAGACATCTCTGGGGTACATCTTTCTGCCTGCCCAAGTGTGTTAGAGTGGAAGTTAGAGATCAGGAGGCCGGGTTCCAATCTTGGTGCTGCCATTGAGAAGTTATGTGCCTTGGAGCAAATCTCAACCTCTCTGGGCCCTTGCTTCCTAGGTGCCGTTATGTAAATGCTGCGAGGCATGGCTCTGGCTAATTAAAAACCAGACCTGTTTTACACACCTGAAAATGATAACATAGCATTTATTTAAGGCCACGGCTGCACATTAGTCATTAGCCCTTCTAATGGTGTTTCTGCAGGTTCTCAGCTGATTTCTGCTTACCAGCCTACGTTTACTTGCATCGTGCCTACAGAGTCTGTAAGTTTACAATTTCTTATTTTAAATAGGGGGCTCCAGTTCTGTAGTGTGGCTGATACATTAAATATCCACAGCCAAATTGCTTAACGCCAGGTTTTTATCCCCTTCAAATTAAAGCTTTTAAAACACCCAGACTCCATGCTGGCTGAATGACACCCACAGACTTTCTGCCGGCTCTTGGGGGCAGGCGATACTGGTTCCTGTCAAGTTCTAAATCGGGATGCTTTTTTATAGTGGAACAACTGAAAGGAATTGCTTCCTCATGATATATAGCTACTACTTATTATAGACTGATCCATTTTGCAGCAGGGAGGTGGCAGGCAGGGAGCTGGAGAAAGAAGAAGAACCAGCCTTAGACCTGAGGGAAAGTAACCTTCTAATTGCCTTTCCCATGACAGCATCATAAGCTTCTTTATGGCAGCTTTATTTCAGTGACCTGCCACACTGCTCTAATTTTTCTGGTGTCACTCATGCAGTTTTAAAAAAAAATGATTGGTTTTGTGACTTTTATTTGGGAATTTGTCAAGGTTTCACATTTGTGGAAGCCTTGAAGCAGTGGCCTAATAGTCCATAATTTGGTGTGCAAAGGGCTGTTGGTGGGTAGCCTGCTTGGGCCCACAGGTGCCTATCGTGAGCACATCCTTACGCCTAGCAGCAAAATCTCTGTAATTTCTTTTAAGCTACAGTAAACCTTTACTGTCAGAAGACTCCCTTCCAGGTTCCAGAGGATTCCTGGCATCCTGAGATGGGAGAAAAGCCTTTCAAGCTTCATGATCAGGTTGATATTTAAACTTAATTCCCATGAAATGTACTTCAGGTGTTAGTAAACCCAGACTTGGATCGGCGTATTCTGGCCCTTCAGATTTACACACCATTTTTTATGACTCACAGTCTGGAAATGAAAAGTACTGGATTCTGAATCCTTTCCCTCTCTCTCTCTCTCTCTCTCCTTAGGATCTCAAAACCCCTAGCAGATGTTTTTAAAAGCCTCACTTTTGAGGGCTGTTTTGGCCTCCTGCCACTGTGTACTTTTAGGTTTAATGAAAATTGGTGCCTCCCAAGCTCTCCTCCTGAGGGGAAAGGCAGCTACTCCGGTGAACTTGCTCATTCTTGCTCAGAAAGAGCACACAGGCCAGTGAGGTCGTGTGTAAACACACATACACACACCTGCTCTGTCCCTGGCTCCTTTCTCTCCCGGTTGCCTGGCTTGGCCCAGCTTGGCGCATACCTGCTGGTGTTTATCACAGTTGGTGTTTCTCCCCCTCTGGTGCGCCTCGGCATAGCGGGTGCTTATTTGAGCAGCAGGTGATTTTTCTGAAGTGACCTCTGCGGGATGGGAGATTTATGGTGGTGTTAGCTTTCATTATGTGTCGAGGCTGCCTCGTGAGCTCACTGCGTCGCTGTCAGAGGAAGAGAAGAACGCTTCCCAGAATAAGCCTCCGGTATTATCTTTGAACATATGTTCTTGATTAAACGAGAAGAGGAAAGTCTCTTCGTTTTTCCCATTTGGAGGTTAAAGTGGAGGGTTTGTCTAAAAACAGATTGCAGTAAATTGCGGGTTATTTGAACAGTAAGTCAACATTATTTACTCATGGAAAAAAAAAAAATCTCAAATTGATAGGTTTCTTTTAATTACCTCATCCTGAAAGCTGCTCTCAACAAACAGCAAATATTTCAGAAGCCATTTGGATAAGTCTGGAAATGTTGAATTACTGGAAACCTGCCGAGAATAATACCTTTAAAAAATGTTTCCATAGTTCTGAGTATAAGAAAACTTGATTAGGAAACAGCTTGTCTGAACAAACTGGCTATCGCCTTCTGTGATCTCGCTGGCCTCCTTGTTAAAGATGGCTTACGAGATTCCTGCCTCGCAATGACAACGCCCCCTGAAAAACAGGTACCTTTCTGGAGCTAGTTCTTACTGTCCCTCACTCAGACCTGAGTGGCCTTGTGTAACCCCACTCTGTGATAATATCTTCCTCTTGGGTCCTGTCTAGCAAACACAAAAGCTAAATGATAGAAGGTTCGGTAATGGAGTGAGTTCTGGGCAAGTCCAAAGAGCTCTTCTAGCAAATCCAGGCCAAAGCACATTTTACAGACCACGTCCTTTGACTTCATTGCTTGCTTCTGCCTCGATGAAAAGAGGATCTGAGAGATACAGCCATTCCCAGGGCCCAAACCTATTTGGGGGGTGAGGGAGGTCGCTGAGGGGGGAAGAGGACGAGGGGGCCCGCAAGCCACTCACATGCACATACACCCCTGGGTTCATGTCGTTTTGTGACATCCTTTTCAAAACTGCTTACGATGTTTTCTTTCTGTGTGTGTAAGGGACTGTGGTGTGGTGGCAGGGGTCCTGTACGTGAGAGGTTGGGCTAGATTTGGGGTCAACACACCGTGATGTACCCTGGGCCTCAAGTTCTCTGGGCACATCCCCATACTTTGGGTAACATTCCATACAGTAGCATATTGTACTGTTTACTTCTTGGGAAACTTACAAGCTGAGTGTCTCATTAAGAGTATTTTGTCTGAGATGGGCATATGCAGGGCTGATTTCAGGACTGCTATATGTGCTGATACAGTTGTTTGGTTGTTAAATATTGTTAAACATTGGTATCTCTACCAGTTGGTAAATCACTGCCTGAGATTCACTGCCCGGCACGAAGTGGAAGCCTCCGTGACTGTGACGGGGCACTGGAGCCTCACGGCCCTGTGTGCACGTGCAGTTGCCAGCAGCCTGAGCCTCGGAGAAAATTTCCTGTGCCTGCCTAGACCCTCTCTAGCCAGCCACAGTGCCGAGCTCGCTTGGTCCCAGTTTGGGTTTGTGCAGAGGAGGTCAGACAAAAGGAGACCTGCCAGGGCAGTGCTCCCAGTCACGCCAACAAAATTCACTTTTTCAAAGAAGTCTTGATTCATTTGGGAGATCAAAGGGTCTTTCTTCTACCCTTGCAACTCTTTTCCTCCACGCACCGAGATGTGAAGTCCAGAAGCCTTCACGGTGGAGAGCAGTTCAAGGACGGAAGGTGTAATTCTAGTCCCAGCTCCAACACTTAACAACTCCATGACCTTGGGCAAGGGACTTAACCTCTCTACGCTGCAGTTTTCTCATCTGCTGGGTATTGACGTTGGCCTCGATTCCTTCCAGCTGTAACAACAAATGATTTTTAGTCCTTAAATTTCTGTTTACTAGCCCATTCGCCCACCGCGTCAATGGATATGCCATTTACGCGTCGAGGAAAAAAAAGAAAGAAATAACATCATCTGCTAACAGCTAATGTCTGAACACCAGTTAAGGTTAGAATGATGCCAAGGGCTCCGATGCAGCCTGAAAGAGGGAAATGACAGGCTGTCGCTGCTCAGCACACCGCTCAACACGGGTGAGCACGCTCGCTGAGCTCAGCTGATGGGGCTTCCGGCTAGTGGAGCCATGGCCGCCGATTCAACTCCTGTTCCACCTGGCTAAGGCCATCCATCTCATGGGCCGACCCTAGCAACCACCTCTCAAATGTGTATGGCGGCTCATCGAGGGCCCCAAAAAAGTATGTGGATGGGTCAGTGCAAATTCATTATTATTAACAGGGAAAATAATCTCAACATACTAGCGACAATGTCATATACCTGACGTAGAGGGCATTGTGTTAATGGGCTTAGCATTGTTTTTGATTTTGTGACTCATTTTGAGTATTGTAGTTATAAGTTATACATTATGCTATTTCTTTATGATTTTACACGCTTTTTTGGTCTTTCAACTTATAATTTTTTTTTTATAACTTGGGGATGGGGGAGAGGACAGAAAAGTTCCACCTCTTATTTTAGAATAAATATCATTCATAACTGCAAAGCTAATATATAGAAATTCATTTTGTAGATTTTTATTTTCAACCTGTTCCCTACATGGAGATTATCCTTAGTCATATAACATTATATAGTCATCAACAAAGGTGACTAGGACCAAAGTACTGTGTTAATGTTATCTGCTGTTGGGAGGATTGTTGCTTTATGCTTGTTAAGGACAGAAGAATTTATAGATCCATGTGTGAGTCTGGTTTTCCGAAAAGTCTGAGTCCTGGCCTGGCCTGTATGTGTAAGGGCTTCAATGCCGTGGTGTTGATAGACAAGGGTTGTGGTGGTTTGGGGGTCACCCTGGTTGTTTTTTAGGAAAGTGAGTTTTTAATCTGGATTCTCATCTCATTTCTCTATTTCACTTTGGCTTCCTTTGTGTCCCCGTAAACAAAAATCCTACCAGGCTTGAAGTCCAGCTTGGTTTAAGGAATTAACAGCCAGCTTTTTTTGCAAGCAACACTGCAGACACTTAATGAAAGAATTTAAGCTGAGAAATTTAATATTGTTGAATTGGGAAGTCCTGGGATTTGTCCCTATTCAACATGCTGCTTAATTTAAAAGCTAAAAAATTGATAAATGTCACTTCCAGATGCATGCACTGAATTCAGGATCTAAAAATAATTGCCGAAGTACAGTATGAATGGGTTGATGTTCCTTCAGCAGTTTAACCTCTGTCAGTATCTCACGCTGAGGGTTTGTTATTGTTGGGATAACATTTCAGGTTTGAAACTAACTTTCTTATAATGCCAAACTTACCAGCCAACCTTTCCCCATTCTCTTTTATATGTGTGTTAAGGAACCTGCAAGACCCCTTGGTAAATCAAAGCCTGATCCATCAAGGCTTAGCAGTGAAGGAAGACTTGTGCACCTTGGGAGGGACAGCCAGGTGTTATGGCAAACATTTGTTCCCAGGACTCCCCTTCCCCTGAGGGATTCCTTATTATGCTGTTGTCACCACATTGATCCCCGTGGGACACTTCTCCTCCAATAATGCTCAGGACCAAGGGTGGACCCAGATGTCTCCTTAATTCTCCGAAGCACAGTGTGACTGTGACCAAACCGCAATTTTTAAGCAAAATTTTTAGGTACCAAAAACCTGGGATAACAAAAGGGAAATAAATGCTAAGAGTTACATGAAAACAGACGATCTGGTTTGCATGATTCATCTCTCTGCCTTGTTTCTTTGGAGGAAATCTTCCATCTCTACCACCTGGAGGGGTGGCCTCAGGCCAAGTCACAAAGAGAGTCCACCGTTCCCTTTCCACCTATCTCGGGATCTTTTTCCAGCCAGGGACCTTTTTTCCTTGAATGATAGATTTTTGGGAACGTCCACCCTTTCAGGGCTTTATTCTGTGGCCTCCACAAGATCAGAATGAACCTGGATTGGCCCAGGAGCCCCATGAGACACACGTGAGGGTGAGGATTATTGGTGTTGAGGAGACGCAGGAAAGTCAGGACCAAATTCCAAATGCCTTTCCTGTAACAAGGACTATCACCCTTTTCTGGTTTAGAACATACTTGCAAGTTGGGGTTTTTGTCAGTCCACTTGGAGAAATGGAAAGTTAGCAAGTCAACAATCGTTATAAAACAACAACTTCTGTGGTGTAACAGCTCTTATTGGTTGCGTTTTATCACTTTGCTTCTGTTGAATAGAACAGTGTGTTGATCTGACTTATTCTCTTCAGGCCTCTAAGGGCAAAGTTCCCCCTTGTTCCAGTAAATATTTTTTTGTTTTGGTTTGATGTTAGCACTGCCTTATGTTCCACTCCTAACAAGTTGTCCATTTGTTCTACATCTGATGGACATGATAATAATAGCCTTCATGCTTGGATGTAGCCAAAATAAAATCTTCACACTGTTTAAATGCATTAGTACACTTATGAAGCTTTCTCTGACATACCAAAGTGCCACGGGACCCTGGTTGACAATAACTATACGACATTATTAGGGTAATTTGAACAAGATCCGAATGTTTATCCTGCATATTTTGGCTAATCCTATTATATTAATATAAACTTGCTTTTAGTATGCATGTGATAGGTATGCAAAAAGATATTTGCATTTAAATTTCCTACATGTATGTGAATTTAGGTGTATGTGTATGTTTTAAATAAACAATATGGCAAGGAGCGCTGGCTAACGTACAAAGATCTATAGAATGGCTTTCTCAGTATGGACCCTTGGGTTTTGTGGTGCTGTGACTACCTCATAACAAAGGGAAATGTTTTGCTATGAATTTCCTGTTCCTGGAAGACTACATGGTCGAAAAATCTCTTCTTCCCTCTTGAGAACTATCCGTGTGCCAAAGTAAGAAGAAGCCCTTGAAAGAATTACTCAGCCTTCCCCCTACATTTTCTCCTCACCCCCAAGTCTAATAATTTTAAAAAAAAAGAAACGGAAGAGCACTTGTCACTAAACTGCTTAGCACTTTAAAATAGCCAGACGCAGTGCATGCATCTATGTCAGGTTTGGACTCACACCAACCATGAAAATGCTCTGTCTTTTTTTAGGAAGTAAATTGCATACATATTGCAAAGAGTATTCAAAAAAGTGGTTTCCTTTTTGCTTTGTCTGAACTACTCGCATGTCAGTTTTAACCATGCTCTGAATCCATAAACATTTTCTTTAGCTTGCGAAGCTTCACCAGCCTCTCTCTGCTCATTCGCCAGAGTGGCTGCACTGTATCAGTTGGTTGCTAAAAGGTCGAGATCCCTGCATTTTAGGCATGGAAGAGGCATTAAGATGGGTTATGAAATGTCCTTATTTTATAAATGAGGGGATTGAAACTCACAGAGATTGATTGGCTTCTGGGGGCCACAAACCAGTATGTAATAGACTAGGAACCATGCTTCCTTGGTTGGTTGAAGTTTGTAATTCCTGCACCTCTGGTGAAGCCCTTTGAACATTGCTAGGCGTTCTATAAATGTAAGGTGTCCGTGGAAGGCTGACGAAATTGTCATTGCACTCAATCCTTTATCAAAAGTGCCGAATCCACCAGAAGTTTGCTGCTTCTAATGAACCTTTCAGGATTTAATGAAATCCTTAAAATCCTTTCCTTTAGCCAGCCATCACCTGTCTCTTACTTCTGAAATGGCTGAGAAAATACAATGCATTATTATTTATTTAAAGCCTTCAGAATTTAAAGTTTGTGATGATCTAGATGTGAGCACACCATACTTACAGAATAATAACTTTAAAATAAGCATTTCTTTTCAAAACAGTAAATACTTGTAAGAGGAATTTTGATGAAAATCAGCAGTTCAGAAAATGAAGGATTTCATTAAAATGCCTTTATCTTCCAGGTTCAGCATCTAATTCGACAAAGGGAAAAAAAAATACAGTGTTTACGACACTTTACTATGGAACATTTTTGAGGCCTGTTGATTTGTGATGGTTTTCATTCACATTAACCTTAATTTTTATCCTTCCTTTAAATTTGGGCTGGAATTATTTGATATTGTGATTACACAAAAGTAACAAAGTAAATGATCCACTCCCCTAATTCTATGATTAGCTTTCACATTTCATTGTTCTGTGGAACCCCTCACTTATCTTTTGCCCTTTCTCCCAGTGCATCCAGATGATTGAGGTTAAATATGCATTATTTTCTCAATAACGTCAGAAACCCTCCAGAAATAGAGGCAATATAGCAGTGCCCCCTTCTTCATGACAGAGGTCCTGGGGAAGCACCTTTTGCACTAAGTGGGTTACATCCAACATCATTTCAAGAATGTTGCCTGTGGGTATGATTTGGCCGTGGTATCTGTAAGTCTATGTAAACATGAACCATGAGATTTGCTTTTGATTTGTCTGGCAGCCAGATTTCCTTAGTTCCTTGTCCCAGGCTAATTTTCAGGGATTCTTCATGGAATCTCACCCAAGTGTATGCGCAGTCATTTGAGATAACTATGAAGCAGGGTCAGGCTGCCTGGTGCTTGGGTGAGAGTCACTTGTTTACTGAACAGCTGGAACTCCGTGGAGTTCATTCTTCTCCTTTTATTGCCTGAAAACATGCTCTTGGATCTCCCTTCCGCATGCACAGCTTTCCAGCCATTTTCAGGCACAGAATTAAGGTCTACTCAAGTTAACTCTTCTCCCTGCTCTCCTATCAGGCCTAACCCACAGCTTCAGTATCCCCTGCAGGGAAGGCAAGTCACTTTTGTCTTTTTCCTTTCTCCTCAGTTGTTGCCTCTGGTCTCTCTTCCTTCTCTTCAGACAGCCAGGGAAAAAGGGAGTGGGGACCAGGTGGAAATGTCTTACCCGTCAGTGTTATGATCTTGTCTCTAAACCCTTGGTGTTCTTCCAGAGCCCTTTACTCTGCGGCTCACTCACTGTGACCCTTAGCACTATGCTCACAGCTGGCATCTCCTTGCACCCTGCTGAATCCTGAAATCGAAAATCTACTCTCCAACCTACGGTCAGCTCCCGGACCGTTGTCAGCCCCTGCCTTCAGAGAAATTCTCTCTTTCACATATGTGCTCTCACTTGCTACTTTGCTTTCAAATCAACAGGTTTGTTGTTGTTTGAGTTTGGTTTTGTTTTTCCACCTTAGGTGCTTTCCCTCATTTGATTCGAGTATAGTTGTGTAAAGAGAATTTTGTTTCATGTCGGATCTAGTTATTGTAGGGTCTCCCAGTGTATTAAGTCTGCTATACTGGGGAAGCAAGAAGTTGGACATTTGAGTTTGGGAAGCTTTGCAAATATCCAGAGAGGGAGAAACATTACCATCTCTCTTCACTGCAGATTTGCCTGTCCCTATGAATGTGTCTGTTCCTACGTGGTCCCTTCTAAGAATCTATTTGTAAAGTTCTAGTTTTATTAGTCTGGACGGGGTGTAATTGCTGGACTGGTTTTTCTGTGTTTTAGTAAGTCTTTTTTTTTTAGATTTTGTGTGAGTGCTTAATAGTTACTGTCTCCAGCTTTGGGGCTTTAGCCAGAATTCTGAGACAATAGGAAACGTTCCATCTTGTCCTGTGGTACTTAGTGCGTGGTTGAGCCCCAGTGGTTTTAGACCATAATTCTTAGTCTCCTTTGGAACTCTAAATACCACTTAAACCAGTTAATCCCAGCCCTCCTGAGGACCTGGGCTCTACCATTAATTGAGTTGTCTGGCGAGTACTTTGGTTGGCAAAACTGGTTATATGTTTGACTTGAGGTTTCTGGTACTCTCTTACAGAGTGTAAAGATTTAGAGTATAGCCACCGTGGCATACTTGGGATCTTCGACATAATTTCTAGAAAGGGAAAATCAGCAGTCCATCCTATGATGTTTTCACCTTGAGCTTGGACATTGTTCAAACAAGCTGCATATTACAGGGACCTTAGAGTAACAACATTGGAGAAAGGGGTGTGAATGGGAAAAGCTCATGGGAGGTCAGGATAATGGCTACCACAGCCATTAAGAGCAAAGCTGCTGGTCTCTAATGGTTTAGCTAGATTCCCCACCAAGAGGTTTCCCAAAGGTATCATGGAAGCTTTAGGGAGGCTTCATAAGTTTCAAAACACATTGAGCTATATTGTAGACCCCTGACCAATCAAGTGTTGTTGAGCCCTAGAATTCTGAGCTCTGGTAATTTTTCTAAACACGATCTCTGAGAATGTAACAGTTTGGAGTGTCTATTATCTTATCCTAACTTTTTAACACTCCCTTTACTCCACAGCCATATTTTTATGCTATGCAGTCCTCTGGCATTAATTGATTAGATTGAGGTGGACAACTTGACCCCTTCTAGCTTGATCTTTCTTTCAAGAATTTGGAATTGGCACTAAGAAATAGATAGTCTGTACTTGTGGCTGAAACTTAAGTACTATAAACTCAGGAACTGTGCATGGAGAAGCATAAAAGAGACAGGAAAAAAGAGACACTTTTCCTTGTCTCTTGAGGGTTTTCCAGTTCCCAGAGCACTAACAGCTCTTAGGATCCTTCTAATGAATTTTCCTTTTAGACAAAATATTGCTGAAGTTAATGTCTCTTGTTTAAAACCAAGACAACCTTGACTAAGACAGAGAGCCCCCTCTGGTTTTATAGTATTTCTTACAGTAATTTATGTGAATTCTATAAACACAATTCTACTTTTGTTTATATTGTGAAAGGAGGGGGAAGCGGGTAATAGAGAGAGGTTTACTGCATTGTTCAGGATTCTGAGTTGCAGACAACAGACTCCACTGGAGTCAGTCTTAAGCGGAAAAGGATAAATTTTCTTTTTTTTTAAAGCTACTTTTATTTTGGGTTTTCTAAATATGCAGCTAAACATAGTTCTAACTCATACGCAATCTTTTAACTTTATTTTAAATTATGAAACATTTTTAAGTTTCATAAATGATACACACAATAATTATAATACATGTTATATTCTCACTACATAAATTACAGAGATATTGACACTTTGCTTCTGCTCTTTTTAAATAACAATTTTTCCTTTTAATAATTTCTTTGACTATTGTTGCACATTTATTCTTCCATATGAACATTTATCTAATCATAATTTTTAAAAATCCCTATTGAGATCCTAATTGGAATCACATTACATCTATATGTCTCAATTTGAGGAAATTAACTTTTTTTTTAAACATCTTTATTGGAGTATAATTGCTTTACAATGGTGTGTTAGTTTCTGCTTTATAACAAAGTGGATCAGCTATACATATACATATATCCCCATATCTCCTCCCTCTTGCGTCTCCCTCCCACCCTCCCTACCCCACCCCTCTAGGTGGTTGCAAAGCACCGAGCTGAGCTGATCTCCCTGTGCTATGTGGCTGCTTCCCACTAGCTATCTACTTTACATTTGGTAGTGTATATATGTCCATGCCACTCTCTCACTTCATCCCAGCTTACACTTCCCCCTCCCCGTGCCCTCAAGTGCCTTCTGTACGTCTGCGTCTTTATTCCTGTCCCAACCCTAGGTTCTTCAGAACCTTTTTTTTTTTTTTTAGATTCCATATATATGTGTTAGCATATGGTATTTGCTCTTCTGACTTACTTCACTCTGTATGACAGACACTAGGTCCATCCACCTCACTACAAATAACTCAATTTCATTTATTTTTATGGCTGAGTAACATTCCATTGTATATATGTGCCACATCTTCTTTATCCATTCATCTGTTGATGGACACTTAGGTTGCTTCCATGCCCTGTCTATTGTAAATAGAGCTGCAATGAACACTGTGGTGCATGACTCTTTTTGAATTATGATTTTCTCAGGGTATATGCCCAGTAGTGGGATTGCTGGGTCGTATAGTAGTTCTATTTTTAGTTTTTTAAGGAACCTCCATACTGTTCTCCATAGTGGCTGTATCAATTTACATGCCCACCAACAGTGCAAGAGGGTTCCTTTTCTCCACACCCTCTCCACCATTTATTGTTTGTAGACTTTTTGATGATGGCCATTCTGACTGGTGTGAGGTGATACTTCATTGTAGTTTTGATTTACATTTCTCTAATGATTAATGATGTTGCACATCCTTTCATGTATTTGTTGGCAATCTGTATATCTTCTCTGGAGAAATGTCTGTTTAGGTCTTCTGCCCATTTTTGGATTGGGTTGTTTGTTTTTTTGATATTGAGGTGCATGAGCTGCTTGCAAATTTTGTCAGTTGCTTCATTTGCAAATATTTTGTCCCATTCTGAGGGTTGTCTTTTCATCTTGTTTGTGGTTTCCTTTGCTGTGCAAAAGCTTTTAAGTTTCATTAGGTCCCATTTGTTTATTGTTGTTTTTATTTCCATTTCTCTAGGAGGTGGGTCAGAAAGGATCTTGCTGTGATTTATGTCACAGAGTGTTCTCTCTATATTTTCCTCTAAGAGTTTTATAGTGTCTGGCCTTACATTTAGGTCTTTAATCCATTTTGAGTTTATTTTTGTATATGCTATTAGGGAGTGTTCTAACTTCATTCTTTTACATGTAGCTGTCCAGTTTTCCCAGCACCACTTATTGAAGAGGCTGTCTAGGAAAGGATAAATTAAAGAGTATTAGATAGTTCACAGAAATCTCTGAACAGAACCAGGCTTGGAGGCTTCATGACTAAGAACAAATCAGCCAAGTACAACACATCCAGAAGAATTGCCAAATTATGCCATGGATTGTTCTTAGAGACACCTGTGATGTTAAAGTCTGGGTGGCAGAAATGCTTCCACAGCTACCCCAGGTGAAATGGGTTCCTGATCCCAATTCCATCATATGGTGGGGGTTTACCTACACCAGCAAGCAATTATCAGACGCCAGCAGGGTGTCTGAGAATTCAACTCAATTCTGACATGATCTACCTGGAGATAGAATCAGGTAGAGGGTAAAGGGCTCAGTCCCACAAGACCACCCTCCACTTCAGATGCCGGTCACATGTCTAGGTTGTTACCTTTGCTTCTGACCTAATGACTGAAAATCAGAGGTTCCCACAACCCCCTCCTCGGGTTCGATTAATCTGCTAGAACAGCTCACAAAACTCAGGAAAACCTGTTTACTCAGTAGATTACCAACTTATTATAAAAAGATATTCAAGGATATGAATCAACAGCCAGCTTAAGAGTTACGCAGAGGAGGTCCCAAACAAAGGGGCTTCTGTCCTTGTGGAGTATGGGGCCTCAACGGCGGCCCAGCATGGCAGAATCGCTCTGACTCCCCAAGAAGGGCCAAAAAGCTGTCCTTCTGAGTTTTTATGGAGGCTGCATTGCATAGTCATGATTGACGAAATCATTGGCCAATGGGAGTTGATTCAACCTCCAGCCTCTCTCCCCTCCCTGGAAATCAGTGGATAGGACTGAAAGTTCCATCCCTTTAATCATATGGTTGGTTTTCCTGGCAACCAGCCTCCATCCTGGGGTGGGATCCAAAAGTCACCTTTTCTGAAGCTTTTTCAGGAGCTGAGGAGGAGAGATTAAATATCCCATTGCTCTTATCACTCAGGAAATTCCAAAGGTTTGGGGATATGTGAGCCAGGAACTGTGGATGAAGACCAAATATATATGAGAAATATATATATATATATATACTTGGTCATCTGAATGACTAAATATATGTATATATTTTCCTATAAATCAGTGTCACACCAGGAAAAACCAGTGTTCTTCCACCGTATTTATTGGAAGAGGCTGCCTCACTGAGGGTTCAGCCACTGCCTCAAATTACTTTCACCTTCAAATCAGTGGTTGCTTGTGAACCCAGAGTTCCACGTGAACCTGAAAAGGGTTACATAGAGGTTTTGATAAAGCAGTGAGTCTGAAGAGGCCTAGGAACAAGACAAGGACGTCTCCAAGGGTGGAGACCTCCTACCTGGAGGGTATGAGGCAGGAACCTCAGAATTCAGCAGTGAGTTCCAGCATAACCCCCCTTAAGACCAACTAGGATTAGCCACACCTTGGTGGACACCAGCAGAGGGCACTCAGAGACTGGGCCAGACCAAAAAAACCAGCGAGCTGGAAGACCAGAGTTCCCACTTTCAACTTCCATCCCTCCCTAGAGGCCATCTTGGGAAGAAAGAGGGGGGGGAAGAGCCCCCTTGAGGGATATGTTAGAATCAGCACTGATAGGGGATTTAACTTTGAATTGATTGGATATTTACCCCAAAGAGGGAAAATACAACAGAGAACAATTTTTCTAAAAGCAGAAGAGACTGAGGTTTAAGTTTTTGAAAGTTCTCTCTCTCTCTCTCTCTAGCTACTGAGTGGGAATGAGGGCCCCATAGCAAATTGAGATCCATAATAGAAAGTGACAGAGTTACACTGTTTGCACATTTTAGTTGTAATGTTTACATCTCAACCTCCTTGCAAAATGGGAAAACTGTAAAGCTCCTTTGGAGCGGCATCTGGTGGTGGTTTGGAAATGGCTTGGTGAGAGTCAGGAAAGGACAAAGGCAGTCCTTTCCTTTTCGTTGGAGCTAGTGTTGACGTTAGAAGGCTTCCTAGGTTTCTGGTGGGCCAAGAGAAGACTAAGAGCCTGCTTAGCTGGTTAAAGAGACTCATTGCCAAAGCTGAGGGAAGGGATGGTTGAGCGAGGAGAGGCATACCTCCATACTATCCTCAACGCCAGCAGGCTGCAGCAGAGGTACCCTGCTGGCCACTCATGACCACTCTCTGATGACGTGAGAAAGCCAGCTGCTAGACACTGCCAGTACCAGACACTAACAGAACAGACTGCAGGACTCCCCATCTGCACTCGCAGCAGCGACATCCACCAGGTGCCCAGGTACCAGCAGGGCCACAGGGGTCCCTTTCCCATAGACATGAGGACGTGACTGGGAATTTACCCAAAAGGGAGCGACTTTATCTGGAAGAGGCTGCTTAAACCTGAGGTGAATAGAGACGATCATTTGAATGGCAAGTTTAATTTTATTTCTCACAGTTTAGCATAGTGACTAAGAGACGACCTGCTCCATTTGCGAGCCATGGGGCCTTGGGCGAGTAAATCTCTGACACTGGTTGCTCATCTGCTAAATGGGGATTCTAATAGCACGACCTCCTAGGATGTGTGAGGATTAAATGGTTAATATATCTCAAGTCCTTGGAGGAGTGCCTGGCCTACAGAGCAACCACCAGTAAAGGGTTGCTATTATCATAGCCCTACAGGATGATGATTCATGAGGAAGTTAAAATCCGTTAGAGAACCTTTAAAAAAAAAAAAAAAAAAAAAGGTTCCATGTCTGCTCCATCTCATCCGTGGCGTGTAAATCTTGGATCCCACCAGAGACAGATACTTGGCTCCAATAGAGTCACACCTAAGAGAGCAGCCCCTGGGGGTAGTATGTCAATAGTCCTGCTGCATTCTGCAGACTAAGTTTAGAAACACAGGATGCAGGAGTCTCTCATATGTGCCCCCCACCCCCCTTGAGAGCCGTTTTTGCCTCTTAGCATTCAGGGCTGTTTTCAACCAGAGACAACAGGCTGCTCCCCTGCCTTGGTCTGACTGCCTGTTTCAGTGGCTACTCTTTTATCTTCCACAACCGGGTGAAGTTGCTCTCTGAATTTTTATAGCACTTCAGGATGAGGGAAGCTATTGTTATAAGAAGAACCTTTAAGTTAGTGTTCATTCCTTTGAACAGAGATTTGTTGTTGTTGTTATTTTTAAATTCTAAACCTTTGGGGCAGTGAGAGTTTTAGGAGAACAAACTCTTCAATGCATAATGAGACCGGATGCGTGCTATTATAAAGCGGGACAACGCCAGTGTCTGTTGCCTGTGGTAGAGGCTGGTGGTAACAAAACTCAGATCAGCCTTCCATCTTGCATAGGCTCAGGCTAACTATGCCCCCGGCAACGCTCTCAGGTGGCCACCTATGGATTTATACAGGTATTTACTTATTGAGACAGTGGTGAGGACAGGTGGGGAACCCACTACGTAACTACCATGAGCTGAGCACCTGCCCAATGCCAGCCCCATACCAGGCACTCTGCATTAGCCACTGTATTTATTAATGTCCTAGGGCTATTAGAACCAATTAGCACCAACTTGGTGGCTTAAAACAATAGAATTTTTTTCTCTCACAGTTCGGGAGCGTAGAAATCTGAAATCGAGGTGTTTGCAGGGCCGTGCTCCCTCAAATGGGAGCTTTAAAAGCTCTAGGGGTGAATCCTTCCTTGCGTCTTCTGATCTTTGGCTTCTGGCCGCATTACTCTCATTTCCGCCTCTGTGGTCACATTGCTTTCTCCCTGTCTCTTATAAGGACACTTATCACTGGATTATCTGGGTGGGTCCTTATCATGGGTAATCCAGGAAGATCTTGGATTCTTAATTTAAATACATCTGCAAAGACCCTTCTTCTAAATAAGGTCACATTCACAGGTTCTGGGGATTAGGATAGGAATATATAATTTGGGGGAGCCACCACTCAACCCACTATATATATAGTGGATTATATATAACTATATATAATCCACCTCTGAAAATCTTACAGTTACACTCTGAAAGCATATATCATTATCTCAAAACTCAACTTCAAAAAGTTTTAAATTGCTCAGGATTACGCTCTTTGTAAGGGACAGAGCTGATTTAAAAGCAGAATTGTCTGGTTTCAAAGCAGTTGTTCGCTCTACTATATCACACTAAAAATAATAATAGTTATAGCTGATATTTATCGAATATCAACTATGTATCAGGCACTATGCTAGATGTATTAGAAATGTTATTTCTAAACTTTATGACAATCCTAAAAATTAGGTCTTCTTATTCACAATTTATAGATGAGGAAACTGAGGCTCAGATGAGTTAAAAAAAAAAAACCCTCCAGGTTATACCTATAATAAGTGGTTAAGCAGGAATTTGAAATCAAAGACAAAGGAAGTTGAATGCTGCTAGAGAAATCTTCAAAGCACTGAGGAAACCTACATATAGTAGTGGCAGGACTTTTGGTAGATGAAGGATTGGCTAAGTCTCTTAGAAAGACATTAAAATTTGTGAAATCTTTAGAATCAGTTTAACCCTGTCCAGTGCAGTGTGGCTTGGGCATTTTTCATACTGTGAGTGAAGCACAGATTTAAGGCATTTTCTTCTTTTTCCAGCCCTTGAGCCTGTCTTGGTTGTCAGGTTCTGTCCATGCTTTGACTTTGCCCAGTTAGAGAGAACTGCCTTTGACTCTATATAAAGGCCAATAACTTCACTTTGAAAAGTGCTTTAGCATTTCAGAGCTCTATCACATTTGTTCTTAGAACATTCCCTGAGGTTGGCAGTGTAAGTATCATTATCTTCATTCTACAGTGAGGAGACTGAGTTTCGAAGTGAGGTGTTGCTGGCTATTTTTTTTCCCCCCCGCACAGAGGCAAAAGCCACTTGAGGCCTGAATGTTTGACCACAATTCTAATTCCTTTTTCAGTGCACCAAGGCTGTTTTAGATTAGGAAAAACAAACAAACGAAAAAATATATATAAAATAAAGATAAATTTGGCTAGCATCAGCTTTTGGTAGGGTAAGAGAAAAAAAAAAAAAAAGTAGGAAAAAGGTTTTCTTTCCCTCTTCAGTCTTGAGGGTAAACTATTGTATTTCAGCACTGGCACTCAAAAGTGATTTGCAGGGCTTCCCTGGTGGCGCAGTGGTTGAAAGTCTGTCTGCAGATGCAGAGGACACGGGTTCGTGTCCCGGTCCGGGAAGATCCCATATGCCGTGGAGCGGCTGGGCCCGTGAGCCGTGGCCACTGAGCCTGTGCGTCCGGAACCTGTGCTCCGCAACGGGAGAGGCCGTGACAGTGGGATGCCCACGTATAGCAAAAAAAAAAAAAAAAAAGTGATTTGCAGGTGAGGATTTTTTCTTAAGGGCAGAGCATTCTTTATTCTTTATTCTTATATTCCTTACAGTTCCAAACAAGAGGCCTAAGTGTGCTCCATTATGTCCAGATTGGTGTTTGTTTTTCCATCCTCAGAGGATAAATGTTACTTTATCAAGTATTACATAGTTGTGATACCCTCTTCCAAAGATTGGGGCTGTACCTACCAAAATTTTATGATGACAGGTCATTGGATTGGAATGAAAGAAATGTAATACTCAAATCCTACTAACTCAGATAAAAGACAGTAATATCTTTTAAGCTAATGGTTCTCGGTTCTCAAGTCTTCACACTTGAGAGGGAGGTGATTTCCTAAATAATGTTACAAAGTAAAGCATTTAACTCAAGGGGCATGACTGCCCACTAAAAGAATTACTCCTTAACTGTAGTATAAATGCATCTTCTTTTCTCTTCAATCATTGTTTCCAACACAAAACCCATGAAGCTTCTTAGATATCGTGGCCACTTCCCACTTCTAGGACCTTCAGCTACCACCTCCCACTTGCTCCCCCACTGACTGAGACTGACTAGGGGCCTTGGAAGCCCTCCTGACGCCTCACCTCTCAACTACAGATACACACACACACACACAGAGCCAAGCCAACCAGCACTCACCTAGAGTTTTGGGCTCTTCCTGTTACTTCCAGACTAGGATGAAACACCATACATCACATTGTGAGGTCTAGCATCTCTAGTAGTTGAGAGAGTTTATTCCCAGTGGGACAAATTTTGACCAAGGAGAGAGAGAGAACCAGGCAATGGGAGGTGGCTGGGAAGATAAACTCCCTCTCTTTTGTCCTTCCCAGAGAGCACTAGAGGCATGCTTTCTCCTTGCACCGCATTTCAAGACGTCTCATATGCCGAAGGTCAGACCTGCTCAGTGCCTCACTGAGCCTCTTCATGGCTCATCACAAAGCAGAGACCAGTTCTGTCAGGCGTCACTTTGCATTGCTTCAAATCCTTCCCCTCTTCCCTTTTTCCTTAGCCTTGCTGGCCTGGGTTGGCACTTCCCGAATAATGTATCAGAACTTTAATCCTTGCTTCAGAGTGTTTTTTCCAGAGAATCTAGGCTGTTTCTTATTGGATTGTTGCAGAAAAGATCCAAGAGTTGGTGTTCTCACTTCCGGGCGCTCCCCTTCCCAATTCAGTCCAACACACCCCTTAAGCACATGTTGAATGCGGCATTCTCCTTCAGTGGGCCCCATTGTTTGTAAAATAGAGCCTACATTCCATCACCTGGCATTAAAAGCCCTATAGATTTGCTCTCAAACTAATTTTCCAATTTTATTTTCCATGATTTTTCATTCATACACACTGTTCTCTGGCCAAATAGAACTACTTGGAACTTTTTTATTACCCCATATTTTCTGATCTCCATGCTCTCAATCATGCTGTTCTCTCAATCTATAATGTCCACACTTATGTCTCCTTTCCATATGCTTAAATTCTATCCATCAAGGACAAGTTCAAATGCCATCTTCTTCTCAGATTAATCATAAACTCCCTCCCCTCTACTGTCAGCCCACAAAATTTAAAGATCTCTCTTTTCTGAACCCCCATATCATCTTGTCTATATTTCTCTCATGGTACTTAACTACTTTTTAACCTTCTCTGTAATATTTTGTTATATTCATTCTTTCCAGTAAGACCACAGGCTCCTTAAGGGCATATCTGACTGATATACCTTTGTTTCCCCAGCACTTAGCACGGCAACTTGTGCATAATTGATGCTTGAGAAAGCTTCATGAAATGAATACATAGTCCATTCATTACATAAAAGCCCAAGATTATGGCAAAAACTAATTAAATTTAAATACTTCTTATCTCAAGCTCTAGATCCTTGGTTTTTCAGGGATATACAGAAAAAAAAAAAAAAAAAAAGGCCACAGGGGTGCTTCTATTTGTAAGTCGAAAGGTCAAGAGATATTAATAGTGAGAATGCCGTGGCTTTCTGCCGGGGGCCATCAAACAGAACATGCCATAGCATTTTGCTGACCTTGGACAGTTGGCTAAGACACAGTACCAAATGATCTAACTTCTTAAGGAATGACTAATCTACAAAGCTTCTGAATAATTTTTCCTCCTGATAATGGATGAAATTTTTGATTAAAAGAATTCCAGCCTGAGTGTATTTTTACAGTGCTTTTACAGCAGTTTAAAGTCTAATAGGTCAAAGCCCACAGCAAAAGAATAACCGTACAGAAAATGTATAAACTATTTAAACATACTATTTGTAGTCACTCCATATTAATCATTTCTAAGATAAGTGAAATCTTCATAGGAAGAGTAGGCAAAAAACATTGGCTGAGTATTTCTCTTGTATGAAATAATAAACTGTGAAATTCAAATGTATTGGGGAAATCAAATCATATATTTGTTAATAACAATTAATGAACTTATATAGAAACTCATATAGAAATTCAGTAGCATTGGGAAGGTAAATAAATAGCACTAGTGGGCTTTATTAGCTTCCAGTTTATATTAAAACTACCCTGTTTATATGGCTGACATATATATATAGATATATATGTTATATACATATATACGGGATGGTATTTGAGATTAGGAAAACTTGTTTCATTAAAACAGAAACAAATTCTACTTAATTTCCCATTCCCACTAATTTGTTAGGAAGTTCCATATGTAAAAGGGTATAATTATGTGGTCAAGCATAGTTAGATTTTGTTGGTAGGAATAGACTTTATTAGATCAGTAGAGTCAGGCAAATATGTCTTGGTCAGCAAGACACTTGGAAAAATAGTTATGATGAAGAGAAAGAGATGGTCAAGTTTTTCATTCTTATTAATACAAGAGAGAGGGAAGAAACAGGTTTAGTTGAGACAATAACAGAGATCATATAGAAATGGTTGGGCTGGGAATCAAAGAGGACGCAATGAGCCTGTGTGCTCTGGAGTTCCTTGGGCAGATCTGTCTGTGGTTTCTACCACTGGCACCGTCATGACTAAGACGTAAACCAGGTGTTTGTGGATCCAGGTTGCCTCACTGGTCTTACCTATAAGTATCACTTGCTGGCATGAGAGACAGCAGATCTCATTCTTTTCAGGGCCTTTATGGGTTGATTCCCATTTGGAATCACTGTGATAGCCTGCTGCCCCAGTGGTTCTCCTTGCTCCTGATTCCTGCTAAAAATGGATGTTTTCTCCCAGAGGAGTCAGCAACAGCTCGAACCAAGTGACTACAGTCTGGGGCCAGGCTCATAAGGCCCAGTTCTGATTAATGCCCCCTATAAATAAAAGGGTATACTTTTTGCTGGCCTGATTTCAAGAACTTGTATTCTATAGCTTCCTCTTAAAATGGTCAAAACTTTTTTTCTTTAAGAGGATACTCCAGTCCTTATAGCTATGTACTAAGCTAGTTTTCCACTGTTTTTTTGCTTCCCAGAAATTCAGAGACCACAGTATTTCAATTATTGTCAGTGCTTCCTTGAAATGTTTTTTACTGCCTTCCCTGATGATGACTCTCTTAGGTTCTCTGCAGTGTTTACCATACAACCAACACGAGTTACTAAAGTAGGTATACTCTGTGCGAGGTGTCAGTAAAAAAAAAACTTGCTGGGGACAGAATAAGTGCAAAATAAGAAATGACAATACTTCCACCCTAACAAAGGAACAAAACCAAAAACTAATCTCTCTCTCTTTTTTTTAAATTTAGTTGAAGTATAGTTGATTTACAATGTTGTGTTAGATTCTGGTATACAGCAAAGTAATTCATTTATATATATATATAAAAAAAAATTGTGTTGCCCAAGAAGTTCGTTTGGCATTATGTAAGAATATATACATATATATATATTCTTTTTCATATTCTTTTCCATTATGGTTTATTACAGATTATTGAATATAGTTCCCTGTGCTATACAGCAGGACCTTGTTGTTTACCTCTTTTATATATATCAATAGTAGTTTGTATCTGTTAATCCCAAACTCCAAATTTATCCCTCTCCCACACCTTCTCCCCTTTGGTAACCATAAGTTTGTTTTCTATGTCTGTGAGTCTGTTTCTCTTTTGTAAATAAGTTCATTTGTATCATATTTTAGATTCTACATATAAGTGATATCATAATATTTGTCTTTCTCTTTCTGACTTACTTCACTTAGTATGATAATCTCTAGGTCTATCCCGGTGGCTGCAAATTGCATTATTTCATTCTTTTTTGTGGCTGAGTAGTAGTCCATTGTATGTATATATACACGTATATACCACATCTTCTTTATCCGGTCATCTGTTGATGGACATTTAGGTTGCTTCCACATCTTGGCGATTGTAAATAGAAGTGCTGTGAACATTGGGGTGCATGTAGCTTTTCAAATTAGAGTTTTCTCCAGATATATGCCCAGGAGTGGGATTGCTGGATTATATGGCAACTCTATTTTTAGTTTTTTAGGGAACCTCCATACTGTTCTCCATAGTGGCTGCACCAATTTACATTCCCATCAACAATGTAGGAAGGTTCCCTTTTCTCCACACCCTCTCCAGCATTTATTATTTGTAGTCTTTTCAATGATGGGCATTCTGACCAGTATGAGGTGGTATCTGATTGTACTTCTGATTTGCATTTCTCTAATAATTAGCAAAGTTGAGCATGTTTTCATGTGACTATTTGTTATCTGTATGTCTTCTTTGGAAAAATGTCTATTTAGGTCTTCTGCCCATTTTTTGATTGTGTTGTTTGGTTTTTTTTGTTATTGAGTTGTATGAGCTGTTTGTATATTTTGGAAATTTAGCCCTTGTCATCAGTTGCAAATATTTTCTCCCAGTCCATAGGTTGTCGTTTCATTTTGTTTATGGTTCCCTTTGCTATGCAAAAGTTTATAATTTTGATTAGGTCCCACTTTTTAATTTTTGTTTTTATTTCTATTGCCCTAGGAGACTGACCTAAGAAAACATTGCTGAGATTTATGTCAGAGAATGTTTTGCCTATGTTCTCTTCTAGGAGTTTTATGGTATCATGTCTTATATTTAAATCTTTAAGACATTTTAAGTTTATTTCTGGGTAGGGTGTGAGGGAGTGTTCTAACTGCATTGATTTATATGTGACTGTCCCGCTTTCCCAACTTGCTGAAGAGCCTGTCTTTTCTCCATTGTATATTCTTGCCACCTTTGTCAAAATTTGATTGTAGGTGTGTGGGTTTATTTCTGGGCTCTCTATTCTGTTCCATTGATCTACATGTCTGCCTTGGTCCAATACCATGCTGTTTTGATTACTGTAGTTTGTAGTACTGTCTGAGGCCTGGGAGGGTCACACCTCCAGTTTTGTTCCTTTTCCTCAGGATTGCTTTGGCAATTTGGGTCTTTTATGGTTATATAAATTTTAGTATTATTTATTCTAGTTCTGTGAAAAATGTCATGGGTAATTTGATACAGATCACATTAAATCTGTAGATTGCTTTGGGTAGTATGGCCATTTTAACAATATTAATTATTCCAACTCAAGAGCATGTTATATCTTTCCATTTCTTTGAATGATCTTCAATTTCCTTTATCAGTGTTTTATATTTTTCAGTGTATAGGTCATATACCTCCTTGGTCAGGTTTATTCCTAAGTATTTTATTTTTGGGGTTTCAATCTTAAAAGGAAAATTTTTTTTTTTTTTTTTTTTTACTTTCCCTTCCTGATATTTCATTGTTAGTATAAAGAAATGCAACCACTTTCTGTGTGTTTATCTTGTATCCTGCTACCTTGCTGAATTTGTTTATCACTTCTAGTAGTTTTTGTGTGGAGTCTTTAGGGTTTTCTATATATAGTATCATGTCATCTGCATATGATGACCATTTTATCTCTTCCTTTATGATTTGGATACCTTTTATTTCTTTTTCTTGTCTGATTGCTGTGGCTAGGACTTCTGATACAGTGTTGAATAGAAGTGGTGAGAGTAGGCATCCTTGTCTCATTCCAGATCTTAGCAGGAAGTCTTTCAGCTTTTCACTGTTGAGTATTATGTTGGCTGCAGATTTGTCATAAATAGCTTTTATTATGTTGAGATATGTTCCCTCTATACCTACTTTGGTGAGAGTTTTTATCATGAATGGATGTTGAATTTTATCAAAAGCTTTTTCTGCATCTATTGAGATAATCATATGGTTTTTGTCTTTTCTTTTGTTGATGTGGTGTATCACATTGATTTGCATATGTTGAATCATCCTTGTGACCCCGGGATGAATCCAACTTGATCATGGTGTATGATCTTCTTTATGTGTTGTTGGATTCAGTTTGCTAATTTTTTTTTTTTTTTTTTGTGATATGCGAGCCTCTCATTGTTGTGGCCTCTCCCGTTGCGGAGCACAGGCTCCGGACGCGCAGGCTCAGCGGCCATGGCTCACGGGCCCAGCCGCTCCGCGGCATGTGGGATCTTCCCGGACCGGGGCACGAACCCGTGTCCCCTGCATCAGCAGGCGGATTCTCAACCACTGCGCCACCAGGGAAGCCCCAGTTTGCTAATATTTTGTTGAGAATTTTTGCATCTATATTCATCAAATATATTGGCCTGTAATTTTCTATTTTGGTAGTGTCTTTGTCTGGTTTTGGTATCAGGGTGATGGGGGCTTCATAGAATGACTTTGGGAGTGTTCCCTCCTCTTCAATCTTTTGGAAGAGTTTGAGAAGGATTGGTATAAGTTCTTCTTTTATGTTTGGTAGCATTCCCCAGTGAAACCATCTGGTCCTGGACTTTTGTTTGCAGGGAGTTTTTGAAATTACAGATTCTGTTTCACTTCTAGTAATCAGTCTGTTCAAATTATCTATTGCTTCTTGATTCAGAAAAACTAATCTCTTGAGTTTGACTCCTTGCACCTCTGTTAAAATTCAAAAATCTTCTTTATGCATTAAATAGGGACAGTTCAAAGCTCAAAATTGGACTAAAGAGGACTTCCCTGGTGGTCCAGTGGTTAAGACTCTGCGCTTCTACTGCAGGGAGAGCTGGTTCAGTCCCTGGTCAGGGAGCTGAGATGCCACATGCCACGTGGCACAGCCAAAAAAAAAAAAAGAAGAAATTGGATTAAAGACCAAGGATTCTAAGAAGTAAATACAAATAAAGATAATAAGCCATTGATTGCAAAGAGCTACAGAATTGTTGGGCAAAACAGCCTGACAATTTTGATGAATTTCCATAGATTCTAACTTTTTAGTTGTGTTTGTTTTGTCAATAATAGACCCTTTATAGCAGAAAAATTCATCCCCAGAGGAGTGAGCCTGGCTGAGAGCCTCCCCACTTGACCAATTTAAAACGGTGTATCCATGTTATTGAGAAAGTACATTCTAAATATGCTTCATGGAGTGACTCTTCTATTATGTCAATGAGATGGGGGTTTTTTTGCCATTGGTTTAAAACATTTCAATTAAAAATTATCAGAGTGAATTTTACTTTTTAAATGTTTATATATAGTTATATGAATTTAAACACATGTATAGACTTCTGTAACCACTACCACCAATAATATGCATAATAGTTCGTATGAGAGATGTTTTTATTGTATATGCACTTTAGTTTGGGATTCAAGTTGTCAGTGAATGTCCAAATATACATGCTCCACAGAGTTTGGTCCCCTAGAGAACAGTAAGAATTAAATATTAAACAATGGTAATAATGCTAATCTCAAAGAGTATCTAAAGTTTGTTTAATTCTTACTATGTTCTAGGGTGCTTGACTCCAAATACCTGCCCAATAATATTACATGGGCAATCCCATATTTATCTACTCCTCTGATGGTAATGCCTTCCAATTGTATAGCACTTTGAGAAACACTTTCATTGAAGTAATCTCATTAATCTTCACAACAACCTTGTATGTTATACATTAACATCATTATATTTTCACAAATGAGGGCTAAGAGATTAGGTGATTCACCTAACTCTTACAGCTAAATAAGTGTCAGAGCTGAGACTTCAGCTGCAACATGTGACTCCAAATTGTTCCAGTGGCCTCCTGAGTAATTACTTCCAAGTTATCGTTTCAAAAGAACACTTTAAGAAAAGTTGTATGCATGTATCTATCATCACAAATAAGAGGGACTTGAGTGCCAAAGACAAACCATGAGTTTGGTATAGAATGTCCTAAAATTAAAAATGACATCATGATCAACCTGATTGGAAACAAAGCTAAGAAGACAGAGGAGTGGGAGTATAACTAGAGAAAAACCAAGCAGTAGATTTTTACTGCCCAGTTTTATTTTTTTCTTAAATTTAAATATTTAAAATTATTTAAAGTCATGTGAAGCTGATACCATGATTTTGATGCAATGTTTAAATGAAGTCTCAGGAATCCTGGCCTGTTTTCACCCACAGGGCAGTCCACATTGGTTTCTTATGCATTTTAGTCTTAAGGACCCCATACCAGGCTCCCCACCACCACCACCCCCTCCCCCAGTTGAGGAGTCTAAGAATAACGGAATGGAGTGTGCTGACTTAGTTTAATTCTTAAAAGTACTCCTGAAGGTCTGGAGCACTAAAGCTCTCTAGCAGAATGCATCATAGTATCGAATTTCTCTACAAAGTTTAGATAAATTACAGGAATTGGGAAGAAGAATTTCAAGAGCGTGCAATTAACTTTTATTATTCAAGGTCAGAATAAGCTGCTTAAATACTTTTTATTATTGGAAGTTCAGTTTGTACTTATCTCTAAACAGGGAATGCCAGGGTCTGCCAGGAACATTGATGGTAATAGTCTGCTCACTTTCTAGAGAGAATCCTTTTCCCTCCACCCACACAAAAATGCTGAATAAAGAAAATCACACATTTTTATAAGTCTGGGCAGTTGAATTATGAGTTAGTTACAAGGCTAGCAAAAATGGCCAAATGCCTAAATAGTGCCATTGTTATGAATAGTAGGAAAGTGCAAGGAATGTAAGAAACAGGGGTAGCCAAAGAGGGGTGATGTGCAGATAAAATCGCTACAGCCGCCATGAGAATGACCTCCGGGGAATCTTGACCCTTCCTCCCCATCTTTAGCCCCTAACCCTATGTTTTCCATAACTGTCCAAATACTATCAGGTAGGATGTAAAACCAGGTCTATCAGGAAACACTGATGTGTTTTAACCTCCTAAGAGAATTTCAAAGAGAAGCAAACTAATAAATACATCAGGGCCCTTGGTTTCCAGGCTATGAGGTGATCCTGAAGTGAAAACTTAATTCACAGAGAAGTCTCAGCTCCTGTCACAGGAGCATTTTAAATTGGAACGTGGAAGTGCCTGAGTGTTCCCTTTCCCCATTCTTTGGGGACAACACTCCCCGGTCCCAGACCAGACCCATCACTGTTACCTTTTAGGAGAGTTATCTAAAATCATGAGAAAAATAAGAAGTCACGCTTCCTCACCAGAAAGGTTACAGGCCGTCTCAAGTGAATCCTGATGAGGAGAATGTATGGCCTTGGGCTTATGGGCTCAATAAAAGGCCTGAGTTATTAAAGGGTGGAGATTTAAAAGTACATCTTAAAGAAGAGCCAATGCATTCTATCTGGGGGGTAATTTTAATGTTTGGGTGGGCATTATACTATGTATTAGACATAATCTAAAACAAAAACACTTCTTTAATACGCCACATTTGACATCTAATGTTTTTCTGTCTCCGGAAGCTAGATTCTGAGTTTTACAGATCTCCAGGCAAAGTCCATGCCCCCCAGCTACCCCTAGTGTGACACTAGTACTCTACTGTCTGGCTGTGTCAGTATCACAGGAAGAATGCCCTGGCATCCAAACCATTTCGGGTAAAGAAGATCTTGGAAATCAGCTAGCCACTGCAGGGGAAGCAGTTGAAGTCGTTAACTTATTTTCTTCCAACACAGAAAAGGGCATTTCCTTTGTCCTCAACTGGCCAAACAAAAATGCTTTTAAACACTCACCTGGGAACAGTTTGCAAATGGCCAGCGTGCTGATGGTAGTTATCAATTTGAGTCCTGTTGCCCAGGTTGGAGAAGCCCGTGGGTGCAGTTGCCTTTCTGAAGGCACATCTCTTGCAGAGGTGTTGACGGGAAAGAGGAAGAAGGGAGAATAACGTTACCTGCTTTCACCAGGAAGCCTCAGATCATTTCCCTTTCTCTCTGCGCCCCTTTGTGAAATTTTGATCCAATCTGCTATGGTGAGAAGAAACTCTCAACATTACAAAAAAACAACCCACCCCAACTTTCATTTTCCTCCTAAGAAATGGAATTTTATTTCTGGATGACAAGGGCTTTGGAAGGCCGTGGCATAGTTTATGAGTGATTCTTTTGCAGCTGCTGAACATCAGTAGACTACATACCCAAAGTGTAGAGGCACCTCTTAAAATATCAGCCAGAGTTTAGAGAGAGCTGAATGTCTTTAAGGAACTATGTGAACGTTATTGAATCTTTCAAATAATGGTGTCACCTCTGTAATAAAACAGCAATCTTCATAGACTGTATCTATATAGAACTGACTTCGCGGAGATAGCACAGGGGTTTCTAGAGATGCAGGACTCCTTGTTAGCTGTTGTCTATTGATATTATTAGTCTTGTTCTGCACACATTATCTACTGTTTCTCCAGTCCCCTGGATTCTCAGCAGAGATGCTTTAAGAATGTCTGTAACTTAATCTCCTGACTGGCATCACCTAGGAGTACAGGAGTACGGTGACAGGAAGTTAAATGAGCTCTTGGAGAAAGGTGCCGTGGACATAGAGGTACAAGTTGGTGGAGCGACACTTCCCTTGATGATGGGGAAAAAGGAATCTGAAATCCCAAAGTGCTTTCTGACACTTGCCACCCACATAAATTGATGAGTTAGTTATTATTGGCCTTTCTGTTTAATTAGACATCAAACCAAAGGCCCCGGTGTCATAATTTATTCTCTTGCAAAATGATGTGACCCAGAGGTTCCAGCCATAACCACAGAAGAACTGGAAGTTGGTAAATGACACTCTGACGGAAAACTTCAAAGACGTAGGAGGGGCAGAGAGAAGGAAATGTACCGTTAATAAACAGGATGAAGCAAGTGGGCAAACCTTCACCTATGATGTCACCTGCTTCTATATGATGAAATATTACATAGCCAGTTTCAGAACACTACCATAGGACCCCATTTTTCATTACTTCAACAATGAGAGATACTAAATTAATGTCACATTATTTTCAGTAGTTAAATTAAACAAAAGCTTGATTCTGTCTATTGCAATCCACAGATGAGGGGAGTACATTATATGAATGTTTTATGGTTTTCTCAACTACTGTCCTATCAGTGGGCACCGGCATTGGTCCCAGTTCTATAAACAGTGTTGCAACAAACATCTTTGTTCACGAAAGCTTACATATTGAACCTTTTATTTCTTTTTATTTTTGAGTTATAAATACTTCAATTATATGGGAAAAATGAATGATAACTCAAAAACACTGAAGTACTCAACATTATTTTTGGAACAATTGTTAACACTTTGCCATATTTACTTCAGGTTTTAAAAAAAAATGCTAGAATTATAAAGACCTCTTTGTATTCCTCTTCCATTCCATTTCTTCCCCTCCCCTAACCACTACCTTAACTCAGCTATACATTGTTCACCTCCACATTTACTATGTATATACAGTTCTGTATAATTAAAAAATTTACAGAAGTAGGCTCATACTCCAGGTCTCATCCTGCAATTTGTTTTTTATTCAGCACTGTATCTTTTAAGACCTATCTACATTGACATATGTAGAGCACATTCTTTAATTTTGACAGATTGAATCTACCAGTTTACTTATTTGATAATCACTTATAAGATGCAGTGTTATTCATGTTAGCTCCAATTATTCACTATTCTAAACTATGGTTCATTAACCTTCCTTATGCATATCTCCTTGAGGTGTAGTTGTAGGTGTGTATATATATAGTTATGTATATACCTAGATGTGAAGTTGGTGGGTAAGATACTGACTGTACTTATCATCAATTTCACGTGGTATTGCCAAATTTGTAACAATTTACACTTCTATAGTGTGTAAGAATTCCTATTTCCCCACATTTTTACCAGTGCTTTTAAATCTTTGTCAACCTTGTGACGTGAACAGTATCTCACCATAGATTTTATTTCCCAGATTTCTGATGAGTTGAGCATATTTTCAAACATTTATTGGCCATTTGGTTTCCTCATCTGTGAATTCATATTCTTTGTCCATTTTTTTCTCTTAGGTTGGTGGTCTTTTTAAAATTGATTTGAAAGAATTCTTTGTATTAGGTTGAATCATATGAAATTGTCATTTTTGTAAGTCAAAATTATAGAATATTAGAAATTACATATGTATATAAAACAAATATTTCTTGACATTAATCTTTTGATCATTATATGAGTGTCAGCTATCTTCTGCCAGTTTATGACTTTTCTTTAAAATGTATTTACTATATCATTTGGCATGTAGAAGTAAACATTAATCTAGCTGATTTATCAACATTTTCCTTTATGTTTCATGTTTTTTTTCTGTGTCTTGTTTAAGGAATCTTTCCCTACCCCTATGCCATGAAGAGATGCTAATATTTCTATGGTGTTGATTTACCAGAAGTGGGATTTCTGGGTTAAAGAATATACATGGGTATTTAGATTTTACTTAAAATTCCAACACCAATGTATTACAGTCTCGCTTTCCAAAAAACTTCATATCTAATGAGTTACAAGGAATATATAATTGTTTTTTTAAATTTATATTTCCCTGGCAACTAGTGAAAAAAGACATCATTTTATACATTTAATCACCATTTGGATTTGCTAATCAGTGAATTTTCTATTCATCTTATTTGCTCTTTTGTCTGTTGCATTGTTTATCTTTTTCTTATTAATTTGTGGGAATTTTTTGCATTTTACTGAGATTAGCTCCTTATCTGACATATCCATGCCAGCTTTTCCCTAATCTAGTATTTATTTTTTAACTTTATCAATTGTATGTCATTTTTATCAAATTTAAAAAAAATTTTGTATATCAAATACATCCATTTTTTTTTTAACATCTTTATTGGAGTATAATTGCCTTACAATGGTGTGTTAGTTTCTGCTTTATAACAAAGTAAGTCAGCTATACATATACATGTATCCCCATATATCCTCCCTCTTGCATCTCCCTCCCCCCCATCCCACCCCTCTAGGTGATCGCAAAGCACTGAGCTGATCTCCCTGTGCTATGCAGCCGCTTCCCACTAGCTATCTGTTTTACATTTGATAGTATATATATGTCCATGCCACTCTCTCACTTTGTCCCAGCTTACCCTTCCCACGCCCCATGTCCTCAAGTCTATTCTGTATGTCTGCGTCTTTATTCCTGTCCCACCCCTAGGTTCTTCAGAACCTTTTTTTTTTTTTTTTTTTAGATTCCATATATATGTGTTAGCATACAGTATTTGTTTTTCTCTTTCTGACTTACTTCACTCTGTATGACAGACTCTAGGTCCATCCCCCTCACTACAAATAACTCCATTTTGTTTCTTTTTATGGCTGAGTAATATTCCATTGTATATATGTGCCACATCTTCTTTATCCATTCATCTGTCGATGGACACTTAGTTTGCTTCCATGTCCTGGCTATTGTAAATAGAGCTGCAATGAGCATTGTGGTACAAGACTCTCTTTGAATTATGATTTTTTCAGGGTATATGCCCAGTAGTGGGATTGCTGGGTTGTATGGTAGTTCTATTTTTAGTTTTTTTAAGGAACCTCCATAGTGGCTGTATCAATTTACATTCCCACCAACAGTGCAAGAGGGTTCCATTTTCTCCACACCCTCTCCACCATTTATTGTTTGTAGATTTTTGATGATGGCCATTCTGACTGGTGTGAAGTGATACCTCATTGTAGTTTTGATTTGCATTTCTCTAATGATTAGTGATGTTGAGCGTCCTTTCAGCTGTTTGTTGACAATCTGTATATCTTCTTTGGAGAAATGTCTATTTAGGTCTTCTTCCCACTTTTGGATTGCGTTATTTGTTTTTTTGATATTGAGCTGCATGAGCTGCTTGCAAATTTTGGAGATTAATCCTTTGTCAGTTGCTTCATTGGCAAATATTTTCTCCCACTCTGAGGGATGTCTTTTCGTCTTCTTTATGATTTCCTTTGCTGTGCAAAAGATTTTAAGTTTCATTAGGTCCCACTTGTTTATTTTTGTTTTTCTTTCCAATTCTCTAGGAGGTGGGTCAGAAAGGATTTTGCTGTGATTTATGTCATAGAGTGTTCTGCCTATGTTTTCCTCTAAGAGTTTTATAGTGTCTGGCCTTACATCTAGGTCTTTAATCCATTTTGAGTTTATTATTGTATACAGTGTTAGGGAGTGCTCTAATTTCATTCTTTTACATGTAGCTGTCCAGTTTTCCCAACACCACTTATTGAAGAGGCTGTCTTTTCTCCATTGTATATTCTTACCTCCTTTATCAAAAATAAGGTGACCATATGTGTGTGGGTTTATCTCTGGGCTGTCTATCCTGTTCCATTGATCTATATTTCTGTTTTTGTGCCAGTACCATACTGTCCTGATTACTGTAGCTTTGTAGTATATTCTGAAGCCAGGGAGACTGATTCCTCCAGCTCCGTTTTTCTTTCTCAAGATTGCTGTGGCTATTCGGGCTCTTTTGTATTTCCATACAAATTGTGAAATTTTTTGTTATAGTTCTATGAAAAATGCCATTGGTAGTTTGATAGAGATTGCATTGAATCTCTGGATTGCTTTGGGTAGTAGAGTCATTTTCACAATGTTGATTCTTCCAATCCAAGAACATGGTATATCTCTCCATCTGTTCGTATCATCTTTAATTTCTTTCATCAGTGTCCTATAGTTTTCTGCCTACAGCTCTTTTGTCTCCTTAGGTAGGTTTATTCCTAGTTATTTTATTCTTTCTGTTGCAGTGGTAAATGGGAGTGCTTCCTGAATTTCTCTTTCAGAATTTTCATCAATAGTGTATAGGAATGCAAGAGATTTCTGTGCATTAATTTTGTATCCTGCTACTTTACCAAATTCATTGATTGCCTCTAGTAGTCTTCTGGTAGCATCTGTAGGATTCTCTATGTATAGTATCATGTCATCTGCAAACAGTGACAGCTTTACTTCTTCTTTTCCGATTTGGATTCCTTTTCTTTCTTTTCCTTCTCTGATTGCTGTGGCTAGCACTTCCAAAACTGTGTTGAATAATAGTGGTGAGAGTGGACAGCCTTGTCTTGCTCCTTATCTTAGAGGAAATGGCTTCAGTTTTTCACCACTGAGAATGATGTTGGCTGTGGGTTTGTCATATATGGCCTTTATTATGCTGAGGTAAGTTCCTTCTGTGCCTACTTGCTGGAGGGTTTTTATCATAAATGGGTGTTGAATTTTGTCAAAAGCTTTTTCTGCGTCTATTGAGATGATCATATGGTTTTTCTCCTTCAGTTTGTTAATATGGTGTATCACATTGATTGGCTTGCATATATTGAAGAATCCTTGCATTCCTGGGATAAACCCCACTTGATCATGTTGTATGATCCTTTTAGTGTGCTATTGGATTCTGTTTCCTAGTATTTTGTTTAGGATTTTTGCATCTATGTTCATCAGTGATAGTGGCCTGTAGTTTTCTTTCTTTGTGACATCTTTGTCTGGTTCTGGTATCAGGGTGTTGGTGGCCTCATAGAATGAGTTTGGGACTGTTCCTCCCTGTGCTATATTTTGGAAGAGTTTGAGGATAGATGTTAGCTCTTCTCTAAATGTTTGATAGAATTCGCCTGTGAAGCCATCTGGTCCTGGGCTTTTGTTTATTGGAAAAATTTTAATCACAGTCTCAATTTCAGTGCTTGTGATTGGTCCTTCTGTTTTCTATTTCTTCCAGGTTCAGTCTTGGAAGGTTGTGATTTTCTAAGGATTTGTCCATTTCTTCCAGGTTGTCCATTTTATTGGCATAGAGTTGCTTGTAGTAATCTCTCATGATCCTTTGTATTTCTGCAGTGTCAGTTGTTACTTCTCCTTTTTCATTTCTAATTCTATTGATTTGAGTCTTCTCCCTTTTTACTTGATGAGTCTGGGTAATGGTGTATCTGTTTTGTTTACCTTCTCAAAGAAAGAGCTTTTAGTTATATTGATCTTTGCTACTGTCTCCTTCATTTCTTTTTCATTTATTTCTGATCTGATCTTTATGATTTCTTTCCTTCTGCTAACTTCGGGGTTTTTTTGTTCTTCTTTCTCTAATTGCTTTAGGTACAAGGTTAGGTTGTTTATTTGAGATTTTTCTTGTTTCTTGAGGTAGGATTGTATTGCTATTAACTTCCCTCTTAGAACTGCTTTTGCTGCATCCCACAGGTTTTGGGTCATCGTGTGTTCATTGTCATTTGTTTCTAGGTATTGTTTGATTTCCTCTTTGATTTCTACAGCGATCTCCTGGTTATTTAGTAGTGTATTGTTTAGCCTCCATGTGTTTGTATTTTTTACAGATTTTTTTCCTGTAATTGATATCTGGTCTCATAGCGTTGTGGTCGGAAAAGATACTTGATACCATTTCAATTTTCTTAAATTTACCAAGGCTTGGTTTGTGACCTGAGATATGGTCTATCCTGGAGAATGTTCCATGAGCACTTGAGAAGAAAGTGTGTTCTGTTGTTTTTGGATGGAATGTCCTATAAATATCAATTAAGTCTATCTTGTTTAATGTATCATTTAAAGCTTGTATTTCCTTATTTATTTTCATTTTGGATGATCTGTCCATTGGTGAAAGTGAGGTGTTAAGTTCCCTACTATGAATGTGTTACTGTCGATTTACCCTTTTATGGCTGTTAGCTTTTGCTTTATGTATTGAGGTGTTCCTATGTTGGGTATAAATATTTACAATTGTTATATCTTCTTCTTGGATTGATGCCTCGATCATTATGTAGTATCCTTCTTTGTCTCTTGTCATAGTCTTTATTTTAACATCTATTTTGTCTGATATGAGAATTGCTACTCCAGATTTCTTTTCATTTCCATTTGCATGGAATATCTTTTTCCGTCCCCTCACTTTCAGTCTGTATGTGTCCCTAGGTCTGAAGTGGGTCCTTTGTAGACAGCATATATACAGGTCTTGTTTTTGTATCCATTCAGCCAGTCTATGTCTTTTGGTTGGAGCATTTAATCCATTTACATTTAAGGTAATTATCGATATGTATGTTCCTATTTCCATTTTTTAAATTGTTTTGGGTTTGTTATTGTAGGTCTTTTCCTTCTCTTGTGTTTCCTGCCTAGAGAAGTTCCTTTAGCATTTGTTGTAAACCTGTTTCGGTGGTGCTGAATTTTCTTAGCTTTTGCTCGTCTGTAAAGGTTTTAATTTCTCTGTGGAATCTGAATGAGATCCTTGCTGGGTAGAGTAATCTTGGTTGCAGGTTTTTTGCTTTCATCACTTTAAATATGTCCTGCGGGCTTCCCTGGTGGCACAGTGGTTGAGAATCCACCTGCAGATGCAGGGGACACGGGTTTGTGCCCCGGTCCGGGAAGATCCCACATGCCATGGAGCAGCTGGGCCCATGAGCCATGGCCGCTGAGCCTGTGTGTCCGGAGCCTGTGCTCTGCAAAGGGAGAGGCCACAGCAGTGAGAGGCCCGCGTACCACCAAAATAAATAAATAAATAAATAAATAAATAAATAAATAAATAAATAAATATGTCCTGCTACACCCTTCTGGCTTGCACAGTTTCTCCTGAATGATCAGCTGTTAACCTTATGGGGATTCCCTTGTATGTTATTTGTTGTTTTTCCCTTGCTGCTTTTAATATTTTTCTTTGTATTTAATTTTTGATAGTTTGATTAATATGTATCTTAGCATGTTTCTCCTTGGATTTATCCTGTATTGGACTCTCTGCACTTCCTCGACTTGATTGACTACTTCCTTTCCCATATTAGAGAAGTTTTCAACTATAATGTCTTCAAATATTTTCTCAGTCCCTTTCTTTTTCTCTTCTTCTGGGACCCCTATAATTCGAATGTTGGTGCGTTTAATGTTGTCCCAGAGGTCTCTGAGACTGTCCTCAATTCTTTCCATTCTTTTTTCTTTATTCTGCTCTGTGGTAGTTATTTCCTCTATTTTATCTTCCAGGTCACTTATCCGTTTTTCTGCCTCAGTTATCCTGCTATTGATTCCTTCTAAAGAATTTTCAGTTTAATTTATTGTGTTTTTCATCATTGTTTGTTTGCTCTTTAGTTCTTCTAGGTTCTTGTTAAATGTCTCTTTTATTTTCTCCGTTCTATTTCCAAGATTTGCATCATATTTACCATCATTACACTGAATTCTTTTTCAGGTAGACTGCCTTTTTCCTCTTCATTTGTTTGGTTTGGTGGGTTTTAACCTTGCACCTTCATCTGCTGTGTATTTCTCTGTCTTCTCATTTTTCTTAACTTACTGTGTTTGGGTCTCCTTTTCACAGGCTGCAGGTTCATAGTTCCCATTGTTTTTGGTTTCTGCCCCTAGTGGCTAACGTTGGTTCAGTGGGTTGTGTAGGCTTCCTGGTGGAGGGGACTGGTGCCTGTGTTCTGGTGGATGAGGCTGGATCTTATCTTTCTGGTGTCAGGACCACATCCGATGGTGTGTTTTGGGGTGCCTGTGACCTTATTATGATTTTAGGCAGACTCTCTGCTAATGGGTGCTGTTGTGTTCCTGTATTGCTAGTTGTTTGACGTAGGGTTTCCAGCGCTGTAGCTTGCTGGTCTTTGAGTGGAGCTGGGTCATAGCATTGAAATGGAGATCACTGGGAGAGCTTTTGCTGTTTGATATTACATGGAGCTGGGAGTTCTCTGTTGGACTAATGTCCTGGACTCAGCTCTCTCACCTCAGTGGCACAGGCCTGACAACTGGCCAGAGCACCAAGACCCTGTCAGCAACATGGCTCAGAAGAAAAGGGAGAAGAAAGAAAGAAAGAAAGAAATGAAATAAAGTTATTAAAATAAAAATTATTAAAAATAAAAGAAAATTTTAAAAGTAATAAAAAAAGAAAAAGAAAGAAAGAAGAGAGCAACCAAACCAAAAATCAAATCCACCAATGATAACAAGTGCTAAAAACTTAGTAAAAAAAAAAGAAAAAAAAAACGTACAGAGAGAACCCTAGGACAAATGGTAAAAGCAAAACTATACAGACAAAAATCACACAAAGAAGCACACACCTACACACTCACAAAAAGAGAAAAAGGAAAAAATATATATATATTAAAAAGAAGAGAGCAACCAAATCAATAAACAAATCTACCAATGATAATAAACTCTAAATACTAAACTAAGATAAACATAAAACCAGAAACAAATTAGATGCAGAAAGTAAACCCCAAGTCTACAGTTGCTCCCAAAGTCCGCCACCTCAATTTTGGGATATGTTGTCTATTCAGGTATTCCACAGATGTAGGGTACATCAAGTTGATTGTGGAGATTTAATCCGCTGCTCCTGAGGCTGCTGGGAGAAATTTCCCTTTCTCTTCTTTGTTTGCACACCTCCTGGTTGTTCAGCTTTGGATTTGGCCCCGCCTCTGCATGTAGGTAGCCTGAGGGCATCTGTTCTTAGCTCAGACAGGACGGTGTTAAAGGAGCAGCTCATTCGGGGGCTCTGGCTCCCTCAGGTCATGGGGAGGGAGGGGTATAGAGTGCGGGGCGAGCCTGTGGTGGCAGAGGCCAGCGTGACATTGCAACAGCCTGAGACGCGCAGTGTGTTCTCCCAGGGAAGTTGTCCCTGGATGCCGGGACCCTGGCAGTGGCAGCTGCACAGGCTCCCGGGAGGGGGGGTGTGGAGAGTGACCTGTGCTCGCACACAGGCTTCTTGGTGGCGGCAGCAGCAGCCTTAGCGTCTCATGCCCGTCTCTGGTGTCCGCGCTGATAGCTGTGTCTCGTGCTTGTCTCTGGCCCTCATTTAGGCGGTGCTCTGAATCCCCTTTCCTCGTGCACCCGAAACAATGGTCTCTTGCTTCTTCGGCAGGTCCAGACTTTTTCCCATACTCCCTCCCGGCTAGTCGTGGCATACTAGCCCCCTTCAGGCTGTGTTCACACAGCCAACCCCAGTCCTCTCCCTGGGATCCAACTGAAGCCTGAGCCTCAGCTCCCAGCCCTGCCCGCCCCGGCGGCTGAGCAGACAAGCCTCTCAGGCTGGTGAGTGCTGGTCGGCACCGATCCTTTGTGCAGGAATCTCTCCGCTTTGCCCTCTGAAACCCTGTCACTGTGCTTTCCTCCATAGCTCCAAAGCCCCCCCGCCCCGCCACCCCTGTGTCCGCCAGTGAAGGGCCTTCCTAGTGTGTGGAAACCTTTCCTCCTTCACAGCTCCCTCCCACTGGTGCAGGTCCCATTCCTATTCTTTGGTCTCTGTTTTTTTCTTTTTTCTTTTGCCCTAACTAGGTTCGTGGGGAGTTTCTTGCCTTTTGGGAGGTCTGAGGTCTTCTGCCAGCGTTCAGTGGGTGTTCTGTAGGAGCTGTTCCACATGTAGATATATTTCTGATGTATCTGTGGGGAGGAAGGTGATCTCCATGTCTTACTCCTCCGCCATCTTGAAGATCTCTTATATCCATCTTTTTTGTTTTGATATAAACTATATCAAAGTGTCTCTGATCCCTAGCTTATACATATAGTCTCCTAAATTTTTTTCTGATATTTTGTTTATTTTAAAGTATTTAATCTCTCTTGAATAAATTTTTATATTCAGTGTGAGTTAGGTTTGCAAATAGAATGAAATAATTTTTGTGTCACTGGGTATCCATAGATAAATAAAATCATATCATATCACGTATATGTTACATGTTTGATTTGTACCACAGCTCAAAGGTTAAAAGAGTCATAACATGCTGTTTTTTTTCCAGTTCCATTTCAATGAGACTCAGTCCCCTCCATCATGGTTATTGGGAAGTGTCTTCTCGGTCATGTTCGAGGGAGCCCCTTTCACTCATTTGGGATCATAAAAGAACTCTAGGCCCTAGTGGTCAAAGATAAATGGGGATGAAATCCCTGGTTATAAGTCAGTTGAGTTTCTCTCTGAGAACTTGGTCTCCCTGCCCACGTAAAACATTTGTGGGTAGGCAGCTCCTTTGGCGTGTCTAGTTCTCCATGCCCGTGCTTTGCCACTGAGCAAAGAGAGACTCCCGCTTGGGAGGCTGAGTTCCCCGACTGCCTCGGCACACACACGCATCGCTGCTGGAGTTTCTATCAACTCCTGAAAGCTACCAGTTTAGGAATGTCCATGTTACTGTCTTCTGGAAGCCAGTGTTCCCTCCTCCCTCTCCCAAAGGTTGGATCTCTCTGCCTTCTTACTCTCCAAGTACACAGCCTTGATTAAATTAAATTCTCATCTTTAGGCTTGAAAAACATAAAATATGATACCAGTAGGGTAGTAAGGGGTGAAGGTACAAGGAAGTTGTGGTGAAGAGAGTCTAGACTTTATGGACAAAGGCCTGGCTATCTTTTCTCTGGGTAAGAAATCTGACTCTTTAGATATTCAACAGCTCATCTCCTGTCCACCAAGAATGAAGAGTATGCATTTTCCCAAATAGCTAAAGCTTAATAACGTGGTTGATTTTTCCTGTCCTGCTGCATTTAATTGTTGATGACTCATATGTTATACCATATCACATTTTACATATATTTATACATGTATTTGTAATAATATATATTTTACATACTATATAAATATATATCTATTATAATAAATTGTATATATATTATATATATATAAAGATCTGGAAGGATTACACTAAATTTTATCTGTGACTAACTCTAAAGGCTGAGCATTACCAAAACTTCTTTTTTTAAAAATTTCTATAACTTTTGAATCATTATCATTTTTTTTATCTCTACAGTTAGAAAAAATATATATTTAGGAAAATGTCACAAAATGTTAAAAGGCTGTTCGTAGCAAACAAAAGCTTTCTACACAAAACTTGCAAAAGCTTTTCGATATTTACATTTAGAAAGGCCCTTTTCAGATACTTAGGGGAAGGGAGCTATGGTGACTGGACAGTGACAAGGGAGAGATGTCTTATACATTCTAAAAAGCTGTTAGGTATAATGAAAATATCCCTAAGTTAGCAATCAAGCCATGTGGGTTTTTGTCCTGGCTTTGCTATGAAATAGCTGTGTAATTCTGATAAGCCTCTTAAACTCTGGGCTCCTAAATCTTTCCTAAAACTAGACAATCTCCAAAGTCTCTTTCAGTTCTAGCATGTTATAATATATATGATTTCGAGATTCTTAGTATCTATGACGCCAGTTACAACTATCATAGTGTCACTAGCCATAAAACATCCCAACTAACTTCCCTCCTTGCGAGGGCTGATGTATTTGCCTGCCATTCCTTCAACCCTTCCTCATTTGCAACGACCACTGAATCTAGTGCTTACAAGAGCTTTTGCCTGGAAAATGCCTCATTGACTGGAGAGCTGCAATTTTGCTCCCAGTATGGTGGAGTTAAACAGATCGCCCCCAGACCCAGCAGCTGGGCTGGCTCCTTCTGGGCAGCCTGCCAGCCTGGGATCTCCGCAGACATTGTTGCCTCTGCTCCCTCTCTCTCCTTAGGCCTTCAAGGCCCAAGCAGCTGTGCAGCTCATGTCCCCATCACCGGGAGAAGCTGCCTCTGCCCTGTAAGGATGGCTCTGAAACACTGCCCTCCAAAGCTAATTGCATTTCTGTAACAGATTTGTTCTCAGTTTCTACCTTTTACATAGTCTTATTCAACTCTGCCCTGGGCAGCACAAATGGTTTTTTGGGGTTTTTTTTTTTTTTTGCAGTACGCGGGCCTCTCACTGTTGTGGCCTCTCCCGTTGCGGAGCACAGGCTCCGGACGCGCAGGCTCAGCGGCCATGGCTCACGGGCCCATCCGCTCAGCGGCATGTGGGATCTTCCCGGACCGGGGCATGGACCCGTGTCCCCTGCATCGGCAGGCGGACTCTCAACCGCTGCACCACCAGGGAAGCCCAGCACAAATGGTTTTAGGCTCTTACCTAATTGAGTAGTTCTTTTCAACAAGGGCAGGAGAAAGATCTATTTCTACCTTTCGAACACCAAGCCCAGCCCACCTTTATAGTTGGGGCTTCTTAAAAGTATCATTTTGGAGAACTGAACGGAGAATGTCAAAAGATAATGCTGTTTTCCCATAAAAGAATCACTATTCTTTTATCCCTAAAGGTGAAACTGCAGTTATGCTGTGTGGGCTAGCCTAGAAATCATGGGGTTTCAGGGTTGGGTATGTCTAACTATCACCTTATCTGACTAAATTTCCATATACTCTGTCGGTTCATATTAAGAATATATGAATATCCTTAATTCATATGAATATGAATATATAACCTGCCCCAGTTCCTGCTGGCCAATCTAGCTTAGAAGTATAGTCTTTCATTAATCAATAATCAACAAATACTTACAGTATATCTGTGCCGTATTTAACAGTGGATGGCAAGATAGAATGTAGTATAATTCTAGAGTGGCTTTTAAAGTTAGAAATGCCTAGATCCTAAGTGACAGAAACATTCAGTCTCATTTAAACCCAGAAGGGTGTTAAGCATAAACCAAAGAAACTTCTCATTTCTCCTGTGCTTTTGGTGAGTTTAGGCGTGAGTATCAGTGGACATATACTGTAACGATGTGTGTCTAAGCAAAGCGTTGTGTTCTTTGAGCCTACTGTTATGAGAGCCATAGGAATGGGGGAACACAGAGCATGGGAGATGGGATCCCCATGCATTTAATTTATGAAAACTCAATGCGTATTTCTCTCAATAAGTACGGACAACCATTTTAATCGTGCTGGTGATTCTTTCTGACATTTCACTTACTGAGGTTATGTTCGAGAGACTGTGACCTGGGAGACATGCGTGGCTGACTTACAATGTATAGGCCATTTATATAAGTAGAAATGTGACTTTATTTTCTCTGTAACTGAACACACCTTAGGTCTCAAGCCCTCATTTCTAGTAGGCACTGTAAACATTGTTATTTAAACATAGCTCAGTCACTTTTAGTTTCATACTTAGTCTCTTTGGGCACATACCGAGGCCGTGGCAGGATTCGTCCCCTCACCAGCCTCCCGCTCAGGGGAAACCCAAGTTTGCTGACCTCAGTTGACGTGTGACTTCTCCTCCCTGGTTTTGGGGCATCGTAACAACATCCCGCTGCTGATGGTTGGGAATCCGGGCTCCAAGTTCACACTCGATGCATTGCCCTTCACCCAGTCCAGGCCTCTTCTGGTCCAGTGGCCCCCTCAGCATGTCTGCACCGTTCTCGGGGGACTAAGGAACCCTCAGCTGCTTTTCTCCCCTACATAATGGAGTACACGGGCTGCGGGGCAGGGGGTGAGGCTGCTTTTAGACCTTTGGGGCCATGGATGCCTTTGATTCAAAGATTGGGGGCTGCACTGCCATTAGAATTATCAGAAGCAAATGTAACTCATCAATTACCATTTCAGAATAGTCTACACACTGATCTGCTGGTCTCTCAATCTGTCCCCATTTACAGGATGCTGAGTGCAATTCTACTGTTTTAATTTATTTTTAAATTTTATTTATTTATTTATTCTCGGCTGCACTGGGTCTTTGTTGCCGCGCGTGGGCTCTCTCCAGTTGTGGTGAGTGGGGTCTACTCTTCACTGTGGTGCACAGGCTTCTCATTGTGGTGGCTTCTCTTGTTGTGGAGCACGGGCTCTAGGCACGCGGGCTTCAGTAGTTGTGGCATGTGGGCTCAGTAGTTGTGGCTCGTAGGCTCTAGAGTACAGGCTCAGTAGTTGTGGCACGTGGGCTTAGTTGCTCTGCGGCATGTGGGATCTTCCGGACCAGGGCTCGAACCCGTGTCCCCTGCATTGGCAGGCAGATTCTTAACCACTGTGCCACCAGGGAAGCCCCAGTTCTACTGTTTTAAAGATGTTTTTATCAACAATATTGCTCCTAAATGAAAATCAACCATTTACTTTAGTGCCTAACCAAATCCAGAGGAAACATTGGCTGACTTAAACTTACTCAGATACAGCATGTGTTGGTTTCCACCATAGTACCCTCCGAAAGGGAATTTCAAAGCAACTTTTGCTTATTCACAATTTCCACCTTTTATTCTGATTTTATAAATGTTTTATAACGTTTTGAAGATGTGACTCCACAGGATTTTTCCCTGCTCTGATTAACGACTTGATTTCTGAAACAGGATGCAGTGTCTAAAAGAGAACTAATGACAACAGTTCTTACAGCACTGCCAGAGGCAGAATTTCTCAGCTGGAGTTTAGAGAAGCCCATCTAAGAAGCCCAAAGAAGTGTGGCCTATATGTTCCATGCAGGAGGGCAAAGCCCTACCTGTTTTGTCCTCCTCTGAATCCCTAGCACATGGCATTGTATTGATACTTAGCACATATTTGGTGTTCAATATATTTGTTGAATAAGGGAATTAACAAACCTCTAAACAGCAGTTTTATATCAATGCGACATAGAATGTGCTGGTTATTGAAGCAAAACAGATCAGTTTGCACAAAGTTAGTGGACTTCCTAGGGAGCTGGTCATTGGAGAGAGTCTGCATGTCAGGAATACTGAGTTTTAGGCTGATCTGATTACAAAAAAAAAAGGGGGGGGGAATAATGTATTTTACACATACCCTGAATTAGCCTGCCCCCCTCAAGTTTGCAAGCAAGGCAAACTCCTATGACACCTGGCCTTTTGATTTTACATTAGGGAATGACATTTACTTCATACAGACTATTTTGTCACCTTTAGAATTTTAGTCAACTCAACCCACAGAAATATAGACATAATTCTTACAGAAGGCCTCTGAGTATCCCCAGATAGCTCAAGGTGAATGGCCCTCCTTAACCTCTCAGTCAACACGGTTTTCATGCTTCTATGTTTTTTTTTTTAAATATAAATTTATTTATTTTATTTATTTATTTTTGGCCGCATTGGGTCTTCATTGCTGTGTGCGGGCTTTCTCTAGTTGCGGCGAGTGGCGGCTACTCTTCGTTGCGGTGTGCGGGCTTGTTGCTGTGGCTTCTCTTGTGGTGGAGCACGGGTTCTAGGCGCGCGGGCTCAGCAGTTGTGGTGCACGGGCTTCGTTGCTCCGTGGCACGTGGGATCTTCCCGGACCGGGGCTCGAACCCATGTCCCCTGAGTTGGCAGGCAGACTCTTAACCACTGCACCACCAGGGAAGCCCTTCTATGCGTTTTTTTAAAAGGTCTGCTTATCTGGTTGCTTGACCCATAGCAATTTGAGGCAGCAAACCTCGGACGGACAGGGAAGGCTGCTGCAGCAAGCCCACGGGCCCCCCCACCGGGGATGTGGCCTCTGAAGGAAGAGGCAGTAAGAGTAAGGCCCAAACGTGGACGTGCAACCCTGCTGGTGGACATCTTCCCAGCCCAGCTTCCTCTCCTTGGAGGCACCCTTCTTCTCTGTGTAGTCTGGTGTCCTCGCTCCACGTGTAATGCCCCCTGTCCCACCCACCACAGAGGTGAGTGAAGCAGGGATGCTCAGCGCCCCTTGAAATGCAGACAGCATGAGCTGGTACTGGGAACAAGCCGCTCCTGCACGAGCCTTTTCTCTACCCCGTGGAGAGAGGCGTGTCTGAGGTTCTTTACGATAACAGTGAGGAGAGAAAGAGGCGTGCTGACGTCTCTAGGCCTGGTCCCTACTCACCAGCTGAAATGAAACCGAAACCTGCTTATGTGTTTCCCCAGGCAGTTTTCAGGAGCTCCCGCGTGGCCGCACATCAGGCCCAGCGCCCCTAGCTCAGGCCCGTGGTAATCTGCTCCCACCCATCCTGCCTGCCCGTGCCCAGCCCTCTAGGTGGCACCTGCCTCTCCTCTGGCCATACTCTGCTCTCCCCGTCCCAGGCCTGGAAAGACCGGCTCCCCTTCTCCTACCGTGTCCTTCCCAGGTCACAGAATTTTCCCGCAATGCGTTCAGTCCACATCCGGGTCTCACCTTCTCTGACTTCTTTCGCATGTTTTTTCTTTACCTACGTTTAACAACTTGTTACGTAGCACCTCTTTCTCCATCACTCCTCAGCCCTTCACGCTGCTTTATTTTCTGTACAGCACTCACACCCTGACATATTATTCGTGTGTGTGTGTGTGTGTATACAGAAATACTTTGGGACTTTTTTGTTTGTTAATTGTCTTTTTATCCATTAGCATGTCAGCAACACGCGGGCAGGGACTTATCCCAGCACTCGGAATTATTCCTGGCAAATGGTGGATAAGTATTTGTGAAATGAATTAGTGCTGTGCTGCTCTCAGATTATCAATAGAACACATTTGAGAATTCCATTAAAATGCGTCTTCTTTGGCGTCGCCTCTTTAGAGACTCCATAGCAGTCGGTTTGTTCTGCTTTGATAGACGTAACGCACTCAGCCTTATGTCTGAACTCTATCCTTCTGCTAATTGCAAAGTTGAAAGCAGGGATAGGTTCTTACCCACCTTTGCATTCAAGCTGCTCATACATACAGTTCCTTCTCATATTAGGCCCTATAAAGTGTTTGCTGTATTTCCTGGGTGTACGGAATCTCTCCAACTAGTCTTCACACATGCTATGGACAGTTTTATTTCCTAATTCTTCTGTACCCCTGAAAGCACCACACACAGAGAATTGTTCGGAAAAGCATCATGACCTGCTGGACTGATCTAAATGCACACACTGAGGCGTTACGTGTCATTCAAGGCCCAGCGCATTGCAGTGACTTCAGATACACAGAAGACCATCAGAGAAAGTTGACGGGTTTCTCTTCCTCTGCGGGACAAAGCCTGAGACGTCCTGAGGACTGTACAAACCTCAGTGGGTTTGGACCAAACCACCAGAGTGCACAGCCTTTCCACATTCATTTCTCCCGCATCTCCAACACCGTTATCCTAACAACCCCCCAACTGCTGGTGAGCACTGGCCACAGTGCCAAGAACTGATTTAGTTCTTTGCATACATTTTCTCGATTAATCTTTACTTGAGGCATGGACTATTATTATCTTCCTCTTACACGAGTGACAACTCAGGCACAGAGAGATTAAGCAACTTGCCCAAGGTCACACAGTGAGTAATTGGTGGGGCTAGGGTTCAAACCCAGGCCCACTGCTCCACATCCTGCACGCTTAATCTCTTTGCCCTGCTGCTGCCCCGTTATCTGGTTAACACATCCAGTGACAAAGACTCTAGCAGCCAGGTTAGCTTCCTGTTTAATGTCTAATCCATAAAGGTAATATTATATAACGTGATTAAAATTTAGGAACACAGAAATCACAGCCTGTAATCGAGTGCCTCTTTAGCTGCAGGTGTAGGGAATATAGGCTACAGTGCACTCTGTGAATCCGACACTCTCACAGTCCAAACTTCCACAACAGGCCCAGGCCTATCGATGTTTGAAATCTGCTTCTCAGTTCTGCATTTGTGATTTTATAATGACTTCCACATGCATTAACATCCCATTAATGGGCCAGTATATGGGAACAGTTGTCTTATGAAGCGAGGGGATTTTTTTCCCTTTTCTTTTCTTTTCCATTAAAACCACAGGTCTACAGAATGAGGATGCTCGATCTAATGAGTGTAACCTGGAAAGTAATTTCATGGGCTGTAGTACTTTGATGGCAATCATTCGTGGATGTCAAAAGGATAAGGGCACAGTTTTCTGCTTCTAATTTTATTCCTAGAAAATGATGGTATTGAGCCAGCCATAGAGTGCCCCTGTAGATTAATTCCAGTTTGTCTTTTGTAGAAGAGATTTAAGGGAAGTCTTAATCTGCTTTATATTTAATTCTTATCTCCTCACTATGAATTAAAAATAGAAAGCTGGACTCTAGTCTCACTTCTGCAGACTCTCTAAGGGCTGAAGTTACCCCAGGGGAAGGATGGGCTGAGAGCCGCTCCAGGTCTCTACCTGGCTTAGCACCCCTCACTGACTTTCCCAACAGCTGCTGCTTTCTGATTTTCAGTCCAAGAGCCTCATATTAACAGGTCTAAAATGAGCAGTCCTTATTCTATGACGCTTGAATGACATGTAGCATTTTCCTCAGGTAGCATTTTCATTTGTCAAGAAACTCAGTTAATTCTGAATCCTTTCAGGCTCTACAGTCTGAGAAACTTCCTGCATCCTCTGGTTGTTTTCTCCTAAACCCATGCTTAATGTGGGAAAAGAAGTAAAGAGCACTTTACTCTGCTTTCTCTTCAGCCACTAAAAATTGCTCTGGAGTGCTTCCCCTATTTCCCTCCTCCTCTCTCCTACCCCTCTCCCTTCCATTGCTCATTCCATACCTCTTCCCAATCCTCTTTTGCCTTCTTGGTCTCTTCCTTTGTCAAACCAAGGTCTGAGACAGCAGGAAGAGTTCAGGTGCTGGAGAGGAGCCCGAGTCAGGCTCACCTTCCTGCTCCGTCTCCTACCTGGAGCTTCAGAAAGACAGTTGAGGGTCATTCATCCAAGAGCTAATCATCTAATCAGTCTAAATCAGAAAGAGTAAGGTACCTCTATGAAAACCTCTACAGTTTGGGGTTTCTGGCATTTCCAACCTGGTGAAGTTAGCACGTCTGGTGAATTGTGGCTTGGGTGAGTGCAGGCAGGCAGAAAGCCAACCACATAGCAATCAAGCAGAACATCTCTGTATGTCACGTCCTCCCTTAATTTATAGACACTCTCCCTCCATCACTTTCTTTCCTCCTGCCTCTTACCCCAGTGGCGAGTTTCAATTCTAATGTCTTAACCCAAGATACCAAAAGGAGGCCATTTTATGCTTTGTTCATTGTAAAACTGCACAGCTTCAGGGAAGAGGAGCCCTTGTAGTTTTTCTTTATTCTCTCCTCTTCACCCCCACAATCATAAGCGCAATGATGGTGACGACTTACTGAGCAACTGCTGTGTGCCTGACTGGGGGGGGGGGTCCTGCATGTACATTCAGAGGAAACAGAGCTCCTCGAACCGTGGAGCCACCTACCCCTTTGGACAAATGCAGACAGCCTCCAGGACAGTGCTTTCTAAACTGTGGATTGTTTAGTAGAACATGTGAGCTGTGAGGCTGGCCTTTCAAAAAGGAAAGAAAATGGAATGGAATGGAACAGAACAAAACAGAAAAGTATCAGAGGACATTGCCTGGGGTAGGAATAAGTATGATCTTGTGAGCCTTTAGTTTTAGCTAAATACTTGTCTAGGGCGGAGAGCCTGATAGTACCTACCGGGATCTCCCCCCATTTCCTAGTGACTGAGATCTGGCTGTGGTAGTATGTCCAGTGGGATCTATGGCACATCAAACTCTCCCCCTTAGGCTCCTCCACTTCCTTCCTCTGTATGCCTGCTAAATGACACCAGGGCAAGCTTGAAGCCATAAGACGTCAGAGCCACAGTGTGAAAACAGCCTGGGTCCCTGAGTCATCATTGGAAGGAGTGCCACCCGCCAGAGTCACCTGACCAGGGACACCAGCTTTGAGCTTTATTTGAATGAAAAAGGAATTCTACTATGTTACTCCAGATTGTTTCACCTACCTTGTACACGTGTGTGTGTGCGTGTGTGTGTGCGTGTGCACGTGGCTTATGCTCTAACATTTATTTCTAAATGTAGATCATAGTGAGAAACATTTGAAAGCCACTGCTGTGGACAGAGTGCGGTCCTAGATCAATTGCAGTTAAATCACTTGGGATGCTCATTATAAATGCAGATTTCTGCATCCTACCAAGCAAGATCCGCTGTGTAAGGATCTTGGTTCTGGGGCACGGGAATGTTTAACGTGTTTAACAAACTCTACAGATAAACCTTATGAACACTCAAGTTTAAAGAGCGCTTTGGCCCCAGCATTGGTAGAAACATATTTTCTTGGCAACCCTGGGGCTGGATAAGCTTTATACCTATTTTCTTTGGCCACTGTGGGAAGTGTGAGTCTCTCCCTACTCTCCACTCTATCTATAGTCTCTATATAATCTTATTACAATAATGCTCTGTGCTGATTCAGGTAATCCTTTTCTAAGAACATTTCCCACTCCTCCCCTCCTTCATAAACACTTTAACTGTCCTCCAAAAAGCCTGCTGTGTAATTAACAAATGCCCCTATGCCTACGAACTCTTCCCCCAGACATTTTCTTAATCTTCTGGCTCTCCCCTGAGTTATCTGTTCTGCTCTCCATTCAAATGGGAGCTGTTCATTTTCCACATTTTATGTACTGTGCATTCTCAGGGCTGGAAATTAGGGCAAGTCCCTTCCTCAGCACTCAACTGCTGTCTCCCAACCATGACTGCCCCCATCCTTTTGGATAGGCCTGTACTAATTAACATGCCTTTGGCTACAAGTAACAGAATATCCAACTAGAAGAGCCATAAACAATAAGGAAATTCATGATCTCACATTATAAGAAATCTCATTCTTGAGTGATAACTGGCTAATTCAGCAGCTCTTTCCAAGTTTCTACTTTGTCTTCTCCAGCATGTTTATCCTCTGGCTTGTTTCTTCATGGTCACAACATGGCTGCCACAACTCCAGCTATCACATCCCTCACAGCTATGTCAGTATGAATTTCCTATGGCTACTGTAACAAATTGTCACAAGTGTGGTGACTTAAGTGATGATAATTTATTCTCTCACTGGTTGGAGGCCAGAAGTCTGAAATCAGTATCGCTGAGCTGAAATCAAGGTGTTGGCAGGGCCATACTCCCTCCAAATGCTCTAGGTGAGAATCTGTTTCTTGCCTCTTCCAGCTTCTGGCGGCTGTCAGCATTCCATGGCTTGTGGCTCCATTACTCCAGTCTCTGCCTCCATATTCACACTGCCTTTTCTTCTGCATATGTCTTCTGTCTATATCAAATTTCCTTCTGCCTCTTTCTTGGAAGTGACATTTAGGACACGTGTGATTGCATTTAGGGCCCACCTAGATAATCCAGGATAATCTCCCCATCTCATGTCCTAACCTTAATCATATCTGCAAAGACTCTTTGCCCATACAAAGTGACATTTATAAATTCCAGGGATTAGCACCTGATATCTCTGAATATCATTATTCAGCTTACTACAACATCTAAAGGTAGAAAGGCAATTTCTCCTCATCTACAATTTCCAAACAGGGAGAAAGTCTTTCCCAGAAGCCCCCTGTCCTAGCCAGTTCAAGCTGTTACAACAGAATACTATAGACTGGGTGGCTTAAACAACAAACATTTATTTCTCACAGTTCTGGAGGCTGGAAAGTCCAAGATCAAAGCACTGGCAGACCCAGTGTCTGGTGGGATCACTTCCTGGTTTACAAATGGTTGAATCTTATTATGTCTTCACGTGGCTGAGAGAAAATTTCTCTCAATCGCATTTTTTCTTATAAGAGCACTAACCCTATTCATAAATTTCTGACCTAATTACCTCTAAAAGGCTTTGCTTCCTAATACCATCACCTGGCAGTGGTGGCAGGGGTGGTGGGTGGGGGTAGAGAATTTTATACATAGAAAGTTTGAGGGAACACACACTTTCAGTCAGTAACTCCCTCACCCCCCAGCATATTGGCTGCTAATCTTATTGGCTGGGTTTGGGTCATAAACCCACGTATGTGGTCTCTATGGGGGAGAAAGGCTCTATCAGCGAAAAAAAAGGAAGGATAAGGGAAGACTTCTGGTTAGATCATCAGTATCTGTCTCAAGATTCCTGTTCGTTTAAGGTTCATATCTAATAATATGCCCTTCCATGATGCTCTTTCTTTTGGTTTTCTGCTCACTCCTCCTCAGTCGCTGAAAACTCTGGCATTTGCCTCATAGTCTTTCTATGTGGCCTTTCTAACCACCGACCATTCAGTTCTTTGACCTCTTCATCTTCCAGTGACCTCCCTGCTCTATTCCATTGCCACGGCTTCACCCTGGATCTGAACATCACCTGAAACTTCTCCTCCTCTGAAACAGCAACTACAGACAACTGCGCCTCTGACCACGTCCTCCCATCCTCTTTCCAGCTTACTCATTTCACGCCTCCTCTCTCCTTTCTGCCTATCCATCAGCAACTCTTGTCTTGAGTTTCCTCCTCTCCAGAATATATTGCCCACATGGTAAATTCTCTTGACCCTTGGTCCTTCCATTGAAGTTATCTAGCAAAACCCCAGTCCTTGATGAACCCGCTATCTGTTTGCTCAAACTTCTTCCTTGTCTTTAATTCTCACCCCTTCACTGTCAGCAGATAACTTTACGTCATAATTAATTAAAATAGAAGGTATCTGATGGAAAGTCCTCAGCTTCCCATCACCACATTTACTTGTCTGTGTACTGAGATGTTTAATCTTCCAGCCTTGTTACGGTGGAGTAGGACTCTTCTGCTAGAGGCCAATCCACCTGCTTGTTCTATGGAAATACGACTAAGTTCTGGTCAATGAGATACAAGTGGAAGTGTGGTACAGAAGCATTTAGCAAGCTTCTTTAAAAGACAATGGGCACATATCCTTTGCCCTATTCTTCTAGCTCGTTCCTCCATCCAGATTCCTGGGATATGAATGGGATCACTGGACCTCCTGCAGTTATATTATAAGAATGATGCCCATGAAATGGCAGAAGAGTTAGACAGAACTTCTTTATATCATTTTACCTTCTTTAAATCATTCCGATTTCTAATCCCCACAGGTACACCTTTCTCTCACATTCGAAAACCACACTCTTAGGATGTGTTTAAATTTTTTCTATGCTAAAGTAACATAATTTTTATGCTAAAAGAACTTCTATCTTCTTCCCAACCTTGATATAGATTATAAAATCTGCTTCCGTTAATTTAACTCTGGAAGATTCCATGTCCCGTTGTCCTTTCCCACTTCCTGGCTTTCCTCTTCCTCACAGAGGTGATAGGTGTTGGGGGGAGGGGGAGGGTTGAGTATGAAAAGAAGCAAAGGTTGCCCTATGACCCCTATGCAATTCCAGTCAGTTTTTTGGTGAAACCTGTATCGTCTTCTCTTTCCTTATTTCTCTCTCTCTCCTCCTTCTCTTGTGATTCCATTTATGTGCTTCTTTTACCTTGTTTAGAAGTTGACCCAGAGCAGGAGATCTACTCAAACTATACATCACCATCATCAAGCGTTCATTCCTGTCTCCTGTATTTTCTTTTGGCTTTCTGTTTTAGATGAAAATGTTAAAAATAAAAAGAGGGCTTTTTGTGTGATTGCATTCCACAGGGGCACAGAAAACACCTTCTTGAGGGAAAATATAGCCTGTTTGTTTGTCTCGGGGTCTGAGTTGAACAGAGGAAAAGGTTCTTGCAAAAGGGTGGCCAAAAAAGAAATGGGAGTAGCCGGTTTTCCTCCCCTCGCACCCCCATCTTGCACTTTGCTGCAGGGCTGATCCTAACGTCATCTTTCACCGCTGGTCTGCTTCATGCCTGGGGCCTCCAGTTGCCCCGAATTACTTGCAGTAACCTGTGCTATTTCACTTCTTTGCACCTTCTTTCTGTTGCTGTTTTCTGGACTGACTTCCCACCTCATTCTTCTAGCCAATACCCATTCACCTTCAAGGCCCAGTTCAAGAAACTTGTCATGTGTGGGCCTTCTTGTCCCCCCTTTACCTCCCTTCTCCCAACTGACCTTTTCCTTCATTTCGTCCTCCTCTAAAAAATGTGTCATAACATGCACCACACTTTATTATGAAATTATTGGACGTGTTCGCGTCTTTCTGTTTGACTAAGAGCTCACTGAAGGCTTACTCGTTCTTTCATTGCCCAAGTAATTCATAAACATTTTCTTTTTGTAAAAGAATCAGTTAATACAGAAATAGAACATGAACATCTCCCTTCACTTCTAACCCCCCAGTCTCCCCCTGCCATCTTATTCATATTTGAACTCTCAGTGCCTAGTTCAGCGTCTGGCACACAGAAGCCCCACAACTGTGTTTTCCAGTTGGTTTTTCTTTTTTTTTTTTTTTTTGGCCACACGGCGCAGCCTGTGGGATTTTAGTTCCCTGACTAGGAATTGAACCTGGGCCCTCGACAGTGAGAGCGTGGAGCCCTAACCGCTGGACCGTCAGGGAATTCCTCACTACTGTGTTTTGAATGAATGAATGAATGAAAGAATAACTGTCCTTCCAAGGTTGTTCTTGACCAGGGACACATCTGACATAAATCTGAGGAAATACCCATTCCCAGTCTGCAGCTTCCTCACTCCGAGGTAACGTCATGTATGTGCTCTGCTGTGGTTTATTTTTGCTAACTCACCATCTGAGTCTTCAGCCTCCTCCAGGTCCTGTTTACTTTAACTATTCAAAGCTCTGCTCTCTGCCAGAGCAGTGGACACTGGGAGGAAGATTTTCCACTGCCTCTGCAGCGTAAATTGGTTTCTAAACAATCTTGCCCACAGTCTGCATTAATACAGTACTATAGAGCAAGGCACGATAAAGTATTCAAAGTAGCAGGAGTTACTTTTTAGGACGACTGAATATGATGAAGGAGCCAAGGACAAAGGGTAATTTATTCCAAAGGAAGTCAACACCTTTGCTTTGCAGTAGCTCTTGCGGTTAAAAAATAGGGCTGGTAATTGGACTTGCTTTATGAAAATCTCATTAGCATTAGCATATAACTAAAATGCACAGCTCCATAGTTAATTGCAATCCTGCACTACGGTTAACAACTACAGTGATGACATTTGCATATTGCACATAAAATTAAAAATGCATGTCAGATAGGTGCTCTTTCAGAAAAAAAAAATCCTTGAATAACATTGCATTCACTACAATAATTGGGAAGATTTTGAATTTGAATGGAAATTATATGTATAGTATGAGCTTTAGAAAGACAGAGGAGCCTGATCAAAGAGGAGGAGAAGCTAAATATGAAACATCGCATAGGCAAAACTCCAGCAGCTGGGATCTTCTTCTAGGGTAGGGACCTGTAATACTGAACTGTGTGTGCTTTGTGTAAATACAGCCCTTTGTTCTGAGAGTCTCATTTCACTTCCCAGGCATCAGTCTCGTCTTGATGCTTTTCCTCTAGACTGTAAGCTCCTTGAGACCATAGACTTGATCTTTTCATATCTTTGAATCCCACAGTGCTTAGCATGTACAGGCACTCAATAATTTGTAGACGTGAACCGACTCGAGCTCTCTAGAGCTGAATCTAGTAGACGTGAGAGGCTGTGCGGTGAAGTGGTTAAGAGCGGATGTTTTGACTTCTATGTCCTGAAGCCGGTTACCCTGAGCCAGTTACTTCAACCTCCCTAAGCCTCTGTTTCCTCTGCTATAAAATGTTTTCTGCCTTATAAGGTTTTTGAGAAGATTCAGAAAGATAATGCACATATAATGCTTAGCGCAGCACCGTGCCTGGCACAGAGCAAGTGCTGTTATTGCTGTTGTCGCTGTTGTTGGGGGTTAAAGATCATGGGAAAGGGCGTGTCGAGGCTGAGGTATAAATCACTTTTCACGTCGGTCTCAGTGCCAGCCAGCCACAAGACAGAACGTTACCATAAGTAATGTACTTACCACAAGGGCTGATAACTTTTGTTCTATTCACCAAGAAAGAAAACGAGTTCCTGGAAAGAGAATGGAGGGGCGTAAGACAACACTACCGCTCTCTAGGTGGATGGTGCAAAGATCCATTACCAGACTTTGTGCGTGAGGCTCTCTGTGACCGTAATTGTCTGCTTCGTGGAAGACAGCACTGAGCCAGGAACCAGTCAGGAAGGGAGGCGAGGTAGGGCTTCCTGTGCTCGACTGGGCTATTTCTCTTCCTTCCTGCCCTCCTTCCTGCCTTCCTTTCTCTCTCTCTCTCTCTTTTTCTTTCCTTTTCCTCCTTCTTTCCTTCCTTCCCTTCCTTCCTGCCTTCCTGCCTTCCTTTCTCTTTCTTTCTTTCTCTCTCTCTTTTTCTTTCCTTTTCCTCCCTCTTTCCTTCCTTCTCTTCCTTCCTTCCTTCCTTCTTTCCTTTCCTTCCTTCCTTCCTTCCTCCCTTCCTTCCTTCCTTCCCTCCTTCCTTCCTTCCTTCCTTCCTTCCTTCCTTCCTTCCTTCCTTCCTTCCTTCCTTCCTTCCTTCCTTCCTTTCTCTTTCTTTCTTTCTCTCTCTCTCTTTTTCTTTCCTTTTCCTCCCTCCTTCCTTCCTTCCCTTCCTTCCTCCCTTCCTTCCTTCCTTCCTTCCTTCCCTCCTTCCTTCCTTCCTTCCTTCCTTCTTTCCCTTCCTTCCTTCCTTCCTTTCTTTCTTTCTTTCTTTCTTTTCTTTCTCTCTCTTTCTCTTTCTCTCTCTCTCTTTCCTTCTTTCCTCATTCAGCTAATATTATTTTTGTGCCCATACGCAAAAGGAGAGGAAAGTTTCAACTTGTAGGGTGATAGTTGCCAGAGTCAGCTCTGTGTCAGGTGAGTGAACGTCATTGGATTTGGTGATAAGGAGGTCACTGGTGATTCTTCTCCAAGGGCGGGGGGGGGGGGCGGGTATTGTAAAGGGGTGTGGGTGAGAACTTGACATCTAGGGTAGGTAGAGAATGACAGGGTGGGAAGAAAATGTAGGAAAATAGAGGCTATGCTTTGGCAGTAAAAGAATAAAGCGTATGGGCTTCCCTGGTGGTGCAGTGGTCAAGAGTCCACCTGCCGATGCAGGGCACGCGGCTTCGTGCCCTGGTCCGGGAAGATCCTACATGCCATGGAGCGGCTGGGCCCGTGAGCCATGGCCGTTGAGCCTGTGCGTCCGGAGCCTGTGCTCCGTGATGGGAGAGGCCACAAGAGTGAGAGGCCCACGTACCACAAAAAAAAAAAAAAAAATAGCCAATAGCTTGAGGGCACAGCAGAGTTGAAAAAGAACATGTATAGTGTTGGAGAGACATAAAGTAGGGGCCAGTGAGAAAAGAGAGAGACAAGATATGAGACAGCTGGAGGTGGTGATACCACTGGAATCAGCCCAAGTGATATGCTGCACAGGTACCTGTGAGCAGTTCTGTTCTGTGGGAGCTGAGGCCAGCACCTTCTCATTTGGGTGAGGTGCCTCTTTACCTTGGCCTGCAGCCCTGGTCCTTACCTGAATCCCAATGCATCATATTGAATTGTAATTTTCAGTTTATTCATCTATCTCCTCCTTTGATGGTGAGCTCCTCAACTGCAGGAACCATGTCTCATTCATCTGAACAGCCCCGCTGCCTAGTGCAGGGTCTGGCACAGTCCGTAAGGATTATTTAATTCAACTACACAGTCACTCAGAGCCAGTCTGTTCCATCATCTGGAGTTCCCGGTAATTACACAGCCCTTTTATAAACTGTCTCCTTCTTGGAAGGTAACAATGGGCCAGGAACCAGAGTCAGGAAGGAAAGGCAAGGTAGGACTGGGCTATCTTTCTTTCTGAGGTGGACTGGGCTCTTTCTTTCATTCATCATTCAGCAAATATTATTTGTTGTACTCATACCTATGCAGTGCACCGTGCTAGGAACTCAGAGACACAGATGATCATGGATGTGGACCTGATTGGTACACAGTTGGAAATTCTGGGCTAGAAATAAAGTGAAGGATCAGAACTAAAGATAAAGATGGGACCACCTCTGCCCCCATCTTACATATTTCTGATATTAAGGTAAGAGCTGTAAGAAGGCTGTGTATAGTTGACTCACCTCCCCATGCTTGGGGGAGCAAAACAAGACAGGGGAGGGAGCCCCATCTCACCGAATGCTAAATGAATTGTGCGAGGCAGTAACTGAAATGAAGCTAAGAAACCGCGATCCTGTTCTCTCATAGCTCCTCCTAGACGGTCTCTGCCCTGGAGTCTCTCTACCTCTCTCTCTACTCTTTCCACTCTGGCTAGTATGTTTTTACAACTCTCCATTTCCTGTATCCCATTTCTACTTTGGGAAGCCTGTTTTTAGACCCAAGCCTTTCATTTGCCTTTGCTCAAAGTTTTCTGCAGACTCACTATCTCTAAGAAAATGCTTTTGAACCATAATCTGACGCTCGAGGTTGAACCAACATTTTTCACCCCTCCCGATTCCATGTGGGTCCAACTCAGACAAGACCCCAACACGTAACAGCTTTTGTTTAACGGCTGACTCTGGGGCCTCCGAGGTAGAGCAATAGGCCTTCGTGGAAAGCAACCGTCACTACCACGTCGTCAAAGCTGTGTACCAGACTGTCCTGATTTCCTCAGTAATCCAATACTTGCAAAGCTTTCCAATCAGCAACAAAGAAACTTTTCCTTTTTCTCTCATGCTTAAAAAATATTTTTTTTTTTTTCTATTTTCAGAAAATGTTTTTCTAGTAATCTCTTTAGGTCTCATCCCCTACTATTCGGTCCAAACATGGCTTTCCACATGTTGCGGGATTAGGACAGGCCTGGCAGGGACCCAGGGGCACAAAGGGGCCCGGCAAAGTGGGGTGTAATTCTACTCCTGTCACTGACCCCCTCCTGCCTCTCCGGGCCGCTACACACCCGCCTCCTGTGAGTCATAGTTTGTGGAGCCTGGGGTCTAAGAAAAGGAAGTATTGTCTCACAGCTGTAAATCAAGAGTTGTGTTTGTGGATTTTGTTTTCCTGCTTCTCGCTCATGCTTGTTCTTGTTTTCCGGGCACAAGGGCATCTGCACCCGGAACAGCCGCTTATCTCAGCTGGCTGCTGTTTGCCGATACCTGGCTCATTCTGTTGTTCTGAAAAGCCACATAAAGGAAAATGTGGGGACTTCTTTCTGATGCTACGTCAAACTTATCTGTGCTAAATATGTCTCAAACACCCAAACTGCCTTAAAACCTAAACCAAGTTCCACAAGTGACTCACTCTCAGGCATGCAGGGGGCGGGGAAGGAGGGCAGAGAGGGAGTCGGGGAGAAAAACACACATGCCCTGATCGCCTGATGTTACAGCTCTTGTCTGTTTCCCCTCTACCACAGACTTATACCCTCAGCTTCTCTCCATCTTGAGTCTCTGGGCTCCTGACTGACGCAGGGTCTCTCCTTGCTGGGGCGGGGGGGTGGGGTGGGTGGGGGGGGTGGGGTCCGGAATTCAGCAGGAAGTGGCTTGGGAGGTGAGGGAGAGGCGACACACAGCGCCCCCTACCGCTTCTGAGTAGGACTACAGGACACTGCGAGGCATCTAACCAGCCGGCTCTCACACTCGATACTTCCACATAGAGCCTTTCCTTGGCTGGCTCTGTGGGCCAACACAGTTTGCCGTTAGGCCTCTCTCTCCCTGCTGGTGCCTTGGCTGGAGGAGAGCCTCCAAAGGTGCCATGTTGATGTCCCTGTCTGAGGCTGTTTTCTAGCAGCCCACAGCACCACAGAGTCATCTGAAGCATATACCTAAAGAATTTATTCTACCCACTCTGCTTCCGCTGGAGCTCACCAAAAATGGAGCCGCTTGTTTATCCAGCTGTCAGCCATTTCCCATAAATGTCTGGCCCAGCTTGCTACACCGTGGCAGGCATTGCATTAGTACCAATAGGCTGGCCCTCTGCCAGGTCTTCATTGTTGGAGACTCCATCTTGCTATTGAATGCTAAGTATGAGTCAGAGGTGATGCTGATAAAACCCTGGATAGGTCCTGACAACAGGGGCAGACCAAGCCACACAGGGAGAATGGGCCTGACCTCTGCTCTGCAGAGCCGTGGGTAGTTCTGAAGCTTGGTGCCGCGTTAGTGCGAACCACGTGAACTGCAATGCAGCTACTCCTTTGCACTCATCACCGGGCTGGGCTGTCAGAGGCACAGAAGAAGTATATGTTGGTTTCTGTAAGAATTATGGCCAACAGCCCAGCTTCTTAATTGGGATTAGTTTGAAAATAAATGCCTCACTGGACGGTGACACTTATCAACTCTTTTTTTTTTTGGAAGGAAATTGTTGCTTTGTGTAGGCTGATGTGTAGCTTTAATAATTGTATCATTAGTCCCAAGTACTGTGCTAATTATTCATAGCTGTCCTTCATCTTTTGTATGTATTACTGTATGTATACAGCAGCAGCTGGTGAATGACTGTATCATTAGATAATACCCGTATTTTGAGAGGTTAAATTTCCTAGAAATCAGTTTCTAATTTTCATGTGTCCTTGCTTGTGCTTTTAAGAGACTGAAAAAGAATGTTCTACAAAATACTGTCTTGCTCTGTGGTGATGAGGTCAGACAGACCTCCCCATGAGGCTGCTTTGGAAACTTGGAGACATTTGGGGCTTGCTTAGACACCACCACAGCTCAGCCCCATGGCTCCTGTCTCTACTTTGGTGAGTTGGTGGTACAATAGAGATGTCTTCATGGTAGGGCTTGGAATGGGGGCAGTCACAGGGCAGTTTTCCTGGTAAAAAAAAAAATAAGTTGTTTCTGGTTATTTCTTATTAGAAGGAATTTCCTAATGGAAAATTCTCCTCCACTAAATAGGGTTTTATCTGTACAAAATTTTATTGCTTATGACTCTCAGGGTCAATTCCCATTGCCATCTGAGAGTTAGAAAATGACATCTATCATCACATAGAAAGAAGTATTTTTTTCCTATGTTGGTCAAAAGCCAAGTCATTAATTGCCAACCAATGAAGGTACAAGGGGAAAAAAGAATTAAGAGTTTTAATTGCCCCAGAAATTCCAGATATAAAGTTTTACATTCAGTTACACCTGAGGTAGCAGAAAATGCCCAGGGACTGTTTAAATTCTTTGGCCAAACCAGAATTTGGTTGATATAACATTCCTTAGACATGGATGGATCACTGGGACTTGTACATATGTTTGTTATATAGAGATTTATTTCTCAGTATAACTTCAGGTGGATTATAATTATATACATATGTCAGTCTGGTGTATTAATCTTAAGATACCAAATTATTCAAACTATTTTCAAAGCCACAAACTTTATGTGAGGGTAAAGGTATTGTCACGTAAAATGCAAAAATACTTCCTAGCTATGCTGATATTTTATGCCAACTGAATACAGAATTTAGCTGAAGAAAATCATAAATTTATAAATTAAAATGAGATGAAAAAAGGTTGACCAGCTATATGTAAAGGGCAGCCATTCAAGTTGTGGAACCTAGGTTCTTTCTTTTTTCACTGCCCACGATTTTGTTTATAGTGCTAATGTTAAAAAGTCAGGGTTTTCCCCACACTATAAAGCACTGCTACTATTTTCAATCTAATTCCTACCTACTGGAGTATAATGTAATTCTTGTGTGTGCTTTAATAATTCTTTAGAAATCATTCTTTGGATTGCCATTCATAGAGTGAGAAGGAATTACTTGATGTATTCCATGTGTTTTTATTGAAGCTAAGATTTAAAAAATAAGGACTAGAAAAGTCTGGAGTCACCTCAGATTTTGGTCAGAGGAGGCAGGAGAAGAGTAGTGTAGGGTGACACAATGGTAGTTGTGGTAGAAGCCGTCACCAGGCATAGCGCCGCAGATTGCTTCACGGGATGACACTCGGAGGTTGTCTTCAATTTTAGTTTACATATGAAAGAAAATTTTACACTGTTGCAGACAAATAGCTTGACAACTTATACTTCACAATACAGTGTGTGCAAAGCACTGAACACCATTCCTGGGACATGTTCACTTCACATTGGGATGCTGGGAAAGGAGGTGACACAATAACGTGGAAGGCAGCATTCCCCATACCTGTAAATGCTGTGGTTACAGAAAAGAGATCTGAGCCTTTGGTTTACCCATCCAGGACTGTAAATTAATTAATTAATTCATTCAACAAATATTTATTGAGTACCCATAATGCTGTAAGTGTCTGAAATAGTCTTTTGTTTGTTTGGCCACGCTGTGCAGTTTGTGGGATCTCAGTTCCCCAACCAGGGATTGAACCCGGGCCACAGCAGTGAAAGCACCGAATCCTAACCACCAGGCCACCAGGGAACTCCCTGGGAAATAGTCTTTTATGAGTTGTGATATGCAACAGATTAGTATTAACTATTGAATTAACAGAGCAACCTGAATTATCCATCAATATAAAGGACTCAGGAGTAGCTCAGAGCTTTCCCTGTGGCATGCCATATAACCTGGCTGTATAGAAATTAAAGAGACATGCGTTTTGCTATCTGGACAGTTGCTGCTGGTCAAATTGCCCCTGTGTGTCTTGGAGGATGAATAGGCAAAGAATTCTATCAGCAAAATGTAAGTCTTCAAAACTAGGGTGCTATCATCTTGGGAATATAGACAAAATGGATTTTTTTGTAAAGGGCTTGAATCAGGAAGGACCACAAGATAGGGACCTACCTTGAGCATCACGAGTTTACATGATCAAGGGGGAGGGGAGCTTATGATTCAGAAGTTCAGAGTCAGCACAATCTAGATAAACCTGGTCTTAGAGGAGCAACTGTTTCTCTATGACTCATTTAAGATGCCTTACAAAACCAGAAGCTCTAGAACTAGAGCTTGAAGATACAGAAAAATTAACCATAAACGGAGCAACACTTAATAGCCCAGCCCTATGAGTACTGTACAGAGGAAGTTTGCTTTTTTGTTCTCATCTAGGTATGTTTCTATGGAAATACAAATGCAGTGTACCACATTTTGCAAAACCCCAAAAGCTCCTAAAATGGGGAACTTTTCAGGATGTTGTTCTCATGAATCAATCACTCACTGATGTTATGCTTATCATAACTAGGTAGATGGGGATGGAGTTCTTCTAAGAATGAAGGCATTTATATGCAAAAACCAGATTGATATAAACCATTGTCATAAAAAGACTGGAAGAAATGTCATGAGTAAATGCCTGTGGCTATGAATCAGTAAAAGGCTACTGTCTAGGAAATGATCTGATAGGCTGGTCTATTGTGAAATAGACACTGACTGACTAGACTTTTGTTCCCCTTAACACACTTATAAAATAGTGGAAATTGAAAATTTTCAATGGCAATAGTCATAACTGCAGAGATAATACTGTTATTTTCCGAATATGTTAAAACTCATGTAAAATAGTAGCATTGTTTCATTGCTGAATGCCCCTAAATCATCCAGCTATTTCTATTATGAATCATTTAGATACAATTCTATTGCATTGTAGGAAACAGCTCAGATAAACACTTGGCATGTCTCCAAGGTCTATAATTCCCTTGTGAAAAGTACATATAATAGGCAAAAAAAAAATTTTTTTTTTTTTGTATTTTGCCTAAGACTGTCTCTGCTCGGTGATTCCATTTTCCTCTTTATTCCATTTTCTGAAATATTGAACCACCAAATATATAACAGAAACAAAATATGCTTAAAATTCTTTCCTAATGGTCCCCCACCTAAGGGCTGTGAACTGTGGTGGAAATATTGGAGTAGGGGAGCAAGTGTGTGTTTTCACTAAAAACATTATTTATACATAAATAATATGATGCATAAATTTGTACTCTTATTTTTTTAAGTATATGTAAGCACTGTGGTGATTATTCATTTCAGAACATTACTGGGTTTACAGAAGCCTTTATCATTATATGTTTGTTTTCTCACCCAACTGGTCGCTAAAAATATAAATACGATAAAATGCAGCATCCTCAAGAATTTTTGACTTTAGGAAGGAATTCTCAAACTTGTCACTGGAAGAATTAAGGTGTTAGATGTGGAAGGACCTCCTTGAGGTTAATTTTTTCCTGAGGAGAATATCAGTAGAAGATGCAGCAGGAGTATTTTAGGATGTTCTAGATGATATTATATCTGCGTCCACAAAAATTACATGCCTACATTTAATTATGTAACCCTTAAATAGGGGAAATTATAATTCTATCCATTTGAGAATGTATAATCTTTTTCAAACACATTTAGATATAAGCCATATGTTAAATTGAGTAAATCAGGTGTTGAAATAATGTGCTTTACTTTCGAATATATTACCCCAGTATTTTTTAAATTATGAAAAGTCAGTCACAGCCCAAGTATATCAGAATAAATTAATCAAGCTCATAGCTCTTCTGGAAGAGGATATTGTTTTGACAGTTGAAATTTGGCAGTTGGTAACCTGATAAGTGGTGGATAATGAGATGATACCTGTAGTTTGAGATCAAGGAGCTTGCCTTCATCCTGTCAGTATTATCTGTCCTTGTGTCCACTGGCACCAGTGCTGGCCAATTGACATGGGACATTGTTGACCAGTTGACTCGTTAGTGCCACCCCTAACTCCAATAGCACGGTCATCTTTCTTTGGAAAGGATTATCCATTGAAGATAATTGGCTGCAATTTTAATCTGCACCCTCTCTTCTTCCCCGCACAATGTCCATTCATTTATACATTGAAAAATATTTCTGGTGTGCCAGGAGTTGTGTTAGATGCTGGGATATGATGGTGAGCAAATATAGCCACAGTCAAATAATCCAGCAATGAATATACAATTACAGAGTAAGATAAGTGTTGTAGGAAAAGATAAGGGCCATGAGGAAGAGGACTCTGAACCCAGATGGGGCCTTAGAGAAGGCTGCCCTAAGGAAGTCTGGCTTGAGTAAGACCTAAAGCTCCGCCAACAAAAATGGTAGCCACAAACTGTGTGATTATTTAAAGTAATTAAAATTAAATAACTTTTAAAATTCAGTTTCTCAATCACACAAGTCACATTCAATGTGTAACATTGGTCCCAGAGGCTTTAACTTCAATACCTGATGGAGTGTTAGTTATCTCAGCGGTTAGGTGTTAAGAATCCCACAGATTAGGGTGAAGGATCCCACATGAGCTGTTAGAAAACTCAGAGGTTTGGTGTTAGTACAGTCTCAGAGAATGGAGTATTGGCAATCCTATATATATGGCATATATCACTTTCTGTCCAGGTAAAGACGTGCATTTCCTAGGAGATACGTGTATTTTGTATATATATATATATATATATATATATATATATTTAGTGCTGTGGCTTATTACTAGAACTCAAGGAGTTAGACTTTACTCTGGGTCATTACGTACAAGCTTCTCAACTTTTTAAGTCAACAGCATGTCCTCCTAAGCCTCTAACTGTAGATCAGAGGATCTTGTAGCAAGTATAATCATTGAGCCCTGTAAATCAAGAACTCTGGTGGCAGCCCATCCTCAATTTTTAAATTGTGAAAAGTTGTAGGAGCTGCAGGTTATGTGCTATTTTTAATTTACTTCTAACAAAATATAGCTGGAGGTTTTGTCACAGATTAACCAACACAAATTATTGAGGAGATTATTTATTATTTCAATTATGTGACATTATCTTTCCCACTGGCAAAAGCAATCAAAATGACTAAAATTGAATCGGTGAAAATGAATAGATCCCTAAAGGTTATAAGTGTTGTTGGAAAACAGCATGCATTTATTAAATTTCTTACATGCTACCCCAAAAGGGTTAGTGAGGTAAATACATACTGACTCCTTCCTTGCGGGTTCAGAACGTGGCTAGAAGTAGACGTGATTCTGGAGATCATTTCATCAATCCTCTCACTCTCTAGATCAGGAAACTGACATTTAGGTTAGGCGCACTGACCATTTTCAGCAACTTTAACCTATACTGATAAAAACGTCAGGCAAGACTTTGATAGTAACAGGAACTAGACTGAATGACAATAATATTGTAAGCATTAAATCTCCAGTATTGCAGAATTATAGAGTTTTAGACTTTGAATTACTATAGCAGTGTACCCTTGACAACAGCCTTGCAGGTGGTCACCTGCCACTACTTGAACACTTACCCTGATGAGAAGCTGGATAGCAACCCATTCTATTATGTGGTAGCTTTTAATATTGGAAAGTTTTTACACTGAGTTGGTATTGTTATCCCTATGAATTCCACCCGTGGGCTTTGCCCTCTGGAGCCAAGAACTGCAAAGTGTTTGCCGACAGCAATTATGTTTGCTCTAATTCTCTTCTTTTCCAGGAAAGACATCTCTAGTTCTGAGTTATATGTCATATGTGGGGCAAAGGTGAAGTGAAAGAAAGAGAGAGAAAATAATGTGCTGTGGCTTATTATTAGAACTCAAGGAGTTAGAATTTATCCTGGGTCAACAAATACAAGCTTCCCAACCTTTTTGAGTCAATAGCATGTCCTCATTAGTCCCTAATTGTAGATTAGAGGATCTTGTATCAAATATAATCATTGAGCTTTGTAATTCAAGAACTCTGGTTGCAGCACATCTTTAATTTTTAGCTTGTGAAAAGACTAGCTACACTGAAAAGAAATCAAATGCCATGAATTGCAACATGGAGGGGAGATCCAATGAAATAAGAGGTTAGACCTTTTACTTACAAAGACTGTGGTCTGAGACACCTAAATTAATATCAGAATCTGTAGGCTTCATGTTCACTAAAACACAGTAATACTCAAAATATAGCTTTGTTATAAAAAATAAAATTCTTAACAGTTATTTAAATCCATCCTTAAAAAAAAAAAAGGTTGTTCCCATCTCTTCTAATATTAGTTAAAATTCCAGGAAACAACTGATATGCTAGGATATTTTTAGTTATGATTTAAATTAGATTTGGGAAAGTTGTATCATTTTCAAATGTTTTGTGGACAATAAAATATAAATTTACTTTGATTTTTAATTTTAATTTAAATCCTAGAAGGCACTCTTTTCTCTAGAAAACCTAGTACATGGATGGTGGTTATTTAAATATAATTGTCCTCATGAATTCAAAGTATGAAATCACTTATTTTCTAAATTGAGAAGCAGATGAATACACACATTTATCTGGCAAGTCCAGCTACATAGATGTTGATGTTTGTTCAAAAACTGATTTACCTACAGACGGAAATATTTTTAAAACAGTCTAAGAAACCAAAGACAGACAGACTTGAAATGGAATTTTGTTGTAAATTGCTTTGAGTCGGGTGGGATTTTTGAATTCTGACCATAACTAGATTTGGCTCTATGTAAATTTGCTCTTAAAAGGTTTCACTGTGTTTAGGCCTATAGCCATTTATTCACTTACCCGTTACACGTCATTTTGCGTAGTGAGAACTGGCAAAAAGTGGATTCTGTTGATTAGATTGCCCATGGGAGGGAGTAGGTCCAGTGAAAACATTTTTGCAAAGTGTTTGCTATTTATTTGCTAGAATGATAGCAATGTTAAACTTGGGGGATGTGTGTATATGCATGTTAAAATTAAATTTGGTAATTAGGTTGTTTAACACAATGACTATTCAATTTATTTAGGGTCCTCTACATCCTAGGCATCTTGCTAAAGGTTAGAGGGGATATAAAGATGAATAAGACAGTTCCCACCCCACACTGTGGCTGGTGAAACCAATGCCCAAAGAAATAATGATATAGCATGCTGTCTTATAGGATGTACAGAATGTTGTTGTAATATATTGGGTTGGCCAAAAAGTTTGTTCGGGTTTTTAGTAACGTCTTACAGCGCAATCCGAACGAACGTTTTGGCCAGTCCAATCAAATAACAGATTGTGACATAGTAGAAAATTTCAAATCCAAGTTCCATGTTGAATGAAGACTTTGAAGCTATGTACACTGAATCATGCAGAAATTTTTTTTTAATTGTAAAGTGAAATCATCCAACTCTCTCAAAGTCTTTTATTTTCCATGCTTCTTCTTTGAAACAAAATATATTGTTTATTTCTTCCTGGCACTGAGCATCTTACCTTTGTCTAAAAATCTTCCATAAGATGTTTTAGAGAATTTCCTGGGAGAAAAGATAATTTTGATCTGGGGCTTGAGGAAATGAAGATTTTCTGAGCAGGAAGGAGCAGAATCACACTCTAGGCCTAGGGACTTGCGTGTGCAAAGGCGGGAAGCTGTTATCTGAATTTGGGGATTGGGAAACACTGAGCTGCTTATTGGGGTATGAGAGGGGAAGTGGTAGCAGATGCAACTAGAAGGACATCGAAGCCAGGCTACTAAGAGACGAACTACATCCTCAGGTAGTGGAGAAACAGCAGAAGGTTTTTAAATTTTGTTTTATTCTTAATTATTTGTAAATAATTTCAAATTTACAGAAAAGCTGTGACTATAAATAGTAAAAGGAACACCTGTGTATATATCCTTTACCCAGATTCACTTATTGTTAATATTTTGTTCCATTTGCTTTTTCATTTGATCTCTCTCTCCTTCTCATTATACACACATACATACATATATGTGTGTGTGCACATACACACACACACACACACACACGTAATATGTTTTCCTGTACTACCTGAGAGTAAGTTGAATCATGGTCCTCTTCTCCTAAATGCCTCTGTGTGTTTTTCCTATAAAGAGGGATGTTCTCTTCATAACCACACAGCAGTTATCAGCTTTAGTAAATTGAACCCTGATATAACAATTTTTAATCTAACCTGGAATTCATATGCCAGTTTTGTCTACTGAAGGAATAACATCTTTTAATAGCATTTTGCCCCTTCCAGTACAGGATCCAGTCTAAGATAAAGTATCACATTTAGTTTTTATGTCCTTTTACTCTTTTAATCTAGAACACTCTACAGCCTTTCTTTGACTTTTATGACACTGATATTTTTGAATATAGCCCCTTCTCTTTTTTTTAGTAGAACAGTCTTCATTTTCACGAAAGGGATTTTATATAGGGGGTGACATAATCAGATCTGAATTTTAGAAAATGTCATTCTAGAGGCAATGTTAAGGATGGACCCGAAGGCAAGAGACTATTGATATGGCAATGAAATAGGCTATTGTTAGCCAATATTCCCTCCTGGGCAGGTTAGGGATACAGGGTCAGAGCCTGGCCAGGATGCCTGAAAGTTGGGGCAGGCATAGGAATGGAGAGAAAGGGATTCAAAATGTCTGAGTCCTGGGTAAGCCTGCTTCAGAAAGAAAAGAGCAGTCTGAAATGCCAGGGAGTTGGTGGAGAAGCAAGACCCAGATCTAAAACATTGGACTTGAATTTCAGATCGGAGCATAAAGCAAATCACATAATGTGAGGATCCTTCTGAAAAAATAGCATTACATGCACAGTTGAGCTTACAATAATGGAAAGTAAATCCTCATGAACTAAAAATTAAGATGGAAGAAGAAACAAAAAACTAGGCATAAACTGAATTCTAGAAAACTTGAAGGGAGATTTCTGGCAGATGCAGGAAGTTAAGCCTTGAGTGCCAGTGAAGCAGGGAATGGAAGAGAGGTCCATGCATAAAGCCAAGATCATTGAGGGCTATACCCTCCATAAAAGAAAACAAAAATAAAAATAAAACAACTGTGGCACTGTGAGGTGATAAGGAAGCTTGCCTGTCTTGGCCTGGACTTTGGATAGAAGGAAAAAAAGTCTCATGTCAGTTTGGATTTTAATTTATACTGCTTGAGTGGTCTAGAAAATTTTCAGCCTAGAAATCTACATAAAAAGAAGCCAGAGGTAACACAGATTTGCCCAATAGAAGCAAATGAAAAACTGCTTGGGAGAGACATACCTTCAATGTAATCTATGCAAACATTCCTACAGATAGAGCCTTGATGAAGATGAGTTCAATCAAAAACTATAAAACACATGTGGAGGAGGAGGGAATCCACAGTGAGTAAGAATACACAGAGACAACTAAACAGCAGAGTTAAATTCCCAGGAACTTGAGATAATAGAACCACTGACTTAAGGCTATAAAATAAGAATTTAAAAATGGTTAAAGACCTAAAATAATTAATCTAAATCATAAGAAAAGAATAAGATACTTGGGGGAAAAAACAGAAAAGTTTGAAAAATAAATAAGATAAAACTTCTAGAAATACAAAATACAGTTAATTTAAAAATTCAGTTAAATAGAAAATTGGTTACAATAAAAGGAAAATGAGTAAATTGGGAGACAAAGTATATTTAAAAGAGTAAGAGATATGGAGGAATGAGAAGAATTATTTGGAATACAAGAAAGAGAGTAGAGATAATCATGGAGACACAATATTTAAAGAAATAAGGGCTGAGAATTTTCCAGAATAAATGAAAGATATGAATCATCAGATTCTAAAGGCACGAGGGGACCCAAATGAAAATAAATACACACCTAGGCACGTTGTGGGGGAACTATGAGCAAAAATAATCAAAGGAAAGAAAAGATATTAAAAGTAAACAGAGAAAAAAAGACACTGTCTTTATTTTTTTAAAAAAATGTATTGAAATACAGTTGACTTACAATGTTGTGGTAGTTTCAGGTGTACAGCAAAGTGATTTAGTTATATATTATATATATATATTCTTTTTTAGATTCTTTTCCATTATAGGTTATTATAAAATATTGAGTATAGTTAAGACATTATCTTTAAATGTTAACTACACTGATAGCAACAATAGAAGCCAAAAGACAATAAAACAATATTTTCAAAATGCTAAGAGAAAATAACTGCTAACTACAAAGTCATACCCTGATAACCATTAAAGAACATGAGGGACATAAGAAACATTTCTGGACATATAAACACCCAACACACAAATATATGTATATCTACACTTGAATACAATCAACTCTTTTTTTTATAGGAGACATCTATTTTATTTTATTTTTTATTTATTAATTTTTCGTGGCCACACCATGCAACTTGCAGGAGCCTAGTTCCCGGCAGGGACGGACCTGTGCCCCCTGCAGTGGAAGCACAAAGCCTTAACCACTGGACCGCCAGGGAATTCCCTACAATCAACTCTTTTGGGTTTTGTTTTGGTTTTTTTTTTTTTTGATGTGGACCATTTTTGTTGTTGTTGTTGTTGTTTTGCGGTAGGCGGGCCTCTCACTGTTGTGGCCTCTCCCGTTGCGGAGCACAGGCTCCGAACGCGCAGGCTCAGCGGCCACGGCTCACGGGCCCAGCCGCTCCGCAGCATGTGGGATCTTCCCGGACCGGGGCACGAACCCGTGTCCCCTGCATCGGCAGGCGAACTCTCAAACACTGCGCCACCAGGGAAGCCCGATGTGGACCATTTTTAAAGTCTTTATTGAATTTGTTACAATATTGCTTCTGTTTTATGTTTTAGTTTTTGGCCCCGAGGCATGTGGGATCCTAGCTCCTCGACCGGGGATTGAACCCACACCCCCTGCATTGGAAGGCAAAGTCCCAAGCACTGGACCGCCAGGGAAGTCCCTACAATCAACTCTTAATAAAAGAATTTCTAGGGACTTACCTGGTTGTCTAGTGGTTAAGATTTTGAGCTCCCAAATGCAGGGGGCCTGGGTTTGATCCCTGATCAGGGAACTAGATCCTGGATGCTGCAACTAAAGATCCTGCATGCGGCAACGAAGGTTCTACGTGCCACAATGAAGACCCGGTGCTGAGGAAGGAAGGAAAGAAGAAAGGGAGGGAGGAAGGGAGGAAGGAAGGAAGGGAGGGAGGAAGGGAGGAAGAATTTCTAAAGGATTTACTTCAGGAAGGGAAAACTTTTACCCAGAAGGTTTAAGTGCAAGAAAGAGTGATGAGCAAACGAATTGTTAAATATGTAACCAAATAAACATACAGTTGAATAAATCACTAAATTACAATGTCTAATTTCAGGTTAATAAAAAGAAAAAACTAAAATGTGGGCAACAATTAAATGTAAAATGAAGGAGGGATGATCAGAGGGATGTCAAAGGGATCTAAGGTTCTTGGGTTTAAAAATAGGTAGAGCAATTATTTAATTTTCATATAAAATTTTTATAATTTAAGGATAATCACTAAGAGAATAGTTATAGGGTATATACTGTCCAAAACATCAGTGAAGGGAAATAGGAAAAAGCTGTGATTGATCCAAAAGAAGGCTAGAAATAAGTTTTTTTAACAAAAACAGCAACAACAACAAAAGAAAGGCAAAGAGAAGATCCAAAATAAGAGAAATAACTCCAAATATATCAGAAATTATAATACATACAAGTGGACTAAATGCTTCCATTAAAATATTGAGATTCTCAATTGAATGGAGGAAAAATAATCATCTTTACCATCTTTATAATAGAAATACCTAAATTTAAGAGCATATTTGAAGTAAAAGGGTTAAAGATGAAATTGACAAATTCTAAACAGCTGTAGTCTCTATAGTAATATCAAACAAAATATTTTTTAAGGAATGAAGTATAATTAGGATTAAATAATTAAAGGAACAATTCCCAAGACAATATAGCAACTTTTAATTTAAATAGGGCTAATAACATAGCTTTAAATTATGTAACAAAAATTGACAGAGTTGTATTGGGAGAGATAGGTGTAGAAAGAAGTAATAACAAGTTAAATTTGAGGTGAGTACTTGTGAAACCTCCAGTGAGAGATCTTAAAGGCAGTTGGACATAACTGGTCTGTATCTCTAGAGAGAGACCAGATTTAAGTCTAGAAATTTGAAAGTATAGACTGTATTACTCCAATACATTCTGAGCTTCTTGAGGAGATGAATTACATATTCAACTTTGTAAGGCCCTTGTGCCTATCACAGTGTCTTATATAAGTGCTCAATAAAGGTTCAATTGAACATAATCTAATAGATATTGACTTTTTTAGAATGTGTACATTTATAGTTCTAGAGATTAATATTTACTGAATGAGTAATATGGGGACTGTAAGAAGGTTTGAGACATAGTTCCTGCCTTTAGGAATATTGTAATTCAGTTGAAAGATTTTTTTTTTAAACCCAGTTACTTGAGAAATTAAAGAGCAATACTCAATTGTCCATAATCAAGGTTTAATTGCTGTAGTATTTGGGTGAAAAGAGATTTGAGACATTGGAGAAAGCTGTAAATAGGTGAAATTTTAGTTGGTCCTCGAAAAATGGGCAACTTTGGTTGAAAAAAAAAAAGAGGGAAGAGAACATTTTGGTTTGAAGAATTAGCATAAATAAAGGTTTAGAGGTAGAAATTAGTATTTGTGTGACATTGATGATGCTAATTTCACTGTGGCATAAGTGGTGAGCAATGGTAAGAGAGAGGCTGGAGAAATGGCCATAGGAAGTTATGGAGGACCTTAAACTTGTTAGGGGTATTGGGATTGCTTACTAGGTAATATAGAAGCATGGGTTCATAAGTTGGTCTGATAATTTTTATAAGCTATTTCCATAAATAATCTGGAAGTAATGTGTGAGAGGGCTTGAAAAAAGAAGGGAATGGGGAAGCAGGAAAATCTGTTAAAATATATTTAAAGTAATCCAGGTATAAACTCATTACGTCCAGGGCTAAAGTAAAACCAGGGGAATGGAAAAGTAGGGTAAATTTGAGAGACACTTCAAAAAAAGAAGTGACAAAATTTGGTTTGATTGGGTATAAGCAAACAAAGTTAGAAATGTCAACGTTAAACCTAGAGTAATGATGGTATCCTGGACAAGCAACTAATGTGAAGAAGAGTCAATAATTCATAAATTCATAGAAATGTAGAGATGGTAAGGACCTTAGAAATTATACCCATAGACCTTTCTTTTCAAAGACGAGGAAACTGACATCAGAGAGTTTATGTAATTAGTTCATGGTTACCCCAGTTGTTAACTTTGAGAAAATGGCTAGAATCCAAGGAGAGATACCTTGAGCGGTTGGGATTGTGCCACTGGTGGGAAATCATCGTTGGATGTATTGATCTGGGGAGTCATCTGAAAGGCAATTGGAGACATGGAAGTGGATGTAGTCTTCAAGGAGAGGTTATGTAGGGATGAGAGAAGAGAAACAATGATAAAGTCACAGGGAATTTCCACTATTAGGAATTCAAACTAGAAGGGAGAGGGCTCCCAAAGGAGTTTGGAAAGAATAGATTAGATACGAAGACACTCAGACGTGGCCACATCCAGATCCTGTCGTATGTTGCCCTTATGATTTCAGTTTTTTGTTACTTATTTTATTTTGCACAAAACTCAGTATCCTACTGCATTTTTATGTAACCATCACTACATGTTCTGTCAATACTTTATTTCTTGTGGATTTCCCTCCTATGCATGTCCCTTTCTTTATTAATGTTTAATAATAAACAAACATGAACTAACATTTCATGTTTGAAACATTGACGATAATATACCTATGTACTACTCTTCCATCCCATCTCTCTGAGTCACCACACCTAATATAAGCACAATTCTTTGCATTCTCATATAGTTTTATCACTATATGTATACATATACCTGCTAAATGAATTTTGTAGTAACTTTTTTACTTTATAGGGGCTATAAGTAGTCTTTGGAACTTGCTTTTGCACACAGAATTATGTTGTTAAGATTCATCCATATTGTTGTATGTAGCTGTAGTCCGTTCATTTTTACTGCTCTATAACATTTCTTATATGACTATGCCACACTTTATTTTCCTGTCAAAGGTCATTTAGCCTATTTCCAGATACTTCAGTCTATTTTGAATAGTGCTTCTATGAACATTTTCATACATGTCTCCTGGCGTATATTGCAAGGACTTCTATTGGGTATATATCTACATATATTGATTTAAAACTCTTTCTGGGGACTTCCTGGCAGTCCTGAGGTTAAGACTCTGTGCTTCCACTGTAGCGGGCATGGGTTTGATCCCTGGTCAGGGAACTAAGATCCCACATGCTGTGTGTGCCATGCTGCCAAACAAACAAACACTCTTTCTGTGTAGCATAGCACATTAGAATGGCATTGGGTGAATTCTGGTTGTGGAAATTCAAGTCTAAAATAATCAACATCTTTTCCTAAAGTGAACAGATTCAAATACCACGCTAGGAGCCTTATAAAGTGTCCATGTCTAGGTAAGGGATATTTACCAAATGTTTTCTTGGGGAGCAAAATTATAAGCTGGAGTTGGTCACTGATTTTTTTTCCACTGACCCAATTTAACGTCAGTGCTATTTTCAGGATACAAAAGGAAAACTGAGGGCCAGAGGCAAGGAAGAGAGGTAACAGGTTAACTGAAGCTCAGCCCTGCTTGGCAGCTGGTCCAGAAAAATTCACCTTCATCTCGTTTGAGGGTCCCCTTACCCTCCCTAGCAGCCCTCCTTGTGTGAGAATGAACAATATGAACAAAAAGAACCAAGGAAAAGGGCTCTGTCAGGTTTGTTCACTCAGCATCAGTTGATTGTCTGCCAAGAAAAGTTTCTCATCTTCAAGAGGTTCTGAGCTTAAAATTCTCATCTCTTTGTGAACACACAAGAAAGAACTCTTCTCTGGCCAGGGATCGTGTGTGTGTGTGCACACAGGCACAGACAGACGTGCAAAGGAAAAGTGAACACTGGACAGACACAGAAGCTATACTGCCATTCTCTTTATTATTGTCTTCTATTTTCTGAGGTGTAACAAATATATTTTCACTTAAATAGAAATTGTTACTATAACCTAAATAGCCATAACCTTGTTGCTGAAACTTCCCACTCATTTTTACTTGTAGTAACCATACCTTGAAAATCTATGTACATTTTTAAGTCAAGCCTCCTAATTTCCTGCTTTAACCAAGCATCTTAGCCTTTGTACCCAGTGACAATTTACTCCCTTTCACACCCATCTCGAAGGGTGTCATGATGAAAGGGAAAGAATGGTTATCTGGTTATAAATGGCTGTAGAAACAGAGGACCATCCAAAGGGGCCAATGGAATTAGCGGTGTGATGTAAGCCATATTGTCTTACAGTGAGGTCTTCTTTGATAGGACCTTAGGGAAGAATCTTGTGGTCTCTAATTTCTAGTCATTTGCTGTACTCCTTTTCTTCTTGGAAAATAGATGTTTTAAAAAGTTGAATAGTATACCAATGGCATGCATTTAGGTGGAACACAGTGCCAACTCATTACCAATTACTCCAAGCCCACACACAAAACATACATAATGAAAGTATTGTTTCTGAATTGCCGTGTGCATTCTACAAGAAGATATTTAAATCAAGATGGAAACAGCAGAGGTTTCTTCCTTCTTTGGAGAGTACTGTAGGGCATAAAAAGGAACTATAGGGCTTCCCTGGTGGCGCAGTGGTTGAGAGTCCGCCTGCCGATGCAGGGGACGCGGGTTCATGCCCCGATCTGGGAAGATCCCACATGCCGCGGAGCGGCTGGGCCCGTGAGCCGTGGCTGCTGAGCCTGTGCGTCCGGAGCCCGTGCTCCGCAACGGGAGAGACCACAACAGAGAGAGAGGCCCGCGTACCGCAAAAAAAGGAACTATAGCTCTTCCTTACTGTGTCAAACGAGGATACATTTCCCAAGTTTTTTTTTTTTTTACTACCCCCATCAAAAGGGCTGGATGTAAATTGTTTCCAGTTAAGGTCTGTGCTTACAGGTACATTCCTGTAAAGTGGATATTATTTGGAAATGCTTTATGTAACCCCTACTCAGCATTTATCTCAATATATTGTTAATATTTAAGGTTTTTAGACTCAGTCCTATGAAATAATATTATCGTTGCATGTTTACCCACTTTCAGTTTCCTGTAACAAAATATGAAAATTTGACTGCAAATATGTAGAGTAGAAAAGGTGAATTCCTCGTGTAGAAAGAGCATTAACTGGAGCATTCTGATTCTCGTTGAGAATTAGTACAGCAATTGTTTTTACAGATAAAAGAACCTTTTATCTTATGAAGAGCTGCATTAATTACAGCCTGAAATTCTGTTTCACGTATCCTGTTTCAGAGCCAAGGAGAGAACAGAAAAGATGTTTGCTGTTGGAAGTCTATACTCCCATTTTCTTTTTCTTCTTGTAAAATAGCTTTCTGAAAGGTAAATAGTACACAAATGCCATGAGTTTAGGTGGAACACAGCACCAAAGCAATACTAATTATTCCAACAACAGCAGTAGCTGTAACTTTAAAAACAAAAAACAAATTCCAATGTTATGAGTAACTTTGCTGATCATAATAAAAGATGAAATTTAATGTCAATAGCAGTAAGAGTGTAGGAGGTAATTCTATTTCATTTTCTTTTCAGGCAAAACAGAAACAGGACGTGATGGTACAAGCAAATGAAAAAATCCAGGTAATAAGGAGTGTAGACGTATCTTTGATCTACCTTGAGGCCAGAAGCTTTGGATTTAGAGCTATACAAGGAAGTTAGGAAGTTTTCATTTTCTAGAATTATGTTAAGACCTATAGTTCTTATTTCCTCACATTACCCTTATTGGGTGATAATGATCAACCAAATGAATGGATATATAGGAGGGATGTGAGAATAATCTAGTGAGCTGATGTTCTCTATGACAGTGATACTCTTGTACATGCCAAGTTCACCAATACGTACTTCCTGTTTTCTTTGCCTCTCTTCTTGAACTTTGTCCCCTTTCCTATTTACCTCCAATGATTGGTTTAAGTCCAACTTGGTGTGCATACAAGCCTGCTATATAGTGGTGCTGCCCACATGCTCAGGGTTGGGGAAAAATTCTTTCCTCATTTACTTATGCATCTATAAAGAAGCCAGGATACTCCTATGAACTGTTACTATCGACCACATTTTCTGTAACACATCCAGGAAAAGGATCAGGTCAAATGGAATACTTATAAGATAGGAAGGAATTTAAAGGAGCAGCAGGCAAGCCTAATTCTATCAGATAAAGAATAAATAACAATCCTATTACTCTTCTGTAAAAGTCCTGGGTCAATAAACATGTTGAGTCCAGTAAAATAACCACGTTCAATACGGGATTGAGAGTCACGAAAGTAAAGCCAGTGCCCCGAGGTGCTCAGAATGAGTTCACGTTTACAAATGGTGTTGGCCGATGTAGTAGAAAGAGCCCCACAAACCTAGATTGGAGTTTCAGATCTGCCATTGACTGGCTGGTGACCTTGGCCAAGTGACCTTCTGATCCTCAGTACTCCCCAACACAGGGGAAAAGGATACTTAGCTTGCTGAGCCATTGGTAAGGGTAGATATATTGTACAAAGTGTGTAGAACAGTGCCTGGCACATCTGGGCTCAAAAGTAAGCTGCTTTTGTTGTTACTGTTATTAAGCATCTTGGCACACTGCTTTTCTATCAAATGCCTCTAATATTATAATGAACATAAAGACCCCACTGAACCTGAAATAATAACGAAAATAATAAAGTGCCTTAAATTCAGGGAACAGTTCTGATCCAAAGCACTTAAAACCCTCCTCTCTATTTCTCCTCTGATTAGTTTTTGTAAAGTGAAAGGAATGAGGACATCAAAGTACAGGGGCAGGGCTAGGATGGGATATCACTGCCTGGCCACTTTCGAGCTGCACCACTTTTAGCAGCCAAGCCAGGCTAAGTGAAGGAACAAAATGGCACCGAGGGGAAGGGTGGCCAAAGGAAATAAGGAGTGAATTCTTCACCTCTTAGGCCACCAGGGATGTCTCAAAGGATCCCGTCCACTACAAAAACAAATGAACTGGAGTCACCTGAAAAAAAATAAAGCATTTGGAAAATGAGCAATTTACACAGAAGCTAAGAATTGAGGCAAAGATGTGGATTCCTCTCAAATATCATTAAAAAAAATTTTGTCCAGAATCAGCCCAGTCATTGCTTCCGTTCTCGGCTTTTCTCAAGCTGTCAAAAGAGAGCCAAACATAGTTCTTAGTTTCTTCAGGTTTCTTGTTGGGGGCAAAAGGATAGGAGGCCCTTCATCTTCTCCCTGGTGTTGCAATCCTTTCTCTCTGCGATAGCTTCATCCACCAACGGCATCACGCCAACACTTTGCCTACTATTTTCTTCTCTGTCTCTCCTTCCCCTGTGGCCAGCTTGCCAGCAGTGGATGGGCCCGGAGCAGTGAGCCGTCACGTGATCGACTCCCAGCAGCCGCTGTGAAGCACCCACGGGTGAGTTTTCCATGACGCACCTTCTGCCGTCACACTGGCTCTCAAGTAAATCAATGGTCAAATCTTTTCCCAAAGTGGTTTTGGCAAAGAACAGCTTAAATCGCCCAAGATGTTGACACATGGGCTGTTATCTAGGAGAGCGAGTAAAGCAACCCATTTGAACGACAAGAACAGATAAGGCCCACCTCTTTGTCTCCTGGCCTTTTTACACTGATATTGCTGCGGAGACAAAGGAAAAGAAGAAAAGGAAACAAAGGCAGATCTTTAGCGCTGGCTGTCCCAGGCTTGATTAGGATGCTGATCTGTGTGGCAGGTTTCTAGGTTCTCACCCAACTTCTTGGCTGCTATTCAAAGGATTTAACAGTGCGCTTTGTAAATAGTGGTGTACAAAGCCAGTCTAAAAATAGTACATTTCCAGGGTCTGAATTGGGTGAGTGGAATGCGTGGCAATGGCTGTATTGTACAAGACAGATTACAAACAAGTTGCTCGATGGTGCTTGATACGCAGGGTTGTTCACATGCTTCATCTGGCTTCGTTAAATAACGCAAACACATCTACCAACGTGCTTGATCGTTTTGTTTATTTGTGCTCTGGAGAGCTCGTGTGTGTTTGTGACCGACAAATGTACATGTTCTATTTTCTGACAATCAAACAAAGCTCTCCCGATGAGGTAAACAGCTGAGTTACATCGTGGAGCCGACACTACTGAGAATCGCTGATGTGGCACTTATGGTGGTTGTTAATGACAGGTTTCCTGCTGTACGTGCTGCCCTAAAGGATTTTTGCTGCAGGTGGGAATCAACAAGAGGGTCTGATGACTAGGGGGACTGCTAGGTCTGGCTGAAATCTCTCTGGAAACCATGTGCGTGAACGCTTGCGCCTCACTAGTCGTTTTTCGCCGGGGAAGCTACTGCGCTTGTTGTTCCTTGCCCTCGCTCCTGTGGACGGGCTGTGTGGACCATGGAGAGTAGAACAGTCCTGAGGCTGTTGCCGACTGCAGAAGGCAGGTCCCAGGTACCTTTCACAGAAGACTCAGGCTCAGGGAGAATCCCAAAGGAACTTTAAATAAAAACTTAATTTTCTGAAACGAGACGCTGGGAATGTGTTTTGTAGTCATCTGAAAGCAAAAGACCCCGCTTCTATTTTCAGCTGTAAGTGGTGGTCGTTCCTATATGTATTGAGGAGAGAAATGTTCTCTTACCAAAATACAACGTAATTATTGCCTCCATAAATAATTGTCTTCCGGGCAGTTTGGAGATGCTTTTATTTAATACAATGTGGTAAGTCTTAGGTGAAGTCCTTGTTGGTTCTGGCAGGTCGATTTCCTCGTAGAAGACAGAAACTTAGAACAGGGACAGCTCTTGAAGGAACTGGACCAGAGAAATACATTAAAGAGGATTAAAACAAAAACAAAACCCAGGCTGTCACTTTAGCAAACATTTCCCCTACCCAAATTTCATGCCTTTAACTTGATACAGTCTTGGGTAAACTGGGTCTGATGGTCTGGGAGAGTACGTTTTGACACTCCGCTCTCCCCCACTTATGTATGACTTGGGAAAGGTACAGAAATGCTTTGACCCTTCAGTTTCCTCATCCATAAAATGGTGAGAATAATACCCATCTCATTGTGAGGACTGAATTAGGCAATGTAAGCAAAGCGCTTGGCCCATGACAGTAAATAGGAGGCAATTAGACAGCATTCCTGGACATGGGCTCTCACCTGCCTAATAACATCCTAGTCTCCCTCAAAACACTATCATCTCACAGGCTGCACACAATGCAAATGTCTAATTCTTTTGAGGATCCCCACCATCATCATTGTTATTATCCTCTTTGTTGAATGAACAGTCGACAGCATTCAATCAGAATTTCCTGGCATTTCCCTCTTTATCAATAGCTACAGGATCTTGGGTGTTAATATTTCTTTAGAGCTGCCATGGAAGATAACATAAACCATGATTTGGGCCATTCTGGAATTTCCTCAACCTGGGTTTTTATTTCTTATGCAGAGGAATTATGCTTTTTTTTTTTTCCAATAAGGCAGATAATTGTTTACATCCCTAAAGAGTCAGAAAAACAACATAGATTTCATCTCTTGTTTGAGACTGAATCTTCCAAACAATCGAAAGACTATAACTGAGTAGACTTTTGGGGGGCACAGCCTCAGGCATGAGCAAAGTGAACTCTGAAAGAACCTGATGAGTTATGGAAACATGAAGAGCCAAATAACATCCTAAAAGTAGTGGTCACAGCAAAAATATTTACCCACAATGTTTGTGAAGTTAAGAAGGACATGTGAGGTAGCTCTATAAGTGGAAAAATCAAACTGTGTAATACAGATGGTACCTCTGCTAGTAACTGCTTTCCAGATTGGCTTTCGGTATCCATGCTACAGGGTTCTAAACTTCCTCTACAAAGAAGGATCACTTTATGTATAGTGATCATTATCCAAAGTTAACTAAGTTCCTTATAAACAAAGTCTCAGGCAAACATATGAAAATATTGGAATTGACCTTTTTTATAAAATGTTCACATCACTATACTTAAAAATCATACTGAAAAGACAAAGGATTTTGAAAATTGTCCAAATTTCATTTTCACTGGCCAAATTGAATTAATTACTCTGTTGTCTCTTCAGAGGGGCACAGTTGTGCCTCTAAGGGGCTTCTCTTCTCAAAGGGATAAAAATGCACAAACACAGCAACTAAAAGAATGACATTCAATTCATCTGAGATTTGTTTTGCTTTTCTGGTTTATTGTAAGCCTGTCTACTAATGTGCTGACCGTGTTCTAGGTTATTGAGAGGGATTAAAAGCTGTCACTGTGGGCTTCCCTGGTGGCGCAGTGGTTGGGGGTCCGCCTGCCGATGCAGGGGACGCGGGTTCGTGCCCCGGTCTGGGAAGATCCCACATAGCGCGGAGCGGCTGGGCCCGTGAGCCATGGCCGCTGAGCCTGCGCGTCTGGAGCCTGTGCTCTGCAAAGGGAGAGGCCACAGCAGTGAGAGGCCCGTGTACCGCAAAAAAAAAAAAAAAAAAAAAAAAAGCTGTCACTGTGCTCATGGATCTTGTTGAGGGAGAAATGACTCTCATCTAAAAGCTACTCAAGGCAGCGTCCATAAGTCCCCAATTAAATTGAATCAGCCACTAATATAATGGCAGAGATCAACAAGGCTGTGTATGGTTAACGGCAGGTAGGCTGGTGTGGCAGAGAAGTGGAATTTAGTAAAGGTAGATGAGGGTGGCTATTACGGGCTGAGTTATGTGCCCCCCAATTCATATGTTGAAGTTCTAACCCTTATACCTCAGAATGTGACTGTATTTGTATATAGGGTCTTTGAAGAAGTGATTACGTTTAAATGAGGTCATTAGGATGGGCCCTAATCCAATATGACTGGTATCCTTCTAAGAGGAGATGAGGACACAGGCGCACACAGAGGAGCGATCACGAGAAGACACAGGGAGAAGATGTTATCTGCAAGCCCTGAGGAGAGGTCTCCGAAGAAACCAACTCTGCCGACACCTTGATCTCGGACTTCTAGCATCCAGAATTGCAAGGAAATAAGTTTCTACTGTGCGAGCCACCCAGTCTGTGGTACTCTGTTATGGGAGCCCACATAGACTAATACAGTGGTCTTGAAGGATGAATGAGATTTATTTAGGTCGAGAAAAGAGGGAAAGTGGGTGCTACACTTCTGTCTCTGCTGTTATTCAATATTTGCATTTTATTTTCCTTGTTCGTGTAAGGACAGAGATCAACAAGGCTGTGTATGGTTAACAGCAGGTAGGCTGGTGTGGCAATTCCTTGTTGATCTCCTACTGTTAGGTGTAGAAGTTAGGGGAGAAGGGAGATGGGAAAGGAATTCGGGAAGGGAGAAGTGAAAGCAGAGAAGAGAGACTCTTTGATACCAGACTGGTTGTTTACTAGAGACCATCAGGTATGGAAAAGCAACAAAAAGCAGCAACTATAAAAGCAGTGAGCAGTTTTAAAACTAAGGGATGGCGTTAAGAATAAGGAACTGTAGGGCTTCTCTGGTGGTGCAGTGGTTGAGAGTCCGCTTGCCGATGCAGGGGACACGGGTTCGTGCCCTGGTCCGGGAAGATTCCACGTGCTGCAGAGCGGCTGGGCCCGTGAGCCATGGCCGCTGAGCCTGAGCGTCCGGAGCCTGTGCTCTACAACGGGAGGGGCCACAACAGCGAGAGGCCCACGTACCAGAAAAAAAAAAAAAAAAAAAAGAATAAGGAACTGTGGAGTGTTTAACAAGGTTATCAAAAGTCTGAAATTATCTGCACTCAATAAGGAGGTCTTTATTGATCACTTGTGGCATCTTGATAAGTTCAACCTCTATCTTCTAATGATAAATTCCAATATTATCATTATAGTTATGACTTATTTGATATTCATAACACCCCGGGGTTTCCTTCTTGCCACATTATTTTTGGACTGTTGAGATACATTTTTTTTTACAATGGATATAAATGATGTAAATGTAATATGGAAGCATTTATATCAATAGGAAAGACATAGCTGGACTACTTAGTCAAATAGGACTTGTCCCTCAAGCACTTCTCATTACCCATTAAATATTTCCCAGTGATTGAAGGGTTTTCAGTTGGTTGAGAAACATAATAGAGACAAATGCCAGTTTGTGAAGATAAAATGCTGCCTCAAATCTAAGCTGTTAATGTAGGAAGACCCTGCAACTTATCTAATATATTCTACCACCTGGACATAATTTGTTTTCAGTGGTGATGTCAAGAAATGTGTGTTTAGGGCTTCCCTGGTGGCGCAGTGGTTGAGAGTCCGCCTGCCGACGCAGGAGACACGGGTTCGTGCCCTGGTCCGGGAAGATCCCACATGCCGCGGAGCAACTAAGCCCGTGAGCCATGGCTGCCAGGCCTGCAGGTCCGGAGCCTGTGCTCCGCAACGGGAGAGGCCACAACAGTGAGAGGCCCGCATACCGCAAAAAAAAAAAAAAAAAAAAAAAAAAAAAAAAAAAAAAAAAAAAGAAATGTGTGTTTAAATGGCCATGTGCACGTCATTGTTTCTTAAGGAAAGAGCTTATGTTTGGCCTAAGCTCCTGTGAGTACTTTAGTCTCAGTAGTAAATTTAGAGAAATGTTTCTTTCTTTACAATTTTGCAAGTTGTGTTGGGGGATGGGCAGGAAATAGAATGACTGAGGAAGGGTTTTATACTCTGATTTAAACTATGAGGCAGGGCCTCCCTGGTGGCACAGTGGTTGAGAGTCCGCCTGCCGATGCAGGGGACACGGGTTCGTGCCCCGGTCCGGGAAGATTCCACATAACGTGGAGCGGCTGGGCCCGTGAGCCATGGCCGCTGAGCCTGCGCATCCGGAGCCTGTGCTCCGCAACGGGAGAAGCCATAACAGTGAGAGGCCAGCGTACCGCAATAACAACAACAAAAAAAAAACAAAAAAAACTATGAGGCAAGTATTTGGTATGGTGAACATTTCTCCCCTCAGAGCTCTTTTTGTTCTCCTAAGGATCAAAAGGCCTGGGTGCTTTCAGAGGTCCCTTCCTGGCCAAGGCCTGTGGGCTTCCCATAAGAAGTTCTTGCCGAGGGTGGCTTATAGCCTCTGGGGGTCATGCGAGGCCCTGCCTGCTCACTGCTGCCCACGCTTTGGTCCAGATTCATGCTCTCCACTCATGGAGAGCTTTGGTCTGGATACTTTGACCTTCTTCAGGTTCTGGGCTGAAGCACCACTTGAATCAGCTTCCTATAATCAGGGACAGTATTCTTTACTCTCCTGCCCAGCTGCAGTTCCAGAAATTCCTGGCCGAGCCACTGCTTTCCCAGGAGAAAGAGGTGATCATATAAAACATTTGAGTGCTTTTCTTTGTGTCTCTGTCAATAGTAAAATGCTCAGTAAACATTTGCTGCATGAAAGAAGGAAAAAAAAAGATGAGAAGGAAGGAAGGGGAAGGAAGGTAGAAAGGAAGAAAGAAGGAAGGAATAAGTGTTGCCTTTTTGCACAATTGCCGCACTTGGGAATGTGGTCTGCAGCAGTAGGAAAAAAGCCAGCTAAGCTTCTGTAGCAATTCTGTTCTTAATATTCTCTTTGCCCACTAGCCTCAACCATTCCCTCCTAACCCACCCACTTCTGTAGGGAGCACTTTTCTCCATAGGAGGGTGTTCCTGTCATCATATCACCAGATACAAGGGATTTTCCAAGGGTAGAAAGAAACATTTCAGAGAACACAGCAAGACGTCAAATTTAGGAAGAGAAGGAAGGTCTCAAAAGTACACAGCCTGCCTTCCTTATCTTAGTGGTTTTATTGTTGCCAGATCCTGTGTTAATCCTAATGATTTCATTTCAGTTATCAAAGGGCCCTACATGCCACAGAATATCTGAGTAATTTTCCCTGACTCTTCTCTTAGATTCATTATATCTGTTCTGAGAGGAAGGAAAAAGAAAAATAATACCCCCATTATGTGGCAGATACGGAGCTAGGCACCTGTGGAAAACACACTTTGGAATGTCTACACAGCCCACAAGGATCCCCTCGGTACACTGTTTGCCACGGGGTCAGCCCCTCCAGCCCCGTTTATGCTGAGTCCACACTCCATGGTCCCAGTCACCGTGAGCTCATGTCACAGGGAGTTCTTGTCATACGGTAAAGGAGCAGATTCCCTTGTGAGACTTCCGAATTGGAATTATGGATTCCCACTACCTCTGTGTTGGTGTCTTGGAAAGGGATACATGAACTCAAAAGCTATGGGTCTGTCAGTTCTGTTGGCTTAGTGGAGAGAAAGCCGATCCTCACAAAAGGAGAAAAAAAATCAAATATACGAAGAGAAGCTACAGTGGTTCCTGATGATTTTTTTTATGTCTCGGCTACAGCCTCATTATAAGGCTTAGCTGAATTCTTGACTTTAAGAACGAGGGGATATCACTAAAACCTTATAATGAATTTTCTCTTTTTCTCAATCACTCTCACTTTTTTCCTTAAACCAGCTCAGGTGGGTTTCTGTTACCTGGAATGAAAGGAATCCCAACTAATAAAGCGATGCACATGCTTTACCTTATGTAACATGATTTTCACAACAGATCTGTGAGGTATTTTCTTTCTCTGTTTTACTGATGAGGGAACAGGAATGAGTAACTAAGTTGCCTAGGCTTTATGCCTCGTAAATTTCAGGGATGGCATTCGAACCCAAAGTTTGTGGACTCCAAAACCTGAACTTTTTCCACTGGGCCCTTATTCTTTTGGAGGTGCTCTGGCTGCTGAGGAGATCTTCCGCCATGACCTCAGAAGGACACTAAAGTTTTGTAAACCTGGAGGTAACAAAGATTCCAAGGATCACAGTTGCCCCCTGTGTCCTGAGTCCCTGGCAGGACACCAGTTTCTGCCTGTTCTCCCCGCCCCTCCGCAGCGGGAACACAGACTGTGCATTCTTCTAGGGCTGGAGGAGAAGCTCCTAGGCTCCACGGGGAGCAGGATACCCCACTCCTGACCCCACGGAAGAAAAAAAGTCAAGCCTAGAAGGTTGTCTGTCCTTTGGATATGTCTTCTGACCTCTAATAGTCAGCAGGGTGCTACAGCACCAGGCGTGTGCCCTGCAAGGTGTCTCCCCTTGTATAAAGCTCAGAACACTCCTTCCACTGGAAAATGTGACCAGGATGGCTCAGTCTATACTTTCCCAGGAACATAGGATCCTTTTTCCTTCCACTGAAAGCTGTTTCCTGATTCATTTGGTGATTAATTGTTTGGAATTCATCATTCAGATCCTGTTGGGGAGGGGGGGATGCTGCCCAGCTGGGCGCTGTGGCCTGTGTCTGGCCAGGGAAGTGCTCTGGGGCTCCTGTCTTGACCAGGGCCTTTGATACCTTGCTATTGGCTTAAGAATCTGTTAAAGACATGGACATAGTTCCCCGGTCTTCCTAATGACTTGAGTGAACATTAAATGACTATTTTGTGCTCAGAGTAGAAATAGAAATTATGATTCTCCTTCCATGGACCATGAGCCCATGTACCAGGGCCAAGTTCTTAGTGTTGGAAACCTCTCCTTTCTGAGGCAGATTGAGTGTAGCTCTGTGGAGTTTGTAATTGATTTTTTTTTTTTTTTTTCCCTCTGTGATGATTCACATGGCCATTTGATGATTGCTGTAACCACAGTAGCCTGGCTGAGGTTTACAAAAGGGGAATAATAATTAAAATTTGGAGATCACTCTCCACTCCCATCTTCATTTTCAATTCCCTCTATCTGACAAAAGTTTGTTGGCAAAGTGGTGGCCAGTTCAAGAATTTGGATTAGTTGTTAACGTTCCACTGATAGTTTTCTTAAGTACTTACAGGGGAAGGTAAAGCAGACTAAGATTAATGTTAGGTTAATCTCACTTTAGTACCTGGCAGAGAGTAGTCTCTGAATAAATGTTAGAAGGATGAATTACGTAACAGATTATAAAACATTGAATAAAAAAAGAATCTATGGTACCTCATGATGCTCAATGAGAGACAGAGATAGGGGAAATGATAGAGAAACAGAAAGAGGAAGAGAAAATTCTTATCTATAGAAGAATAACTGTTAATAAAAAAGAAGGGATTGGATTAGAAAAAACCACTATTTTGCAATCCCAGTGTAATATTTGGTCCAGGCAAGGATCATCAACAAATGCTAAAGCCACTGGGTGAAGGGTTGTTAGGAAAGAAGTTATTCACAAATCTCAAAATATCAACTACCAGATCACTTATTAATTACCAAGGGGAAAGCATGTCTTTGTAACAGAAATATAGCAAATACCATTTTAACCATGCTGTTACTCAAAACATCACCAATAGTGGGACAAAGTGACATTATGTCTCTCCTGATATGATACATTCTGAAATATGCAACCATATCACTTGTTAATTTTTTTTCAAAAATATTTCAACTGAAGCCAACTATGAGGAAACTATCACACAAATTTAAAATGTTAGACTTTCTACAAAATAAGCTACCTGGACTTTTCCAGAAAGGTTGATCTCATGAGAAATGAACAAACTAGGGAGCTAGTTCTAGGTTAAAGAAGCCAAGGAGACATAACCAAATCTAATGTGTGAACCCTGAATGGATCCTAGAGTTAAAAAAAATTGTAAAGAACATTTTGGGGTCGATTAGGGAAATTTAAACACAGAGTATACTTTCATGATATTAATCAATGTTAAACTCCTTATGTGTAATAATGGTTCTGAAGTTGTGTAGAAGAATGCTCTTGTCTTATAAGATACATCTTTTTTCTTTTTTTAATAAATTTTTCTTTTTATTTATTTATTTTTGGCTGCATTGGGTCTCTGTTGCTGTGTGCGGGCTTCCTCTAGTTGCAGTGAGCGGGGGCTACTCTTTGTTGCGGTGCACGGGCTTCTCATTGTGGTGGCTTCTCTTGTTGCGGAGCACGGGCTCTAGGCATGTGGCTTTAGTAGTTGCAGCACACTGGCTCAGTAGTTGTGGCCCATGGGCTTAGTTGCTCCGCGGCATGTGGGATCTTTCCGGACCAGAGGTTGAACCTGTGTCCTCTGCATTGGCAGGCGAATTCTTAACCACTACCCCACCAGGGAAGTCAAAGATACATCTTAAAGTATTTAGGGATAAAGTGTCATGATGTCTGCAATTTATTTTCAAATGGTTCAGCAGTAAAATTATACATATGGTATGTATAGTGTGTGTGTGTGAGAGAGAGAGAGACAGAGACAGAGAAAATAATTGGAGCAAAATGTTAACAGTTGTTGAATCTAAGTGAAGAGTATATATTGATTGTACTATTCTTTCAACTTTTCTGTGGGTTTGAAAATTTTCAAATAAATTACAGGGGAAAAAGGAATAAAGAACAGACTGACTTTCATCTTATGAAGGAGTTGGAAAACCCAGGTAGTTCTTTTCCTGAAATAGGTGAGAGAAATTGGAAAGTTAGGCAGAATAAATAGGAAATAGAATCATAGAATGTTATCAGTTGAAGGATCTTTGAAGTCTAATGTTCAGACTGATTCTGAGAAATAATCTGCAAGAAAAAAATTTTCTGGCTAAATAAATTGGGGAAATAAGGCATCACTCTATCTCTCTCTTTGGAGAATCACAATGAATAGTATTAGGATGCTAAAGTTCTGAGTAAGGAAATGTGTTTAATATTGTTTAATGTCACAATTCCAAAACGTATTTGACCACAGAACCTCTTTTTAAAAACGTGACCCCCCACTAATTTCCTCAGAAACAATGTTCCCCAGAGTAGACCTAGAGAAATCCTGATCCAGGTCAACACCCTAATTTAACAAGGAAAGAAACAGAGACTCAGAATAGTTGATTTTCTCAAGGTCACAGTGGAAGAGCTGGACCAAGAACTCAGGTTAGGAGAAAGGTGATACAAAGACACAAATGCTTGGTGGCATTCACAGAGAAGGGAAAAATGTTTCTTATAAAAATCATGCTGATTGAAATAGTTAACATCATTTCAACCAATGAAAACCCCATATTTTATCCCACTTATAAAAGTTCTACATATAGGGTCTGTTTTGCAAACATGACACATTTGTTTATAACCGTGGAGACACATGTTGTTTGCTCCTAATATCTTACCAGACGTGAGAAAACGAATGGTACAAATCTAAGTTTCCTTCTAGTATATGGACTAAATATTACAGGGAATTGTGATAGAATTGCCCTGTCTTAAGTTACACTGTTTAACAGTAGTGATGAGCTAAGGGGGGGGGGGGGAACTCCATGTTTTATCGCTTTACAAGCCAACCACATTAAGAACATACATCTGCTTTAAGATTACACCATTTCTTTTCTAGTGCCCAAACAGATTTGCTCTGGGCTCAAGCAGTTATCAAACCCGGCTCTGTCTCTCATAGCTGCAGTTTGCATTCGGAGCATGAGCTCAGCCCTGGTGTGGGACAGCAGTCTCAGTCAACCGATGTCAACTCCCCTTGGAAAGGCGCTGCTGTGTCTCACAACCAACAAAGAGAACTGAAGGAGTTCCCTTCCCTTTACGGCTCTTATCTCTCTAGTTAATAGGGGATGATGCTTAGAGCAGGCAATTCTTGAGCAATAAATCCAGACAGCAAATAAAGCAAGGGGAGAGGGAAGAAAATTACAGTGTAAGAAGTTTTCCTTCGTTTACTATGTTTAATTGGGATTCCACACGTCAATGAAGAAGACAAGAGGTTCTCTCCCAGGGTGACTGGGAAGGAGAAGAAGGTGGGTTTCCTCTTGCCTGCGTGCTTTCTAATGTGCAAATTAGTCAGAGCCTTTCTCAGCCTAGGAGAGTTTGTAGTTCTGAGTACAGGGCCAGTGTCTCAGTGGGTGCTCAGTAAATATCAACTGAAGAGGAGGACGGCTTTGAGGAGTGGGCTTAATTGTATTCTCTCAGGCGCAGCCCTCTAGATGCACACCAGTGACCCCTTCAGTTAATGAGAAAGGTCTCTGTTCTCTCATTCTTCTTGCACCTCATCTGCAGACTCCCTCCCAACCCACCCTGCCCTCTGTACTCACAGACTGACGAGAACAAAAGGGGAAGCGTGGAAACAACAGCTGCTGCAGCCTCACTGCGTGTGTGGTCTCCTCCACACGACTCACCACTGTACCCTCCTTGGGCTGGCGGCAAGTGGAAGGGGCTGGAGGAATCAGCTGGAGAACTGGGTGGGGACTGCAAACGGGAGCATGGTGCGGGGGGATTGCGTTACCATTCCCAGCAACTCACACTCCTTCTAAGAGGATCACACAACTTGCAGTGCCTCCTATGGGGGAGCAGACAGTTTCCGCACCTTTGATGTCAGGCTTGGGCGTGTGAGTGCTTTGGCTAATGGTATGTGGGGAACCTTGACTACGCCTCATCCAAGTGAAAGCTCTAAAAGCCTGCTATGAACTGAATGTTTGTTCTTCTCCCCCCAAATTCATATGTTGAAGCCCTAACCCCCAACGCAATGGCTTTAGGAAGTGATTAGGCCATGAGGGAGGAGGCCTCATGAATGGGATTAGTGCCCTTAGAAGAAGAGACCTGAGACAGAGGATCTCTTTCTCTCAGCCATGTGAGGATACAATGAGAAGACAGGTGTCTATAAGCCAGGAAGCAGACCCTCACCAGACTCTGAATCTGCTAGTACCTTGATCTTGAACTTCCCAACCTCCAGAACTGGGAGAAATAAATTGTTTGTGGTTTAAGCCATTCACTCTATGGTATTTTTGTTACAACAGCCTTAATTGACATAGATAGACTCATTGTGTATTTCCATCAGCTCTCTTGCTATTTTCTCTTTGTCATAGAGTGGCATGTCCAAAAATGGACTACTCTTTCAGCCTGGATCTAGAATGAAGAAAACACAAAGACAGTTTTGATGCACATGTCTTCTTCATTACAGATCCCAGAAAAAGCCTTTGCAGTTTTAACTAAAAGTTGGGGTGGGGGGTGGATTGTTTGTATAGCAGCAGAGCTGACTGATTCATGCTATTTGAGTGGAGTAGAAAGACGAAGTTAGTGACTTGAATATTCCATCAGTACTGGTCTTTACATGTCAGGCTGCCAATCTGTGATGTAATAAAAGCTCCTTCAGCCCTTGTACCTGCTGTATTGACACTGCCGCCACAGCCTCCCTGAACTAAATAAAGTTGTATGATATTGCATTCCAACTGCCAACAGATCAAGCGAGGGGCTTCTGTATTAGAGTGTGCTTCTCCAAGGTGAGAGAAACCTTAGCTTTCTCCAGAGACCTGCATGAAAGGCACTGTATCTTTCACTGTTCTGAACCGCAATCCAGATTAACCTCAGTACCCTCCTCCAACACTAGGGGTACCAACAACCTTCCAGGAGAAGCAGAGGGGCCTATGGTAGAGTAGCGTGATGACATGGATAGCTTTGACTCGTTTGTGCTTTGCCTTAGTATATACGTTCTTTCCCCAAAGCGTTTGCCTAGTGTAAATTATAACTAAATACTGACTTAGGCTGAGGTCCCAAACAGAGAACAGCTACCTAAAAATGAAACGTTTATGAATTTGAATTCAATTATAGCTTTGTGTTAATTTTATTAGGGATCATTATTTGTTGGTTTACGTTAGCACTATGCCTTTATAAAGATGGTTGGATGAAAATATTGAATCATACAGCCTCTTTCAGGAACTCTTTGACTATAAAATTCTCGAGCTCTTGCTAAATTTAATCAGTTTATTACCAATAGGTTTTGATAGCTATCATAAAATAAGGAGTTCAAACCAACAGATGATTGTAACTGACAACAGGAATGTAACTGTGAACTTTGTAAATATGTCAATGCTTATCCCTGTATAGAAATATTAGTCTAAGTTCTTTCTGTGACATATGTGTATGTGTTTATAATCTATTTTTGTAATAGGGTAAAAAAAAAAAATCAGCTCCAAAAATATCACTCTCCCCTTTGACATTTATCAGTGGTAACAATAATGTCAGGGAACATTAGTATACTGAAGAAGTAAAGAGATAATGCCTAAAGCATATCCCTGGGTTTTACTTTAAAAGCATTTGATACATATCCTGAACACTTGCCTAATTTTAATGATGTTTTAGATCAAATTCCTACATACTGGATGGTGACTATGTTGAGGTCTTGAATCTGGTCCTATTCATCTTTGCAGACTCAGAAACTAGCATAAAGCCACTAAATGAGAGGGGCTTAAAACGTAATTTGGATAGACAGACAGATGGATGGATGGGTGCGTGGGTGGATGGAAGAATGAGTAGAAGAATAGATAGATGGGTCACCTTTCCTCCCCAGATGGGTCGCCTTTCCCCGCCACCAAAAAAAAGTAAGTTTCTATGTTGATATTAATTTAATCAAGTTCAGAAGGAAGGCCATGTATTCTTTTAATATAAGTAAGGTAAATCCAAATTAATATAAATTAAATTGTGATAACCATTATCATAGTAATAAATGCTTACCTGAAGGCATCTTTTGCTTTTGAGCCCCCGTCTTTGTTACTCCTGGAGGCTCAATGGTGATGGGTAATTTTCTTCATGCCCTCAGAGGTTCTCCTTGAGAACCCTTCCACAGTGACCCCACAACAAGAAAGGACTTCATCATGTAAGGGCATGTGTTTTGAGTCTCTTCGGTTACTCTAACGTAGCCACAGCATGTAGACAAAAGTTTCTATCTTATTCCTGCAATCCCTTTTCTAAGGAAGAACAAGGAACTTCAGATTGGAATATGATTTTCCTGGTGAGATTTGATGAGATCTAACTGTCTTAATGAGAGGTTGGTTTTCATAGCCCCTAGACCCTTTAGGTTTTATTCATAACTATTTGTCTCATCCTTGTTAAAAACTTCTAATTTCTTGTTCTGTGCATCCATTCTCCTCCCGAGTTCTTTGATCATCTTTACAATCATTACTGTGAACTCTTTTTCAGGTAGATCACCTATCTCCACTTCACGTAGTTCTTCTGGGGTTTTATCTTTTTCCTTCATCTGGAACATATTCCCCTGCTGCCACATTTTGTCTCAGTTGCTATTTGTATTTTTATGTATGTGGTGGGTTAGTTATGTTTCTTGACCTTGGAGAAAGGGCCTTCTTTAGGACATGTCCTCTGTGTCCCAGCAGTGCACTCCCCTCTCATTACCCAAGCTGTATGCTCTAGCTGTTCCCCCTAAAAGGGCTGCGTGTGTCCTGTTGTGGCAGGCTGACTATGTGGGCAGTCTAGTAGGCTTGGTTGGCCCCTAGTCTGGTTGGTTGCCAGGCCCTGCCTTGTACAGATGCTGCTGGCTGCTGTTTAGTGGGCCCTGGTCATGAGGCAGCTGGTTGCAGAACCCTTGGGGGCCATGGGGCTAGTGCTGGCTCACTGGGCAGAGTTAGAGTCCTGAAGACTCTGGGGCTGTTGCCCACCCACTGGCAGGTGAAGCCAGGTACTGGGGTTAGTGCCAGACTACTGGCAGGCAGATCTGGTTCCTGGAGTCTGGCTGCAGGCCCAGGGATCCCAGAGCTCATTTCAGATCCCTGTTTGTGCAGGGATGGAGGGCTCCTTACACAGTTGGGTATGGAGTCCAAGATGTCCTGAAGGTTGCATTGGCCTGCTAGTGGGCAGGGCCAGGGCCCAGCTGGCCCCAGGGTAGGGTCTGGCCTGCTGTTGGCCAACTTGGAATGCAGGCTGTGGAATCATAGTCTTCTTGTGTTTGGTGCCTGCTCCCTGGTGGGTGAGGCCGGTCTAGAGGCTTGTACAGGCTTCCTGGTGGGAAGAGCTGGTGCCTACCCACTGGTGGGTAGAGCTGGGTCTTGGCCTTCTGATGGGCAGGGCCATGTCTAGGAGCATTTTTAGAGATGGCTGTGGGCTCAGGAAGTCTTTAGGAAGCCTGTCTGCTGATGGGTGGGGCTGTGTCCCTGCCCAGTTAGTTATTTGTCCTGAGGCATCCTAACACTGGCTCCGACAGGCTGTTGGGTGGGGCCAGGTCTTGGAGCTAGTGAGCCAAGAGGGCAGCCACCAGCAGATGTTCACATGGTTGAATGTTCCCAAGTATATCTGCAACCAGTTTCTATGTCCCCAGGGTGAGCCACAGCCACCCTCTCACATCCCCTCCCCACCTCTCCAGACTCTCCAAGACCCACAGGTAAGTCTGACCCAGGCTCTTATCGAATTACTGCTTTTGCCCTGGGTCCCAGTGCATGTGAGATTTTTGTGTCGACCCTTTAAGAGTGAAGTCTCTATTTCCTTCAGTCCTGTGGGGATCCTGCAGTTAATCCCTGCTGGGCTTCAAAGACAAATGCTCTGTGGGCTCATCTTCCTGGTGCCATATCCCTGGGCTCAGAGCTCTCACTCCTGTGGGAGAACCTCTGCAATATAATCATTGTCCAGTTTGTGGGTTGCCCACCTGGGGGGTATGGGATTTGATTATATCACGAGTCCACCCCTCCTACCTATCTCGTTGGGGTTCCTTCTTTATGGCTTTAGTTGTAGAAGATCTTATTGTGTATGATCCAGTCTTTTTCATCAATGGTTGTTTTGTAGATAGTTGTGATTTTGGTGTGCTCATGAGAGGAGGTGAGCTCTGGGTCTTTCCACTCTGCCATCTTGGCCACTGTCTCATCCTTGAAAGTAAGAACCTATCAAAGAAAACTATCACTTCCCTCCTTTGCAAATTCTATATTGGCCTTGTACTTCTCTCTACGTGTTGCCCTAGTTCTATAGCATTTGACCCCAGTCACCACTCTGCCCTTCTTGAGCTTGAATCCTCCCTTAGCTTCCATGACCTTCCCCCCTTCTTGTTCACCACCTGTTTCCAAATCATTCCTTCTCAGAGTCCTGCTCATCATTCATTCTTTTTTTTTTTTTTTTTTTTTTTTTAAAGCGAACTTTGTTTTTTGGCCATACCACACGTCCTGTGGGATCTTAGTTCCCTGACCAGGGATCGAACCCGGGCCCCAGCAGTGAAAGCATGGAGTCCCAACCACTGGACCACCAGGAAATTCCCCCATCATTCATTCATCTTTTTTTTTTAGATTTATTTTATTTTTAAATTTATTTTTGGCTGCGTTGGGTCTTCATCACTACACGCGGGCTTTCTCTAGTTGCGGCGAGCAGGGACCACTCTTCGTTGTGGTGCACGGGCTTCTCATTGTGGTGGCTTCTCTTGTTGTGGAGCACGGGCTCTAGAAGTACAGGCTCAGTAGTTATGGCTCATGGGCTTAGTTGCTCCATGGCATGTGGAATCTTCCTGGACCAGGGATCAAACCCATGTCCCCTGCATTGGCAGGCTGATTCTTAACCACTGTGCCACCAGGGAAGCCCCCCATCATTCATTCTTAAATGTTGGCTTTCCTTAAGGTTTGTCCTCAGTGCTTCTCATCAGGGCTCTCACCCACTCCCATGGTTTAAATTCTCACCTCCATACTGATAACTCCCAACTCTATATATCTAGTCTTGATCTCTCCTCAGCTCCAGACCTATAAATTCAAGTGACTACCAGATATCTCCACAAGGATATACATTCACCTTAAACTCCTGCTCTACATCTTGTATCTTGGTTGGTGGACACTCTCTGTCTGTCTCCCATGCCTGGAATTTGAAAGTCATTATCCCAGAGCTTAACAAACAGTAAACTGAAACATTAAACATACCAGTGCTTATATTATGTCAACGATTATGCTAGATTTGGGGGATACAGAAATGAAAAAGACATACCTTACCATGAGGAACTTGCATTGCAAGGGGAGAGGAAGACAAGTAAATGAAAAAAAGGCAAACAGAAGCAAAGTGAGTGTAACATTTAAGAAGTGAAACACTGTGAAAGTAAGGAGGAGGGAGACAGTGATAATGAGTGAAGACTTCAAGCAGAGGCAGCAGCAAGCTGGGCCTTGAAAAATGAGTAGAAATTTCCTCACCAGAAATGGGATAGTGGGAAGGGTGGTATTCCAAAAACAGGGAAAGTATGAGCAAAAGCACAGGGTGTAATGGCACAGCTTATTTCATTCATTTATTCACCTAGTTGGAGTTCATAAATTGTTCTAAGCTCAGAGAAGAGGGAGTAATATGGTGTACTAATAGCATTGTGTGAGGGAGCGGGGTAGGGGAGGTTGGGGGGAGGGGGAAGTGAAGGAGTATGGTAGAAGAAGAAACTAGAAAAGTAAAGTTGGGGCCAGCCCATGAAAGCAAATGTTTCATTTATTCAAATGAAATGTACTTTGTACTTCCTGTGAGAAGGGTAAACTGCTAAATTTTAGGGCTTTCATTCACCTATATAGTTACAAAATAATGCAAGTTGACATTAAATTGAAACAGTACTGTCATGTGACTTCCTGCCATATACCAGAGAAATTCATAGCAATAAAATTAAGTATTTAGTGAGCCAATATATTTTAGATCCTTTTCCAAGCCTCATTGCTTCCCCTGGGCAGCTTTGGACAAAAATGGAAAAAAAAAAAAAAAGAGAGGAAGAGGATAAGGGGAAAAGAGAGCTGGTGGGGGGAGTGGAAGAGGAGAGAGAGGAGAAAGAGAGGAAGGGGAAGAAGAAGAAGAGGACCAACAACTCTATTGTTCATGTAGAATGTTCTCATAGTGAAACAGTCTTACCAGGAGAGAGAATGCAGATAGATCACACTGGTTTTAATGAGCTTCCGTACCTGCAGTCCTCACCAGAAAAGTAAAATCTGGGCTCTCCAATCAGAGGTGGATTTTTTTTTTTTTTTTAGAGATGGTACTTTTACTCTGCTAGCCTTAAAGGGACATGAAACATGGTCACCATTCTCCAAGATAGGATTTACCTGAGACTGTATAGAAAATGTCTCTTTTTGGAATTCATCTCTTCTTCATTCCTTGGAGAAGGAAACCAAGAGAATTTTCTGTAAAGAAAAGTACCAACAACAGCTTATAAAGAGACAATGTGGAAATTTGAAAATGTTTTTAGAGCTAGATTATGCATAGTATTGAATCAAAAGCTATGTTTTACAAAGAGAGATAATATATATTGTCCGAAAGGATCAGAGTTCAAGAAAGGGAACAGGCTAATGTAGATGGCGGTTGGCTGCCATGATGGACATGAAAACCAAGGTGATAGAGGGAGAGTTCTGCGTTGGGTTAAGGTCATCTGAAGAGGACATCTAGAGAGGAAAATTAGTCAGAGCTTGGGCTTCCGTGGGTTGCTGCCCAAAAGAATGGGCGTAACGTTTGTATGAAATGCCTGCTGGTGAGCAAAGCAAAGTTATTTCTCCTTTTTGTGACAAGTGGTTGTGTGACACATAGGAGAGTACACATTTTATTCATAATATGAGGACTGGTTTATCTGAAGAAACTGTTAACGTGTTTGAATTGAAAAAGAAATTGCACTTATAGACTTTAAATGAAGAAACCTGCACCTCAAAGGCTTCATGGGGATTTAGAAGTAAGGCTTGAGAACAGAGAAAGAAACAGTGACATTAATGTGGTGTATTCAAAAGAGACGAAATCCAAAGGAATTTGCCAGATCCAAGAGGAACTCTTCTGTGTTCTATCCAAGCTGAACATTCCATTTTTACAAGGGCTCCTTTGTTGTCATGTTTATACACAGACTAATAAATGCTTGACCTTTTTTAGTGATGAAGGAATGGTCTGTGCCTCAGGAGCATATTATTTCAAGAAGCACAAATGAAGAGAAAGTCCAAACCCCTCTGGGACAGATGGACTAAATATTTTGATATTGGGACCACATGGGGAAAGGCAGAGATTGGGAAACAACGGAGAAATGGAGGCCTGATAAGGGAATCTGGAAACAACATTGGTCGATGTTTCCAGGGACTCCAGGCACGTACAGAACTGGACACCAACCTCACGTGAGGAGGGAATCAAAGTGAGCTAGACATTTATCTTGACGTGTAGTAAAATTGGACAATAAATGAGAAAAATATCTGTGGTCTGGCAAAAGTGTTGATTTCTCCACTTTTGGGTTCTGTAGAAAAATCACTAGTATTCATCAAGCATTTACTGCCTAGCTAGAACTAAGTGCTTTATATGAATTAACTTATTTAATCATCCCATTGACCTTATGATACAGGCACTATTATTTCCATCCCCACCTTTTTTCTTATGTAGACATAGAGGCACAGAGAGGGTAAGTAACCTCTGAGAGTCACAGGGTGTTAGAGTGACTTTGAACCTATTTAGATGATGCCCAGATCCCCTGCCCTTATCCTGCCTCCCCGTGACTTTAGCAATCATTAGATTCTCATCTCCCTCCCTCTGTTGCTGCTTTATTCCCCACTCCCTATTCTAAACAAGAACTGCTGCTAAGTTAAGGGTGAACTTCAGAGCATCCACGGTGCCTATGTAGTTGCCCTTAAAGTACCCCACGTATTTGTGTGTCTTTGAGACAATAAATCCATGGAAATCATCACAGTGGTGTGGGGCACGCTTAAAATGTGGTATTTCATGATTACTTACTCCGTGCTGTTTCTAATATCATACTGTTAGAATCGTTTTGAGACCAAAGAATACTAATCAGTGGTGATGGTGACAGAAAGTTTTCTTTAAAAATTAAAAATAACTTAACTTTCGATTCAAAAACTCTTTACTTTGGAGGGTCAGAGACCAATGATGAAATGTAGGGCTCCAATCACAGAGCTGAAACCACAGGTGTCTAAAATGCAGCGGAAAGAAGCAAGAAAGATGTGAAAGCCCTAAATAACGTGAAGCAATTGGTCTCGCTGTTGGGTATAATGAACTCCTACCTGCACTTGGTAGCGCACGATGCAGAGTTTATGGCACCGCTGGGACTGTTCGTAAAGAGCAAGGTCTGGTAACAGTTCTGCTCAAGGACAGCAATTTGTTCAGGGCAAGGCTGAGTCAGGACAAGGCTGGCCTCCTCACCAGTTCCCGCTCCCAGGAATCTAGGTGCTCAAGCCTTGACTTTACTCCCTCCCTACCCAACTCCTGTTTTCAGAAGAAGCAGTCAGATAAACCCATTCATTTTGAAAAGTTTAATGTGTGACTCTTCCAAGGGGGGTTGGTTTTAACAGAAAATGAAGCCTCAGAACAAGGGTGCAACCAGGTCTCAAATTTAAGTAGCTCTACTCAGCAGTGTGAGAAACAAAAGGTAGCTTTTTTGGTTTCCAGAAATGATCTAATCTTACTTCTCTAGCCTTCCCCACACTGGGTGCTGTGGGAAAAAAAAGCTTGAAATTGCCATTGAATGCCATTTTAGTCTCTTCCAGTTTCAGATAGTCTTATCTTGAATAATTATTCAATCACTACAACTTGCCACCTACATTCGTTTTCTGTTACTCCTGAAAAAATTGACGCAAATTAAGTGGCTTAAAACAGCACAAATTTATTATCTTACCGTTCAGAAGTGCGAAATGGGTCTCATTAAGCTAAAATCAAGGTGTCGGCAGGGCTGGTTCCTTTCTGGAGGCTCTAGGGGAGAATCCATTCCCTGGCACCTTCCATATTCCTTGGCATGTGGCCCTTTTCTTCCATCTTCAAAGGCAGCAACAGCAGGTGGTGTTCTTCTTGTATCTTTTCCCTCTGCTCTGACTCTTCTGTCTCTTTCTCCCACATTTCAGGACTCTTGTATTACATGAGCCCACGCAGATAATCCAGGATAATCTCCCTACATTAGGGTCAATTGATTAGCAGCCTTAATTCCATCTGCATTCTTAATTCCCCTCCCGCCATGTAAAGTAAATTTTCGCAGGTTCCATGGATTAGAAAAAGGACGTATTTGGGGGGGGGGGGTGTGGATTATCCTGTCTACCACACCACCCTTTCCGACTTGCTTCCCTCTCTCTTGCAGTTCCTTCCTAAAATGGCACATGCACGTGCACCCCGGGGATAGGGGATAGAGGACCTCAGACCCAAGGTTTATCTCTCCTCTGGACCCTTGCTGGTTTCTATTACAAAGTGCTGGACTAGGCTTGTTTCTGGCTGAGCTGGACCTCACTGATTATATCCGTGACTTGTGAACTTGTGTTTGTTACAATTATCTCATGATGTGTAACAAACCACCTCAAAACTTAGTGGCTTAAACCAACAATGCTTTAATCCTTAAAACAATAATTTATCATGATTCTGTGGATTGGGTTCAGCGGAGCAATTTTTCTGTTCCACACAGTGTATCTGTCACTCGTAGCTGTGTTCAGCTGAGAGCCTGTTGGGGGCTGGAACATCCAAGATGGCCTTTTATCCTCCATGGTCTTCTACCTCATGTCCTCTCGTCATTCAGGAGTGTAGCCTGAGTTTCTTTAAAGCGCAGCACTGGCTTCCAAGAGAACAAAAGCACAAAAGCTTCCAGGCTAGGGCCTCCTACTGACACAGCATCACTTCAGCTACAATCAGTTGGTCAAGATAGTGCAGAGTCAGCCAGATTCAAGGGGAAGGAAAATAGACTCCATGTCTTTGTAGATACGGGTGAGAGAAGAAATGATAGCAGCTAAATTTGCAGGCCAAGTGCCACATAATCGGTTCTTTTAGCTTGATCAGGGCCTGAGGCAGTGGCTCAGTGAATCCTGAGTCAGTCAGCACTTTCATCATTCTAGAGGGCTCTAAATTTATGACCGATCTGGGTGGCGTGCCCTGCAGCCCTTTGCTCCAGGGCTGGAAGTTCAGTGAACTTCCAGCCCCATTCTCTACATCCTGTAGCCTCAGGGCTGGTGGGAACTCCTGGGCACTTTTGGTGCCACAGGCTGCTGATGAGAACTGAAGCTTGGGATACTAACTTAGCCCTCTCCAACAAACGGTACTGGGCCACTACTAGTACCCTGCTGAGGCTTCTTGGCCACAGTGGAGCCCTTGCATGGTGGTATCCTCTGGGAGCTGGAGTTGGAGGTACAATGTGCCTGCTAACGGATTATACAATTAATGCATTTTCTGATCTGAGGAGACAGGCACAAACTCTCTCTACTTTTGGATTTGTCTTGAAATCTATCTCATTGCTCCTTCCTCTAGGATTTTACCACAGAAGGTCAAATCAGAGCACAGATGGCTAACTGCTTGATTCTCATCATCTCTAGGACAGAAGGATTCTTCCCCTTCCCCATGCTATTGGGTAGTGGCTTTTCTAAGTTCGTAACTCCTTCACAAAAGGTAGCTTTTGTCTGGTCCTCTACTTAAGCTGCTGGGAATGATAATGGGTGAAAAGGGAGATTACGAATAAAATGGATGAGTATTTTCAAAAAACACCATCCCCATTAAGAAAGTAATCTCTTATTAGGACATTTATAGCATCAGCCATTCAGGCTGGTAGATTCGAGGTTCTGCCCTGCAGTTTCCCTGCACTGTGATTGCAGTAGCTGTTTCTCTTTGGGAGGTGGCTACTGCTAGTTCAGAGCTTCCAGGAAGCCAGGGCATAAGCAGAAGTTCAGAGCAGCCATCCATGCCCTACTACAGCGTTACCCATTCTCCCCCGCTACCAGACACACACAGGCTCGTATGTACACTGAGAGTCTGCAGCGCCTGGGCCTTCCAGAGACCAGTCACTCATCCTACTCAGTCCATGGGGCTTCCCTCCCCTTTAGACAGCGAGGTCCCCAGTGCTATTGATGTTGCCCAATAAGCTGGCATCAAGCACCAGTTGTCACAAGATGGAGGTGGAGATACAACTGTAATTTGTACAGGCCATGCATTTCCCAAGGACTCTATCCCCTCTGCCTTTGTTGGAATGGTTGGAAAATGCATGCTTGTGGACCTGTAGTATATAGCTGGGAAATTCACCGACGGTTATACCCAATGCCCTGTGTTATATGTGCTATATGTATTTCTCATAAGAATTCTTCCTAATTTTGTCATCAGACAAAATTATATACTGATGTGGAATATCATTGCCATAGTACTTTCATCATTCTAGGGGGCTCTAAGCTTATGACATTAAATATTGAAAAGGAAGAGTAAGACATCTCCACAGAGCTTAGCCATGGAAAAAGTGTTGATACTATAAAGTTCCTGGAATGTTAGAAATGACCCTACATGCCTTACACAAAAGCTACCCAGCCTTACTTCCAAATTAGGCGGTTTTGATTTAGAAGACTCAGGAATTGTACCTTGTGACTCTTCAGCTCCTGAGGCCTAGAGATGTGTTAGGGATACCCAGATTTAAGATGTACGCGGTCCTTCATAACCGGGTCGGTAAGAGGACCAGAAGCTAGCAGTTTGGATCCAAGCTGAACATAGGGTGGAAACCTAGGAGATGAGAGTCAGAACTGAATGTGAGAGTCCAGAGAATTTTGCCCACCAGCTGAGACCTGCTTTGAATTATACTTTGCTAGGAAGAGGAACAAGGCACCCAGGTAAAAGCACTGGGCCAGGAGTCAGGACAGCTGGGTTCCAAGCCACTGTGTACACATGTGAGCTTGGGTGACTCAGTCTCTCTGAGCCTCATTTTCTTTGTCTCTAAAATGAAAAACGTTGAACTGCCGGTAATTCGTGGTGTAAGGTTCTCCTCTTGCAATATTCCTGTAATAACTGTGTACTCGTGAGAAGAAATAGAAGACATGAAGTTATACTAAATCCTGTTCCCACTAGTAGGTCGCTGTTGAGATCTCCGATATACCAAATGACAAATAGTCACAGAGTCCATTAAGATCCAAGTACCTGCTTTCTTGCTGAAAAAAGCTGGACTAGATAATAGGGCTGCAACTGAAATCAGGCCTTCTACTCCTTTGCCTCAAGTCTAAACCTTGGGACGTATGGAAGGAGCATATTGGATGTATAGAGCACACACGCAGGCAGTTGGATGGAGGGTGGCTGTCTTCCTTCTCGCTCTGTGGTCCTCGAGACCACGTGGACTACCATGGAGATGCTGGAGCAGAGGGCCAGCTTGTCTTGTAGGCAGGCAGCTCTGAAGGGAAAGCCCACACAGAGAAACTGAGTAACTCTCTGAGATGGCCCAAGCTTCCAGTTTACATACTATCTTCCCCTAAAGACAAAAGAAAGATTGGGAAGGGTGGGGAGACCAGTTATAGGAAGTCACCAGGAAAAGCACAGTAAACAAGGGTAAGGTTTGCTATGCAGATTTAAGGCAGTGCTGTCTCCATTGACAAGAGTTTCTTCTGCTTTAGAATTACCCTCTTCTTTCTGGTCCAGAGAGGGAGATACTTACCAGTAGAGACTTCCTTTATAAATGTAAATGTCCCTTATAAAAGGGTAACTTGTACTCTGTCTCAGAGCTTCTCCTGTGTCTGCAGTTGCTCAAAAATAATCAGTTCAAAATAATCTTACACTAGAACTAGGACTAGAACTCAAGTCTTACACCAAAGTCTGAGCTTTTTAAAAATACTGCACATTGCATTTAGAAACACTTGCATCCAAGGCAAAAACCAGTACAGCTGGTTTTGGAGAGTATCAGACCACCTCAGATAATTGAGAAGTTTGAGAACATAATAAAAGCACTAAGAGAATATTATAAAGCCTATGGCTTATGTCAAAGACGCTTGGATTGGATGGACTTCCCTGGTGGCGCAGTGGTTAAGAATCTGCCTGCCAGTGCAAGGGACGTGGGTTCGAGCCCTGGTCCGGGAAGATCTCACGTGCCGTGGAGCAACTAAGCCCGTGTGCCACAAATACTGAGCCAGCACACCATAACTACTGAAGCCCACATGCCCTAGAGCCCACATGCTGCCACTACTGAAGCCTGTGCGCCTAGAGCCTGTGCTCCACAACAAGAGAAGCCACCATGATGAGAAGCCCGTGCACTGTAACAAAGAGTAGCCCCTGCTCACTGCAACAAGAGAAAGCCTGCCTTCAGCAAGGAAGACCCAATGCAGCCAAAAAAAACCAAAAAACAAACAAAACCTAACACACCACTGGATTAAAATGACAATTAATTGCTTCCTTCAGTTAATACTGCCCCCCCCCAAAAAAAAGACCCTTGGATTGGAGAACAAAATGATGGGTGCCTTTAGACTGGGATGTGGCAATTTGGCTCCAAAATTAGACCTGCTGGATGATGTAATAGACAAGGTGGGACAAAGGACTGTGGAACCACTAATTGTTTTCCACATGGAAACTGATATGTTGGTACTCAGTGAATGTTTTTTAATCATGAGAACTGTGATGACAATAATTATGCCATATCCAGGAAACAACAGTAAAGATGGAGAAGGACTGGGAGTCTAAAATGTAGGCCTGCTAAAGAGAGACTCTTCATGGAGGCTGATCTAAAGCCTGAAATTGTGAACAAAGACCAAGGGTCACTCTAGTACCTGCTGAGTGGAGAGGCAAAGTGGTTAATGGTAGTATCTATCCCCAGAGAAATGTGAATTAAAAACAATGGAGGCCACAGAATACTGACAGATACTTTTTTTTAAAAAGAAATCATGAAAAAACACATCAACATGTATTTCCTCATTTTAACAAAGTGCTGTTCTACTCTCCACTTGCTAGACAATGCTTCCTTTCTGTCTCTGGAAATAATTGTTGTGTTACAGTCTTAGAATTCCTTATAATGCCAAATGAATATGTCTAAATTAATACCTCACCAATCTGTATTGTCAGAAAAGGGGATGTCACAAAGAAGTGTTTTTCATTGAACTGAAGCTTAGATCCTTTAAGCAGCAAACTTTTTAAAAAATTTGGCTATTTTTATGGAAATGGTAATAACAGATTCCATTCTTCTTGGCCTCATTAAACCCGGTATATTGAACATCATTTAACGTTTTCTTGATGACTCTGAGTCCTTGCTATGAACATCAGCTATACTACTGGACAGTGGTACAAGATGTCCTCGGGGGTTGGTGAAATATACGGGGTCCCACTGCAGTCTTTCCTGGGCCCAGAGATGAGGCTTGTCTTTCCTGCCTATGACCACTATGGTGGCTTCCACTCTGAACCCCAGGTCCTACATATGTGCTGGTTTCTATTCTTTCTTCTTTAACCAGTAACCTAATACATCATCCATAACCTTTGTGTGAACTGATAGCTGTTATAGAAATCAAATCACCAATCTTTTAAAAACTGCCACCATATTTTTATAGAATTCTCTGTCAGCAGGTTATGATATAAAGGCTTAAAAATGACCTGGGCTTCTGCCATAAATAAATTACATAGACTTGATGGCAGGGAGTTTCCTTGATGTTTGGACATCTTTTACATTGGTGCTTACCTAAATTCACAGCCGTATTTTGGATGCTTTTGGTTTTTGCAGTCTTATCACCAGATAGAACATTATTGGTATTTGTAAGTTTTATTTTCCTTTGTTTTCTAAGATGACATTACTCAACACTCTGGTCTCATGCTGTTAGTGCAGAGAATAGGTACAAAAGGAAAATATCTCAGGAATTCCCCGGTGGTCCAGTGGTTAGGACTTTATACTTTCACTGCCGAGGGCCCAAGTTCAATCCCTAGTCAGGAAACTAAGATCCCACAAGCCACGTGGTGTGGAAAAAAAAAAAAAAAAAGGATAATATCTCATTGTATCAGGTAGCTTTTGCTGTGTAACAAGCCATCCCAAAGTGTAGTGGTTTGCAACAACAAACATTTCTTATCTCTCTCCATTCTGTGGCTCACTAGACAATTTTCCTAGTCTGGGCAGATTCAGCTAGGGCTGGAACAACTGGGACCTTTCTCCATGTCATCTCTCATCCTCCAGCAGACGAGCTAGGCTTGCATACATGGTGGACCAGAGAAAGTGAACCCCATTATGCAAGCACTTTTTAAGCCTCTACTTGTGTCATGTTTGCTAGTGACCCAGAGGCCAAAGCAAGTCACATGGCCAAATCCAGATTCCAGGGAGAACTAGACTATATCTTGATGGGAGAGGCTACAGAGTCACAGTGCAAAGCATCATGCATACAAGGATATATTTTGTGCTCAGTTTGCAATCTACCACATTCACAATACTTATGCCATGACTCAACATGTACACCTTATGGAAACTTCAGCTCTGCTACCTCTTTGATATACTAAGCTAGTGCTCTTCTTCCTATTACCATCAGATCTCCTGGAAGAGTAACTTTTCTTATCCCCTCCACTTCCTTCTCCTGGATTCAATTCTTAATTCTTGAAAGCTGGTTTCTGCAGCAAGTAAGTAGGTTAACTAGCTACTGCCCAATCATCAATGACATCTTCTCAGACTCTTATCTTCCTTGACTGTTCTGTAGTTTTTAACACAGGTAACCTCCTTTTTCGGAATTCACTTCTTATAGCTTCTGTTATAAGTAAATATTCATTTTCTTCCTAGTTAATTGACTGCTCTTTCTATTTTCTTTTCAGAGCTCTGTTTCTCCTGCCATGATTAAATGTGTGGTTGTGTCTCCATCCACCTTCTCTTTCTTACATCCTCTCAGTAAACTCACTCTTGTTCACAGCTTCCTTACAAACCTCTAGGTACTTGATTTCACCAGTTTATATAGCCAGTTCCTAAATTTTTCTTAAATTTGTCTCCATTTTTCAAATGGCCCACTGACTAGTTCCACCCAGATGTTTGACCTAGAGTTCCTCTGAAATCTGTTTTGGCTGCAAACTAAGGAGATAGTGCTGGGAGCTGTACAATGCCCTTATAGCCCGTGAGTCGCTTGATTCTAGATTTTCCTTCAGATGAAAGGGACTGGGAGTGGTGGAAGGAGGCAGTGCGAGGCTGACCGACATTTGCTGAATGCCTACTGTGTGCAGGGCGCTGTGGTCTCTCCTAATTGACCAAGGTGAGCATCTTCTAGGGTTGCTTTCAAACGGGAGAAAAGAGGCAGACATGGAATCCACACAGGTAGCATTGAGGACAGCCGCTGATACCTGAGTAGAGGTTGCAGTGATGCCAGAGGAAATGAGGCTCTAGAGATCTCTGTTTGTCACAATAAATAAGAGGCATCTGACAGCCTCAAACAGCTTTCAAAGAGTTTCTGCTAAAGGTATCTTAGGGTTTATCAGAGAAAACCATAATTCAAAAAGAGTCATGTACCACAATGTTCATTGCAGCTCTATGTACAATAGCCAGGACATGGAAGCAACCTAAGTGTTCATCAACAGATGAATGGATAAAGAAGATGTGGCACATGTATACAATGGACTATTACTCAGCAATAAAAAGGAATGAAATTTAGTTATTTGTAGTGAGGTGGATGGACCTGGGGTCTGTCATTCAGAGTGAAGTAAGTCAGAAGGAGAAAAAGAAATACCGTATGCTAACACATATATATGGACTCTAAAAAGAAAAAAAAAAAAGTTCTGAAGAACCTAGGGGCAGGACAGGAATAAATAAACAGATGTAGCGAATGGACTTGAGGACATGGGGAGGGGGAAGTGTAAGCCAGGACAAAGTGAGAGAGTGGCATGGATATATATATACACTATCTAATGTGAAATAGATAATTGGAAGCAACTGCATAGCACCGGGAGATCAGTTCGGTGCTTTGTATCCACCTAGAGGGGTGGGATAGGGAGCGTGGGAGGGAGATGCAAGAGGGAGGGGATATGGAGATGTATGTCTACATATAGCTGATTCACTTTGTTATACAGTAGAAACTAACACACCATTGTAAAGCAATTATACTCCAATAAAAATGTTTTTTAAAAAGTTTAAAAAATGGTATCTTAGGGTTTGCAAAAAAGAAATATTGTTCTCTTAAGAAAGATCTGGTTTCTGGGGAAATGGATTATAAAATAAAATTGCGGGTCATTTTTCCCCCTGATAAAAGGGCTTAGAGACTTCTAGGGCCCAAATTAAGCTCCTGGTAAAGTTTCTTCTGTTCTGAGTGATTTCATTCAATGAAAGTGAAATTTCTGATGGTCATAAGATAGACACACTTCCAGGTATTTTCTGTGCCAGATTCCTTGATGGAGCTCTCATAGACAGGTCAGTTGCAGAAGTATATATGTTTGCAGCCATACTACTGTTAGACCTGAACGGTCTCCGAGGGATCCCAGCTCGCCCAAGAACCGCCAAGAGTCGAGAGTCGCTGCAACACGCAAGAGGTTTATTAGGAGCCGGTGCACCGGGGTTCCTTGGTCCTCACGCAGGAGGCCGAAGAGGAACCCCCCCCCCAAGCGGAATCACATACATTTTATAGCTTTCATTTTTCATTATGCAAAGTGTGGATATATCAAGGGTTTTTTTCTCATTGGTTTGTTTGTTCCGGACCGGAGTGGGGACTTGGCTCTAGTTCCTTGATTGGTTGGCTGTCGGATGCCTACTTTACATTTACCGGAGTGGGGTCTTGGCTCTAGTTCCTTGATTGGTTAGCTGTCGGATGCCTACTTTACATTTTCGTGTTCTTGTGGTGGGGGGTTGAGTCACATGAGTTATGGTTGGCTGGGGCGACCTTTAAACTCTTTGGCTTAATCATTCTTATCACCCGCCATACTTGTTTGCTCGAGGTCTTATCCCCCCGCCATACTTGTTTGCTCGCGGTTAGGGCATGTCTCAGACATGTCCTGTTTTCCAGGCCTTTGTTGTTTGCTCGGAACGGTTTCTGCCCAGGGGGGACATTCCAGTATCTTATTGCCAGCCGAAAAAAAGCTCAAAGCTCAAAAGTATCGATAGGGAAGTAGGGGTGTAAGTATAGTTAAGGCCCTACACTACTATGTATGCCAGCATCACTCTTCTGAGGGAATGCTAAGTATAATTAATCAAGTCATCGGGCTTGATGAAGAAAAGATTCTGAAGATGATATGACAGGACACTGATGGCCCAATAATAGGTTCTGAACCTATGTTTTCCAGGGTAATTTTTTTAAATGCAGTTGTGTCTCTCCTTAAAAATGTAAAATAAAACTACCTCTGTTCTATTTTATTTTCATATCAATAGTGCACATAGAATTTCCCAATGCCAAAATAGAACACAGTGTGATAGAATGCACGCAGGCTGGTAGAATGAATGAAAAACCATTCTCCAAGAAGAAGCAACCTACTAGGGTTGCCATATGGCTTGAATTATATTAGTGTATCCCTCTTTAAAAAAAAAAAAATGGATTGGGTAAGAATTTGTGAGTGTTACTGAATTTTTTTTTTTTTTGCTCCTTTTTGGTTTGTTTATATTGCTGTAAATATTCTTGCAGAGCAATTGCAGCTCTTCTCATTGACCATATTCTCTGAGGGCTCATTCTAGGAAACTGCTATTTAAGTATTTTGTGTTGGGTGTGAATTATCCTGTATTGTTCGTGTCTCTTACTGCATTGTCTTTCTTATTGTCAATGTCTGTAAGTACCATGGTTTGTGAATTTGGCTAACAGTGTTTGAAGCAGATGAGATTTTAGCTCACTCCTTGATAGCTGCATTGGCTCAGTCTAAGCTAAGTCTTATTTTCATTAAAGGAGCAGACATGCTGAGGAAGAAGGTGCTATTTTTATATGGGGACTTTTTCTACTGAAACCACATGATAACACTCTGCTGTTAAAATGATCTCAAGCATGCTGAGTTAGCTGAAGAAACAATATGCTTGTTGCCAAAATCAAGGCAGTACTATTCTGAGCCTTCTCTAAGGTCCTCTAGCTCTCCTTGGTGGTCATGAAGAGGACACTAGGAGAGGAGCTGGTTCTAATATGCAAATTACAGGTGAAGTGGAGGTAACTTACTGTTACCTACAAGAGATTATTCAAATTCTTGGTTATTGCGACCAATCATTGAGATATGAAAAGTTTGGTTACTCAGATATTTGCATATCACTATTTGTTGAGCACTGCTTTTATTCTAGATACACACACACACACATACACACGTGTATTTTAAGCAAAACTAGCACGAAACAATACTAACTTTAGAACATTAGAAATAAAACAGGTTTAGGCAGAGGCCCTCCAAATCCAGTAAAAAAATAAAGCCTTTATTCTTATTATAGATAACTATGATTCAATATCTGTTATATGACAGGTACTGTACTAAGCATTTTACAAACATTATTTCATTTAGTCCTCACAGTATTCTTACAAAGCAGCTATTATCTGCATTTACAGAAGACAATGCTTCCCCTTCTTTTTTTCCTTCCTTTTCTGATAAAAACTGTCACATTACAAGTTATACTCAGTCGGAAAGTGACTGAACTGGGATTCAGGCATCAGTATAAATATCTAGCTCCAAAGTCTGTGCTCTTTCACCAGGCCATGCTGCATGTCTGAGGATGACATGTAGAGTTAATAAGGAAACTGTCCCTCTATCAACAGTATTTTTATTCTTCACTCTTCCTCCCCCATTTTCAAAAAAAAATTAATGAGAATAAGTTATAGCACATCAAAATGGAAAAGTAAAAATCTCCCTTCCTGTTAGTCTTCAATTGCTAAATGTAAATGGCTTCCCTTGTCTTCAGTTACTGGAAGATTCTCTCTTCAGCCACACCAGAATTTGAATCAACTACTTGGTCACAGACAGGTTTTATCCTTGACAGAGAAAATCTTTGGGGAAGCTCCTGAATAGATAATGATGCTATCATATAGGAATTCACATCACTTCTTCCCTTCTGTCTGCACAGCAGAATTTCTTTTGTGGCCAACATATTTCCCTAACTTTGTGCAGATTTGGGGTTTTGGATAATGAGAGCACTGTAGCTGCTTAACTGAGAAAGCCAGAGCTTATAGCCACACAGAAGTAAATAGCTCTGGAATATGACAGAGGAAGGGAAGGTGAGACCGAAGTTAGCAGCCTTGGACTTGGGAAGAAAGTGGGGGAGTTTGCAGAAAGAGGATATAAAGATTTGCGGAGTAGCTTCCGCATATATATGAGAAGTGAAGAGAAATTATAGAGAGAAATATTTAAGACATTTACTGAATCGTATTAATAAAATCCCAACTCCAGAGCCATTTTCCTAAAAAAATCTACAAAAAGATATTAACTGATGTTCAATTATTTTTGGAGACTGGACTAAAATTTCCTTGCTAAGACCGAACCACAAGGTAGATGGACTTTATATGGGTTATACTCTCATAGAGCCATGAGATGTTGAACATGTTTGAGAAGATACCAGTAAAAAAAAAAAAAAAAAAAGTTATGGATTTAATATGAAAGCCTGGAGTCAGATGTAAGGAATTCTGGCCTTTTAGGAAAGAGGGAACCCACTGGCATTTTGCAGGCTCTATGACTATGCAAAAAAGATTGAATTGACCTTCTAGATGCGTATACATGTCCCCTCAAAGACTCCTTGTGAAAAAAAAAAAAAAAAGACTCCTTGTGACAGTGGGAAGTAGGGAAGAATGAAGGAAGGTGGGTGAAAGCCTTCTGCTTTCTAGAAGGACCTTCTCTCTGGGACTTCTTTTTTAGCAAAAGAAGGAACCTTTACAATTGTTATTAACATTGGCCCAGGACATACACCTGGGATAAAAATAGAGGCTTGATAACATTAACAAAACAGTATTTCTCTGACCCCATTCCTCAAACACTTTAGAAAACCCATCCCCTCTCAAATTCCTCCATAGATTAGCCAAGTGTCTTTAAAGTGTTGTCTTCTAGAGGTCTTAATGAATCCTTCCTAGCCTCCATCATTTTACTCCTCTCTAGCTCTGGCACCCTGTGGTGGTTTTTACTGCAAAAGTCATCCACGTGTCAAAGATTTTATGAAAACTGATCTTCTTCGCACACTTATGTTTAACAAGCATTTTAACAAATGTCCCAGTCTATCTTCGTTCATAGTTAATCAAAGAACAGTTTTGATTTATTAATTTCACATGAAGCAACAGGCATACAAGTAGTTAGGGAAAGTTTTAAACATAGAGTTAAGTTTAAGAGATTTATAAAAATCTCATTTGGCAATAAATTCCAAAAAATTGCAATAACTTTCAGGTCTTAGTTTCTTTAGGATCATTTCTAATGGTTTTTAAATGTCTCCACAGTCACATATTTCCCACTAAAATATCTTCTCCAGAAAAATTCATCATAGATTTCATTTATATTTGGTAAAAATTTCTAAAGTTTTTCTTCTTAGCAAATGTCATAGAAAATGGCTAAATGATAGTAAATGTCCAGTCCTTGGTGAAAATGACAGAAAGTTCAAGGAAAATTCAAACATTTCCCTTTTGATCTTTGAGATTTCTTCTGGCGATATCAGAGCAGCACCTTTGGATATCTTGATAGCTTATATCTAACAGTTTGAACTTTCATCTGTTGGTTATAATCTAATATTTTATGTTAAAAATATTTAATAACTAATGAGTAAATTTTAACAAAACCACAACTTCACGAAAGTTACTTATTTAGGTAACTACTAAATTATATCACTGATGTAATATTTTATTTTATTGATTTATTAGTTCAAAAACAATTAACAATTTAAAAAGAATACATTTCTATTTTTAAAATAGCATTCAAAGTAAAAATATTTCATGTATGAACTAAAATCTGCATTTAACAAAATTACTGCACAAATAAAAGCAAGTGGTCACACAGAATGGCAGAATTGAAGTAACAAGTTCTGTTTCTTCATCTTTAAAGTTGTTGGACTATCATCATTTATTATACATTAAAATTTTAAATACAGGCATATGGAGTACCACAGGACTTACTATCAAAGCAAACGTGTGGAGCTAAGTCCATGTGTCGAAGGCTAAGTGGGTAATTGGGAGATCTCCGAATTCATTCCTATACAGACTACAATGTTTACTAAAGAAACTGTAACAAAAATGTGCTAATCTGAAGCTTACTTACATATTAACAGTAACTGCAGCAATTGTTTAGAATTTAGGCCCCAAATTTTTTTTTAGAGAGGGCAATTTCATCACGGATATTGTTTAGAATTGCTGAGAATAATGCTAATGAAAAGCAGATCAACTCTTAGTTGGTTTTATTATAGTTTTTAAATTCTCTAGACAAGGCTTGCCCTGACTGCCGGCCCAGGGAGGCCTGCTCCATGGCTCTGCCCTTGATAAGTACGCCTGAAGGATTTCTGCAAGGAGGAAACCGCAACGAGCAAAGTGCCGATAATTTTGAAATTAACAACTATACTAAATACTTAAGGGTACATACAAGTTTTTATTTAAAGTTTGGGGCTGAGATAGTAATTTAATAATTTAAAAAATCAAAAGAATATTGTTTTCTGATTTTAGGTTATTAGCTAAGCTTCTGTGAGAAGAGTCATTTAAATAGGCATTCTAAACACCGTGTGTAGGATAGCAGCAAATGCTCCCTTTGATTTCCGTAAGCATCGATCTCAGTGTAAACTGAAGGAGTGGGTCTAGAATTATCTTTCAGTTTCAGGCCCGTTCAAGTCTAACAATCTGTGATATCTATTTCGTCTTTTTGTGAATGAAAGAACAAACTATCACCCCACCCCTTCACCTCCCACAGTTCTCCTCCTTACTCCAGTCCTCAGGGGTTTGCTTGGAGAGGAGATTAAACTCACACATCTTTCTGCATTTCTATAATCTCCATACCGGAAAGACATAAGACCTGGGCTAAATAGTAAGGGAAAAAAGCCATAAATACTAAAGCTTTTTCCGGGACTTTGTGAGCCTAAGGGTGTCCATGGAGAGGTCAATTGCTCTGGAATGGATCCCATTTCTTATGCAGTGGTAGGTCTCAGCGTACAGTTTGAGGAAAAACAAAGGGAACTGACATTGCTCTGCATTAAAATATCAATGAAAGCTATCTTCTTCATGGGAAGAAGCAGTTCTGAAATTATGTTGCAGAGGAAAAAAATGGATCTTGACTCTATTGTTTCTGAAAATTAGTTTTTGTCCTTGGAAAATGTAGTGCATGCGTGTGCGTGTGTGTGACGCAACAGACACCCAGTAGACTACAGGAGGGGATGTGAAAGTGTATTTTCACCTCACACGTCATACTGGAGGGAAAACTTGAGGTGGTTCAAATTTGGAGTGAGTGCCAAAGCCCTCCTTCAACTTTCCTGCTGAAGGTGCTTCGATACTGCTCTTGACAGAGTAACTCACACTTTAGAAAATATACTGCTGGAGATTGCTATCTCCTACTGATTGTCTGGAGGCCAGGAGAAGAGAGGTGAATCCTAGGGTAAGACTGGATCCTAGAGGTGTAACTGTCTTCTTTCTCCTCCTCCTAGAGTTCCTCCTCCTCCTTCTTATTTTTCAATTAATGTACACAAGAAAAGATGGAATGGATTAATGAACCTCCATGTTCCCATCACCTGTTCACAACCTTTGCTAATCTTACCTCATCCTCTCACCTCACAGATACAACTTTAAAGCAAATCCCAGGCACATATGATTTCAATCTCAATTTAATGATTCCCTTTTTTTAAATGACCGTAATACTCTTATCTTACCTTAAAAAAATTAATAATTCCTCAGACCATCAAATATCTACTCAGTGTTCACAACGTTCACATTTTCAATTGTCCCATGACTGTTTTTTCAATTTTTAATGTGTTTGTTTGAATCAGTTTATATCATGTGAACAGTTGATCTTTCTTATTTTCTAGGCTAACCTCTCATCTTTTCTTCCCTGTTGGGGTGGAGTTTTCTTAAAGGAAGGTAGAGGTTTGCATTGAGGAAGTATACATAAAAATAATGTTGTCTAATAATTATGGATGTAGTAATAATAATTACTTGACAACAACATGTATTTGTATCCATGCTATATGAAGTACTTAATACATATTAACTCATTTAATCCTCACAACAGCTCAGTGGGTTAGGAACTACCATTTACCAATGTTGCAGTTGAGGAACTGGGGCAGAGAGGTTCAGTAACTTGCCATAGGACACATACCTTGTAAGTGGAGTCAGGATTTGAATCCAGCTTTTAATCACATGCTGCTTTTTTAAAAAATTAACAATTACCCTCCTAAGGGGGCATTTAAATAACTTTGAATTTTTACAATGATAAATAACATACTGTACATAATATTTTTCCATAATTCTGATTCTCTTTTTTTATGAGTTTCATTTTATTTTTTTTATACAGCAGGTTCTTATCAGTTATCTGTTTTATACAGATCAGTGTATACATATCAGTCCCAATCACCCAATTCAGCCCACCACCACCACCACCACCACCCCCCGCCACTGTCCCCCCTTGGTGTCCATATGTTTGTTCTCTACATCTGTGTCTCAATTTCTGCCCTGCAAGCCGGTTCATCTGTACCATTTTTCTAGGTTCCACATAAATGCATTAATATACAATATTTGTTTTTCTCTTCCTGACTTCACACTGTATGACAGTCTCTAGATCCATCCATGTCTAATTTCATTCCTTTTTGTGGCTGAGTAATATTCCACTGTATATATCTACCACATCTTCTTTATCCATTCGTCTGTTGATGGGCATTTAGGTTGCTTCTATGACCTGGCTATTGTAAATAGTACTGCAGTGAACATTGGGGTGCATGTGTCTTTTTGAATAATGGTTTTCTCTGGGTATATGCCCAGTAGTGGGATTGCTGGGTCATATGGTAATTCTATTTTTAGTTTTTTAAGGAACATCCATACTGTTCTCTGTAGTGGCTGTATCAATTTACATTCCCACCAACAGTGCAAGAGGGATCCCTTTCTCCACACCCTTTCCAGCATTTGTTGTTTGTAGATTTTCTGATGATGACCATTCTAACCAGTATGAGGTGATACCTCATTGTAGTTTTGATTTGCATTTCTCTAATAATTAGTGATGTTGAGCAGCTTTTCATGTGCCTCTTGGCCATCTGTATGTCTTCATTGGAGAAATGTCTGTTTAGGTCCTCTGCCCATTTGTGGATTGGGTTGTTTGTTTTTTTTAATATTGAGCTGCATGAGCTGTTTGTATATTTTGGAGATTAATCCTTTGTCCCTTGATTCGTTTGCAAATATTTTCTCCCATTCTGAAGGTTGTCTTTTCATCTTGTTTCTAGTTTTCTTTGCTGTGCAAAAGCTTTTAAGTTTCATTAGATTGCATTTCTTAATTTTTACTTTTATTTCCATAACTCTAAGAGGTGGTCAAAAAAGATTTAGCTGTGATTTATGTCAAGGAGTGTTCTTCCTATGTTTTCCTCTAAGAGTTTTATAGTGTCTGGTCTTACATTTAAGTCTTTGATCCATTTTGAGATTATTTTGTGTATGGTGTTAGGGAGTGTTCTAATTTCATTCTTTTACATGTAGCTGTCCAGTTTTCCCAGCACCACTTATTGAACTAGCTGTCTTTTCTCCATTGTATATCCTTCCCTCCTTTATCATAGATTAGTTGACCATGGGTGCATGGGTTTACCTCTGGGCTTTCTATCCTGTTCCATTGATCTATATTTCTGTTTTTGTGCCAATACCATATTGTCTTGATTACTGTAGCTTTGTAGTATAGTCTGAAGTCAGGGAGTCTGATTCCTCCAGCTCTGTTTTATTCCCTCAAGGTTGCTTTGGCTATTCGGGGTTTTTTGTGTTTCCATACAAATTTTAAGATTTTTTTTGTTCTAGTTTTGTAAAAAATGCCATTGATACTTTGATAGGGATTGCATTTAATCTGTAGATTGCTATGGGTAGTAGAGTAATGTTCACAATGTTGATTCTTCCAATCCAAGATCATGGTCTATCTCTCCATTTGTTTGTATCATCTTTAATTTCTTTCATAAGTGTCTTATAGTTTTCTGCATACAGGTCTTTTGTCTCCTTAGGTAGGTTTATTCCTAGGTATTTTATTCTTTTTGTTGCAGTGGTAAATGGGAGTGCTTCCTGAATCTCTCTTTCAGATTTTTCATCATTAGTGTATAGGAAAGCAAGAGATTTTGCTGCATTCATTTTGTATCCTGCTACTTTAGCAAGTTCATTGATTAGCTCTAGTAGTTTTCTGGTAGCATCTGTAGGATTCTCTATGCATAGTATCATATCTTCTGAAAACAGTGACAGTTTTACTTCTTTTCCAATTTGTATTCCTTTTATTTCTTTTTCTTCTCTTCTCAACATAGTTTCTCTACAACTATGTTGAATAATAGTGGTAAGAGTGGACATCCTTGTCTTGTTCCTGATCTTAGAGGAAATGCTTTCAGTTTTTCACCATTGAGAATGATGTTGGCTCTGGGTTTGTCATATATGGCCTTTATTATGTTGAGGTACATTCCCTCTATGCCCACTTTCTGGAGAGTTTTTATCATAAATGGGTGTTGAATTTTGTCAAAGGCTTTTTCTGCATCTATTGAGATGATCATATGGTTTTTATTCTTCCATTTGTTAATATGGCTTATCACATTGATTGATGTGCATATATTGAAGAATCCTTGCACTCCTGGGATAAATCCCACTTGATGATGGTGTGTGATCCTTTTAATGTGTTTTTGGATTCTGTTTGCTAGTATCTTGTTGAGGATTTTTGCATCTATATTCATCAGTGTTATTGTTCTGTAATTTTCTTTTTTTGTACTACCTTCATCTGGTTTTAGTATCAGGGTGATGGTGGCCTCATAGAATGAGTTTGGGAGTGTTCCTTCCTCTGTAATTTTTGGAAGAGTTTGAGAAGGATAGGTGTTAGCTCTTCTCTAAATGTTTGATAAAATTCACCTGTGAAGCCATCTGGTCCTGGGCTTTTGTTTTTTGGAAGATTTTAAGTCACAGTTTCAATTTCATTACTTGTGATTTTCTGTTCATATTTTCTATTTCTTCCAGGTTCAGTCTTAGAAGATAATACCTTTGTAAGAATTTGTCCATTTCTTCCAGGTTGTCTATTTTATTGGCATGATTTTCTTACAGTAGTCTCTTATAATGCTTTCTATTTCTGTGGTGTCTGTTGTAACTTCTAGAAATAAAATTTCTAATTTTATTGATTTGAGTCCTCTCCCTCTTTTTCTTGATGAGTCTGACTAAAGGTTTATCAATTTTGTTTATCTTCTCAAAGAACCAGGTCTTAGTTTTATTGATCTATGCTACTGTTTTCTTTGTTTCTATTTCATTTATTTCTGCTCTGATCTTTATGATTTCTTTCCTTCTGCTAAGGAAAGAAATTTGTTTGTAGTTCCTTTAGGTGTAAGGTTAGATTGTTTATTTGAGATTTTTCTTGTTTTTTTTTTTTTTTTTTTTTTTTTGTGGTATGCGGGCCTCACTGTTGTGGCCTCTCCCGTTGCGGGGCACAGGCTCCAGACGCGCAGGCTCAGCGGCCATGGCTCACGGGCCCAGCCGCTCCGCGGCATGTGGGATCTTCCCGGACCGGGGCACGAACCCGTGTCCCCTGCATCGGCAGGCGGATTCTCAACCACTGCGCCACCAGGGAAGCCCTTTTCTTGTTTTTTGAGGTAGGATTTTATCGCTATAAACTTCCCTCTTAGAACTGCTTTTGCTGTATCCCATAGGTTTTGGATCATCCTGTTTTCATTATCATTTGTCTCTAGGTATTTTTTGATTTCCTCTTTGATTTCTTCAGTGATCTCTTGATTATTCAGTAATGTATTATTTAGCCTCCATGTGTTTGTGTTTCTTATGTTTTTCCCCTGTAATTGATTTCTAATCTCATAGCATTGTGGTCAGAAAAGATGCTTGATATGCCTTCAATTTTCTTAAATTTACTGAGGCTTGATTTCTGACCCAAGATGTTATCTATCCTGGAGAATGTTCCATGTACACTTGAGAATATTGTGTAATCTGCTGTTTTCAGGTGGAATGTCCTATAAATATCAATTAAATCTATATGGTCTATTGTGTCATTTAAATTTTGCGTTTCCTTATTAACTTTCTGTCTGGATGATCTGTCCATTGGTGTAAGTGAGGTGTTAACGTCCCCCACTATTATTGTGTTACTGTAGATTTCCTATTTTATAGATGTTAGCATTTGCCTTATGTATTGAGGTGCTCCTATGCTGGGTGCATATATATTTATAATTGTTATGTCTTCTTTTTGGATTGATCCCTTGATCATTATGTAGTGTCCTTCCTTGTCTCTTGTAACATTCTTTATTTTAAAGTCTATGGGTATTGCTACTCCAGCTTTCTTTTGATTTCCATTAGCATAGAATATCTTTTTCCATCCCCTCACTTTCATTCTGTATGTGTCCCTAGGTCTGAAGTGGGTCTCTTGTAGACAGCATGTATGTGGGTCTTGTTTTTGTATCCATTCAGCGAGCCTGTGTCTTTTGGTTGGAGCATTTAATCCATTCACGTTTAAGGTAATTATCGATATGTATGTTATTACTATTTTCTTAATTGTTTGGGGTTTGTTTTTGTAGTTCCTTTTCTTCTCCTGTGTTTCCCACCTAGAGACGTTTCTTTAGCATTTGTTGTTGTGCTGGTTTGGTGGTGCTGAATTCTCTTAGTTTTTGCTTGTCTGTAAATCTTTTGATTTCTCCATCAAATCTGAATGAGGTCTTTGCTGGGTAGAGTAATCTTGGTTGTAGGTTCTTCTCTTTCATTACTTTAAATATGTCGTGCCACTTCCTTCTGGCTTGTAGAGTTCCTGCTGCAAAATCAGCTGTTAACCTTATGGGAGTTCCCTTGTATGTTATTTGGTTTTTTTTTCCCTTGTTGCTTTTAATATTTTTTCTTTGTATTTAATTTTTGTCAGTTTGATTACTATGTGTCTCAGCATGTTTCTCCTTGGGTTTATCCTGCCTGGGACTCTCTGTGCTTCCTCAACTTGGGTGCTGTTTCCTTTCCCGTGTTAGGGAAGTTTTTCACTATAATCTCTTCAAATATTTTCTCGGGTCCTTACTCTCTTCTTCTGGAACCCCTATAATGCAAATGTTGGTGCATTTGATGTTGTCCCAGAGGTGTCTTAGGCTGTCTTCATTTCTTTTCATTCTTTTTTCTTTATTCTGTTCTGCATCAGTGAATTCCACCATTCTGTCTCCCAGGTCACTTATCTACTGTTCTGCCTCAGTTATTCTGCTATTGATTCCTTCTAGTGTGTTTTTCATTTCAGTTATTGTATTGTTCATCTCTGTTTGTTTGTTCTTTAATTCTTCTAGGTGTTTGTTTTTTAATTCTTCCAGGTCTTTGTTAAACATTTCCTGCATCTTCTCAATCTTTGCCTCTATTCTTTTTCCAGGATCCTGGGTCATCTTCACCATCATTATTCTGAATTCTTTTTCTGGAAGGTTGCCTATCTCCACTTCATTTAATTTTTTTTCTGGGGTTTTATCTTGTTCCTTCATCTGGTACATAGCCCTCTGCCTTTTCATTTTGTCTATCTTTCTGTGCATGTGGTTTTCTTTCCTCAGGCTGCAGGATTGTAGTTCTTCTTGCTTCTGCTGTCTGCCCTCTGGTGGATGAGGCTATCTAAGAGGCTTGTCCACATGCTGCTTCTTAACAGCTAATGATTATCTAGCACTTACTAGTGTCAGGCACTTTTCTAAGTGCTTTACTTAATTTAACATATTTCAGCCTCACAATATCCCTGTGAGGGCAGTATGATCATGGTCCCCATTTCATAGATGGCTAAGTCAAGACACAGAGAGTTTAGACATGAGAAGTGTCTAAGGAAAAGCAGCTCCCAGATGGACAACTCAGGGGCAGACTCAGGAGACTACTCGCCCTTGCCCCAAAATCATAAAGGAGGAGGCCCTTGAAGGGGGGTGGGGGAGTCTAATATGTGTGTTATGTCCTTTGTTGCCCTCACAGTTCACCTTTGTAAATACTTGGTGTCTTCCTCCTGCAGACACTACACCAGTCAGACACTTAAGGGAAACTTTAAAAACCATGCCATCACTCTTAATAATCTCTTCTTAAGTCTATTCTAAACATGAGTTCAAGACATTTGGAAATGCCTTTACACTCTTTAGCCCTGGAGGCCAGTTACTGCCCAGCTATGAGATGCTACAAAGAATAACACTGCTTCCACAGAGCCCACCTCAAAAGTTCATTACTCTTCCATACACTGTACTTTCTTCCATCCTTTCTCTCCACTTTTCTCTTGCATTTCGGTACTTGTAAAGACTTCTGTGGACAGGCAGTGGCTGCACTTAAGTACTTAGAAGTTCTGCAAATTCAGGTATAGACTGAGCAAACATCAGACATTGAATTACATTATAGGCACATTAGTTGAGAGAGAGAGAGAGAGAGAGAGAGAGAGAGAGACCTACCCACTTTAGAGACAGAGACTTGTTTTACTTCTGGGAATGGTTCTCCTTTAACAGATGGTGGCAAAAAAATCTGGGGCCTCCTAGGGAAAAAACATTATTAATGGCTGCTGGAAAGAATTAATACATATTTAATTGAGGTTGGAGTTGTTAAAAGATATTTTTTTAATTAAAATCAAGATTCTCATACAAATATGAAGTGAGCAATGGTAAAGATTTTATTGAAAGTTTTCATTTATGAGGAAACCAGTAAGATGTTACAACCAGTTTAAAGAAAAAAATCTGAAGAACAAACACATATACAGGCAATGGGTAATGAGAAAATAAAACTGCTAATAGATGTGAAAACTTTATAGGCCAATAAACAGTAGTTGTTGGAATCTTCTTTTCTGCAAGGGAAAATAAAATGTATCTCTATAAGACAAAATTCATTTGCATCTCTGTGGATAAGGATCACTTGTATTAATCTCAGGTTTCTACAGTTTACAGAGTTGTAAAGTAGCCTAGTCAAAGACAGTAAAAGGAACAGATCCCTATAAAATCAGAGAAGCTCCAAAGGTCTTCTATATAATGCACTGGAAGGACATCCAGTAATCTTTTGCCCATTTCAAAGTCTTTCACAAATGTTCCTAACAGCTCCATAAATAAAAACTTATTTATCAAGTAGAGCAACCAGGCAAGGTGATTTTTTGAATAAATTCCTTAAAATAGAAATGATATTCATAGAGAATCTCTGTTAGACTGTTACCACTCTCCTGCTCTATCTCCCTTTTCTTCTAAATTGTCTCTTTCTTTCTTTTTTTCTTTTGTAATATATATATATTTATTTATTTTTGACTGCACTGGGCCTTCATTGCTGCACGCAGGCTTTCTCTCATTGCGGCGAGCAGGGGCTGCTCTTTGTTGCGGTGCAGTGGCTTCTCTTGTTGCAGAGCATGGGCTCTAGGCATGTGGGCTTTAGTAGTTGTGGCTCACGGGCTCTAGAGCACAGGCTCAGTAGTTGTGACACACAGGCTTAGTTGCTCTGTGATATGTGGGATCTTCCCGGACCAGGGCTCAAATCCACGTCCCCTGAATTGGCAAGCGGATTCTTAACCACTGCACGCCCAGGGAAGCCCCGTCTCTTTTAAGCTGACATGGTGGAAGATTTGGCACTGGAGTAAGGTAGAAAACTTTAACATTGTATCCAAAAAGTCTGACTTAAGAAAATTGAGTAACTATCACATCCTTGTTGGCAGGTGGTTTACTCCTAACACTTTCAAACTGTCTACAGAAAGCTGATTATGTACGTACCCACCTGTTGCCTTCAATGTAGTCTCAAAATCAGGTAAACTAAAGGCAGTTTCTCAGCATACTTTATGTTCATTAAATTGCTCTGACATTTGCTATATCCAACTTTAAGATAAAAATATTGGCCAGGGCTTCCCTGGTAGCGCACTGGTTAAGAATCTGCCTGCTAATGCAGGGGACACGGGTTCAAGCCCTGGTCTGGGAAGATCCCACATGCCGTGGAGCAACTAGACCTGTGAGCCACAACTACTGAGCCTGCGTGTCTGGAGCCTCTGCTCCGCAACAAGAGAGGCCACAATAGTGAGAGGCCCACGCACTGTGATAAAGAGTGGCCCCCACTTGCCACAACTAAAGAAAGCCCTCGCACAGAAATGAAGACCCAACACAGCCAAAAATAAATAAATTAATTAATTTAAAAAAAAATTGGCCAGGGGACAGTTTACTGGTCTAGAAAGCTCACTCTCTCTTCCTTCCTGTTTTAATGGCAGAGGCCATAATTGGGATGTAAAATGTAACCCCTAAAGTAAGTTTCACATGTTAACTTTTCCCAGGCTCCAGGGTCTAGATATGCTTGGCACATTGTTCTGTCCTGCTGGCTCAGCCCTTCAGTTGTGCCAGTCATTACCTGTCCTCTCCCACTCATCTGGATCTTCTTTTCATATCTGGAGCCAGAAATTTTCAGGATCACACTGTTAGAGCCTCCAGGAATTTCCCTTGGCTCAGGGGCAAGGGATCATGACCACCAGCAGCCAAATATCAAAGGCCAAGTAGGGATGATTGTCCAAACAAAAGTGAGCACAAGATATTGAAACTTCAAATAGCAGCATAGGAACAGCCTACTGGAAATAATTCTCAAGTGAGAGTTCAATGACATACTATCCCTCTCACAAAATTGGAAAATACTAAAACATAGTAAAATATCCAATGGCAATGAGGATATGGTCAGTGGGGGTGTAACTTGGTAAAGACAATTGGGAAATTGAATGGCTCCATGACCAAGAGCCTTAGAACTTTGTTACCTCTTGATCCACCAAGTTCTCTTCTGGGGATAATTCAAAATATAGTGAAACGTTTATGCACAAAAAGGTGTATTTCCGTATTATTTATAATAATAAAAAGCAACCTAAATTTAAGAATAAAGATTGATAATACTTTGTGTATATTTTGAACTAAGATGTAGGTATTTAAATAATGAAGAGCTTAAAACACAGGAGAATGTGTGATAATGGAATTTTTAAAACAGTTTTTACTGTGGAAAAATATCGAGCAGACAAAAAAGTAAAGAAACTAGCATGATGAACCCGCAGGTACCCATCACACTGCTTAACGATTATCAATACAAAGCAAATTCATTTCATCTACCCTATTCACTTTCCTTCCCAGGTTGTTTGAAGCCAATCTGAGACAGCAATCATTTCATATGAAAATGTTTCAGCATATACCTCCTCTAAGAGAATAGAATTCGTTAAAAAAAGCACACTTGCCATCTAAAAGCTTAATAATATACCCATCAGAAAATAGATCATTAAAAAATCCAACATTCCAAGCAAATAACCACAATTATCATTTGTTACTGTTCTTGTTCCACTGGGTCTTAGGTTAGCAATCTGAGTTCATGAAGTTATCAGCTTCAGGACCAAAAACAAGTCCTGGAAATCCTCAGAACCTTGGTACAGTCTGAAAGTTGTCTAAGGTCTGTCAGCTCAGAAGTCTGTATTCTGAGTCCATTCCTTGAAGTATCAATAGTTAGGAGTACCCAGTACAGTCCTTTCCTTGAGGCTCTAAGACATTTTTGTTAAAGATCCAATCCAATATCTGGCTTGTAACTTATAGCAGAGCCTTCAGGCAAGCATGAAAGAAAAGTAGAAGTGACCTCTAAGACTGAATGGCTGTGGTTAATTTATTACAGTTACCAGCAGTATCAGGATGGGGGAGAACAAAGTTGTCTAATATGTGCATGTTTCATACGGGTTTGATCAATGTTTCCCCTGAGGATAAAAACATATTGTGGACAGCAAGGGCAGTGCCAAATCTTACTGACCTCCCTGTAAATTGTCCCTGTAAATTGTACTATCTCTGAAATATTTACATTAATAACATTTTACCTCTATAAACTTAACTTGGGGAAGGCTGAGCACCCCTTCTGATTGGGCAACTCTTCCAGTGGTACTCTTACAATAGTATTGAACTTATTAAAAAATATCGTGCTACCTGACAAACCTAATTACTTCTAACTTTCTGTTTTCATAAGGTAAGAGAACAAATCTTTGTGATTTTCCAGAGGTTCTTTGGGAATCTCCAAGATAGTTTTATGAGAATTTTACCTTTTTCTGAATGTAGAGTCAGATTTGGGGAAGGCAAAAGCAACAGACTTAATAGAGGAGACTTGGTCCATGATTAAAATAGGAACATGGACGTTTGAGAAAACAAGATTACTTACCTAATCATTAAAGCAACAATATAATATTTAAAATAGACATAGAAGTAGGTAAAACAATTTTAAGCAATGTTGGCTCTTTCATATGTGAAGAGACTTTGTTCTTTGTTCTTAAAAAAAAATAATCACAGACATGATAAAATCAACCGAAAGTACAGAAAATTATTCTGGTGCAATATAAATCTCTGCTATCTGAATGAATTATACAAAAAGTAAATAATAACTGATTATTACCCCTTGTTAAGAGCGCTAATATAAATTTAACATTTTAATAGTGAGAAAGCCAAATTCTATTTTTGCATTAATTCAATATTTGGCAATAAAGAATTCCAAGTTCCTTTTCAAAAAATTATCTTTTGAATAAACCCATCAAAACAGAGAGAACTTTGCCAAAATTTGAACATATTTCATTGCTTCTTTTTAGAAAAACTACAACAAATATGGTTTTCTTTCAGTAAACCTTCTACTATTTTCTGTCTCCATTCAAGTGTTGTCTTTCCCTATCCTGTTTCATGTTCTGGAACAGATATTTCCCCTTAGAATAAAACTACTTGCTTTTCCTTTGAAAAACCAAACAAATTCTTTTACAAACATTATTTTCTTGTCTTCATTATTGTTTATACCATTGTTGCTATTGTTCTTAGTATGGTCTTACTACCTATAGTAACTATAACTTTTAAACAAACTAACCTCCATTTCACAGAGAAAACTGGGTGATGGGTAATTGATAATTGAGTGTTATATACAAGCACAAATGAACATATTCATTAACATAATCCAAAGTATGCTACTCTGTAACATGGTAATAAGAAACAAAGATATATTTATTTATTTATTTAAACTATGTTTAGTAATCAGTGTTTTAGCAGTCTTAGAGATTATCTAGGTATCCAGAGATTATTCATTAATTGATTTAATATTTTAAAGTTAAGAATCTTAAAAATTATATGTTATCTAACCTATAGATCATAATGATTGGTGATATCTAAAAGATTGTCAAAATTACAATTCAATTTGGTTAGACACATAATTTTACATTTTTCATAATTCTTAACATTATTAAATAGTAATACTAACTTATTTCTTCAGTAAACCAGTAGAGGGAGATTGGGATTGACACATATACACTATTGTACTATGTATAAAATAGAGAACTGAGGGGAACATACTGTATAACACAGGGAATTCTAATTAAAGCACTGTGGTGTCCTAAATGGGAGGGAAATCCGAAAAGGAGGGGATATATGTATATGTAAGGCTGATTCATTTTCCTGTGCAGTAGAAGCTAACACAACATTGTAACGCAACTATACTCCAATAAAAATTAATTAAAAAAACAAAATAAACCAGTGGAGAAAGTTGAGGACACTCAGAAAACAAACTTAGATCTTCTAAAAAATAAAATGTACAAATATATTATATTTACTACTAATATCAGAGGAAAAATATATAGATTATTTTCTTGAACCAAAATTATAAGCTACTGTGATTTATCCAAAGAGTCACCTTAATTGTGTGAATTTAGATTATTATGAGTTTTATATTATGCATATATATTTAGATTATCATATAAAATGCTTCTCAGCACTTAATGAAATACTTTTTTTGCTAAAAGGCTAGAACATTTAGAGTATTCTAATACCTCATTTATTTTATAGGAATTCTGGAGATACTAGATTTATGTAAACATACTATAAGTATAAATGATTGACTTACTCTATAAGTCAGTTAGAACAAAGTTCCTTTAATTTAAAAGACCTTGGAGACCTTCAAGATGGCAGAGGGGTAAGACGTGGAAATCACCATCCTCCCCACAGATACATCAGAAATACATCTACATGTGCAACAACTCCTACAGAACACCTATTGAATGCTGGCAGAAGACCTCAGACTTCCCAAATGGCAAGAAAGCCCCCACGTACCAGGGTAGGGCAAAAGAAAAAATAAAAAACAGAGACAAAAGAATAGGGATGGGACCTACACATCTGGGAGGGAGCTGTGAAGGAGGAAAAGTTCCATGCACTAGGAAGCCCCTTCACTGGTGGAGATGGGGAGTGGCGGGGGCTGGGGGGAAGCTTCGGAGCCACAGAGGAGAGCGCAGCAACAGGGGTTCAGAGGGCAAAGCGGAGAGATTCCCGCACAGAGGATCGGTGTTGACCAGCACTCACCAGCCTGAGAGGCAGAAAAACGGATAAGTGACTTGGAAGATAAAATAGTGGAAATAACTACCACAGAGCAGAATAAAGAAAAAAGAATGAAAAGAATTGAGGACAGTCTCAGAGACCTCTGGGACAACATTAAATGCACCAACATTCGAATTATAGGGGTCCAAGAAGAGTAAGAAAAAAATAAAGGGACTCAGAAAATATTTGAAGAGATTATAGTTGAAAACTTCCCAATATGGGAAAGGAAATAGTCAGTAAGTCCAGGAAGTGCAGAGAGTCCAATACAGGATGAATCCAGGGAGAAACATGCTAAGACACATATTAATCAAACTATAAAAATTAAATACAAAGAAAATATATTAAAAGCAGCAAGGGAAAACAACAAATAACATACAAGGGAATCCCCATAAGGTTAACAGCTGATCATTCAGCAGAAACTCTGCAAGCCAGAAGGGAGTGGCAGGACATATTTAAAGTGATGAAAGGGAAAAATCTACAACCAAGATTACCCTACCAAGCAAGGATCTCATTCAAATTTGATGGAGAAATTAAAATCTTTACAGACAAGCCAAAGCTAAGAGAATTCAGCACCACCAAACCAGCTTTACAACAAATGCCAAAGGAACTTCTCTAGGCAGGAAACACAAGAGAAGGGAAAGACCTACAATAACAAACCCAAAACAATTAAGAAAATGGTAATAGGAACATACATATCAAGGACTACCTTAAATGTAAATGGATTAAATGCTCCAACCAAACGACCTAGACTGGCTGAATGGATACAAAAAGAAAACTCATATATATGCTGTCTACAAGAGACTCACTTCAGATGGAGGGATACATACAGACTGAAAGTGAGGGGATGGAAAAAGATATTCCATACAAATGGAAATCAAAAGAAAGCTGGAGTAGCAATTCTCATATCAGACTAAACAGACTTTAAAATAAAGACTATTACAAGAGACAAAGAAGGACACTACATAACAATAATGGGATCACTGCAAGAAGAAGATATAACAATTGTAAATATTTATGAACCCAACATAGGAGTACCTCAAAACATAAGACAAATCTAACAGCCATAAAACGGGAAATCGACAGTATCACAATCATAGTAGGGGACTTTAACACCCCACTTTCACCAATGAACAGATTAACCAAAATGAAAATAAATAAGTAAACACAAGCTTTAAATGATATATGAAACAAGATGGACTTAATTGATATTTATAGGACATTCCATCCAAAAACAAGGGAATACACTTTCTTCTCAAGTACTCATGGAACATTCTCCAGGATCAATGATATCTTGGGTGACAAAACAAGCCTTGGTAAATTGAAGAAAATTGAAATTGTATCAAGTATTTTTCTGACCGCAATGCTATGAGGCTACATTTCAATTACAGGAAAAAAATCTGTGAAAAATACAAATACATGGAGGTTAGCAATACACTACTAAATAACCAAGAGATCACTGAAGAAATCAAACAGGAAATCAAAAAATTCCTAGAAACAAATCACAATGAAAACATGACTCAAAACCTATGGGAGGCAGCAAAAGTAGTTCTAAGAGTGACGTTCATAGCAATGCAATCCTACCTCAAGAAACAAGAAACTTCTCAAATAAACAACCTAACTTTACACCTAAAGCAATTAGAGAAAGAAGAATAAAAAACCCCAAAGTTAGCAGAAGGAAAGAAATCATAAAGATCAGATCAGAAATAAATGAAGGGCTTCCCTGGTGGCTCAGTGGTTAAGTATCTGCCTGCCAATGCAGGGGACACAGGTTTGAGCACTGGTTGGGGAAGATCCCACTTGCCCCAGAGCAACTAAGCCCATGTGCCACAATTACTGAGCCTGCACTCTAGAGCCCACAAGCCACAACTACTGAAACCCATGCACCTAGAGCCCATGCTATGCAACTAGAGAAGCCAGTGCAATGAGAAGCCCGTGCACCACAATGAAGAGTAGCTGCAACTCACCGCAACCAGAGAAAAGCCCGCACGCACCAACAAAGACCCAATGCAGCCAAAAATAAAATTAAATAAATAAATACATTTTTTTAAAAAAGAAATAAATGAAAAAGAAATGAAGGAACAATAGCAAAGATCAATAAAACTAAAAGCTGGTTCTTTGGGAAGATAAACAAAATTGACAAACCATTACCCAGACTTATTAAGAAAAAAATGGAGAAGACTCAAATAAATAGAATTAGAAATGAAAAAGGAGAGGTAACAACTGACACTGCAAAAGTACAAAGGATCATGAGAGATTACTACAAGCAACTATATGCCAATAAAATGGACAACTTGGACGAAATGGACGAATTCTTAGAAAAGCACAACCTTCTGATACTCAACTGGGAAGAAATAAAAAATATAAACAGAACAATCAGAAGCACTGAAATTGAGACTGTGATTAAAAATCTTCCAACAAACAAAAGCCCAGGACGAGAGGGCTTCACAGGTGAGTTCTATCAAACATTTAGAGAAGAGTGAACACCTATCCTCAAACTCTTCCAAAATATAGAAGAGGGAGGAATACTCCCAAACTCATTCTACGAGGCCACCATCACGCCAATATTGAAACTAGACAAAGATGTCACAAAGAAAGAAAACTACAGGCCAATATCACTGATGAACATAGAGGCAAAAATCCTCAACAAAATAGTAGCAAACAGAATCCAACAGCACATTAAAAGCAATGCAAGGATTCTTCAATATACACACATCAATCAATGTGATAAAACATATTAACAAATTGAAGGAGAAAAACTATATGATCATCTCAATAGATGCAGAAATAGGTTTTGACAAAATTCAACACCCATTTATGATAAAAAAAACACCCAGAACGTAGGCATAGAGGGAATTTACCTCAACATAATAAAGGCCATATATGAGAAACCACAGCCAACATCATTCTCAATGGTGAAAAACTGAAACCATTTCTACTAAGTTCAGGAACAAGACAAGGTTGTCCACTCTCACCACTGTTATTCAACATAGTTTTGGAAGTTTTAGCTACAGCAATCAGAGAAGAAAAAGAAATAAAAGGAATCCAAATTGGAAAAGAAGAAGTAAAGCTGTCACTGTTTGCAGATGACATGATACTATACATAGAGAATCCTAAAAATGCCACCAGAAAACTACTAGAGCTAATCAATGAACTTGCTAAAGTAGCAGGATACAAAGTTAATGCACAGAAATCTCTTGCATTCCCATACACTAATGATGAAAAGTCTGAAAGAGAAATTATGAAACTACAAGGATGCTCTCTACATTATGCAGTTGAGACCTGTCTAGTGGTTAGAGACAAGACATGGACTTACTATTGCCTGGGTCTAGTTGTGAAAAGACATACATAGGTTCATATATACCAGCTCTCCCCCAAAACAAGCCCTAATGTGTGCCTTTTTCTGTGGTGTAAATTTTCCTATAATTTCTGTTTTTAATTGTGTTACCAACACAATGTCATGAATGCAGAATTGGGAAGGGATACATGTATTTGATTCTCACAAACCAGTATAATCTGCTCCAGGACACAACGGTTCTTGACCATAAGTTAATTAAAACAGACAGACTAGCAGACTTGGCTAAGAACAAAAACAAAAACACAAAATCAGGAAAAAGGAAGAAAATCTTTAGAAATGCAGAGTTAGTTATTTGGCATTCACTCTGGGAAACAAGAAAAGATGTGCCGGGGTTTAATCACTTCTCAGGCCATGCAGTTTAATAGCACCAGCAGGTAAAGTTCACTTGAATATCTCATTGGATCTTCCAAAATGGCCCCAGTACTCAGTATTTCACAAGATAGCTTGTTCTATTTGTGAACAATTCTCATAGTTAGAAAACTTTTATTTACACTCAGCCAAAAGTCTATTTTCCTACAACATTTTTTAAAAATTAATTAATTTATTTATTTGGCTGTGTTGGGTCTGTTGCTGTGCGCGGACTTTCTCTAGTTGCGGCGAGCGGGGGCTACTCTTCGTTGCAGTGCGTGGGCTTCTCATTGTGGTGGTTTCTCTTGTTGTAGAGCATGGGCTCTAGGCGCACAGGCTTCAGTAGTTGTGGCTTGCGGGCTCTAGAGTGCAGGCTTAGTAGTTGTGGCTCATGGGCTTAGTTGCCCTGCAGCATGTGGGATCTTCCAGGGCCAGGGCTTGAACCCATGTCTCCTGCATTGGCAGGCAGATTCTTAACCACTGAGCCACCAGGGAAGCCCTATTTTCCTATAACTTTTAACCAGAGAGTTTATTCATACTCTTGGGAAATGCACAGAATAAATCTAATTCTTCCTTTATTCAATAAAATTTCAATATTGATTATAGTTATCTTAGGATTTTAGTGCTAGTCCAACTCATTCACTTTTCAAATAAAGAAACTGAGACCTAGAAAGGTTAAGGACTTTCCTCAATTCATATAGCACTGAGATTTGTCACATTTGATGCAGAGATTAAACTTAAAAACCATCACAACACATCCCTCTTAAGTCTTTGTTCCTTAGTTGTATTAATATTTCATCTATTGTGTTTTCCAGACCTCTCATCATATAAGCTGCCCTCTTCTCGTTCAGACAGTGTCGTTCTAAAAGTGGAGTACCCAGAACCTAATCAAATGCCACAGGTGTCAGCTGATGAGTTCAGTGAACTGTGTGTTCTGAATTCTGGAGTTATTGATATTTCCTTCATCATCTGGACAGCCACTTCACTTTTTAACACATGTACTTGTCAAATATAATTTTCAAAAGTTAAAAACTTGGCTTTCGTAGAAATATAGAATAAACACAGGTCAAAAATATATTCAATTCATTCATAAAGGAAACGTAAGAAAATAAAACTGGTTTAAAACTATTTGAGAAACTAAGAAATATATAGTCCATCAAGAAGTGCACACTGAAATAAGTTATTTTAAGTAAGAAAAAAATCTATTTAATACCCTATCAGTCAATAAATTGTAACTTTTGAGATTATCTTTTCCACCAAAGAGAAATCATTTGCATCTCCATCAGGTAAAAAGCTACAAGGTAACATCTACCTTCATAGTTCCTGGGCTCTAACTGATAGTAAATAACAAAGCCAAACAAAGTCACTCTTAGAAAATTAAAAAGTCCTTAAGTGGCCCTGTTAAACAATGTCTCAGGATGACATTAAAAGGATGTATAGCCTTCTCTTTTGCTTTATCTTCAAGTATCATAGACTATTTCTTAACATTTGTATATGAACTATTGTTTTGCCAGCCTCCCACAACTTGTTAAAGCATAACAAGACAGGAGTTTACATTTATTTATGTGAAGTTATTTCTATTATTCCAGTTTGTCTTCCTTCCCAGTGCAGGATTCTTTTCTGTAATGTCCATGACCGGTGATGGTCAAGGTTGAGGAACTCTGTGCATTGCAAGGTGGCTCAACTTATTGTTAGAAACTCTAGTTCTTAGTGAGGTCTTGTGTATACCGGCAGAAATATACTCCCCTGTAATTTTTACCCACTAGAGATTTGACTTAAGGGGTAGAAAAAACAGGCAGCTCCTGAGCATTAATTTAAAAAGGAGTGCTAAAATATCCCTAAGCGCAACTGTAAAATGGTGCGAGTTAACACATATCACTCCTCACATAACTGAAGTCATGTAAACTGGCTCTGCTAAATGGAATTAAACAGTGCTTTCAAGGGGAAATTTTTAAATGTATATTCCTCATCTACACTAAGCGATCTCTGTTGAGTATTTTTTAGAGGCAAATGCATGAGTAGTACAAGGCAGATAGATAAGGGCTAGTCCCCCAACTCCAGAACTTTCCCACTAGTGTCTAACAATTTGGTCATCTGAAATTCCAAAACCCAATAATGCCATAATATTTACTAGGAATGGGTGTTTATTTTATTTTTACCAATTACAAACCCTTTATTAGGCCAGAATTTTCCCACTGAGGTAATTATAAAATAACCTAAGATTATAATACAGTACGTATTTGGATAAAAGAAGGAAATGTGTGCGAACATGAAAATCAGATAAAGGAACTCAAATATATTTGGACAGGATATTTAATGTAAATCACCTCTATTCTTACTTAAGAGATCATACGTGACTTAGACTATCCAGTTGAGAGTGACATAAAACCTGGAAAAAAATTTCAAAAAGTTAAAAGTGTATTGTTATAGTACCACATTAATAAATCCTTTGTTTTGAGCATAAAGAACTACACATTTTTATTGGCCAAAAAAAAAGGTGTCTCCCACTTTTGCCAGATATATGTTTAACAAATATTAAAGGAATACAGGTTTGCATTGCTACCAAATTATGAGCCCACATGTCTTATTCTAGCTCTGCTGACTGGTTCCAGTTCTAACACTGGGAGGCATGCAAAACAAGTTTAATCCAGCTTCCATATGACTGATCTTCAGGTACCTGAGAACAGTTACCCCATTCTCCTGCCGTCTGTCTTCTTCAGATTAAATAAGTATGCCCCTGCTTAGAATAGCTTCAAGATTGGTTATTTTCATGATTAGTTTCCTGCAGAGGCTTTCTAGTTTTCCGTGTGCCCAAATGTGACTCCCAGTATCAAACACAGCATAGCAAATGTCTGATGCCACATTTATATCAGGCAGTCATCTCACTCAACCTGCACTGCCAACTCTGTGTTAAATAACAAGGGAAATTAAAGGGAAATAAACATCCCACATCCCTTTAATGGAGTGGCTTCGCCTTTTAAACTTCCTGGAGCAATTCAGAGTTCTCACTAAACTCAGGGGTGCTCAGTCAGGGTCGGGTCAAGAGACAGAAATCACATCAATTATTTGAAGAGAGAAGATTTAATACAAAGAACTGTTAGCAAGGTAGTAAGTTGTTTACTAGGCAATTGAAAGGGTCAAGAGGAATTCTAAAGCATTATAAGTAGTAACTTGTGAAGCTGTTATACCCTGTGTTAGCCTACCTCAGGGTAGATACTAAGATAGGATTGAACCTGCAAGGATTCTATTAAGGGAAATTCCTGTATAAAGGAAACCCAGAGGGAGCAGGGAAGGCTGAGATGCAGGTATATCCTGGGTGACAAAGAAAAGGCCATAAAATCTGAGGAAGTTCCTGCAAAGCCATAGGAAAGTGATTGAGCCGAACAGGCTGGTCAGAGGAGTCCTAAGTCTCCCACGAATCTGCCCCTGTGTTCTGGCATGCTCAGTTAGTCTGGTCAATTGAGCTTAGGTTTACCAGATAAAATATAGGACATACAGTTATATTTGAATTTCAGATAAACAATGAATAAAATTTTAGTATAAGTATATCCCCAATATTGCATTGGACATACTTATATTAAAAAATTATTTGTTGTTCAAATTTAACTGGCATCCATCCTATATTTTTATTTGTGAAATCTCTCAATCCTGATTATACTCCCTATAGCTGAAGGTCTGTAAGGGGCATTCTCATGGCTGCCACACTGTTGGGGCTAGGAGAAGAAAGGTTGGAATTATTAAAACTTCAAAACTTAAAAGAAGATCTGGAGAAGGTGAAACTCAGACATCTAAGGAAAGGGTCCCCACTATCCGGGTGGGGATAAAACTGGTTGGACCGCTGTTAGAAAACTACAAAGTGGATTCAACTGCTACCATGGGAAGGAACTGCTGCTTTGGGATTGAAGAAGTGTTGCTGGACAGGACCCCAATCTGACTGGAAGCCAACCAGAAGCAAAGAGAAAACAGGAAGAAGCAAGTCCCACCTTCCTCCTCCAGCCTTGCAGTCTCCCTCCACACCCACCCGTCACTTGCAGAGCCTCCCGTGGAGCCACTGGCAAAGCAGAAATGCAGAGCAGAGTATCGAAGACTGGGTTTGGAATTTAAGGTAAAAATTTGGTAACTGGCACAAATGCAGATTACCAAAGATCACACCCAGTTAATGAAATGCTGGGAAATGATTGGCTCTTGGCCCTACATGATTTCAGCATGCCTCCTGACTTTACAGATCTCATGGATCACCATTAGGTGATGAGGTTTGAGCCATGCTATTCCAAAGTATGGCACCTTGGCAAATTGAATATTTTAAGCTGAAGGAATTTGAAAAACAGAGGTGTTGGAAGGATTCTATGACCTTCTACTTGAAGGTCAGGTCATAAGACCCTCATGTGAGAGGTGCCCTCTCCATACCCAGAGGAAAAGAGCATCCTTATCTCCAAAGACGGAGGGACCCTGGGAGGAATCCGAGCAAACAGGCTTTGCTAAGTGTCCCCCAGTTTACCACCCACAGCTTATATCCTTTGTCCTATCACATTTTCCCATTACTTTCCACTCTTTATCAAACCTAGTATAAAAATGTTCAGGTTTAACCTGTCCTTCGGGTCTTCATTTCCTTATGAAGGCTCCTGTGTCATGGAAGACTTCTATTAAGCAAATTTGTACCCTCTTTTCGTATTAATCTGTCTTTCGTTGCAAAGTCCCAGCCAAGAACCTAGAAGGGTAGAAGGAAAAAGATATTATGCCTCCCCTGTGTTGTCCAGCAGAAAGATGCTGGTCACCAATTCCCATCCACCATTTCAGGCAGATTACATTAATAGCCAAGGTGACTAGAGATGGATTTGCCTTTGCTTTTGAAATTCTCTTCTTGAAAAAACAAATGAGTTAGGATCTCAAGGCCATAATGAAGATTGGCAGAGGAATAGGAGAGGATCCACAGTCTTGCATTATGTACGAAATAGCAACAAATCCAAAAGACTCCAGTAAACCTAATCACCAAGGAAAACAGGTCTACTCTCCCCAGGTTACCAGTGGACTCTAATCCCTTAGAAAATGGAAGACCCTATGAGGTATTATATAACATGAAGGAAGAGGATATATCATACTTGTATACGCCCTATGGTTTATAAAACATTCTCCCAGACATTGTCTTGTTTTGAGCCCTGTATATAACCACACATGGGGTTGGGGAGCTGATGACTGACCTCAATCTAGAATATAATGAATAATCTTTGAAAGTTTTTAAGTGAAAATGTGATACAGTCATGTCTGTGCCTTAGAAGAGAATCTTGCCAGAGGGCAAAAGATGAGGATTTATCAGCAGTTCACTCAAGCGGTAATGAGCCCCTAAAATAAGGTAGTACCTTGGAGCCGTCACCAATCCAAAACTAAAGTATTTTTCTCCAAGACAAAAAGGATTTTAAAGGAGATAAAAGATGTAAAATATTTAATGAGTAATAGGGGTGTCGTATCTAGTTTTTAGTTTTCTTAACTTTTTGGCATTTCTGCTCCATTCACATCCACACATTCACATGCAAATAATGCATATCAACCTTTCAAATGTTAACAGATGGAAAGAAAAGTAGGAGCATTATGGGAGGGTTTTATGTGATCCGAATGAATGAGAATAAAATGTAAATAGCTGGATAAAAGAATTCTCTGATTGTACAATAATTGTTATTTTCATTTCAAGAGTTTCAAAAATAGAACAGTATCCTCTGCTAATCGCTTCCTATATTAGTTATCTTTTATTGCATAACAAATTTCCCCAAAACTTAGTAGCTTAAAACAAGAATAAACATTTATTATCTCTGGCAGTTTCTGTGGGTCAGGAATTCTGGAGCAGCTTAGCTGGATAGTTCTGGCTTGGGGGTCTCTCAGGAGGCTAGAGTCAAGATATTATTGTAGCTGAGGCTGCAGTTGTCTGAAGCCTTGATGGGGCTAGAGGAGGCCCTTTTAAGATGGCTCATACATGTCACTGGGTTTTGGGGGGCGGCCTTCTCCTCATAAACCTCTGCAAGGGATGCTCCAGTGTTCTCATGACATGGCAGCTGGCTTCCCCCCAAGCAAGTGACCCAAGAGAGAGACAGCCAGGCGGAAGCAATCGTTTTCAATGTCCTAGCCTTGGATGCCACATAGCATCACTTCTGCCGCATTCTCTTCATCAGAAGCAGTTCACTAAGTCTTGCTCACATTCAAGGGGAGGGGAAGTTTCCACCTTTTGAAAGGTGTGTTAAAGATTTTGTGAACGTATTTTAAAAACACCACACTTCTTTAACTTGAAACAGGTTTTGGTATTTTGTGCTCCAAATAAAATTCCCAGCTCATTGAACAGCTTCACAAAAGCAAGTGACCTGGGGATTCATGTCTCAGTTCTTTGGTCAGCGACAGCTTGTCAGTTTGCTCTGCGATGTCTAAGAGTTGTGTGGTGATAGATGAGAAAAGCGTAACTTTGTAACCCAAAGAGGGGAAGAAAAGAACCCTAAAAGACCAAACCACTGTAGTTTCATCATTTGAATTATTTTCCTTGAAATTCTATCGAAAGGACAATTTTTGAAATTCAAGCTTCAATGTCAGAGGGATGAAAAAGCCCTAAATTGTTCCTAGGAATATAGGCTATAAGTGATGGAATTCCAACAATTTGATACTTATTAGGAATCAGGAAGAATGTTCCTACCCGGAAAACCGAAACATCACTACAGCCAAACAAGAAACATTTCTGCATTTATTTATGTCTTAGTCTATTTGGGCCACTATAAAAAATAAAAATAAAAAATAGCATAGATGGGGTGGCTTAAAAACAACAAACATTTATTTCTCACAGTCTGGAGGCTGGGAAATCTAAGATCAAGGGGTTGTAAGATTCTGTGTCTGGTGAGAGCCTACATCCTCGACAGCTGTCTTTTTACTGTGACCTCACAAGGTGGGAGGGGTGAGAGATCTCTCTGGCGTCTCTTTTATAAGGGCACAAATCTCATTCATGTAGGCACCACCCTCATGACCTAAGCACCCTTCAAAGTCCCCACCTCCTAATACTATCCCCTTGGAGGTTAGGATTTCAACGTATGAATTTGGGGGGATGTAAACTTCAGTCCATTGCACTTTAGCTAACTGGAAAAGAAAAGAACCCTCAACATTTTGAGAATGCTGTCTGGGAGAAGCATCAAAAATCAATACCTTAATGACTTTGGTTGCTTCTTATCTTCATTGATGCGGCAGTTAAACTTGCAGCCTTGACTTGCTTTGCTACTGCTACTGCTGTCCCTTTTGGAAGGTCTGCAACTGTAGCTATTAGACCTAAAAGATAAGTAACCCTTATCTTCTGCCCCTTGGTTTGATTCTTGGCTTGTCAGAATTTCTTTGCACCTGAGCTGACATCAGGAGTTAACTTCAGAAAGCAAATCCCAGGAAGTAAGGCATGTCCAGCGAAAAAGTAAAGTAATACTTTGCCTAGAACAGCAATATTAACAAGGACCTTTTCAAACTGGTATCGCTTCCTTTCCTCAGGAGCAAGGGGAAACATGAAATCCAATGGCTATTTCTTTCTTAAGAGAAAGAAGAGAAACTGTGCCCTGTGATTATGGTGTTGGGAGAGGGGGGATTTAGAGTCTTTGGGACCACAAAAGGAAGAATAAAATGAATTTACAGAGATTGAAAAGCAAGCAAGAAAACTGAATGTCTACTTGTAAATCACAGGACCTGATGGTGGCAAAAGCACTATGGAGTTTGGTGTAAAATTGTAGGAGTGAGGCATGCGATTGGGAAACTGAATACTAAGAGTTTAAGAGCTAGTGAGTGTTAGGGGATCCCAGAGGCATCCTTTCCTACTTGGCCCCTACACCTGAGTTTTTTCTAGAAGATTGCTCTAAGTATTGCTCTAAGTCAAATTAATCTCCTACCTCCCCAAACCAGACTGATTTATAACTTTACACCACCTGCTGGTGCTAGTGGTGTGATTCTCTCCTGTACTAATTAATGGCTCATAAAGGGCTTTGTATACAGCAAGCAAACAGTAACTTCAAGGACCTAATCATGAATTTTTGCCAGTTTCCACTATGAGGAAATTAAGGTTTCATCTTGATTTAAACCAATGTCCTTCTGCTTTGTCCCCAAGCCCTCAGGGATCTGCCTTCTCACTTGTAGGAAGTTCAGTTCTCTCCCTTTTTCATTGAATCCCTACCCCTACTACCACATTTCTATTGGATACTTCAAGAGAAACTTTAAAGTCTGGGCCTCTAAGCACAACTTTCAGAAAAGGTCCTTTTACCTGTAACTTCAGTTAAGAAAGCCTTTCCTTTGTCAGGTCCTTTCACACTAGAAGGGAAGTTTGACAGCATTGTAAAAGAGTGAGAAATCCAGTGTCGAAAGAAGAGAACCTTTAAAAAAAAGAAAAAAGAAATGTTAGCTTTTGGAATCACTGTTTCACAGTGCAGTGCAATAACCACAAAAATCAAGAGTCTTGCCTTACACACCTAGATTTATTGCTGAATTATGTATAACCTTGCGAAAGTCACTTAATTTTCTGTCTTAGTTTCCTTATCTCTCAAGTGAGAAACCTGGACCAATTACTATAAAGTATAATCCTAAAGTGACATGATTGTGTATCAACATCCCTCAAAAACTACTGACCACGTGATATTTGCCACTATCCTTAGGGCCTAACACACTATGCGTATGCGTGGACATAACCGCTTCTAAAAGCACTGTGAAAACCGTTCCAAAAGATACTTGAGAAGTAAGCAGACCATTGCTGGGCCAGCTGCATCATGGTTGGTTGCCTAGCTTCATAAAACATTTGGTTCTGCATCTGCGGGTTCCTCATCTGCATAAGGAGGGCCAACTGTACTGCACCATTTTGTATAAGAGACTCATGCATTCTAGGATTTTGGTATCTGTGGGGGGTGGGGGCGGGGGGGGGTAGTCCTGGAACCAGTCCCCTGTGGTTATAACCACTCTTCCCCTCCTAGACCTATCACTTCTTTCCCTTTCTACTTCCCTCAGTGTTTCTCCACCCCAGATTCCTAATACCTTTCCAGGGCTTGAAGTCACAGAGAGAATCACCAGTATCTTCGGAGCCATCCCAGGTAGTGTCACCTGTGGGCTCTGCCTATTATTAGATGCTGGGGGTAGCAAAATACTTATATTTTAAAAGTAAGAATCATCTGGTAGGAGAGGTAGAGATTGTTTTTGGACTTAGTTAGTCCCTTTTGCTTCTCAAAATAAACATCTTTGTGCTCAGTTAAAAAGCTTTCCAAGATGTTCACAAGAGAAGGAAATGCTCGCCAAAAACTTAAGCCCAGACAGACAGGGATACTGAAATTTTGCTGTCTGTGAGAGCACGTGGCCAGGCAAAACTGGCATAAAAACAGTAATCTGTGCTTAAATGATGGCAGTGTAGACTTCTGGTGCTCAGAGGCTACGTTCGGGGGACCCAGGCAGAGTGTATGGGGTCCAGCAACTCCATCAGCGGTTCCCATTGTTACAGTTCACAGCACGCTCTTGTCTATTTCCAGAACTTACAACTCGGCAAACCTTGGTCCTTATGGATGGAGGGGTAAAGAGAAACACTTCTCTCACTCTTCTCACAGTTTTAGTTCTGCTTCCAATTCTGAGCAGTTGCAAAATGCTTCAGAAGATTTAGGCCCAAGAGCCCCATCTGCAATTTTACAGTGTTGTGACCTTGGACAAGACGCTTTAACCATCTCTGATCTGCAACTTTCTCATCCATAAAATGGTGATAATGCCTATTCTACTTTCTTTACAAGAATGTTGTGAAGATGAAATAAAATAACAAATGAAAACACTTTGTGCAGGAAAAGGCGCTGTGTAAACACAAGCTATTTTTAATTATCAGGTGTCTCCTCTTCTCTGCGCTTTCCTTTACCTCATCTATTTCTGTGTCCTTTAAGTGTCTTCATAGTCTCTTCTTAGTCCAAGATTCTCACTATGGTTAGTGCTCAGCTTCTTAAACATGGATGGCCTCATTACCAACCAGGCAAACCTGCATCTACAGGTCTGTCTAGCTCCCCATTCAGAGACGAATCTACAACATGTAGTAGAACCTCATTCATTTCAGCAGTCATGTATGGAGCACTTAATGACTCAGTATCCCACATTAGGGAGAGCAAATTGAATTGGCAGGGCAGGTCTAGCCTCCAAGGAACACACCATCAGATCCATGCATCTCAGACCAGTCAACCAGTCAAATAGATTGATCAGGTCTATATAAGCTTCAGCTGAATCTTCTCTTTTTGGCCTCTACTCCTTTTTTTTTTTTTTTTTTTTTTTTTTTTTAATACTTCTGTATTGGACTATAATTGGTTCAGTGAGGGAGGGGGAAGCTGGCCTCTACTCCTTGAAGTTGAGATCCATCTGGACCATTTGGGCCAAAATTTGAACTTTGAAGTCCTCCAAACCTGTTCTTTTAGAGAAAGCAGGTAACTTTATTCAAGTCTCCTTGGAATTATTTTGCACATCCCTTTGTTGACTGACCCCCTATCTCCCTCTTTTATTCCTCATTCAATATCCAGTTCAATGCTAATCAATGCTATTGCAATTCAATGCTAACCCCAGTGTGGGGTTCCACATTGGGCAATGAGAACTGATTCCACTTGTATCCACATAGCTTAACTACTAGGACTGACAACTAAGACCACCCGTGGCAACAGGACTTACTATTTGTTCTAGGAAATTCTTGCTCAGGAAGATAAACTTGTAGAGCAGTAAATGATTTCATTGTCTGTATCAGGAAATTCCCCAAAACCAATTTCTTTGAACAATAATTACTCATTGGAGCAAACAACAACATTCTCAGGACAGTAGATTAATTACCTGGGCAAATGGTTCTCTTACCAAATGACTTTATTTATCCAGACGTGCCTTAAGACCGTTTCTTAGCTGTGTCCATCAATCCCAAACTACCATTTCATAAACTTTTCCCAGTCTTCACCTGAGCCCCACTTTAAAAGACCCATACCCCATCCCTATACACTTCTGCCTCTGACCTCTCCCTCTGAGATATTCCTAAGACTCTGTCCAACTTGTCCTTTTCCTCCTTGCAACGGGTTTAACAAACTTAGCCATGCTTGATCATTCTGGTGACTTCTTGGGGAGTTTGCAGTTGACAACTTCAGGCATCAATCAGCAAAGCAAGAGAAACAGAGGGAAAAAAAAATTTTTTTTTAATCTTACATCTGCCATTTCTTTAAAAAAAGACTTCTATAGTCATCATCATGTGAAAACTCAGAATTTTGTTGGATCTTCTTATTCTTATTACATGATTTGGAATAGTTTGTATTTTGAATTACCCTTGAGGTAGTACACCATGATTGTTTTATTGCTTGGAGCTTCTAGAGGGTTCCGTTCAGTCTTGGATACCTCGAAAGATCTTTCTGTCACAAAACACTCTCTATCCTATCCATTGTATTTCCACTCTGTGTTGGAAAATGATTAGTTAGTTGTGTTCATACTAAAGTAATTGACTAATATTTGAGGAACTTAACTGAAAATCTTGAGAGGGGCTATATTAAAGCTAGTTCATCGTTCACACTAAGCAAAATGGCTTGTAATCTGGCTGTCTTAACCAGTTTGAGACCTGGAAGCTTATCAATAACGTCACACATGGAAATGAGCACTTGTAGCACTTGTTTAAATTCATGAAATAGCAGTCATATCGAGAGAGGAGCTTGGTGAGTCAGAAGCCAATCTTACAGTTCAGTTTGATGCCTGCCAAATGTAGCCTATTCTGAGTTTATAAACTGAGAAAGTTGAAACCAATATAGTAATCATAATAGTTACCATGATCCATGATGCCATGGATCCTGATATCATGATAATACAGTCTACATATTTTTGTAAAACATTTTAGATTTCAAAAGGAAGTATTTAAATTCAATAGCTGTCTTTTGTTGACTTCAGAAGGCTTGTAATCCTCCTTATAAGTATGCATCCCATGGTAAATTGAGTCTTATTTTTTCCCTTGTGTATACCTTTTATTTAGGATTATTTCAGAAAATCTAAATGTTGTCATATTTTAAATTAGAGTATTTTGCATGTAGAAATTTAACATAGCCTCATTTCCTAAGCAGATGAGCTGAGAAAACTAACATTTATTGAGTACTTGTGTACCCAGCAGAGACCAAGATGCTTTCAAATACATTACATTGATTTTGACAAGACCTCTGTGAGGTAGGTAATAATTTCCCTATTTTAAAGCTGGTGAAGCAAAAGCTCAGTATTTAAGTTTATTAAAGATCTTGTGAGTAAGTGGTAGAGTCAGGTTGATTTCAAAGCCTAATCTCATTTTAATGTCTCATTGTGGTACCTGACCACAGTATCACAGACATTAAGTTCTAACCATTTTGAGCTCTTTGTCTTCCAGTTCTATCATTAATAAGCACTAGTGACTGATATCATTTTCAAAGAATATATAGGGTTTTTTAAAAGCAGGAACCAAAGCTCAAATAATACCTTTATATACCGACATGCTAATCAAGATCCAGAATCTTACTTAAGTGAACAAATTGTTATCCTAAGATGAAACTGAACGAAACTCGATTCATGAATTTGCTGATTTGTCTTCTCTATTTGAAAACTCTCTGTTGCTGATACATACATATCCATCTTAATGTATTTTTAAATATTTCATCTATGGACATATTATATGTGCTCTTTATCTTACCAAAAAGTTACTTTTCTAATCTTGAAATTCTATTACATTTTATAAAATGATCAAATGGCAAAACATTATTTTTCAAAAATCCACTTGATTAACAACAGTTCATATAATAGGAAACTGTAGCATCTTTATTTAAAAGAAGAAACATCTTCACTACTATATTCAGTACATCTGCTTTTTTTTAAACTAAGGAGTCAAGATACTTAAGAGATGAAGTTGCGTTGGACTATTTTTCTTTTTTAAATGTAATTTAACAAGTTCTCTGAGTAATCAGAAGGGATTCTCTTCTACTGCTTATTTCCTTCTTATGCTTTTTACTCTTGGTCTGTTTTCTATCCTATTTCATTTTTACCCCTTCTTAGTTTTAAGGACACATATCACACCCTGAAAATGCTGTTTGCTCCTCTCTATTCTGTTTATAAGTAGGGTAATGTCAATGGCATTTTGATATTTGACAGCAGCAGTCATGACCAGACCTTCCCCTCCTTAGTTTTCCTTTTTCCTTTCTACCTCTTACTCTTTATTTCTCTCAAGGCTGAATAATAGAGCACCTATATGAAATCAAAAGAAAGCTGATTTTTAAAAAGGGGTGGCCAAAGCTTTGAGGAACAAACCAAATACATACTCTGACTGCTCCGCAAGTAGCAAGCTGGCAGGAATCCTGGAATGTGAAGCCACTGAGAGGAGTTTCTGATGGGCCGGACTACTTGAGAGAGGTTATGGGGAGTGTCGAAAACCTGACCTTTCTTGAAATGAGGAATGCCTTTTGGGGATTCTGCACACAAAACAAATAAAGGCTCACCAATCACCTGTGAGCTTGCATTTTACGTTCAGAGTAAGGCAGCAATCTCTCGGTTATTCTTTGGTAGATTTCTTCTACTGTGGCAAAAAGGCTGAACTGATGACCTTTCAGATGTGTATTTAAAATGCTGTTTCTGAAAGAGTAAAATAATGTAACTGCTGTCTTCAACTCAGGCATAGCAGAAAAGCAAAGAAATAACCCACTGGCTTCTTCGTTTACACACTGGCACTTCAACCTTTCTTTTGTTTTTCACTTCCATATTCTTACCCTCTAAACTTTAAAAGTCTCAACAGTAAAAGTGATAAGTGGCTTAAAGGAAAGTCAAGCTCTCAATGAGAGAAATATATGAATTATCAAAACACTGAATTACTACTAGTAATAGTACTTTGTGGAATTTTTAGAAAATTTTTACAGTACTATCAAAATTATCCATTCATTTGTCAACCAGTATTTATTGAAAACCTACTATGTGCCAGGAACTCTTGGATGAGACAGCAATGTACAAGACAGGCAAGGCTCCTGATCTCATGTAGCTCATATTCTAGAACAGTGGGGATAGGGAAGAGGCAGACAATAAACAAGTAAATAATAAATGAACAGAATATTTTCAGATGATATAGACAATAAAGCAAGGTGATGTAATAGAGAATGACTCTGGACTGTGACTATTTTAGATTGGGTCACATAGGTTGCAGTGTCTCTGTAAACAGAAAATAGGGCAGAATTTCTTAGACTTTGTGGAGAACTTTAAAACCTATCTATTCTTCCTTACCTTCCAGGTAAAGTATTTTCCTTACCTCATAGAGGAGAAAACATAGATCCTGGAAATTTATCTACATTTATGGATGAGAAAACTAAGATTAATAGAGGTTAAAGTCTTGTTGTCACAAACAGGTGGTACACAGCTATCTCACACAGTGCCTGAGCAGGCATAGTCCTTCAGGCAATGGCTTGGCCATCACATCACACAGCTCCTTTGTGCTTATTAGAATACAGTGCCCTTTTCTCACGGCAAACGTCCTTATGCAATGCACAACCTACACAAATGTACATGACACTCCTGTTCATGAAGCTGGCATATCTGGGAACCAGAAGGTGATCCCCTTGTTTCTCTCACTGCGTAGAAGAACAAGTCATGTAGGAGTAGACAGGGTTTCCTTATGGAGCATGCAGGTGACTGATATCCCTTAGTTTTGTAAGTTAGGATGCATAAGTACTCATTTTCTGGGGGAAGGATATGACAAAAATTTGGGGGACCTGTCAAAGGCAGGTCTTTTTTTTTTTTTTTTTTTCCGGTATGCAGGCCTCTCACTGTTGTGGCCTCTCCCGTTGTGGAGCGCAGGCTCTGGAAGCGCAGGCTCAGTGGCCATGGCTCACGGGCCCAGCCGCTCTGTGGCATGTGGGATCTTCCAGGACCGGGGCACGAATCCATGTCCCCTGCATCGGCAGGAGGATTCTCAACCACTGCGCCACCAGGGAAGCCCAAAGGCAGGTCTTAACCCTTGGTGAGCAGAGCTTTTTGCTGAAAGGGATAAGGAAATCAGCCTTAAAGAATTTTCCTAGGGAAGGAACTGACCTTGCTTAACTAAAATTTTAAATCAAAGAAACCTATTAGTATGGACCAGTGTCCTAGCTAAGGCTCAGCATCAGACAGAAGCAATAGCATACCTGGTATAATGTTGGCTTGAGTGGTAAGAAAGGTGGAACCAGAGAGTACTGAAGTAGAAGAGAGAAAAGAAGTCAGTGGTATGGATCCATAAGGCGGCAGATCTACATTATATCTGATAAGATTAGGTTCATGTGCAAGTAAGAGAGACTCCAAACACAGGCCTACCTTGGTTTGTTGTCCTTTGCCTTCTTGCACTTCACAGATAATTGTGTTTTTGTTTTTGTTGTTTGTTTGCTTTTTGACAAATTGAAGTTTTGTGGCAACCTTGCGTTGTGAGGTGATGGTTAGCATTTTTCAGCAATAAAGTATTTTTAAATTAAGGTATGTACGTTGTTTATTTTAGACAAAATGCTATTGCACACTTAATAGACTACACTATAAACAATATTTATGTGCACTGGCGAACCAAAAAATTCTTGTGACTTGCTTTATTGCTATACTCACTTCATGGCAGTGGTCTAGAACTGAACCTGCAATATCTCCGAGGTATGCTTGTAGTGGTTTAAACCAGATAGCTTATTTCTCTTATAAAAAAGGAAGTCTGAAGGTGGATAGTCAGTGACCCAGGCTGCTTCTAGCTTTTTGGTCTGCCATATTTAAAACTTTTATTCCCGAAGTAACAACATGGCTCAAGATTATATCCATATTCTCAGTAGCACTAAGGAGAAAGAGACAAAGAAGCTGCATGGCCTCCAGGAAGTTCTACTTGGCACTTCTACTTACATCGCATTGGCCAGAATGCAGTCATGTGATCAATGTGCAAGGGAGGCTGGGAAATGTAGTCTGTTAGCTGAGTGGCCACGTGCTCAGCTAAAATTAGTTCTGCTTTTAAAAAAGAAGTGGAGGGCTTCCCTGGTGGCGCAGTGGTTGAGAGTCCGCGTGCAGATGCAGGGGACACGGGTTCGTGCCCACAGTCCGGGAAGATCCCACATGCCACAAAGCGGCTAGGCCTGTGAGCCATGGCCACTGAGGCTGCGTGTCCGGAGCCTGTGCTCTGCAACAGGAGAGACCACAACAGTGAGAGGCCTGCGTACGGCAAAAAAGAAAAAAAAACAAAAAAGAAGTGGAGAATTGTTTTTGGAAGGCAGCCATTAGTCTCTGCCATGCTATTCAGACCAAGTCTCCTGTGTCAGATCTGGGGATAGACAGTGTCAATGTATGAGAACTGAAAGAGCTGCTCCTTAAGAGTTGTAATATTTGGGGGCTGAGTCTAGCACTTACTAACCATGGGACCTTGAGCAATTGACTCTTTTAGCCTGAGATTCTTTACCTATTGGGAGACAGAAGGCAATATCTAAGATACAGGGTTTCCTGATGATTAAAAGGTAATATTGATAAAAAGTAAAGCATGTAACAGTACCTGGCATGTGAGAGGCACTTACTTAGTAAATATGATTTTCCTTTCTTTTATCTGTTGTTAATAGTTTCCCCAGCTCTGCCTACTGCAGCTCCATTTTTATTTTGACTTTTTTTTTTTTTTTTTTTTTAAAGAGAGTCTTGAGATGAGCCTGTTTATCCCAAGCTCTCCTTGTCCCCTTCTCCAGCAACCCTAAACTATGTGCTCAGGGAGAGGTGCTATGCCTCAAAATTCCTACAGCTATGGGGCTGGCTGAAAGGTCATTGCTGACATGACCCGGAAAAATGCCCCTTTTAGGGTGGGACAGCCAAAGGACTGGTAAGTTGCAAGGCTGCCATGCAGTGATGGTCACAACCTTGATTGTACAGGTTGTGTCCAGCACAGAGCACTTGGTCCAGTGCTCTGGGAGGATCTGACATCTGACCTGATATCCTCTTGCCGCAGCTGGGAAAAGTAGGCTCTTTCCTAAAGGGTCTACTCTGAAGGAGCAATTCAGAGGGCCCTATCCTCTGAATCCCACCAAGGAATCGTCCTTGCAATCATTGTCTCCTACCATTCCCCCACACCCACTCCCACTCCCCATTAGAGCAGGTATGAACTTCAGCCATTCCCCTTGCTTCTGTGCCCTGGCCACCTTCCCTACTACATACACCATCAGAAAGCATAGGCTTCTATCTTCTTGTTTAATGTGGACCTTTCCCTGCTGCCTCCATTACCTATGAGTCATGAGTATGCATAGTAGTCACTTGGCTCCAACTTTTTTTCTTTGAAAAAGGAAAAGGCAAAAACTTTGTGGCTTAAAAGTAGAAGTGTCAAGATGGTGTTACAATTATAGCACCAAAGTCTGGAGAAATGCCTCAGACATGGAAAGCATTAAAATATAGAAAGCTGGTTTTCTAAAATAGTTTTATGGCACGGATTTAAATGGTTTGGATTTTTCCCATTTTCTTTTTAGGTTTATTTTAAAGTTTATTTTATTTTTTTCTCCTCCTTTGATTGTAATCAGTCATCTAAAAGACAACTAGGGGAGAACCCTTGGGAACAGTAGTTTTTAAATGATGATGAGATATCAAAGTGACTTTAGGAGGGAAAAAAAAAAAAAAAAAGAAATTACAAGTACACTGACCCAGAAAGTAGCTACATGCATGCCAGGAGGTATAAAACTCCAGAGCTTAGGTTCAAGGCCATTTCCCATTGCTTACGGGCTTGAAAACAACCAAGAAGAAAACTCCACAACCCCAAACAACAGCAATATAAAAAACTGTCACCCAAAGTCTTTCTTCCCAGAAGGAAAATGTGAAGGATATTTCTTCGTTAATTGGGTAAGCAAAAGTGACTGTTCTTTGTAGGGATCTCCTGCCTTTTAAGGGCAATATCTCTAAACCAATGTCTTCATGAAGATATTTTGTCTTCAGCAGAAGTGTGTAGCAAGTCATATATTATTTCTAGTTTTTAATGTTTTTAGAGCTAATTCTTTTGAGCTACCAGCGATGTTGGGTCTCCTGCTCTAGAAGATGCTAATGTTAAGAGTCACATAACCCTGCGTCCTGCAGCACTTGGAAGTCTACCTGGGTGGGCACTTTGTCAGCGTCTGTAGCTTCATGAAGCGCCTGTGATATTTTACTCTCTTGTTCTATCATCTTCACGTTATATTAATGAATGCCACCCAACAATGAAAAAGTAACATTTTTCTGAACTAGAGAAAGGAAAAATAAGGTAAGATTCTAATATTGCTAACCATTTCTTTTGGCTACATATCAGCACCTGCAACATATGCCATAGCATTCCCCGTTTCATATAAATACAGCCTCAGAAAGTGCTCTTTTTTGTCCCACGCCTACACTGCAAAGAGATAAAAGTCAAAATTTTAGTTTAAAGTTCATTTTTTTAAGTTTATGTAACCAACTTGTGAGAGTTAGTATCATAACCAGAGATAATTCAAGTAAAAATGACTAGTTACGGTATACTGGAAAAAAGAATAGCAGACAGATAAATGTAGAATGCAGCCTCAGTGACAAATGACTCTTTGGGTGTCAGGCAGTTCACAAAGCACAAAGCAAGCTGTAAAGAGCACCAGGCAGAGGGCAGTCCTAATATGCATGTTGTTGTTTGAAAGGGCCGCAGGGCATCAATCATTTCAGTTACAACACTGATACATAATATAGAAAACCTCTGTGATAACACCTAACAGAAAAGAAAACTGACATATGTGTATAAACAGAAAGATTTCAAAGACACCCAAAAATCGACTAGTTGGGTGGTATGGTATTAAGTCTAAAAGGAAAGATCATAGGCCACAGATATCATCTATTCATTCATTCATTTAGCAAAGATCTATCGAGTATCTACTAAGTACCAGGCACTAGTATGTCCTGGGACCACAAAGATAAAGAAAATATGGTCCCTGCATTGTAAATCTCAGTTTTTATTGAAACAGATGCCATCTACATATACTCAACAGGTATGCATTCATATGTGCACCAAAAGGTAGCATGAGAATTTCATAACAACTCAATTTGTAATTCCCCAAACTGGAAATAGAAATGCCCATCCACAAGAGAATGGGTAAACTATGGGGTATTGATACAACGAAGAACTACTCAGCAATGCTAATAACAGCATCTGCAACAATACAAAGAATGTTGAGCAAAAGAAGGTAGATACAAAAAAAGCCATACTGCATGATTCCATTTATATAAACTTTAAAACAGACAAAAAATAAAATGTGGCGAAAGAGCACAGAATAGATCTTACAGTGGGGTTACAGCAGTTGAACCTGGTGGCGAACAAGGGGGCCTACTGGGTAATGTTTCGTTTTCTGATCTGGGTGGTGGGTGCACAGTTGCAATCACTTTGTGAAAATTGTTTGATCCATACACTTACGTGCATATCTGCACTTTTTTATTAAAGCGTACAGTGAAAAATACATGTCAGATGTTTTAAGGGCTATATCTTAATATATGTCAATTGTTGGTAGGGTTTTGATTCTAGAATCTATTCTTGGCATCTCTATGACTTGCCTCAGTTTTCCCATGCTGGGCCTCTGTTCAAAGGATAATGAGCATTTGGAGGTATATTACTGGATATGTCATTAAAGACCTTTAAAAAATTACTGCTTTTCTTCCAGTTTTGAAAAAATTAACCACATTTTGGTTCACTCATAGTTTAACAGCTACTCTAAAATGTTTAGAATTCTGCTGAAAATTTACCCTAAAAGCCATATAGTGTACAAAAACTTGGCTAATATTTCTTTAAATCAAGTTCAGATCTTCAATAGTTATTTGATATCTTCCTTCTGCATATTAAAAACCTATGAAGAGGGCTTTGTCAGGATTTTCGATTCTGAAAGAGGTCTGTTTTGGGCATAAGAAAGTCACACCCTGCCAACTACTGGCTAGCAGCTTTTGCTTATATGGACAGAGGCCCTAGATGAAACCAAAATTTGTCATTGAACAAGGTTAAATTCTCATATGGTGTTGGGGAGAGCACCATAATTCATATCTTCCCAGGGCTATAGGACCTTGAGTTGACAAGTTTTGTTCACTTTACCTAGTAAAGCTCAGAATTTCCACGGTGCCTTTTCACGTAAGTCCGTGAGTGTGTTCTCAGAACGAAATGTACTTTCCTAGGCATTCTGGAGGTATAAGAACTCCTTCCATTGCATCCAAGTGGCCCAACTTGGGGACTCACACAGTGTTTAATTTATAAATGGTATGTCATAAACCACAGAATTCAACAGCTAGAAAATGTTGCGTTACAGAAACAGCGAATAAGCAGGAAATAGTCCTTCAAAAACAGTTGAATTATGACAAAAAAACAATACTGAAATAAGCCTAACCTAAATCATAGCTGCACGTGTCCTTTAAGTGCTACTACATTGTTTGCTTTAAAATAGGATAAAAGGGGCTTCCCTGGTGGCGCAGTGGTTGGGAGTCTGCCTGCCGATGCAGTGGACGCGGGTTCGTGCCCCGGTCCGGGAAGATCCCATGTGCCGCGGAGCGGCTGGGCCCGTGAGCCGTGGCCGCTGAGCCTGCGCGTCCGGAGCCTGTGCTCCGCAACGGGAGAGGCCACAACAGTGAGAGAGAGGCCCATGTACCGCAAAAAAGAATAAAATAGGATGAAACATTTTCAGCTGTAAATCCCAAGGAGCAGGCGGACTGACAGCAACATCATATCCCCCTGCAAGTGTCCCAAAGATCCATTAAAAATATGGTTAATTATGGAAATTTTCAAACATACACAAAAGTAGACAGAAGAGCATAGTGAACCCCCATATATTAATTACACAGTTTCAACAAAAATTAACAGTTGATCAATCCTGTTTCATCTATCCCCTCCCGACATACTTTTCTTCTTTCCCTCCTTTCTCTCTCTCCTTCTTTTTGTTGAAAAGTTTTAAATAAAGTCTCAGATATCATGTCATTTCCCTTGTAAATACTTTAATAAACATCTCTAACAAAATGTAAAAAAAAAATAACTACCATACCATTATCACACCTAACAAAATTATGAATAATTTCTTAATATCTAATGCTCAGGGCGTCTTCAGATTTCCCCAGCTGTCTTCAAGATGTATTTTCCAGTTGGTCTGTTTGAATTAGGATCCCAAAATTGTCCGCACAATGCGTTTGTTTGTTATGGTTCTTAAGTCTCTTTTATTCTACAAGGGCCTCACCCCTTTCCATTTCCCTCACCTTTTTCTTCTTATGCATCAGTTTTTTATAGAAGCTGGCTCATTTTTTCTGTAGGGTGTCCGCCATTCTGGTTTTGGCTGTTTCCTTGTGGTTGTTTAACTTGTTCTTCTACCCCCTATAATTGGTAGTTAAGCCTAGAGGTTAACCTGATTAGATTCAAGTTCAATTTTTTTTTTTCCTTTTTCTCTTTAGCAAGATACCCCTTTTAAATCCTAATCTGCTCAATCTGCTATAGTTGATTTAATATACTCTTGGACTCTGTATAATTTCCTTCTACATCTTTTTCTGTTTTTAACTCCTATTTTATACGGTACTTTATTCAGTTAGTGTTCACTCAGCCACCTATCGGTAGAGCTGAGGATAGAACCTAAATCTTTGCAGTCCTCAGCCTGGGCCCTTTCCATCACAGAATGCCCCTGGAAAGAGAAGAGCTCCCTTTCCCCATTTCTCACATCTGCCATAATCTTTTGAAAGTAGAACCCTGCAGCAGTCGTGGAAGAAGTACTGTGCCGCTGTTCCCAGTCAGGGTCTCACAAAACCCACAGTAAAAACAGTGCTTATGTTATTGTTTCAGCTGAAAATTTTCTTTACCATTCAGCAATTTCTTTTACAGTATTAAATAAAACTGAATGCTGGGCCAGGGGAAAGCAAATTTCTAGTAATTAACTACCATTCTTTTCTTTTTCCTCCTGTAAAATTTTCCAGATCATCTTGTCTTTTCATTGGGACTGTCTTAATTATTGTAGCTCTTTCCCTAGTATTAAATTTCTTTTTTTTTCAAAGCTGGCAAAATGTTGATAATTGCTGAAGTCAGAAAATAAGTAATGGGGTTCACTATAACAATCTCTCTTTTAAAATAAAATAAAATAAAATAAGACTGGAGGGCTTCCCTGGTGGCACAGTGGTTAAGAATCCGCCTGCCAGTGCAGGGGACACAGGTTCGATCCCTGGTCCGGGAAGAGCCCACATACTGTGGAGCAACTAAGCCCGTGCACCACAACTACTGAGCCTGTGCTCTAGAGCCCGCGAACCACAACTACTGAGCCCGTTTGCCACAACTACTGAAGCCCGCGTGCCTAGAGCCCATGCTCTGCAACAAGAGAAGCCACCACAATGAGAAGCCCGCAGGCAGCAACAAAGACCCAATGTAGGCAAAAGTAAATAAATTTTAAAAAAAAAAAAAAAGGAGACTGGAAAAAAATTTTTTTTTCTCTTCTCTTCATGCCTAAATCAGGTGTCCAGCAGAGAGCAAAACATTAAGCCAGGTTATCTGTCACATTGACTCAAAGGTTTTGGAAGTTGTTTTTTGACTTGATCACTGAAACAAGCTTGGGATTTTTCTGGTATAGAAAGGCCACTGCATTTGGTGCTATTTATTTCAACTGAAGTCAGTTATTGTGATTTTAGCCTTGCCTCTGTGGAAGCCTCTCTGTTATCAAAAGCTGCACTTTATGTTCAAAGACACCCAGTAATGGATATGAAGTCAGTGTTGGTCTAGATCAGGGGGGTTACTGCGTTGCTGCAGGGCCGAGGCAAGGAGATTACAAGACACCTGTCTGGGCCCTGCATGCTTCTCCTGAAGTGAAGCCATAAAACTCATCAGGTGCAGTTTTTCAAATGAAAAGCAGGTTGGCATTTTGCATGCAATTATGAACCTTTAAAGGCAAATAAATGAGCATTAGAGAAACATTATATAACTTCTTTACTGAAACTAAAGATCCTTAAGACCACTGTAAGAAACTCTTCAACACCAGAGGTTTGGAAGAGAAAAAAAGCAAGGGCATTTATTTATATTTCAATAAATAACAGATATTTTAAGAATTAACTAAATTTTTCACAATATTTACAGTTTCTGCACTATATGTTTTATTATTTCATTTTTTGCATTAAAAACAAAAACACTTTAAATGGAAGGGACTCTGCAGGAGAGGAATCAAGAGAAATGGAAATATTTATTGTGTCCTGTCCTGCCTCAAAGGAGGAACTATAAGAGGAAGGAAAAGTGGTTACAGCTGCGGAAAGAGGTCCTCTAGCCAAATCCCAAGGTGCTTTGGGAAGAGCAAAAGATATTATTAGCCTGGGACGAAAAAAGCAATGGAGAAGTGGGTAGGAAGCTTTAACCAGCCTGAGATCAAACTGTTTCCTCAATAGGCGATGGATTTAGGTGGTGGTCCTCAATTCTGGCCGCACGTTAGAACCACCTGGGGCCTTTTTTCCAACATACCCATGCTATGCGGGTATAACTAGGTTGAACTGGGGCCTGGCATTTTAAATGCTCCCAGGTGTTTCTTGTGTGCTATCAGGGTTTAGAACCACTGAGTTAAGGTCTTTCTCACTTAGTATGTTTATTTTTGCAAGTTCAGCATCTGAAGATGTTTCTTTCTAGTTTATTATGTGCAATTACTATATCCTGCTGTTAACATGAGTAATGATCCCTTAGTTCTGTGGGTCACGGTCTAGCTAGGCTTCAAGTATAAGAAACTAAGAAAAAATATTAGCACACTCAACTGTTTAAAAGAAAAGGTAAAGTGTACTTTTGAAAAATAGGTAAATACAATTAGAACTACTATACCCCATTTTAAGATAATATCTAAAATAAGCTTTAAAGAAATAAATACCCAGAACCAAACTAATCCCTGATTGTATCCAGTTGATGTTTATCCTCAGCTTGGTTATTTATACTCAGGCTTTAAAATGTTTCCTCCACTCTCTGAATCCTTATCTTAGAGATAGACCACCTTATATTGAACACTAGTGTAGTCTTGAATGACTGCTTTCATCCAAAAGAAGTTTCTACTTTTTGCAAAGAAAACTGAAATACTTGTCCTTTTCCCCATACGTTTTTACTTATTTATTTTTAAATTTATGTATTTACTTTTTGGCTGTGTTGGGTCTTTGTTGCTGCACACGGGGTTTCTAGTTGCGGCGAGCAGGGGCTACTCTTCTTCACGGTGCACGACTTCTCATTGTCGTGGCTTCTCTTGTTGCGGAGCATGGGCTCTAGGCACACAGGCTTCAGCAGTTGTGGCACACAGCTCAGTAGTTGTGACTTGCGGGCTCTAGAGCACAGGCTCAGTAGTTGTGGCGCACGGGCTTAGTTGTTCTGCGGCATGTGGGATCTTCCCGGACCAGGGCTCGAACCCACATCCCCTGCACTGGCAGACGATTCTTAACCACTGCACCGCCAGGGAAGTCCTCCCATACCTTTCTAATTTCCTTTTTTATGTCTTCTGAGAGTTAAAAACGTACTGCATTTTTTCCATCTTAACATTTTTTCCATCTTATTTCTGATATATCTGCCATATAAAAGGTTGCATTTATTTGCTATGAAACATATTTTAAAACAATGTTTAGTAAAAGAAATGATGGAATTTAAAAATTACCATTTTGCAACCATTATAGAAATAATTGATTTGGTCCAGAATCGTTAACGGATACTAAAACCATTGAATTCAACTTTGGCAGGACATTTACTTAGTCTCAAAAGTACTTCCCCACAAATTACAATAACAAAGGGAAAAATGGTAATCTTGTAGTGAAGAAACATGGTGGACACTACCTTAACCAAGAGAATGCAGAAGAATGGACAAACTGATGTCACGTATCGCCTAATGTGATGCACTGAGAAGGACACACCATCACTGTGTAGTATTCCTACCAAAAATGTGTTGCCTGAAACCAATCGTAAAAACGAATCAGACGAACTCCAATTGAGAGACATACTATAATTGGCCTATACTCTTCAAAATTGTTCATGTCATGAAAGGCTGAACTGTCCCAGATTAAAAGTGACTACAGAACACAATATCTGAACTAAATGCATATCCTAGATTAGATTCTGGATAGAAAAGATAATTATTCTTTTCTATAAATGACAATAAGGAGACAACTGGAGAAATTTTTATATGCATTCTGTAGAACTGCATCAGTGCTAAATTTTCTGAATATGATCATTGTACTGTAGCTATGAAATACAAAGTCATTGTTTTTATGAAATACATGCTAAAAATAGGGGTAGAGAATCATGATGTCTGGAGTATATACTCTCTAATCTTTAATAGCTCATGAAAAGTAATAATAAAATTATAATAATTATATATTTTTTAAGGGGGAGGGGAGAAAGACAATGTGGCAAACTTAACAACTGATTAACCCAGATGACAGATATACAGAAGCTCATTGAACCATATCTGTAAGTTTTTCATTTTTTTCAAAACAAAACATTTGGAAAACCCATATAAACAGAGTACTCTATAGCCTTGTAAAGAGACAGACACAGTGCTTCCCTGGTGGCACACTGGTTGGGAGTCCACCTGCCAATGCAGGGGACATGGGTTCAAATGGTTCGAGCCCTGGTCTTGGGGGATCCCATATGCCGTGGAGCAGCTAAGCCCATGCGCCCCAACTGCTGATCCTGCGCTCTAGAGCTGGCGAGCCACAACTACTGAGCCCGCGTGCCACGACTACTGAGGCCCGTGTGCCTAGAGCCTGTGCTCCACAATGAGAGAAGTCACTGCAATGAGGGGCCCACGCACCGTGATGAAGAGGGCCCCCGCTCGCCACAGCTAGAGAGAGCCTGCATGCATCAGCAAAGACCCAACGCAGCCAAAATTAAATAAATTAAATTTTTTAAAAAAAGAGACAGACACAGTTTTGCAAAGTCTCTAGTATATTTTCTTTTTTCCTTCACCTTTTCCTTTTACCCACTTTTGACTGCTTTAACAAATGCTTAATGGTTTGTGAAAACAGTAAAGCTCTAGGTAACAGTCTTCCTTAAAGGAAATCATTTGAAAATTGACAAATCCTTTTATAGTACAATAACCATGTCCTAATTTATTGGTTTAATAAATTCAGGTTTTTTGGTAGTTAGGTTATTCTGTGTTTTTTATTGTAATAAAATATACATAAAATTTATCATTTTACCCATTTTTAAGAATATTCACATTGTTGTACAACCATCATCATTATCTATCTCCAGAACTTTTTCATCATCCCATACTGATACACCCATTAAACAATAACTACTATTCACACATTTACATACCTTTATATATTCTGGATATTAATCCCTTATCAGATAGTGATTTGTAAATGTTTTTTCCCATTCTGTGGGTTCCCCTTTTATACTGTTGATGCACAAAAGTTTTTAATTTTGATTAAGTCCAATTTGTCTATCTTTCCTTTTGTTACCTGTGTGTTTGGTGTTATATCCAACAAATCATTTCTATTCTGCTTCTTGAAGTGGTGAATAACAGATTCTTTTCTCTACATTTTACTTTATATATTTATTTTAACATCTTTATTGGAGTATAATTGCTTTACAATGGTGTGTTAGTTTCTGCTTTATAACAAAGTGAATCAGTTATACATATACACATCTTCCCATATATCTTCCCTCTTGCATCTCCCTCCCTCCCACCCTCCCTATCCTACCCCTCTAGGTGGTCACAAAGCACCAAGCTGATCTCCCTGTGCTATGCGGCTGCTTCCCACTAGCTATCTATTCTACGTTTGGTAGTGTATATATGCTCATGCCACTCTCTCACTTTGTCACAGCCTTCCCTTCCCCCTCCCCACATTCTCAAGTCCATTCTCTAGTAGGTCTGCGTCTCCATTCCCATCTTACCATTAGGTTCTTCATGACCTTTTTTGTTTTTTTGTAGATTCCATATATATTTGTTAGCATATGGTATTTGTTTTTCTCTTTCTGACTTACTTCACTCTGTATGACAGACTCTAGGTCCATCCACCTCACTACTAATAACTAAATTTCGTTTCTTTTTATGGCTGAGTAATATTCCATTGTATATATGTGCCACATCTTCTTTATCCATTCATCTGATGATGGACACTTAGGTTGCTTCCATGTCCTGGCTATTGTAAATAGAGCTGCAATGAACATTGTGGTGCATGACTCTTTTTGAATTATGGTTTTCTCAGGGTATATGCCCAGTAGTGGGATTGCGGGGTCGTATGGTAGTTCTATTTTTAGTTTTTTAAGGAACCTCCATACTGTTCTCCATAGTGGCTGTATCAGTTTACATTCCCACCAACAGTGCAAGAGGGTTCCCTTTTCTCCACACCCTCTTCAGCATTTATTGTTTCTAGATTTTTTTGATGATGGCCATTCTGACCCGTGTGAGATGATATCTCATTGTAGTTTTGATTTGCATTTATCTAATGATTAATGATGTTGAGTATTCTTTCATGTGTTTGTTGGCAATCTGTATATATCTTCTTTGGAGAAATGTCTGTTTAGGTCTTCTGCCCATTTTGGGATTGGGTTGTTTGTGTGTTTGATATTGAGCTGCATGAGCTGCTTGTAAATTTTGGAAATTAATCCTTTGTCAGTTGCTTCATTTACAAATATTTTCTCCCATTCTGAGTGTTTTTTTTGGTCTTCTTTATGGTATCCTTTGCTGTGCAAAAGCTTTTAAGTTTCATTAGGTCCCATTTGTTTATTTTTGTTTTTATTTCCATTTTTCTTGGAGGTGGGTCAAAAAGGATCTTGCTGTGATTTATGTCATAGAGTGTTCTGCCTATGTTTTCCTCTAAGAGTTTGATAGTTCTGGCCTTACATTTAGGTCTTTAATCCATTTTGAGCTTATTTTTGTGTATGGGGTTAGGGAGTGTTCTAATTTCATACTTCTACATGTACCTGTCCAGTTTTCCCAGCACCACTTATTGAAGAGGCTGTCTTTTCTCCACTGTATATCCTTGCCTCCTTTATCAAAGATAAGGTGGCCATATGTGCGTGAGTTTATCTCTGGGCTTTCCATTGATCTATATTTCTGTTTTTGTGCCAGTACCATATTGTCTTGATTACTGTAGTTTTGTAGTATAATCTGAAGTCAGAGAGTCTGATTCCTCCAGCTCTGTTTTTTTTCCCTCAAGATTGCTGTGGCTATTCAGGGTCTTTTGTGTCTCCATACAAATTTTAAGATTTTTTTGTTCTAGTTCTGTAAAATTGCCATTGATACTTTGATAGGGATTGCATTGAATCTGTAGATTGCTATGGGTAGTAAAGTAATGTTCACAATGTTGATTCTTCCAATCCAAGAACATGGTATATCTCTCCATCATTTGTATCATCTTTAATTTCTTTCATTAGTGTCTTATAATTTTCTGCATACAGGTATTTTGTCTCCTTAGATATGTTTATTCCTACATATTTTATTCTTTTTATTGCAGTGGTAAATGGGAGTGTTTTCTTAATTTCTCTTTCAGATCTTTCATCATTAGTGTATAGGAATGCAAGAGATTTCTGTGCATTACTTTTGTATCCTGCTACTTTACCAAATTCATTGACAAGCTCTAATAGTTTTCTGGTAGCATCTTTAGGATTCTCTATGTATAGTATCATGTCATCTGCAAACAGTGGCAGCTTTACTTCTTCTTTTCCTATTTGGATTCCTTTTATTTCTTTTTCTTCTCTGATTGCTGTGGCTAAAACTTCCAAAACTATGTTGAATAAGAGTGGTGAGAGTGCGCAACCTTGTCTTTTTCCTGATCTTAGTGGAAATGGTTTCAGTTTTTCACCATTGAGGATGATGTTGGCGGTGGGTTTGTCATATATGGCCTTTATTATGTTGAGGAAAATTCCCTCTATACCTACTTTCTGGAGTGTTTTTATCATAAGTTGCTGTTGAATTTTGTTGAGAGCTTGCTCTGCATCTATTGAGATGATCATATGGTTTTTCTCCTTCAATTTGTTAATGTGGTGTATCACGTTGATTGATTTGCATTTATTGAAGGATCCTTGCATTCCTGGAATAAACCCCACTTGATCATGGTGTATGATCCTTTTAATGTGCTGTTGGATTCTGTTTGCTAGTATTTTGTTGAGGATTTTTGCATCTATGTTCATCAGGGATATTGGCCTGTAGTTTTCTTTCTTTGTGACGTCTTTGTCTGTTTTAGGTATCAGGGTGATGGTGGCCTCATAGAATGAGTTTGGGAGTGTTCCTCCTCTGCTATATTTTGGAAGAGTTTGAGAAGGCTAGGTGTTAGTTCTTCTCTAAATGTTTGATAGAATTCGCCTGTGAAGCCATCTGGTCCTGGGCTTTTGTTTGGTGGAAGATTTTTAATCACAGTTTCAATTTCAGTACTTGTGATTGGTCTGTTCATATTTTCTATTTCTTCCTGATTCAGTCTTGGCAGGTTGTGCATTTCTAAGAATTTGTCCATTTCTTGCAGGTTTTCCATTTTATTGGCATAGAGTTGCTTGTAGTAATCTCTCATGGTCTTTTGTATTTTTGCAGTGTCAGTTGTTACTTCTCCTTTTTCATTTCTAATTCTATTGATTTGAGTCTTCTCCCTTTTTTCTTGATGAATCTGGCTAAAGGTTTATCAATTTTGTTTATCTTCTCAAAGAGCCAGCTTTTAGTTTTATTGATCTTTGCTATCATTTCCTTCATTTCTTTTTCATTTATTTCTGATCTGATCTTTATGATTTCTTTCCTTCTGCTAAATTTGGGGGGTTTTTTTGTTCTTCTTTCTCTAATTGCTTTAGGTGCAAGGTTAGGTTGTTTATTTGAGATGTTTCCTGTTTCTTAAGGTAGGATTGTATTGCTATAAACTTCCCTCTTAGAACTGCTTTTGCTGCATCCATAGGTTTTGGGTCATCGTGTCTCCCTTGTCATTTGTTTCTAGGTAGTTTTTGATTTCCTCTTTGATTTCTTCAGTGATCACTTTGTTATTAAGTAGTGTATTGTTTAGCCTCCATGTGTTTGTATTTTTTACAGATTTTTTTCCTGTAATTGATATCTGGTCTCCTAGTGTTATGGTCAGAAAAGATACTTGATATGATTTCCATTTTCTTAAATTTACGAAGGCTAGATTTGTGACCCAAGGTATGATCGATCCTGGAGAATGTTCCATGAGCACTTGAGAAGAATGTGTATTCTGTTGTTTTTGGATGGAATGTCCTATAAATATCAATTAAGTCCATCTTGTTTAATGTATCATTTAAAGCTTATGTTTCCTTATTTATTTTCATTTTGGATGATCTGTCCATTGGTGAAAGTGGGGTGTTAAAGTCCCCTACTATAAATGTGTTACTGTCAATTTCCCCTTTTATGGCTGTTATTATTTGCCTTATGTATTGAAGTGCTCCTATGTTGGGTGCATAAATATTTACAATTGTTATATCTTCTTCTTGGATCAACCCCTTGATCATTATGTAGTGTCCTTTGTCTCTTGTAATAGTCTTTATTTTAAAGTCTATTTTGTCTGATATGAGGATTGCTACTCCAGATTTCTTTTGATTTCCATTTGCATGGAATATCTTTTTCCATCCCCTAACTTTCAGTCTGTATGTGTCTCTAGGTCTGAAGTGGGTGTCTTGTAGACAGCATATATGTGGGTTTTGTTTTTGTATCCATTCAGCCAGTCTGTGTCTTTTGGTGGGAGCATTTAATCCATTTACATTTAAGGTAATTTTCGATATGTACATTCCTATTCCCATTTTCTTAATTGTTTTGTGTTTGTTATTGTAGGTCTTTTCCTTCTCTTGTGTTTCTTGCCTAGAGAATTTCCTTTAGCATTTGTTTTAAAGCTGGTTTGGTGGTGCTGAACTCTCTCAGCTTTTTCTTGTCTGTAAAGGTTTTAATTTCTCCATGAAATCTGAATGAGATCCTTACTGGTTAGAGTAATCTTGGTTGTAGGTTTATCTCCTTCATCACTTTAAATATGTCCTGCCACTCCCTTCTGGCTTGCAGAGTTTCTGCTGAACGATCAGCTGTTAACCTTATGGGGATTCCCATGTGTGTTATTTGTTGTTTTTCCCTTGCTGCTTGTTTTTTTTTGGCTGTATGCGGGCCTCTGACTGTTGTGACCTCTCCTGTTGCGGAGCACAGGCTCCGACGTGCAGGCTCAGCGGCCATGGCTCACGGACCTAGCCGCTCCGCGGCATGTGGGATCCTCCCGGACTGGGGCACAATCCCGTGTCCCCTGCATCGGCAGGCGGACTCCCAACCACTGCACCACCAGGGAAGCCCTCCCTTGCTGCTTTTAATATGTTTTCTTTGTATTTAATTTTTGACAGTTTGATTAATATGTGTCGTGGCATGTTTCTCCTTGGATTTATCCTGTATGGGACTCTGTGTGCTTCCTGGACTTGATTAACTATTTCCTTTCCCGTATTAGGGAAGTTTTCAACTATAATATCTTCAAATATTTTCTCAGTCCCTTTCATTTTCTCTTCTTCTTCTGGGACCCCTATAATTCAAATGTTGGTGCATTTAACATTGTCCCAGAGGTCTCTAAGTCTATCCTCAGTTCTTTTCATTCCTTTTTCTTTATTCTGATCTGCAGTAGTTATTTCCACTATTTTATCTTCCACGTCACTTATCCATTCTTCTGCCTCAGTTATTCTGCTATTGATCCCATCTAGAGTATTTTTAATTTCATTTATTGTGTTGTTCATATTTGCTTGTTTCCTCTTTAGTTCTTCTAGGTCCTTGTTAAATGTTTCTTGCAGTTTCTCAATTCTATTTCCAAGATTTTGGATCATCTTTACTATCATTATTCTGAATTCTTTTTTGTGTAGACTGCCTATTTCCTCTTCATTTGTTAGGTCAGGTGGGTTTTTATCTTGCTCCTTCATCTGCTGTGTGTTTTTCTGTCTTGTCATTTTGCTTCTCTTACTGTGTTTGGGGTCTCCTTTTTGCAGGCTGCAGGTTCTTAGTTCCCATTGTTTTTGGTATCTGTCCCCAGTGGCTAAGGTTGGTTCAGTGGGTTGTGTAGGCTTTCTGGTGGAGTGGACTAGTGCCTGTGTTCTGGTGAATGAGGATGGATCTTGACTTTCTGGTGGGCAGGTCCACGTCTGGTCGTGTGTTTTGGGGTGTCTGTGGCCTTATTATGATTTTAGGCAGCCTCTCTGCTAATGGGTGGGGTTGTGTTCCTGTCTTGCTAGTTGTTTGGCATAGGGTATCCAGCACTGTAGCTTGCTGGTCGTTGAGTGAAGCTGGGTGTTGGTGTTGAGATGGAGATCTCTGAGAGATTTTCACCGTTTAATATTACGTGGAGCTGGGATGTCTCTCGTGGACCAGTGTCCTGAAGTTGGCTCTCCCACCTCCGAGGCACAGCAGTGACTCCTGGGTGCAGCACCAAGAGCCTTTAATCCACATGGCTCAGAATAAAAGGGAGAAAAAATAGAAAGAAAGAAAGAGGATAAAATAAAATAAAGTAAGATAAAATAATTAAAATAAAAAATAATTATTAAGAAGATAAATTTTTCTAGGACAAATGGTGAAAGCAAAGCTATACAGATGAAATCTCACACTGAAGCATACATATACATACTCACAAAAAGGGGAAAAAATAATATATCTTGCTCTGAAAGTCCACCTCTTCAATTTGGGATGATTCGTTGTCTATTCAGGTATTCCACAGATGCAGGGTACATCAAGTTGATTGTGGAGATTTAATCCGCTGCTCCTGAGGCTGCTGGGAGAGATTTCCCTTTCTCTTCTGTGTTCGCACAGCTCCCGGGGTTCAGCTTTGGATTTGGCCCCGCCTCTGTGTGTAGGTCACCTGAGGGCGTCTGCTCTTCTCTCAGACAGGACGGGGTTAAAGGAGCAGCTGATTCAGGGGCTCTGGCTCACTCAGGCCGGGGGGAGGGAGGGGTACTTATGCAGGGTGAGCCCGCGTTGGCAGAGGCCGCCGTGACGTTGCACTAGCCTGAGGCGCGCCGCGTGTCCTCCCAGGGAAGCTATCCCTGGATCCCGGGACCCTGGCAGCAGCAGGCTGCACAGGCTCCCGGGAGGGGAGGGGTGGAGAGTGACCTGTGCTTGCTCACAGGCTTTTTGGTGGCGGCAGCAGCGGCCTTAGCTTCTCACGCCTGTCTCTGCAGCTCCTTTAAATGGCGCGCTTAATACCATCTCCTCGTGCAACAGGAAACAAAGAGGTAAGAATAGGTCTCTTGTCTCTTCGGCAGCTCCAGACTGTTTCCCGGACTCCCTCCCGGCCAGCCGTGGTGCACTAACCCCTTCAGGCTGTGCTCACGCCGCCAACCCCAGTCCACTCCCTGGTCCGAAGCCCAAGCCTCAGCTCCCAGCCCCGCCCGCCCGGCGGGTGAGCAGACAAGCCTCTCGGGCTGGTGAGTGCCGGTCGGCACCGATCCTCCGCGGAACCTGTCCGCTTTGCCCTCCGCACCCTGTGGCTGCGCTCTCCTCCGCGGCCCCGGAGCTTCCCCCGTCCGCCACCCGCAGTCTCCGCCCGCGAAGGGGCTTCTAGTGTGTGGAAACCTTTCCTCCTTCACGGCTCCCTCCCACTGGTGCAGGTCCCGTCCCTATTCTTTTGTCTCTGTTTTATTTCTTTCGCCCTACCCAGGTACGTGGGGAGTTTCTTGCCTTTCGGGAGGTCTGATGTCTTCTGCCAGCGTTCAGTAGGTGTTCCGTAGGAGCTGTTCCACGTGTAGATGTATTTCTGATGTATTTGTGGGGAGGAAGGTGATCCCCGCGTCTTACTCTTCCGCCATCTTCCCAGCTCTCTTTCTTTGCCTTTTAGAACAGGAATGATTATCATAGTCGTTTTAATTTCTGGAACGTGAAACCCACACATTTTTGCCTCGGCAGTGTGTAACTTCAAAATGAAGTTCCATTTCCTTTTTGTAACAAAATTATCACGGATCCGTTTGCTGAAATGTAGTCCGTTTAAGTCTTCCCGCTGTTCTTTCTGGAAATTTCTCAGGATATTCCCTCATCTACTCTAGAACAGTTGCTCAGTTTTGTTTTGTTTGTTTCTGTTCAAGACACTTTCTTTTGCCTGTGTTGCTAGTGACCCTGTTCTGCTCGGCACAGCTGTGCTCCAAGTGTATCCGCCCCTGAGGTCTCCAACTTGCCCTCTGATCCAGAGAAACGAGGAACTTTTGCCTTCCCCTTTCCGTGATCCAGGTACCTTGAGCTTCTTGGCACAGGTGCCTGTTTTGACTTCCCTGACCCCAGATGGGCACGGCATGTGGTCCTGCAGGTGGCAGAAAGGTAATGTGGTGGCCGCTGAGCCTCAGGGTGGGAATCTGGAGTAGCATTATGGGAAAAATTATTCAGACACCTACTAAAACAATAAGGAAGAGTTTAATCAAGACGGTTGCAATGGGTGTCAAGACTGTGGCGAAAGGGGAGAAATATCAGGCTCAACTCTGAATACAGCAAGGACAGATTTATAGCCAAGTAGCAGAATGAGAGGGGTCGATGGATGGAAAATCACTAAAAGATAGGAAAATTACCATGAAAGTTAGGGGGATTTTGTTGAACTGACTTAACAGCATTCTTACCGAAGGCAGGGTGATCGGGTGGAGGTTGAGGAATCTGATCAGATATCAAGAGTGGGAGATTCTCTCTAAACTGACGTAGCAGGACTTTCCCTACAAAGGAGCTATGCAGGCCCAGGAAGGATGGGGGCCAAGGCCAAGGCGTAGTCAAAAAGAGGGCTCAGAGGAGCCTGTCTAAAGTTTGGTCAAAGAGAGTTTTTGTCAGTACCTCTTCTCATTCATGGAAAGAAGACACATTCTTTTGTCCCTTAGACAATATAAGTCTATTGCTTATCAGTCACTTTTTGTTCATTAAAGAGTAGCTGAACCATCTGTTGAGACTTGGTAGTAGGGCAGCCAGTTGAGAAGATTTCTAGATGTTGGGCTTGAAACATCCTAAGATGGTGGAATGAGGACAGAGGTGGTAATGATGAATTTTCTGGTTTGTAGTTTGAATGTCTCTGATAGACATCAGTGTCACAGTTGAGATTATTTCCTGAAGCAGAGCATGGAAGATGCAGGTTTTCCAGTGAAACTCCTGAGTGGCCCACACAGCAGCAGCTCCAGTCACAAAGGTTGCCCAATGTCCAACTTGAGCTTGCAAGGCTTCTTTAGGTACAAGACAACCTAGAATCCTGATAAGGATTAGGGCAGTCAGTTTCTAGTTCTTGGTGGCTCTAAGGCAGGAGAGTGGGAGAAAAGTTGGAAACATTAATTTGGAGAGTTGTAGCCGGATATTTGAGGGAACTAGAAAATTTTGTAAGGACTGACAAAACGTGGTGCAATACAGAAGGACCCAATTTAACTTACAGATAGAGAGCAAAACCTCAGGCAATGAACAGGATCAGAATCTGATAACCCACAAGAGTGTACTATAGTTTTCCTACAGTTTATGAAGCATAACTATTTCCTACAGTTTATGAAACATGAAATTTCTCTATATTGTCACCCTCCTTTTTGATTCTTTTTTACAAACGAAATCTGGTCTCATTAGATTTGTCCTGGTTATTTACATAGTTTAGCAACAATGTAATTGACCACAGAGGCTTTTTTAAAGTCTATTTTGCTGGAACTTTTAATAAGGAATCTCAGAAGACTTTGGAAAAGCCCCTTGAAACTAGGAAGCCTTGCCAAAAGCACACTGCCATATTTTACCTGCACTACCTATAGATTTGGGTGACTTCCTCTCTTCTCAAGGTTCCCAAAATATCCTAGGGTTCCTGGACCTGCAGGAAGTGACCTTCTTTACTTACCTGTAAGACCAGGAATCCTGTAAATCAGATAGCAGGCTGTTTTTTTTCAAGAAGGCTTTGTAAGCATTGGCTCCATAAAGACAATCTTAGTTTTTTTAAACTTTCTGGTTTTATCTGGTATCTGATATCTGATTCTAGGCATATCATTCTTAAATATGACATTCTAGTCAAAGCTTGGTTGTATGACTAATTTTTCCAATTATGTTCTGTTACAAAAAGGACAGATTCTTATTGAATTTATGCAAATAATTATTTTGCCGTGGAAATACTCAATAAGAATTTCTTAATTCTGGAGGAATCAGGCAGGGAGAAAAATATGTGTTCAATTTCTGTTTATAAACATATAATTATTAAATTGTTGTGGGTTATGCATAGCTTAAGAGAAAAGGGAAGGAGTTACATTTTATCAGAACATAGAACATTAAAGCAGAGTTCCAAAGAAAAAGCCATAATTATCCTTAATCAGATCATTCAATCCCATGTAATTAATTTTTCTTCTGCTTGATCTTGGGTTAGCAGTTTTATGAACCTGTCAGCTTCTCAACTAGAGTTCTGGAAATTGTTACTCACTTCAGTGGTATGGTCTCAAAGTTATTTAAGCAATGCCACCAAAAGCCTGTATCCCAGGGTACCTGTCATATTCTTTTCCATGAGTCTCTGAGTCCATATCTTTTTGTTGAAAATGAAGCACTCTGGCCTGCAGTTGATTGCAAACACTTTCAACAAAGTGTCAGAGTAAAACAATAACTACTTGTGGATGACAAAAGACTTAAAATGACCATGGTTAAAGATCTGATGTGAGTTCATGTGACTGGGGTAATTTGGTTATTTCTGTGGCATACAAATTTAAAAATAATAACTGAAATTATGACATTATACTGGACATATGGACAGCAAGAGTACTGACAAATTTCTATAAACTTCACACAATTTCTAAAATATTTATATTAATGGTATTTACCCACACAAATATAATCTAGGGAAGGTTAAGTAAGCATCCCTTCTTACTTGACAATGATTTTCATGCCATTCAACATACAAATAAATCTAATTTTTTTTTTTCTTGGCCACGCAGTGCAGCATGTGGGATCTTCCCTGATCAGGGATCAAACCTGCGCCCCATGCAGCGGAAGCGTGGAGTCTTAACCACTGGACCACCAGGGAAGACCCTAATTATTTTTAAATATCTCTCTTTTTACAAGGTAAAAGAACAAAACCTTTGAGGTTTTCCAGAAGCTCTCTGGGAAATCTCAAAGTCAGTTCAATATCAAGATTTCATCTAGAATTTGATTTGGGGAAGGCAAAATTGTCAAAAATGTCAAAAGGTTTGAATACTTGATTAAATAAGATCATAAGTCACTGTGAAACAATACTGAGCTACCTATTTAACCAAAGTGACAAAAGAATTCAAAAGTAACTATAGGAGGTAACATGACTGTAAAAAAAACTTTACCTCTTTTAAAAAGTGAGACTTGGCCCCCTTAAATAACCAGGGATGTGATAAAGGTTAGCATAAAGCATAGGAAATTATTCTGGTAAGACGCAAAATCTTGTTTTCCTAAGCATATTAAGCAAAAGGTAAAGAAAAACATTTTATAATCTCTTAGTAAGAGCAGATCAATAATCCAAGAAAATCTTATCATTTTTAACAGAGAGAAAACCAAATTCTAGTTTTGTATCAGTATAGTTTTGATATCAAAGTTCATTAAAAAAAACTTATGAATAAACATGTCCAATCTGAGCCAGCTTTGATCATATGAGATAAGATTTCTTTTCCAGGATTCCTTTTCTTTTTTTTTTTTTTTTTTTTTTGCAGGCAGGAAAACCTTTTATTTTAAACCACAAATAGTCAGCAGGTGGCCACAACTGTCTTTTTCTGCAACTTTCTACAGCATTTTATATTCATTCAGTTTTTGTCCTGTATTTTTCCTTTTCTCATATTGGAAAAACCAGTCATTTAATTTAGGACAGAATTACTCTTTTTGTCTTAACAAGACTAGATCCTACATTTTTTGTGTTCTTTTCAGGTAAAGTTGTTTCTCTTCACCTTTATTATTTGTAATAGTTTTATTTACATACACTTATTATAATTCTTAGCCATTAGTAACCGTTTTTTAACAGAGAAAGTTAGGAAGTAGACAATTATGATTTTCTGTCACGTACCACCATTCTGTAGACTAGCAAATTTTATGCATATGCAATCTGTATTAGGGGTCTCTAGAGAAACAGAACCAACAGGATATATATGGACATAGATAAGAGATTTGTTATAGGAATTGGCTCACACAGTTATGGAGGCCAAGAAGTCCCACAATCTGCTGTCTGCAAGCTGGAGAACCCAGGAAAGGTACTGGTGAAATCAGTCCAAGTCTGAAGGCCTGAGAATCGAGGGCCTGATGTTGTAAGTCCCAGTCTGCATCCCAAAGTACAAGAACCAGGAGCTCTGATGTCCAAGGGCAGGAGAAGATGGATGTTTCAGCTCAAGTAAAGAGAGAGAATTCATTTTTCCTCTACCTTTTTGTTCTCTTCAGGACCTTTTTGGATTGGAAGATGCCCCCCAGCATTAGTTAGGATCATCTTCTTTGCTCAGTCTACTGATTCAGTGGCTAATCTCTTCCAGAGACACCCTCACAGACACACCAGGATATAATGTTTTACCAGCTATCTGGATAACCCTTAGCGCAGTCAAGTTGACACATAAAATTAACCATCACTCCATCTCACAATTTTTATAGGTATGTGCTTCCTCATAGTACAACTTTTCGTGGTGGCAAAAAGAATTGTTTATTAACAAATCCAAATACATTCAGCTTCTCTGTACCATATAAAATAAGAAGCCAAAAGTATGTAAACTTAAACTTATGCTTAGTAATGAATGTTTCAGTAGTTTATCTGACTTAGAAATGATTTAGATATTTAACACACATCTGTTACTTAACTTAGCGTAACTCAAAGGTTACAAGTTACCAAAAAGACTTTGGAAACTGTTTTCAGGCAGACATATTATTAAACAAAGTTAATCATTATCTCAGGTTGTTTCCCCGTTAACTATTTTTATAGCATATGCATGTTAGGCAAGTATCACAAAAGCAAAACCTGTAAAGGTTAAATACATGGATTTTTTGTTTTACTGCTGTGCTTATATGTATGAAGTAATGGATAATGGATATCAAAAAAAATTATTTATACTAGATCTTTACTTGTCCATTTGTTCTTATAATTTTTATGGCCTTAAACATCTAGTAGGTGTAATATTACCTTATTTGACTAGTAAACTCAAGTAAAATAAAAAGTATACTTAATGCTGAAACTGTGAAGACATAGTCATTTTTATTGAACTAATGATACCAGATGAGTCAAAGATTTACTCAAGTCACGTGAACTTCAAAAACATTTGGGTTAGTTTCTATATTTCTGAGAGTTTTAAGAATATTTATATAAGGTCTTATCTCTAAACCAATTTGAGAACTACTTTATGAGATTTTGTAAGTTAATTTGGTAACACATCTGGAGGTAGAAAAATATCACATATACATGACATATATACATACATAAACATACACAAATATACAGACACCTGGGGAGACCAAATAACTTCCATTCTAAAATTATAGCTATGAGTCTGATAAACACAGTCATGTAAACTCACTGGTTTACATGAAATAGTTGCTCCACTTTATATTTTTATCTGAATTGTGTTTCTGGCAAATGGAACAAGTTGAGATTACTTACTTGATAGAGAGTTAAAGGATTTTACCAATATTTGTTGAGGAAACATTAAGATTTTCTTTTGCTATGATGTGTAATAGGAGGTAACATGATTGTAAAAAAAGCTTAAGGAGGCTGTGGAATGAATTTCAGGTGAGAGACTGAAGGGATATTCAATCAGTTGTCTAAATGTTTCCAAAGCTCATCTGAGTGGATGAAATATCTGGTCTGTTTACAATAATAGGCTTTTCTTTCCATTTCAGCCCCAGGTAGTTGCTTCCCAGGTTCCTGAGTCCCTTGAGAGGCCCCCATAGGGGCAAGGGGCTTAAAGTTGTAGGGAGTTGAGGGCCTAGATGGGAAAGAGAAGGTCTAACAAGCATAGACAGAGGGATGGAGGAGGCAGGTATTTTTTTTTTTTAACATCTTTATTAGAGTATAATTGCTTTACAATGGTGTGTTAGTTTCTGCTGTATAACAAAGTGAATCACTATACGTATACATATATCCCCATATGTCCTCCCTCTTGTGTCTCCCTCCCACCCTCCCTATCCCACCCCTCTCGGTGGTCACAAAGCACCGAGCTGATCTCGCTGTGCTATGCGGCTGCTTCCCACTAGCTATCTATTTTACGTTTGGTAGTGTATATATGTCCATGCCACTCTCTTAATTTGTCACAGCTTACCCTTCCCCCTCCCCATATCCTCAAGTCCATTCTCTAGTAGGTCTGTGTCTTTATTCCCGTCTTGCCCCTAGGTTCTTCAGGACCTTTTTTTTTTTTTCTTAGATTCCATATATATGTGTTAGCATACTGTATTTGTTTTTCTCTTTCTGACTTACTTCACTCTGTATGACAGACTCTACGTCCATCCACCTCACTACATATAACTCCATTTTGTTTCTTTTTATGGCTGAGTAATATTCCATTGTATATATGTGCCACATCTTCTTTATCCATTCATCTGATGATGGACACTTAGGTTGCTTCCATGTCCTGGCTATCGTAAATAGAGCTGCAATGAACATTGTGGTGCATGACTCTTTTTGAATTATGGTTTTCTCAGGGTATATGCCCAGTACTGGGATTTCTGGGTCGTATGGTAGTTCTATTTTTAGTTTGTTAAGGAACCTCCATACTGTTCTCCATAGTGGCTGTATCAATTTACATCCTCACCAACAGTGCAAGAGGGTTCCCTTTTCTCCACACCCTCTCCAGCATTTACTGTTTCTAGATTTTTTGATGATGGCCATTCTGACCAGTGTGAGATGATATCTCATTGTAGTTTTGACTTGCATTTTTCTAATGATTAATGAAGTTGAGCATTCCTTCATGTGTTTGTTGGCAATCTGTATATCTTCTTTGGGGAAATGTCTATTTAGGTCTTCTGCCCATTTTGGGATTGGGTTGTTTGTGTTTTTGATATTGAGCTGCATGAGCTGCTTGTAAATTTTGGAAATTAATCCTTTGTCAGTTGCTTCATTTGCAAATATTTTCTCCCATTCTGAGGGTTGTCTTTTGGTCTTGTTTATGGTTTCCTTTGCTGTGCAAAAGCTTTTAAGTTTCATTAGGTCCCATTTGTTTATTTTTGTTTTTATTTCCATTTCTCTTGGAGGTGGGTCAAAAAGGATCTTGCTGTGATTTATGTCATAGAGTGTTCTGCCTATGTTTTCCTCTAAGAGTTTGATAGTCTCTGGCCTTAAATTTAGGTCTTTAATCCATTTTGAGTTTATTTTTGTGTATGGGGTTAGGGAGTGTTCTGATTTCATACTTTTACATGTACCTGTCCAGTTTTCCCAACACCACTTATTGAAGAGGCTGTCTTTTCTCCACTGTATATTCTTGGAGGAGGCAGGTACTTGAACGTGGACGCGTCAGAAGATTCAAGGAATGAAGGGAAAAGTGAAGGTGGTAAAAGGAAGAGAAGTGATGGAAAGGCAGAAGTCTTAGATGAGCCAGTTCACAGAGATCCTTAGTTCCAAATTATCCTTTGTAAAATCATGCCAACAAGAAAAGAAGTCAACTTTTAGTACAGTAATGGTGTAGCATTTAGTTAGCAAGAGTTTGAGAAGGGGGTTTCAGTCAACTGAGAAGTTCTTATGGGAGAAGTAGGGTCAAATAGAGAGAACAAAGAGGCTTCCCAAGGAGCCAGGAAAGAAATTTCCAGCCCAGGGGTCAGGGAATACATCTCCATGTGAAACAAAGAGCCAGGAAGAACTTCCAGCCCAGTGGTCTGATGATGAATCTGAACCTAAGTTGTAGCCCCACGACTATTAAAGAAAAAGTTATTCCAACGCTTGTTAAAACAGTAAGGAAGACTTTATTCAGGACTATTTTGATAGGTATCAAGACTATGGCGATAGGGGAGAGAGACTGGGCTCAACTCTAAATGCAGCAAGGACAAGTGGAGATTTGTAGCCAAGGAGCAGTGGGGCAGGGGTAGGTAGGGGTCCATGGGTAGAAAATTACTGAAAGGAGACATCAAGAGTAGGGGGATTCTTGCTGAATTGACTTAACAGGGTTCTTGCTAAAGGCAGGCCAAGGTGATCAGTTAGCAAAGGTGGGAGATTCTCTCTAAAATGACTTAGCAGAATTCTTGCTACAATTGAGCTGTGCAGAAAGGCTGGGGGACATAGTTGAGGCCAAGTCCAGAAGAGGTTCAGAGGAGTCCAAAGTTTGGTCAAGGAGAGAGTCTTTGTTAGTCCCTGTGAGAATCTGCTGTTGCCAGTGAGTATCCCGGTGCCAGAGAGAGTGTGACATTAAATAGCAAATAAAAAACACTGTGAGGGACTTCCCTGGTGGCGCAGTGGTTAAGAATTTGCCTGCCAATGCAGGGGACACGGGTTCAATCCCTGGTCCGGGAAGATCCCACATGCTGCGGAGCAACTAAGCCTGTGTGCCATAGCTACTGAGCCTGTATGCCACAACTACTGAAGGCCATGAGCCCAGACCCCATGCTCTGCAACAAGAGAAGCCACCGCAATGAGAAGCCTGCACACCACAGTGAAGAGTGGCCCCTGCTCGCCACAACTAGAGAAAGCCTGCGTGCAGTAATGAAGACCCAACACAGCCAAAAACGAAATCACAGGACTAGTGTGGTCTGTTTGCCTAAAGAATTTTAAAAAAACAAAAACAAAAACAAAAAATTACTGTGAGAGGTAGAGAAAGAGACAATGGAAGAAAAGGAAAAGCTTTATATGTTAGTACCTTTAATGGCATTTTTTTCTTGCTTTTTGAACAAGGGGCTCCACATTTTCATTTTGCACTGGGTGCACAGATTGTGTAGCGAGCCCCATGTACAGCCCAGGTCACATGAATATGTACTCATCCATTTCCTTGGGATTCTATTTCCTTAGGCACACACATTATGTCTACCACAATCTGGTTTCCTGATCTCCTTATGAACAAATGCCTGGACAAGGCCAACCGCATATCTCCCAAGAAAGAACTTATTTTTAGGCGTGAGGCAGTTGAAATTCAGATTATGGGGGAAAATACTTTCTATCTCTGAAGAGGCATTATCTATCTCTGATAATGAACTAATTTAAATGGTTAAGAAGAACGTTATCATCAGGTTTTACATGTGTGTAACTTACTGGTTCAGGGTTTCCCTTGGGGGTGATGCTATGGTCTGAACGTGTTCCCCCCCAAATTCATATGTGAAAATCCTAACCCAAATGCAATGGTATTGGTAGGTGGGGTTTGAGGGAGGGGCTTAAATCATGAGAGTGGAGCTCTCATGAATGGGATTAGTGCCCTTATAAAAGAGGCTCCAGAGAGATCCTTAACCTCTTCCACCACTGAGGACATGAAGGCACCAGCTGCAAGAAGGCACCAGCTGAGAACAAGGACATGACCAGGACATGACAAATTGCAGATTTCCAACTTCAAACACGTGAAGATCCAGCCTCCACCAGTTCCCTGATAGCGAAAGCTTTTGCTGCTATAATTATTTTACTAAGACTCTTTGATTTTATCTTCACCAGGCATTATATATGCACCTTATGCCACACTTTTCTGCCTTCTGAACTTGCCCTTCAACAGTTTTCTTCACTTTCTCACTTGTAGAACAGGACAAACTTGACAGGAAAGGTGAGAATGGGGAAGTTATTATTGAAAATAAAATTATTTATTGATCTCTTCATTCTGTCTACATTTTAAATATTTATAAAACTACATTATATCTTAGTCTCTGATTAGTAAAACTGGGTAAAAAATGGATTGCAATTCTAATGTTTTCATTCTGAAAAACTACTGCTTTATGAAAACTTCATCTGCACCAGAGGACAGCAGAGGGAATGATTATTCATACTGCAGTCTAATCTTCCCCTTTTCGGGATATTTTACAGAGAACTGCTCCTTGCCACTAATTCATATCCCAACCGTTCCTTTCTTTCTTCTCTACCAAACACTTTCCCATTTTTTGCAGGTCTTATAATCTGTTAATATAAACATTTGAGATTTAGAGTTTTTATGCTCGAGAATGACATTTTGTCTGACATTTCATTTAGTTTTTAAGACTTCAAAACCTTAATCTCAGAATGGCAAACAATTTCTTCTAGAGGGCTAACACCAACAGGTGAGAGTGTCTCTCTGAGTGGCACATCTGAGTTTAACAAAGCAAAATCATGGTAGACTAGTGCTGTCTACCCTGAGCGTGAAATGGGGAATGATGGCATGGGTGCCACATATTTTTGAACCTTCTTTAGCCCAAAGGGAGGGTAATATGACCCTTTTCAAACACCATGGTGGAAACATCCTGTGGTAGGAATCAATAAATGAAGACCATGTGGATTGAGAAGGCCTTTCAGTGCCTCTAAAATCTCACTATGCCTACTCCTCAGCTTCTAACTATGTACCCTCATGGTTTTGATGATTCTCCTGTTATTATGTATAACCCATGACGGAATGGGTAATAGAACATCTTATATAAAATGTGATACAAATCTGTCAAATGTGACTGTTTTTTAAATTGGAGTATAGTTGCTTTACAATATTGTGTTAGTTTATACTGTACAGAAAAGTGAATCAGCTATACATATATATGTGTGTGTGTGTGTGTGTGTGTGTGTGTGTGTGTGTCCCCTCTTTTGGGATTTCCTTCTCATTTAGGTAAATGTGACATTTTAATTGATTCAATTTGATATATTTAATTAACCCAAATGCCTCTTCAGGGTTATGTATTTCCCTAGAATTTTGTAGGGGAGGAGAAAGAATAAACAGTGATCAAGACCGCAGGGTCGACTTAACACATGAGTTTGAACATCCTAGACTACTAATCCTGCCAAGCTGGTGGTGGGTTAAAGTGGAAGGAAGCAGGGCAAGTCAGAAGACCACTAGAACCATAACTTTCATGAAGAAACTGATAGAGTATGGGCTTAACAGTTTGGGCAAATGAAGCATGTATTTTGTCTTGCTATACCTATCTCTGATTACTGATAATGAGCTTCATTATATATAAAATGAAGTTACATATCAATCTTCTCAAATGTCTTGGCTTATCCTTTAGTTGTTAGTTTAATCTGTCATGATAGTGGTGTTTATTTGACATGAGTTTTCCTAAAATCTGGCATGAATTCTTTTGATTTGGAGACCAATGAGTGCTTACAAGTCTTTAGGTGGCATAGCTGCAATACAGAGACTGAGTTCTTCAGCAGACTTCTGCTGAGTTTAAAGATTTAAGAGGAATGGAGGAAGAAGAGGTCTAGTTTTGCTTAAAGAGAGCCCAGGAATAAAAACCTAGGTTAGATGCTCTGTAAGCTGCTTTTGAATTAAAGTTCAGTTTCAAGAATTAAAGTGGGTCAGATGAACTCTGGAGGACCTCAGGGTTTCTGGGGTACCTCAGAATCCCAGAAAGCTACTCATCTTCAGAAGACTCAAATCAGGATAAGCCTGGAAGTTGACCAACCAAATACCATGGAGAATCCTGACTGCAGAAATCAACCCTAAAATAGCTTTTCACTCTCGAGGCGACCTCAGTCTCCTCCAGGGCTAGCACAGGAGCAAGCCAAGAAGTTATCAGATATGCAATTTTGTGTTTTGAGCAACAGATGAGAGTGTATGTTAAGTTAATGGGCATAGGAAATCCTTTTGGTCATATTGTGATGGCGCTTCGTTTTATATTCTTTGAGTAGGGAAGACTCCAGAAGGAAACTCCTCATAACAAATCACAATGGCTTCCATGATGGCAGTGATTCTTGAGAAATGTCATGTTGCTTGACACGCAGGCTTTTTAAACTGTGCATTAGAGTGTTTGTGTAAAACAGTGCTGTGAGAATCCTTCCTGCAAAGATGTCTATAAACATTTTCACTTTCTTGTAAATAATTACTGTGGTTAAAAAAAAAAAAGACCAACTAGAAAGTACAAGTTCAATGTCCTAAGTTCCTGTGCCCCATCCAAATTTGCTTTACAAAGTCTCTTTGGAAATACCAGGGATATGAATTTAATGGCCTGGGTGGGTTCTTGCATTGTACGTTTACAAAGCAGTATGTTGAGAAAGCTTAGTGCTTGGAATCACCCAATGTACTTTATACATTTATTTAGAGAAGAATAGTTTCATTTTAATTATTTATGATAATGGCTCTCAGTATACTAGTAAATGTCCTTGGGTGCATATTTTGTAAAAGTAATGAAGTCCTTGTAATGTGAGCTTTCTCTGCAGCTCTAAGCTGCCCTGTCTTTGCTAAAGAACCAGGGCAAAAGCGTTTGTCTGTGTTTTTGGATGAAAGTGTGTATAAATTACCAGGCTTGAGATTTAGCAAGCTGCTATTGAACTTGATCGAGGATTTCTAAGAACTATTCCTGGGTATACTTACTACCCTCACCCCCATCACCCTCCCTCACAATCATAACATTAGCAACTTGACCAGAAAACATCACCATGAGGGATGAGCAGCCCGTCAGAATATTTTGCTGTTACTGTGTTTCAGTGTTTTCCTTGTTGTTCTTCCGTTGTTGGTACTACCTTACGGTACTGCAATAAAACACATAGCAAGCAAGAGTATAACTCAACTATATTTCCCTCTGGCCTAAGTTATATATGCTGTGGTTTCTGAATAAGTCTTATTATGTCAAGGAACCTTCATTCTTCTTCGGCTTCTTCCTCTGCTTCTCTCACCCCAGCTTCTCTGCCTGGGATTAGCTTTTTATTTTTTCTTCACCTCTGGGGACTTCTACACACCAAAAGTGTGGGAGTGTCCACGGAGCAATCGGCATGCATATGTCATCCATTTAGCTAACAATCTGAAGGGCTAAGGCCACCAAAATTGCAGGTTCTGTTTTATACTTTTTTAGTAGCCCCCATAGTGTCTAGTTAGGGGTTCAACAAACCTTGATGATGATAATGACCCGTACTCACATTAGAGTCAATGCAGCAAACCCCTGGCACGCTTTGATCGAACATTTACAGCTTTGCTATACGCAGGTGACCTAAAAGGCGCCAGTGTATTGTTTTCTGCGATCAGAAATCCTATCTCATAGGTGCTTTGTGAGTTAGATGAGATGATGCCTTTAAAGTACTTTGCAGGAAAGAATCAGCCAACCTCGAAAGCTGGTGGGTGAGATTCACTTAGCTAGTGAACAAACCTAGATGTGTCTTAATTACTGAATGTTGGAGATCTGGAGATGCAAGAAGTCTGTAGATAGAGCCTTTAAAATTTTACTGTAAAAAATATTGTTCCATTTAACCTCACCATCAGTCCGTAGGCTCCCAGACAGAGACTGATTATTAAGAAAGCTGGATGTAAGTGCCTCATACTCAAATGAGATTCCAAGCACTGTCATTCAGACGGGAAAACAGTTCTAGTAGTATCAAAAGTATCCTACAAATTAGACGTGGCTTCTGTGTGAGTCAAAGAGACTGATCAATTTTGCTTAAAGTTCTGTCTTCAGAAAAAGAGCCTCCTGGACATTGGATCTGTAATAAATGGGTCACCAGTGAATTAGAAGCAATGGCAGAAATCAGATAACCTGGCCATGGGCAAGGGGTTGACTCTTGAGAGGCAAATGTAGTACATGATCCATGAGGCAATAAAGCCAAACCAGACATGAGGGGAACATGGACTGATCAGGCAACCTGCTACGCATGGATGAGCACAAAATGAGGAGCAATTTCTAAAACGAATGGCAATGCCACCTGCCCATCAAAGATGGAATGCTAGCTCATGGATGCAGCAGAAAGGACGATGCAAAATGCTCTAATTAACACCTCTGGGCTTCCGTGGTGGCCCAGTGGTTAAGAATCCACTTGCCAATGCAGGGGTCATGGGTTCGAGCCCTGGTCCGGGATGATCCCACATGCCGCGGAGCAACTAAGCCCGTGTGCCACAAGTACTGAGCCTGCGCTCTAGAACCCATGTGCCACAACTACTGAGCCTGCGTGCTACAACTACTGAAGCCCGTGCGCCTAGAGCCCATGCTCCACAACAAGGGAAGCCACCGCAACAGAGAGTAGCCTCCACTCGCCGCAACTAGAGAAAGCCCTCACACAGCAATGAAGACCCAGCTCAGCCAAAACTAAATAAATTAAATAAATAAAATTTTAAAAAAACCTCTATTCACAAGGTTTTCTCTCTCTCTCTCTTTTTTTTTTCCACAAAGTTTTCTCTTTAAATGAAAGGGGACTGTTGCAGTTACGTACTGCCATGTAACAAACTACTCCAAAATTATTGGCTTAAACCACACCATTTTATTTATTTGCTTACAACTTATATTTAAATCCATTAGTTCGTGTTGAGATTCCCCCCACTTCTTGACCCAAAATACGACTCCCAACCTTATTGATCACCTTTGGAAGAAGCTGGGAACCAATTAGCTAATTTAAAATCTGATTAATAGAGAGACAAAATTAAGAACTTATCTTGTCCTTCCCATATGATCTGCATTTCAGTATAACTAAATATTTGACAGAGGAAGTGTTTTTCCTACAAAAATTTTCCAGCTAATAAACAAAGAAGCAAAAAGGAAAATGTCATCATTTGTAGCCCCTACTTAACTACTGATTGTGGGCAATGACCATCAGTGTCTGATAATGTCGTAAGGAGAGGCAATCGGACATCATGTGTCTCCTGATAACATGTGTGCAACACCATCCGTGGAGCCATCTTGCCAGCAAAACCACACACATAAACAAACAAAGCCCTGAATCTGCTCAAGACTTTAGATCTAACTAAAATGTCACAGGAAACATAAAAGAGAGTGGAACATATTTTCTAAAAAAACATTATGAGGATGCAATCAGCCAAATCTAGACTGTGGGAAACTCAGTAGGTAAAACAAGTTTCTTCATTTAAAAAACAAATTACAAGATAAAGCAGAGAGAGAAGGAAGGGAAACGGGGTGGGGGGCGGGGAGAGACTTAAAATACTTATCAAGGAATTGCAATGTATGGACCTTATTTGGATACTGACCCAAACAAGTAAATTGCAAAAAAAGAAAAAAAATTGTAAGACAAGTGAAGACAATCAGGGAAGTGTGAACACCGACTGGATATTTGATAATATTAAGGGATTATTTTTAATGTTTTTAGGTGTGATAATAGTATTGTAATTATATATATATATATATATTTTTTTTTTAGAAAGAGTCCTTATCTTTTAGAGATACATAGTAACATATGTGCAGGTAAATTGATGTACTGTCTAGGATTTCTTCAAAATAATCAGAGGTGGAACAAAATTGGCAATTTCTACCTTATGAAGCTAGGCAATAGATACATTGGGAAATTTATACTATTCACTCTATTTGTATGTGTTTGAGAAATCCCACTGTATTTTTTTTAATTAATGGAAACCACTAAAAGAAATGAAACATCATAGCTTCCAAACCAGTATAGGGTGAGGGGAGGACACAGAGGACCAGGGGGAAAAAAAAACAAACAAACAGAAAATGTTATCCATCTAATAGAGGTAGGAAAGAAGCAAGGAACAAAGCAGTTGCCAAACAGTCGTCTCCCAGTAAATGAAGGCTCTTTACTAAACCTTACACAGCCATGCTGAGACTCCACAAATCTTGCCTCTGTAGTGAAAGTACATTTTGAGCTAGGACACTGGGTTCTAATCCTGACCCTCCCTGCAGTAAGCCATGAAGCTCTCCAGGCTAAATTGTGCGTGAATGCCCAGGCTATAAGCACCCAGACATCATCTGGCCATTGGCAGCTTCGTGAGGGCTGGGGCTACAGATTTCTGTTTGCGCCACAAAGAAAGCAAAGCCACTGGGTCGCCTGAGGAGGTAACCTGAGCCCTTAGCTCTAACCGCGTGAGCTAACTTGCAACCTGCCCCCTGCTGCTGTGGCTACTCAGGCAGAGCCTAAAGCTGTGCGACCTAACTGCCAACTCCTAAGACACTATTCCAAGAGCGTCATCTCTTACAGACTTTTGAAATATGATTTGGCACGTTTCTAGTAAGAGTGATTTGTAGCCTATTTGAAAGAAAATAAATGTCCAAAGAGGGGGAAATGGGGTTGGAGGCGTGAATACCGCAAAGACTGCTGCTGGTGAATACCACAGAGATAGTCTATAGATCTTAGAGACTGTATTTTCAGAGGGAATCTTGAAAAAGAAGAAAACCTTTCTTCACTATCTCAATTGTTGTTGCGAATTTAAGCTCTTCTTTCCAGGTTCATCCTTTCAGGTGCTTTCTATTTATTTCCCCACATTTTCTCTGTTTTTTGTTTTTTTTTGTTTTTCCTTTTGATTTTACTTTAGAGTAGAATGGTGCTTATTGCCATCTCCTAACCACTGCGTTTATTCCCAAATTTCTCCCTGGATGTGTGGCCTTCTTATGGCATTTCTCGTCTCCGTTCCTGTTCCCATTACCTCTTTGTCAAAACTTGCTCTTAAAAAAAAAAAAAAAAATTCTCCTTTTCTTTTTCCTCTGAATCTCTGTACCTTATTCTCTCTGAAACTCTATGGCTTATTCTGTTCTTGCTCTTGTCCCCTCTAGTGCATAAGGCATCCATGAAAGGATTAAGTAGCAAGAAGCTCTCAGAGTAAGGTCAGGATGTGTTGTGATGTGGAAAAGCTTCTGTAGTAACTGAGCTTTATTGGTTGAGGTTGTTGTTCTTTTGTATCCTCCTGGGGCATTCACTAGGTATAATGTCTGGATTCTTTGTTCATTTTGCTCATAAGCTCTCGTGGGGCTCTAAAAGTCAGATTGCCTTTTCCCTCCTAACTCGCTTCTCAATTTGAATATCACCTTAAGTGGCATCTGGTTGCGGGTGAGAAGAAAGGATTCAGAGAAAGAACTAGAAGAAAAATGACCTATGTTACCTACCAAAACTGACCTTGAACTTTGATAAAGTCATAGCTAACTTTTTCTTGAGGAAATTAGGTATACCAGCACATCAAAACAATATATTTTGATGATGATAGGGATCTAGAGCTGTTCTAAAAAGGGAAAGCCATATGAAAGAAAGTAAAGAAAAAGAAATTGTAAAAACAAAAAAAAAAAGAAAAAAAAAAAGAAAGTAAAACAAGTCCCAGATAGTAGACCCATAAATTACTTATTTGGGCAGAACTAATAAACTTACTACGTCAACACTGTTCTAAGTACTTTATGTATATTTGCTTATATTCTTCTTCACAAACTTATGGGGTAGGTACCATTACTAGCCCAACTCTGCATATGAGAAAACTGAGGCACAGAGAGACTAATGTCTTATCTATGGTTATACAACTAGTAAGTGGTAGCTCTGGAATTTGACCCCAAGCAGCCTGGCTGCATTGACCATATAATAAACTGCAGTTGCATTTTGATTTTTTTTTTAATAGAATTTATACTTGCCTTCATTAATAAAGTTTTAAATGAAGTTTATTTCTTCAATATTTCAGTAGAAAATGAGTCTCAAGATATGGGCAACCTAAAAATTTTGTGTGGACCTGATCAGATTCCAAATCTTTGTTCATATCCATGAGTCCAGTTAAGTGATAATAAGAGTGTTTAAAAATAAGGCACAAAATTTTCAACAGTAGCATTAAGGGACATAAGACAATTGTTAAATGATAGTTTTCAGAGAAAAATATTTTATGTGAAAAATTCTAAGTAGAACCATAACAGAACATAACTCAAAATTTAAAAAAAAAAAAAAAAGCAAGGAGAGAATCTGTTAAGGTTAAACTCTAAAAGATCAGAATGTATATACTGGATGAAAATAAGTGATTTTTAAAATCAATATGCAAAATTTAATTTAGGGGAATTTTAACACAGAAATATACAGCTGTGACACGGATGTGCTATTTATATATATGTCATAGGTAAATTGTCAAGATGATGTAAATCTACCAATGCTAGTGGTAGCAAGGATAAAACTCAGATATAGAAACCAAATTAGGAATTATCTATCACTCCGAGAAAGAATTACCTGCAAAATGTAAGATTTTGACTAGGAGCTAGAAAAAGGCTTTTGAGTCCTACTGTTAGCTCTTGCCCCTGTGAGGCTACAGAAATCTGTCTCTCTTGTGTTGTTTACAGTGAATTATCTGTAACCTTTTAATGGTTGGCAATGAACTTGCTGGGATAGCTGAGTGATTATCAATTCTTTTTTAAAAAATTTATTTATTTTTGGCTGCATTTGGGTCTTCGTTGCTGCGCGCGGGCTTACTCTAGTTGCAGTGAGCAGGGGCTACTCTCCTTGCAGTGTGAGGGCTTCTTATTGCTGTGGCTTCTCTTGTTGCGGAGCACGAGCTCTAGGTGCGTGGGCTTCAGTAGTTGCGGCTCTCAGGCTCTAGAGCGCAGGCTCATTAGCTGTGGTGCACGGGCTTAGTTGCTGCACGGCATGTGGGATCTTCCCGGACCAGGGCTCGAACCTGTGTCCCCTGCTTTGGCAGGCGGATTCTTAACCACTGCGCCACCAGGGAAGTCCAATTATTAATTCTTATATTACACAGATCAATACTCCATCATTAAACTTAAGACATAGATTTCATCTGGCTGGGCAGAGGAAGAAACTGACCAAGTTGCTTTCCCAGCATCCTGGTGTCAGGGGGCACAGGAGAGTAAACTGAGATTGTAGCTCATAGTTAAATATCATTTAGACTGGAAATTCAGAAGATCGCCAGGACATTGAGGGTGACTTAGACCCACCTCTTCCATACCTGGTTCCTGGTTCTGCTCTATTCACATCGGTGGGTGTTCTGTGTGGCTTACAGGCCTTGATAACAGACTTGGATCTTGTATCATGGTCTCTTCCTTTCTTTTCTTACTAATATAAGGTTGATTTAGTGGCACGGTGGGACAAAATTCTTTTGATGTATGTGTACAAGTGTGTATGTATGCATGCCTGCTGTTCCTATTCCATATTATAAATATTCAGAAAATTTTCTTTTCTGACCCAACAACTTTTTAAGTTTAACTTTAAAAAATTTTAAATAGGTAATTTACATAATTCAATTTTAAATTATATAAAAGTGTATACAGTAAGAAATCCTTCTGCCCTCTCTGTTCTCATTCCAACCAAACCATTCCCATTCCTGCAAACAAACAATGCTATTAGATTTTTTGTACCCTTCCAGAGATATTTTATGTATATACAAGAAAAATTGTATAGATATACTCTTTTTCTTTCCTTTTTCACACAAATGGCCATCTATTTTATACACTTTTTAGCTTACTTTTTTCAGGCAACAATAAATCTTGATATCTTCTAACATTTTCTCTGGTCTGGCTGTCTCTCCTTTCTTTTCCCACTCTCCCATTTGTCTCCCCTAATATGCCTTTACTCTGCACTTTTGTATGCTCCAGACACATTGGTCCATTCACTAATTAGTTGATTTCTCATTGTGCTAAATCTTGTACGTTTATGCACTTGATGTTGTCCATTTAAATGTAACCCCCCAAATGATAGAATATGCACACTTATGTCCTTTTTTGTACATGGCACCAAGAATAATTATGAGTTTAATGAATACCGTTTCCTGACTTTGACTTCTGATATTTCTGCCACCCACGTAGTGTTTTGAAACAATTCTACTTTTACTGCTATTCAGTTAAATGCTAGCTTGTTAATAGACAGCATGCATTGGCTATGTTTTGATAGAAGAGATATAGGACCATTCCTTCATTATGTCAGTATGACAGGAAAACAGATATGAAATAATTATAAACCTGTCAATTTTTTCAAATTGTATCTATAAACTCAGTACAACCTTGATCAAACTATTAAAATTTTTCAAAGAACTTGATAACCATACCTAAAATTTATATGGAAATGGCATATGAATAAGCTAACTTAACTTTTAAAAACAAGAGTTTTTAAACAAGAGTTTTTTAACTTTTAAAAACAAGAGTTTAGTTTAATATTAAATTAAACTACAAGGCCTTAGTAATAAAAACAAGGTAGTATTGGCAAAAGAACAAATTAATGAATGGAACAGAAGAATAGACAGAGATACACCAATGTGTATATGATAATTATTGCTAATTTTGAGTTACCATAAAACAGTGAAGAGAAGATAATTTAGTAGATGGTTTTGGGAAAATTTACTCATTATATAAGAAAAAAATATAACTGGATACCTGCCTAAAGCCACACCTGGATTAAAGACCTAAACATGAAAGTAGAAATTATAAAATTAATAAAAGAAAATATAGAAAACTATTTGTGACCTAGAGGGAGGAAAGAACTTGTTTTTCATTTTTTCATTCTGAAAAATTTCATATATGTCAAAAGTAGAGAGAATAGAACAAAGAGCTTCCATATAGCCATCACCCAGATTTCAAAGGTAGTCAGATTTTGTCATGTTTGCTTCTTCTATCCATTATTTCATTAATTTGTCAAAGTATCTTAAAGGAAATCCAAGATTTCATATAATTTCATCCTACATAGTATACAGTATACTCTTAAAACTATGGACACATTTTCTATATGCCATCTTTGCACCTGTAAAAGATAACTATATTTATGTGTATATATATATATACATATATATATATATATATATATATATATATATATATATATTGGCCATGCCGTGAGGCTTGTCTGATCTTAATTCCCTGACCAGGGATTGAACCCAGGCCCCAACAGTGAAAGTGCCAAGTCCTAACCACTGGACCTCCAGGGAATTCCCAAGATAACAATAATTAAGTAAGGGCTTTTTAAACAATCAAAGTTATTCACATTCAGTACATTATAATAGTTTCCTGGGGTGGGGGAGGAAAGGAAAAATGGGAATGGAGTATGGAGACAAAAGAAAATAAATAAGTAGAATAAGTGCAAAAACTTGCCTGTACTAGTGATGATAATATATCATGGGCTGAGGATTATAGCTAACTCTCTTCTATGCCCAGGCAGGGGCAGGGGTGGGAGGTAAAGAGCTGAGACAGTTTATATCCTTGGATGAGCCTAAAATAACAGGCACTTTCATCACAGGATTTGAGAAACTAGATACAAATATCTGAACAAATATCTCTCCCACTGCCTGAATCTCAATATTAGAGACTGACTATAAAAGGTTCTTTCTTAGACTGAAAAGGGGTCATGAAGTGCTCAAAAACCAAACCAAACCAAAACACCATATTGAGGGGGGATGTCAAAGGGTCACAGGAGCCAACTAAAGAGCTCCCAGTAGCCAAAGTGGGAACAATTCAAGGAACTAGATAATAAGGTATAGTACCTTGGGTTATAACCCGTCATATAAATATCCATGAGTTCATACTAATATAAATAAATTATTGACTAAATTATTAAAAGGGGAAGAAGAGAAAAATGTCTTGTGCTCTCGTGCAGAAGAATTCCCAATAATTTATGTACATGTTCCACCCACAATAAGCGGGGACATAACGCTGCATTCCTTAAATGGGGGCTTCACATATGACTTCCTTCCAAAGAGGGCAGTATGGGAAAGGGAGAAAGGAGAAAAGAGTAACTTTACAGTGGAGGAACCTGATAGATGCTATCTCAGCCAGGTAATCAAGGGCAACATCAAGAGTCATAAATCATGTTGAAAGTATGTACTCTGGATATGATATGTGATGAAGACATCACTATACCCCAATGAACTTCTCCCCAACACCCCATAACCCCAGGCTAATCATGAGAAAAACATCCGACAAGTTCCAGTAGAAGAGCATCCTGCAATGTACCTGACCAGTACTCCCTGAAACTGTTAAGGTCATCACAAAGAAAGTCTGAGAAACTCTTACAGCCAAGAGGTGGCTAAGGAGACATGACAAATAATATAATGTGGTATCCTGGAACCAACAAAAGGCCATTAGGTAAAAACTAAGGATATCTAAATAAAATGGGCTTCAGATATTAATAATGTATTAATATCGGTTCATTAATTGTAACATGTACCATACTAATGTAAGATGTCAATAACTGGGGAAACTTGGGGGTTGGGTGGAGTGGGGATGTAATGTAGAAACCCTCTGTCTCCATTCTTCTGTAAATCTAAAACTGTTCTTTAAAAAAGGGTCATGAGGGCTTCCCTAGTGGCACAGCAGTTGAGAGTCTGCCTGCCGATGCAGGGGACACGGGTTCGTGCCCCGGTCTGGGAGGATCCCACATATCGTGGAGCAGTTGGGCTCGTGAGCCATGGCCGCTGGGCCTGCGCGTCCAGAGCCTGTGCCCCGCAACGGGAGAGGCCACAACAGTGAGAGGCCTGCGTACTGCCAAAAAGAAAAAAAAAAAGGGGTCATGAAGTCAGTGGTCAATGGAATACATGGTAAAATTTTCCTTTTCTCCATTCCAGGTGGGAAAGATTTGTCTGTTTGTTTTATTATTATTATTATTATTATTATTTGCTAAACACAGAAGAGATCTTTGCTCAGAGACATAGGAAGTGTTTTTCTTCTCCCACTTTTGGGGTTATGAGTGAGCTTGCTGAAGTTGAAGGCAGATGCCTTAGAACCCTTGAGTAGATAACATAGCTATATAATTAGTTGGAACTTGGAGAGATTCCCAAGACAGCTGAGAAATGGCCAGTAGTGTACACTGATGGTCTGAACTAGGCACTCATTCCTTTGCAATCCTCGAAGTTCAGCCACATGCAGTTAGAATGATAGTTTCCACCAATCTGAAGTAACATAAGTGATTCTAGTCATAGGATCTCTGAGCAAAGTGTTCAGACAGGATTACCTGTTGGGGCTTTCATCTCCTACTCCTAGCATGGTGGCTGGCACTCAGTAGGTACTTAGCAAATGTTCATGAAATAGATGGTAATGTGCTCCAAGAGTTCAGTGCAGTATTACAATATTTTACATATGGTTCTAATAAAGTAAAGAGCTGTATAGCCTGGCTGGCAAAATGTTATAATGATCGCCTGAGAAAACATTTATTAAATATCTTCTAATTCATGGAATTTATCTTTATTAGTTCATCTACTATCAGTTTCAAATCTCTGAATAGCAGGACTGTGTCTTTTATTATGGGAAATGTTGGACCATATGTCACTTGAAAGGGATTTTTCCCTAAATATTTATTAATATGCTAGCTTGAACTCAAAAACTGGCCTATCAGGAATGGTTAATGTTTTCCTCATGAGGAATTGACGCAGTTGAACGCTGTAATTTTTGTGTGTATTTTTATTAGCTCAGAACCTTGCCAGTTCACTCATGCTAATCTGCAATTCCTGTAATTATCACACACAAAAAAGTTAATGGGGCAAATTAACCCCATTTCTCAATTCAGGCTTAATAGGAAAAAGTTATTTTGAAAGCTCAGTGGTTTATAAGCACTGCTTTACAAAACACACTGTAACACGCTTCTACTTCGAGATACAGCCTTAAGTAGTTAAACAAGTTCACTGGTATTAAATGGGTATATTTCCATCCTTTATTTTTCCCTATTGACTTCATTACTTAAGATATATCTGGCTAGATGCTGGCAGAGGACCTCCTGGAAGCATGCAGCCATGGTGGAGGGGGGTGGAGGGAGCTCCCTATTGGGGGAGGAGAGTGGACCTCATTGGAGATAAGTGTGATTGAACAACTAGCTCTCATGGAATATCGTTGAGAGGGTAATAATTGGTTTTAATCAGAGATTATGCAGTGAATCTGTGGATTGAAAGTGACTAATAACGGCTTACTATAATCTAAGACTCAGAAAGGCCCACGATAAAACAACTACAAAGAAGTAGAATCAAAACACATTCCTGGATGTTTTAATCATTGAAGTTGGAACAAAAGGGATAACCATGAAATCTTATTTCTAAAATAAATCCTTCCAGGAGTCAGTGAGTGGAGACCAAAGCAGACTTTTAGAAGAACTAACTTCAAAAGACATTCTCTATATTATAAGGGTCCAGTTGTTCAAATGATCAAGGCCTCCCGGAGATTCTAGGTCATGACTAAACCATCACCATCGACTCAGACATTTCTAGAGACCTAGCACTCTTCCACCCTCCGCTCCACTCACGGCCCAGGCTGGGCACTGAAGTTCCCCATCATTCGGCTGGACAGTGCTACAGGACAGGCCTCCAAACACAGAGCTTCCTGGGCACTGCAGTACCCTGGAAAAGCTCTAGTGAGAGCGGCTAAGTGCAGCCTGAGTGTCTGGTGAGATCAAACCTGAAGAGAGAGTGAGATAAGGAGAGAGCTGAGTCATTAGTCAATTCTTTTAACTAACTCTCTGAAGTTGGCTGGCTTCACACTAGACCTGGTGATTAATGGTAGAGAGATAGCTCTTACAATTCAACTTCTGTAAGTAGAAAGAAATTTAAAGCTTCCCCTGAGCATTCGCTTCCTCTTTAACTGCTTCAAAACAAATCTCAGTGTCTCTAGGCTGATGCCACTTCTCATCTTGCACGCAGCCCTTGACGGGGAAGAGGGGACAGGCCAGCCGTCCCCTATTGGACAGTGACCCATGGTTCTCTGCCTTTTCACAGCAATCTCCCAAAGGGAGAAACAGAGTCATGACATCAAGGGACAAAATGGCAACCCTGAGAGGTCATTCCACTGTCAGAAAGCTGTTATTCTGAAGAGGGGAAAGCTACTTGCAGTTTTCCAAGTGGATAGTCTGGAGTTTGCTATAGAAGTGCTTTTTAGTTCAATTATCCCTTGCAGAAAAGTATGTATATAAAAGTTAAGAAGATTCAATATGGAGAATAATTTTTTTCTGGCTTTGAAAGCATGACTCTTAGTTGCAGAGACTAATTACTCAGTTATCAAAGATGATATGGGTAAGGTGACCAGACCCACCATCTACCCGGTGGGTAGATGTACCCGGTACATCTGTACCCGGTACAGAAACCTCATACCCAATCTGTTAGTTTCATGAATTCTCCTTTCAAAATATTTTAATTCATCCAATTTTCTCCATTCTCATGACACCATTTTAGTTTAAAGAACTCACTCTTGCTTCTCTATAGTCTATCTCACGGCAGCCAGAGAGATCTTTGCTAGCCACTCCGCGGCACGTGGGATCTTCCCGGACCGGGGCACGAACCCGCGTCCCCTGCATCGGCAGGCGGACTCTCAACCACTGAGCCACCAGGGAAGCCCCAGAGAGATCTTCTTTAAACATTTGTGAGATCATACCATTCATGAAGTCATGTCATCTTCAATGGCTTCCTTCCAGGGCTGTAGATGATCTAGCCCTTCCCTACCTTCCAACTTCATTTCCTATTATGTTCTGCCCTAATACCACTGGCCTGTTTGGGGTTCCTTGACTAAGCCAACCTCTTATCTGCCTCAGAGACTTTGCCTTCATTTCTTCTGGCTGTAATGCTGACCTCCTCATGACTGGTTCTTTCCTGTCTTCTAGCTCTTAGCATAAATGTCACCTCCACAGATAGGATCTCCTCAACCTGTCCCCTTCCCTTGTTATTCTCCCTTTATTAATATCCTCTGCTTATTTTGTTCACAGCACTTATAATCTGAAATTGTCCTATTTATTTATTAATTTATATACTTACTCTTTTTTCTCAACTTTTTAAAAAATAAATTTATTTATTTATTTTTGGCTGCGTTGGGTCTTTGTTGCTGTGTGTGGGCTTTCTCTAGTTGCTGCGAGGGTGGGCTGCTCTTCATTGCGGTGCAGGGGCTTCTCATTGCGGTGGCTTCTCGTTGTGGAGCACGGGCTCTAGGCATGAGGGCTTCAGTAGTTGTGGCATGCTGGCTCAGTAGTTGTGGCTTGCGGGCTCTAGAGCTCAGGCTCAGTAATTGTGGCGCTTGGGCTTAGTTGCTCCGCGGCATGTGGGATCTTCCCAGACCAGGGCACGAACCCGTGTCCCCTGCGTTGGCAGGCGGCTTCTTAACCACTGAGCCACCAGGGAAGTCCATCTGTAACTTTTAATTCATGGAAAATTTCAAGCATTCTTGATCTCTTCTCTCCCACAGTAGAATCTAAGCTTTTCCAGGGTAGGAACCATGCTTGTCTTCGTGACATCATTGTATCTACAATACTTAGAACAGTGCCTAGAACATAGTAAATATTCAGTGGATATTTGTGAAATGAATGAAGAAAGAAAGGTCATCTAGAGCAGGGGTTGGCAAAATTTTTCTGTAAAGGGCCAGAGAGTAAATATTTTAGCATTTGTCATTTACAGTCTCCGTTGCCTACTCTTCTTCATGTAAAGACCATCCTTCACTCTTACAAAAGCAGACCGCAAGCTGGATGTGGCCCAAGGTCTATGGTTGCCAAGCCCTGATCTAGATCAAAAGAGAAGTTTATCCATGACCCTAGTTACATCTAATGTCTAACTTTTGTATACTTGTCTGAGTTCTAGGGTGTAGTAGATAAACTGGAGTAGTTATGTCAGCTGTTACCTCCTTGTCCATGACCCCTTCTTAGTGAACCTGTTCCACCCACAGTTCCTGGAGAGGAATCGCTTTATATGCTACCTGATTTCCTCTACACCTCCTACTTCCTACTCATGGCTGATTGTACTAGAGCTGAACTCTACCCCAATCAGATGATGACTCTATGGAATTTGGAATTGGGCCACTAAAATTGAACCAATTAGATGCCAATGGGCTCTTGACATAAAATAGTAGGGTAGATCTGTGACAAACCAAAGCCAAATGTAAGCTTATATTTTCAGGGAATAGAGATACCACAACAAAAAGGAGGTCAGACTACTAAAGACACTGAAGGAGATATACAGGTAGAAGCACAGACCTGAAGCCCCAGGATCCTGAGAAGAAAGGAGTAGCCTTGGGTCCTGAACATCCAGTTCCATGTCCCATGTGGTCTAGGTGTGCTTTGCTTATGTCCTTGGATATCTGTGAAGTGGTCTGTTGTTATCTCTCCTTAACTGACCTAATTTAAGAGAGCTTCTATTCCTGACAGTGAGGCTGGGTGTTTCAAGTTACTATCAAAGCTATCGATCAATACACACATATTTAACAGATGTCTGCTATGTTTAGGATATCTGATAGACATCATGAGAGCAAACACATATGTACAAGAAATTGTTATTGCCTTCAGCGAGGGTAAATCTAGTTGAGGGATGAGGCAGAGATATATGAAATAATAATTAATAGCGTAAGGCCGTGTGCAGTTAAACACCTCATGACAGGATTCTATCTACGTGTCTTAAGACTTTTTAAAAATCAATTTTAATGGTATTTAAAGCAAAATGAAAATGGATGCTGAGGAAATAATACTGTTTCAAAAGAATTACACAACAGTGCATTCTGACAAATAAAATTGCTTTTTATCAAGAATTGTACTTTTGTCTAAGTACTTAAGGCACATTTTAGCAGAATTTTGAAACTGCTAACCCAGAGTCAAATCTGTCCAGATTAACTGAGAATAAACCATTCCTGTGCTCTTTCTGAAGGAGATAACGACTATCCCCAGACTATCGAAAAAGTGTTTGGTCTTAACAACAAACGTTAGATAAAATCCTGGGTGTGTTCAAAGCAAACTCTTGGGTATTTTATCAATACAGGCATCAGGTTACCAATTGCTTGAAAATGAGCTCCCTGATATTGTCTCTATGCTGACAAAATATTCACTCAGAAAAACAACCTCTAGAGACCTGTGTCTGATATGAGTGCGTATAGGAATTATTTTTTCCTGAACCAAGATTTGTAGAAGTGCCATCTTCTAGGGGTGCTACCTACAAGATCTACTCAGTCTGAAGTGGAAATAAACTCTATAAAGGCAACAAGTTTATCAGGATTTTTTTTTTTTAGATCTTTATTGGAGTATAATTGCTTTACAATGGTGTGTTAGTTTGTGCTGTATAACAAAGTGAATCAGCTCTACATTTACATATATCCCCATATCCCCTCCCTCTTGCGGCGCCCTCCCACCCTCCCTATCCCACCCCTCTAGGTCATCACAAAGCACCCAGCTGATCTCCCTGTGCTATGCGGCTGCTTCCCACTAGCTATCTGTTTTACAGTTGGTAGTGTATATATGTCCATGCCACTCTCACTTCGTCTCAGCTTACCCTTCCCCCTCCCCGTGTCCACAAATCCATTCTCTAGTAGGTCTATCAGGATTTTTTTAAAGTAACTTTTTATCAAAGCATTGTTTTAAAAGGACATAAAGATGGGAAATGGGGAGTAATAAAATAAGTTTTCTGTCATATCAATGCGTAGAAATTCAGCATAGGTGCCATAATCTACTACTTAGACCCCAATGGTTTTTCTTCATCCATGGAGTATATACACTTGATACAAAACAGGGTATGAGTCAGTAATTGATTTGTGTTCAAGTGCCAATGCTGATAGTACTATACCAGTTAACTAACCAGTGTGGTTCAGAATCATTTGGGGGCTTGTTGAAACAGATTTACTGGGCCCCACTCTCAGAGTTTCTGATTTAGTAGGTGGGCCTGAGAATCTGCATATCTAACAAGTTCCTAGGTGATACGGATGCTTCTGGTCTGGGGCACCACACTGAGAACCAATGAACTGACAACAATCACATAGGCTTTGGCCCTTTCACTAGCCTGGACTTCCCTGCTGGACATACCTAGAGAGTCCATTAGAACTGTATGAAGAAACAGCCTGAGGTGGTTTCCGTATGAATTCTATTGCTCAAAAGTCATACAGTGGTTTGGCGGATTCTGTCTGTAATTCTGATGCATTTTTAATTCCCTCATTTTCATATAAGGCCCAGTGCCAGCTGATAGTGGTGGCTTAAGTAAAGAGGCACACGTAGCAGGCTCCAACGAGATCCCCCAGCGAGGAACCACAGCAGAAAATCTTCTCACCAAAGAAGTTCACACTGATGGCTCCAGTGGCAGTGCTGGGCCAGTCTAGTTTTGGTGTTTGGAAAGGGCTGTCCAGAGAAATGGATACTGCCACATGCTACCACATGGATGAACCTCGAAAACATTACGCTAAGGGAGAGAGGCCAGTCCTCCAAGACCACGCATTGTATCACTCCATTCACACGAAAGTCCAGAACAGGGACGTCTACAGAGACAGAGGTAGATTAGTAGTTTTAGGGCTGATGGGGAAAGGGACAGTGTAGGTGTGAGGAAGAGATTAGCTCAGGGGTACAAGGTGTCTTTTTGAGGTGATGCAAATGTTCTAAAATTGTGGTGATGGCTGTACACGTCTAAAACCATTGAATTGTACACTTTAAATGGGTGAATTGTATGGTATGTGATTTATATCTCAATGAAGCTGTTAAGAAAAACAAAAAAGGACTGTCCGCTGGCAGTTTGTTCATCTTCACACCATGCCCACCGTCTTCCTACCATCCCCAAGGCTTTCCTTGGTACTTGCGCATGTGCAGACTGTCTCAAAAGAATGGCGAGGCGCTAATATTAGTGGCCATTTCTAAAAGGAAAGAAGGGATTTCCAAAATAGAATTAAGTCTTTGTTACCTATTATTTTTATCCAAAATGGAAGAAAAAAGGTTATGTAAAAGAACAAAAGAGGACTTGCCTGACGGTCCAGTGGTTAAGATACCACGCTTCCATCGCAGGGCCCACGGGTTCGATCCCTGGTCAGAGAACTAAGATCCCGCATTCCGGATGGCGCAGCCAAAAAAAAAAAAAAGAAAAAGCACAAAATGTATAAGACTGACAGAACGGTTTTCTGGTTTCTTTGGAAGGTGGTTTGTCCAATCAAAATTAAGTGTTCCAAGTGTGAGAATTAGGAAGAAACCACTGAGGCCTCCACTCCAGGAAACACAGTTTGAAGGCAACCATGAGACTTGGGCTCCAGAAAGTATCTTTATACATCCCACAGTATAGAGATGGTATTAAGAAATGAAATAACATTTCCTCTCAAGGGCTATATGAAGAAGCTTGTGTGTGAAGGAAAATGCACTGAATAGTCCAGGCCTTGGACACACACACACACACACACACACACACACACACACACACACACAAAGCAAATGGTTCAGAAAGTGAAACTCATCCCAGAAGCAAATTACCTAGAGTTAATTCATTAATATGTTTGCAGAACATCTACTGAGCACATATAATAGCCCTCAACACTGCAGTCAGACGTTGCCCTGCGCTCAAATGATACAAAGAAAAGAGAAGCTGCCCCAGTCCTCAAGGAGCTTATTGTCTAGGGGGAAACTCAATAAACCAGTGGTCCCAGTACTTTCTGGTGACCACTTTGATAAATGGTGCTTTGGAAGCACAGAGAGGGACAGGTAAATTACACTGTGGGCTTAGAGACAGCTTCCGGTAGAAAATGACCCTTGATCTGAGTTTTAAAGGAAAAGTAGAAGTTAGCTAGCTAGAGAATGAAGGGATAGGATGTGACAGTGTGGACTTAAGAGCAGATTAGGAAGCTCAGCTTTGGAAGGCACTGTTGGCAGTGGCTTGCTCCTTCGTGGTCCCAGAACATGCAGAACACGCCTACCATGGTTCTAGCTTCCCCTGGGTAACCTTGACCCTTGGGGGTCTGGTGACATCACTTCCTCCTTTTATTCCTCCGCGCCCAGCACTTGCCATTGGTGGTGGCTTGCCGTTGTCGCTCACTTCTGCCTGCCTCACCATCCCGATTGACTTAGCTCTTCCATCACCCGTGTAACCAATTGACTATAATAAATGTCTTCTGTTCCAAAGACCAAAAAAAAAAAAAAAGGTGGGAAGGGATGGAAACAACAGACAGTATCACTTCTGATAGGAAACTCCAATCACCTGTGAATGGCTGGGCGAACGATGTGTGAGGGGAGAGGAGCAAATAAAACAAGAGAAGTAGGGTGTTAGGTGCTAAACTGAAAGCGACAGGGGGCTTAAGTAGGATTAAGTAGGAGTCTGATTAGCATTTAGTAAGATCACCTTGGTAGCAATGCAGAGAATGGGTTTCTTGGGGTTGGCTACGCTCAGCTTAGCAGTAGAAAAATTATTTAGGAAACCGTTTCAATAACCTAGTGAAAGATGATACTGGCACGGACTAGGCAGCAGTTCTCAAACATTTTGTTCTCAGGAGCCCTTTATACTCTTGAAAATTATTCAAGGCTCCAAGATAGCTGACTTAGTTCTCCACAGCACATGCAGACACAACAAGGTGATAGAAAAGAGATTACCTGCTGATGAATATTTCTGTTTAAGAGCCAGGATAACTTCTCCAAGATCTCTCAGCTGACTCTCTTCCAGTTCTGAAACTAGTCACTGCAAAGAGGGGGCAGGGGAAGCATCATGCCTGGCTTAAACTAATCGTGATTCTGTCTCTGGGGCCAGGGTTGGGGCTGGATCCAGCCTCCTCTGAAGCTTATAGAGGCACCTACTAGGAAGGAAGGCAGTGGAAAGGGTAAGCGCCATGAGGGCGGCAGCTATTGGTGGCAGTCATAGGATTCATCAGCGTAGAAGTTGTCAGTTAAAAGTCCCATGTCTAGTGATGATTAACCAGAGAGATAATGAAGTAACATGAGCTGAGACCTGAGGACTGGACTCTAAGGAACACTCACACTTAACGGATGAGCAAGGGAAAAGGAAGCTCTGAAAGGAACTCCGGGGCAGAAGGGACGGTGGTTAGAAGCGTGTGGCTCTAAGTCAGACTGCTGGAGTTGAGCGCTATGAACGCTATTAGCTGTCTGTCTGATCTTGAGAAAATCACTTAGATGTTCTAAACCTAAGTTTTCTCATCTATAAGATGGCGGAAATAATTCTGCTATTTCATTAGTGCTATTACGAGGGAGGATTAAATACAGTAATTGTGTAGTTGGCACAGAACCTTAATAAATGAGGGCTATTGTCTTATTAGTGCTAGTATGAATGGGGGTCTGCTTCAGAGATGGAAAGATAATCGGATGTAATGGAAGCCAGGAGAGAAGAGAATTTTTAAAATATCTCCAGTGGTAAATACTGAAAAGAAGTCGTTTAAGGTAAGAACTGTCAAGAGATACTTAGGGGTTGTCCTAGTCACATTTTTAGCATCTACTATTGGTTTATATTAAACTAGCAGTCAACTAAATAAGATCTTTCTAGACAAACTCCAGCCAAACGAGGGCTCCTTCTTTCTGTACCTGTGTAGCTGACCACAAGACTTAGTTTATCCACTACATTGTATCTAACCCTTGGTTTTAATCCAGTGTTCTGGCCTGACAAGACTAATTTGAATCTTTGATCTATTTGCTTACGTCAGATGGCATTTCCAAGGTCAATGTCATCTGCATATTTGCTGTGTATATCTTGTATCTTTTTATCTATTTGAACAGTTAAGTGGTAAGAATATTTAAAAGGGAAGTTACTTTTCTCCAAGCTTCATTCAGTTTCCTCATCAGTAAAATGAGTATAATTATATTTATTTCACATAGGGTTGCGATAAATAAGTAAAGGCCTGAACGTGCCTAGTACTGTGTATGGCGCAAAGAAGATGTTCCTACGTTCTTCCTGGTTCCCTCCTCTCTTCTTCCCTGTGTCACTTTTTCCTTTTTCTCTCCTTTCTTTTAAAATTTCTTTAAAACTTTGTTTTAACATATTGCCTTGCTTACAAAGAGAAACTACGTGTAGAATAGGACAGTGTTTTGAAATCCAATTGGCTAGAATAAACTGAATTTCATGCTTTGAATTGGTGACAGCTCCTTTAAGTAAATATAAAGGCATAAATATATTTCTGTCTCCTTTTCTCATGATCCCCTAATCCCTACTTACACATGCCTCCTCCCACATCCCCTCTAGCCCCTCCAAGCAGGTCACAGTCACTTCACTGCTAATAGAAATACATTCACTGAGTATCTACAATGTGAACAGCCTCAGGTTAGGACTGAAGTTAAGATACTAGAAGCCGAAAACAATCTTTCTGCCTTTTAGGACCTAATGAACTGTGAATATCTGGGTTTAATCCCCTTAGAGTCTCTCCATTCTCCTGTAAATCAACTACCTCATGGTAACACCTGGGGCAAAGAAAGAAAGACCCCTTGTGGACTTTTGCCCTCTCTCCCAGGTAATATGTACATTTTCTATGTGTATTCTTTCATGCTTCCAACAAATATTTCTGAAACTTCTATTATGCGCCAGGCATGATTATAAATACTAAGGATATGTGGAGAACAAGGCAGGCAGTGTCCCTGTTCTCATGGGATTTACAGTCTAGAGTGGGGAGACAGACGATAAACAGAAAGAAAAATGCTTGACCAGGACAGTGTTGGACATAAACGTGATACAGAACGTTTGAACAGGTGACATGCTCCAGAGTGGCTCGTTTAGGTTGGGTGGGCAGGAAAAGTCCCTCTAAGCAGGTGACATTTCAGCTGAGACCTGAATCACAAGCACCAGTTACACTAAGATCTAAAGAACATTCCAGACAGAAGAAACACTAGTACAAAGCCCCTGAGGTAGGGATAAAATCGCTGTGTTCACAGGGCTGAAAAGAGGCCAGCGTGGCTGGATTACAGCACCCAACGGGGAGAGTGGCGTGAGATAAAGTGGGAGAGCCACAGGCCAGGTGACCAGGCAAGGCCTTGCAAACCTGGAGGCCTGTTAGAATGTCCTGGGGGGCTTTAAAAACTATGTGAACCCTCCTCCAGAGATTCTGATTCACTTGATCTGAGGTGGAGCCCAAGCAACAAAAGTTCCCAGCGGATTCCTCTGGGCAGCCAGGGTTGAGAATCAGTGATGTCTGTGTTTCACAAGCTGTGGTAGGGAGTTTGTATTTTCTCCTAAGTGGAACGGGATGTCACTGAAGGGTATTAAGTGGAGGAGAGATGGGATTTGAGTAATTTATTTAAAAGATCCCTCTAGCTTCTATATGGAGAGTGGATTTAGTGGATCAAGAGAGGAAGCAGGTGATTGTTGTCTTTTTGTGGACATATGCTTTCATTTCTCCTGGGTAAATACCTAGGAGTGGAATTGCTAGAAATAACCCAAATGTCAATCAAAAGTTGAATGGATCAACAAACTCTGATATGTTCATACAAATAAAATACTACTCGGCAGTAAAAACAACTGCTGATACATGCAATAACATAGATGAATCTCAAAACCATTATGTTAAGCAAAATCAGGCAGACGCAAAAGCATGTATACTGTACTAACCCTCTTTTGAGGAATAACAATCAGAAATGGTTGCCGCTAGGGGTAGAGACTGACTGGAAGGGGCTTAGTAGGGAATTTATTAGGGTAATGGAAATGCACTACATCTTGATTACATGAGTATACACGTTTATCAAAACTCATTTGAACTGTACACTTAGAATCTGTACATTTCATCGTATGTGGATTTTACCTCGATTCAAAAAATGAAAAAGGACTACTACACATGTACTAGAATGATTTTTTAAAAATTCCAAGTGCTGGAGAGGATGTGGAACGAGTAGAACTCTCAGATGTTATTGGTGGGAGTGTAAGATGGAAAATAGTTGGGCGGTTTCTGATCAAATTAAACAGGCACTTACCATATGATTCAGCAATCTCACATCTAGTTATTTACCCAAGAGAAATAAAATATGCCACACAAAGATCTGTACATGAATGTGTATATAGAAAAGCAACAGGGGTTACAGTTAGGAGAATCTTTGCAGTGTCCCGGTGAAAGATGATGGCATAGTCTAGGCTAAGGAGATGGAGATGAAAGATTGGAGATGGTGTGGAGATAGGATATGGAGATGAAGAGAAGTCAACAACTTCAGGATATATTCTGGAGGTAGAAGCTGAGGGGACCCCATTGTTGACTGCGTGAGCAGAAGAGAGGAATCAAGAATGACTTTTAGGTTTTTCGTATAAGCATCTGGGTGGGTGATGCTGTCATTTATGGAGCAGCGGAAGCCTCGGATGAGTAGGCTCCGGGAGAGGAAAATCAAGAGCTCTTTTTTAACCATGTTAAGTCTGAGATGTTTATTAGACTTCTTGGGTATTTCAGCAGCGGATTTCTGAAAAAAGATGCTTCCATCTTTTACTGTTAAAATATAAACTTTCCATCTGGTCCAGTGGAGGATGCTGTGATGATAGGTGGCAGTAGAATGTAGTTCCTTTGAATTTGTGATAGAGTCAGGAACAGGCTTATGAGAAGCAGGATTAGATATACTTTAATGTTTCTGTATGATTGTGGACCCAACGGATAGAGAGAATAAAACAAAATGTTGAGGATGAGATGAAACAACAAATAGTTTAATCCAAGCAGTGGTGTAGTCGCCTGACTGGAGCTTTCTAAGAACTAATCAGGCTTGAAAATTAGATAATGATATGATTTGGATTTAGGGATGTTAGTTATCTGCTGCTACATAACAGACTACCCCCAAATTTATATTGATAAGAATATAAATGTTTATTATCTTACACAGTTGCTGTGGATTGGGAATTGGGGAACAGCTTGGTGAGTTTCGTTTTTTAGCGGGAAGGGCTTAATTGTTGTTGTTGTCTTAATATTTTTCAGGTTTAAAAAGTGTTTATAAAGCTTTTAATTCCCAGTAGGAAAATGTTATCTGAATGATTGTTCTAATAGCAAACCACTGTAACTTGTTTCAACTGCATTTGGGACAGAGGGAGAGAGACTATTTTCAAAGCACCATAGCTTTCTTCATGAGAAGGTCAGAGGTGCACTGGTTTGTATTATTGCGACATCCATTAGGCGATCTTTCCTTCAGCATGGGCTTTATTTGTCAGAAGGGCCTTAGGCTTGACCTCCCAATTTGGCTGAAGATTTACTGATGAGATTCACCACCTTTGGGTTGCTCTGATATTTCAACATATTTGCCAAGTTCTGGGGCACATCCTGGAAGGCCGTCATAACTTCTGGATCCTGCATGGCCGCAAGAAGCTCTGGATCACTAATAATTTCATTGAGCCCAAGCATTCCTACCATTCCAGGCATACCCCTTCCCATTCCAGGCATTCCTCCAGGAAAATTACCCGGTGTTGGCCCAGGAAAGCCACCGGAAAAATAGCTACATTCAGTTCCTGGTTGTCTTCTGACTTATTCCTCCCTCTGGGCTCTCTTTTGTTCTTCCTGAGCCTTCTTAACCCTTTCTATTTTTTCTTTGATCTCTCGCTCTTCATGTTTTCACTCATACTTTCTCTGATGTTCAGCCATTTTCTGGGCCCTCGGTTGAACTTCTTTCAGCATTGCACTAGCATCTTCAACATAATCCAGCTTAAAGGCAAGGGCAAGCTCATGGACTGCTTCTGCACAGTGGCCCAGAGGTATGTGCGCTTTCCCTGCCCACTTATAAGGCTGAGCTGAATCTGGATTTATTTCAATATCTCTGTCACAATCTCAGATGACAGCATTTGGCTTCTGTAATTTGATGAAGACACTGGCTCTCTTGGCATATGGAATGGCCAAGCAAGGATTCAGCTTGATGGTATCTGTGAACTAGAGCCTCAATGGCAGCCGCCTTTTTATCCTTTGCCTCATCCATCATCGCCTGAGTTATCTCAACATTTTCATCTCCCATTTCTTGAGGGGGCATCCGTGTCTGGTTCAATCACACCTTCAATTTCTAGATCACTTTCCTCACTTGATGTTTCATCTGTCTTTATGTTTTCCTCTGCTTTCTCACTATCCGGTTTTTCTTTCTTGGTATGTGCTGATTAATTTTATGAGTAGCAGGTGGTATTTTACCTCCAATGACCTCCACCCACTCCCTCAGGAAGTGCATTTCTTCAGTGTTCAGGACACTGGCATCCTGCTTACACATTTTCATGAAAGTTCAAAGCTCATTCACTTTGGGAAGGTCCATAGTCCGGCAAGGCTGAGGCTGAGGTCGGATTCCAGCCCAGGGCACTAGCTCAGCGTGACTACGTAGAAGGGTGAGGCGGCTTAGTTTTGAGTCCAGGTCCCTCTGAAAGTCGCAGTCAATATGTTGGCCAGGGCTACAGTTTTTGAAGGCTTGACTGGGGCTAGAGAATCTGTTTCCCAGATGGGTGATTCATACACGTGGCAAGTTAATGCTGGCTGTTGGTAGGAGGACTCAGTTCCTTACCACGTAGACGGCTCCCTGGGCTGCATGAGTAGCTGGCTTCCTCCACAACAAAAAATCCAAGAGTGTGCAAGGTAGAAGAAGCAATGTCTTTTCTGTCCTAGCTTCAGAAGTCACTCTCCATCATTTCCACAATAGCCTATTGATTACAGGTCAGCCTCATTCACAGTAGAAGCGTCTACACAGGGAAGTGAGTAACAGGAGGAGAGCATCGCTGGAGGCCCTTTTGGGGGCTGGTGTCAGCTCCCTTTTTAAGTTTTGTAGTTTATGATATGTTAGTAGTATAAAGGGACTCATCTTTGTAGTGGCGTATGAGAAAAATTCCCCTAGATACTCGTGGCTCCGGACCTCATATGCAATTCAACCAGCTTTAGAAGATATCATCAAAAGAATTTGAGAAGATAAACTTTTTTTTAAATAAGTTTTTTTATCCAGTATCCCACAATAGTAACATTTTGTAAAACTATAAGCATTTTGTAAAACAATAAGCATTTTTGAAGACATTGAGAAGGCTTACAATTAAATATAGTAGTGTTCTAAAAATCACACACATGGTATTGGTATTTTTGTGTAAAGGAATCTGTATGTTTAGTGTTTTAAGTTTTTATAATGTTTAGGAGAATACGACCTATTGGAATGACACATTGTATTGTAATGCTTATTTAAAATGTGTAGCTAAGTAATTGATTTACATTTGTGATTTTAAGTGGAAATCTTTCAAATGTAAATACACTATTAGACATTTAAAAAACTTAAAGTTAACATATTTATAATATCAATTTATTAGATATATGTGAATTACTTAAGTACTTGGAAAGTGTTGGTTTTGGTTTGTGTTTTGGTCAGACAACTGAAGAACTTAAAAAAAATAAATTGAATATATTAAATTTATAAGTGTAGTTAAAATATTTAAAGTAGGTTAATTAACTGTGACCAAACATTCATCAAAAGTCGCCTTAGAGGGACTTCCCTGCTGGTCCAGTGGTTAAGACTCTACGCTCTCAATGCAGGGGGCCCTGGTTCGATCCCGCAGGTCTCAACGAAGATCCTGCATGCAGCAATTAAGACCCGGCGCGGCCAAGTCAAGTACAAAAATAAATGTATATATTTTTTAAAGCCCCTTTAGGAGGGGTTGTTTAAATTTAGCTCTATCTATAAAATTTTATAAATTTATAAGCTTACAGGAAAATCTCCTTGGCTTTTGATTTTGTAAAGTCAAGCATTAATTTTCAATACCAGAGTAACTTTTGAATACTTTCCCTTGAATGCACAAAAGTTAACCTTAAGTAAATAGATTCACTTGGATGGCAGTGGGGGAAGGGGGAGAAGAGAGATTTCGGCTGATGGGCCAAGTCTTGCCTGACTAAACTTGGGCCTGACTCTTGTTCCTGCCTGATGGCTGAGCTGGCCCACCAATAGGAACTCTTCCCTGCTAGGGCCGGAGGGGGTGAGGGGGAGGGCAGGGAGCCAGGCCTCCACCTGGATTGTCTGTTCCCCCCCTCTCCCCCCCCACCCCCGCCACCTCCTTGATCTCACTGTACTCTGTGCATGTAATAAGTGCTGCACTAGCCTTAATAACAATTCATAGCATGATTCCCGCTCTCTCCAAAGAAGCTGAGCACATGGTATAATGGGTTTTATTAACTTGCTCTTTGATTGTCCAAGGGACTTCTAATGGACCTGCAGGACTAATTGTGGCTGTATTAAGCAGAGAGTACAATAAAAAAATATCAGAGGATCCTGGACGTAAAAGCTGCAAATTCACCACATTGTAGTAATATGACTTACAGATATAAAACAAAAAAATAGACAAACATTGATTAGTTTGGGGTAGCACAGTCTCACATTTAGCTTTGGGTTGTAATATTGAAGTTTTAAATTTACTATAACTGAACTATGCCTGAACACCCTACCCAGCTGGGTTGTGGGCAGGAATGCTCTTAAATTTCCTATTAACTGTATTTTTGCGTCTTCCATGGAAGTTCAACTCCCAGTTCATGCTTTTTGCCTGGGATGGCACGTAGGTGCCTGAGGAGAGCCTCAGCAGTCCTGAGCGCCAGAACAGGGGCCACTCTTTGTCACAGGACGCCCTGCTCTTCAACATGGCACCTGTCTAGTGCCTGACCCTGCTACCCTTCCCATGGGTTTTAGCATAGTTTCCTATCGCTGCTGTAACAAGTTATCACAGACTTGGTGGCTTAAAACAACGCTTTGTTCTCTCACCGTTTTGGAAGGTGTAAGTCCACTATCGAGGTATCATCACCTCCTGCTGAAGTTTCCAGGAAACACTTCCTCGACTCTTCCTGGCTTCTGGTGGCTCCTGGCAATCCTTGGCATTCCCTGCATTGTAGCTGCGTCATCCTCATTTCTACCTGCATCTTCACATGGCCGTCTCCCCTCTGCATGCCTCTCTGTGTCTTCATGTGGCCTTCTCATTAGGATGAGAAGGGTTTAGGGCCCACACTAATCCAGCAAGATCTCATCTAAACTAATGACATCTGCAAAGACCCCGTTTCCTAATAAGAAAGGTCACATTCTGAGGGTCCAGGTGGACATGAACTTGGGGAGATGCCGTTCAACACACAAAGGTACTGGGGCTGCAGGTTCAGGTCATGTTTAGAGCCAGGTGCTGGAGGACGTGGAGTGTTGTGATGAGAATGCTGAGGTTTGCTCTCTACCCAAAGGGGAAGCATCAGGTGCTCTATGCAGGAGAGTGTCATGGTCAGAGTTTCACGAAGGATTGCTTTGGTCACAGTGTGTAAAATCAATTGGAGCAGGGAGGGAGCAAGGAGGAAAGAAACCCAGTTTTACCATTGGATAATCAAGTGATAGGTAGGTAATACAGTCTTGAGTCAGCATAGATGGTATAGGAAGAAGAGGAAGGGACAAGTGGGAGACGTATCGTAAATTCAGAGTTAACCAGACTTAGCAATTAATATGTGGGTGGGAGGAAGCGAGTGAAGAAAGGGAAGTGGTGTAGGGGGCTGGACAATATGGGTGGTCCCTGAACATCGTTGAGTGGTTGCCAAATGAGAGATAGTGTTACCCAGAGGGCCGGGATTAAAGAGAAAGGCAAGGCTTGAGGATCCCACAGTGGTGGACCCCAGTGACATTATGAGTGGTTAGGGAATTGGAAGTAGGCTCTTTCAGTTGGGATTATTTCCATGAAAAGTATTCTACGTTTGTGTAAGAGGATTCCATGGCATAGGCCTTACCTGCTTTTGCTTTTTTTTTTTTTTTTAACCCAATTTTTATTTAATTAAATTAATTAATTTCTTTACTTTTGGCTGCATTGGGTCTTTGTTGCTGTGCGCAGGCTTTCTCTAGTTGTGGCGAGCGGGGGCTACTCTTCGTTGTGGTACGTGGGCTTCTCACTGCGGAGGCTTCTCTTGTTGTGGAGCACGGGCTCTAGAGCGCAGGCTCAGTAGCTGTGGCGCACGGGCTTAGTCGCTCCGCGGCATGTGGCATCTTCCTGGACCAGGGCTCGAACTCGTGTCCCCTGCATTGGCAGGCAGATTCTCAACCACTGCACCACCAGGGAAGTTTTGCTTTTGTTTTTTTTAATACTCTACCTACATCAGGTTCTTTGTCTGGATAATGTATCTTTAATTGTAATAGATTACTTTCCTAAAAGGCTGTAACAATTCACTTTTTTACTGGCATTGTATGAGAGTTCCCTTTCCTCCTTGTTCCCATGATTAGTAGGTATTTCACTCTTTAATTTTTGCTATTTGAAAATATGACTTCTTTAAATGGCTGCAAAACATTCCGCCATGTCAACATACCGTAAAATACTTAAACATTTTCCTATTTTTGGACATTAGATTGTTTCCCATTTTTTGCAGTAATAAAATTAATAACCCAGAAATGGGCATTTTTATACATAAATCTTTGTCCATCCAATGATACTTGCAGTGCAACTTATAATTTGAAAGAGGATGACATAGGTATAGTTTCCTCAGGCTCTTGCTTTGTTGTTTTTCTTCCTGTGTGCCTTTCTTTCTTTTCACTTATAATATTTTAGGTGGACTGAGAGAGTTGTAAGAAAGGGAAAGGGTTAAAACAAATAGATTTTAAATTTTCTTTGAACTCTATTAATATATGCTATTCCTTATTCACTACCAAAGTGATCTGGAATTGTATTAAGCTACTATTAATTCCCTAATTTTACTATATGCATAGCTAAAGTTTCTCATTTTATGGAGGGAAGAACAAATGCATCCTAGTATCCTAGCACTGTCTGTAACCTACAAAAGCAGCTTAACTTTTTATTTTCTTAGACATCGAACTTCTGAAAAGCATCAAACTTTTCTTGCCATGATGATGAAAAAAGAAGATGAGATTTAAATCGTGATACCATGAATGGTATATATTATAATATATGACTGGAAAAATAAACAGTCTTTTCTGTATTCTTCTCCCTTAAATTTTAGCTATTAGAGTCAGAATGCTTCGATTGCAGAATTCTCACTTGAGCAAGGTTTTTATATAACATTATTCATATTCTTGGCCTTGGATGCCAATTAAGTCTCTCAAGTCTAAAATTGCTTTGTTTGCTTTTTAAAGAAATCTGCCCACCTTACAGACCTACAAGTGAACTAACCAGCCTGCTTTCTTTTCCCCCCAGAGGACTTTGCTCTGTTGGTTTTCTGCCAGCTCTTCCTTTCAAACTGAAATAGTTCAGTCTCTCTGTTTCTAGAACATAGAATTCATTACTCCTGGATTTTTGCCAACAATGTCCCTCTCATGTTTTTAAAACTAAGATGAATGTTACAGAGTGACCTAGTGGGCTCGACCCATGATTAGAAGTCAGTCAGTGATATATGATATGTCTGCATGGATGCTCTGTTCTGGGTAGTGGGGCTGCTAGGGGAATGGGCCTCTGGGAGGGTGGGGAGGGCATCCAGGGTGAAGCCTAGGGACTGGAGGGGAGAAATATGTGTGAGAGATTAGGTAAGATTTGCCTGATGTGAGGCAAGACTCAGATTCTTCCCCTGCCCTCAGGGCCCTGGTGAGTCTCTACCATAGAAAGGGCATAGTCATGAATTCCTTTTGGCCATTTAGATGGAAAACAGAAAGCCAGGTGACAGAGAATATTTATAAAGGGCTCTAAGAAGAACCACTCCATTATTATTATTATTATTTTTTTCAGTTCTCCTTTTCTCTTCCTACCTCTGCAACCCTCCTTAGCCTCTTGTTTCTACTAGTACTGAAAAGGTGGGCCTTCCCGCAACAGAGCGGAAGTCTTAGGAATGTATACGTCTGCACCACCTTAGGCCAGGTGAATTTTTCATTCATGTGGCTCTGCTGAATAACATAGGGAGATTTCTTTACCTTTTAGGTTACTTTCTAAGAATATGTTAGTGTTTAAATTCTTTTCCAGTTGGCTATGTATTTTAAAATTAAGCTTTTCATGTTGAGGTAATTGTAGATTCACATACAGAAATAATGCTGGGACATCCTGTGTGCCCTTTATCCAGTATCCCACAATAGTAACATTTTGTAAAACTATATAGTTCAATATTATTGTAGGATACATTAATGTATAATATCATTGGCATTGATACAATCAAGACATATAACATTTCCATCACCAAGGATCCCTCCTGTTGCCCTTTGAGAGTCACATACACTTCAGTGCTTCCCTAACCCCCTTATTATCCCTTGGTAATCACTAATCTATTCTCCATGTCTATAATTTTGTCATTTCAAGAGTGTTATGTAAATTGAATCATACAGTATATAACCTTTCGGTATCAGCTTTTTAAACTCAGCATAAATTCTTGGAGATTTGTGTATGTATCAATAGTTTTTTTTAACTGCTGAGTAATATTTCATGGTATGGATATAGTGCAGTTTGTTTACTATTCACTCATTGAAAGACATCTGGGTTGTTTCCAGTTCTTGGCTACTATGAGTAAAGCCGCTATGAACATTTGTGTACAGGCTTTCATGTGAACATAAGTTTTCATTTCTCTAGGCTAAATGCCCAAGAGTGCAATTGCTGGGCCTTGTGGTAGTTGCATGTGTAGTCTTATAAGAAACTGCCAAACCGTTTTCAAGAGTGGCTGGACCATTTTACATTCCCACAAGCAATGTATGAGCAATCCAGTTTCTCCACATCCTTGCCAGCATTTGGTGTTGCCACTATTTTTTTTTTTTTTTTTTTTTTTTAGCTGTTCTGATAGTAGTGTAGTGATATCTCATTGTGGTTTAAATCTGCATTATTTTCCTGATGGCTAATGATGTTGAACATTTTTTCATGTGCTTATTTGCCATCTATTTCCTCTTTGGGAAATGTGTTCATGGTTTTTGCCCATTTTCTAATTGAATTGTTTGATTTTTAAAAATTGTTGAGTTTTGAGTGTTCTCCATATAGTCTAGATACTAGTTCTTTGTTGACTATGTGGTTTGCAAATATATGATATAGATGGATTTTTCATCCTCTTAACAGAGTATTTTGGAGAAAAAAAATTTAATTTTGAGAGACCCACTCTACCAATTTTTCCTTTTATGGATTCTGCTGTTGGTGTTCAGGGTAAGAACTCTTTTTCTACCCCTAGATCCTGAAGATTTCTCCTATATATTTTTCTCAAGGCTTTATAATTTTACATTTAAGTCCATGCCACATATTTTAAAGTAAGTTTTTAGTTTTCTGCTGTCTGAAATAAGCCTTAGCATGTGGAATCCTTTTTGCCCTCATTTTCTTTCTCAAGCATCTACTGAGTGCCAACTGACTCAAGTCACTGATAAAATTCCTGACTGGGTCCATGATCCTGACTTTGTAATGAGTTAGCTGAGTGATGCACTTAAAAGCATGAACTATGCAGGTAGACTGTTTGGGTTCAAATCCTGGTACCACCTCTCAAAAGCTCTATGATCTTTGGCAAGTTACTTAATCCCTGTGAACACCAGTTTTTCACATCATTCAGATCTGGGTAAAAATAATAATACCTACTTCTCAGGTTTGCTTCGAGAAGACAATGAGATATTAGGTGTAAAATGCTTAGTGCGGTGCCTGGCACGTGCACAGAAAACACTCAGTAATTGTTAGTTGCTCTCCTTCCTGTTCCCTGTGCGGATTCTCTAGGCACCTTCCCCGACTCAGTCTTCTCCACAGTCTCCATTTCTTTCTTTCTACCTCTCCTGGTCTTAATCATTATACTTCTTTTATGAAACCTGTTTAATCTATTTTAGCATTTAGTAGAATTTCCTATCTCCAAATTATTGTGGTATTTATGTATGTGGTCAGGTTACCTTAATCGTTTCATGTACGTATTATGTATCTTTCCAAATAGGTATCTCTTTGAGGGCACGTTCCTAGCCCTCCATAGAGTCTAGCTCTACGCTGGGTAACTGTCAAACACTCAGCAAGTCCCCAGTACAAAGGTAGTGGTGAATCTAAATCACAACATGTTTGGGATTTCCCCGGTGGTCCAGTGGTTAAGACTCCACGCTCCCAATGCAGGGGGCACGGGTTTGATCCCTGGTCTCGGGGACCAAGGTCCCACATGCCACTGCAATGTGGCCAAAAAAATAAATAAATTACAACGTGTTTCATTGAAAGCAATTTGGCAAAATTAATCCATAGTCTTAAAATCTTTGACCTAGTAATTTACTTGTTCAAAATCTATCCTAAGAATGGTCAAATAGTTAAACAAAAATTTATGCATAGGAATATTTCTTACAGCCTTATTGGTAAAAGTATGGCTTAGAGAAAAACATAAATGTGTAGCAATAAAGAATCAGGAATCATGCAAATTCCATTTATATGGTGGATTATTACACTGTCAATAAAATTCCATTTTCCTAATCATGGATTATAGAACTATAAGGATATTCACTAAAGTACTCTATAGTAGTAAAAGCATAGAAATAGCCTAAACCCCCAGCTATATGGATAAGTTAAATAAAATATTGTCAGAAAACAGAAATACAGTATGATCCCATTTGTCTAAAAAAAATGTATGTCTATTTAGATACACATAAATATACAAAAGACAGGAAAAATATGCTCCAAAATTTTAGTGGTCATTGTCATTGAGTAATAGTCTTTTGGTGATTTTAATTTTAATTTTGGCTTCTCTAAAATGTAGCATTTAGGGCTTCCCTGGTGGCGCAGTGGTTGAGAGTCCGCCTGCGGATGCGGGGGACGCGGGTTCGTGCCCCGGTCCGGGAGGATCCCACGTGCCGTGGAGCGGCTGGGCCCGTGAGCCGTGGCCGCGGAGCCTGCGCTCCACAAAGGGAGAGGCCACAGCAGTGAGAGGCCCACGTACCACCAAAAAAAAAAAAAAAAAAAAAAAAAAAGTTAAAATGTAGCATTTAATACTTTTAGCATAAGAAAATAAGAATGAAAGTTATCTGTTTTTTAAATGGCGTTTTGGAGACTATTTAATTACACAAATATATTGATCATTCATCCATTGCATTAAAAACATTTATTAACTGCCTACCAACAGTTAGACCTAGTACTAGAAACATAATAGAGAGAATAATTGACAAAGTCCTTGAATCACAGTCTAGTGAGGGGTACAAAAAATTACAACAGTGAGGGGATATAGTGATAATACTGAGTGTCATAGAAGCCTAGAAAAAGGTGGGGTTAGGGAGGTAGGATAAGCCTATTTGGTAGAACTTGAGTGTATTAGAGCCAGAAGAAGGGGTGTAGATAGGGAAGAATGACCCAAGTTTAGTGTTACCCATTTTCAAAGGTTCTGAATGGATACCGCTGAAGAAATGTGAAAAGCCATGGAGCAGGGGGAGGGTTTGGAAGGGGAACTAGCAAAAGTAAACAGCTATGTTGATCACACATTCTATCCTTAAGCGTAAACACAGAAAAAAATGGCACTTAATGGTGTTAAATGGGAATGCTAAGATCATATTCTTGCTTTAAAAGATCACACTGACCATTGAGTAGGGAATGAATTAGAGGGAGACAGGATTGGAGGCAGGGAGACAAGTCAGATGGTGGTTTAAGTCACTGAGAAGACGGTCGTGGCTGTAGGAATGGAGAGATGCAGCCTGATGTAGATGTGACCTGGTGATAGATTGGATCGGTGGTGGTGGTGATGATGGTGGAGGAGATGTCAAAGGAAAAGCAAGGGTCAAGGATGATGTTTTGACTCCTGGGTTTGCAAATCGTGGATGGTGGTACCACTAATTGAGATATGGAACAGATAAGGAAGCGCAAAGTAGGAGGGAAAATGAGTTCACTTTGGCTACACCGAGTTTGGACTGCCTGTGGGAAGTCCAGTGGGGTGCTCAGAAAGTTATTGGAGATACAAGTATAGATGTATATGTTTTGGGGGGCAGTCATGAGAGTAGATGAGAACACCAAGAGATACATGTAGAATGAGAAGATAATAGGGCTTAGGACAGAACCCTAAGGAAAACCAACATTTAAGAGACTGAAAGTGAGAAAGCAAATTGACTCAAAGCTCGTCTGGGACAGAAATTTTTTGTGTGATGTAATTTACAACTCCTTCTGGGAAGCAATTAGCATTCCTGATAAAGTGCGTGAACAGTTTTCTGACAGACTTTAATAAGACTGAGAACTCCTTCTGGGAAGCTAGGGTTACCCATCCAGCTGATTGACTAGCCTAATAATCTTTAACCAGATGTTCTTTTTTTTTTTTTTTGTATCCATTTCTAAACATGGCTGGTGAACCATTCCTTTTTTCTAATAAAATGTCTCAACCAAAATTACTCCTGCAGTTGAATTTTATAAAAAGCTTCTCAGTTACTCGAAAACAATTTGTCTGAGGCACTGCTGTAACAAAAGAGAAAGAGGAGCCTGCAGGAGAATTAGAAGAGGCCAGAGAGATAGGAGAGAAACCAGAAGTGTTGATGTTATGCGAAAGGAGACTTTCCCCAGGTGAAAGTATTTCAAGAAACAGGGCATGAACAGCCCGCAGTGTTAAATGTGAGTGAAAGGTCAAGTAAAACAAGGATGAGAAATTGCCCCTGATTTTAGCAGTAAGAATGTCAATGGTGATCTTGGCAAGGGCAGTTCCTCTGGGGTGATTGGCGAGCATTAAGTCAGATTTCAGTAGGCTTGAGTGAGTACAGACCATTCTTTGAAAAAGTGTGACTATGAAGGGGAAGGCGGGGGAAAGGAGATTTGAGGCTGTTTCATTTTAGAGGGAGGCAGAAGTATATTAAATATGTTTAGGAAGGAGTTAGTAGCCAGAGAAGTAGAAGGTACCTGAAAGAGAAGGGCTAATCTGGAGTCAGAGACCAGAAAAAGGTGAAGCCAGTTTCAGGAGACTGAGCCCAGGTGAAGGGAAGGTCACACATGCCTCCCATTGTGATAGAAAAGGGGGAGGGTGAGTCTCCAGGGAAGACCTTTGGCAAGTTTGGTGGTAGAAGGTCGGAGACATTCCCCTCCAGTGGCTTCTGTTACATCCGTGATGTACAAGGTTAGGAGCTCTGCTGGAAATGCCTAGGTAAGTGGCAGGGTGGCAGACTGAGGACAGGGAGAAAGTTCTGAGCAAGAGCCCAATAAGAATGGGAGATCGAACTGTCTGGGGAAATAGTGAGTGATTTCAGGACATGGTGGAGGTGGAGGATAATGAACGCTTCGTGGAAACAGCCAGCACAGGTCTGATTTTTCTTCCTGTGGTGCCTTGAAGTCCTGATTTAGGCATCAGGACAAGTAAACTGGACTGTCGTTAATGAAACCACTGAAACTGTGCAGGTCCCTCTGGCCAATCCTTAGTTTGGAGCCTAGGCTCTGTTTTCTTCTTACTTTATAGACACTTGCAGTTGATCTCATCCACTCCCATGGCCTCAGTTAACCTCTCTATGCTGGTGAATCCTTAACCAGTGTTTGCAGCCCAGCCTTCCTCTCGAGCAGCAGACTCTCAACCCCATCTGCCTTAAGGGCATCTTCAGTTGGTTGTCTCCTCACGCTGAACTCCGATTTCCACTCTCGCATTTCCTTTCCTCAGCAATTTCCTTCCTTTGCTTTGCTCCGGGAGCCGGGGGTTTGTCGTTTTCACCACGCAAGCCTCTCGGCGCTCAGTGAATGTCTGGTGGAATTTCAAAGGAAGAAATCCACTCAGTTCTCTAAGCCAGAGGCCTGGGAGTCATCTTTTAATGCAACGTCTTCACCTCTGACATCCAATCCATCACACACAAGTCGTGTCCACAACTAAATGTGCCTCATGGCAGGAAAAAGAAAAAAGTGAATGATCAAACAAGAAACTTAAGTGTTGGCTTTAACTCCTTTCCTTTGCTTCCTTAAAATTGGAACTAAACCAGTGTGTGTGTGTGTGTGTGTGTGTGTGGAGGGGGGGGGGTGCCTCCCTTCCTGCTTTCTCTCCCCCTCTGCACCCGGCAGCCTTAGAGAAAGTGGGAGCGAGTTTTTCATTTGCTAATGATTTGGGCTCAGGTTATAATGGACCATTAAGGTGTTTTGTGGAAGAAAAGAGGAAAATGGAGCTTTCCGGTGAGGGATAAAAAGACTGTGGAGGGGGCACCCCGGGACTCAGGAGGGGCCTGGGATCTGACCCAGACTTTTCCGAGAAGGGGGGCCGAGAGTTCTCCTGACTGTGGCCGGCTCTTTGTGCGCCCCGGCTTTGCGCGCACGGACAGGGCTTGGACAGCTCAACACGTTCACTGCCCAACAGGACCTTCCTTTGGTTGCCCAGACGTTGCTGCCTCCCGGGCCGCCACAGGGACCCCGTAAGCCCCAGAGACGCCCCAGAGACGCCCCTTGGGCACCTAGATGGCTGGGGGAAGCTCTCACACCCCTGCCCGGAGCAGGCGCTGAGCGGGGCGCGCCAGAGACCCCCGGAGGACCGGGACAGCGTTAAGCACGCCTTCACCACAGGCTGCTTTGCCTACTTGTCTCCCTTCCGTGCATCGTGATCAGTGGCTGTCCTCCACGCCCCCGTCTCTCAACCTGGTAACTGCAGAAAGCCTCCTGCCTCCTGTCTCACCTTCACCATCCGTTCCTCACACAGAAGCCAGAGGCTTTGTTTAAAAACAAAACCCCGAACAACAACACACCCCCCCGGCCCCCATCCTCACCCCAGCCCCAATCTGGCTAACACCTGTCATCTTTCAGGTGTATGCCTCCCCCGCACCCTGTAGTTAATTGTCATCACCTGTTTATGTTTTGAACTATCCTACGGGCAGAGACTAGACCTATTTGCCTCTTTACTTGCAACCTTGTCTTCCGTGCTTCGAGTGTGGTGGATGGAAGCAAGATCTACACAGGCGGTTCTCAAACTTGAGCGTGAATCCGAATTACCTGGAAGCCTCGTTAAAACACACATTGCTGGGGCTTCCCTGGTGGCGCAGTGGTTGGGAGTCTGCCTGCCGATGCGGGGGACGCGGGTTCGTGCCCCGGTCCGGGAGGATCCCACGTGCCGCGGAGCAACTAGGCCCGTGAGCCGTGGCCGCTGAGCCTGCGCGTCCGGAGCCTGTGCTGCTGCTGGTTGGAGATCACATTTTGAGTTACCACCGCTCTGCATCTAGTTAGAGAAGACTGGAGGGGTAGATTGGAGCGACTTTTCAGATAAGAAGAAAGGTGGGTGGGAAACAAGCTTTGGAAGTCTTGGAGGTATGGCTAAAATAGAGATATTTGAATTTGATATTAAATTTGGCAAAACTTCCCAATAGTTGACAAGTTTGGGGGAGTAACTATGAGAATACATGGCTGAAGTGGCCTGTAAATGAAGTTACGATATACGCAGGCTGGCAAAGACCTGGAAAAAAAAATTACTTTACAAAGTAAAATACTGAAATGATAAAGATGAAAGAAGTAAAAAGGAAGACTGTAAAATGAAATATGTACCATCATTCCAATTTTATTAAAAATGCCTAGGAAAAAACCTGAAAAGATATGGCAATGTTTATAATAGTTATCCCGATGGGTGAGTTTTACCACCTTTCTTCACCTTTCTAAATTTCAAAAATTCCCTCCGTCACCTTGTTTTCCCTTCATGACTGAGAAAAGCTTCTCCTCTTTTGAACTTCCACAGTCTTGGGCATTTCCTTCTGGCTGAATTAAATTATTTCCTCTTCTGGCCCTCTGTCAGACTTATTTCTCTTTGACATCTTAAATTGTGCCAGAAGTATGAAAATCAACAAAGTTAAAATAATCAAATCAAAGACAAGCAAAAGAAAACAAAGAAAAGGAAGAAAGAACCTCAAGAAGAGAAAGAATTTAGTCCTGACACCAGCAAGAAAGTATCTTGGTCATTGGCCCTCCAATCATTCTATATATTGGAAGGTTGTAACCACTGGCCTGGAGGTTGTAACCACCTGCCTGCCAGGCTGTTGGTGACTGGTGACCTCATCCACTGGTCAGTCAGGGAGCTCTATTCCTAATCTCTTACCCATCACCTCCTGTTTTTTTCTCATGGGGTCAGGCATGTGCTGAGGACCGTTTCCAACTTTACTCTTCCTGTACAGAGTTCTACCTACTTAACCCTCTTTGAATTAGATACCCTCCCAGCCAAGTAATATCACTCAAAAAAGTTATTCTTGGGGCTTCCCTGGTGGCGCAGTGGTTGAGAATCCGCCTGCCGATGCAGGAGACACGGGTTTGTGCCCTGGTCCGGGAGGATCCCACGTGCCGCGGAGCGGCTGGGCCCGTGAGCCATGGCCGCTGGGCCTGCGTGTCCGGAGCCTGTGCTCCGCAACGGGAGAGGCCACAACAGTGAGAGGCCCGCATACCGCAAAAAAAAAAAAAAAAAAAAAAGTTATTCTTTTCTGAAATTTATTTGTTAAAATTACTTTTTAAAAAAACTGCTTGACAACTTAAGCTCTCTTAATAACAAGGTTTATTTGGGGCATAAATTCAAAGTTCCAAACAGTTAAAGTACATATAAACTTTTAGAACACAGCCTGTTTTATCCATGAGAGCACTTGTGCAATAAAAATTGTGTATACATTATTTGTCATAACATACACCAGTTGGCAATGATATTTGCCAGGAAGAATTTCTTGCTCATTTCTTTGAAGGAATGAGATATATAGGACTTTGGCATATGTATCTACTTCATTTCAAAGATGAACAATTCTGAATTTTGTGTCTAGGCCTTATAATTCTTTATGTACAGAGTAGAAACAAGTGAAATAACTAAGTAAACATTTATAGGTTTCATCATGTATGGTTTCAAAATCAGGAATATGAATCTATATTGAAATTTTTTCTATAAAAATCTATTATGGAAGAAAATAATTAAACTATATGCCTACAGCAAAATGAAAGGGATATATAAAATTTTAACTATCACCATGCACACTGATCAGACCAGGAAAGACTGGAATCTTGATATTTCAACTACACTGACTACGCTGTACCTATTTTCTTGGATGTCCTTTTATCTCTGATAATAAAGTGCGAATTAACAGGACCATTCTAGAGACCAGGAAACGGTGATCATGAATGATTTGGTAAGTTAAGACGATAAGTGACAGAGTAGAACCAGAAACACATTTTCCTAATTGCCCCCTTAGTACTTCTTATTCTAGACTGTATTAAATGTGCTGCCACAAGCAAACCATGTCATTGCTGGTCCCATTTTAGAAATAGCTTGTTTAAAAGTTTCCTTTGTGGTCAGGCAAAAGACACCTATTATTTTAAAAATGTCAGTGGCTGATCATTACTGAGGAAATGTTTTTTACACGTTGTTTATTCGTTCAAGTTGTCCTCCATTTCTACAAATAATCATGACCTTCTAAGTTTGGTAAGAACAATCAGAAATTACTGAGAAAAGGGATGTTGGATATCATCTTGTCTGTCATCTCAATGGGGAAACTAAGATCCAAAGAAATTTTCCAGAGTTATAGTGTGAGTTGATGGGAGTCTCCAGACTTTTAGTCCAGGGCTATTTATGGCACATGGCACTACCTCAGCAGATCAGTATTCTGAAACAGTGTGGCGTAACTGAGAGGATGTTCCGGGGACCATCAGTCTTGATCAACGTTATCGGTGTCGGGAGTTTGTGTGCCGTTTTACCTCTTTATTTTTCTCATCCATTCAATACACTTTCATCTTGTTGCCTGATGTTTTGGGAGTGGGGATAGTCAGAAAAAAAACAAGTTAAAAGCTAGGTGGCGGGCTTCCCTGGTGGCGCAGTGGTTGAGAATCCGCCTGCCGATGCAGGGGACGCGGGTTCATGCCCCGGTCCGGGAAGATCCCACGTGCCGCGGAGCGGCTGGGCCCGTGAGCCATGGCCGCTGAGCCTGTGCGTCCCGAGCCTGTGCTCCGCAACGGGAGAGGCCACAGCAGTGAGAGGCTCGCGTACCACAAAAAAAAAAAAAAAAAAAAAAAAAAGCTAGGTGGCAAATGTGACTTAATTTAATTTATTTTTAATTTTTATGTATTTATTTTTTGCAGGGGAATGAGTGAAGTAAGGTTGGCTGGAATGTAGAAAAGTTGCAGTTTTCAGTGGAGAGAAGGCCAAGAAAAGAGAGATGGGAGGGATGGCCTTGCTACTGCCACGGCCTCTGCTGGGCACTTTTATGGAGTTATCTCATTCCCCTTAACACCCCTTTAGGTATAGGGCCTGTTAACCTCATTTTATTACTCATGAAGAAATGGAGGATCGGAGCGCTTTCGTAATTTACTCCACAGTCACACAGCTGATAACCTGTAGAGTTAGATTCAACGCAGAGTCTGTATGGCCGTGAAGCCTGTGTCCTTTTACTTTTGCAGTAGAGTATGTGAAAGGTGAACCAATGAAAATAACAGTAACTGCGGTGCAATATTAATAACAGTAATAATGATAGCATAGTGCTTTACATATGTGCTCTCTTTGAACGGGATTAAGTGGGCACATGAACGGGACTGATAGGGTGTCTGTGCTCTTCATTAGTGAAGCAGGCAAGGGAGAAAGAGGACATATACTTAAGATTTCCTTTGGTTTGTTTTGCTTTCTGAAAAATAATTGGAAGGCTCAATTAGTTTTGTTTTGCCACGTTTATCAGCTTATTACGTTCTTGATGTGGGTGGATGGGTTGGTGTGTGATTGTGTGAAATCAAACCTGATATATTCAGAATTCTCCCAGTGGATAAATATGCCTTTGGGTTTGATATTGAATTTTGTAATTAGTGATCTCTGTTCCTGTTTACTGAATGGGCTTTTTAATCTGTACCCAGGTCTTTTCCCTTCTGAAGCTGTATGTCATATATACTCTTATTTCTTTTGGGGACCCACAAGAGACGTATGTTAAACTCCAATGAAAAAGTAAGTTATACCCCTAAATTAATCTCTGGTAACTAATTTTATATTAGTCTGCAGCTCCAGTTTTAGAATTAAGCCCGATTCTCGTATTTGGAAGGCCATGTCCAGTTCTGTAACACTGTGTAACATAAAGGTGGTGTCAATTTATAAATAATTACTGTCTTCTAATGAATCAGTGCTCATTTACAACTATCATTTCGATACAAACTTAGGTAAAGATGGGTTCCGGCTCCAAAACTGGATTTTCTGTATTTAAAAATGTCATTCTAATTCGCAACTCCCCAAAACTGTTACTACGAAAGAACTATGCCATTCAGCCTAAAAATAAAACCTCTCACCCAAACTACACTCCTTAATAGCCACATTTTAATCTACATAATTTTAAACTAAGTTGAAAATCCATTTCTAGTGCAGTGATGTCAGACAAGAGTTGGAACTGGGACAGTGTGAAAGGGATAATTTAAAAGCCCACCCCCCTGCTTGGAGGCACCTCAAGAATTTCTAGGCTCACAAGGGAGATGAAGGAAGAGATTTTAAAAGCTGAAGAGTGCTGCTCTTGACAAGCCCCTGCGGACACAGGCCGAGCCGGCGGCGGCGAGGGCCGCGAAGAGTTAACAAGGGATCGAGCCCCCCTCGCCTCGGGCTCTCCGCGCGCTCCCCCCGCCCTCCTGTCCCCACCCTCTCGTTTTGGCAAGGGATTAAAGTGCTCCCCCCTGTGGCAGCAGTGACCCAGAAATGAGTTTGATTCACACAGTCCTTCCTCCATAACCAGCCAAACGCCCGTCCGAGAGTGCCTCCCTGCGCGAGCGCCGGGTGTGTGCGCGCGGGCGAGAGCTGGGGCCCGCCCGGCTCCCCGCCCGCCAGTCAGTCCGCCCGCCCGCCCGCCGCGGCCCGAACTCATGCGGCGAGGAGCCCAGCGCCGCGGCCGAAGCCCTCCGCAGCAGGTACGCGCGCGGGCCGCGGGGGGCGCGCGGGGAGGGCGCGCCGGGCGAGAGTCCGCGCGTGTCCGCGTGTGGGTCTGTGTGCGCGTCCCGATCCGGCGGCGGCGGCGGCGGCGGCGCGGCGGCGGCGGCGGCTGCAGGACGAGCAGAGAGGCTCAGCCATATTTGATGGTTTTGTTGCTTTGCTCGGGAGTTCTCGGGAGTAATTTAATGCCGAAGGTCGCTGCCTAGTGGAAATAATATAGTACGTCATTAATATGGCGCCAAAAGATTGGGTTCTCGATATGTAGCGAGGAGGGAGGGCACGCAGCCGCCGAGTGCAGCGTTACTATCCCACCAGTAACTTGGGCATTGCCGGGGCGGGGGCCAGAGGAGGAGGAGGAGAGGATGATTTTTGGATCCTGAGAATTGATCTATGTTGGATCAGTAAGTTTTATTATGATTATTTTTCAATTTTGGGGAACTGAAGACTTAGAGCTTTTTCTTCTTTTGGGTTTGTGAAGAACATGCGGTTTTCAGGCGAATCATCAATTAAAACGCGTTCAGGAACAGAAGCCCAGTTTAGTTGGCTTTAGTTTATTAGAATTTTTTAAAAAGCCGAAGTGCATTAGGTTGCATGAAAGTGGAAAGCATAGTAGCAACTTGGTAGACAGATGGCAATGGCAGAACACAGGTCCGTGTACATATATGAATCCAGAGTGTGTGTGACCGTGGTGGTGATGGTGGTGGTGCGGGGGGAAGGGACGACGACTGTATTTGTCCAAACATAGGTGTGTGTGTGTTATAGGTACATCTATGTAGGGTGGCCGCAGCCTTAGCTCTTGTCACCGCGTCACCACATGTCCAAAATATTCATTGCATCAATTCAAGGGCAGTGAGGGAGGGGTGGGGGGGATGGAGGCACAGTTTAGCAATTAGATTCTTCCAAATTGGGTTTCCAATGATCAGACCTTTTACTTATAGCGAGACTGCCTGTGAAGTGTAAAACCCTTTATCGGGGAAATTAGGAAGGAGTTGGCACTGGTAGAGCAAACTACCGATTAACCATGAACTTAAAGCGGATTGCAACTTGCAACCTTTGGCACCATCTGCAAATTGTGGAGGTGGTATCGCTAGGTCTTCGCTGCCTGAAATGAACGTGCAGTGTGCACCCCGGGACTGCAAGTTGCAAAGCCCTTCAGTGCACGTGTCTTGTGCCTGCGAGTGTGTGTTTGTGAGTTGGGGGCTGTTGTTCGATAGCTAGCAGGCTTTCCGGGTTGTTGGAGCTGGCTTGCAAATGCGGGAGAGGGATGGAATGTGGAATGTTGACCGGGGAACCGAATCCTGTCGGAACGGTCCCATTTGCTGGAGAAATTCGATCCCTTCCACCTCCTTCCCGCTCCCCCCGCCCGCCTGCGGGCTGGAGGCGGGGCCGAGGACGCGGCTGCTGCTCAAAGTGGTGGAGCGCGGCGGCGGGAGGCAGGTGCACGGCACCCGCCAGTGGGGGTGCCTCAACTTCCGCGGGCGTTTAAATAGCAGCCTCTCTCCCCTCCCACCGGTAATAGGTGACCTGGCGGCCGAGGGCGGCGGGGGGAAGGGGACGGGGGATACCCGGGAGCGAGCCTCCGCGGCACGTGGGCAGGTGCTGGGTGGCCCTGGGGCCAACTTTTGTGGCCCGCCTTTGGCGCTGGAGGAGAGGTGGCTCCAAGTGGAAATGGGGGCGGGCGGCGGCTGAGGCGCTGCTTTCTCGGCCGCGGCTGGAGCGTCACCTAACGGTCCCAGCAGAGCTGCCGGGCCCGGGGTGGGGGGCTTCGGGGGCGGGGACGCCCGGCCCACCGCGCCCGCGCCGCGGGAACCCCGCACAAAGCCCGAGGCGCGGGGGCGGCCACCGCGCTCCCGCCTGGGGAGCTGCCCGACGCCCGTCGCCGTCCCCGCGCTGATTCCGGCGGGCGGCCGCAGGCGTTTGTTTGTTGGTTCCGCGCCGCCTTCCTCGTCGGATGGCTTCCTGTGACAGAGGTGATACACAGTTTCCAGAACTGTCTGGGGGCGGGAGCGGGAGCCGAGCCCTCTCCGAGCTGCTCGCGGTCGCCGCTGCTCCCGCTCCCATCTCACAACCGTTTCTCGCCGGCGCGCCCGCCCCGGCCCGAAGGTGCCGCCCGGGAGGGACTCGGGGAGGGGGACGGCGCGGCCGTTTCCAGCGGCGCAAGTGGCTTCTACACGCGAGGGAGCGTTTGATTTGCAACTGGGGCCGAGCGGATTGGTGCAGCTGGCGGCGGCGGGGCGGGAGGAGCGGCGGCGGCGGCGGCGGGGGGTGGCCACTTTCAAATGGAGAGGGCGGCGGCGGGGACGCCGCTGCGGAGGGAGCGGGGCTTGGTTGCGCCACGAGAAGGTGTCATCACTGCACCGGGGCTAATTCCGGCGGAGGTGCCGGGAGTTACTTTCCCCTCCTCCCGCGCTGTTGTTTCTGTCGCCTTGGGAGGAGGAGGAGAGAGAGAGAGAGAGAGGGAGGGGGCAGCGTCGCCGCGCGAAGCCGCGGCCTTGCGCACACCCCGGCGGGCCGGGGAGCCGCGCGGTGCGTTCTCCGGTGCGGGGCGGCGGCCCAGTTCTCTCCTCCCCGGGATCCCCCTCCCCCTTCCTGGGGTCCTCAGCTTTCTCTCTGCGCAGCCCACCCGCACTCCCCCCCCCCCGCACCCCACCACGGATTCCGCATCCACGGGTCCTTCGCCCCGGGAGCTCCCTCCCCTGCCGTACACCCCCGCCCCGGCTTCCCCACCCTGGGCTCCCCCGCCCCGGCGCGCGGGGGCGGCCGTAGTCCCGGCACCCGGTGAATGCAGCGTGCAAACAAAAAAGCGGGCGATTTAAACGTGCCTTCGAAACCCGTTAGGAATGCGTCGTCACCCGGAGACCGTTTAAAAGCAGCTTGGGCTGGTTTTCTAGTAACGAGGAGGGAGGCGCCCACCTCGCTTCGGCGGCGGCGAGGGTCTGCCGCCCTCTGTTTACCACAGCCGAGGGGGAATTTAAATTTTCTTTTTGTAAAGTGATAGCTGCAGTTGAATGACTTCAGACGGCTACATTTTTAGGAAATTGCGAGAGAATCTGAAGTTTCCATTAATGGGAATGCTTAGGGGCTTCTTTCCCAAAGGTTTTTATTAGGGAACTATTTTTCCTTTTTAGAAAACCCGCTGCGAAAGTCTAACTCTCTAGTTACCTGTAGCTCGGGGCTAATATCTTTCGAAGTTAATGAACTAGTTTTAAGATCCAGAGAAATTGTTTCCCTGAAAGCTGATTTAGGCAGTGATCTACCAATGCGTGGAGACTACTTTAGTGTGTGGTGTTTGACGAAATCACAGCTGATCAAAATTTAATCGCTTTTAGGTGGAGGAGGGAAGCGTTCGGTGTAACTGGACGGTACTTCCACAGACAGCACTTTTGATACAATCCTGTGTGGTAGTAGAGTGGGCAACACACACAGGAGAGCTAACAGGTTGTTCTGTGTGTGACACTCTAGCAGATACCTGGAAGGGAGAATTCTTAGTGTCCTTTTGTCCCAAAGGTTTCAGTCTCATCTAATGTCACTTGTAAATCAGATGACTTTCGGATTGCTTGGTTATTTTGCTTTCTTCCTTAAGTTTGTGTATTTGTATATGTGTATTTGATGACTGGCATTTTCAGCTTCTTCAGTGTTACACATCTCCTTTCCTGCTTACACCAGCCAGAGATAAAGGCAGTAGAACTTGAACTTGAGTCCATCTAAAGGTCATAGGCTGCTTTCCAAGAAGAAAAGTTGAGTGGGTTGTCACAGAGATTTTTAACTTTTGACAAAGGTAGATATATGTTCATTTAGAAAGAAAAAGAACACACACACACCCCCGCGCCCAAGTTCCTCCTCCATCACTTGACAGGTTTTCAGCCTATAAATTAGTATTTTAGTTTTATATTCCTTACGGAGGTTGAAAGAGTATCTATAAAGGGAAAATAGTGAGAAATGATGAATGTGCTGGAGAGACCAGGGAGAGAAACCTTTTTGGAATTTAAGGAAATGTTGTATTTTAGAAATGAACAATTGCTTAGCCCAGACACTTTGGGGAGAAAGATTAACTAAAAACAGAAACAAAATGTGGAGGACTTGGTGAGAATACAAGCAGATCTCCATGTGTTTCACCTTCATAAATACTGATTTTTGACTTCAAGAAGCCCTTGGTGGCTTAAAGTATTATTACAGAAGTGGTGTTACGTGTACATTGTTGAAAATTAGAGAAGCAAATATAAAAACACATTCCTACCACCTGGAAATCGGCATTGTATCGTTTTCCAGATAATTGTGTATATATATGTATGTTTTAATCAGAATGAGTCATACTGTCTATACAGTTGTGTAAGGAGTTTTGGCTTTTTGGTGGTTTTTTTTTCCCCCTTGTTAGCTAGCTTGTCTCTTATTGGGAGATATTCAGATTTCCTCACTCGGCCCCGAAATATAACACGGCAGCTTTGTGTAAAACACTGTCCAGTCAGAGATCATTTATTGCATCTGGTTATTTCCCATAAGTAGGTTTTAGTCTGTGTAGTAACTTTGACAGAACCTCTGGCAGTGAGGAGGCATGCCTTTGCAATTAATCATGACTGGATTGGAAAGAGCTGGAATTAAACTAGTATTCTATTGTAATTTGGAAGTCTTCAACTTGGAGATTGTTTGAAAACTACTTTAAAGACATTTGCGTGATGTTGTTATCCACAGACTTGCTGGAAAAAGAATTATCACCTGTTTGTGTTCCAGTACTGGGGTGGTGAGAACAGCAAACATCAAGACATCAGGCACTGACCAAACCCTTCATCTTTAGGGTTTGTCAGGAGTGAGGAGGAGGCATATGAATGTCACGGTTCTCTTTGCTTCCTTCCTTTCTGTTAGGGAAGCTCTTTCCTCATTTAGTGATGCGGGGCATCTGTTACACTCTTAATGGTCTGTCAGAATTTGCATTATAAACCCAGTTTTCCCACGTGGTTAATAACAGTAAGACATCCTCTGGAGGAAAATATGACATCTTAGCCAATATCTTGCTTTTTATTTAGATTGGCATTAAAAATTGTTCAAACAGTGGGAGTTATACCAGTTAATTTTTTTCCTCCCCTCCTTGTCCAAGCCTGTGATAGCTAGAACTTTCGCCATGTTTAACAATACCTTAAAAAAAGAATTTTTTTTTTTTTTTTTTTTTCAAATGAAGGCTGGCTTTGTTTGGAATTGTTCGTTTCTTAGGTGGTATCAGAAGCCTGGTAGGAACCTTAATTGGGAAAGTTTTAGTTCTTGAGACAGTAAGTTGTTTCCTTGAATGTTTCAGCGTTCAGTCTATTTTTGTCTCTTTTCAAGACCTGGCAGCACTTTATTTGGTTATGAATTAAAATTTGGACAATTAATATGTTTATTATTTGTATATAATATTTCAAAAAGTTGAGACTTAATTGAAAGAGAGTCTTGCCATTTGCCTGGTGTACTTATACGAAAATATTGTTCTGTGATTGTGAGGCGTATATATTTTGACGTTTCCACAGTTGGTGGGCTCTGATGGAATAAGTTCACTCTGCATTCCTAATAAATGGAAGAGTGGCCCTGGAGGGCCTTTTTACCTTTGAGTGGAAGTGTCATCTTGTCTTTAAGTTTAGCTAGGGTTAACTGTCATGGAACAGAGAGAAAATCTAGTCTGAGGATATTATTGATCCCGACTCCGGCCATGTTTTTGTGGCCTGGCCTTATCTAGCCTAGACCTTGAATGATTATTAAGGATGTCTTCCTCACCTGAAAGCAAGAAAAAGATTGCCAGAAATGGAATGGAAGGCCTAGTCTCTGGGGCAGAGACTGGGTATTTCCATTTTTAAGTCCTTTATTAACTCTAGAGCAGCGGTATGTTATGTGCGCCTAACAAATGTTCCAGGACCAAGCTTTTGATGAATATTCTAAAACAAGTCAGATATTAACTTTGCTTTTCGTTCATCAGGTAGAGTTAAGACATAATAAGGTGACTGAGGACAGTTGAAGTAAGTTCATTTTTAAAACTTCAGGTTCTTTTGGGCTTATTTGCTGAAGGAATTAATCCACAGTTTTCTCTTGGTTTGAAAGCTCTTCCAATTGACAATAATATATACTTTTTAATATTGAGCATTTAATGTTTGCACAGGAGATTTTAATTTGAAAATTCATGACAGCTGCTGAGACAGTTTCTAAGCAGTTAAGTGAAGGTTTCATGGCCGAGGGTCCAAACTGAAGAATAAAAGAGCATTTTTTTTTTTTCTTTTACTCCTTACTCCAGGGTAAGCAGCAAGAATTGGCAAGGTTAACAAGTTGCTGGAGTTTGAGCTACCTGGTTTGCGTTTGTTTAGCACAAAGTACACTTAACATGATTTAGGGTTTTTCTTAATGACTCATGGTCAGTTTTATGAGCATCAGTTATTTCAGTGTTGAAATAAAATGATGCACTTAAAGATGTGTAGGCTGAGTTCTGGTGACTTGTAACTTTTTGAAGGTCAAGCACACTTGAGATCCGAAACCTGTGGAATCTCCCACAGGAGAAGCCAGTAGCACCGAAATTTGCATGTCATGTCAGGGTTTGGAGGAAGTGCGTCCTGGGATTTCAGTTTAGCATTTAAATTCTGGTGACTTCTTTGTATGATTTCTCTCTGATCCTTTTACCTCCCTGTTAACCATGTATTGTAGTTAAAATGCCTGTCTAGAACAGTCATTTTTCTGCTTATTGGTCACTGGCTTGAAAATCAGATGAGCGTGTTACAAGTTTTTATAGCTTAGTGTACACTGGCCCCAGGTAGGAGCCTCAGGGGTTTTCCTTTGAGAAAAATTCATGGGTTTCTTGGCCTTTATTTAAGTTGTTGAGAGCACCAGCCCCCTGCCCCTCCCTTTCACCCCCTTACTGCCAGTCTGTTGATTCATAGCAGGGATCAGTAAACTTTTTTAGTAAAGGGCCAGATAGCAAATATTTGAGGCTCTGTGGGCCTGACGGTCTCTATTACAGCTGTTCAGTTCTGCCATTGTTGTGAAAGCAGTCGGTGGACAAGAGGTGAATGAACGTGGCTGTCTCCCAATAAAACTTTATTTACAGACAGTGAAGTTTGAATTTGGTATAATTCTCAGGTGTTCTGAAATGTTCTTTTGATGCCCTCTCCCAAACCATTTAAATATGTAAAAACCATTCTTAGCTCAGGGGCTGGACAAAAACAGGCTACGGACCCCTGATTTATAGTGATGCAGCTGTACTATACTATACGTACTTATAGTATATACCTGCAGTATAGTATAGTGATAACAGCATCACCTAGTCACCAGATTGTTTCTGCTGGGGCTGAATTCCCTTTCTGATAGAAATCTGAAATAGCAAGTTGAAATCAGAAGTCTGTTTGATAAATATGGAGGGAGTTGGCTAGTCAGAGGGCTGTGGCTCTTAACTCTTTGATTCCTAGATCCCCGTTGAGGATAGGCTGTGTAATACAGGACCCTGTGTACCTAGGAAAGCACAGCGAGGGAGTCAGCAGTCTCCAAGGGGACCAGGCCAAGAAGGGGGGTATACGTTATAACGTGGGGATATACATTATAACCTGGGAACACATCCAGAGGGAGATAACCTCTCTCCAAGTAGGGTGTACGTGTCACCAATCAGAAGTTGATGCCAGCTGCCCAGAGGACTCATACCCCTGTGACAGTGTCCAGGGAACTCCTAGCACACTCTCTGTCCAGCCCTACCTTTTGTGTGCTCCGCCAGGCAAAATGGCATGTGCGACCATATCCTCATCAGCTTCCAGGAAACCATGTTTTCAAGTTCCAAGTTAACAGACTGCTACTTACTGAGTACGTTTTAGTTGTCGCTCTCTGGTAACATGTAGTCCACGGCCTTAATCTTTGAGATGACCTCTTTCTAAATCACAGGAGGCGTCCAGGAGCGGGAAGCCTGCGGTACGGGCACAGGGAGGAGGGTGGATGGCCCAGGGGGGCCACGCGTCTTGGGGACTGGTCTTTGGTTCAGCCCCTGGCTTTGCCCTACATCTACCTATCTGTGTGTGCTTGCAAATGCTGCCTGACCTCGCCAGAATTTATTGTATGTACTTGTCTTTTTAAAGTCGGGAAAGGTAAATTATCTCTAAAATGTTTTCTAGTGCCGCAATTATGATTTTATGGGTTTCTTTGGGGAGGGTTTCCTGTAGACACAATCCATGAAAAGGGCGAGACTCTTCAGCTTTCACCTCAGAGAATACTTTCCAGACCTTGTTGCTAGGCTTTGAGACTGTCTTATGTTTCCATGACCGTAATAACAAAACTTGTACAATTGTGATGAAATGTTTGTTTTCAAATGTAATTCAGATGATGTGTAAATACAGTTTTTGATAAGTGTGCCATCTAGGTCTTCTAATGTACGACGCTGGGAGTCTGAAATTTTTTTTAAACAGTTCTTTAAAAATTTGTGGTGACTTAACATTGTTAGTGGTAACCGATAGTTTCTGACAACCGGCTATAATCAGGGAACAAAGTTCCTCAAAACAGCTGCATTTCAATCTGTGCACAGTGTAATTGTCATTAACTGGTTGAGTCTGGTTTCTGCAGAAGCTGCTTTGTATATCCTGTATAAGAACATCTGGTTTGAGCATTCAAAAATCTTTTAAAATTACCCTTTATCACTTGGCATTTATTGGCTTATTCTTCCAAGGGTAGAATAAGGGGTTGTAGACTCCTTTCCATCCTTATCCTTACCTTGGTTCATTCAGAACTATCTCCTGCTAGCTAAGTTACACTTAGTTTTTTCTAAAGTGTTATTCTTCAATGAAGTTTTAGAGTTTGATCTGAAGATGTGGTTGTGTATGTGTTATAACTTAGAATTTGGTTCAGAGATCCCAAGAATATACTCTGAAGAGGTTGGTCTTACCTTAGTTTTCCCTGGTAAATTGTCAAAAGAAAAGTGTGAAAAGAGGACCTATAGGGCAAATAGGCTTTGTTTTTCATATGAATTCTTACTAACAGCAATGTGTTAAGGAGGATTCTGAAGTCACGCCTGGGCTTGCAGGGGAGGGGGGTGGGGAGAATGACCTAATTTATTAACCATGCCTGCAGTGGGTAGAGGAAATGGTGTGTTTGGTAACCATCTCTGGAATGTAGCTTTTTTTTTTTTTTTTTTAACTTTTTTTTCCGAAACAGTACTGCTCTTAAAGTGAATAGGAAGTTGAGTATTATTCTTTAAAGGTAGTTTAAACCCTAGTTTTCCTGTCTGCCTTAGTTTTTCTGATTGCCTATGTGTTTAGTGACCTGCTACTGGCACTGGATATTCTTATGTTTTGAAACCTTTACTTTTGAAGTAAATAATGAATGAGTGATAGTAACATTTTACAGCATCACCCTGTTACCTTTTCTATTTTTTCTCCTGTGCTATTTTATCAGGTATTTTGAAACAAGACAAGCCTCTGATACCCCATCTCAGGAAGGAGGTAGAATATATATAGTTTATTGATGGCTGCTTATTTTAGGCTGGTGCCTGCCAGGGGCCCAGAAGTTGTGTTCCCAGGGTCTTCTATAATGTGAGGAGCAGGGAAGAAAGGTTTTGGATTTTAAATCTTTACTATTATAAATAGCATAGTACAGGATCATGGTAAAAAATTAACAACATGTAAAAGGTCGTAAAGGGAGGTAAAAGTTCCCAACCCGTTCTATCTGGAACACTTCAGTCACATTTCTCAGAGATAAACACTATTAACCTTAATGTTCTTCCAGAAATTTTCCCTGAGTATGCAAGCATTTGGTGTATATATTCTCTTCTCTCCTCTTTTATATGTAAATGGGCTGATATTTCATTCTCCTCCCCCCCCCCCAACTCCCGCCGTTTGCTGGTGTTTCTTTCTTGATATGACTTTGGTATCTTCCATATCTGAGCATATAGATCTAACAGAAAGGAATTTTGGGTAGATGGAAATAGGGATAGAAGCTCAGGATTGGAGGCCAAGGTGCTTGATTGCTTTTATTGTTTGGGGTGCATTCATTTACTCTCATGCAAAGGGAAGTTAACAAAGATACATTACAAATACAAGTGATTGGAATGTTGTGTCATAACTGCTCTTTAGGTGCTGACTCTAATTGAGTCATCAGTTACAGAGACCTGGGAAGGGTTTAATAGATTGTTTTAGGGCTCATAAGCAGAGATTGGATTATTTATAAATTGCCAAATGGGAGCTGCCTGATTCATTAAGAGCCACTCTTACTTATAAATTCCTTAAAATCTTGAAAAAATTGTTTAACTTTTAAAGTCTGAGTTTAAAAATAATTTATAAAGAATTTATGGTGAGCTAATGTGTTGTAGCACTTGGACTTTATTAGTAACATTCATAGGAGTAAATATTGCAGTTATGATTATCTGGTCAGTTCTTACAACCTTTTCTTTTGGGAGAGGTGGCTTATTGCTAATATAAACTCTTTTCAGCTGAATATTTTCAAGTATGATGTCTTTGAAAAGGCTCTATAATATCTTACGCAGCATTTTTTTTTCTTTTTTATAAATTTGTTTATTTTTTGGCTGCGTTGGGTCTTTGTTGCTGCGTGCGGGCTTTCTCTAGTTGTGGCGAGCGGGGGCTACTCTTTGTTGTGGTGTGCGGGCTTCTCATGGCGGTGACTTCTCTTGTTGTGGAGCATGGGCTCTAGGTGCACAGGCTCCAGTAGTTGTGGCTTGAGAGCTCAGTAGTTGTGGCTCATGGGCTCTAGAGCGCAGGCTCAGTAGTTGTGGCGCACGGGCTTAGTTGATCTGTGGCAAGTGGGATCTTCCCGGACCAGGCTTGAACCCGTGTCCCCTGCATTGGCAGGTGGCTTCTTCACCACTGCGCCACCAGGGAAGCCCCTTTAAACACGTTTTGATGTACGACATTATAAAGGACACGTTTTTAAAAGTTCCATTTTTCTGGGTTGAAATATTTAGACAAGGTTAAAACTTTAACATTTAATATCTAAGCAGTTTGTCAGTTAAATCAAATCTGTGACTATCTTTTTGACCAGATATAACCCTTTGGTTAAGGTGAGAAATCTGGGTTTGAGTTACAGTCACACTAGTATTTTTACTCTCTGAGCATATGAATTAGATAGTGTTGTCAATTTGAAAACTTACTATCTAGGTGATTAATGTTTGCTTTAAAAACTGAGGTAAGAAACCAGCTGGATTTCCTTTACATTGGTTTAGGGATAGGAGATTACTGTGAAGGATAGGTCATTATTATATTTGGGTATTTTGTTACCTTGGGTACTGTATACTTCATAGAAGACAAAAAGAAAGAAGACATGTTAAGGAAATGTAAATCATTTTTTGTAGGGGAGGTAATAGTCTATGACCAATAACTTAGCAATAAAATTATCAGTTGCATAGTGTTTAGAAATAATATTTGAATTGTGTGAACTTAGCAAACAGAACTAGCTCATTATAAAATACCTTTATCTTTATGTTAAGACTACTTGGTGTCTGAAAATACGTTCTTTAACATACATTTTTATAATACACATTTTCTAAATACATTTTAAAATACAGTACACATAAGTATTAGATCATTAACTTTGACAGAGAATGGAAGGGCACCTATAAATTTGAAAATAAAGTAGTGGAACTTACTCCAGTGAAAGGTCATTTAGATATTAAAGTGAAGTGGGCCTCTCACTGCTGTGGCCTCTCCCGTTGCGGAGCACAGGCTCCGGACGCGCAGGCGCAGCGGCCATGGCTCACGGGCCCAGCTGCTCCGCGGCGTGTGGGATCCTCCCGGACCGGGGCACGAACCCGTGTTTCCTGCATCGGTAGGCGGACCGTCAATCACTGTGCCACCAGGGAAGCCCAAAGTGAAGCATTTTAAATTCCATAAAGCTGAGTGAGCATAGGATACAGTTTATGTACAGTAACTCAGTCATTCATCCTATAGGTTATTTTAACACATAGCTAATCCACTACAATGCATTAGGTAATACATAGAGAAGTAGTATGTAGAGGTCTTTAATTGAACTTTAATTGAATTGAAGTTCTAGAACTTCTTGAGAGTGAAATAAATGAGAATGAAAACAGTGGACAAAATTGATACTTTGAAGGAAAAAAAACAGCCTTTCTGCATATAAACCATAAGATAATTAAAACCACTAGGTGTAGTCCTTATTGTAGCTGTAGAGTTTATGGCCCGATAAATGGTCCCTGTTCCACCACAGAGAGTAGTTCTAGTGACTGGACAGTTTGTTTTCCTCAAATCTGTCTTCTTCCCAGGAGTAGCATTGAACAAACATCCTCAGATTCTTAATCATCTTATTCTTTTGTAAACGCTCTTCTCTCTTTGTCCTCCTGGTCATTTCCCATTCTTTCTTAGCTGGAGTCACACACCAGTCATGCCTCCCTGGCACCACACCCAGGTCACTGAACTTGCTCCCTTATAAATGCCTGAACTACTTGGGGAGGGGTTCCTTCAGCTAATGGCTGCTCTTAACTTAGTGCCTGCTGATTTGCCCCCCTAATTTCAGTCTGAGGAAACTTAAATTGGAAGGTTCTGCGGTACCTTGCCATCACATACACATCCCGTGTCCCGCTATGATCCGTGAGTCCTCTAACCTTTATAAGTAGTTACCACACGGAGGCTGCTTATCTAGTTGTTGGCTTACTGTATTTCCCTGTGGGCCATTCTGTATCGTGTTCACCATATTTTTGGCATCTTACTCGATACAGTTTTAATTGAATTAACATATTAGCCAATCCACTGCATTTTAACCCCTGTGACAGAAGAGGCTGCAGGAGAGTGGCCTGCGTGTAGGTTGTTACCTGTGCTTCCTGAGGAGGTGGTGCCCGGAGCAGCTACCACTTGTGCCTGGTTGTCTTGGCACGTCCCTCCGTGCTGCCAGAGGGTTGTCACTTGACTGATCCAGCCAGGCTCTGTGGCCAGTGCCTTCCCCTTCCTTGGCCTTTCCAGGCAATGTTCTGATTATAATCAGGCTTCCTAGGTAATCTTTCGCTCTTTGGGCAAAGTCCCAAATGCCCAATAATTAGTGTTTTATCTGCCTAGCTGTTATGCTTCTCATGGCAAATGGACACTCCAGGCTCCTGTAAATTGCATCACTTTGAGCCAGTTTTGATGAAATCAGACACGATGTCAGGACAAGCCCTGTTGAGGACTGGACCCAGAGTTCTGGGGGTATCTGTTGTAGCTGCCCTTTGAAGTCTTGTTTTGCTCAAGACCTCTCTCTGTGATGTCTTTATTTCACATTCAATTCGAGAGAATCTCTTTTCTGGAACTTACTATAACCTTTTAGAGACATGTATATAGAACATTTAAGTGATAATGCAAGGCAGGAGTTGATTGGCTGTTAAAGAAAATAGTACATGGAAAAGTAGGGTGAAAAAGTTCTAAAAGAAGGAAAAATGTGAAATGAGTGGTATAGAATGTAAATGCTTTTAATTGGAATGGTTGACAGGGTACTTAGTTACTCTGAGCTGAGCCCTGGAGAAGAGGTGGGATTGGGATGGATGGGTCGGGAGGAAAGGGCCAAAGGACCACCATCAGCAGAGACCGAGGATGGAAAGAAGAAGTGTTTTCAAGGATAGACGCCAGGCAAACTGGTTACAGGGGCTTGTTAGGAGAGATGTTTGGGCAGAGCAGGCAGGGGCCAGGCGGTGGAAAACCTCTGAGTTTCTGGCTGGACCCATTTGCAGTATGGAACGGAGGGAGAGTCTGGCATAAGGAACAGCTTGATGAGGTCACCTCGTAGGATGGTTTAATTTGCTGTAGCAATTGGAAGGGGTAAAACATTGTGGGCATGGAGAACGGAAGGGTGGTGCGTAAAGTAATCTTTGGCATAGGTGGCCGAAGACCTGGCGCGGCGGTAGGGGGACTGGAGAGGGTCACGCGTTATGAAATGACGAGCCTTGGCAATTGAAGAGAAAGGTGAGAAGGGACGCATATCAGTAAATAAGTGAGCAGATAGCAAGAGTCTGAACGGGAAGTTGCTGCACAGAGGAATATGCTAGGTTATATGTATGTTAAGTATTACAGTGTTTTGCCCAAAATGTGCTGCTGCTTTTTGTTACCTCCCCTTTGTTCCTCAGGACTCGGCTCAGAGTGTTACCGACTCAGTCAGGCTGTGTTTCTGTGGCCTTGTGTTTGCCACTGTCAAGCACTAACCGTACTGCATTCCTGTTGGCTGGTCTGTCTTCTCTACTAGACCAGGAACTCCATAAGATCGGGGAGAGTCATGTTGCTGTATTAGGTGTTCAGATGTTTGTGGGATGCCTTATATGCTATTATATTTTCTTGCTGCTTTCTCTGGAGTGTTGCAAGTAGCCCTTTTAACTGATTATTACTTGTCCTACTATCATCCAGATAATAATCAGTGATGGCCCTAAATGATGCTAAGGGCCCTCTGCTTTCTCTCACTGGCTTTCATTGGACAGATGTTTGCAGCATGCAGCCACTGTAGTGTCTGTCTTAAAGACAGTGACATGTGTGTACTTGGATTTCTTGATGGAGTAAGTAACCCCAGGTGAGATACATCAGGCTGATGTCAAGGATTAAGTACATTCGAGCCACAGAGTAGGCGATTCTGGCGTGCACTCACCCCGTTACTGTACCAGGTTCCCTGGAGAAGTACAGCACAGCATTCTCAACCTTCTTTACTCAAGATCTTTTAGGCCTGGTGAAAACGGAATTTATTAAAACGAAAGTACTATTTTTACTCTTCACTTACTTGCATAATTTTGCATGAGAGTATGTATGTGTGTTTAGGAGCAGCATTCTATTTTGGTCAGTGCTTGCATTCTGCATGTAGTGACTGAAGTGCATGCTTTCTCTGGGAAACTGTGTATGAAAGCTAGCAGGAACACATTTTGGTTTTAAAAGATTCTCAGTTTTACAAACTCTTCTCTTTGGGTACATGTTAGTTGTCCAAATCGGTGAAGCTGTGACCAGCGTTCGCTTCCTCGTTTCTAGCTGGGGGTGTCTGTGCGCTTTCTCAGTCTCTTACTTCTCTCAGCTCTTACGCCCACTCCTGAGGTGGGAACTGCATTCTTCTCGCCCTGATGCTTCACGCTGTTACTTTTAAAGAATTCCTCTTTCGGTAGCACTTTTCTTTTCTTTTTTTCTTGTTTTAAAGCTCTCTTGTAACGTAGGCCCTAGGCAGCTGAGGCCGAAGCTGTTGCTGGGAACGAGCGGTCTTCGCCTTTGCGTCCCCTCCTTGTGCGTCCTGACAGGTCCGGAGTGGGGAGCAGGGGTGCCTTCTAGGAGGCTGGAGGAGGGCTCAGCTGTCAGCAGTTGGTGTTTTGGCACATGGTGACGGGGCGGGGAAGATAATCGGTTCAGGAGGGGAGGGGGCCACAGGAGTGTGTTGACTGTGGAAGTTTTTCTGGGGTGGCCCCCTCCCCAGGCCGAGTTCAGGTTGCTGGGTGTCAGAGTTATGGGTGAACGGGGCTCTGCAGAAAAGCCGGGGAGGGGCAGTGAGGCTGGACTTTAGGACTGTGACCCCGCCCATGACCCGATTCAGGACTCACATCCCGGCTTCCTCGTGGAAGTTATTTTAATGTTTTTTTTGTTTGTTTGTTTGTTTGTTTTTGCGGTACGCTACGCGGGCCTCTCACTGTTGTGGCCTCTCCCGTTGCGGAGCACAGGCTCCGGACGCGCAGGCTCAGCGGCCTCGGCTCACGGGCCCAGCCGCTCCGCGGCACGTGGGATCCTCCCGGACCGGGGCACGAACCCGCGTCCCCCGCATCGGCAGGGGGACTCTCAACCACTGCGCCACCAGGGAAGCCCCTTTTAATGGTTTTGGAAGAATCATTTGGTAAGAACACACAAACTTTAACTGGCGAGTGTCTCAGGAAGAAAATACAAAATAGAGATTAGGGGCCTGAATATTTGAAAGAATCATACAGGTCTGTTTTGTAGGTGTGAGCAGACTGCAAAATGATGTGCTTTGTGCTTTTATTTTGACTTCAGTTTTACAGTTCCGCTGAGAGTGGACCTTTGGGTGTTTAGTTTCCGACTTGCTGTAGAACAGTTTCTGTCTTGTTTCGAGCACAGTGGTTCGCCGTTGTTTTCCCCACACCATTCCTGTGCGCCACACTCTCGGAAGCTCATCGCATCGTAATGCTGTGATTGCCGACGAGGGAGAGGTTGGGATATACTTGTTTGAGGGGCTGGATGGGTAGGGACTGGACGACCAACCATACTTTGACTTGGAAAGCCGCCCTCGCTCATTGGCAGTCATTGATCCGGGCCCTAAAGATGTTGAGGTGGTCAGTAATTTTAGTTCGGAAAAGCTTTTTGGATTTGTTTAGAAAGCTGCCCTGTGTGCATATAACCTCGAGTTCATCTGTGTAAGTTCAGTGACTGGCCATTCAAGCTCGGTGCACTGCCCCCTTTCCTAAATGCAGTCTTTCTCTGCTCTGTGGTGCTGGAGGCCTGTTACCACCTGGCAGGAGTTGGCAAGGTGGGCTGGGTGTCTGCACAAACTGCTGTCTTAGCTTGGCTGCGTTAGGCTGGACAAGGCCTGTAGGGAGTTGGGGTGAAAGGGAGTGAGGTTGGATTTGGAATTAGAAGTTCGCTACCCACAGTGTGACCTTGGGTAAGTGGCCGCTTAAACCTTTTTTTTGGCCCGAGTTTCCTAATGAGTAAAGGGGGAGGGGTCTGGATGGGGCTGGAGGTGACTAGAGGGTACATTTGCATTCCCAGGTGTGTCCCATTGGTTTTGTTCCTAGGACTCCAGGCCTTCAGCTTTTAGGGTTCTTTTAGCAAAACGTGCCCGGGAAGCATAATCACGCCCAGCGCGGTGTAAATAGTCACACGTCCCGGCACAGCCCCAGCCCCACGCGTACACACACGCGTAAAATCCGACTCTGTCTGTGGTAAGGAAGCACCGCGCTCACTGCCATGGGTTTTCTCCGGCAGAGCTTGCTCGCCGCCAGTCAGCTAACGAGACTCCTGGAGTAGTTGTAGTGATACTGGCACAGGAGTGAGAGGGAAGGCCTGGCACCTTGGGGAGACCTGCTGATATGTGATTTCTCCACCCCTCCCCCTCCGTTTTGAACCTGTTCTGTTAATAATTGCACCTAATTATGTATCTTTGGTCTTTGTACTGCTTATAGTTCAAATGCCACTTAAAGCCGATTGTTTGCTTTTGTGTGCTGTAAATCCTGGGCTGCCATCTGAAGCACAACTTGATGATTGTGTATTATCATCTTGGGTTAAGTGCTGTCTCATTGCCTTGCAGGCTGCCTGCTGTTTCCCGGGGAGATCATGAAACGAGGTCGCCTTCCCAGCAGCAGTGAGGATTCTGACGACAATGGCAGTAAGTCCTGCTTTGTTGTTCTTGGAACCTACCAGGGTTTGGGTCAGTGTGAAAACATGGTTCTTTAATGTAATGCTTTAAATAGCTGAGGCCCTTCGAATATCAGGGAGGTCAGCGAAGAGCCAAGGCCTGAGAAACACATCTGAGTGTGATACTGCAGGTCTGTAACCAAATCTTTCTGGGTAAGGTTGACTGCAGGCAGGCATTCCTCAGGCTTCCTGGTTGTTTTCCAGAGATGAATAATCCAGTTTCAAGAGTCACTGGTGGGTCTGTTTTTCCTAAACATCATTTACAGCCCTTCACAGTTGCTCTTTATGAAAAGGGAACTTAATCGAAGCCAGTTAATTATTAACTAGTCCAACCCTGATACAAAGGGAGATTGAGGACTGCCTAGTGTGATGTGAAAATATTAAGTACACGAGTCAGCGGTCTTCAGTTGATTTGAACATGACTGTATTTAATAATACTACTGTATGCATCTCAGCTCTCTGGCATCCTCATATTTTCACAGTGCAGCTGAGAACCAGAAGTTAGTTGGCTTCCAGGCAGGCAAAATAAATGTCACACAGCGTCTGTGTATTGGGAAGCTAACAGACGATCCGGGGAAGAGCTCCCTGCAGATAACAAGGAAATTTTGTACCTAGCACAGTGCCTGAGCTCCGGCCCATTATCTTATGTTTTATATTACACATCAAATTTGGGAAACCTTGAAAGAATGCTTGCTCTGCTGAGTGATGGGAAAAGTATTGGGCCTGCTTTCAAGGAACTCTGTCTTTGGCATATATAAAATTGAGCTCCGATGGAAAGTCACCAGGACAGTGGGAGATGCCTTTTTGATGCACTGTGGAAATGTATATATGTCGACACGAACTCAGGAGGGGAGGGCAAGGGAAACCTACAGAGGAGATAAGAGTTGGGCAGGTCCTAAAGGATGAAATCGTTTTAGGCAAACAGGGTTGTTTTTCTGTGCTCCCAAGTTTTCGGCAGATTAAAAGCGGCAAATTAGAGAGCAAAGCTTTGCTGTAGGTGGCCACGCTGACAGCCACCGGAAACATTAAAAACAGAAGAACTCAAACACAGCAGTTTGACTGGAGTGCGGGGTGCAGGCCTGGAGCAGTGGGAAGGAGACCTGGTGGTGATGGCAGGGTGTTGGGTGTTGGGGGTACCTGCGAAGTAAGCTGAGACGGGGTGGTGAAGGGCTGGGAGCTCCTGGGACAGATGGTGGGAGCTGATGTTTGGCACGTGGGAGGAGTGAGCTGGGTAAGCACTCCAGAGAGAGGGGCGTTCCTTCTGTTTCAGGGAGCGGTGTTAAGGGGCTGTACCCCGTCTGCGGGAGCCTTCGGGAACCTGAACTTCTTAGCGCTTATCTGTTCATGGCCCTCACTACCTGTTTTCTCTCTTTACTTAGGCATTTTCCTCCTTGAGGCAAAAACATGCTTAGGTATTTCTTTTCTCCCCCTGTGGTGCCCGTCAAAGTGTCCTCTGGAGTTACAAGCACTCCATAAACGCTGGCTGTTAGCTCGTGTACACAATTTGTCCTGCAGCAATTAAAAAAAATAACTTGCTTTTTAAGTTCAGAATTAATCAGAAGAAGGGTTCATGAATTATGTCCGTGTACTAATAGTGCCTGGCAAAAGGCTGAGAGTCCTGTTTTCCTCTGGTTTTGGTTGAGGAGCAGGTCCGTGCTCACTTCGTTGACTCTCAGCGCTGCCTCATACCCACGTTGGGAGAGCTGGGTTAGAAAAGGTTCTCCTGGAATGTTCTCTCAGACTTAGACTCTTCCCTTTCTGAACTAGAGGGTGTGCATTCTTGATGTCTCTGTGTGTGTCTAAATGTCCTCCCGTAATCCAGTGACATCGGATTAGGGCCAATCATTTTAATTTAAACGCCAATTTAAAGGCTTTGTGTCCAAATACAGCCACATTCTGAGGTATTGGGGGTTAGGCTTCAACATATGAAATTTTGGCGGACACAGTTCAGCCAGTAACGGCCCTAGAAGACCAAATACTTCATCTAAACCTATCTTGCCACCTAGAACTCTAGGGGAAGAGAGTACCCAAAGTCCCCACCAAAAGTCTATCCATCAGGTCACCTTACTGGTAATGGGCCTTTTTCGTCCTCCAGCTAATATGCTTATGTCTGTGCTGGCCTCCCTGAAGAAGGCAGGGATGGAGGACTAAGGTAAATACTTACAGGGTACAGCCTGGGTTTTGTCCTACCCTAGGCTACACGTGGAAATAGAGTGGTGGTGGTAGAGGATGAGGATGATAGCTGCTAGTGGAGAGGAGGCAGGCCGGCCTGTGTCGTATAGCTGATTCAGTGTAAAGCGAGTGGTGACACTTCATGGCTGTGCTGTCTGTCCAGGCCTAATGATTTGGTCATTATGGCGGATGATGGTTGTGGTAAATAGCTCTCATTAAGACCCCTAGAATGCCAAGCCGTATGAACACATGCACATTATCTGCACCGTGGAACACACTTTCTGCCCTTTCTGAGGGCAGCTGCTACCCAGCGTGGGCTTCTTCCAGCAGCCTGCCTGTTTGCACTGGAGCCCATCTTCTTGTGTAGGCACATGGTGGGTGTGAGTAGGTGCCTTCTGCCCCTGCCGTCGGGTGCACAGAACTGAGTCCGTGCAGTGGCCTCTCCCCAGCCTTTCCAGCCTGCAGTCCCGACGGAAGTTTGGCAGCAGCTCCCGGCCCAATGCAGAGCACGTCAGAGTGGAGAAGAGGCAGCTGCGGACATCAGCTTGGGGCCCCAGCACCAGCCACAGTGACGGCTAGGCCCCACTGGCCTCCTGGGCTGGAGCCCTTTGCTTTGATTTCTGGCCTGGTCCAGGGGAATATGGTGTGGTATTTACAGTTGGGGATGGACAGGCATTTTCTGTGCCAGTGCAAGCCCTCATCCAGCTGCAGTCGTAGTTGTTGAAGCCTTTCTCCAGGTGCCCTGGACTGCCAGCCTTGGCAGTTGGATGAAGTAGCACTGGGGTGTTTGCAGGCTGTGTCTGTAATTGCTGGGCTCCTGGGACTGGGTGGCTCAGCCAGTCTCTGAAGTTATGCGTTGTGCCAGGGTGTGGCTCGGGGAAACAAGCACGCTATTTCCTGCTTCCCAGTCCATGGTCCTCTGTGTTAGGGGTTTTGGCAAATGTGGCGGTGGGTCCACCAGCTATTTTTGGTGTTTCCATCCAGCCTGCAGGGAGGAGGGAGGAGCTGGAGGTTGACTCGGTCATCATTGGCCAATAATTTTATCAATCATGCCTTGGTAATGAAGCCTCCATAAGAACCCAAAAGGACAGAGTTCGGAGAGCTTCCAGGTGGCGAGCGCGTGGTGACTGGGAGATAACGGTGCGCGCTGAGAGGGCACGGAAGCTCTGAGCCCTTCCCGCATCCCGTGCCTTGTCCTACGCGTCTCTTCATTTGGCTGTTGACTCCTATCCTTCAATTTCCTCTTAGAATAAGTTGATGTAGTAAGTAACGTGTTTCTCTGAGTTCTGTGAGCCGCTCTAACAAAGTAGTTGAACCCGAGGAGAGGGGCTCATGGGAACCTCTGGCGGTGAGAAGCACAGGTAATAACCTGGGCTTGGCAACTGGCATCTGCAGTGGAAGTTGGTCTCACGGGACTGAGTCTGGAATCTGATTCTACCTCCGAGTCAGAACTGAGTTGAATTCTCGAACACGCTGCTGGCGCCCGACAGTTGCTCGTCGGTGTGGGGAAGCTTCCGCAGGCGCGTGTTGGAATTGGGTCTGGGAACCATTTTCACCTGCCTAGTGCCCTAAATCTCAGGGCTGTGTTGACCTCGCTGTGGGAAGGCCTGGCGTGTGGCGAGGGCCCCGGGGCCGGGCGCCTGGTGAGGGCCCTGCCTGGTCTCTGGTTTTCACGCCTGCGCTGACCCTGAAACACTCCTGTCTTCTCCGGTTACCCGGCCAGTTTCTACTCCATCACCGGTGATAACGAAGGCACAGAGAACAGCTGAGTAAGATTCAGACCTGCTAATTCTGCACTGAGTCACGCAGGTCCATGAGTGAGTGGCAAGCGTGAAGTTTTGTGAGGAATTTTGTTTTTCTGGCCTCTCTCCAGCTTACAGATAAAAAATGAAGAAAGACCAGAATTTTTAGTGGATGAAACACACTTTCTGCTTGGGACCCTTTATGTTACATTTTTTAATAACTTGCTGTCACTTTTTGGTTTGGCTGTGCTTGGTTTCCTTCATGGCAAGTCTCTGTGGAGGTTTCTTGGTGGTTTCTCTTCTGCATGAAAGTTACCTCTGCTTGCACTTCTCTTCCTGTTTGACGCTGCCTTTAATTTGCGCCTTTCCCGCCATCAGTTGCATCTTGTGACACCGCAGAGTTGTGTAGGAATTCTTGAAATGTGGGATTTTTGGCTCAAGTACTGCAGAGTGTGGGCTGTACCCATGTCTCCTCCAGGCACACGGAGATGGCTTTACCCCTTTTCAAACCCGACTTGTGGCTTGTCCTTGACATTGGTGGGCAGAGCGTAATCTTGGGCTTGAGGAGTAACTAGCACAACATGATCTGGTTTGTGGACTTGGACTTAACAGAAGGGCTGGGTGACCCTGAAACATTGTGTCAGTTGGTCAGAGGCCCAAGTATGTTGAAACATTCCTGGGCCAGTTCTCTTCATGCAGCCATTAAGCTTTGTTTTTTGGAAGGTGGCAGTGAGTTGGATGGTTAGAGCTAAGCCATGCTGGGATGGAAGGGCTGGGCTGTGGGAGACATGGGGTCAGAGCCTGATAGAAGCAGCAGTGGTGTGAGAGGCTCGTCTTCTGTCATGCAGTTCAAGCAAATAGAACTACATTACATTGGTTTTCTTCTGTCAGGTGGGACTTTCCATAGCACCGCTTTACTGGCACAGGGCTGGCCTGGCCTTGCTCGCTCCAGTCTGCTCTGTTGCGGTGACACCAGCTGGCCTGCCGGGCTCCACACGTGCTGGTCCCGAGCGTCTTCCTTTGTGAAGCTGGTTTAACACTCCTGAAGACCCGCGAGTAGTGTCCAGCATCTAGAAGCAGGGTCTGAGCCACAGGAGGTCGCCGTTGGGTCGGCGGTGAGGTTCTTTTGTGGTTTGCATCCGTGGTGATGTGAGCAGCCGCCGAGGCCGCCGTTCATGCGCATTTCTGAGCCTTCCATGCGCTGCGCCGCCTGGGAGGCTTCACACACACGAACTACCAAATGGTGGAGGTGTGTGCAATATGTATTAGATTTACTCTGGAGGTTTTTTCCTTATTTTAGATCTAGGGCAAGACAGCATGACTATTTTTAATATTTCCGAGGAAGGGTGTTCGAGATAAATGCATAATAGCGCCAGAAAGCAGGGTTCATAATGCATTGCACGCACAGGACCCACGCTCATGATGCTGCGACCTGTGAGCCTTTTATAACTTTTATGATTCCCCCCACATTTCTGTTTTAAGGGAAGTTGGGGATAGTAAAACAAAGCAAGGGTTTATTTTCTGTTAATTCTTCTCAGTGTTTCATGGAGATTAATTGTTGATACTCAAACAGCATATATGTCAAGAATTTAAAAGTCACGTACACTTATCACTAGAGCGGACTTAACTTTAGGTAGTAATGTCTTGTGTGGGGGCAGTAAAATCATTTTAGATATTATTGCCAAATTTTTAGAGTTCCTAACTTCTCCTGAAAGCAACAAGAAAATAAAACAAAATTTCACTGGCCATATTCTTAATTTAGTTCGTCATTAAACGTTAGCATTCTGAAAACAACAAAATGCAGCAACAACCCAGCATAATCTTAGCACGTGGTTTTTAGGAACTAACAAGTGGCCAGTGTTTTACTATAGTGTAAATCAGAATCTCCCAATCCTTTTGGTGTTTGACATACTCTAATTTCTGGTTAAAATTGTTTTTTTCTGCAACATAACTTTCAAAAAAATGTTCTGTGACATAACTTTTTAAAATTAAAATGGGTGCGAATTATTTTTGCTTGGATCATATTCTGGGAAGTATCCAGAGGGAACGTGGGTGAGGGAGGAGACCTGGCGTAGGAACGTCAGGGCACTTGCTTGGTGTCTCCTGTGGACTGGAGCTGTGGATGTCTTTGTAGGTGGAGGTGTTCTCCAGTCAGGAGGCGGGGCCCCCGCCGTGCTGTCTTTAAAGGCAGTAGTGCTTTCTTTTCCATGGCCTCATCTTCCTCGAGCTCAAAAGCATGTCTTCTAATAGGTGAAACCGAGCCACCTTCAGCTCTTGAGTTACAGTCCCGAACAACGACGCTGTGGTTTTGTTCACTTAAAGACGTTTCTTAAAAAATTGAGGATCTGCTGTGTGCACAGCACTGACTGAAGTATACTGTATGTTGTAAATAGTTATTACACAGTTTTAAAGTGAATTAGAAGGAGGGAATCACCATCAACAACTGTCTGCTGTTGGACGTGGGAGGGTCCAGCTTCTCACTGTTGAGCAGCAAAGTCTAGGTTTTATACAAACCACCTGTGCAGGGTAAAACGGAGCATTTTCTTTTCCTTTACGAAAATCATCAATTATTTTCTGCACGCATTTATTAATTAATTAATTTATTTTGGCTGTGTTGGGTCTTCGTTTCTGTGCGCGGGCTCTCTCTAGTTGTGGCAGGCAGGGGCCACTCTTCATCGCGGTGCGAGGGCCTCTCACCGTCGCGGCCTCTCTCGTTGCGGAGCACGGGCTCCAGACGCGCGGGCTCAGTAGTTGTGGCTCACGGGCCCAGCCGCTCCGTGGCGTGTGGGATCCTCCCAGACCAGGGCTCGAACCCGTGTCCCCTGCATCGGCAGGCAGATTCTCAACCACTGTGCCACCAGGGAAGCCCCTCTGCACACATTTAAAGTTGTACCCTTTGATACATTTTGACATGCTTACACCCATGAAATCGTAAAACTCATGATAATCCTTCTCTCCCCACTTTCCCCAGTCAACCTCTGCTCTACTTTCTGTCACTATAGATTAGTTTATGTTTTCCAGAGTTTTATATAAATGGAGTAATACAATACATACTCTTTTTGTCTTTTCTCTCCACATAATTATTCCTCCATTCATCCGTGTTGTGTGTATCAACAGCTCGTTCTTTTTTATTGCTGGGTAGTATGCCATGGTATGGATATGCCACTGTTTGTTTATTCATTCGCTCTGTCAGTGGATGCTTGGGTGGTTCTATAGATAAGCTAAGAACATGCCTTATGTCAGTGATAATTTAAACTTAGCTTTTCCCCCAGTCTTTCCCTTTCTGCAAGGTGAGTTTAATAAGATTAGTTTTCTCTTCCTCTTTTTGCATTAGGCAAATTAAAAGGAAGAGGAGCAGACCGTTTCTGGGGGACCAGAATCTCTCTTGGGTGATACAATCAGATACCAAATTTGTAGCATTTTTGAATATCTGTTTTTAAAAGCAGGCAGCATTTTTCAAGAATATAAAAGCATCCCTGGAAAAAGTTTCTAAATGATTGCCATTACTTGGATGTGTCCTGTGCCAGCAAAGCTGCAAGCTTCCTGGCAACCTTGGAAACTACCCTGGAGGGATCCTGACAGATCCCCAGAAGCAGGCAAAAGAGGGTCATAAAACTTAAGAGTGCATGAATTTGTTGTTGCTGCTTTAACTCTGAAAGCGCCTGACGTAAGCGCTCGTGTCCCCCGACCCCATGTTAGTTACTGAAGTACAGCAATGGAATGGCTGAAAAGTTCTTATCACCTGTAACCCTTTACATAGTGATTCATAGTAAAGGGGGCGTCCCTTTCCGCCCTGCATCTCTTCCCCTTCCCTGAGCCCCTGGGCCGTCCCATCTAGAGTTGTCCTGTGCTCTTCTCCGTCTCTTCTTTCCGCCTGTGCGCTGGCCAGAGCGTGGCCTGCAGGACTGGAGGGTGGAACAGAGGCCTGTCTAGAGACATGAGCTGCCTAGCTGCCTTCCCCACCAGGTTCCTAATGTGGCTTCTGTCTTCCTGTTTCCAGTGATGACCAGGTTCAGAACTTCCTGCAAGTCAGGCTCACCCCAGTGTGCACAGAATATTTCTTTCAGTGTGGGTGTGAACTTTATTCTTGTTCATTTAGGAGTCTAAGGAGATATACTTAGGACTTTTTTTAAAGAAGAATTTTCTAAACTGTCACTGAACAGTGCAGTAGGGTCACCAATAGGAAATCTAATTCTGCTGGCCTAGCAGCAGGCAGTCAGTTGGCCCCGTAAACAAGCCTCAGAACTGGCCGTCAAGGGTAGCGCTCTTCCCTGCCAGAGGGAAGCTTGGCAATCGCCTTTAGTCTCCGTCATTGCAAGTCTGCTGATAGGCGTAGGGGCAGAGCCTACTTCTTAATGTCGCCGGGGTCTTAAGGCTGCTTTGATTCTGCGTCCCTTGTCTCTGGAATCTGTAGAGATAAGGGTTTCCTGTTTGGAGTGGCAAGTGATTTTACTGGTAGAATGGCAGTTCCCTCACGTTTTTAGCTTTTATTTGGGGCGGGGAGTTGCTAATTTCTGGGAAATGGTACAGTTTGTTCACCATGGAGGCAAGTTACCGGGAAGGTAGGTTGCTAGGAGGGCTGTTGCGGATCTCTGGTGTCAGTACGGCCCCCACAGACAGGAGGCGGGGGCAGAGGCAGAGAAGAGGAGCTGGGTTGCGAGCTATTGGGCCGTGGAGTGGATGTGTCCTGGGTGAAGAGAGTCTAGAATGACTCTCTGATTTCTGACTTCAGGTAGAGATGGTGGTGATACGCTTCAAAGTAGGAATCGGAGAGCAGGTTTGAGTAAAATGTCTAGCCCAGTTGCTGTTGTGCTGGGTTGACTGATCTCAGGAACGCCGCGGCTTGACTGATCGTCTGATCTGAAGGTGAACGTGGACCTGGTGCTTGGGAGGGAGGTTAGTGTGGGAGCGCAGGTCTGACAGTCTCCCGGGCCTGCCCTGTAAGGCTGTGGGCGTGGCTGGGCGCCCCCCCCCCCCCCGGGGAGGGCACCGGGGCAAGAAGATGAGAGCGCTCATGCGTGAAGGACAGGGACCCACAAGAGTGGGGACACCAGGAAGGAGAGTTGCCGCTGCGGCCGAGGGAGCATCTCAAGCAGGGTGGAGCCAGTGCTGCAGAGGGGTCTCAGGCGCGAGAGGAGCTCAGACTTGGTGGCAGTTAAGAGACACGGGTGGCCTGGTAAGGCTTCCAGTTTCCATGGCTTGGCGGGGGAAAGGCCCCACGACAGAGGGTAAGAGCATCTTGTCCTCAGAGCTCAGAAGAGAGCTGACAGGCATTCTCTGGGAAAGGGGAGTAGGTAATTTTAAAGGTGATCTGGCCAGAGCACCTAGTCTACGGCGGGTCTGAGTTTTCCTTTTGTAGGGATTGCTAAGTTCTTTTGTGGAGTCAGACCTTTTGGGGGATGGCTGTAGGATTTAGCACAACGATGTTAGTGTTTAAAAAGTTACTGAAAATTAAAAAAGAAGTTTCTGAATTTATATTTACCAATGCAAGGCTTTGAACCTCTTAAGAAGTGCAGGCTTATGGATGAAGGCTCTACCTGCGTGGTGTTCTTGAAAGGCCTCTCCCCTCCTGTGAGTTGTACCTGTGACACAGCGGCCCTGAACACAGTGTGTGCGGAGTGGTCTTGTTGGCCTGCTGTGGGAAGTGAGTGTTTAAATGAGTAATGGGAGTGGAGGAGCTCCGGGGGAGGGAGGAGAGCTCTGGCGGAGCATCGGGCCGTCTCCTGGGCTGGTGCTGAGGGGAGCCTTGCCGAGTTTGGTTAAGAAAAAGAACCCTGTGAACACTTAGTGATTTGTGTGCTTTTAATTATTCCTATTCGGATATTTGTTTCTTTAGGCCTGTCAACTACTTGGTCACAGAATTCCAGATCCCAGCATAGGAGAAGTTCATGCTCCAGACATGAAGACCGAAAGCCTTCGGAGGTATTTCTTGAATGCTGGCGTGACTGTGCATGTCGTACGTGTGTGCGTGAGTACGTATGGTTGACACACACACACCTGGTTGGTTGATTTTGGTGTCAGTCTGTGCATTCTTGGGTAAGTTACTTGACCTCTCTGTGCCTCAGTTTCCAAATCTGTAAGATGGGGATAATACAGGTGTTCACCTCATAGGATTTTTGTGAGAATTAAGTGGGTTAATACCCAGAGGTTAATATGTGGAAGGTAAATCCTGCTCAGTAAATGTTAGCTATTATTATTAATTCTTTTCATTTTTTTTTTTTTTTTTTTTTCCTTCTCTGTTCCACTGTTGCTGGCTCCCAACAACTTTTCCTATGGCCCGGAGATCAGCATGTTCAGCTGCTGCCGGTCACTGCCAGCCTCAAGTTAGTTTTAGTCATGAGTTTGTGGCTTGTTTGGCAAAACCCAATGTAATTCTGGGATTTTGTTTAGCGGATTAGGCTTAAGGCTCTTTCCCCTTCTTTTGAAATTTGTTTCTCATCCTACATTTCCCTGCTCCCTCACATTTTGTTATTATCTACTTATCCGTCATCTATCTATCCAAGATTGTTGTTGGGTGAGTTTCTCTGTGGCTTTTGTTGGTTAGGGGCCCCTCCCACTCCTGAGATCTTTGTTCTCTGAAAACCTTGGACTGGGCTCTGAGCATCTAAGTGATGGAAGAAAAGGCATTTTAGTTTGTCACAGCGTTGAGGTGAGCAGGTTATGGGGAACAGAGTTTCCGGTCCAGCCCCTTGGTTTTGTGCTGCCTCTTAGCGGGATGACTTCAAAGACGGCCTCATCTAGTAGCGACTGAGCAGAGGCCGCCGTCCACGAGGAACTTCTTGGAAGGTAGCGGGGAAGCCGGGGGCGCTGTGTTGAGGAGTGTAGGATTATTTAGTTGTGGAATAACTTCCTCCACGAGGAAGTAGTATATAATATCCTTTAGGATTGTGGAAAACCATCCCAGGGGACACTTAAACATTCGATCAGATGTTCATGAGAAGGTGGCCGTTTTCTCACCTTGATTTATTCCAGGCCTTTGTCCTTTTGAATCCGCAGTGCTGCCTGCCTTTCCTGTGGTAACGGGAGTGACTCTGCTGTTGTTTCTTCTCCCTTTAATTCCCTCCACGACGCCCTAATACCTCTGATGTCCACCCTGCACTCCTGTTATTTCAGGGCGGGATACGGGGTGCTCCGGCAGGGAGCTGGTACCCGTGTGAGAGCGCCAGTGCCCCGGGGGCAGCTAGAACCCCTCCCGGAGTCGGCACTGGGAAGCGTGGATGGCGCCAGTCTTGTCCCTGACCTGTGTTTTGTTCCAGGTTTTTTTTTTTTTTTTTTTAACTTCTGAGTTGAAATTACTTTATGCTTGAAGTGCTGAGGTTGAGCCCTGCTGGGGACTCGGGAGCTCGCGTCCATTTGAGGGCGTCTGTGTCAGCCCCTGACCATCCGCATCCAAGCCTCTGAGCGCAGGAACGTTGGGCTGCCTTTTCTCATCTTGTTGCTTCAGTTTGATTTTCCTTCTTCTTGGGCAAAATCCCTTCTTTGTTACTTATCAGACTTAGTTGGACTGTGTTTTTAACTGATGTGCTTCCGGAAGATGGAGATCTGAGACTTTGTTGGAAAGGACTTTTGGGGTCTGGAGGGCATGGCTGACAAAGTTAATGCCCCCCGGGGCGCGGGCATCTGCCGCGGGGCTCAGTGCTGCAGGGGGGCCCGATCTTGTGCTTGTTACTGGGACTTTAGAGGTGAGGAGCCGCAAACCGGGGGCAAGTCGGGCCCAAAATGGCAGGCTGGAGACGTGGCCCTCTCACTCAGACACTGCCTCAGGCTTCGTTACGGTGAAGTTCATTAAAGTGATCACCAGCCTGAAAAGCCACCAGGAAAAACAAATACGGACCTATTAGCAGGCATATAATGTGAACTGTGCTTAGCAGCCCAAGAAAGAACTCCGTGTCCCCAGAGGAGAGAGTTCAGCATTGTGACTTGTGTAAACAGAGAGTGTAGCTTACAGATGCAGGCACACTTGGTGCCAAATACAACTTCGGGCCGGCGCTAATGCCAGGGTCAGAGCTTCCTCGTGTGGCCCCGAGACAGGAGTGGAGTGGGCTGGGCTCCAGCCGCTTCCTGCCCCGTCAGGAGGAGCAGGCACGCGGGGGCCGCCTTTGTGATGCTCCCCTCCTGGCCCCAGATGAGGCCTTGAGGTGCCCTGTTGGCCGAGGGGTACTTTTGAGCCTTGTGCGTCTGTTCTTGGCAGGGCGAATAGAGGGTGGTAGCTTGCTTGCTTTCTTCTTTCTTTCTCTCTGTCTCCTCTCCTCCTTCCCTCCTCTCCTTTCCCCACAAATGCTGCTTTCCTAGTAGAAGTTAGGCCAGGTGAAGGTGTGCAAACACATTCTTTACCAGCCCATTTTCTGCCTTGCCTCCGTTGGTGGGTCGTTGCTTCTCCCCCAGATGTTTCCATCCTGTACTCTGCCTGGCTCTAGCCAACCAGGACCCGCCCTCCCCGGACACCTTGCTGTCAGCCCGGGCGCCTGGGCAGGCGGGAGGTGGGGAGAGGCAGTCGGAGTGGAGAGGAGGGATCCCTGGTGGCTCTGGTTTCGGCCTGGAGTTGTTACATGGTTAGTGGAGTTTTATTTCTTAAACATTTACGAGAAAGGCACCCTGGAGTGAAATATCTCCCTCCAGGGACTTTTTAGGCACGTGTTTTCAGCAGCCTGCTTGGTGAACTGGGAGCTCTGGGAAGCGTTTCCCGGGGACGCCGCCGAGGTTCCTGTGCCGCGGTAGCTGGTGCGGACGCTGCCGTCTCTCGGGGCCGGCAAGGGAGGGAGGGAGGGCGGTGGGAGCCGCTGCCGCCTCCGACCCCGAGCGAGGCCCAGGGCGTGGCGGGCCGAGGGCTCTCCTGTAGTAGGTCAGACTGCGTCTCTGTTGAAACGGTGGCCTTGTTACGTGGCAGCTCCGTGGAGACCCTGCAGCTGCCAGCGCTCTGAATAAGGACGCAAATATCCCACGTCCGTGACCCTTTCTTTCCCTTTCCAGGTGTTTAGGACAGACCTGATCACCGCCATGAAGTTGCACGACTCCTACCAGCTGAACGCGGACGAGTACTACGTGCTGGCGGATCCCTGGAGGCAGGAGTGGGAGAAAGGGGTCCAGGTGCCCGTGAGCCCTGGGACCGTCCCTCAGCCCGCGGCCAGGTAGACGCGCCTCAGGGCCGGGTGCCGCCTCTCCCCCGACGGCGGCTTGCTGCCCTGGCAGACGGGTGCCTGAGAGCAGCGGCAGCGCTGGGTTAGCAGTGAGGCTTCTGGGGAAAGAGAAATGCCGTAGGAACACACCTCAGGTCCGAAGGCAGTGCTTTTAAGGGCCGTGGGCCTCCGAACGTAGCACTGCAGCCACCTTGGGAAGGTGCCTCTCTCTTAGAGAGGCAGGTAAATTCCACGGCTTCCTGGGAAGTGGCTGGCTGGGGGAGGGACGTTTGGATGCTTGCACGGCTGCTGCCCCTCTCCCGCCGGAGAGCCGCTGTGCTGGAGGGAGGTGTCTGTCTGCTGGGTCCTGCCGTGGCCCCTCCGCCTCTGGGGCAGGATGGTCAGGGTCCCGTGGACGGGGAGCTTAGCGGAGGGGAGCGTGTCGACGCGTGCTCCTCGGATGCACTTTGTCCAGTTGCTCTTGGGCTTTCTCCGGATTTACTTCAAACCACTTTTCTCCTTAAGGGTCTTGAGGGTCAGCTCTTCGCTGCCCGGCTTCAGCATGAAGCCGGGCCGGTTCGCTTGTTTCCTCTCCGGCCGGCTCCACCGGCCTTGAGGCCCCTCGCAGGGCGAGGGAGCTGAGTGTCCTCTGTGCTCGGCTGGCCAGCCGCCTTGGCCGCCGCTGCCTTGTCAGTCAACCTGCCTGCTTTGCGAAATGACCTCTTTTGCCATTGCCGAGTGTGGGCTGAATTTACCCCTTGGCCCTCCCCCACATCCCGTCCCTCAGGCACCGGCGGTGGTCGAGTCTGGTTATTGTGTTTGGGATCTCTGTGACAAGTGTCCCCACAAAGATGCAGGCTGAAGTGACCGCTCCGATGCCTCCACAGGTCAGGCTGCAGCCTGTGGAGTGGATGGAGTGTTTCCCTGGGCTCTGCAGGGGAAACACGGTCTGGTCGCCTCAGGGCTGCATCTGGGGCACAGCCCCGACGCGCTGTGCAGCACTGGCGATCCCAGTCCAGGGGTTACGAGCCCAGCACAAGACGAGTAAACGCTAACACCGCTCGTGGGAGTGTCAGCGGAAACCCTGCCCTCAGTTGAGTAGGAGGAATAACTCCCTTAAACGTGCCTGTCTCCGTGTCCTGTAGATAAAGCCACCCTGGTGATCATAGGGTGATGGGAACACCCTGACAGCCTCTTCGGACCGCTGGGGGTTACCGCGAGCCGCCGGCACACTGAGCCGTTCGGGCGGAGGGCCGTGGGGCCGGGTGGCGCCTCCCGAGGCCACTCCCTCCCCGTCGGCAGCGATTCGCCCTCTTCCTGCGCGGACTCTCTCTTGCGGGGGACGGCACTGCTCCAGGCGTCCCCGGGGGGCGGGGGGCGGGGGCGAGGGGACCTGCGCTTCTGCCCTGGGTCCCCAGCTGTGCCAGGAGCGTCCTGCCCGTGGCTGGGACTCAGACTGCTGAGTGATGGACAAGCCCCGAGTTCTACAACCAGAGGTGGCGGTTTCTCCCCGTGGCTTCCCGGCCTTGTGCTGTGCAGGCCCTGCCCGCGTGGCTGCTCTTGCCGCCTCCGTGTCCCTGAGAAGCCAGGGCTTGGTGGCCTCCAGCAGGGGCGGGCAGGCCTGGTGAGTGGGAAGTGATGTAATCTTTAACCCTTGACACTGCTGTCACAGCTGGTGGCTGGGCACGGCAGCGTCCTGGGAGGCCACGTGGGAGAGGCTGATTTTGAAGACTTCTGCAGCGTTTTCACTTGCATCTATTTCTATTTCAGGGGCTTTAATGACTCCTACTTTGTTTTATCAGCGGTGGTGTTAGGGTTTTAACTCTCTGAACCTGGCAGTGACCTAGGGTTTGGGGGTTGGAGGTGGAAGCTCGCTTGGGGCCTTCTGGCAGACTTCCTTCCTTGTGGCAGGAAGGGTAACCTGGCTGCCTTGTTTTCTTGTTAACCAGGGTCGTGTCTGAAGAGAAGTCCCTCATGTTCATCAGGCCCAAGAAATACATCGTCTCGTCGGGCTCCGAGCCTCCAGAGCTGGGCTACGTGGACATCCGGACGCTGGCCGACAGCGTGTGTCGTTACGATCTCAACGACATGGACGCCGCGTGGCTGGAACTGACCAACGAGGAGTTCAAGGAGATGGGTGAGAGGCGGGGGCTCTGCTGCTTGGTGCGGATGATGAGCCAGCGAGTGCGCGAGGCCCGCGGCCGAGGGGAGAGGCTCCTCACCGCTGGCGGCGCCAGCTCCGTCGCGGCCTCGGTCCGGTCTCAGCATCACGGGCTCTTTGTTGGAGATGCGCGTGTCCAGCTCTGCGGGCGGCAGGTGTGCTGAGAGGGACTCGGTCTGTGTGCGTCTCGTGGACAGAGAGGTGGGATCGAGGAGGGGTGTCTTCCACAGGCAGGAAAGCGGGGCCCCCAGTTCCTGCCCTGACCTACACCCCACAGCCCCGCTGGTTCCCTCAAGGGAGCGAGGCCCGGAGGAGTGCAGTGCTTCCCCAGGGTCGCACGAGGGGCGGGTCCACAGCCTCCTGCTCCCGGGTTCTGTTTCTTCCCCCTCCGGCGGGGCTGTTCGGGTGCCGCCTTCTTCAGCCGTGGCCTGCGGTTTCTCACAGGGAACGCCACTCCAGCCAAGCGCACCGTTTTCCAAATGCGTCCCTCGTGTTTTCACCTCGGTGACTCCCCTTAAGTCCTTTTCCAAACCTGAGTGCTTTCTCCTCTCAGCCGTTGGTCTGTCCTGGCTTTCCTTCGGGGAAGCCCTACCTTAGCTGGGTGCCCTGCCCGTGGCGATCTGTTCTACAAGCCAGCCGTTCTTGTGTATGTACAGCTCAGAGTACCTCGTTTGCTTGCGTCTCCTTGTGTCACGACCAGGGTGACACTTGGATCTCGGCTCACACAGCACTTCTGATCGCTAAGGGTTGCCTGAAGTGTGGTGATGGCAAGTCGCTGAGACCAAGTCTGGGCTTCCTGTGAGCGACGTGAAGGTTAATTAGCATGGTGCTGTAGGTCAGGGTCGGGAAGTGGTGGCACAGGCTGCTTGTTTGCAGTCTAGCACATGGTAAATATTTACAGAGGGTTTCATGGTGGATTTCAAAGCCCTGCAGGACTAAGACTTTGTTCCGTGTGGATGCCTGAGCCTAGCCCAGGGCCTGGCACGTAACAGATGCCGCCATGCGTGCTGCTCCGCAGCCTTTGCATGGGAATGGCGGTGTGGACCAAGCTGGGAAAGCTGTTACTCCGGTACTTTGATAAAGAAGATTTCCTTCCTTATGGTCCTTGGTTTTAGGTATTAGTGGCCAGGGTGTTAGCAGGCTAGGAGGTGGGAGTGTGTTCAGAAGTTTTCAGTGCTCTCTTGGAATGGAATACTGTGTTTTAGCTTCACAGACTATAAAATTCTACTTTGTAAAGACAGCTGTAACGCACTGGACTGACTGGGTGTCCTGTGTTAAGGCAGAGGGACAGACGGCCAGGGAGCGGGGGCTTCGGTGGATGGTCTCGGTGGTGAGTGCTGGGCTAACTCATCAGACTGCAAGGCAGTGCTGAATACTTGGGCAGGATAAGCGAGGCACTTGTATAGCACGTATTGAACGCACGCTTAAAGACGTTTGTCTCAGCTTTTATTGGTCTTTTTAGTGGTAAAAATTAATTACAGGGCATAGGACTGTATTTTCAAAGCCAGTGGTGTTTTCAGAACTGGTAGGAGGAATTGAGATGAAACCTCGTGGCCACGCAGAAACGATCTCCTCATGAAATAAGGTTTGAGAGGATAGGTGGCTTTTCTGACTATGTGTTTAGGGCTTATCACGGTGTCAGCGCTAAAGTGTTCTCCAAGTTTTCAAAAACTTGAAGGGTTACTTAAATTTATGGTAATGGATATAAGTTGTTTTTGGCCCTAATGACACTGCTGTTGTTTCTTGCCAGTTACATGTGTTTGGATATTTTTTACAAGCTGTTTTTGCTTTCTGCATGAGTATTTTCATCGTAGGAAGTTTGGAATACGTCCACAAAAGGAAGGAAATAAAAGTGTTATCCCCACCACTAGCTATAACCATACCGTGATAACCGCTTGAAGTTTGTTTTTGGCCATTCTTGCATAAGAATGCATTTTCTTTGATTCACCAGGAGCTGTCTGTCTCCTTTGCTTGAGACGTCCGTTGTGTTTCCGTCTTTCATGTGTCTGACTAACCATGCATCTCAACTTAGTAAATTCAGAGGGTGAGGAGGGATAAACCAGGTAAAAAACATTTGAGTGTTCACAGTGAAGTCTGTTCTCAGACCACCATTGTAAGTAGCAAGAATGGAATGTTTTTTGGAAAAAAATACCCAAACCATAATAGGTGGTCATGGTTTTGAAGTCACTTACGTGCTAGTTGTTATATATAATATTGTAATGAAATGACAGTCTAACAATATATGTATTTAATATCCTGGAACCCTTTTGGGAATGATCTTTTTACAGCAAGCACTCCATCTTCAGTGCCTGACCGTAAGGAACAAAACTGTTGGGTGGAAGTCTCTTTCTGCCTTTGAATTTAAAGACCCTTCCTTGGAAGGGTCTGAGGGACATCCAATAGAAAATATTTGGGGGCACTCAGGATAGATTTGTTTATAATATTATGTATTCATTGTGTATTTTTATTAGTATAAGTAGTATTATATTTATTAAAATGGTTTTGTGGCATTTTCCCTCCAGGAATGCCTGAGTTAGATGAATACACCATGGAAAGGGTCCTGGAGGAATTTGAACAGCGATGCTACGATAATATGAATCACGCCATAGAGACTGAAGAAGGCCTGGGGATTGAATATGACGAAGACGTGGTCTGTGACGTCTGCCAGTCGCCTGACGGCGAGGACGGCAATGAGATGGTGTTCTGTGACAAATGCAACATCTGTGTGCACCAGGTATGTGGGCAGCGGGGCCCGGAAGGGGGCCCCCCCGGGTGGTTCCTCCAGAGGAATTTACCTCCATGAGGTAAAGACGCGTGCCCATCTTTTTGTTCCCGACGGGTTCCTAGTGTTTGAGGTATTTCTTGCTACTTTTACAACCAGGAGAATAGGATCCTCTGGGGACCTCCTCCTTTCTTCGCAGTGTCTTTATTCCCATCCACAGAAGTCAGCTTTACTTAAGACCGTATGAGCCCCGCTGCCCTGCGCTGGCACCTGGCTTTAGCTGCTGAGAACCCTGGCGGGGGGTGGGGGGGGGCTCTTGAAAAGGCCGTTAGTTTGCCATGTTAGTTGCCATTGCCCAAGCTGGATGTGCAGAAGTTTATTGTCTTGCTGTCTGGAAACCAGAAGTCTGAAATCAGGGTGCCGGCAGGGCCGTGCTCCCTCTGAACCTGGAAGGAGAAGCCTTCCTCGCCTCTCCTGGCTCCCGGTGCTTCGCCGGCGGTCGCTGGCGTTCCTCGGCTTGCAGCTGCGCAACGCTGGTCTCTGGCTTTGCCGTCACTTTGTGTCCTGCCCATGCGTCTGTGTCTTCACATGTCGCCATCTTCTTGTAAGGACACCAGTCACGTTGGATGAAGGGCCCACCCTACTCCAGTGTGACCTCATCCTGACTGACTACATCTACTGTGACCCTATTTCCAAATAAGGCCACCTTCCGAGGTACTGGGGTTAGGACTTACTTTAACATATACTTTTCGGACACTGTTCAACACATCACGTTTGCTAACATGTTAGTATATAAACCGAGCCCTTGAACAAGCGGAAAGGGTCCCCTTTTCTTGAAAGTTATTTCCTGTCCTCCGTGATGTCAAGAGGATTTGGCGGTTGCTTCTGTAAAGTTGGGTAGTGGGTGATTTAAAAAGCTTGGCAGAATCTTAGTCTTGACGCTTACCTCTTTCATTTATTTTTTAATGTAATAATGAAGTCATTTGTATTTCTGTGGGGACATGTGTTCACATACACTGATTAGTTAATAGGCTCTCCAGAGGTACTTTCTTGGAATTCACCTGTTGATGCTGAGATTTAAAACAAACTTAAAGGCTTGTGTGGGACAGTGGCTTGGGTGACCTCTTGGGAAGAAGAATCAAGTTTGCTTTGTGAAGTTCCTGACTGTTGTTTTCTTTATAATGTGTCTGCTTCCTGGGTTTCCCTTCTGCCTGAGGACTTTATCAGCGGTGACCTTGTCCCATCTCATCCTGACGGGGAGACCACAAGTCTCTTGCTTAGGAAGTCATGTTATAGCCCATCTTGTAGCTCTGGATTTTCAAATTTTCTAGGCGCTTTTTCCTTGGGATAATGGAGAATTCTTGTAGAGATTTTGTTGTTTCAAGGTCGTGAGCATTGTGACTGCTGTTGTTCTTCTGTGTTGTTGGTGCCATTTACTTGGATGACGTTTCAGTTTTTTTCCTGCCATTTTACTTTGCCCCCCCCGCCACGGGACAAATCTTGTTTGAAAAAAGGTTTCTGCTTGAACACTGCTCAAACCCTCTGCTTATAAATGAGTTAACTGAAGTCAGGGTGGGCTGTTCAGCGTCCCACTGCGGGTTAATGGCAGAGTTGGAACTGGAACTCGGGGAGCTCTGGGTGACCCCCACCGCCCCCCCCCCCACCGCCTACCTGGTCTGCTGTTCTTTCGGCCACACCACTTTGCCTGTCAGCATTTCCTGTGGTTCCTTTTTCTTCTGAGATGTTCTTCATGACTTGTCTTTCAGGCATCCTTTTATTTAATCTTCTATTTTACTTAGACCTGCTTTTCCAGTAAAAAAAAAAAAAAATCAAATCACTTCTTCAAATGAGACTTTGTCTAGAGAGCCTGATACAGACCTTTCTGATAGTTGAAACCTTAATAGTGTCAGTTAGCTCTATTAAAACAAATTTTATTTTTCAGTAAGTCTGTGTTGACAGTGGCTCATTCATGGCACTGACACAGCGCTCCTAAGCTCTAATCTTAGTGTCACTTAACTTCCCTGAACTATCATCCTGTGGTTTCCTTTTTGCGTCCTGGATATTCAGATTGCACAGCGGCTGTGTTTTTCCTGTCTGGAGAATTGGAACTATGTTACTCTGTCTCTCCACTTCCTGACTTGTAGGTTCATTTGAGGATAAAGTTCTGAACAGTTTGGTGTTTTTAAAAGGCTCTGAATGTGCTCCTGGTACCATCATGGTTTTGTTTCTTCACTTCTTTAACGTTTGCCTTTTCTTTCTTTGAACCATTTTAATGACTTTAAGTTGCCTTGATTCCTGCAGGTTTTGCTGTCTTGTGTAATTTACCATCTTATGCCAGGCAGGCTTTGTCTTAAATATCCGCCGAAGAGACCAAATTCTCTTTGTCTAGAATGTCTCATTTCTCTGCGCCCCCTGTGCTCACTTGTGTGCGGGAGGCGGGCGGGGTGTTGGCGCCTGGTTAGTAGAGAGCTTGCTTAGCCCAGGGAGCGAGGCTCCTCCTTAGTTCCTTCTCGTTTTCACTGGTGTCTCGCGTAATAGCTTTGGGAGGCTCTCAACTGCTTTGTGTTTTTTTCCCTCACTTTATAGCCCACCTACATCAGTAAATCAGAGAGGGATGCCTTCCGCCATCTAGCCCTGGAGAGGGTTTTGAGGATTTACTGCCCAGTATTTAGAAACTTGGTATAGATGGGTATCTTGTAGCAACACAGCAGATCTTTTACAGACCTTTCTGTCCTCAAGTAGTTTTCAGGACCACCCTCTGGTAGGTAAGTACGTTGTGCCTTGCACCCGCCTCCTGACTGCTGCTGCGAGGCGGCCCGGCGCTCTTCCTGAAAGGAGTGCCTCTGTTTTGGGGGGTGCTTCTGTTAAAATCTTTCTAGGCGTTTTAAAATTCGTAGACACACAGGGTAAAAATAACTCTTTTTCTCTTTCTCTCTTTTCCTTGGGGATGTGCTGTGGCTTTGCAGGCCTGTTACGGAATTCTCAAGGTCCCAGAGGGCAGTTGGCTGTGCCGGACGTGTGCCCTGGGGGTTCAGCCCAAGTGTTTGTTGTGTCCCAAGAAAGGCGGAGCCATGAAGCCTACCCGCAGTGGGACCAAGTGGGTCCACGTGAGCTGCGCGCTGTGGATCCCCGAGGTGGGTGCCCTCTTTGGTGGTTCGCCTTGGGAGCCCGTCATCGCCGGGCCACATTGTAGCTGATGAGCAAAAAGGCACCTTGGAATTGCTACCCTTTTTTCCACCTTAAATGGAATCTCGAGCATGCTGTCACGTGGTCAGTGGCGTGTCAATCTGCGGGAATGTTAACTGGAGGCAGCAGTGAGTGGGACTCGGGGTGGAGGTGTTCAGCCTTCCCCTCTGGTGCCGCTGCAGCTGACCCTCTGCTGCTCTCACGCTCCCAGAAGCGGACCCGCGGCGCTGGCGCTGCGGCCTGGGTGTGGCTCTGTCCGGCCCTGGGATGGGCCGTGCACTCCTGGGCCTGGTGGGCCATGCATACAGCACCGTCATGGTTAAAGAACCACTGCTCTAGGTCACGTTTTTGTGATTTTTTATTAAAATTCTGACTTAGCCTCAACCTTTTTAATTTCAGGTCTGGTCTAATTTATTTCAAGCCCCAGACCTTGACTAATTTAATTTGCTTGGCTCACTCTGAGACTATCGTTTGTGATTCAGATTTCAGCATTTTTTGGCATATGATTTTGGTGCATTTTCCTCCTGAGGAAAAGTATCTGGGAGTGATTTGGATTGAGGCTTCATGACTTGGGTCTTGGTAGCATGGGATCTCACGGTTTGGTATTAACAGGGATGCAGTTCAGTGATCCAGGCTGAATACGGAGAGGGAGGGGATCTTATTTATCTTGGTAGTTTTCCGCTTTGTATGTAGTGATAGTTTCTGACTGAAGAGAATGGTTTTCTTTAGTGAGAGAGAGATTAGAAGTGGTCAATGTTTACTTCTCCTCCATCGTTCACAACTGATTGCAGTATGTTTAAGACGGATTTCCAGTCTTGACCACTTCTTAGTGGACCAGAGGTGTAGTAGATTCCCTTGTCTTTGCTGTCACTCGGGTGAGCAGTGAGCATTGGGGTGTCTGAGTGTTTTTACAGACAGGACGTTTGTGTCAGATGACCCCCGAGGAGGGCGTGGGGTTGGCCCAGAGCTGGCCCCTGTGCTGTCCTGGTGCTTTAAAGTGGGGTGTTACCTGCGCTCGGGGGGTGAGTGCCCCGGGCACCCTCTGGTAGGAGGGCCGTGGGGAAGGAGTGGATCTCTTAAGTTGCTGCTGTCTGTGTTCAGCCCCTGTCTGACGACCTCTGCCACCCTGTCTTGTTACTTCTTGGGCCTCTAGGTGAGCATTGGCAGCCCCGAGAAGATGGAGCCCATCACGAAGGTGTCTCACATCCCCAGCAGTCGGTGGGCGCTGGTGTGCAGCCTCTGCAATGAGAAGTTTGGGGCCTCCATACAGGTAATCGGCTTGCTCGGGATGGCGTTTCTACCCTTGCTTTTGTTCCGGGGAGCGGGACGCGGGAGGGCTCTGTGAACTGACCGTCGCGGGGTTCGGAGGTAGGACTAGAATCCAGGAAGCAGGACGAGGTTCTCACAGCCCTTCTGAGGTTGCCGAGGGACGTCTCCAGCCCAGTACACACGCCTTTAGTGGTGGATAGTGTCCAGTGTGAGCAGAACCCCAGCTGTAACCATCACGGGGCAACTCACAAGTCCGCCTGAGCTGCAGGGCGCTTTGTACCTGGTTTCTCCCTCCCTGCCCCAAGCCTGGCATCGCAGCGCTTTCCGCAGGCCGGCAGCGCTGGGGAAGAACTGGAGTCTCGGCGCTGGGGGGTCAGTCGCCCTCTCGCCCGCCGAGCGGCAGCCCTGCCTCTGTGGCTGCCCCCGACGCCGCTGCCTTCAGAGGTGCGCACCGTTGGAAGTGAGCTTGGCACGCCAAGCCTTTTGCGTGTGGTAAAACGGGGCCTCCTCGGAGCACCGGCCGGGTGCGTAGAGGGACACCCGTGAGGTTCCGCACCGGGGCTTCCGCCCAGTCCGAATATCTGAGTTTTCACGGTACCGTGGGGGGGGGGGGGGCTGGGGGAGGGGCGCTCGTACGTTAAGAAGTCGGCCTGCGTTCCCTGTGTCCACGAACAGGCAGCTGTGGACAGCCGCGACGGGGCAGGTAACAGAGTCACGGAGAGGCTGTCGATGGCGCGCTGTTTCTTGGTGTTGTCTAAAGCGCCGCCTGCGAAGCTCCTCTCCGGGCCTCACGTGACGTGTTTGGCGTATAGACGGTCGTGACCTCGGAGGCCTGAGGTGCCTTCCCACCGCGGCCTCCAGGTGCCGTGTGTGGCCGCCGTCGGCCCGCTGCCTCTGTGCGGCCGCCAGCTCGGGGGCGCCGGCTCCCGCTCGGCCCCCGCGTCACAGTCCGCGGGCCGGAGGTGCCGCCTGGCGGCGGCTGCTCTCTCGATGCGGGACCCGCAGCGGCTCGGCGCGCGCCCACACGGATGCACGGGCTCCGTCGGGCTGCCAGCCGCGGGTTTTAAAGAAGTGACCTCATTTGGCAACCTCGGTTTGCCGTAAGGTATCCGCTGACTGGTGTTTCCTTGTAAAAGTTTTCATTTTACACGCCAGGCTGTTGTGCTTTTCGTCGTTATCACTTCCTCTGGTGTTGAGGAATCCAGAATGTAACAGAATACGCAGAGGGTGAGGCTTGAGGCAGCTGGTGGGATTTGGCTGCGGACCTTGAAAACAGTGCAGAGTTTTGTATGTGAATGGAATCTGCTTAAAATTAAAACATGACAAAGCCTCTGGCCTGAGAGTTGTGTTAGGAGGGAGCGGAGGAGAAATTTTTTAAAAGCCACAAAATAAAAAAAGGCACAGAGCTGGGTGTGTGAATGTGAGTGCAGACGACCCATGTGAACACTTGCAGCGAACAAGCTGGGGCAAACCAAGGAAAATGGGAATCGTTTTCTTCCAAGTTACCCGATGTTCTTCTGAGGATAGAAATTACGCCCTTTACTGAGTAGGTCCTTCACTGATGTTTCCAGGAGGCAGTCGATTGGCATCTCTGTGTCTCTTCTGAAGAGAGACGATAAAATGACTTTTTTTGTTGCCGTTGACCTCTTTTTCCCAGAACGTGAATTTGAAGGAGGAGAGGCCAAGGAAGTTTTTGATGGTTTTTCATATCTTCACAGAATAGACTGATTTTATTAAAGAATTCCTGTCTGAAATGCCTGCAGCTGGAAAGGCTCTGGCTTACATTTCTGTAACATCTGTTTGCTGAGTCAACCTGAAGAGGAAAACCCAGAGGAAGGCCGTTTGGCGTCTTTACAAAGCCCCGTGTAAATGTTCTGTGTGGCGAGTTCCTCTTTTCAGGTCGGGGCGCTGAGTTAAAGTGTCGCTTAAGCCAAGCACGGGTCGTGTCTCCGTCATCTGTTCCCACTTTACTTCCCACTTGGCTGCCTGCCGGGAGGGAGGAGCGCTTTGTCTTGTACTGATAGTGACCAGGGGTGTGTGTGTGTGTGTGTGTCTGTGCTGCCACTAAAGCTGATTTCACACATTTCTTGGAATTGAGGTGATTATAGATAAAATTACAGATTTATGTTAGTTCATGCGCTTTAAGTGTTTTCAGCGGGGGAATTGATTTTCTGTGAAGGGAGCTAGATTTTCTGTACTTCTGGGTAAAAGCGACTTTTTAATAATGGAAGAAATCCTGACTGGCGATGAGTCGCCTCTTAAAGGCAGGCATGGTTAGGGGAAGAAGCCCCAGCCCGTGCCGCTGCGATGGGGGGCGGTGCTGCGCACGGCTCTACTGAATAAGCTTCCTTAACCGAGCTGTTCAGCTGGCCTGGGGCCGCCCCGTTCTGCTCCTGTCTGCAGCCCTGGCTGCCCGGGACCCCTCGGCCTCACACAGTACAGTGTTGCCTTTTAAGGGACTGGCTTCAGTCACCACAAGGAACCTCCTTCCGGGAATTCGCCTATAGCAAGATCGGATGGGGAGACATCTCTCTTCTCCTGCTAGGCCTCTGGCTTGCCGTCTGCATCAGAGGCACCACGGGGTTCCCCGGGCGGGGCGGTGAGAGGGAGGGGGGAGGTGTTTGCTAAGGTCGGGGCCGAGCCGGGTGAGGCCTGGCCTCTAGGTTGACCTCCCTTCGACCCACAGGCAGCAGGGCCCTCGCGGCTGCGCTGCCAGGCGAAGCGCACACGGGTCGCAGAGCTTGTCCCCCGCCGGCCTGGAAGCCTCTGCGTCTGGCAGGGCTTCCCGGGGTGCGGAGACCAGTCCCATCCTTCCTATCCTGGGGTGTCCTGGTCTCCTCTTGCTCTCCGGTCTTCGGGGCGTTTTAGTTCACCTCCTCGGTCTTGAGCGGCCCTCACCGCTGGAGCGGGAGGGTGCCGTTTATTGTCCCACGGGTGTTGGGACGCATCCTGGCTGTGGGTTAGAAAGGAGGAGCCACGTTCCTTTAAAAACTCTGCCCGGTGGTCATTCTTCCCGAGGAGATTCTCACCGCTCAGGCTTTTTATATAAGCACTAAAAAAGCCCAGACCTATAAGAAAAGCCAAGTGCACACCTCAGGATATACTCTGCATACCGAGCACACGTTCTTTTGAGTATAATCGGAGTGCCAGGGCCCCCTTTGTCTACACGTGCCATCTGTATGACCGTGTCTGCTGTAAGAGGCGATTTTGGATGCAGTTGCTTTTCTAGGAGAGTTATGGTTCGGTTTATGAAAAAAGAGTTCCCTTACATCCCAAGCTGTAGCTTATTTAAAACACGACTGGATCTGCCAGGGTGATTAATCCGCGCGAAGCTTCTCCGTCCCGGTGCGCGCTCCAAGCACAGCTCTTCCCGGGCGGGGGCAGGGAGGTGGGGGTGCCGGGCACCCGGGGCTTCGGTCGCCGTCACTCGCTAACCTCTTTCCTCTTGCTGTCTGCGTCTTCTTGCCAGTGCTCCGTGAAGAACTGCCGCACAGCCTTCCACGTGACCTGTGCTTTCGACCGGGGCCTGGAGATGAAGACCATCTTGGCCGAGAACGACGAAGTCAAGTTCAAGTCCTACTGCCCGAAGCACAGCTCGCATCGCAAGCCCGAGGAGGGCCCCGGCGAGGGGGCCGCTCAGGAGAACGGGGCCCCCGAGCGCCCCCCCCGGGACCCGCTGGAGCCCCTGGGCGGCCTTGCGCAGAGCCAGGAGGAGGCCCACCGGGTGAGCGTCCGGAAGCAGAAGCTGCAGCAGCTGGAGGATGAGTTCTACACGTTCGTCAACCTGCTGGACGTGGCCAGGGCCCTGCGGCTGCCCGAGGAGGTGGTGGACTTCCTGTACCAGTACTGGAAGCTGAAGAGGAAGGTCAACTTCAACAAGCCCCTGATCACCCCAAAGAAAGACGAAGAGGACAATCTCGCGAAGCGGGAGCAGGATGTCTTGTTTAGGAGGCTGCAGCTGTTCACTCACCTGCGGCAGGACCTGGAGAGGGTAATGATTGACACCGACACCTTGTAGTGACTTAGAGAAGAAGATTGCAAAGAGGCGACCGCTCGCCCAGAGCAAGGAGTGGTAGCCAGTTCATTTACTCTCAGACCCTTGTACATACTTCAGCATGAGGCTGTGTTGGTTAAATCTATTTATGGGCTGGTAAACTCACTGTACACACACACACGAGACGGCCACAGAGTGGGGAGCTTCTCTGAGTTAATTTTAAACACTTTCTCTCGTTAGTTCCTACTGTTCTCCTGGACAATCAAACGGGGTGTGTCTTTCCCTCCCCTCCCCCCCTCATTCTAGGGCTAGAGGGAACTGAGCCCCGGGAAAATGGCCGAGGGGTGGGCTCAGAATTGTTTACAAACTGAGTTAGAAAACCAGAGTGGATTTAGTGGACGGTGAGGGGGTGGGGCGGGCAGAGGTAGGTCGATCTCTTGTACAACCTGGGGAGACACTTCTGGGTGCTGGTCGCGGGCTCACCAAGGGGAGGGAAGCGCTGCCTCTCTGACCCAGCTCTCTGCCTCTTGTCCAGCTGGCGGGGGCCCTCCCGGTACAGCCGCTGAGCAGAGCAGGCTGCGGGCGCTGACGCGCGTGCGTGAACGTCTGTGCGCGCGCATAGCCGTTCCCAGGGTAACTCCGGCAGCGAGGTGCTAAGTCATCCCTCGGGCTGTGTATATGTTGTGCGTGCGCGTGTGTCTGTGTCCGTGTGTGTCTGTGTGCCGTGTCTAGAGTGGGCGTGGGGCGGGACTCCTGGTGCACAGGGGCCTCCGATCCGACCCAGGGAGCCCCCGGTCCCGCGCGGCGCGCCACCAACGCGCTCACCACTGGATTGGCCCGCGTGCTGGCTCGTGGCACTTTGCTGCAGCTGTGGGCTGGTTTGCGTCTCTCCCACTCTCCAGTACCTCTGGAGTCCCAGTCTGGACCTCCCTTCCGGCTACAGGAATAATTCCAGGAGCCGGCTGTCTTTTCCCCAGGGCCTCCTGCCCCCTGCAGGTAGTTTCTGACTGAAGCTTGCTGGTCGGGGGTATGTCTTCGAGCGCTTTCTCGCGTCAGCTCCCCGACTGCCCCGCTGCCAACAGCGATGAAAGTCATTCGTGCACAGATGGAACTTAGGCTTCGGGCCCAAAGCAGCCCGTGCTGCAAGGCACCGAAGTGGCCCGAAACGGTGAACGCGTCTCCCCCAAGCACCTGACTTACTAATGGGGGCGGTGGTTCACCTGCCTGGGAGAGGATCTGACTCGGAGGTGATCCGCAGCGAGAGTGTAGGCAAAGAATAGGGGGACGTGGCAGAAGGATGGAACCAAAAGACCGAGCTCTCGCGGAGACCTGCACTGACTGCCCCGGTAGAGAAGGCGTAGCAGTGAGAGTGTGTGTAAGTGTCTTTGGAAGAGACTCTTTTAGTACCTGACGGTGCGGGCTGCTTGCGACGCCCCTTCCAGGCACCAGGTTAAGATTCCGGATTCAGTCGGCGGCCAGGCGGGAAGAGGGTGTGTGAGGCTCTTGGGCTCCTGTGCGCCTCCCCCCGCACCCCCCCCCCCTGCGCCCCGGCGGTGAGTGTAAAGAAGACCTCGCCGCTCAACCACATGTATGTGTGGCCTTTTTGTTAGAGATGAGAAAGGGGTTCAGAAGGGAGAAACTCGGATCCTGGTGAGAAGCCTTATCCCAACCTGACGACTGCTGTACTTGGCGTGCATGAGCTTTGGAGTCAGACAGTCCTCAGGAGGGAGGACGAAAAGTCTGATGTTTGGACTGTGTTTGTCTCGCAATCACCACAAAATAAAAGTGTAGAAAATGCTTGTGGTGTACTAACTCTTTTCTGTACTAAGTTACTCAGATTAACACGCACTTATGATTACATTCTAAACATTTTTTTTGGAGTCATCACTGTTGCGTTTTAAGTAGAATGATCCCAATGATGTATGAGAAACAGGGAATAAATCAGGATTTGTGTGTGTGGTATTACTTATATTTACTTTATTAAAGAGTCTTAAAGAGATTTGAGGGCATTTAGCGTCAGTTTAAAACGGGCTTATTAAAATGAAAAATGTGTTTTCCAGAATGTTCCACGAGGCCTGCGATGGTGGAGGCTTTTAAAAAGTGGAAATCTTGGCCGCCATGCCCCAGAGTGCACAGTTATTTGTAACTGTAAACAAGAAGTGTATTAGGCCAAAGACTCATCAGGGCAGGAGTGACAATAAGAACAAATCGTGAGTCTGTTTTTCAAGTAACTGAAAGTCCCGCCCAGTTCACACAACAGCATTTCGTAGCAGGTTAATATGTGGGCCTGTGATCAGGGCATGTGGTCACTTCAGAACTGACGAGTAGCCTTCATTAGAGAGGCAGAGACAACTCTTGAGTGATAACGGTGGTTGCTCTTTCCCGCCCGCAGATATACACCGTGGGGCATTTTGCACACCCGGGTTCCCGTTCTGGATCAGAAAGTTAGATGACAGGAATGGACTCAGGAGGCTTTGGGAACCTGAAGACACGATTGCCGATATATGGCGGGTGCCATGCCAAGTTCCCAGGGCTGCCCCTTCACTCTGGTGGGATTCCTTTCCCCCAAACATTGTCTTCTAAAGGATGCAATAAACATGAGTTCAGCAAATGAGTACTTGCTCAGATTAAAAAAAACATGCTACCTCTGCACTCCCGGCTGGGGCATCGACAGGGGCCAGGTCCCGGGGGACCATGTGACTCAACATGTGGTGGAATGGTCACCTCTTGACAGCCTGACAGAGGCTACAGTTGTCCCTGAACAAGAGGCGTGTTAAGTTTTAGCGTTGCAAGCAGTGTTTGGGACTCAGGAAAACCTGAGATCGTTACTGAGTTCCCGAGGGCAGTGGTTCTCGGCAGGCGGTCCTCAGCCAGCAGCAACATGTCCTGCAGATTTTCGGATCCCGCCTCTGACTCCATTCTGTGTTTCAGGGCCCCTACCTACGTGTTTGTTTGGGAACCACTGCTTTTGGGGGAAGCCTGACTCTTGGGTTTCACATGGTATGAGGGTGCAGCCGAGAGCTGGTGGTTTTGCATAGCACCTCGCTGGCAATTGGGAGAAGATGCAGCGGGGCGGGGCGGGGCGGCAGGGAGGTTAGGTCTGGCGGTGTAGCGGTGTGCAGGAAGGGCCAAGCAGGGCGCGTGTTGAGGACAGAGCCTCCGTTCAGCTCTATCTGCATGCAGGGGCTGCGTAGGGAAGTTGCCCTTTAAGGTGTTGTGTGCGCGAGAGAGGTAAGGTTTAGGGCACTCACTGTCCTAATGTGGTCGGCCGGCCTGGTTTATTCAGGGGCTGATTTGCTCCAATTGAAAGCCCTGACCTTTGCTTCTTGGGGCCACAGTTAGACGTCTCTTACGAGAAATCGTGGGGAATGAAAGAGGGATTTTCCCACGTACCAGCCAGGGTGGAAATCTTTCCTGGGGGAAGTGGCTGAAGACACCAAAATGAAATTCCAGTAATGTACACAGTTCGGGTTCTCCGGCTTTGCTCTTTCCGCTGACAATTTTAAGTAAAAAAGACGTATCTCTGTTGTACATCTGGCTTGATTAGGAGAGTAACCTTGTCCACTCCTAAGATGTCAAGGGAGTTTGTTTCCATTTCCTATTTCCACAAGTTGGATTCCCTGTCTTAATGTAAAAACCGTTCTGTATGTTTTCCAATTGTTTTGAGCCTGTGATAAGGATCTAGGTTCGGGCCCCTTCCTCTTGTTGACCTTCTACTCTTAATCTCCCCTGGGTGGAACAATATCTATCAAAGAGAATCGCCTATTGGCTACCTCCATCCCCAGACTGGTCAGAATTCTTGTAAAGGACACCTACTTCCTGGCCTGGGGGTGTGTGGCTGTCGAGAGAAAGATTATGTGCCTTAACCAGGGTGAACGACACTGAAGTAAGATTTACTTTGAGACAGGAAGGGTGATCTTACTCTCGATTCTTTAAGATAATGTTTATTTTTGTCGAGAAGCATTAGGAAGATGGTACACACACAGTGAATCGGTCAGGATGGAGAGAAGCCTGACTTGGTGGTCCTGCTTTAGGCCAGGAAATCACACCACTTACAACGTGAACAATGCAGACGTGAAAGCCGGCTGACCTGTTCCTCTTAATGCCTCGTGTCCTCTTGGAAAGGAGGCTGCCTTGAACGCACCTGGGGAAGAACAGCTGGAATTGTTAGGGTTCTTTAGGGGTGGTGTATCTGTACATAAGCCATAAAATGCAGGGCTGTGTGTGTCGCTTGTTGACACGAGGTTAGTGACCTTCGGGAAGGTGGCGGGAGAAGGGAAGGGTTGCCCCGGCGTTAGGAGAGCGCAGGCATGCCTTTGGTGTGGGAGCTGAATGAGACGCAGTCACTGTCTTCAGTCTTGCCCCTGAGCTTACCCGGGGGGTGGGGGGTGGTCTTGTCTACATCTTCCCGAAGAAAGGTTTAAGTGTGTTATCTGGTGTGTTGCCTTTGACGTTTGTGTTTTCAGGCCCATGCAATCTAATCAGGTTTTACCAGTCGGTTTTAGGACTGAGAGATTTAAGGGGGTGTATTGACTGAGTCATGAAAATTTGATTCTGTATTGACCGACCACAGGTGGCTTTGAAAATGGGGAACGAATTTAAGTGTTGGTTAGTCACTGCTGGTTAAGGAGCATATGCATGCAGTTCCCCAGTGGTTGCACGGCAGATGCAAGGTGGAGCTCCTAGTGCTGGGATCTTCTCAGCTACCGACCAGTGACTCGGGGAGAGGGCAGCGTCAGGTTTTCAAGTGGTGATACAGAGAGCCGGCCTCGAGAGGCTGACCTGGCAAGTCAGTGGCAAAGCAAGAAGGATGTTCCCTTCTACGGGTGTTCACACGCTGTAGGAACACGTTAGCGACCTGTAAGTTCCAAGGTAATTCAGAGAGTTCGGTGTCCAGTTAACAGGAGAAGTTGACTTGGATTCCTGGTGACTCCTGGGCCTTCTAGTGAGCCCTGTGTAGGGACGTTTTTTGTGAGGGGCTCCTCGCTCTGACGGCCCTTGACCCTAATGTTTATCTAGTTCCATCTTCAGAAGATGCTCGATAAAGTGCAGCAGAGGTGGCTTCTGAACTGCTGCTCTGAAGCCTCTGACGGTAGAATTCATGGGAAGAGGCTACTGAGGGGAGATAAGCAGAGTCCTTTGGCAAGAGCTGGCACGTTTGGACTTGGACACCGATGGGCGTCTGTCTGTCTCTTCGCCAGGAGGAGCCTACGGCCAGGTGTGGTGCGGGGGCAGGACCTCCTCTGACAGCCTCTTCTGTGCTGCTACCCACCTTGAGGGGTATACGCAGAATACTTGTTAGCACCCCAAAGGGAGGCTTAGAGATTAGCTAAAATGTTTAAAGTACATTTGGATATCAAAAGTCACTCCAAGGACCTAGTAGGACAAATTTTTCTCAGGTAAAGAGAAAACAAAACGAAACAAAACACCAAAGTCCTGTTATAATGTATTGCTTACTTAGAATCTTTATTCTCTACGTTCTAGGTTCGGAACCTCACTTACATGGTGACCCGCAGGGAAAAGATTAAACGATCTGTGTGCAAAGTCCAGGAACAGATATTCAATCTTTACACTAAGCTTTTGGAGCAAGAAAGAGTTTCAGGTATGCATTAAGCCCCGGTAGGTCAAACAATAGGGCAGGGGTTTGTAAGCCCTCTGTTAAGGGAAAAAAAAATGCTAGTTTCTTTAATTTTCTTTTATACTGTAGAAGAATCAAAGAAGCAAAGGCTTTTGTTGTTGAAGAAGATCTTTAGGCATTCGAGGCACCACGTGTCTAGAGGAGAGGGCTATGAACTGGGCCTCCCGTATGGGTCACATCCTACGTTGTCTACTTAAAGGCTCAACACAAGCAAGTCTTAAGTTTTCCAGGTCTCCCCCGTTTCCTCACATGTAACGTGAGGATGAGATCTCCAGCTACCTCCTGGGAACTACTGTGAGACCCGAAAGAGTAACTTACGTATTGCAAAGCACTTGATAAATGTAAAGTATCATGGGGATACCTAAAAAGATGGATAATTATCTAGCCTTTGGATCCACCTGTAACATATGGTAAATATACCTTAGGACTGTGTACTGAAGGCACATACCCATGTTTAGATAACATTCACAGAGGATTATTTTGGTGTAGTTGGAATTTTGAATACTTTTGAGATTCAGCACAACGTATTTATTTAGTGCTGCCTACGTTGCATTGCTCTGGCAAAGAGAAAAAGAAAACTTAAGACATGGACTCCCCCACCGGAGAACACTTCAGTGACTTTGAGATCAAGTGCATAGGAGGGCAGGCTGTTTAACCTCTCCGGGACTCTGTTGGTCTGTAAGAGGTTTGGTCCAGAATCCTGCCCTCTGAAGTGCTTTTCAGCGCTAGCATTCTGTGATCAGAAGCCCCAGAAAGCGGGCGTTATAAGGAGTTCAGAGGAGGAGGAGTCTGTGGAGTGTGGATCGGGCAGAACCAGGACCCACGAGCGGGCAGGTCTTAGGGGACGTCGCGTCTGCTGCCCTTTGAAGTTAGAGCAGCGGTGTCTGCACTGCTTGCCTTTTGTACAAAGCCAACCGGCGTACCCTCTCCTGCTTTCGTGGCTTTTCGTCTCTGTAGATCAGGAAACACAGATACAACAAAGAAGTTGTTATAACCTATTATGTTGAAATCCAAATTCTGGGTTTACCTGAAACTAACTGGATACGTGTGACTAGAGGCAAACTGGCCAGCCGAACAAAGAGAAAGAAAGCTTGGGGAGTTTTAAATGATCCTCTTGAAGTGCGTCACATTGTTTTGATAGCATTAACGTATTGATAATATTATCCTAGGTAATTTCCTTCCCAAGAGTAAACATTTCCCAGATGTATCAAGTGTATATCGTCAGCTAGACTGTAGCGTTCAGCTGTCAGACTTTTAACATTCATTTTTCTGAGTCAGGGTATCACAAGTACGAGTAGTTTGACTCAGATTCTTTAAGGTGGACTTCTGTCTCTCCGTTATTTCTACCCGAATGCAAATAAAATAGGGGACCTGTCTTCCCCCTTGCCCGTGTGTCCTTGTGTAAGCAGCGGCCGCCGCCGCGGGTCACCCAGCCTCCAGCCGCAGAGGCCGAGCTGCTCTTGTCCGGGATCATTAGTGCAGGTTGTGTCTGTGCAGCTTTGCCAGCGCAGGGCTTTCTGTGACTCTTGTGAAAAGTCCGTATGTAATGAGCGATTACCTATGAAAATAAGCTGTAAAGAACGTTTTCATCTGATTTCACTTGAGTCGTTTTTCATGGTTATTGCAGGCAGGTTTTTTTTTTTGTTGGTTTGTTTTGTTTCCCCCTTGTAGTTCACGGCTGAGGTTTTTTGGTAAGTGGTTGAGCTTCTTCACAAGGTTAGGAAGTGTTTTGTGTTAACAGCTGTAATGCAGTTCTACGTTCAGAAGCCCCACCGCTGTTCCAGAACGGGAAAAGGGGTCCTCCCCGCCCTCTGAGGAGTGACCCGTGCTAGGCATGCCGGGTTGCACGCAGTGGGAATCTGCCTGTGAACTGCCCCGGGGGGTGAGGCGGAAACCCCTTCGGGTGGCTTTCTTCTCCTTCCAGTCTCAGACTTTCAGCTGCGCCATTCGTGCCTCACACGGATCTGCCTTGTAAGAGAGACGATTCCGAGTGAGGCAGAGACGGCCCTGGCTTACATGTGTCACTAGGGTCCACGGTTTAAACTGTCCCGTGGTTCCGAGAGTGGGCAGAGCCCTTCTGCTGGATGGGTGTCCTCAGCGGGGACAATACTTATATGAGAGTCAGAGGCTCTTCAGAGACATGGACCCCAAGTCAAGGGAGAAGTCAGAGCTCGGAAAACGTCAGCCCCTCTTACCTTCCTGTTTTCCCACAGTAGGTGACTGAATAAAAGAAAGAACGCGTGTGGTGTTCTCAGGTTGCCACTGCGTTTGATTATTGAGAAAGCAGGCATTTCTAAACCAGCAGACTGTCCAACACCCTCCCCTATGGTCATGACAATTTTATGCTTAGAGTTGCTAGCTCTGCGCTGTTTACGGGCAGTGTCCGTTTCCGCTCAGCGGGTTCAGCTCTCACACGGGCTCCTGCCTGCTACTCTGGGGTGGAACCTTGTTCTCCTGGCGGTTCGTAACTCAGAAGACATGAAAACTGCTCTCTGTAGATGCTCTGGAGGCTCTTGCAGGATCATGGTCCTTCTGATGAACTCTAGCATGTTATGAATTCACCCTGTATTTTTCAAACTGACGGTTACAATTTATTACCGGGTTGTGAGATGAATTTAGCAGGTCATCACTAGCATTAAAACAAGTGAAATAGAATAGAAACTGTGAGAGTGCCTATCAGGCGATGAAGGCTATATATATGATTGTGGGAAAAGTGAGCTTTTAACTGGGTTACATTGTGAAACTTAGTTCTTACTGTGATTTGCCTCAGAAATGTTTGAAAAACACCAGTTTAACTTATCTCCTTGTGTTGGATGGCAATTCAGTTTAATTCCACAAATGGTTTTACGTATGAGAGTAAACAGATGTACTCTGTGTCAAGAATGATTTCAAATACCTTCCTTTATTCATTTCACAATTGACGTGTATTTATCCTCATCATAGCCATGTAGCCCTGTGAGGGTGTAGATAATTTGGAGAAAGAACCTTAAAAGCCCCAGCCCCCCCCCCCCCCCCCCCCAATCTGTAGGTGTGGCAGGTGGCAGCTCTCGGCAGGCGCTGCCCTGAGACCGGGGGGGAAGCGGTGCTTGCTTCGCCGCAGACGGAGTCCGCAGTGAATCCCACTTGAAAATCAGATCAGTTATTTTGTTTGACGGAAAATGTCTTCCTTGAAAAGACATTGTTCCATGAAAAAGTACATGAACTTAAGCTGTTTTAGAAAACAGAGCGTATTGAGTATTCAGAGTCTCACGGCAGGTAATACCTTTACTATAAAAACCAGACTTTTACAAACTGGGTGGCTGTATGTTTTTACTGTTGGGTGGGCAGTCTGCATTAGTAGGCCCTGCTAAGGGTCTGGGATTTTATTATTCTGGATTTGCTCTGCTGTCATTTTTTTCTTATTTGTGGTTTTCTGTCCACAGGTGTGCCTTCTTCTTCCTGCTCCTCCTCACTGGAAAACATGCTTTTGTTTAACAGTCCTTCTGTGGGCCCCGACGCTCCCAGGATAGAGGACCTGAAGTGGCATTCCGCATTCTTCCGGAAGCAGATGGGCACCTCCTTGGTTCACTCGATGAAAAAGCCCCATAAGCGAGACCCGCTGCAGAACAGTGCTGGGAGTGAGGGCAGAACCTTGCCGAAGCAGCCAGAGCTGTGCAGTAGAAGGGAGGGGACGGTGGCCCCAGAGAGCTTCCTGAGTTTTGAAAAGACCTTTGTGGAAGCACGTCTCATATCAGCACAACAGAGAAATGGGGTGGTGACGCCGGACCACGGGAACAGGAGAGACCACCGTCTTCATTGTGATCTCGGGAAGGGGGACTTGAAGGACAGACCTTTCAAACAGAGTCACAAGCCTCTCAGGTCCACGGACGTGTCCCAGAGGCATGTGGACAACACAAGAGCCGCCACCTCCCCTGGGGCGGGGCAGTCGGCACCCGGCACGAGGAAGGAGGCAGTGCCCAAGTGCAACGGCTCCCTAGTCAAGGCGAACTGTCGCCAGCCCGCAGCCAAAGTGCCTACCACACCCGCCAGCCCGCTGAAAAACTGGGGGGGGTTCCGGATCCCAAAGAAGGGGGAGCGGCAGGAGCAGGGAGAGGCCCACGCGGGCGCCTGCCACCCGCCCCCGGACCAGCCCTGTTCGGGCTTAGGCCGAGTCCCGGCCAAGGAAAGGGCAAAGAGCAAACCGCAACCTGACAGTGAGAACGACGGCTACGTCCCCGACGTAGAAATGAGCGACTCAGAGAGTGAGGCGTCGGAAAAGAAATGTATGCGCGCCGGCAGCACTATCAACAGGAGGACGCACATTATCAGGAGGAGCATTTTGGCCTCTTGATGAAGCGGAGACGGCTTGGGAGCCATCGGGTAGGCGAGAGCTCGGACACGGGGCCGAGCGGAAACCCCGTCACTCCTGAGCTGCACGAACACATTTACTTGCGATTCAGATTGAATTTTTTTTTTTTTTTCAGAGTCATTTATAAATCATTGTTGTGAGAAGTGTGTTATTTGCAACTTGTTGAGGAAACGCAAGAGTTAGATTGTAACCGTAAGACACTGCTAAGGCTAGAGGCTGAATTAAACACTAAAATGATGAATGGATGAAATAAGTTTCTAAAGAGGGCAAGGCTTTTAAATAAGCCTCATGAGTTTTTCACTGCCCTCTGTATTCTTCCCAAAGCACAAACTCTCGGTTACCTGAATATACAGAATCAGATATGGTTCTTGAGAAACGCTCACGTACCATTTAATAGCCCATAAAACTTATTTGCTAGGACTGTGGTGGATCTTGAAATCATATTTATACTTTGGCCCGCAAGGCTGTTTTTGTTGCATTATAGTATACGGGCAGTAGCTCTGAAGCTTCAGTAACTCTAGGGAATTCTATGTGTAAATATAACAGAGGAGGGAAGAGAAAATTTAAAAGTCATTCCTGGAAGATCTGAAGGGACAGGGTAGAGCTGCTGGAGCTTGGAGATTTAGGGTAAATGTAAGCAAGGTCCTGCTGCCGGAAGCCCTTGAATGTGTTGTGGATATAGGGCTGGTGGAGAGTGAAGCCATTACCAAGTTCCATCTGTGAGAAAGGGCAGTTGAGGTCCCGTCTTTACCAGTCCTCTTGACCTTTCTCTTCCCTAACCACTGCCTTTTGGGCCAGCTTGGGATTTCGCTGGCCAGTGGCAAAAACTGGCCATCTGGCTTCCAACAATACAATGGCTATTCAAGTTCAAGTGATGAACTTCCAGACTCTGGTGACTCATATTTCCCAGAGCCGACCGCTAGTGCATATGTTGGGGAATCCGGCCTTCCAACATGAACAGATTCCTTAAAAAAAAAAAAAAAAGAAAAAGAAAAAAAGAAAGAAAAAAGAAAGAAAGAAAAAAAAAAGCAAAATAGGTTATATTTAAAAAAAAAAATAGAAAGGCAATAAGTTGCGATAACCTCTTACCACTGATTGACCAAGGTTATACAGGAAAGAGATTGAAGTGTAATAGGTTTTCTGGAGTCGGAGTTCTAAGCTCTAGTTCGTAACTTGGACTTTCTAATTGCAAACGGCAATAACTAGTAAGTTATCAGCAATAATAAATTTAGCATTAAATTTGAGTACAATGTTCTGTTTTTGCACTCACTGCAGTGCATTATGTATTAAGACAGTGGATAGTGTTAAGGTCCTGTTAATTTTTTTTGGAATTCAATGTAGTTGTGAATCAAACTTAAGGAAAGTTTAAGTAGCAATGAGATTTAGAATTATGGGCACTTGGAACAAGCCCAACTTCCCCTAAATTATCCTTTAGTTTGTTAATATCAGTATTCAGATTCCTGATTCATTTATATACATTTGTTTCCATGTGGCAGGGACATTCTGATACTTAATGAGTAATGCTTTGGGTTCTGTAGTTACCTTTCAAGTCTTCCGGACGACTGCCAACAAGGAAAAAGGCTTATTGAATTCCATCTTGCTATGCAAGTTTTATCAGATGATCAAATAGTAGATCTGATACATCCCCATTGTATGTATGACATTTTCAAACCAAGTCTTAACTTTTCGAATACATTTTAGTAGCTAATTCAGGGGAGGGGAAAGAATGACCCAGGTTTTTAGATTGACTATTTTTGAGCTATGGGGCTCATTTTTCAAAGACTGTTACAGTCCAGATAAACTGTTGCTACAGATACTAGAAGTTTCTTATGAATCCAAGTTGTACATTAACTCGGCATAATTTAAATTTTTTTTTTTTTTTTTTTTTTTTTTTTGCATATGAGCAAAAAACCTTTTGCTGGATACAGAAGAAGGTGGACTCGATTTACAGTTATCTTTTGACTACAGCAACAGCTCTGGGTGAGAGTAGAATATATAGAGGGATAATTTGTCAAGCCATAGAAAGAAAATCTAAATTAATTCTAGTAAGTGTATGACCTCTCACCATTATAAGAGGTACCAGATTCATTTGCACTATTAGGAATGCTAGTTTTGTGCAAAAATAATGCCTTACCTGTTTTTTCCCCACATTTAGGTTGAAAAGCTTTCAAACGTTCCAAGTTATGCTGAACCAAAAACAAAACAAAACAAAAAATAAAAATAAAAAAAAACCCACACAAGAACAAAACACCCAAAAACAAAAAGCCCACACTTTTAATTCCTGCTTTGAAATGCAAATGGTACAGAGCTCGGTTTCTCTGGCAGTGTAATGATAGCTCTGTGAGTGGGTGAGTTTCACGTCCTGCTGGGAACTCTGTATGCGGCGGCATGAGCAGCAACCAGCCCGCCGAACCTGCCCACTTGCACTCTGAGTACGGAACCATTTGCTCTTCTTTTCTCCTTTTTCTTTTTTTTTTTTTTTAAAGCTTTATCTATCTTTCCTTGTGCATCCTGACCAAGAAATATCTTTGATTATGATCAATGTATTATGTCAAAATGTAGGCTAGTTAAACTTTTGTAAAGTTGCCTGGAATGTCATTTGTTAGGTTATAAACACAAAATCTAAATGAAGGGTTATATGTGTTGTGTACAAATCTTAATTATTTTGAAATGGACAGACTTGTCATTACATTTGTAACCTTGTACAGAGGATTTTTCACTATGTGCCTAGCTTGGTGTCCATTCAGCTAAAGTTGGGAAAAAAAAGGTGCATGAAGAGTTAAAAATCAGAATTAAACAAAGTATATGTAGAGATGACTATTTTATATTACATGGCCCAATCCTGTATTTATTTCTACCCCCTTTTTGAAAGTATTTATAAAACTAGTTGAGGACAGCTGTATTTTTTTGTTGAACTATTTAGTAGAATTTGTGCCTTTTTGTCTGTATGTGAATAAATGCTGTACATTTTGCAGTACATTTTAGAGTCTTGAAATCTGGTTTTGCTAAATGTTTAGATGTATATGACTTAGCTGCATATGTATGTGACGTCTCACATGACGGTACATGTCGACAGTCTCACAGCTTAGATCAGGAACGTGAGCTGCAGGGAACATGACAAGATTTTGGAAGAGCGCAGATTCACTAGGCTGCTTTCTGGCTCAACTTCGATGGTGAGACACTGACATATGCTAATGGTTTGATTTTAGTGTTCCCCACCTGGAGTTCTTTCCAGAATACAGTTTTAGAACTGAAAACAACCAGTTGAAGCCACTTATACACATTAGGGTTGGAGACACCTGGGTTTAAAGGCTGAAGTACAGTTTACCAGCCGTGTGACCTTTGCCAAGTCACCTAACCTTTATAAGCCTCAATTTTCCCTTCTGTAAAAAGACAGTGACATCCTACTGTCTTCCTGGGGTTGCTGTGACATTTAAAGCCAGCTCACGGAGCATCTCATATAAAGCACGTAGTAGGCATTTGGTAAATGTTTGGCTATTTTTATGATTGGGAACAAGACACTGACTTCTTCAACATAATGTTGACTGATAAGCCTTCTGAGGCAAAAAAAAAATGTTATTTCTGAATGACAGAGAGACTGTCTTTATAAGGCTCTTAAAAAGTAATTTTCAGGGCTTCCCTGGTGGCGCAGCGGTTGAGAATCTACCTGCCAACGCAGGGGACACGGGTTCGAGCCCTGGTCTGGGAAGATCCCACATGCCGCGGAGCAACTGGGCCCGTGAGCCACAACTACTGAGCCTGCACGTCTGGAGCCTGTGCTCCGCAACAAGAGAGGCCGCGCTAGTGAGAGGCCCGCGCACCGAGGTGAAGAGTGGCCCCCGCTCGCCACAACTAGAGAAAGCCCTCGCACAGAAACGAAGACCCACACAGCCAAAAATAAAAATAAATAAAAAATTAATTTAAAAAAAAGATTAAAAAAAATAACTTTCAAAGGGCAGTTTCATTAAATGCATTCTTTTGATCACAGAATTCTGGAACATTAGGGCAAAGAAGAGGTATCACTATTCTACAAAGAAGACATGTCCAAGATCATAGCATTAGGCATTGGTGGGACTGGGCCAAGGCCCTAGTTCTAATTTCTAGTTTGGTGTTCTCCCTGCCTGAAACAGGCTTTACTCAACCCCTACATTGCAGGCGTTAGCATATAATGAAATGCACCTTTGTGCTGGGAACAGCAAAGGCCAGGAGGTTACATATTCTCATGTAGATTACAATGTACAGGAGTCACAACAGGGTAGAGGTATAGTCCCTAATTTACAATTTTTTGTAAAAATTTGGCCAGTTTTTTGTTTTGTTATGTTTTTTTGTGGTACGCAGGCCTCTCACTGTTGTGGCCTCTCCCGTTGCGGAGCACAGGCTCTGGACGCGCAGGCTCAGCGGCCACGGCTCAGGGACCCAGCCGCTCCGCGGCACGTGGGATCTTCCCGGACCGGGGCACGAACCCACGTCCCCTGCATCGGCAGGCGGACTCCCAACCACTGCGCCACCAGGGAAGCCCTGGCCAGTTTTTTTAAACATGAATTGTTCATACACTTGGCTAAAAGCTTATTTCTCCTTGTTCCTCCTTAGTGACTATTCACTTCCACGTAGCTTGCTCTGAGTAAGGCCCCAGAGAGAAATAACTGTGATTCTTCCTACAAGGTCTAAAGTTGAATAAGCATGATAGTTCTCTAGGGAAATTAAGTCCCCAGGAGCCAGAGGAAGGGCCTATTGCTGGTAATTCTGCAACATGTGATGGGAAATGTGGCACCAGGGACTCGTGTATGTGTTTTTAGCCAGATCACTTAGAAAACGGTTTCTACCTTTGAAACATTCTCCATCTGCAGCAAACTTCGCAATTGACTTCAGGGTTGAAATCTTCAATATGATTTCCCTTCAATGCTCAGAACTGCATTAGATGATGTGCTCCAGTCTGGGGCAGAATAGACCTTTGACTGAAAAAGAGGGTAAAAGCAAATCTGTTATCTACTTCCTTGACTTCGACCATTCCTTATGCTGCTAAGTTTGATGTTGCTGCGATCCCGCTCTTCCTGAGTTCTGGTGGACTGCTTGTTGGGCATTTCCTCTTTGATGTATGCAGGTACTTGAGATTTTGGAACTCATACTTTTCTATATCTTGCCTTAAGAGAATGCCACCCAAGCCTGGAACGTGTTCTTATTTCTTCAACTCCTGTAGCCAAATGGTGATCTACATCTATATATTATATGTAATATCTCTTCAGCACCTTTTGCTTCTCTTAATCCCACTACCGCTTGCCATACAGCGTTCAAGCCTCATCATTTCTTGCCTGGATTATTGCAGCAGCCTCTTACCTGGTTTCCTTGATTCAAGTCTTGCTGAAATTAATCACTCCGCCCAGTTAGCTGCAGTCTTGCCAGCGCTATCTCCATAGTCATAACTTCCACAATGAAAACTGACTTTGTTATTCCACATGCTCGTCAGAGAACCTCCAGGCTTCTGTAGATGATTACAAAAGGCTTATCAAATGGCAAAAGCACTGCTTGGTATTTTATGCGTATTAATTTGTTTAAACCTCACAGCATGTGAGGAAGGCACTATTGTCTATCTGCAGACGAGGACACGGAGGCACAGAAATTAAGTAATTTGCTCAAGGTCAGGAGGTGGTAGAGCCGGGCGTCAGTCCTAGCCAGGCTGCAACTAAGCCCCCCGGGCCCTACTGCCTCTCAGAATATAAAAAGGGTTCACATAAAGTAGTTCATGTGTTCTTGAGTATACGGAGGAGTATACATGTGAACTTTCAGATCAATGAACTTCTGTAAAGTAAAGCTAATTACCTTGGTTTCCAACATTAGGTTAGTGTACTGCTTGAATGACTAGGAACATGACCTAACGGACAACGAGCAGTATTGCTGGCTTGTAGTCAGTTAGTCCCGCCTTCTTCTAGGAAGAACGGGATTCGTTCATTCAGTGTCCTGTACATTGATGTAACACACATGCACACACGTATTTACAGAGATAAAATATATGCCTATGGTAAAAGACAGCACTGCTATCAAGAACTCAGAGAATAATTTTCTCTATATCCTGACACGTTACTTGGAAAGTTAAAGAGAATTATTTAAAATCACATTGTTTCTTGACAACGAATCTGCAGTTAGGACTAATGTCTTAAAACTTTGATGCTATGCAAAACCTTCAAATCAGTATTTCTGTGATATAAAGTATAATAAATCTGGTTAGCTTTTATAAATAAGTCAAACAAATTAAATAGCAAAGATAAAAGAAAAAAATGTATACCATCATTCCTAATGTATCACTAATATTCTCACTACTATTTGGCTTATATACGGCTGAGTTCTAAATAGTACATTTATAATTATGGGTTACTTATGGTTATTTTACCTATTAATCTGGCTGATGGCTTAATTTCCAGATTATCATCAGTGTGAGGCCATTTCTTCATGAAGCAAATCTTTTTCTCTGGTGTTTCCTTCCTCCATGTAGCAGCCTCAGAGGTGCCTTCCTTCTTGCTCATTTTGGCTCTGCTCCAGCTTTACAGTTTGAATCATTTGAGCTTCTCTTTTTCATGTCAAACGCTTGTGGTCATATCTTTGCCTCAAAGAGTTCCAAACACTCAAAGTAAGTAAATACCTTTCAAATACCTTGCTTTAAAATACCATGCTTGTTTCGACACAGGAAAATCATATCATATAGTATCAACCACTTTATAATTGCTAAACACAATTTAACATATATTTATTATTTTTTGGTAAATTTTTTTTGGTGAAATGGTCACCACCTATTAAAGAAATCTGTCAGTAATGTTTTTTTTTTGGATCTGTCTCCTAAAGCAAAGGAAATAAAACCAAAAATAAACAGATAGGACCTAATTAAACTTAAAAGCTTTTGCATATCAAAGGAAACCATAAACAAAATGAAAAGACAACCTACTGAATGGGAGAAAATATTTGCAAATGATATGGCTGATAAGGGGTTAATATCCAAAATATATAAACAGTTCATATAACTCAACGTAAAAAAAAACTGATTAAAAATGCACAGAAGACCTGAATAGATATTTTTCCAAAGAGGAAATGCAGACAGCCAACAGCCACAGGAAAAGATCTTCAACACTGCTAATTATCAGGGAAGTGCAAATCAAGACCACAAGGATGTATCACCTCACACCTGTCAGAATGGCCATCATCAAAAAGAACACAAATAACAAATGTTGGCAAGGATGTGGTTGGTAGGAATGTAAATTCCCTACTGTGGAAAACAGTTTTGATGGTCCTTAAAAAACTAAAAATAGAACTACCATATGATGCTGCAATTCCACTCCTGGGCATATAACTGGAAAAGATGAAAACTCTAATTCAAAAAGACACATGCACCCTCAATGTTCATTGCAACATTATTTACAACAGGCAGGACATGGAAGCAACCTAAGTGTCCATCAGCAGATGAATGGATAAAGGATATATATATATACACACGTATATGTATGTGTATACACACACACACACACACACACACACACACACACAATGGAATACTATTCAGCCATGAAAAAAGAAATTTTGTCATTTTCAACAACATGTATAGACTTGGAGGGTATTATGCCAAGTAAAATAAGTCAGACAGAGAAAGACAAATACTGTATGATATCTGTTATATATGGAATCTAAAAAATACAACACACTGGTGAATATAACAAAGAAGAAGACTTACCGATATAGAGAATAAACTAATGGTTACCAGTGGGGAGAAGGAAGAGAAGAGGGGCAATGTAGTGGTAGAAGATTAGGAGGTGAAAACTATTACATATAAAATAGGCTGCAAGGATATATTGTACAACATGGGGCATATAGTCAATATTTTATAACTTATAACCTTTAAACATTGTGAATCACTATATGGTACACTTGTAACATAATGCTGTACATCAACTGTACTTCAATTGAAAAAAAAGAAAGCTTTATAAGGCAATCAAAAACAAAAATCTGGAAACCTTTAAAGGAGGTAACCCACTAATTTATATAACTTCCTTTGCTCAGATCTATATTTTTCACTAAAGTTACTTGACTTTTTAGGTTATGGCCAATTTCTTTTCGAGGTTTGAAAAAATACCCAAATCCCACTAGATATGAAGATGCTTTTCTTAGGAAGTTTTCTATGTAATGCATATAATTTGATAACCAAAAGGGCTTTTTGGGTTAGAGTCAGAGACCGAAAAGGCAAAGAAAGACTCGGTCACAGCTCCGACTCGTTATCATAAGGCTGATGAATGAAAAAGTGAACGCAGAATTTTTCAAAACCTATTTTGTGTCTGTATTTTCTATCAAGAACACGAATCCTTGAACTGAAAATGAAAGAATGGACACTAGTAAGAGTTACCTGAAGTCTAGGATGAAGCACTTGTTGGAGAGTACCGAGCTGTTTACAGTGAGTTCGAGCCTCCTGACGCAGAGGAATTAGACCCCGGGGCACCCATAATTCCAGTTTGGCTTTGAATGCAGTCACTTTATCTGCCAACTTGAACACAGCTGTCGTTCTCCCCTGAAGTGACAGATTGAGTTTGTTAAGCAGGTTGAATATGCCACACAAGGAAGCAAGTTCTGTGACCCCTTCTGCGCCACTGCAACGTGCTGCCAGTGGTGACTTTTTCTAAAAGAAATCTCCGGAGCGGCTCTTGTAACTCAAAAGCTCTGGCCAGTGTTCTACTTTTAGAAAGCCATCTCACTTCTGTGTATAAGAGAAGACGTGTGAACACTGGGATTTTTGACATGTTTCAAACATTAGCAGAGATTTTGAAAGGGACTGAGCCAGGGCCTTCTTTCTCCCAGCTGGTGCATGACCACCCATCTCAGCTTTCAAAAGACTTTGAGCACTTCCCAACCACAAATGACCCCAAACTGGGAAAGAATGGATCTGCGACCCATCTGTGAAAAAGCCTGGTGAATCGACTTTGTCCGTGCCAGAAGAGGATCAACTGCTTGAGATCGCAAATGACGGTGGCCTTAAAAGTGTGTTTGAGACAACTTGAAATCTCCAGACGTTCTGGATTAAAGTCAAGGCGGAATATCCTGATGTTGCCACAAAAGCACTGAAAAGCCCGCGTCCATTTCAACATCCTATCTCTGTGAAGCAGGGTTTTTCTGCAGGGACAGCGACCAAAACGAGATCACGGAGTTGACTGGACATAAGCAACACACATCGGTGTCACCGTGTCCCATCCCCCCCAGATGGGACCATCTAGTTGCAGGAAAACAAGCTCAGGGCTCCCACTGATTCTGCATTATGGTGAGTTGTATAATTATTTCATTATGTATTACAATGTTATAATAACAGAACTGCACAATAAACGTAAAAAACAAAACAAAACCAAACAAAAAGCCCCGGGGGCGCTCAGAGAACCTGTAGAGGCGACGGCTCGGTCACTGTCAGCGAATGGGAGACATGGCAAAAGCACGACTCCCGCAGACTCTCAAGATGCGGCGTTGCCAGAAGGAATCTGGTGTTGGAGACCTGGTTTGAAAGGCTGCAGTGCTACTTTCCATCTATGTGACCCTGGGCCAGGTGTTTAACTTTTACGACACCTTCTATCTTCGGAAAAGGAATGAAAACACCGGCCTAGCAGCAACCCCTACCTAGCAGGGCTGTTGGATTATACAAGATGATAAATGCAAAATGCTAGCACAATGCTCGTATAAGGGTAGGTGCTCGATAAATAGACATTAATACAGATCAGCATGGTTATTGTAGATCCAGGGGAAGATTCTCCAATAGATCCAATGGATTCTTTTGGTTATTTGCAGAAACATGACTGTAGCTACTCTCATTCTCCCTTATACCCGACAGCACAGTTCACATGAAAGGAAATCCTAGTCTCATATTTTTTTTTTTTTTTTTTGCGGGCCTCTCACTGTTGTGGCCTCTCCCGTTGCGGAGCACAGGCTCTGGACGCACAGGCTCAGCGGCCATGGCTCACGGGCCCAGCCGCTCCGCGGCACGTGGGATCCTCCCGGACCGGGGCACGAACCCGCGTCCCCTGCATCGGCAGGCGGATTCTCAACCACTGCGCCACCAGGGAAGCCCAAGTCTCATATTTTTAATCTTCACAGATCTAAGTGCCAACAGATTTCCGCATACATCATATTATGATCTGATGGCTTTCTTATTCTTTGAAAAAAGGATAAAAATCGTGACCTAGAGTTTCCATGATCCATACTAAAGGACTGAAAGGGTTTTAAACGTAAAAGGAAAAAGCAGTGATTACTAGGATGCTACGTGGATCTACTAAGGAGAAACCCATCTAAATTGTCTTCTCAGACAGGAGTACTAGATTAGGTCTGGGAAGAATGACAGCTGCAGCATAAATGAACTTTCCTAGGCAGAAGCCTAGGTCTTTCTTGATGTTTTTATGATAGTGTAGAAGCAGCAATATGGGCTAGATTAAAAACAGGTGACTGTCCGTGCCTCATGGGTCCTGACTATAACCTGTCATGGGAGGTGGCAGTTGGTATGTTCGAAGAGACTGACTGTACTCAGATCTGTCTAGTTCTTGTTTTTTCAGTAATTTTCATGAAAATATGGGTGGCATGTCTATCAAAGCTGTAGATGGAATTCACTGTAAATAAAAAATTGTCATGGATGCAAGAAATATAGCAATAAAACAAAATTAGACACAGTTCCTATGCTTATAGGTAACAAACTGGATGACAGAATTAGGAGGTAAAATGACCTCAGCATGCTGTAATAATATAATGAAAAGTGATAAATGACCAGTCCAGCTTCTGGGGCAAAGATCTGGCTTAGCAACAAAACCTTTGGAAAAAACTTAAGATTTCAGTCAACAATATGCTCAATATCTGTCCAACTGTGTGATTCAACTTCCAAAAAAGCTAACATGATTTTAAGCTGAATTCAAGGAAGGCGTAGACTCCAGACCAGTAATTCTCATTTTTTTGTCATCCTAAATACTAATGAGAAATTATATGAACATTTTCCTGAATCGCTAACTCAGTAACTGTTAAAGCAGGCTTCCATAAGAGAATATGTCACTCTTCTTGGGGTGAGGGAAAGGGGAAGGCTATGTACTGTGAAGCCACAGTTCCCTGGAGGTGATAATAAGCTGTCCCCCCCTCTCCCCTCCTTGGGCAGGTATCACTTACCCTCTCCCCACCATTCCCAGTCATGATCCAGAACAAGGGAATTAATAGTTTATACCCTGAAAATAATGTTTGGCTCTGGGCATAAGACTGAGGCATCCCAAGCATACCTGGTGTAAAGTAAGGTACTCGTAAGTATCTGTTGAAAGAGTGAAAGAAGATATATATGTTTTCAGAGCCCAGTGACTGGCTGGCGCAAGGACTCAAAACCAAGTCCTCTGAGGAAACAAGAGATGCTTACTAAGTCCAGGGAGAGCATGATAATTATTTTTAAAAGGCTGAAGATCTGCCATGTGTAAGATGGTTTAGACTTACTCTGTTGTACAAGGCAGAACGAGGGGAGGAGACACATTTCAGTTCAGTATCAGCAAGAACTTTCTAGTGGTCAAGGCTGTTGCAAAGTGGACTGGGCCACCTCAAGGGAGAGGGAGCTGCCTACCCCGCCCCAGTGAACTTCAACAGCTGTGCACAGTAACGCTCGCATTTTGTTACTAAAAATAAAGGAGTGAGCTATAAGAACATGTACTTAAAAAGGAAGAAACTAGAGCAGGTTCAAAGTTATCTCTATAATGTTTTTCTCCTTTGCTTCCATTCCAAAATACTTTTTGAGTGGAAGAAATAAGTGTAGGGTTAGAGCTAGTGCATTGGGAGTGTCTACAGGCATGTGGGGCACGTGTGAATTTTTGTGGTGAACCCCTGGGCTACAAGACCACTTACTTAGTGTAGATTTTTTTCTTGGTGGTTGGGTGGGTGCCAATGTTGTAAAAAATTACTTTAAAAATGTCTTTCCAGAGAGGAGAGAAGATGGCGGAAGAGTAAGACGCGGAGATCACCTTCCTCCCCACAGATACATCAGAAATACATCTACACGTGGAACTGCTCCTATAGAACACGCACCGAACGCTGGCAGAGGACCTCAGGCCTCCCAAAAGGCAAGAAACTCCCCTCGTACCTGGGTAGGGCGAAAGAAAAAAAGAATAAACAGAGACAAAGAATAGGGACGGGACCTGCACCAGTGGGAGGGAGCCGTGAAGGAGGAAAGGTTCCCACACACTAGAAGCCCCTTCGCGGGCGGAGACTGCAGGTGGCGGAGTGGGGAAGCTTCAGAAACACGGAGGAGAGCGCAGCCACAGGGTGCGGAGGGCAAAGCGGAGAGATTCCCGCAGAGGATCGGTGCCGATCAGCGCTCACCGGCCTGAGAGGCTTGTCTGCTCACCCGCCGGGGTGGGCGGGGCTGGGACCTGAGGCTCGGGCTTCGGAGGTCGGAGAGGACTGGGGTTGGCGCGTGAGCACAGCCTGAAGGGGTTAGTGCGCCACGGCTGGCCGGGAGGGAGTCCGGGAAACAGTCTGGAGCTGCCGAAGAGACAAGAGACCTTTTCTTCCCTCTTTGCTTCCTGGGGCATGAGGAGAGGGGATTCAGAGCGCCACTTAAACGAACTCCAGAGACGGGGGCGAGCCGCGGCTATCCGCACGGACCCCAGAGACCAGCATGGACGCTAAGGCTGCTGCTGCCGCCACCAAGAAGCCTGTGTGCGAGCACAGGTCACTCTCCACACCTCCGCTCCTGGGAGCCTGTGCAGCCCGCCACTGCCAAGGTCCAGGGATCCAGGGACAACTTCCCAGGGAGAACGCACGGCGCACCTCAGGCTAGTGCAACGTCACGCCGGCCTCTGCCCGTCGCAGGCTCGCCCCGCATCCGCGCCCCTCCCTTCCCCCGGCCTGAGTGAGCCACAGCCCCCAAATCAGCTGCTCTTTTAACCCCGTCCTGTCTGAGCAAAGAACAGACGCCCTCAGGTGACCTACACGCAGAGGCGGGGCCAAGTCCATAGCTGAACCCCGGGAGCTGTGCGAACACAGAAGAAAAAGGGAAATCTTTCCCAGCAGCCTCAGAAGCAGTAGATTAAAGCTCCACAATCAACTTGATGTACCCTGCATTGGTGGAATACCCGAATAGAAAACGAATCATCCCAAATTGAGGAGGTGGATATTGGGAGCAGGATATATTATTTTTTTTCCCTTTTTCTCTTTTTCTGAACTGTGTACGTGTATGCTTCTGTGTGAGATTTTGTCTGCATAGCTTTGCTTTCACCATTTGTCCTAGGGTTCTGACGATCCCTTTTTTTTTTTAATTTTTATTTTTTTTACTTAAAATTTTCTTTTTCTTAATAATTTTTTATTTTAATAACTTTATACTACTTTATTTTATCTTCTTCCTTCCTTCCTTTCTTTTCTTTCTTCGTTTCTATTTTTTCTCCCTTTTATTCTGAGCCGTGTGGATTAAAGGCTCTTGGTGCTCCAGCCAGGCATCAGGGCTGTGTCTCTGAGGTGGGAGATCCAACTTCAGGACACTGGTCCACAAGAGACCTCCCAGCTCCACATAATATCAAATGGTGAAAACCTCCCAGAGATCTCCATCTCAACACCAAGACCCAGCTTCACTCAATGACCAGCAAGCTACAGTGCTGGACACCCTATGCCAAACAACTAGCAAGACAGGAACACAGCTCCATCCATTAGCAGAGAGGCTGCCTAAAATCATAATAAGGCCACAGACACCCCAAAACACACCAGCAGACGTGGACTTGCCCAGCAGAAAGACAAGATCCATCCTCATCCACCAGAACACAGGCACTAGTCCCCTCAACCAGGAGACCTACTCAACCCACTGAACCAACCTTAGCCACTGGGGACAGACACCAAAAACAACAGGAACGACAAACCTGCAGCCAGCAAAAAGGAGACCCCAAACACAGTAAGATAAGCAAAATGAAAAGACAGAACAACACACAGAAGATGAAGCAGCAAGATAAAAACCCACCAGACCTAACAAACGAAGAGGAAATAGGCAGTCCACCTGAAAAAGAATTCAGAATAATGATAGTAAAGATGATCCAAAATCTTGGAAATAGAATGGAGAAAATGCAAGAAACATTTAACAAGGACCTAGAAGAACTAAAGAGGAAGCAAGCAATGATGAACAACACAATAAATGAAATTAAAAATACTCTAGATGGGATCAATAGCAGAATAACTGAGGCAGAACGGTTAAGTAACCTGGAAGATAAAATAGTGGAAATAACTACTGCAGAGCAGAATAAAGAAAAAAGAGTGAAAAGAACTGAGGACAGTCTCAGAGACCTCTGGGACAACATTAAACACACCAACATTCGAATTATAGGGGTCGCAGAAGAAGAAGAGAAAAAGAAAGGAACTGAGAAAATATTTGAAGAGATTATAGTTGAAAACTTCCCTAATATGGGAATGGAAAGAGTTAATCAAGTTAAGGAGCACAGAGAGTCCGATACAGGATAATTACAAGTAGAAACATGCCAAGACACATATTAATCAAACTGTCAAAAATTAAATACAAAGAAAACATATTAAAAGCAGCATGGGAAAAACAACAAATAACACACAAGAGAATCCCCATAAGGTTAACAGCTGATCTTTCAGCAGAAACTCTGCAAGCCAGAAGGGGGTGGCAGGACATATTTAAAGTGATGAAGGAGAAAAACCTACAAGCAAGATTACTCTACCCAGCAAGGATCTCATTCAGATTTGATGGAGAAATTAAAACCTTTACAGACAAGCAAAAGCTGAGAGAATTCAGCACCACCAAACCAGCTTTACAACAAATGCTAAAGGAACTTCCCTAGGCAAGAAACACAAGAGAAGGAAAAGACCTACAAGAACAAACCTGAGGCCTTCCCTGGTGGCGCAGTGGTTGAGAGTCCACCTGTTGACGCAGGGGACACGAGTTTGTGCCCCGGTCCGGCAAGATCCCACATGCCATGGAGCGGCTAGGTCCGTGAGCCATGGCCGCTTAGCCTGTGCGTCCAGAGCCTGTGCTCCACAACGGGAGAGGCCACAACAGTGAGAAGCCTGCGTACCGCAAAAAGAAAAAAAAAAAAAAAGAACAAACCCAAAACAATTAAGTAAATGGTAATAGGAACATACATATCGATACTTACCTTAAATGTAAATGGATGAAATGCTCCCACCAAAAGACAGAGACTGGCTGAATGGATACAAAAACAAGATCCATATATATGCTGTCTACAAGAGACCCACTTCAGACCTAGGGACACATACAGACTGAAAGTAAGGGGATGGAAAAGGATATTCCATGCAAATGTAAATCAGAAGAAAGCTGGAGTAGCAATTCTCATATCAGACAAAATACTTTAAAATAAAGACTATTACAAGAGACAAAGAAGGACACTACATAATGATCAAGGGATTGATCCATGAAGAAGATATAACAATTGTAAATATTTATGCACCCAACATAGGAGCACCTCAATACATAAGGCAAATACTAACAGCCATAAAAGGAGAAATTGACAGTAACACAATCATAGTAGGGGACTTTAACACCCCACTTTCACCAATGGACAGATCATCCAAAATGAAAATAAATAAGGAAACACAAGCTTTAAATGATACATTAAACAAGATGTACTTGATATTTATAGGACATTCCATCCAAAAACAACAGAATACACATTTCTCTCATGTGCTCATGGAACATTCTCCAGGATAGATCATATCTTGGGTCATAAATCTAGCCTTGGTGAATTTAAGAAAATTGAAATCGTATCAGGTATCTTTTCCGACCACAACACTATGAGACTAGATATCAATTACAGGCAAAGATCTGTAAAAAATACAAACACATGGAAGCTAAACAATACACTACTTAATAATGAAGTGATAACTGAAGAAATCAAAGAGGAAATCAAAAAATACCTAGAAACAAATGACAATGGAGACACGACGACCCAAAACCTATGAGATGCAGCAAAAGCAGTTCTAAATGGGAAGTTTATATCAATATAATCCTACCTTAAGAAACAGAAAACATCTCGAATAAACAACCTAACCTTGTGCCTAAAGCAATTAGAGAAAGAGGAACAAAAAAACCCCACAAAGTTAGCAGAAGGAAAGAAATCATAAAGATCAGATCAGAAATAAATGAAAAAGAAATGAAGGAAATGATAGCAAAGATCAATAAAACTAAAAGCTGGTTCTTTGAGAAGATAAACAAAATTGATAAACCATTAGCCAGACTCATCAAGAAAAAAAGGGAGAAGACTGAAATCAACAGAATTAGAAATGAAAAAGGAGAAGTAACAACTGACACTACAGAAATACAAAAGATTATGAGAGATTACTACAAGCAACTGTATGCCAATAAAATGGACAACCTGGAGGAAATGGACAAATTCTTAGAAATGCACAACCTGCCGAGACTGAACCAGGAAGAAACAGAAAACATGAACAGAGCAATCACAAGCACTGAAATTGAAACTTGATTAAAAATCTTCCAACAAACAAAAGCCCAGGATCAGATGGCATCACAGGCAAATTCTATCAAACATTTAGAGAAGAGCTAACACCTATCCTTCTCAAACTCTTCCAAAATATAGCAGAGGAAGGAACACTCCCAAACTCATTCTATGAGGCCACCATCACCCTGATACCAAAACCAGACAAAGATGTCACAAAGAAAGAAAACTACAGGCCAATATCCCTGATGAACATAGATGCAAAAATCCTTAACAAAATACTAGCAAACAGAATCCAACAGCACATTAAAAGGATCATACACCATGATCAAGTGGGATTTATTCCAGGCATGCAAGAATTCTTCAATATATGCAAATCAATCAACGTGATACACCATATCAACAAACTGAAGGGGAAAAACCATATGATCATCTCAACAGATGCAAAGAAAGCTTTTGACAAAATTCAACACCCATTTATGATGAAAACCCTGCAGAAAGCAGGCCTAGAGGGAACTTTCCTCAACATAATAAAGGCCATATATGACAAACCCACAGCCAACATCATCCTCAATGGTGAAAAACTGAAACCATTTCCACTAAGATCAGGAACAAGACAAGGTTGCCCCTCTCACCACTCTTATTCAACATAGTTTTGGAAGTTCTAGCCACAGCAATCAGAGAAGAAAAAGAAATAAAAGGAATCCAAATCAGAAAAGAAGTAAAGCTATCACTGTTTGCAGATGACACGATACTATACATAGGGAATCCTAAAGATGCTACCAGAAAACTACTAGAGCTTGTCAATGAATTTGGTAAAGTAGCAGGATACAAAATTAACGCACAGAAATCTCTGGCATTCTTATACACTAATGATGAAAAATCTGAGAGTGAAATTAAGAAAACACTCCCATTTACCATTGCAACAAATATAATAAAATATCTAGGAATAAACCTACCTAAGGAGACAAAAGACCTGTATGCAGAAAATTATAAGACACTGATGAAAGAAATTAAAGATGATACAAACAGATGGAGAGATATACTATGTTCTTGGGTTAGAAGAATCAACATTGTGAAAATGACTCTACTACCTAAAGCAATCTACAGATTCAATGCAATCCCTATCAAACTACCAATGGCATTTTTCACAGAACTAGAACAAAAAATTTCACAATTTCTTTGGAAACACAAAAGACCCCAAACAGCCAAAGCAATCTTGAGAATGAAAAATGGAGCTGGAGGAATCAGGCTCCCTGACTTCAGACTATACTACAAAGCTACAGTAATCAAGACAGTATGGTACTGGCACAAAAACAGAAATATAGATCAATGGAACAGGATAGAAAGCCCAGAGATAAACCCATGCACATATGGTCACCTTATCTTTGATAAAGGAGGCAAGAATATACAGTGGAGAAAAGACAGCCTCTTCAATAAGTGGTGCCGGAAAACTGGACAGGTACATGTAAAAGTATGAAATTAGAACACTCCCTAACACTGCACACAAAAATAAACTCAAAATCGGTTAAAGACCTAAATGTAAGGCCAGACACTATCAAACTCTTAGAGGAAAACATAGGCAGAACACTCTATGACATAAATCACAGCAAGATCCTTTTTGACCCACCTCCTAGAGAAATGGAAATAAAAACAAAAATAAACAAGTGGGACCTAATGAACCTTAAGAGCTTCTGCACAGCAAAGGAAACCATAAACAAGACCAAAAGACAACTCTCAGAATGGGAGAAAATAGTTGCAAATGAAGCAACTGACAAAGGATTAATCTCCAAAATTTACAAGCAACTCATGCAGCTCAGTAACAAAAAAACAAACAACCCAATCCAAAAATGGGCAGAAGACCTAAACAGACATTTCTCCAAAGAAGATATACAGATTGCCAACAAACACATGAAAGGATGCTCAACATCATTAATCATTAGAGAAATACAAATTAAAACTACAATGAGATATCATCTCACACCGGTCAGAATGGCCATCATCAAAAAATCTAGAAAAAATAAATGCTGGAGAGAGTGTGGAGAAAAGGGAACCCTCTTGCACTGTTGGTGGGAATGTAAATTGATACAGCCACTATGTAGAACAGTATGGAGGTTCCTTAAAAAACTACAAACAGAACTACCATATGACCTAGCAATCCCACTACTGGGCACATACCCTGAGAAAACCATAATTCAAAGAGTCATGTACCAAAATGTTCTTTGCAGCTCTATTTACTATAGCCAGGACATGGAAGCAACCTAAGTGTCCATCAACAGATGAATGGATAAAGAAGATGTGGCACATATATACAATGTAATATTAATTACTCAGCCATAAAAAGAAACTAAATGGAGTTATTTGTAGTGAGGTGGATGGACCTAGAGTCTGTCATACAGAGTGAAGTAAGTAAGAAGGAGAAAAACAAATACCGTATGCTAACACATATATATGGAATCTAAGAAAAAAAATGTCATGAAGGGACTAGGGGTAAGACGGGAATAAAACACAGACCTAACAGAGCATGGACTTGAGGATATAAGGAGGGGGGAGGGTAAGCTGTGACGAAGTGAGAGAGTGGCATGGACATATATACACTACCAAATGTAAAACAGATAGCTAGTGGGAAGCAGCCGCATGGCACAGGGAGATCAGCTAGGTGGTTTGTGACCACCTAGAGCGGTGGGATAGGGAGGGTGAGAGGGAGGGAGACGCAAGGGGGAAGAGATATGGGAACATATGTATATGTATAACTGATTCACTTGGTTGTAAAGTAGAAAGTAACACACCGTTGTAAAGCAATTATACTCCAATAAAGATGTTAAAAAAAATGTCTTTCCATCCTATGATTTTTGTTATCTAAGCATATACATATTTAACTTATTTCTTCCTTACATAAATACTAAGAACATTGATATTGTCAAAAAAGGTACACATTTTTTAAGCTTTAACAGCTGGTAGTGAGGACTCCTCTGGCAGTCCAGTTCAGTTTGCATGCTTTGGGGCTTCCCTGGTGGTGTAGTGGTTGAGAATCTCCCTGCCACTGCAGGGGACACGGGTTCGAGCCCTGGTCCAGGAAGATCCCACATGCCGCAGAGCAACTAAGCCCGTGCGTCACAACTACTGAAGCCAGTGCACCTACAGCCTGTGCTCTGCAACAAGAGAAGCCACCACGATGAGAAGCCTGGGCACTGCAACAAAGAGCAGCCCCCGCTCGCCGCAACTGGAGAAAGCCCGCGCGTAGCAACAAAGACCCAATGCAGTCAAAAATAAATAAATACAATAAATAAATTTTTAAAACAAGATTCCATGCTTCCACTGCAGGGGGCATGGATTCGAACCCTGGTTGGGGAATTAGGATCCTGAATGCTGTGCAGCACAGCCAAAAAAAAATTAAGGAAAAAAAAAAAGTTGGTAGGGGACAGATTTCATACGCAACACTGGGGTGTTGCAGAGTCTGTCTCCTCTCTGTATACATATCTATATGTATACATACATTTTAAAGTAAGCTAAAAAAATTAGTCATTATTTTTGATTAAGAGGCTTACAGAAAAAGCTTATTACAGATATTTTTTGGAAAAATTGATAAAACACATGGTTAAAGAACAGAATTTATAATAAAATGTTTAAAAGTGTATTTTCGCTCTTCCTTGGTTTGTCTGAGTTGGCTTGGCAGACTGTGAAGCTATGAAATATTCATATTTGCTGAATAAACGAATGACTGAATTGTTACTAATGTTCTCCCATAGTTCTTACACCAGAGAAGAAATTAGAAGATTGTTGGCTGTCCCAATTTGCATATTTGTATACAAAGTGAAGAAGAGGTAATCATATCTCTTTTCTTCCTCAGGGAGACACGATATAGAAACACAAATAAATAAAATGAACTAGCTATGTTACCCCCAATTTCAGATTTATATCATTTCTTTTCTCCCTTTCCTATTCATTTCCCCTGTCTCCTAAAATAAAGCTCACAGAGTAAATGATACTTACTGTCTGTGTAAATGAAGTTAAGACTGACCAATATGAGGAATGTCCAAAACGCTACTACATTTTTACATTAGAAATCATTAGCTAACAAACTTTTCTGGAAGAAAAATAACCATACACGTTCAGTTCTGTTGCTAATAGCTTAAGTCTCTTCAAATTGAACAGAGGTCAGAAGGGCCTATTATTGGCATTTTAGCAGCTTATCCTTTTCTTGGAGAATATCTAAATATCCAAGAAAGATAGCCAACTGGAGGGGGGAGGTTATTAGTATTAAAATGTAAAGAGGAGGTACCTTTGGCCAAAGTTTGGAGAAAGTGCCATGTTGAAAGATTTTACCTTAAAGAAGTAAGTCTGGAAAGTTAGATTTTCTTTTAAAACAGGATAATAATACTTATATTTCATTTGTCTACAATGTTAGTTTCTGAAGTGCTTTCTCTTACAGTCTCATTTTTTTGTCAGATATAATTCTAACATTTTCTCTAATTAAAAGTTTTAAAAAATAAACACTATTCTATAAACATAAATATGAACATAACTCTTATTACATGGAAATCAGTCTGTGAATGACATAGGAAGGAATTTAGAGAATCAAATGAAAAATTCTTTAAGAAATGGAAATAAGCTAAGCGCCTATCTGCCATTTAACTGTCACATCTGTATCATTCGGTCGCATCGTTGTATTTGACACTAGCAACCGTTTTCCCCCTCCTGCCTATAAGATCAGATTTCATCCATCCTTTAGTTTTTGTCATCTTGGATTCTCTTGGTTACCAGCCTCTCAGTGCTCCTATTCAGCCTCCTCCAGTGACTCTTCTTCCTGAGCTCATTCAACCAACGAAGACATTTCCTAAGGGCCTGTCCTTAAAGACTCTTTTTCAGTTTTTGAACAAACAATTTTGAATACCTTCCATGTCCCAGGAACCGTGTTGAGTGCTAAGAATACAACGATGAATGATAGTAAACATGAGTCCTACTTTCAAGGAGCTTGCAGTCTGCTGGGGAGGAGATGACACTACAGAAAAAAATTTCAAGAAGTTATTTACAAATTTTGGTAAGTGCTATACAGGAAAAAAAATATAGCATATATTAAGAGCAGTACAACAAGGGGACCTAACCCAGTCTGGAGGCTAGGGAAGGCTCTCAGAGGCAGTGTTGTCTGAGTAGTGATATGAAGAATGTTCAAATGGCAAAGTACGTGCGGAGACCCTATGTGGGGAGGGAGGATAACGTAATGTTTTCAAGTCACCTCAAACTCAACTCATTATCTTTTATCTGGACTACTGCCAACGGTCTCCTAACTTGTTGTCCAGATGCAAACTCATCTACCCTAATCACCAGAAAGCAGGGTACACCACGTTCAAACAAGGAGCAGAGAGTAACAAACTACATGGATCTATGAAAATCAATAGGACTGCAAGAGTTCAATGCCCCTGCAGTCTCAGAACTTAAGAGTCCATTTAATACTGCTTTGAGTGATAGCAAAAACAAAACAAAATAAAACCCCCAAAAGCCCAAGCAAATGAAAACCTTCCCAAATTCTTAAATAACAATATTTGATAAATACTGAAAATCGTGTAAGGTAAAAATGAATCACTACAATTATACATTAAAATACATGACAGGGACTTCCCTGGTGGCGCAGTGGTTAAGAATCTGCCTGCCAATGCAGAGGATATGGGTTCAATCCCTGGTCTGGGAAGATCCCACATGCCACAAGCAACTTAAGCCCGTGTGCCACAACTACTGAGCCCACGCACCGCAACTACTGAAGCCCGTGCGCCTAGAGACCGTGCTCTGCAATGAGAAGCCACTGCAACGAGAAGCCAGCGCACGGCAGTGAAGAGTAGTCCCCGCTAGCCGCAACTAGAGAAAGCCCGCGTGCAGCAACGAAGACCCAATGCAACCAAATAAATAAAAAATAAATTTATAATTAAAAAATAAATAAAATAAAATACATGACAGCATTTTAGAAAGTGCATAATTTATTACATGTGAATTAATAATAAAACGGATACTTGGGAACTTTAAAAATGAGTTACGAGTAACAGATGTAAAATTCTCAAATTCTGGAACCTGAAATATTAAAATTCTAGCAATTTCTTAAAACTCTTTCTCATGATTAGCATAGTTTGAAAACTGTTACGCTCTTCCAAGGGAAAAAGGAGGAATTAAAACATAGACACGTTGATGACGGCAATGTGTTCTTCCCAGCTGGCTTTATTCTCTACTGAAGCTCAATATAGGATTACCTTTTCTTTACTTACAGGAAGCTGTTCTGTTTTCCAATAACCCTCAAAACAGAATGGAAAATGCTTATGCAAAACAACACAAGCCTTAACCATTCTATGCAGGTTTTACCACTTTAATAAACTTCTAGTCCAACAGCTTTCCCAAGTCTAAAGTTCTGTGAGTGTACTATGAATATTTTTAAATATTTTCCAGATTCATCATGGAGGCTGCTTTTCTTCTCTGTACTGTAATCGCACTGAGCTGCAATTGAAATAAACAATCAGTAAGTAGCTATGTTTTCTGTGGAAAAATCTTAGACTAATACAAAGTATAATGCATCACAACTTACAATTATTGAAAATAATCTTATTGTAAGGGATCTTGTTAGAGGTCGCTTTTTGTGTTCATTTCTCTTTTACTCTTGAGACTTTAAAATGCCTGTATTACCCTAGAGATATGCATGTCAAATATGGCATTCCATAGCTCAGTAATACACTGAGAATTCCAAAATATATTTTACAAATGAATGAAAAACATCTAGATAAAAGTTAATCAGGAAAGAGGCGAGAACACAAACTAAGTGTGAGCCAGCACAATGCAGGGCTGCTAATAAAAAGATGATGACAGATCACAGTAAGTCTAATAAGAAAATAATATTTAACTATTAAATTGGAATTGATAATACAGACACATGGTAAAAGATATCTAACAGTACAAAAGAGTATACAGCATAAAGGAAGTCTTCCCATCTCTGTCCTTCATTCTACATCCCTCTTTCCAGGCAAAACCACTATTTCCAGCTTCTAAGTATATTTCTTGAAATATTCAAAGTGAGAATACATGCACATATTTCCTCACCCTTTTTTATTTAAAAGATGATAAAGCACTGTACACACTTTTCATATTTTTTTCCTGCTAAATGATCTCCCTTAGAAATAATTCCACATTAAATCTACTTTATTCCTCTTAACAGCTGCAAAATTTCCCATGTATGGATATTCTGTAGTTTAACTGGTTTCCTACTGATGGGCATTTAGATGGTCTTTAATCTTTTAGAATTATAGGCAATGCTGCAATTAGTATTTTTACGTGCTTCCTTGCACAGACTTGCCCAGGTGCAAGTACACCACCTGCAGAATAAATTCTTAGAACTGCTAGGTCACAGGTTAGGTACGTTTACAACTGCTGAGAGATACTGCCAAGTTGGGTGCCAAAGAGGTTGTACCAATACACACTTATGTCAGCGATGTCTGCAAGTGCCAGCACAATGTATTATCAAACTTCATGATCTGACAGGTGAAAAATAATATGTGATTACAGTGTAAATCTGTATTTGCCTTTTGGGTGAGGATGAGTTGGGCATTTAAAAAAAATGTTTAAAAGCCATCTGTCTTTTATCCTTTATTCACTTTATTGTACTGTAGCACTTTTTTTTGTTGATTAGCCACTCTATGTGTGTTTAGGATACGAGCCTTTTGTCATATGTGTTGCAAATATTTTTCTCTGTTTGTCACTGACTTTATGACTTTTCTATGCAGAAATCTGAAATTTAAATAGTCACATTTATTAATTTCTTTTCATAGTTTCTAGGTTTTGTGTCCTGCAGAGAAGGGCTTCACCACACTGATTTTTTAAAATCCCATACTGTCAAAAGAACACAGTGTGGCATTCAATAGTTTAGAATGATACACTTGGAACATCTAACTGTTGTCCAGAGATGGATGAAGAAGATACAGAAAAAGTTAATCAGAACAGCACATTTCGAGCGTGACTGAATGACTACACCACAGGGCTTGTGCTGAACCAATGACATGATTCTGGGCTGCACTGGTAAGAATGACATGTGAGAGACAACAATAATCTTTTAATGCAGCAGTCTTTAACCTTTTTGGCACCAGGGACTGGTTTCGTGGAAGAGAGTTTTTCCACGGATGGGGGGAGGGGTGGGTGGTGGTTCAGGCGGTACTGCGAGCGGTGGGGAGCGGTGGGGAGCGGCAGGTGAAGCTTCACCCACTCGCCTGCTGCTCACCTCCTGCTGTGCGGCCCGGTTCCAGGCGTTGGGGATCCCTGTTTTAACGCCTTTACTTCATTAAATATCAAGCCCTTCCCAGGATATTATTTTTAACAGGAGTTTCCAGTTTTTGGAAGAAAATGGGAAAATTAGAAAGGATTCAGAGAAGGCAAAGATAAAGATTAAAAAAGACTGAATATATGTCTTATAAAAAAGTTTATGACTTGGACACATTTAAAATAGAAAAAAATATTAACTCCAGGGAATAAATTCCTTTTTGTGTATGGGGAAAATGCTGAATGATTACTTTCCATCTTCAAATGAGAACAGAATGGAAGGAAAAAAACTTAGGGAAAAATCTTGAAGTGGTTTCTGACAAAACATTAAAAAGAAGGCTCACAAGGAGAATGGTGTAATCTCTGCCATTAGGGAGTTTAAATAACAGGTGAAACATCTTTGTTGGACTGCCTAGGTTTAATTCTGTCAGGAAGGAGACAACTAGAGGTCAACTGGATTATATCATTAAGGTTCTGTAACTGTACCCTTGTGCAGGTAGTTGATTTTAACTACCTGCATTTTCTTTACCACAGTCCTTGCAAAAGGTAAACTTGAAGCTTTAAAGACTGTGATATAGAAATTTAATTTCTCTATATAAGTATCTTATTTACCAATTAATGACTATGCTAAGTGCTTTGTATGTGCTAATTCCTTTGATCTTTCAATAACTCTATTGGGAAGGTGTTATTATCCTACACTAAACATGAAGAAACTGAGGCTTAGAGAAGTTGAAATTGCCCAAAGTCACATGGCTACTTAATGGCACCAGGCTATCTGCCTGACTCCAAAACACCTCCTCTCAATATACTGTCCCATACACCTTGGCTCCTGTTACCTTATAATCTAAAAGAATAAATGAATTCTTGAATAATTAATTAATTCATCCAGTAATCCATAATTTCATAAGAAATTAAACTTACATGGTAAAGCTATAATTACTTTCAAGAGGGAGGAAAATTGAAGGGCAAATTATGATTGGATTTTCTTTAAGTGCTATGCCATGTTCATACCAGAAGTAGATTTCAAAAAAAAATCTATAAACATCATGAACACAAACTGAATTCAGTATTTAGAGTTAGTTACTGCTGTAATAATACCTAAGAATAATGTTAATTTTTATTGAAACAGTACCTTTATAACCAAATATTATATAACTATTAATATAGTAACTTGGTTTGTTTTTCTCTATCTATCTATCTATCTAAACCGTCTGTTTCAAGCCTATCTTTATAATCACTAAACTCTTTTCATTTTGATCCTAACAGGAGAGACTACTGCTCCTACTTTAGAACAAATGGCCCATTTCATTTATGTGATACGTGTGCATTAGGAGTAATTGCCCCTTATTATTTCATTGATGTTCTGCACTTTTTACTCTATTTCCCATTGGACAACTTTTATATGGTATTTTAGATTTATATGGTCATATACAAATGTGCATTAAACGAAGTTAAACCTGTAAGCTAGGTAATTTTTTTCCATTTAAAAACTGCAGTAAAAACAGTGCAATTTGAAACACTACATTCAAAGCAATGTCATTTACTTCTGAATCTGTCAATGAATACCTGCCTAGTGTTAGACAGAACATAATTCTAGAGCAGTGCTGTCCAAAAGAACTTACTGGGGTGACAGAGTTGTTCTATATTACGCTGTCCAATATGACAGCCATGGCTACGTGTGGCTTTTGAGCATTTGAAATCTGACTAGTGTGAATGAAGATTTCAATTTTAATTTTATTTAATTTTACTTTAAACAGCTGCCTGTGGCTAGCAGCTATCATATTGGACAGTGCAATTCCAGATTTAGGTGTCAAATGGAGGAGACTGATGTTTATTTCTGTTTCTGAAGTTTACTTTTTCAACCTTAAACATTAAAGAGACTAATTTTAAGTAGTTTAATCAAATAAAAATAAAACTACTAGTTCTCTGGAAACTTTTGAGGAACTTCTCTTATCTCTGCTCTACTCAGACTATTGTTATTCAGGGATAATGAGGAAGCTCCCTACCTGCTGGGAGGCTGAAGCAGCTCTCTGTTCTGCCTCACTTAGTCGTTTCTGAAGTCTGTTGGATTTTTCCTGATGCTCTAGAATCAACTTTTCATTCTATTAAGGGGAAATATAAGACAAACAAGTTAGAAATCCATACGTGGCACTGAGATGTTTTATGGAATAATCAATGAAAAATCTGGACATCATTTTACCACTTACAAAATGCAAAGATAATATATCTCCAAATTTACATTTTTCAAGTCATGAACTTCAAGGTTCAAAGCTGGTTTTACATTATGACTAAACTGGTTCCTCCCCTGACCCTCCACCACATGCCACCAAAGAAAGTGAATTAAATCTAAAAGCAAAGTGAATCTGAAGTTAAGACCAAGGCTTTCAGTGTGTGATGTGTTAACCTTGAGATGCTACATCACTGCTTTGGAATCACCCGGAGAGTGTGAGAACACAGACCTGGGCCTCACAACCAGAGCATCAGTAGGGGTGGGAAGGTCCTGAGAATTTGCACTTCTATCAAGTTCTTGGCTGGTGTCGATGCTGTCTGCTAGCGCAGTTAGAACCACTGTGTTAGACAAGCTTCCAGGGGAACGGTGACATAGTGTATGCATTATTAAGGTCAAGAAACAGAAAATATTTATTCTAGAAATCCTGATTTTTACAGAGTTAGACTTATCTTAAATGATTTACATGCTTCCGGTATTATTTAAAATGGGAAGAAATCAGTCTACATGTTTCCCAATACATGTGTATACTCCAGAAGGTATTAGGGTGAATAGCATTATTAAGGCATTGGTATGGGTTGCATTATGTCCCTAAAAAAAAGATGTTGAAGCCCTAACCCCCTAGTACTTATGAATGTGACCTTATTTAGAAATAGGGTCTTTGTTGATGATTAAGTTAAGATGAGGTCATTAGGGTGGGTCCATATCCAGTATGACTGGTGACTTCATAAAAAGGGGAAATTTGGACATAGAGACAGACATGCACAAAGGGAAGAACACATGAAGCCACAGGGTGAACATCATCGACAAGACAAGGAATGCCTGAGGCCACCAGAAGCTAGGAAGGAGGCCTGGAAAAGATCCTCCCCTTCAGAAGGAACCAATTCTGCTGTCTTCTTGATTTTGGACTACTGGTCTCCAGAACTGCGAGACAATGAGTTTCTGTTGGTTAAGCCACCCCAGTCTGTATTAATTTGTTAGAGTAGCCTCAGGCAACTACATAGGCATCATGAATATAAATCTGTTACAACATGGTGTCATGCAGACGAGTTAAAAGAATCTATCAATTAAAAAATGTATTAGCCTTCTCCATACTTACTAGCCTAAAACAAAGTTTTTGCACATGTAAAATTGCTACAGAGTTCTTTGAACTAGGTAGTTCCCATGTCATAACATACAAGTGATAAGAATGAATGTCATGCCTAGTAACACAAAATACTGAACTAACAGTATCCTGCTGAAATGTGCTTATTCTATTTCTTATTGTGCCCCAAAGCAAAATTAAATTGTATGAAGAGAACTATATTGGCTTTTCCAATTTACCAAGATGTTTAAATACGTAGTCTTAAATTTAAGAGACACATCATTAACACTAGAGAAAACCTGAGGAAAAACGCCATCATCTATAATAATCATTTTCATAGTTATAATCAGACTACATATACATTTTACTAGGCTGCTACCATAATGGTTAAGGCACAGTCCAGCTTACATAAAACATAATATATACAACTGTTCTTTTTTTTTTTTTTTCTTTTTTCTTTTGTGGTATGCGGGCCTCACTGTTGGGGCCTCTCCCGTTGCGGAGCATAGGCTCCGGACGCGCAGGCTCAGCAGCCATGGCTCACGGGCCCAGCTGCTCCGCGGCATGTGGGATCTTCCCAGACCGGGGCACGAACCCGCGTCCCCTGCATCAGCAGGCGGATTCTCAACCCCTGCGCCACCAGGGAAGCCCACAACTGTTCTTTTTTAATCAATCATTTTAGTTGCTTTTGATCTTCCAAAATAATTAACATTACTGTGTTGAATATTTCCCTTTAAATTTTTTCAAATTTTAAATTATTACCTTAGAACAGATTCCTGGAAGTGGGAACAACATCAAAGAGTTTTTGAATTGTTTTCTAAATGGCTCATGTCAATTTACAATGCTATAAAAGTGAAGTGTAATGACTTCATTATGGATCCTATAGAAGGCCACAGAGAGCTAGTGGACCATACAGCCTGTTAATGAAATTCCAACAAATACCTTCGAAGCTTGCTCATCAGACAGAGAACTAGAGTTCTAGAAAGTTCTAATAATAATCTGGAAATTGTTTAAATCTTTTTCTTCAAAGGAAAAAAAATGATAAACCCTTGCTATATTTAGTTCTAAAGCATTAATCTAAAGGAATGTTTTAATATATTACAGTAGGAAGAAAGTATTTTCTACATGTCTTTTGTGATGGATTAAAACAAAATTGGAGGAGAATCTTCAAGACAATGGTGAAGTAAGACGTGGAGATCACCTTCCTCCCCACAAATACATCAACATGTGGAAAAACTCTTACAGAACACCTACTGAATGCTGGCAGAAGATCTCAGACTTCTGAAAAGGCTGGAAAATACCCAGGTTCCTGGCCGTGTGGCTGACAGGGTCTTGGTGCTCTGGCTGGCTGTCAGGACTGAGCTACTGAGGCAGGAGAGCCGAGTTCAGGATATTGGACCACCAGAGACCTCCTGTCCCCACGTAATATCAATTGGCAAGAGCTCTCTCAGAGATCTCCATCTCAACGCTAAGACCGAGCTCCACTCAACAAACAGCAAGCTCCAGTGCTGGACACAGAATGCCGAACAACTAGTAAGACAGTACACAACCCCACCCATTAGCAGAGAGGCTGCCTAAAATCGTAATAAGTTCACAGACACCCCAAAACACACTACCGGACGAGGCCCTGCCCACCAGAAAGACAAGATTCAGCCCAATCCACCAGAACACAGGCACCAGCACCCTCCACCAGGAAGCCTACACAACCCACTGAAACAACCTTCACCACTGGGGACAGAAACCAAAAACAACAGGAACTACAAACCTGCAGCCGGCAAAAAAGAGACCCCAAACAGTAAGTTAAGCAAAATGAGAAGACAGAGAAATATGCAGCAGATGAGGGAGCAAGGTAAAAACCCACCAGACCAAACAAATAAAGATGAAATAGGCAGTCCACCTGAAAAAGAATTCAGAGATGATAGTGAAGATGATCTAAAATCTTGGAAATAGAATGGAGAAAATACAGGAAACATTTAACAAGGACCTAGAGGAACTACAGAGCAAAAAACAATGATGAACAACACAATAATTAAAAATTCTCTAGAAGGAATCAATAGCAGAATAACTGAGGCAGAAGTACGGATAAGTGACCTGAAAGATAAAAGAGTGGAAATAACTACTGCAGAGCAGAATAAAGAAAACAGAAGGCGAAGAATTGAGGACAGACTCAGAGACCTCTGGGACATTAAATGAAACAACATTCGATTTACAGGGCTCCCAGAAGAAGAGAAAAAAAAAAAAGGACTGAGAAAATATTTCAAGAGATTATAGTTAAACACTTCCCTAATATGGGAAAGGAAATAGTCAATCAAGTCCAGGAAGTGCAGAGAGTCCCAAACAGGATAAATGCATGGAGAAAAACAACAAGAAACATATTAATCAAACGATCAAAAATTAAAAACAAAGAAAACATATTAAAGAAGCAAAGGAAAAGCAACAAATAACATACAAGGGAATCCCTATATAACCTGAACAGCTGATCATTCAGCAGAAACTCTGCAAGCCAGAAGGGAGTGGCAGGACATATTTAAAGTGATGAAAGGGAAAAACCTACAACCAAGCAAGGATCTCATTCAGATTTGATGGAGAAATTGAAACCTTTACAGAAAAGAAAAAGCTAAGAGAACTCAGCACCACTAAACAAGCTTTACAACAAATGCTAAATGAACTTCTCTAGGCAGGAAAAACAAGAGAAGGAAAGACCCACAATAACAAACCAAAAACAATTAAGAAAATGGTAACAGGAACATACATATTGAGGACTACCTTAAGTGTAAATGGATTAAATGCTCCAATCAAAAGACAAAGACTGCCTGAATGAACACAAAAACAAGACCTGTATATATGCTGTCTACAAGAGACCCATTTCAGACCTAAGGACACAGACTGAAAATGAGGGGATGGTAAAAGATATTCCATGTAAATGGAAACCAAAAGAAAGCTGGAGTAGCAATTCCCATATCAGACAAAACAAGACTTTAAAATAAAGACTGTAACAAGAGAAAAAGAAGGACCCTACATAATGATTAAGGGATCAATTCAAGAAGAATATATAACAATTGTAAATATTCATGCAGCCAACATAGGAGCACCCCAATACATAAGGCAAATGCTAACAGCCATAAAAGGGGAAATCGACAGTAGCACAATAATAGTAGGGGACTTTAACACCTCACATTCACCAATGTACAGATCAACCAAAAAGAAAATCAATAAGGAAACACAAGCTTTAAATGACACATTAAACAAGATGGACTTAATTGATATTTAGAGGACATTCCATCCAAAACAACAGAACACACTTTCTTCTCAAGTTCTCATGGACCATTCTCCAGGATAGATCATATCTTGGGTCACAAATCAAGCCTTGGTAAATTGAAGAAAACTGAAATCATATTAAGTATCTTTTCCAACCACAATGCTATAAGACTAAATATCAATTTCATGAAGAAAACTGCAAAAACTACAAACATATGCAGGCTAAACAATACACTACCAAATAACCAAGATATCACTGAAAAAAATCAAAGAGGAAATAAAAAAATACCTAGAAACAAATGACAATGAAAACACGACAACCGAAAATCTATGGGATGCAGCAAAAGCAGTCCCAAGAGGGAAGTTTACAGCAATACAATCCTACCTCAAGAAACAAAAAATTATCAAAAAAGCAACCTAACCTTACACCTAAAGCAATTAGAGAAAGAAGAATAAAAATACCCCAAACTTAGCAGAAGGAAGGAAATTATAAAGATCAGAATAGAAATAAATGAAAAAGAAATGAAGGAAACCATAGCAAAGATCATTAAAATTAAAAGCTGTTTCTTTGAGAAGAAAAACAAAATTGATAAACCATTAGCCAGAATCATCAAGAAAAAAAGGGAGAAGACTGAAATCAACAGAATTAGAAATGAAAAAGGAGAAGTAACAACTGACACTGCAGAAATACAAAGGATCATGAGAGATTACTATAAGCAACTATATGCCAAAAAAATGGACAACCTGGAAGAAATGGACAAATTCTTAAAAAAATAAAACCTTCTGAGACTGAACCAGGAAGAGAAAATATAAACAGAACAATCACAAGCACTGAAATTGAGACTGTGATTAAAAATCTTCCAACAAACAAAAGCCTAGGATCAGATGGCTTCACAGGCGAATTCTGTCAAACACTTAGAGAAGAGCTAACACCTATCCTTCTCAAACTCTTCCAAAATATAGCAGAGGGAGGAACACTCCCAAACTCATTCTACGAGGCCACCATCAACCTGATACCAAAGCCAGAGAAAGATGTCACAAAAATAAAACACTATAAGCCAGTATCACTGAAGAACACAGATACAAAAATCCTCAACAAAATACTAGTAAACAGAATCTAACAGCACATTGAAAGGATCATACATCATGATCAAGTAGGGTTTATCCCAGGAATGAGAGCATTCTTCAATATATGCAAATCATTCAATGTGATACAGCACATTAACAAATAGAAGGATAAAAACCGTATTATCATCTCAACAGATGTAGAAAAAACTTTTGACAAAATTCAACACCCATTTATGATAAAAACTCTCCAGAAAGAAGGCATAGAGGGAACTTACCTCAACAAAATAAAAGCCATATATTATAAACCCACAGCCAACATTGTTCTCAGTGGTGAAAAATGGAAACCATTTCCACTAAGATCAGGAACAAGACAAGGTTGCTCACTCTCACCACACTTATTCACCATAGTTTTGGAAGTTTTAGCCACAGCAATCAGAGAAGAAAAACCAATAAAAGGAATCCAAATTGGAGAAGAAGAAGTAAAACTCACTGTTTGCAGATGACATGATCCTATACATAGAGAATCCTAATGATGCTACCAGAAAACTATTAGAGCTAATCAATGAATCTGGTAAAGTAGCAGGATACAAAATTAATGTACAGAAATCTCTTGCATTCCTATACACTAATGATGAAAAATCTGAAAGAGAAATTAAGGAAACACTCCCATTTACCATTGCAACAAAAAGAAGAAAATACCTAGGAATAAACCTATCTAAGGAGACAAAACACCTGTATGCAGAAAAGTTTAAGACACTGATGAAAGAAATTAAAGATGATACAAAGAGATGGAGAGATATACCATGTTCTTAGATTGGAAGAATCAACATTGTGAAAATGACTGTACTATCCAAAGCAATCTACAGATTCAATGCAATCCCTATGAAACTATCATTGGCATTTTTCACAGAATTAGAGCCAAAAATTTCACAATTTTTACGGAAACACAAATGACCCCAAATAGCCAAAGCAATCTTGAGAATGACAAAGGGAGCTGGAGGAATCACGCTGACTTTATACTATCCTATAGCCTATAGTAGACTATGCTACAAAGCTACAGTAATCAAGACAGTATGGTGCTGGCAAATAAACAGAAATATAGATCAATGGAACAGGATAGAAAGCCAAGAGATAAACCTATGCACAGATGGTCACCTATCTTTGATAAAGGAGGCTAGAAAAGACAGCCTCTTCAATAAGTGATGCTGGGAAAACTGGACAGCTACATGTAAAAGAATGAAATTAGAACACTACCTAACACCATACACAAAAATAAACTCAAAATGGATTAAAGACCTAAACGTAAGCCCAGACACTGTAAAACTATTAGAGGAAAACATAGGCAGAACACTTTGTGACATAAATCACAGCAAGATCCTTTTTGACTCACCTCCTAGAGAAATGGAAATAAAAACAAAAATAAACAAATGGGACCTAATGAAACTTAAAAGCTTTTGCACAGCAAATGATACCATAAATAAGATGAAAAGACAACCCTCAGAATGGGAGAAAATATTTGCAAATGAAGCAACTGACAGAGGATTAGTCTCCAAAAGACACAAGCAGCTCATGCAGCTCAATATTAAAAACACAAACAACCCAATGCAAAAATGGGCAGAAGACCTAAATAGACATTTTTCCAAAGAAGATATACAGATTGCCAACAAATACATGAAAGGATGGTCAACATCACTAATCATTAGAGAAATGCAAATCAAAACTACAATGAGGCATCACTTCAGACCAGTCAGAATGGCCATCATCAAAAAATCTACAAACAATAAATGCTGGAGAGGGTGTAGAGAAAAGGGAACCCTCTTGCAGTGTTGGTGGGAATGTAAATTGATACAGCCACTATGGAGAACAGTAGGGAGGTTCCTTAAAAACCTAAAAATAGAACTACCATATGACCCAGCAATCTACTACTGGGCATATATTAATTAATTAATTATTATTAATTCTAATTAATACATTTAATTAATCTACTGGGCATATACCCTGAGAAAAACATAATTCAAAAAGAGACATGTACCACAATGTTCACTGCAGCACTATTTACAATAGCCAGGACATGGAAGCAACCTAAGTGTCCATCGACAGATGAATGGATAAAGAAGATGTGGCACATATATACAATGGAATATTACTCAGCCATAAAAAGAAACCAAATTGAGTTATTTGTAGTGAGGTGGATGATTTTAGAGTCTGTCATACAGAGTGAGGTAAATCAGAAAGAGAAGAACACATACTGTATGCTAACACGTATATATGGAATCTAAAAAAAAAATTGGGTCTGATGAAACTAGGAGAGGGACAGGAATAAAGACGCAGACGAAGAGAATGGAGTTGAGGATATGGGGAGGTGGCAGGGTAAGCTGGGACGAAATGAGAGAGTGGCACTGACATATATACACTACCAAATGTAAAATAGATAGCAAGTAGGAAGCAGCCACACAGCACAGGGAGACCAGCTCAGTGCTTTGTGACCCCCTAGAGGGACGGAATAGGGAGGGTGGGAGGGAGACTCAAGTGGGAGGGGATATGGGGATATATGTATATGTATAGCTGATTCAGTCTGTTACATAGCAGAAACTAACACAAAAATATAAAGCAATTATATGCCAATAAAGATGTTAAAAAAAATTAAAGCAATTGGGTTAAAAAAGAAGTCTTAGACATATACAGAAATAAAGGGGATCCTAACAATTCTGAAAACAAGGTATACTGGTAAAACTGAAATAAGAGCTCTATCTTTGTCATTTAAATGTGATGAATCACTAACTTTCAAAGCTTTTATTCGTATTATATTAAGTGTGTACTTTTAGGGTTATGTATGATTTCTACAAGAAATACTCACATCTGTATGGTATTTCCAAGTTGAGAATTAATTTGGACTTGGCTCAGGTAAAATTCTATAACATGTGTATCAACCTGCAGCAGAAAGCACTTCCCAGGAGGGTCATTATCTTACCTCAGCTACCTTTTCATTTGCCATTTCCAGCTGAGAAAGCAGCTCTTGGGTATGAAGTTTCTGTCGACTCAGCTCACTCCTATTAAGAGACAGGGAAGAAAAAAAAAAAAGAATGGAAGAAAAAGCCATTAATATAACTGTTCAAAAATTTAACAAAATCGAGTCATTATTAGGGAGATACATGTTCATGTTTTGAACAAAAATGTCTTGTGTGCAAAATAAAAGTTGCTTCTTAATAGACCATAATTGAAACGACTCATTTCTTTATAAAATACATATATATATTCTGGACATTGGTTGTACAATAGTGTGAAAATACTTAGCACTATTGAACTGTTCACTTAAAATGAATGGAAAACTTCCAGGTGGGTGAACACGTGGAAATTTGGGCAGAGTTTTGGGCCCGGAGAGGGTAAAGATGCTCCGTGCCCCTCTCCCATGCCTGGCCCTATGCATCTCGTCCATTGGATGATCATGTGTATCTTTTATCATAACCTGTAATAAACTGTTAAATGAAAAAGAAGACGGCAATAATAATAACAACAGAGAAACATTCTGCATGATAAAAAGCCATCTCTTGGCTGGCAAGGACCGAAGCATTCTACCCCTGGGAAGCCTGTTTTGCATTTGCAGCAAGAGGGCATTGAGGACCCCTCAAGAATAGACCACTCGAGCTTAGTTACACTTGCGCAGAAGGACAACTTCTGCACCTTTTTTTCCAATCCCTGCGTGCCTCACACTCACCACACCTCAGACTGCTGTACTTTTTTATTCTTTATTCCCAAAATAGCTTGAGCCCCTTGTCTTCAGGGAGGCAAATCTGAGACTGGTTCTCCTGTCACTTGGCTGCCTACTGAATAAGCCCTCTGTTTGCTGCAAACCTTGACAACTCAGTGTTCTGGTTGCTACCTGTCAGGCAAAACCAAGCAGGTTCGGTAACATCAGGAGTTCACTAATGAATTCATCTAGAAAACTGACAAATCTGTCAAAAAGAGTTGGATCTTGAGAGAAGATTTGTTTCCATGGTAGCCATGTGGCTGACAGGGTATTGGTGCTCTGACCTAGTGTGAGGCCTGAGCTTCTGAGGTGGGAGAGCCGAGTTCAGGACACTGGACCACCAGAGACCTCATGGCCCCACTTAATGTCAATCTGCAAAGGCTCTCCGAGAGATCTCTGGCTCAACGCTAAGACCCAGCTCCACCCAACGAGCATCAAACTCCAGTGCTGGATACCCCATGTCAATCAACTAGCAAGACAGGGACACAACCACACCCATTGGCAGAGAGGCTGCCTAAAATCATAGTAAGTTCACAGACACCCAAAACACACCAGCACTTGCAGTCCTGCCCACCAGAAAGACAAGATCCAGCCTCATCCACCAGAACACAGGCACTAGTCCCCTCAACCAGGAAACCTACTCAATGCACTGAACCAACCTTAGCCACTGGGGACAGACACTAAAAACAAGTGGGAACTACGAACCTGCAGCCTGCGAAAAGGAGACCCCAAACACAGTAAGATAATCAAAATGAAAAGACAGAAAAACACATAGCACATGAAGCAGCAAGTTAAAAACCCACCAGACGAAACAAATGAAGAGGAAATAAGCAGTCTACCTGAAAAAGAATTCAGAATATTGATAGTGATGATCCAAAATCTTGGAAATAGAATGGAGAAAATATAAGAAATGTTTAACAAGGACCTATAAGAACTAAAGAGCAAACAAATAATGATGAACAACACAATAAATGAAATAAAAAATTCTCTAGAAGGTTCAATAGCAGAATAACAGAGGCAGAAGAACGGATAAGTGATGGGGGAGACAAAATAGTGGAAATAGCAACCGGAGAAAAGAAAAAAGAATAAAGAATGAAAAGAATTAAGGACAGTCCCAGAGACCTCTGGGAAAACATTAACTGCAACAACATTCGAATTATAGGAGTCCCAGAAGAAGAAGAGAAAAAGAAAGGGACTAAGAAAATATTTGAAGAGATTACAGTTGAAAACTTCCCTAACATGGGAAAGGAGATAGTCAATCAAGTCCAGGAAGTGCAGAGAGTCCCATACAGGATAAATCCAAGGAGAAACACAAGACACATAACAATCAAACTATCAAAAATTAAATACAAAGAAAAAATAATAAAAGAAGCAAGGGAAAAGCAAAAAATAACATACAAGGGTATCTCCGTAAGGTTAACAGCTGATCATTCAGCCGAAACTCTGCAAGCCAGAAGGGAGTGGCAGGACATATTTAAAGTGATGAAAGGGAAAAACCTACAACCAAGCAAGGATCTCATTCAGATTTGATGGAGAAATTGAAACCTTTAAAGAAAAGCAAAAGTTAAGAGAGTTCAGCACCACCAAACCAGCTTTACAACAAATGCTAAAGGAACTTCTCTAGGCAGGAAAAACAAGAGAAGGAAAAGACCTACAATAACAAACTCAAAACAATTAAGAAAATAGTAATGGGAACATACATATCGAGGACTACCTTAAATGTAAAAGGATTAAATGCTCCAATCAAAAGACACAGACTGCTTGAATGGACACTAAAACAAGACCTGTATATATGTTGTCTACAAGAGACCCACTTCAGACCTAGGGACACATACAGAGTGAAAGTGAGGGGATGGAAAAAGATATTCCATGTAAATGTAAATCAAGAGAAAGCTGGAGTAGCAATCCTCATATCAGACAAAACTAGACTTTAAAATAAAGACTATCACAAGAGAAAAAGAAGGACCCTACATAATGATTAAGGGATCAATCCAAGAAGAATATATAACAATTGTAAATATTCATGCAGCCAACATAGGAGCACCCCAATACATAAGGCAAATGCTAACAGCCATAAAAGAGGAAATCAACAGTAGCACAATAATAGTAGGGGACTTTAACATCTCACATTCACCAATGTACAGATCAACCAAAATGAAAATCAAAAAGGAAACACAAGCTTTAAATGACACATTAAACAAGATGGACTTAATTGATATTTAGAGGACATTCCATGCAAAAACAACAGAACACACTGTCTTCTCAAGTTCTCACGGACCATTCTTCAGGATAGATCATATGTTGGTTCACAAATCAAGCCTTGGTAAATTGAAGAAAATTGAAATCATATCAAGTATCTTTCCCGACCACAACGCTATGAGACAATATCAATTACAGGAAAAAAACTAAAAAAATACAAACATATGGAGGCTAAACAATATGCTACTAAATAACCAAGAGATCACTGAAGAAATCAAAGAGGAAATCAAAAAGTACCTAGAAACAAATGACAGTGAAAACACGATGACCCAAAACCTATGGGATGCAGCAAATCAGTTCTAAGAGGGAAGTTTATAGCAATACAATCCTACCTCAAGAAACAAGAAAAATCTCAAAAAACCACAACCTAACCTTACACCTAAAGCAATTAGAGAAAGAAGAATAAAAATACCCCAAACTTAGCAGAAGGAAGGAAATTATAAAGATCAGAATAGAAATAAATGAAAAAGAAATGAAGGAAACCATAGCAAAGATCAATAAAACTAAAAGCTGTTTCTTTGAGAAGAAAAACAAAATTGATAAACCATTAGCCAGAATCATCAAGAAAAAAAAGGGAGAAGACTGAAATCAACAGAATTAGAAATGAAAAAGGAGAAGTAACAACTGACACTGCAGAAATACAAAGGATCATGAGAGATTACTATAAGCAACTATATGCCAAAAAAATGGACAACCTGGAAGAAATGGACAAATTCTTAAAAAAATAAAACCTTCTGAGACTGAACCAGGAAGAGAAAATATAAACAGAACAATCACAAGCACTGAAATTGAGACTGTGATTAAAAATCTTCCAACAAACAAAAGCCTAGGATCAGATGGCTTCACAGGCGAATTCTGTCAAACACTTAGAGAAGAGCTAACACCTATCCTTCTCAAACTCTTCCAAAATATAGCAGAGGGAGGAACACTCCCAAACTCATTCTACGAGGCCACCATCAACCTGATACCAAAACCAGAGTAAAATGTCACCAAAAAAGGAAATTACAGGCCAATATCACTGAAGAACACAGATACAAAAATCCTCAACAAAATACTAGTAAACAGAATCCAACAGCACATTAAAATGATCATACACCATGATCAAGTGGGGTTTATCCCAGGAATGCAAGGATTCTTCAATATACACAAATCAATCAATGTGATACACCATATTAACAAACTGAAAGATAAAAACCATATTAAAATCTCAATAGATGCAGAGAAAGCTTGTGACAAAATTCAACACTCATTTATGATAAAAATATCTCCAGAAAGAAGGCATAGAGGGAACTTGTCTCAACATAATAAAGGCCATATATAACAAACCCACAGCCAACATCCTTCTCAATGGTGCAAAATGGAAACCATTTCCTCTAAGATCAGGAACCAGACAAGGTTGCCTACTCTCACCACTATTATTCACCATAGTTTTGGAAGTTTTAGCCACAGCAATCAGAGAAGAAAAACCAATAAAAGGAATCCAAATGGGAAAAGAAGAAGTAAAACTGTCACGGCAGATGATATGATCCTATACATAGAGAATCCTAATGATGCTACCAGAAAACTATTAGAGCTAATCAATGAATCTGGTAAAGTGGCAGGATACAAAATTAATGCACAGAAATCTCTTGCATTCCTATACACTAATGATGAAAAATCTGAAAGAGAAATTAAGGAAACACTCCCATTTACCACTGCAACAAAAAGAATAAAATACCAAGGAATAAACTTATCTGAGGAGACAAAAGACCTGTATGCAGAAAACTATAAGACACTGATGAAAGAAATTAAAGATGATACAAACAGATGGAGAAATATATCATGTTCTTGGATAGGAAGAATCAACATTGTGAGAATGACTCTATTAACCAAAGCAATCTACAGATTCAATGCAATCCCTATCAAACTACCAATGGCATTATTCACAGAATTAGAACAAAAAATTTCATAAATTTTATGGAAACACAAAAGACCCCAAATAACCAAAGCAATTTTGAGAAAGACAAACATAGCTCTAGGAATCAGGCTCCCTGACTTTCGACTATACTACAAAGCTAGAGTAATCAAGACAGTATGGTACTGGCACAAAAACAGAAGTATAGATCAATGGAACAGGATAGAAAGCCCAGAAATAAACCCATGCACAGATGGTCACCTTATCTTTGATAAAGGAGGCAAAAAAAGACAGCCTCTTCAATAAGTGATGCTGGGAAAACTGGACAGCTACATGTAAAAGAATGAAATTAGAACACTCCCTAACCCCATATACAAAAATAAACTCAAAATGGACTAAAGGCCTAAATGCAAGGCCAGACACTATAAAACTCTTATAGGCAAACATAGGCAGAACACTCTATGACATAAATCACAGCAAGATTCCTTTTGACCCACCTCCTAGAGAGATGGACATAAAAGCAAAAATAAATAAATGGGACCTAATGAAGCTTAAAAGCTTTTGCACAGCAAAGGAAACCATAAACAAGACCAAAAGACAACCCTCAGAATGGGAGAAAGTATTTGCTAACGAAGCAACTGACAGAGGATTAATCTCCAAAATATACAAGCAGCTCATGCAGTTCAATATTAAAAATACAAACAACCCAATCCAAAAATGGGCTGAAGACCTAAATAGATATTCCTCCAGAGAAGATATACAGATTGCCAACAAGCACATGAAAGGATGGTCAACATCACTAATCAGAGAAATGCAAATCAAAACTACACTGAGGTATCACCTCACCCTGGTCAGAATGGCCATCATCAAAAAATCTACAAATAAATGCTGGAGAGGGTGTGGAGAAAAGGGAACCCTCCTGCAGTGTTGGTGGGAATGTAAATGGATACAGCCACTATGGAGAACAGTAGGGAGGTTTCTTAAAAAACTAAAAATAGTGCTACCATATGACCCAGCAATCCCACTACTGGGCATATACCCTGAGAAAACCATAATTCAAAAAGAGTCATGTACCACAATGTTCATTGCAGCACTATTTACAATAGCCAGGGCATGGAAGCAACCTAAGTGTCCATTGACAGATGAATGGATAAAGAAGATGTGGCACATATATACAATGGAATATTACTCAGCCATAAAAAGAAACAAAATGGAGTTATTTGTAGTGAGGTGGTTGGACCTAGAGTCTGTCCTACAGAGTGAAATAAGTCAGAAAAACAAATACCGTATGCTAACACATATATATGGAATCTAAAAAAAATATGGTTCTGATGAACCTAGGGGAGGGACAGGAATAAAGACGCAGACGTAGATAATGGATTTGGGGACACGGGGAGGGGGAAGGGTAAGCTGGGACAAAGTGAGAGAGTTATCATCGACATATATACACTACCAAATGTAAAATAGATAGCTAGTGGGAAGCAGCCGCATAGCACAGGGAGATCAGCTCGGTGCTTTGTGACCACCTAGAGGGCTGGGATAGGGAGGTGGGAGGGAGACGCAAGAGGGAGGGGATATGGTGATATATGTATATGTATAGCTGATTCGTTGTGTTATAAAGCAGAAACTAACACACCATTGTAAAGCAGTTATACTCCAATAAAGATGTCAAAAAAATGATTAAGACTGTAAATTTTACATCACAATTTAAATAATGGTTAAAATTTTACATTTTATATTATGTATATTTTACCACAATAAAAAAGCAAAAAACTCACACACACATATTTTAAAAGTGCCACAGTGTCGTTAATATCAGTATCTTGAGGTAGTATTTGGCATTAAAATGAAAGTATATTCGTATGAAACAGATACAGTGTTTGTTATTTTTAGGATTCATATATGGTGCTCTTAGTGGGGCTCAACTGTTCGAAATTTACGGTAATGTTAATCACTCAACATCATTTCAATGTAGTACATTCAGGATTAAAATTTATGTTTTGGATGGTTGTATATTTGCCTTATTTTATGCATTCATATCCTTTATGCTTTATTAGCTGGAATAACCTTATGCACAGAAGACAGAAATGTCTTTTTTGTTGTTGTTGTTCAACATATATCATTACATTTCTTTTGGCTAAAGATAATTTCAAAAGTCCCAGGTTAGAGGCAATACAATGTGTCTTTAAAATAACGTTTATAAAGATCAAATCAGGGCTTCCCTGGTGGCGCAGTGGTCGAGAATCTGCCTGCCGGTGCAGGGGACAAGGGTTCGTGCCCCGGTCCGGGAAGATCCCACATGCCGCGGAGCGGCTGGGCCCGTGAGCCGTGGCCGCTGAGCCTGTGCGTCCGGAGCCTGTGCTCCGCAACGGGAGAGGCCACAACAGCGAGAGGCCCGCATACCACAAAAAAAAAAAAAAAAGAAAAAAAGAAAAATCAAATCAATTTCTGAGTATTAAAATAGTTAATTCAGGATTGGTTTTTATTCTTTGACCTTACTTCTGCTTCTAAAGTAAATCTATAGATTAACACTTCCAATTATGAGCCCTGAATTTTTTCCAAGTGAACCTAAAAACCTGGTAAGTCCCTCAAGTGTCCTATATTTGAGTAGATAGTTGTTAAAATCAGCAAGCAGTTTGTTATACATACACAGAAGAGAACAAAAAATAATGTCCACAAATCAATTCCAGAAATATCTACTGAACATTCTTCATGTCCTAGTGCAAGGCATGCGGTGGTAAACGCACGGATGTTGCCACAACAGAACTTACAGACTGAGGGGAAATGACTTATTCCTACTCAGTGGCTTCATCTATACATGTCGCTGACTACGAGAAGCTTGAGTGTGTATCCCTGATTGCGTGACAGGCAAACTCGCATGTTTTACCTTAGCTTTATTTTGGTGGTATTATATAATAATGCGGGATAAGTGACTGTGCTTCCTGTAAAGTATCTTGTGTAGTTTAAATTACTGCCGCTTCTCAACATAACATAACAAAGAAAAGCAAAGCGACTAACGTGGCCAGTCTTCTAGGCTGGATGTAATTAGAGGTAAAAGTTATGCACATTGGTGCTGATGAGAAATAACCTTTGAGTACTATGGGGAGGAGGATGATACAATGATTGTATTTATAAAGTTAGCCAAAACTCAGTTTATACAAAACCTTTTCAGAAAACACCTACTGCATAGTTTGATGCCTTAGGCTATTCATTTACCCACAACAATGTATCTGAAAAATAGTAATAATTCCTAATAATTCCTATTAGATAGTCATAAGTTCCCACACAATTTAAGATCACAAAGATACAAATTATTAACTCTAAGTTTTTAGCTGTGTAAATATCTGTTCTATCGTGTACCAAGCGCTGTCACCCCCATTGGACAGCGGAGCAACACTGCTATTCCTCAAGACAGTGAAGATGTTGGTGACGGTGGTAATAACAGCAAACAGTCCCCCAGTGCTTCCTCCGTGCCCAGCACTGTTCGAGATGCTTTACGCAAACTACCTTTTCTAGCTTTCATGATAACCCCGTGAGATCCCCAATTTTACATGTGAGAAAATTAAAAGACAGAGGCATTTAAAAATAAATAAAGTTAAGTAACTTTGCCTAGACTCACCCAGCTTGTCAATTGGAGAGTCAGAATCGAAAAACCGGGCCCTTTGATTCCAAAGTCTGGGCTCTTAACCACTCTCCTGTACTGTGCACCATGGCAGGCAAATGCTAAGTGTTCGTTAGATGAAAAAGTGAAAGAGAATGTATGTGTGAATGCGTGTATTAGGCAATGTAAGGAATAGAAATATTTACACATTTACTTGGAAACCTGACAAGTTATATCTTTCTGATTTCTTCCCTAAAGGTTCAGTCCTATAATCAAATTTAACATGACTAACATCAAACTTTTTGCATCCCCTTGCAAACCTACTTTTTTTTTTCTCTCTCTCTCTCTCTCTCTCTCTCTCTCTCTCTCTCTCTCTCTTTTTAAAGTCCTAAGATAAAACCTACTTCTCATCCTGCTACTCAGTTTTTATACTGACAGCATCTCTGCCCTCACTGTTTAGGTTAAAAACCTTAAAGTCAACTCTGTTTCTCACTATCTCTTGAATGCAACATCTAGTTTGCCCCTAAATAGATTCTTCCTTTGCAGTATTTTTTGCAGCTGTTTTTCATTTCCTTTATATGTGTATATGTATACATATATATATATATATATATATTTTGGCTGCATTGCGCAGCTTGCGGGATCTTAGTTTCCTCACCAGGGATTGAACCCCAGCCCACGGCAGTGAAAGCACCAAGTCTTAACCACTGAATTCCCTATTCTTCAGGGAAGAAGTTTAATCAGGGAATTCCCTAGTCTTCATTACTACTCAGTGTTACCATCACAACTGAAGCTCTTATAACTTAATTTTTAGCCGAGCCAACTGCTCGGGCTTCTCAGCATCAAGTGAAAAACTGTACGTAAAGCATCCACCGGTGCACACAGAAGTGCTCAACTGATGGAGTCGTTTTCCCTAACACATCACTAGCATATTTCTCTTTCCAAAGCACCGCTTTAATAATTTGTTTCCTTGAGCAATAATTTCCAGTGGCTCTCTGCTACCAGACAAAACAGTCCAAATTCCTGAGACTGCATTCAGATTTCTCCAAAATTTTGTGTAATTTATCTTTCCAACCTTATCTCCAACAGGAGCCTTCTAAAGGAGCCTTCTACTTCAGTTAGGCTCTCACTGTCTCACCAATAAATCATACATGTATCATCCTTAGGCTCATTTTGTATCACTTTCTGTACCCTCTTTCGAAGATTTCCCGTTAAAATCCTGCCCATTCTTTAAGACTCCACCCTTGTTCCTCTTCTTTCCATGCCTCCTTCCCAGTTCCTTTTAATCCGGACAGTTCTCTTCTCGCATCAAAGCGTTGATATTTATTTTATGTAGAAGACATTTAACAATTCTGTATTATAATTCTAATTAGTGGTTTATATATGTGTTCATATACATATACACTTATACACACACACACACACACATACTCACAGGCCCCCAAGTATAATGGAGGCTTTTAAAAAGGGGATTGTTTTTAGTTTCTGCAGTATACACCACAGGGCTTTACACATAGGGATTTAATACATATTTGCAGGTTTAGGAAACCTAGCAGTTAGAAAATTTTATTCCCTATTTGCTCAACAGTTACTGAGGAATCTACCACAAGACATACTTTAGATAAAAAATTTTAAACATTTATTTAGATTTATTTATACTTTCTCCAAAGGATTTGAAGTGCCTAAGAAAAGGTAATTTTCCAGTTAAGCATTTCCTTCAATCTCACTCCGGAATGAAAGTTTAGAATATATTAAAGGGTGGAGAGAAGAGTGATTTCACCAACTCCATCCCCTGAGGCTTTCCTAGAGCCTGCCTGTGAGTACTTTGCAACTCCTTATTTCTCTGTCAGGATATTTCATTGCACGGATAACGGAAACACCCAGGAGGATGATCTGACTCTGTATTATCTATGAGAAAATGTCTCTTCATTAGAGAACATAATTGAGAGTTCCCTATGTCATTAGTAATTTAGGATAAACATAAAATAAGGCTTTCCAGAAAGTTTCACAGTGGTATTACACTCAAACACTTGCCAAGTAAAGCTATATAATCTCTTCACTGGAAATCTTTAAAAACAGAAACATCCTTACCAATCGGGAATGATTTAAGTGTAGCCTGCCAGAAGGTACAGAGATAGATGACATTTCCAGTTTCTATATGACATTATGGCAGCTAAAGAGCACTTTATACTAATTACAGAATTTAAACGGAACTGTACCCAAGTTCTCTATAATTTCTGACATATTACATATCATAAGGTTTAAGGTAAAACTATCTTCTACCGATTTCAAAGTAACTATAGAAGAACAAGGAATTCTTTATACTATCACTGGGAATTGCTTAGCCCATCAGTGTCCTACATATTTTTAGTTCACTTATATTAATTCATGTGTATGTGATAGAAAATCCTAGTCATGCCTACAAAATATAATTTCAAAAGTAGTTGTATAATATTATTGATTTACTACCTTCTGTGTAAGTAAAATTTTATAAAATAATTTATAAACAAAATAATTAATGCTGTATCCATTTAAAAAATATTAGAATCAACATTGGGAAGTCATCCAATTCTTCAGCTGGAGGTGGAAGTGGGCGAAGGGTGAGCACCTAAGGCAAGAGCCCTTCCTCTGTGGTCCACGGACAGGCTTCAGGTAGTACGTTCACAAATACCCTAAACTATATACAAGATCTTGTGTGTTTACCTAGTCTGGGAAGAAGGTCTATAGATTTCCTCAGATTTTTAAGAGGTCTGAGGCCTAAGGAAGGGTAAGGATTTTGTCTGAGCTTTTTGCCTGGAATATACAAAGTTTTTAAAGAATTTTTTCTTTTAAAGTATGAGCACACTGATTGGAGTGTTTCAATGCTGAATGTCTTTCTTACAAAAACCACATCCATAATGTTATCATCTGTAATTATTTCCACTTTTGCTTTCATTAAGGTGGTACAAGAATTTTTTTTTTTTTTTTTTTTTTTTTTTTTGCGGTACGCGGGCCTCTCACTGCTGTGGCCCCTCCCGTTGCGGAGCACAGGCTCCGGACGCGCAGGCGCAGCGGCCATGGCTCACGGGCCCAGCCGCTCTGCGGCATGTGGGATCTTCCCGGACCGGGGCACGAACCCGCGTCCCCTGCATCGGCAGGCGGACTCTCAACCACTGCGCCACCAGGGAAGCCTGGTACAAGAATTTAAGGGCACTTGGCAATCAGTCCAAATACAGAAATATTCTAGATTTTTACAGTATTCCCCCTATTTTATAGGTGCTTATCCAGACTTAATTCAACAGCAAAGTCTCCAAAGTATACAATTCAGTTTAAAAAGAAACAATAACTTTCTTTTTGTACTCACATATCACTGGTTTATTTAATTAAATTATGTATTTCTAAAACAGGTATAACTGGCATAACCTGGTTTGGGAACACTCACACTGATCCTGTAAAGCAAGTGCAGAGTGTCTAAGTTGACTAGGTAAGGGCACAGAGAAAGTCTCGGGCCCTGGTCAGCATGCTTTGTACAGAAACTTCACTGGTTGACGTTGCCCACAATGAAGTGGACATCAGCCTGCACGTGAACATTAATACTGTACCTTATTATTGCTTTGATATTGCAAAGTCGTTATTATTCTCATCTTAGAGGTAAAGAAATTAAGACTCAGAAAAGTTATTTAATGTTCCTAAGGTCAGGCAATGATTGAATGAAAAAATGGGCTTCACACCCAGTCTTTTAATCAAAATGTTCTCTCAACTAAATCACACTGCCTCTTACCTTAAGCCCAATCATTTACAAGAGCTGTTAGTAAAGCCTATCTGTGGCATTATATAATATCAAGATCTAAAAGGCAAAGTGAACATTCTCTGAAAAAAAATTTAATCCTGAGTATGCAGCAAAATGGTCACTAATTTCAAAGACTGTGACCTTGACTTCGTGTGTGGGGCTTCAAAAGACCTGACTACTAAAAAAGGAAATTCATCCTAAGGTTTCAAGTCTTATTCAGTTAACTAAAAATACCACAGGTTATGGGCCAGCTTTAGATATATTCAAGCACCCTTGGTCACAGGCCCAGGTTCGTTCTTTCCCTTTCTGCACATTCCCCCTAAGTGATCTCATTTAGGCCATGACCGTAGAGGAACACACATGAGCACTTCAAATGCAACTTGTCCAAAATGGCAACTACTTCTTATCCACACCTTCCTAAGTTTCCTCCCTCCCGGTAAAGGGCATCATCACCATCTACCCAGATGCTCAAGTCAAAGCTTAGACGTCATCTTAGATTTCTTCCGTGTCCTCATTCCTTATACTTGACTTATCGGGAGTTCTACCCTACGCCTCCCTAATATGTTTCATAACTACCCATTTCTCTCCGTCTCCACCCACGGCACTCTGCTCTAAGCCACTATCATCTATTGCCTAGAATACTGTCATCATCTAATATCTGGTTTCCCTGACTCCAGTTTTGCCCCTTCTCTAGGTTGTTTTGCACATAATAGCTAAAGCGGTCTTTTAAAGACCTAGGAATGTCTAAAATTCCCCAGTGATTTCCTACTGCTGCACTTTGGACTTTCACTTAAAATAGACTGACTGAAATATCTTGGTTAAAGTAACTACAAACAGCTTACTTAAAATAGCCTGCAAGATTCTCATGGTCTGATTCTTGCTTAGTTCCTCAAACTGACAGCGTGGCCCCTCCTCACTCACTCTACTCTAATGACATGGGTCTACTCCCTAACACTGCACCTTCGTACTTGCTGTTCTTTCATCTGCCTGGAATATTTTCCGGCCCTTTTCATAGAGTTGATTTCTTTCTATCATTTGGGCCTCAGTTTAAATCTCACCTTTTCTGACTACTTTTTAAGAAACGGCCCAGCCCTTTCAGCCCCCACCCTGCCCGGGTTACTATCGCACCGTCGCATTTGTTTTCTTCATGCCATTGAAAATACATAGAATTATCTTGTTTATCTGTTAGTTTACCTTATTATTTCTCTCCGCACCCTGGAATGAAAGCTCTAAAAGAGAAGCTACATTCACAGAGCTTAGAACAGTGCCTGGCACACATAAGGTGGTTTTTTTTTTTTTTTTTTTTTTTTTTTTTTTTGCGGTACGCGGGCTTCTCACCGTTGTGGCCTCTCCCGTTGCGGAGCACAGGCTCCGGACGCGCAGGCTCAGCGGCCACGGCTCACGGCCCCGCCGCTCCGCGGCATGTGGGATCCTCCCGGACCGGGGCACGAACCCGCGTCCCCCGCATCGGCAGGCGGCCTCCCAACCACTGCGCCACCAGGGAAGCCCCCATAAGGTGGTTTTTAGTCTAGACAAATTTTAGTTAATTCCACAGAATCACTTAACTAGTCCATTCAATAAGAACATTTCTAATATCCTATATCTCGCTTTTTCAAAGTTTTCGCCCACTTGCTCTCATATGACAACTAATTCGATAATGCAGTGATTACATTTTGAAGTAGCCATCAAACTGTGTGATAAGTTCAGGAGACTACTACTACAAAAACCAACGTGCTATGGAGCTCTATTTCTAGAAATCATTTATAGAAAGCTTATTTTAAGTTACTTGAAGAATGAACTCAAAGTTTCAGAGTAATGTGTGAATTTTCTTGACAACATATAATTTTAATCTTAGGATAAGACTGAGGCAATTACAAAGTTCATTCGTTCAATATATACTGAAGTGAGTGCCTTTGTAGGTGCTAGGGAGACAAGGAAGAACAAGATCCAGTCTCTGCCACAGTGAAACTTAGGAACTACCAGAAATACTGAAAAGCTACGAGGTTTATAGTACAGGTAGTAAATGCTATAAAAAATTCACAGTGCTATGGGAACACATACGGAGGATCAGGGGGGTTAGAGCTGCCTCTCCAGAGGAAGTAGGCTCGTAAGCCGATACATGAAAGATAAATAGAAGTTAGATGGACAAAAACAGGGTAACGGAGAGTGTTACAATCAAATCCATGTGTGAAGGCCAGGAAATAAGAAGGGATAATAAATTTAGGAAACTGAAAGAAAGCTCAGTATGAATGGAACAGAGTGTTACTAGGATACGGGAGGGAGTGGGGATGAGAGAGGAAGAAGCTGGAATCACAAAGAAATACAGCTTGGATTTTATACGTATAACGTAATACAAGGAAATACAAGGATCTTATGTGTCTTGATAGGAAGTCGAGACTTTACCACCAGTACACTGAAGTATTTTAAGGAGAGAAGTGACACGATCGATTTGATCATCAGAAAATCCTGCTGCTTACAGCAGGAAAAATAGTAAGTAAATATGACTGTAGTAAATTAGGGGGTTTTAGCAGTAATCTAGGTGAGCAATGTTGATAGCCTAACTATTGGAGGGAAATGGACAGATTCAAGAGTTATTTAGAAGGTAGCGTTAGTAATACTTGACATTTAGGGGTGTGAGGAAAAGGAGGAGTTCAGGATGACATCTAGAGTTTTGCTTGAGCAAGTGGGTAGATATTAACACATGGAAATGGAAAATACAGGATGAAACAAAGACTTGGGCTAGGTGTGAAATGATGAGTTCAGTTTTGAAGATATTGAGTGTGAGGTACCTATGGAAATGTTCAGTAGACAGCTGGAAAAACATTATTTCAAAAAGGTCAGCATTAGAAACTGTTTTATAACAATAATTAGCCTTTTCCTGCTTGTCTCTGTCATAGAAATAGATATCCTAACTCATGCTGAAAGAGAAAATTTCTACTCTAAACATACTTCAATTCTCAATATCACTGGTATATATATAACTGAAAAGGTACGATTATGAAGTTAAGGGCAAAGTTTTCCCTACAATGCACTAGTCTCTTCGAAAATGCCACAAATACTTTAAATAAGAGAAGTTATGGTTCCTTAAGGCATGGGATAAGAGTTAGAAATTTGGGCCAATATCTCAGGCATTATAATTAATTACTGTAATTGCTTAGATCATTTTGTTATTATTGAGGTACAGTTTAAGGATGGACCATGTATATTTTGGTTGATACACTGTAAGGGAAAATTTCCTCGACGCATGAAATCCTTTAGTGATGACTAAAGATTAAATCACATAAGGCTCTATTCTGTATTACACGAGACAATTAAAAACAAAAGGTGTACTATTCGTCTCAGGGAAATGATGGATCTGCCAGCTGCAGCAAATGCTTTCTTTGAAACTCTCATGACAAATTAACATAGCATGTGCCAGATGTTTTTTTTTTTTCTGTTGAATTATACTATAATATGCTTCAGTTACTTTTAGTAATTATGCATTTTGTGATCTGCCAGTACCTGCAGCTGCCTCTCATTCTGTTAATTTAATAAAAAAAATAAAAAATAAAAAAAAATTTTGGAAAAGCAGTTATGGCAGCCAAACATTACAGATATACAGCCAAGAATAATGTTTTAGAGACTGAAGAGAATTCCTTAGGCTCGAATGCTGTATAATTCATATAAATATATATGAATTATCCTGTCAGTGGACAAGAGAAGAAAATATTACACATTGTATATTCATTCATTCATTTACTCAATACAATTTTATTGAACAGCTATATGCCAGGCAAGATGTTAGCTCATGGTTTTGTAGAAGCGATGGATGTAAATGATAGTTATGCTACGGTTCAGTAAATGTCATAAAGAAGAATGAGCAGAGTGGTATGGGAGTATAGGGAAACGAAAGATGCATCCTGTCAGAGGTACGAAGAATGCTTTATAGAAAAAAAAGACATCTGAGTTGGGTACCTGGAAGGAAGAAAATTTTTTCAGGTGGGGAGTTAGGAAAGAACATCCCTAGAAAGAAACAGCATGTACCAACTACCCCTAGAATCATCCTTGATTCCTTTCTTTTCCTTCATACTCTACATCCAATCCATCAGCACCTTCCATTACCTCTAAAAATAAAAAGACTCCCAACGAATCCACCTTTCTCTTTCTTCTTAGTTTAAGCCACCACTATCTCTTATTAACACTTTTGTGATAGCTTTCTAAGTCCCTCCTCAGCTTTTTACTCACTCCCATTTTCCACACAGGAGACAGAGTGATCTTCAAAAAAAAAAAAAAAAAATCAGATCAGGTGACTTCTTTCAAAACTGTCCACTGGCCTTCATTCACACTTAAAACTCTTTAGCGTGGCTAATGAAACCCTACAAGATCAGGTCCCTGTCTGCAGCAGAGAGTGTTCACCAAACATGCCACGTGCTCCATTTACATTTCCCAGGCTCCTACGCAGTTAGATTGGGTCCATATGCCGAGTTTGGCCAACGAAAGTAAGAGGAAGTGATGTGCATCACTTCAGAGCTGAGTTAGTTAAAACCCAGTGTTCTTCCATTCCTCTCTTTCCCTGTTCCAGTGATCTCAGAAGACCATGTGTTCAAGACGATGTAACCTCTACCAGCAGAGCCTTCCTGCCAAACCACCTTAGACATGTAATATGAGCAAGAAATAAACCTTTGTTGTGTTAAGCCCCCGAGATTGTTTGCTGTGGTGGCTGGCATTACTTTATATAATACATTGCCTAAATCTTACACTACTGCCTTCGTTTAGCATACTATTTCTTTTTTTTTTTTTTTTTTCTTTTTTTTTTTTGCATTACACGGGTCTCTCACTGCTGTGGCCCCTCCCGTTGCGGAGCACAGGCTCCGGACGCGCAGGCTCAGCGGCCACGGCCCACGGGCCCAGCCGCTCCGCGGCACGTGGGATCTTCCCGGACCGGGGCACGAACCCGCGTCCCCCGCATCGGCAGGCGGACTCGCAACCACTGCGCCACCAGGGAAGCCCCTAGCATACTATTTCTTTTACTTCAATATTCAAGTGTATTCCTGCCCTGGGGTCATTGCACTAGCTGTTCTCTCTGCTTGAACAGCTCTTTCCCCTGACATGTAAATGATAGGATCCTTTTCGTCATTAGATCTTAAGGTTCATTTCCTCACAGGATCTTCCTCGTCTACCAGTCTCAGGTGTCCACCCATCCATTATCACATTGGCTTATTTTAACTTTCTGCATGATACTTATTATCTGATTTTATATGTATATATTTATTTGTTCGAAAATTTCCACTTTCCCATCAATACTCTAATATCTTAAAAAGAAAGGCGGGGGGAACTTGGGCTTGGCTGCTATCCTTAGAACTTAAAGGATAGCACCACCACTCCGTAAATATGCGACGAGTGAATGGAGTGAAGACTAGGAGTGGTAAAAGGGCTGGCCCTTACCAATGTTTGGTTTATTGGGGCGGCTGTTCAGTGTGGCTGGAACATGCCCTTCATGAAGTAGGGACAGGAAGATTGCTGATAATAAGGGGAGGAGAGATCATAAAAAACCTATAGGCAATAGTAAAACAGAAATTTTTACGTAGGCAGGGCCAGGACTGTACTTGCTTTTTAGGAAAGTAATTCTGAGAGCAGTGTGAAAGATGGAATAGAGTGGAAAGAAAAAATGATGGCAGAAACCAGGGTGATCCAGGCTACTCTGGCAGCCATGGTTAAAGATACGAAAAGGCCTGACTGATGGCAGGGACAAGTATGTTATTGCACATTTACACACATGCAAGCATTTCTGCAGGACAGATTCTGATACCAGGTATTGCAAATGGATATGCATAGTTTAGATTTTTTAAGCTACTGTTACATTACCTTATACAAAGGATTTGCTAGTTTACATTTCCACCAATACTGTATAGCCCATTCCTGTTTCCTCATACATGTGCAGATGCTGCATACTAACCATCTTTTACATTTTTGCCAAATTGCTTGGCAAAATTGTTGAAATTTGCATTTCTTTAGTGTATAGTGTGGCTGAATTTGGTTTAATATTGGTTTAAAGGAGCTTTGTATGTCTGTTTTTGTGAGCTACCTGTTTTCACATACTTTGTCCACCTATTAGGCTGTTACTCTTTTCCTTAATCATGGAACTCCATGGATTCTGCATATTAATCTTTTGTTTTATCTTTTGTCATTTGTCTCTTTTAAAAAGTTAATTAATTAGTTAATTTTTGGCTCTGTTGGGTCTTTGTTTCTGTGCTAAGGCTTTCTCTGGTTGCGGCAAGTGGAGGTCACTCTTCATCGCGGTGCACGGGCCTCTCACTGTCGCGGCCTCTCCTGTTGTGGAGCACAGGCTCCGGACGCGCAGGCTCAGTAGTTGTGGCTCACGGGCCCAGTTGCTCCGCGGCATGTGGGATCTTCCCAGACCAGGGCTTGAACCCATGTTCCCTGCATTGGCAGGCAGATTCTCAACCACTGCGCCACCAGGGAAGCCCTGGATTTGTGTTTTGATTAGAAAGACTTTTCCATTCTAGGATAATAAAATTAATCTTATTTCTTTTAATACTTTTTAAAATTTAGCTTTTTAATCCATCTGTAATTTACTTGGTATAGTGAATAAAGAGTATACTAAATGAGTTAAAATTTTTCCAACATCATCTTTTCACCATTGATTTGAAATGCCATATTATAATGAACAAAATTTCCAATTTTACATGGTTTGTTTTTCCGTGTTCTGTTCAAATTATCTATTCCTGTGCCAATACCACCATACAGCTTTCTATATTTTGATATCTGGTAGAGCAAGTCTCATTTCATTTTTTTCCCATAAGAAGTTTTAAAATTTAATCTATAAAAATAACAATAGTTTCTCATTCAAGTAAGATTAGTACAGCTATATTACATTTATAGATGTTATATGTTAATATGTAAGCTTTAAAATGCTTTCCTCTTGGAAGCCCAAAATTTTCTGTGTTCTATACATTTCAAGATAAAAGAGTAACTATGAGGAAATAATTAGACATGAATTAATACAATTTTACAAATTAAAAGAAACTTCAAACTGAAAGAAGATACCACAGAGGAGCTCAAATTTTTAAAAAGCTTCTTACCATTAAGCTTTTTGATACTAAGATAAAATACTTCCTTCTGCAGGAAAGTTATTTTATTTAATTATTTTGTGTTACATTTAACTATGGCTATACTTGCTTATGGGTAGATCTTAAGAAATCACAGGTACCTGGTAATCATATTTAATTGTCAGTTGTCAGAAGGAGCAGAGGTTTCCAAAGCCAGCAAAACTAGTCCAGAGAGGACTCTAGCATCCTAAGTGTTTTGTGGCTATCCTGGTATTTAGTATTTGATTTAGTCTCTAATATACCCCTAACTGTAGTAAATAGGTGGACACACAGTAAACAAGATAACAGCCAATTTATAAGAATTTAATTGCTAAGAAGTAGAGATGACAGAGAAAAACAGCCAAGTGGTTTCAAGATTTGGTGAGACAGACTAGCACTAAGTTTTTAAAGGGCAGATTTTCAGGAAGAAAGCTTTGATGCTGAATATGGTGTAATAATAATACGTTGGGAAGCAGGATGCTGGGACCTACCATGAAAAAGCTCATTTTTTGACAGCTATTAAACGCTTTTTACATGAATGGTAGAATGTATACATTCATGGTACATACAGAGAAATCCTGACTGGGAGAGTCAAAGGCATACAATTAGCCATTTGCATTTTTAATGTATTTCTCTGTGTTTATTTTGCAATTTATTATTAATAAAAGACCTAATTGGGTTGAGGACTTGGGATTGCATCATTGAATCATTCTAAAAACAAAACCATTTCTACGGAGAGCAAATGAATCCTTCCCCAGAGACAGAGAAGTACCATCTAGCAGTTAGCTGCTGCACTAGTGGTACAACACAGCATACATCAAACTGCTAATGCCTCATAAGGATGCTCTTGTAAATGTGTCTAGCATAGATCATCATATTCATATTTTTTTATTGGAATAAGTATAAATTTTAATTTTTTACATCAAAACATATTAATTTATTGTGGCTGCCATGTAATTCTGTATTATGACCAATAGGAGAGATGTGTCGGTGAAAATACTTTAGTAGCTACTTTGTTATTGCAAAAAGAATTTTGACTTGATTTCAGATAGAGTCCTCAGTGTTACTTATGTCTCCAAAGAAGGAGATACAATTCATATATATAAGTCTTGTATAAAATCTAGTGCTTTCTAGAACTAGTAATGTTTTTGTACAATTAAAACCGAAATAAGCATGTATGCTTCTCATACACAGGTCTCGTGCATTATATCATGGTTTACTTTGAATACAACAATCTCTTAGTATTTATAAAGGTTTTTCCCTAAGCCCAGTGTTTGCTTCCTAAATATTTTACACGCCAGGCATAAAGTTAAAGTTAATACCTTAAATTTGTTACCATATAAATAAAGCCTGTAGTAACACATGGGGTTTATAGGGTTGGGCTTTTGGGGAATTCAAATTCAGGTTTGACTGACTCCTGAGATAGTGCTCTTTATCTATAATACCGTGCTGCCTCCTTATGTACTAAAAATATTATAGTGTTTCTCAACATTATTAAATATATAATCCTTTCATGAAAGGAAATAATCTTAATGCAAAATCTTGTGAAAATATTTTCTACTTTGAAAGACAACATTTTAGTTTTGTTTTTTTTTTTTTGTTTTTTTTTTTTTGTTTTTTTTTTTTAGCTCAGCAGCCATGGCTCTCGGGCCCAGCTGCTCCGCGGCATGTGGGATCTTCCCGGTCCGGGGCACGAACCCGTGTCCCCTGCATCGGCAGGCGGATTCTCAACCACTGCGCCACCAGGGAAGCCCCAACATTTTAGTTTTGACATGTCAGAGCATGCTAACACAATTTTAGTGACGTAGTAGAGACATGCCAAAAGTTTTCTTAGTATATTGGAATGTATCTCCATTTTCAATCCCATGGCTTAAACAACCAATGTAACGCATATTAGGCAAAAGTTAGCTATACCCTATGAAAACCAGATTTTTCCCATGCAAAATCCTAAATATATACAATTAAACCTTTTATATATTTTAGAAAATATTTTCTCACATTGTAATAATTTTATAAAAATTATATAACCAAGAAATATTTAACGTAATTATTTAAGCATAATTATTTATGCTTAATTATTAATTAAGCAATTATTTAAGCATAATTATTCCTTTTAAAAAGATGTCTAAAGAATATAACTAAATCTAAACATTCAAAGCATGTAAAAAATGACCTACTTATTTTTGATAACCATTTTAAGTCATCTTCCTCAATCTACCAAAAATGTCACAGGACGTGGGCTCTTTTAAATTTAATAAAAACTGGAAGAAAGATCATACCACATTGCCACAAAAGGAGAGGTGATAGCTGGAAAAATCTAGTTCTTTCTTCTTGTCTTTAATAAGAGCATTCAACGAAGGATTCTTTCCCAATATAGTTATTGTGAATTTATTAAAAATTGTGTTATGCTGAGCTAGAACAGCAGAAGGAAAAGCAGTAAAACACTGTTCATTTAAACTTGAAAGGAAAAGATCATGATAAGAATCGAAAAGGATGTCGAAAATATCTCAAGGAGAGTCAAGAACTAGCAATCTGGGGACAGTAGGCAATTAAAAAACAAACCAAAAAAATTCTGAGTATAGAATATGTCTAATTCTAATAATAATATATATATTTGCATGACGCTTTACAGTTTACCAGATGCTTTGATATTTACACCATTTCATAAATAACCCTAGCAAACTAAGGTAGTTTTTATTCTTATAGGTGATAAAATTGAGAATTGAGAAAATTGATTTATAGATAATCATGCATTTGTGGTGCAGACCTTGGACTTGAACCTATTGTGTTAGCTTTTTATATACCCAACTGACTCCTATACTAAGTCAGTCACTCATGTTTGGGAGAAAACTTTTAGGTCTTTAAAACTGATACTTCAGTAGTCCCTTATTTAAGGCTATTGGTAAATACATGATTCTAAGCTTACGGTTTTCAATATTTAAAAGTCAAATTAAGAGTTATGCATAAAAGATGGAGACTTATTTTGGGAAGGCATACACAATCCTCTAGGATTCTGTATAAACTGGAAATAAAATGAACATAATGCCTTCAGTTACATGCTAAATGGATCATTTGAAAAGTTCATATTAATTCTGAAACAACTTAATAAGCTTTGATAACAGTGTAAGTTTGTAGTAATGACATACATGGTATAAATTCAAATTCACAGAATTGGTAAGAGAAATAATTAGTTCACTAAAAGTAGAGATAAGATTGTTAAAAATGAAGTAGCAGAGTAAACCTTTGTTAGTGTACATCTTTATAGTCTGACTCCCCAACCAGAACAGAGTGTCTCTGACGGCATGGTGGCGTTTGCTCACTTTCATGCTGATGTTAAAAGCCTATTTTTAAGAATACTGCATAATATTAGAAAAACAATATCCTACTGATGTTTGGTATCAAGTAATGGTATTATTCTCTTGATTTTGGAGGAAATATTGTATTTCCATTTTTTCCTTTTATCTAAGAGGCAAAAGAAAATCACTAAATTTCTGGAAATTTGTTAGCTTTAACTTGTTTAGGATTTGGAAGGCTGTTTACCAACACGTGGTTTTTTAAGGCTGGATAGAAAAGGGGGTAAGCTTTGAAACTGAAAAAACTAGTTAGATCTACTGGATTCAAGCGTACTCCTGGGGTTAAGAGTCTCTGGGCGAGACCTTGTTGCCTAGTATAATCTGCTGAGCATATCTGACCCGGGGCACCAGCACTGTGGAAAGTCTACATAAATGCACATACTAAGATTTAATTTAAGTAGGAATGTTCCTTAGAAGGTTGGTTGTTTTGTTTTAAATTGGTTATTCCGTGGATTCTCTCTAGTTATTGCTCTCTTAGGGCAGAGAACCACTTCATGTTGCCATGTTAGGCGTTCTACTTTCGTGGAGAATTGTTTTCAGTTGCGAACCTGACGAGGAGGTAACACAGCAAAGCGGAGATGGAATCTATGAGATAAATGAAGAGTCTGGCCTCGTACTGGAGCAGGGACGGTTTATCTATCGTTACAGAAGGGCATGTGGGGAAAGAGGCATATAGGAATACAAGTGCAACGATGGGAACTGTGGAAGTTCTCTTCTGATCGCTTCCCTTTTCTCAGTGAAGTAGGGACTGGAGCTGTCACGTGACAGTGGTGGTAGGGGAGGAGATGTAAAAGGTCTGAGGAAAGACATGAGGGAATGAAACAGTCACCAAGGAGTATACAGACTGATTGCCTGGCAGGATAAGGGCCCATTTGAAATTATGAACTTAGAGTGACAGCAGCAGCATTGGCTGTGTTTTACTCTGGCTACCTTGAGCTGAATGGGTGAAAGTACAGAGAGGGCAAGGAGTGGGATTTAACCAGGGCTTGTTTGCAAGAAAAGAAAAAGGGTCAAGAGAGTTGAGAATGGTTATCCCTGCCGGCCCTTTCTAAAACTGCACTCCCTCTAAAAATATATTCACCGCCCATTCTCTTCTCCACTCTAGTTTTCTCTTTTGCACTTAATTATATCTATTGTATTATATACTTAATCTGTCCAGTTGACTGTCTGCCTCCCGTATTAGAATAAAAGCTCCATAAGGATGGGGGTTTTTGTGCTGTGCTCACTACTATTGTCTTTTAGAAGGTACGATTCTCTGCTGGATAACAGCAAAGCAGTTATTACAGCATTTCACTCCCCCACTTCCCACCACTGCCCTGTGGTTTAACAAAGAGAAGTGAGTGGCTCGTCTATCACCTAGCAGCTACTTTTAAAGGACTAGGTGCTTCGGATATAATTTTGACCTTTAAAACTGGTAATGTTAATTTTTTATTATAATAAGTGGTCCTTAAGGTGATGCAGACTTCTCTAAAATTTTCTTAAGTGGAAGAGAGTAATAAAAAGTGGAAAGTGATAAGAAATGAGATTAGAACACATGCAAGGGCTAGGTCAGAAAATCCCTGTGGCCAACTTCTTCCTAATTGGGGGTCAGAAGGGTGGGAGAGTGGAATGAATTAACAAGATTTATAATCTAAAAGGTATCTCTGACATAGTGTGGAAAATGGATTAGAGGAAGACAAGCTCGAGTTTCCAGAAACCAGTCAGAAAGCTGTTGCAGCAATCCAGGTAGGAGACAAGAATGGCCTGAACTAAGGTAGGAGTAGTGAGTAAAGGCAAACGAATTTGAAAACCATCAAGAAGGCAGGGTCAGCCTCAAGGACTGACTGGAGGTATAGGAAAGGAGATATGGAGAAAGGAGCCAAGGCAGATGGCTCTTCTAAGTCACTCTGTGGACCGCATCCAAACTGTTTTCTAGATCCCAACTACTGGAACCTATAGGGCTACTTCCATAGTATCTGAATTTTAGCTAAGAACACTACCAAAAACCCCATGAAAAACAAATAACTTCCAATGTTCAAAAGAATTACATTACGATGGCGTGGTGACAGGTAGCAGGACTGATGAGAGTTTGGGGCACAGGACTCACTCTAGCAAACTCCTGCAGACCAGTCATATACATAGGGCTACCTACTCTGCTTACTCATAAAGCCGACATCGCGTCCCAGAATTCAGGCTGAAGGGCTTCTTGTTTGGTCTTGTACTGTCGGCTAGCAAAAACTCCCTTAAGAAATCATATTTCAATAATTCCCAAAGGAATCGCCTATAAACATTTAAAGAATACTTATCAAATGCCCAACACTATGCTATGGATTTTATGTTTACATAAATATTTATACTCATATATACATATGCATTCAAAAAAATACTATGTGCCAATAACTGCTGGTGGTGCCTATGGACATACATGCACAGTTCACAGAGGTCTGTAATATATGACCAACGTGTACTTATTTAGATTTTAGAACAGAAGTTCAAACAGGAGTTCAGGCGTGATTGGATAAATAATCCTTGCCACACTGTTTTGTGTAATATTTTCTCCTCTGGAAGTATGATCTTGATTATGAACAGTACTAACTCTTAAAAGTTAGTTCACTCAATCCTAGTGCCTACATCCTGAACTATGTATTCCTTTATCGTCTACGTCTTCCCAGTAATTCTTAGAAGGAATAACATTTTTCAAAGTTTACAAGATGGGAAAAAAGTTTCACTGTAAGGCAGTGGTATAATTATGGGAATTCAAGTTTCTTGGAGATGTAGTCTCTTGAATAGTGGGGGCACATTATACTTCATCGTGTTTCAGAAAGTTTAAATGCATTTCAAAAATTAAAATTCTGCAGAAAGGATCAAAATTGGAAGGAGAGTTTGGCCTAGAAAAGAAACAATAATCGAAAAAATTCACTAGGTTTCATTCAACAAGTATGTTCTGAGTACCTATTAAGGTTGGACATTCTTTTAGAGTCTAAGGATACAGGATAGAGAGCACAGGAGACAAGCTACTTTATGGAGCTGATATTCTCCTGGAGAAGAAAGAAAATTTTAAAATGTAAAGAAATATAAAATGTGATTATATTGTTAGTGATGAGTGATATGAAGAGAAACAGAAGTGGGTAATGTGATAGAGTAACTTCTTAAGGGCAGGGTCTTGTCTTATTCATCTTTGTGTTTCTAGCATCTAGCAGAATGCTTAGAAAAGAGTGGTCAGTCACTGAAATGTTTGTTACATAAATTAAAGGGAGTTTTTAGGTATCTGCTTTGTTTCCAGAAGTACTTGCATAAATCTGCAAACTGAAGTATTAGATGCTTTAAACTGCATGGTGTGATTTTGAACTTAATAACAGAATGAAAGTACAGAGAGCCAAGATGCTAGTAATCTTGCTGACACTTTTAAAGGTATACTAAAACCCTGAATCAGAGCCAATTTGGGTATTTTTAGATAAGTTTACTAATATAATAAAGTATATAAAATATTAATGTGCTTCTATTCTTGCAGAGTTAACATACATCACTTAAATAATCTACATGTAATTTTTAATACAAAGATAATATTAAACCAAACTGATTTACTCATTACTTTTTTTTTCTGAGAACTGTGGAAAAATCAAACGTAGTAGGATCCAAAGTGGTGACACTGTCTTTCTCTTAAACTTGATGCAAAATATCTGCTACGTGACAGAAACTTTCTCTGAGTAGATTTACAGTTTCTCAACACCAAAGCATACTGACTGATGAGAAAGCTATTAAGCTAGAAAATGAGATGTTACATCTTTATAGGACATCCTCAGCGTGGGCAGGTCCTCACTAAGCAAGATGCATAGTTACAAATTATGCTACATTTTTCAAGACTTTTAAAGATTTCAGCCAATAATGACACACACATTTTCATCTCTCATTTCAACACTGTGATACAAGTAAATCAAATGTAGGCACTTCTGCCCCATTAAAATAATTGTCCTTCACATGTGAAGTGAAATAAGTCAGAAAGAGAAAGACAAATATCATATGATATTGTTTACATATGGAACCTTTAAAAAATGAAACAAGTGAGCTTATATACAAAACAGAAACAAACTCACAGACTTAGAGAATGAACTTATGGTTATGCAGGTGGGGGAAGGTGGGAGGAAGGGATAGATTGGGAGTTTGGGATCGACATGTACACACTGCTATAGTTAAAACAGATAATCAGGGCTTCCCTGGTGGCTCAGTGGTTGAGAATCCGCCTGCCGATGCAGGGGACAAGGGTTCGTGCCCCGGTCCGGGAGGATCCCACGTGCTGCAGAGCGGCTGGGCCCGTGAGCCATGACCGCTGAGCCTGCGCGTCTGGAGCCTGTGCTCCGCAACGGGAGAGGCCACAGCAGTGAGAGGCCCGCGTACAGCAAAAAAAACCCCAAACAAAACAAACAAACAAAAAAACAACAGATAATCAACAAGGACGTACTGTATAGCACAGGGAACGCTGGTTGATATTTTGTAATCACCTAAATGGGAAAAGAATTTGAAAAATAATAGATACATGTGTATGTATAACTGAGTCACTTTGCTGTACACCTGAAACTAACACAACATTGTAAATCAACTATGCTCCAATATCAAATAAAAACTATAAAAAGAAAACAAACAAAAAAAGAATAATTGTCCTTATATCCCAGGCTTAGGACTCTACATTATTAGTTGCTTCGAAACATAAAATAGTTGTTTTTAAATGTTTTCTTGACTTAGTTTTGAGGCCCCTGCTAGAGGCCCATCAGTTTCCCTTCATGAGCAGCCGATTAAATTCACACCACGACCACTTCCCGTATTGGGCTCTCACACTCTGGGCCACTGTACACCTGCCTTAACCACCCCAGGGACAGATATCAGATGACCAGGGACAGCCCCTATGCTTCCGAGCCCACTGCAATCATTCAAATTAGCCAGTCCTAAACCTCCTTACCTTGGCTCACTCCTTCTAGCAGAAATCACAATAAAGGCTCTTGCCCACTGTTCCCCCCCATCCCTGACTCCTGCCCTGTGACTGACCCTGGTGCTTCCCCCGTGTGGCCCTGTGTGGTGTGCTGTGTTCACCCCAGAGAACTGTGAGTATAAGAAGTTGTAAAACTCTTTCCAGTGTCTGTCTCTTGGTCTGCATCTGGCCTCCCTATATAGCTCACTCAAGGTAATACGGTTAAAACACTGAGATATACAACATATTTCTTTTAGTTAAGAAATAATACTAAGATCAACTGCTAATGTCTATTCATTACAAGTAATATGTTGTGTAAGTACAACATTGGTTCTAATGATCCTGATATTAATTTCCTGTAAAAGTCCTGACTGATTTAGTTTGTCCATTTCAACTTCTAGGATCTGTAACTGACCACAGACACGTGTAAATTCTGTGTAAGACAAGTTATCTAAAGCCTAGTTTTCACCAAGATATGTCCATTACTATGCTAAATGAGGTGGGATATTTTTAAAGAGTGTATGTGTGGATCCAGTAAAGGCACGCTAGGTTATTCAGATTAATCAGCCCATTAAAAACTCTACAACACTTGAAAAGCAATAATGAGATGACAATACAGCACAGCAAAAAGTCCCAAGACAATTTTTGAATGAAAGTTTGTAATGAGAAAAATATGTAGAATATTGGGTCACCAATGCTTCTTATGCCCTGGAAGGCATTTACAATACCCCACATTTAGGATCTGGTTCTATTTTCACTCAGAGAAAGGGGTGCTTTACAGAGATCCTCTCCAACATTGATCTGGGACCTGAAGAGGTATCCCCTAGGGATAAAGGTGAACCATATCTGAATCCATGCCCCTCCCCTTATCCATAGGACTACAAAGAGGCTATTTTGGGCATGAACAAAGCAGGAAAAGAAAAGGAAAAAGAAACATTCCTGGGAAGTTGTGGCCACAGACTAACCATCTTACAGATTTACCTCAAAGAACCAATACCTAGAGTAGGACAGAAATCCTCTCCTTGGTTGAGGTGCTCAGAACTGGTAGAGCTCCCAGGAACCCAGAAGAAGCAAAGGCAAAGCCTCTCTGTGAAAGTCTCATTACAAAAATTTTCCAGGGTGGTTACTAACAAGCAGATAGAGAAACCAGACAACATGTACAGAAACCAGCAGAAACAGGCCTGTCTGATGACAGATGTTGGAATTACCAGATGCAGACTTTCAAATAATGTTTACCACTTTAAAAGAAAAGCATGACAAACTTGAAAATATCAGCAAAGGACAAGAGCCTTTACAAATGTAAAATAGTGGACTTGAAAAAGAGCTCAATAGAATTCCTGGACATAAAAAAATGCCTTAAGATAAAAACCCAGTGGGCATATACAGCAAGCAGATTGAACATAAAAAAAAAGAGAACTTATGGAATATAAGATAGATTTGAAGAAACTGTCTGAATATAGCACAGTGAAAGAAAAAGATGGACATAAAGAAGGTAAGAATGTAATATAAAAGTTTAATACACCTTACAACAGGGTCCCTGAAGGATGGGAGAGAGAGAACTGAGCAAAGGCAGTTTTTTTTTTTTTTTTTTTTTTGCGGTACGCGGGCCTCTCACTGTTGTGGCCTCTCCCGTTGCGGAGCGCAGGCTCCGGACGCACAGGCTCAGCGTCCATGGCTCACGGGCCCAGCCGCTCCGCGGCATGTGGGATCCTCCCGGACCGGGGCACGAACCCGTGTCTCCTGCATCGGCAGGCAGATTCTCAACCACTGCGCCACCAGGGAAGCCCAGTGCTCCGCAACGGGAGAGGCCACAACAGTGAGAGGCCCGCGTATCGCAAAAAAAAAAAAAAAAAAAAAAAATCAACCTTATTGAGGTATAATTATGGAAAATAAAATGCAGCCACTCTGAGTGTAGAGCTTGGTGAGGTTTGACAAATGCATACACCCACGTAACTACAATCACAGTTCAGATATAGAATACGGCCATCACCCCAACATGTTCCCTCATGACCCTTTGTACTCACTACCCTCAAGCCCAACCCAAGCCCTAGATAGCCACCAAGCTGTTCTGTCATCATAGATTAGAATCGTCTTTTCTAGAATTTCATATAAATGAGGTCATACAGTATGCACTCTTCTTTGTCTGGCTTTTGTTTCATCTCATTTTTGAGATTCATCCATGTTTGCTGTATGTGTCAGTAGTTTGTTTCTTTTTATTGCTGAGTGTTTATCCATGCACCTGTGGGTGGACATTTGGGTTGTTTCCCATTTTGGGGTATTATAAATAAAGCAACTACAAATATTTGTGCATGAGTTTTGCATGTGAATATATATTTTCATTTCTCTTGGGTAAACACCTACGAGTCAAATTGCACAGTCATATGGTAAGTACTCATTTCACTTTGTAGTAAGCTACCAAACTGTTGTTGTTATTGAGTTGTAAGACTTTTAAAAAAAAAAAAATCTGAATACAAGTCCTTTGTCGGATATACTAATTGCAAATCTTTTCGCATAGTTTTGTTTCCATTTTCTTAATGGTGGCTTTTGAATAGTAGAAGTTCTTAATTTGATGTAGTCCAATTTATCAATTTTTTCTTTTATGATTTGTTCTTGTGTCCTATGTAAGAAATTTTTGCTTACTGTAGATTTTCTTCACATTTTTTCTAGAAGTTTTTCTTTTCCTTTTATGTTTAGATGATGATTCATTTCAAATTATTTTTATGTATGGTGTGATGTAGTGGTGTGATGGCCCCAAATTTCCCTACCCCCTGGTATTCAGACCCCTACACTCAAGGGGACTGTACCCAACATCTCACTTCTAATTAATGGAAAAAGGTTAGAGTGATGGGCTGTCACTGTTAAGATCAGGTTATAAAAAGACCAGGACCTTTGTTTTCCCCCTACCTCCTTCTCTCTGTACATCTCTCTCTCTCTCTCTCTCTCTCTCTCTCTCTCTCTCTCTCTCTCTCTCTCTCTCAGCTTCTGTTTATCTGAGAAAATCTTTATTTTGTCTTCATTTCTGAAGGATAACTTTGCTAGATAGAGTGCTCCTGGTTGGTGATATTTTTTCTTTCAGCACTTTGAATATACCATCTTACTCTCTCCTGGCCTGTAAAGATCCTGCTGATAGACTAATATGGGTTTCTGTGTAGGTTACAATCTTTTTTTCTCTTGCTGCTTTTAGGATTCTCTCCCTTTGATTTTTGATAGTTTCATTATAATGTGAAGATCATTTTGGATTGTAATAATGGGGTAATCCATTAGCTTCATGAACCTGAACAGCTAAATCTCTCCCCAGTTTTGGCACAAGTTCTCAGCCATTATTTCTTTAAATAAGCTTTCTGGCCCCTTTCCTCTCTTTCCTTCTGAAACGCCAATGATTTGGATATTGTTTCTTTTGATGGTGTCTGATAAATCATATTGGCTTTCTTTACTCTTTGTCATTCTTTTTCTTTTTTCTCCTCTAACTGGATTATCTGTCTTATACTTGTATGTCTCCTCAATGTTCCCATCCTCTAACTAACTGATTCTTCTGTTTGATCTATTCTGCTGTTAATGATCTCTACTGAATTTTACATTTTATTCATTGAATTCTTTAGCTTCAAAATTTCTGCTTGGTTCTTTTTTATGATTTCTATCTCTTTCTTAAATTTCTCATCCTGTCCCTGTATTGTTTTCCTGATTTCACTGAATTATCTATGTTTTCTTGTAGTTCATTGAATGTCCTTAAAACAGCTGTTCTGAATTCTTTATTGGGTAAATTGCAGATCTCCATGTCTTTGGGTTTGGTTACTGGAGGACAATTGTGATCTTTTGGTGATGTCACATTTCCTTGATTTTTCATGTTCATTGTAGTTTTGTGTTACTAATTTTGGATTTGAAGTAGCAGTCATCTCTTCCAATCTATACTGTCTTCAGGTGAGAGATACCTTTTGTTAGTCCTGATACAGATATAGATTCTGGGGCTTTCTCTGACCTCACATGGATACACCTACTTTATGCTCCTTGCTCCCTCTCATGGCAGAATTCCAGAATTCATAAGCTCGTACGTCTCCTCTCAATTCCTCTCCTCTCAATTCCACTCCAATGTGTCAAAATTCATATATATATATATATATATATATATATATATATATATATATATATATTCTCTAACAGAACGCTGTAATTTCTCCTCTGAATATCTGGACTTCTACAAAGGCTCTCTTGTCCATGGGTGACAGCCCAAATCAGTTATCTCCAGATGCTCCCAGATTGTGGCTGAAAGGGGCTAGAGCCAGTTGATAGGCTTCTGCCAGTTCCACTGCCCATACTGAGGTCTGTGTCTCTATTACCCAATGCATGGCTGGGCAAGACTCCTCCTGAGTCCCTTCGTGTATGTATAGTCCTGGATCCCACAACTCCCATAGAGGCACTTTTATTTGTGGATGGATGACAAAGTTTTGTTGTTTAAGGGAGAGGAACAAAAATGATGTCTTATGCTATTATAATGTTGACATCACTCCTCCAAGAGGATTCTAACTGGGAAATAGTATGGGTAGTTCTTGACTTGGGAGGTGGTTACATTGGTGTTTGCAATATACCTTTTAAAAAACTGTACATGTTTTACGCATTTATACTATATTACAAAAATTTTAAAAGAATAAAGAGGGTATGCCCATGGACCCTAATCTAAAAGAGGCAAGAAAATAATTTTTAAAAAACAGTTAATAAAAAACAGTTTCAGACTCCAAGAACTTCAGTAATTCTAAATCACTGAACACATTAGTATGGACTGGAGAAATACAGGAAACTTGAGGAAAATAATGGTGCTTGAGCTGGAATGGCAGTATCCGCAAATTGAGCAAAACAATGCATATTTGGTCTTGTGATGGTTGTAAAATATGCCCCCAAATTCTTTGAGATTCTTCTTTTTGAAAAGTGGAGCCTAATTCTTCTCACCTTGAACATGGGCTGGACATAGACTTGCTTCTAATGAACAAGATATAGTGGAAGTGACATGTGACTTCAGATACTACATCATAAAAGGCATTATGATTTCTTCCTTTTTCTTTCTTTTGGATTGTTTGCCAAGGGGGAAGACAGCTTCCATGTCATTAGGATACTTTGCTTCTCTGTGAAGAGGCTACATGGCACTGATCTGAGGTGTGGTCACAACCCACTAGGAACTTAGGTCTCCTGCCAACAGCCATGTGAGTGGGCTTGGAAGTGGATTGTCCAGCTCCCATCAAATCTTCATATGCCATCTTAATTGTAACTTCATGAGAGAACTTGAACCAGAATCACCCAGATGAGCTACTCCCAAATTCCCTGACTCATGAAATTATGAAAGAATAAATGCTGTTTTTAAGCAAGTAAATTTTAGGGGAATTTGTTGCATACCAATAGATAACTAATGCAATTCTAGAGTCATGGCATTGGGAGTGGAGAAATAGGAGACATTTCAAAAAAAGAATCAACAGTACTTGGATACTGAAAGAAAATGAAGACAAAGAATGAGTCGCAGATGGCTAAAAGGTTTTATATCCAGGAAATTAGGGAAATAGTACCACCAATAACAGAGAAAAGACCATTAGAAGTAGAAATCTATTTGGAAGATGTAATACTGTAAACTGGGTTTCAGAATGTAGAAATTAAGATAATAACAAGACAAATAGTAAATATCCTATAGATAGTTACAAAATTAGGACAAACATTAGGTAAGGTGTAGAGCTGGATGGGGTACAGTGGAGAATACAACAAAGAGGTGATAATTAATAGTATAAGAATAGATATCTTTTTAAAGAAAAGAATTTGAGATCAGAAGGTCTACATTATTTCAAGTTTACGTCTGAGTACCTAAAAATAGAGAAAAAAGTAAAAGAAAAATTAAGCAGCCAGATAAAATAAGGTTGATAAAACATAGGGAAGAAGAGCAGAAAAGAAAGAAAAACTATTTTCACTTCAAAGACTGGCATAGGCATATGAAACTATTAAACAAGAAGAGAGAGAGAAAGGGAGGGAGCTAATCAGTCTGTTCTTTTATTTTGGGGACAGAAATCATAATGTTTTTCCCAAATGAGCCACATTTAAAGCTTTAGGAGATTAGTAATTCATTAATGAAACTGATAATGGAAGTCCTGAACAGAGAAGATGAAATCAAAATAATATCTATGCGAATAGTAATGCCATAATATAATCAAACAAGAATTCCCTTTTGTGATATTTCTTTCTTAGATTTCAGCATTCAATTATCTTTTAGTGTCAAGACCTGTATGCACCTTAACCCCCCCATCAAGTGTAAACATATTTCATTTATGTAAACATTTGTTATTACAGAATTTATAAACCAGGAATCACTAAAGATGTCATTTACTATTAATTTTTTATTACTAATATTTTTATGTTCCAGTAAATATGTTCCTCCAAAATTACCATTCACTGCTGAGCTTTGGATATTTTCTTTTGCAGTGTATTTCCCACCTTCAATGCTCAAGCCAGATCAACATTAATTCCTAAAATCTATTACATCTCTCAATATTTGAAAACTGGGTTTGAGTAATCAAAGCAGCCTTTTATTATCTTGACTTAGCTCATTAGAAAGAGTTCTACCAAAAGATGAATGACTTTACCAATCTAGCATCATCTTGTTAATATTATCAGTAGGTACTAAAGGCCTTGAGTGATTATATCAAATAACCACAGTTACCACAGTTTCATATTTTGAGGTTTACTCACATATTTTCATTACTAAAGTATTTTATCCAACTTTTTTTTTTAACAATTATAGCCAATTTGGTTGGTTTAATGTCACTGGTATGTTCTTTTATATTTCTCTAAGTTGATTGAAGTCTACTGTTCTTTCTCATCTTTGCTCTCTAGTTTGATCTTTTAAAAAAAATAATAAATTTATTTATTTATTTATTTTTGGCTGTGTTGGGTCTTCATTGCTGTGCACAGGCTTTCTCTAGTTGTGACGAATGGGGGCTACTCTTCCTTGCAGTGTGCGGGCTTCGCACTGCGGTGGCTTCTCTTGTTGTGGGGCACAGGTTCTAGGAGCACGGGCTTCAGTAGTTGTGGTGCACAGGCTCGCTAGTTGTGGCTCACGGGCTTAGCTGCTCCGCAGAACGTCGATCTTCCCAGACCAGGGCTTGAACCCATGTTCCCCACATTGGCAGGCGGATTCTTAACCACTGCACCACCAGGGAAGTCCCCAGTTTGATCTTTTTTGTGTCTGTCACATGTAGGAACACTTATATTCTGTGCCCATGCCAGATCTCTGCCTCAGTTTATGTTTTGGAGGAAAATAATCCATGAGATTCATTGATTTGTCTATAATTGAAAACACAACTACACAACTTTTCCTTCATTGAACACTTATATCCACAATAAGTAGTTAAGAGATACTCGAAAAAATTAGATGTAAAATATGACATCAAAAATAGTAATAATGAAGGGAAGACAGTACAAATACAGGGTTTTAAAATGCATTTGAAATTAAGAGATCGGCAATGTAAAACGATGTAAAACTGCTTTATATATAAAGCAGTACCTATACTGCTTTACAAAAACCTCATGGTAACCGCAAAACAAAAATCTGTAACAGATATATAAACAAAAAACAAAAAGGAACCCAAACATAACACTAAAGATAGTAATAAAGTCACAAGAGAACAAAACAAGAGAGGGAAAGAAAAAAGGCCTACAAAAACAAGCCCCAAACAATGAACAAAATTGCAATAAGAACATACATATCAATAATTACCTTAAATGTGAATGAACTAAATGTTCCAACCAAAAGACACACCGTGGCTGACTGGATACAAAAAAAGACCCGTATATATGCTGCCTACAAGAGACTCACTTCAGATCTAGAGACACGCACAAACTGAAAGTGAGGGGATGGAAAAAGGTATTCCATGCAAATGGAAATCAAAAGAAACCCAGAGTAGCAATACTTTTACCAGATAAAATAGGCTTTAAAATAAAGACTGTTGGAAGAGACAAAGAAGGACAATACATAATGATCAAGGGATAAAATCAAGAAAAAGATACAACAACTGTAAATATGTATGTACCCAACATAGGAGCACCTAAATACACAGACAAATATTAATGGACATAAAAGGAGAAATTGACAGTAATACAATAATAGTGGGGGACTTTGATACACCACTTACATCAATGGACAGATCATCCAGACATAAAATCAATAAGGAAATCCTTGCCTTAAAAGACACATCAGACCAAATGAACTTAATTGATATTATATAGAGAGAGTATTCCACCTGAACGCAGCAAAATACATTCTTTTCAAATGCAAATGAACATCCTCCAGGATAGATCACATGCTAGACCAGAAAACAAGCCTTGATAAATTTAAGAAAATTGAAATCATATCAATCATCTTTTCTGACCACAAAGCTATGAGACTAGAAATCAACTAACTACAAGGAAAAAGCTGTAAAAAACACAAACATGTGCAGGCTGAACAAGATGCTACTAAACAAGCAATGAATTATTGAAGAAATCAGAGAGGAAATAAAAAAGAGACAAATGAAAATGAAAACACAACAATCCAAAACTTATGGGACACAGCAAAACAAGGTCTAAGATGGAAGTTTATAGTGACACAGGCTTACCTGACATTTTTCCAAAGAGGAAATGCAGATGGCCAACAGGCACATGAAAAGATGTTCAACATCACTAATCATCAGGGAAATGCAGATTAAAAACTACAATGAAATATCATCTCATACATGTCAGAATGGCTACTATCAAAAACAACACAAATAACAAATGGTGGCAAGGATGTGGAGAAAAGGGAACCCTCACACATTGCTGGTGGGAATGTAAATTGGTGCACCCACTGTGGAAAACAGTATGGAGGTTTCTCAAAAGCTAAAAATAGAACTACCATGGGACCTGGCAAGTCCACCCTTGGGTATATATATGAAAAAAAAACACAACCCACTAATTCAAAAAGATACATGCACTCCAACGTTCATAGCAGCATTATTTACAATTGCCAAGACATGGAACCAACAACCTAAGTGTCTATCAATAGATGAATGGATAAAAAAAGATGTGGATGTTGTAGAGGGAAAACTAACACACTATTGTAAAACAATTATACTACAATAAAGATGTTAAAAAAAAAAAAAAAAAAAAAAAAAGATGTGGAGTATATACACAATGGAATACTACTCAGCCATAAAAAAGAAACTAGTGAATATAACAAAAAAGTAGGCTCACAGATATAGAAAACAAACTAGTGGTAACCAGTGGGGAGAGAGAAGCGGGGAGGGTCAGTATACAGGTAGTGGATTAAGAGTTGCAAACTATTAGGTATAAAATAAGCAAAAGGATATATTGTACAACACAGGGAAAATAGCCAATATTTTATAATAACTATTATATAAATTAAACCTTTAAATATTGTGAATCACTATATTGTATACCTGTAATATATAATATTGTACAGCAAATATTCTTCAATTAAAAAAATAATAAAATGCAAAAAAACCCCACAAACCTTAATGGTTAGGACTATATTGTCTTCACACGAGCTGCCTAAATTTGAAACCAGGATCTGTCACTTCGTTAGCTATGTGACCTTGAACAAGTTCCTTAACTCCCTCAGCCTCAGTTTATCTGCAAAATGTAAACATCACCTATTTTTATCACTTACGCTTTTTGAATTTTTTTTTAACCATTCTGTCTTGATTCTTGTTTGTCTCAATATTTTTTCTCAGTCTCAGTGGAATTTTCATCTCTCCAAACTAATTTTCAGAACTTAGTCCTCTAGCTTAATTTCCCTATCCAGACTTCGTTTCTGTACCTTCTCATTCCATGACTTTAAAAATCATGTTTATGTTAATGATTTCCAAATATACAGCTCCTGTTGCAATATTTTTCCTAAACTCCAAACTTATGTATCCAACTAACAAGCTGATATTCTGACTTAAATGTCTTTTAGGTGGCTCATACTTAACACAGCCCAAAGCAAACTTTTTTAAAAAATGATTTTCAGTCCTTCAAAGCTTAATCCAAGTTACCATCATGTTTTACTTGGATTATTACAGTACTGGTTTGCCTTCTCTCTTCTTCTACCCTTGACCCTCTCCAGTCTATTCGTCACACAGCAGTCAAAATGATCTGTTGAACAGTTAAGCCTGATTATATCATTTTGCTAAAAGCCCTTCATAGCTTCCCATTTCATTCGTCATAAATGTTCAAGTTCTTTCTGCACGGGTCAGCAAATTCTTAAAGGGCCAGAGAACAAATATTTTAGGCTTTGCAGGCCAAATAGATTTTCTTGCAACTACAGAACATTACTATGCTATATCTATATGCAAATAGTATTAAGATTCTAAACTGCTATGTCCAACAAAAATCATTGTATTTTCTGAAGTATCCACAAAATTTATAAAACAAACAGTATTAGTTTGGTTTATAATGCTTAGTACTTTTCATAGTAGTTTAATAAATATTTGCTGAATAAAATACATAAGTAAAAGGCCCAGATTTATACATTTTTACAAAAAAGATTATGGCAAGAACATTAAACTAAAAGTTAATTTCTTCCGTAAAATGTATAAAACAATTAATAGTGGACTTACTTTAGACTACTGATTCTAATTTCCGCACTCTCAGTGAGTTTCTTCATTTCTTCTTTCCACCTACAGGCTGCCTTCTGCTGAGTTGCTAAGAGATGCCTCAGTTCAACTGTGGAATTTCGATTACTGTCTTCCATCTCTCTTAACTGAACTTCAAACCCATGTTCTTTTATTGAAAATTCATGCTCCATCGTACTGATCTAAGGAATAAAATGAACACAGTATTTTTTCTTTTCTGTTTTTCTAGGAGATATAATGATCAATGATACATACAGAAGGAATCATTTTTTTGTGTCTGTGGCATAGAAATATTTGGATGAGAAACCTACATAAAAATTAAGTTTATAATTTGTCTCCATCACAGATGAAGACTTATCCTATTTTATAACATAAATTTAATGAAACCAGAATTATGATGGACTACAAATTTTTCACCACTTTCCCCAACACCTTAAATGCCAGTAGGAAAAAAGTATACTATCTGAAATAAAGCTGCTCTCATCATCTTTTACTTTTGTTGCCAGAATCCACAGAAAATATTCATGCTCTCAGTAACTGAAAGTTGGGCTTAAATGGAAGCCATTTGTTTTTAAAACACAAGAAGTGTTCATTGGTTTATTATAAAGGATACAACTCCCACACAGTCAAATAGAAGAGACACACCAAGCAAGGTATGGATGTAGGGGGAGTGCGGAGCTTCCACGCCCTCTCCAAGTATGCCATCCTCCCAGCACTCTGATGTGCTCAGGAGAAGCTCATCTTAGAAGCTCCTCAAATCACTTTTGATTTACATACTAAAGTTCAGATTGTCTTTCAAAGGGTAGGAATTCCTTTACCACTTCAGTTACAGTATAAATGAACAATGTATTTTGTTTTTCAGGAAAAGACTACAGTGATTTTCAGAAACTCATATGGAAATGTCTTCAGTTATTTCTAGGTTATTTATGTCATTATAGTAAAAATACCTTAATGCAGAATGAACATACAAATAAATGCTCTTTAGATACCCTAAAAGCTTTCTCAGCTGGGTTCTGGGAGAGAATTAAACCTAATGTCCTAAAGTACCCAGTGTATGTAGTGAACTGTCTGCTTTTGTATGCAGCTAGAATGAAACTACCTATTACCATACTTCAGGCAAATGAGGAAATAGTTAAATAGTTACAAGAACAATTTCTTTGGTGCACTCTCAGGCCATCTTTATCTTGCTACGCTAAAGAAATAAAGAATACCTATCTTGTTATATTCTAATGTGATTTAAAAATGGTCACAGCTGGAATAACTTCTAGTGATTGATTAAATATGGCTGCTTTTAAACTCAAAAAAGAATGAATAAGGAACTCGATTTTACCAATTCAAAAACACCAAAGAAAACTCAACAACAGCTAAACCCATGGCTCATGGGGGAAAACTGCAAACATCCTGTCCTCACTACCCCTGCTAAATGCAACATCTTCCTAAAACTCTTAAATTTGTTTTCTCAAATGGTACGCAAGTAGAAATTTGACTTTATAAACACTGGCACCGGAAAAAACTTTGGATTTATTAATTGTGTATTATATTACGGCTGTGCAAGCCTCCTGAGGCTCCGTAACTCTGCTCGATTTAAACAATTTTTGAATTACTGAATTCTACAAATTTAGAATTGAATATCCTTCCCTGCCTCAATCTCCACTTTCTCTGGAGAAGCCATGGTTCTGATATTTTAAGTGGAAGTATTTAATTCTGTCTCTGTCTCTCTCACACATGTATTCAAAACTGATCTATGCATCTATATAGCTTTAGCATTCTTCCTGCCTACTTAACTCCCCATTTCCACTTGGAAAATCTATTTGCAGTTTGACAAGCTTTTTTCTACGGTCCTTCATGATAACCTGTTTCTAATTCTACAAGCTTGTATTATGCTACTATTCCCTTCTCTTTCTGTTTCTGCCACAATGCCTTCTCATTCTTGGCTCTTTTCACATGTTGTTCCCTTTTCCTGGAATAATCTTTCCCCTCCTGATTATCTTAGTTATCTCTAGTCAACTTTTAGAATTCAGCTCAATACCATCTATCTAGAAAAAGCTCTCATAGTGCCCCACGCTTTTCCTAAAGGGCATTTATTAGTTTGCAAAGATACATTTAAAGTTTTCCCACCTCCATGCAAATAAGTTTTTAAAGATGGGGACCATGTCTTTTTTGTTTACTATTACATTTTCAGCACCTGAATCATAGTAAGGATGTCAAAACATATCTGTAGACTGAATAAATGATAGCTTTCTGGTATCAAAATTTAGTCTTCAAACAAACCCCAGATCCTTCAGCTGATGCAATTCCAATTGTTAAACTGGACAGGTCTACGCTGATGTTGGAAGGACCAAAACAACCATGTCTTCTATAACAACAAAAGTCTTACTAATGATTCAATTCAGAATGCTGGGTTGGAAAAAAGGATTTATGGTCTCCTTCCCTTCTTTTGTGTCCTTCCTCTGCAGAAAACTACTCAAAAGTAGACAAGATTGCTAAAAACTATCCATTTCCTAATTTTATATTTTTATGAGGGGTATTCAGACCACAGAGATATGGAGATCCTTTTCAGAAAGAAGGGAGGAGGAGTTAGGAAAAGAGAAAGCTGGGGCGGAAAGGACAGCAGTGGCTTTAAGATAAAATGAAAACTTCATATAATAAGTTGTTAAGGTTCTTAGTCAGCTGACCTCTCAACATCCAACTGTCTTGATCTTTTTGGCTCCTTTCAGTTTATCTATGAAAAATCACACTCTTTTTCAAGTGGGAGAAAAGCCGCAAAGTGTAGTGCTAGATTCCTATGTTGTCAAAGAAGGAATCGGCTACAAAGGAGCAATTTATCTGACAGCCCTCCTCCATAAAATAGAATTACAGCTATCTAGTTAGTTCAGAACTTTTGTCCCTTATTTACCAATGATTCTTCTCTTAAGCCAGATGCAGACTTGGCACAAAGGGAGCATTTTTGGTAGATAACCTTTCTGTCATCTTTTTGTTTTCCAAGAAACATCAGTTACTATCCTGAATGGTTAAAGATAGAACAGGTGCAGTATCAAGTGGGGAAATTCATCATTAATAGTTTTGTTATTAATCCATATGAAATTTAAAATATAAGATGAAGATTTAACATTTTTTCACCAAAGTACATTGACTTTTTAAAAAAATTATGTAAATGTTTCAGTGTGGAAACTTTCAAGCATACACAAAATAGAAAGACTATTACAATGAATCTCTATACGCTTATCACCTAGCTTCCATAATCATCAAACCCATAGCCACTCTTTTTCTATCTATAATCCTACCCACTTTTCTCTGCCAAGATTTATTTCTCTCTCTTACAATGAGGTACATGAATCTTAAGGATACAACCAACTTTTACATGTATACTGACATACCAGAGTCACCACCCAGATTTAGGTACCACAGGAGGCTCTCTCACATGCCCTTCTAATCAATATTCACCCACCTAAAATGTAACCATTATTCTGATCCCATCCTTATAGGTAATTATGCCCATTCTTCACTTTCATATAATTAAATTAATAGACTATAAGCTTTTTTATGTCTGGCTTCTTTGTCCAACATTATGTCTATGAGGCTCACCCACCATTGCTTATAGACATAGTTCATTTTTTTCTTCTATTCCCATACATGAACATACCACAGTTTATTTATATCGTCTCATGTTGATGGACATTTGAGTTATTTTCAGTGCTTTGATATGATTAAAACTTCTATGGATATTCTTATATACATGTTTTGATGAACACAAGCACTCATACCTGTTGGGTATGTAGCCAGTATTATTATTTGGCATAGTATGCATGTATGTCCAGCTTTAAAAGATACTGCCAAATGGTGGTTGTACCAATTTACACTCCCCAAAATAACATGAAAGTACCAGTTGTTTTACAACTTTGCCAACACTTGATATTGTCAGTTTTAAAATTTTAGCCATTCTGGTGGCTATACAGTACTACCTCATTATAGGTTTAATTATATTTCCCTGACAGATAATGAAGTTGAAAATTTTTTCATATATTCTCTTTTATAAAGCATCTATTTAATTCTTTTGCCCATTTTTGGAAATGGGGTGTCTGTTTTCTCCTGATTGTTAAACGTTTTTTCCTTATTATTTCCTTATTAATTGGTGAAAGTTTTTATATTCTAGAAGTGAATCCTTTTTCTTTTTTGGTTGTACGTATTATAAATTCTTCCACTCTTCACTCTCTCAATGGTGCTTCTTTTGATGACTTAAAAATCTTAATTTTAATGAAATCCAATTCATCTATCTTTTCATTATAATCAGTTCTCTTTGTGTTGTTTAAGAAATTCTTTCTTAAGGTCATGAAGATTTTCTCCTTAAGTTCCATCATTTAATATTTCACATTTAGGTCTACAAGTTAGCTCAAATCAAGTTAAATGTATGGTGTGATATAGGGGTCAAGGTTTATTTTTAAAATATAGACCCAGCTGATCTATTATTATTGTAGCATGATTTATTGTAAAGATCTAGCATTATTTGTCATAAAGATAATTCTTTCTCTATTGAACTTGCGTTGTACCTTTGTTATAAATGAGGTGATTATGAAAAAGTGGGTTTGTTCCTGGACTTAATTTTGTTCCATTGATCAGGTAGATTATTCTTATATAGATTACACACTATCTTAATTACTATACCTTTATATCAAGTCTTAATGTCTGGTAGTGTGACTTTGCCCCTTTGTTTTTCAAAGATTTCCCATGGTCTACAGCACAAAGCACAAGCTTCTTTGCATGATATGTAAGGGTCTCTTTTTCAGAGTTCAAGCTTTTATAAATAACCACAGTGTTTGATACTTGCAAAAGGAGGCATTCAATAAATATACACTGATATGAATTAGGTTGGAATGTGAGTTCTTATGAGAGCTCATAATAACAAGAAAAAAGTGAAACACTAATGTTACCACCCCATATCCTTACTACAAAACTGGAAAATATATAGAGCTTTATCATAAAGAGTTAATGCCACTTTTTACAAAAGTCACATGGAATGGGGAAAGGCAAGCAACATGTTGATGGTGATATCTGTGCTTGAAACTCCCTCAAACAGGTTATCATGTTCCTATTGCCAAACCATGTAAGCATTAAAGAAGGGGGGAAGGAGAGAGAAAATAAAAGGGAATTTTCTTCCAGAGGAGATTTTTGTCCCTTGCTTTCTTCCTGTCATGGAATTTTTAGACTACCTATGAGGGATTCTCAGAGCATACTGTACCATCCGCTATACAGCTAGTTTTAAGAGTTCTATTTTCGAGAGGCTATTATGGAGGGAAAAGAGAGGACGGCAGTCTGTAAAGTTATCTAATCTATAGTTTTGCTAGCACTGCTTAAATTGCTTTGGCAGGAATATCAGTGCATTTCATGGTTGGAAAAGAACTTTTTTTTCGTGTGAAAGCAATCATTTTCAAGTATGCTTGCCAAGTTCTACAATAAAGAAAAGACTGGCTAACACTCTGCATTATGATTTAGTGCTATCTGATGAGAAGGCAAAAAAAAAAAGACCTTAAAAATGTTTTACTAGGTCTCTGTGAATATTCTCTATATTTTGATTTTCACAAGTACACATTTAATTCTAACTAGTTTTGAAAACACCTTTAATTTGGCTTTTTTTTGAGCCTCGAGAGCAATCTTCCTTAAATCCTCAGTCTGTTTCTGTAACTGTTCATTTTCCTGCTGAAGTTTCAGCCTTTGTTCACTGACAAATCCACAGTTCTCTCTCTCAGACTCCAATACATTTTGAAGTTTCTGAATCATTTCTTGGCAACGTGATATCTCTTCCGAGGAACTGAATAAAAAAACAAAACAAAAGGAACCTTTAAACTTAATGATCTGTAATAGAAGTCAAAAAGTCTGTCTATATTTTATACTGTAGACCTGTTTTCTTTGTTCTGAGCCACTTCTCCTCACTATAGACTTAAACTATGTGGTTTCACAATGTTATGTTACAACAGACAAATACGTTCAATTTAAGCAATCTTAACTAAGAATAGATAAGCTGAACTGTTATCACTCACCTAGAAAGTCAATGTGAAACCTCTTCCAAATTTTTACTAACACTGAGAATCACTGTGTAAAGAGGACTTCGAGGAGACAAACTAAAGCTAATGGTGAGGAAGGTGGAGTAGGTAATAGTCAAAACTCCTTTCATTATCAATCAACTCTGTAGGAAGACATTAGCTGACTACAATAAATTATGAATTATAATAATACCCAATTCATATTTTCCTGTTACATGTCTTAGAAACGGTTTTTATAAACTTCTGGTTGTATAAACTTCTTGCTTTATCACAGGTTAAATAGGTTATATTTATTGAACTTTCTCAACAATGGATTATTAAGTGACACAATCTCCAGAAATGTATCTTGTTTCAATATACTGCTAATTTTTATTCCTATCTTTAAAAATTTCCATCTTTTCAATCCCAGATAATCAAATACTGTGAACATACCCTGGTCAATATGTGTCACAGGGAATATATAAGGTCCTTTACCCCCATAATACGTGTAGCCCCTTCTTTCCTATCTCAACCTTGGCTGATTCCTAATGAAATGATGGATCTAGGCAAAGATTCTCAAAAAGTGCTCAAGTCAGAAAGATGCTGAGATCAAAAACAATGACACATTATGTGCTTCCAAACAGGAGTTGAAAGTATTACCATTTATGAAGCATTCTTACAAAAAAAGTGAAAGCTGAATCAGATCAAGCCTCTTGATTTAGTTATTAGTTTTTAGGAACTGCATGGGGCAGGAAATAAGGTAAATGACACCACATGTATGCATATAGGCAGAGGAAAATCTACAACAAATTATTTCAATTATTTCAACAAATTATTTATAAGAAAAAAATAGAGAAAGGAGGAGATTCTTAGAGAAAAAAAATATATATATATCCATCCCCATATGTACACATACACACCACCTTTCCTTTATCCATTCTTCTGTCAACAGGCACTTAGGTTGTTTCCATATCTTGGTTATTGTCAATAATACTGACTGCAATGAACATGGGAGTGCAGATATCTCTTTGAAACAATGATTTTGTTGCCTTTGGATCTATACCCAGAAATAGGATTGTTGGCTCATATAGTAGGTTCTATTTTTAATTATTTGAGGCACCTCCATACTGTTTTCCATAGTGGCTGTACTAATTTACATTTTCACCAACAGTGTAGAAGGGTTCTCCCTTCTCCACATTCTTGCCAAAACTTGTTATCTTGTCTTTTTGACAACAGCCATCCTAAAAGGTGTGAGGTAATACCTCACTGTGGGTTTGATTTGCATTTCCCTGATAATAAGTGATGATGAGTACATTGTGATATATCTATTGGCTGTCCATGTCTTCTTCTGGGAAAAATCTGTTCAGGTCCTTTGCCTAATTTATGTGTTTGTTTTTTTGTTGTTATTGTTGTTATTGAGTTGTTAAGTTTCTTACATATTTTGGAAATTAACTCCATATGAGATGTATTATTGGCAAACATTTTTTCCTATGTCATAGGTTGTCTCTTCATTCTGTTGACTGTTTTCTTTGCTATGCAGAAAGTTCTTAGTTTGATGTAATTCCACTGGTCTATTTTTGCTTTTGTTACCTATACTTGTGGGGTCATATTCAAGAAAACCGCTGCCAAGACCAACGTCAAGAAGCTTTTTCCCTAAGTTTTCTTCTGGTAATTTTATAGGTTCAGAACATACATTAAGCCTTTAATCCATTGTGATCTTATTTTTGTACATGGTGTGACATAAGGGTCCAATTTTTCTTCATGTGGATATCCAGTTTTCCCAGCACCATTTATTGAACAGACTATCCTTTCTCCATGTGTGTTCTTGGCACCCCGTCAAAGATCCACTGACTACAAATGTGTGTATTTATTTCTGCACTCTCTACTCTGTGCCATAATCTAAACATCTGTTTTATGCCAGTATTGTACTGTTTTGATTACTAAAGCTTTGTAATATATTTTGAAATTAGGAAGTGTGATGCATCCAGTTTTTTGTTCTTGCTTCAGACTGCTTTGGCTATTCAGAGCCTTTTGAGGTTCATTATGAATTTTAGGACTTTTTTCTATTTCTGTGAAAACACCATTGGAAATTTGATAGGGATTTCATTGATTCTATAGATGGCTTTGTGTAGTATGGACATTTTAACATTATTGCTTCGTTCAGTTTATAAACACATCTTTATATTTATTTGTGACTTTGTCAACTTACTTCCTCAATGTTTTTTAGTTTTCAGTGTACAGGTTTTTCACTTCCTTGGTTATAAATTCATTCTAAGCATTTTATTCTTTTTGGTGGTATTATAAATGGAATTGTTAATTTCCTTTTCATATAGTTTGTTGTTAGTAAATTCATGTAGTTGTTCTAATGGCTTTGTGGTTGAGTCTCCAGTTTTCAATATATGGGATCATGTCATCTGTAAACAAAGACAATTTTACTTCTCTTCCAATTTAGAAACATTTTATATTTTCTTCTTGTCTAATTTCTCTAAGACATACAGTATTATGTTGAATAGAAGTGGCAAGAGTGGGCACGCCTGTCTTTTTATGATCTTTAAAAAAAAACTTTCAGCTTTTCACCACTGGGTATGACATTAGTTGTGGGCTTGTTATATATGGCCTTTACTATGTTGAGGAACATTTCTTCTACATCTAATTTGTTGTGAGTTTTTATTACGAATTATATTTTGTGAATACTTTTTCTGTATCTATTGAAATGATCATATGAATTTTATCCCTCATTCTTTAACGTGGTGTTGTATCACATTTATTGATCTGTGTATGTCAAAAGCATCCTTGCATCCTAGGTTTTAATCCCACTATAATCCTTTTAATACACTTGATTTTTTTTTTTTTTTTAGGATTTTTGCATTTATGTTCATCAGGGATATTAGCCTGTAATTTTATTTTCTTATAGTATCTTTGTCTTGCTTTGGTATCAGAGTAATGTTGGCCTCGTAAAGTGAGTTTGGAAATGTTCTCTCTTTTTCAATTTTATGAAACAGTTTAAGAAGGATTGGCATTAAATCCTCTTTAAATGTTTGGTAGAATTCATCAGTGAAGCCATCTGGTTCTCAATATTTCAAAAATCCAAGAAGGTTTTTGATTACTGATTCAGTCTCCTTAAGAGTAACTGGTCTGTTCAGATTTTCTATTTCTTGTATGGTTGTATGTTTCTAGTAATTTATCCATCTCTTCATGGTTGTCATACTTGTTGGCATATCATTGTTCATAGTAGTCTCCTGTGGTCCTTTATATTTGTGTGGTATCAGTGGTAATGTGTCCTCTTTTATTTCTGATTTTTATTTATTGAGTTTTCTCTCTTTTTTTCTTAGTCTAGTTCAGGGTTGTCAATTTTGTTTATCTTTTTAAAACACCGAGTCTTAGTTTGGTTGATCTTTTCTATTTTTTTAAAAAATTCTCTATTTCTGTTCTAATCTTTGTCATTTCCTTCCTTCTCCTAACTTTGGGCTTAGTTTTTTCTTCTTTTTCTAGTTCCTTAAGGTGTAAAGTCGGGTTGTTTATTTGAGATCTTTCTTTTTTTTTTTTTTTTTTTTTTTTTTGGCGGTACGCAGGCCTCTCACTGTTGTGGCCTCTCCCATTACGGAGCACAGGCTCCGGACGCGCAGGCTCAATGGCTATGGCTCACAGGTGTAGCTGCTCCGCGGCATGTGGGATCTTCCTGGACCAGGGCACGAACCCGTGTCCCCTGCATCGGCAGTTGCTACTCTCAACCACTGCGCCACCAGGGAAGCCCTTTCTTTTCTTAATGTAGGGCATTTATCACTGTAAACTTTCCTTTAAGAACTGGTTTTGCTGCATCCCATAAGTTTGGTATATGTTGTTTCTATTTTTGTTTGTCTCACGATATTTATTGATTTCCTGTTTGATTTCTTCTTTGACCCACTGGTCGCTCAGAAGTGTGATATTTAATTTCCACCTATTTGTTAATTTTTCAATTTTTCTCCTGTTACTGCATTTCAGTTTCATACCATTATGATTGGAAAAGATACTTGATATAATTTCAATCTTCTTAAATTTGCTAAGACTTACATTGTGGCCTATCATATGATCTATTCTGGAGAATGTTCTGTGCGTGCTTGAGAAGAATGTGTACTGTGTTGCTGTTGTATAGAATATTGTTAGGTCTATTTGTTCTTTAGCATTGCTCAAAAGTGCTGTTTTCTTATTGATTTTCTGCCTGGAAGATCCACCTATTGTTGAAAGTGAGGTATTGAAGTTTCTTAGTATCATTGTTTGCTCTCTATTTCTCCCTTCAGTTGTTAATATTTGCTTTATTATACTTAGGTGCTCTGCTGTTGAGTACATATACTGTTATGATTGCTATTTTCTCTTGACAAATTAACCCTTTTATCATTATAAAATGACCATCTTTGGCCTTGTGACAGTTTTTTACTTAAAGTCTACTTTGTCTGATATAAGACACCCTGCTATCTTTTGGGTACCCATTTGCATGGACTATCTTTTGCCATCCTGTAACTTTTAGTCTATGTGTTTCCTCATATTTAAAATCAGTCCCTGTAGGCAGTGTATAGCTGGAACTTGATTTTTAATCCATTGAGGCTTTCTATGTATTTTGATTGGAGAATTTAATTCACTTACATTAAAAGTCATTATTAATAGGTAAGGGCATAACTATTGCCATATTGTTAATTGTTTTCTGTTTTGTAGTTCCTTGGTTCCTTTATTATTATTTTGTTGTCTTCTTGTTGATTTTTGTACTATGCTTTCATTCCCTTATCATTTGTGTACCTATTACACATTTTTTCTTTGTGATTGGCATGAGGCTTACATGAAACATCTTAGAGTTAATCTGTTTTAACCTGGTAACAACTTCAATCACATAAAAATCTCTATAATTTTACTTCTCTTCTGTCTCACATTTTATGTTACTGATGTATAATTTACATCTTTTTATACTGTATATCCATTGACACATTATTGTACCTACTGTTATTCAAAAAATTTTTTACCTTTTAACTTCTATACTAGAGTTAAAAGTGATTATGTACCACCGTTACAGTGTTAGAGTATTCTGAATTTGACTATATTCTTATCTTTACAACTAAAGGTTTATACTTTCATGTTTTTACGTTGCTAATTAGTGTCCTTTCATTTCAACTTGAAAAACTCCCTTTATTATTTCTTGTATAATAAGTCTAGTGTGATGAACTTTATCCCTTTTTTTTCTGGGAAAGTTTTTATCTCTACTTTGTTTCTGATGGAGAGCTTTGCTGAGTATAGTATTCTTGGTTCCTAGTTTCTTCTTTCAGCGCTTTGAATATATTATGCCACTCTCTCATGGCCTGCAAGATTTCTTCTGAGAAATCCATTGATAGTTTTATGCAGGGGTTGAGGGAGTCCCTTGTATGTGATGAGTCCCTTTTCTCTTCCTGTTTTCAAATTCTCTTTTTTTCTTTGACTTTTGACATTTTGATATAATGTGTCAAATGAAGCTCTTGATGTTCACTCTGTTGTTTTTTGGTCATCATGGATCTGGATGTTCATTACTCTCCCCAGATTTGGGAAGTTTTGTTATTATTTCTTTAAATAAACTTCCTACCCCTTTCTCATTCTTTGCTTCTTCCAGGATTTTCATAATGTGGATACTGATTCACTTCAAGATGTCCCATAAATCATGTAGGTTTTCTTCACTCTTTTTTCATTTTTTTCTTTTCTTCTCACTGCATGATTTCAAATGACCAATCTTCGAGTTTGCTGATTTTTCTTCTGCATGACCAAGTCTGCTGATAAAGCTCTCTATTGAACTTTTCAGTTCAATCACTGTATTCTTCAGCTCCAGGATTTCTGATTGGTTCTTTTATGGTTTCAATTTCTTTGTTAAACTTCTCATTTTGTTCATGTATTGTTCTCCTGATTTCATGTAGTTGACCATCTGTGTTCATTAAGCTCCTTAAGACAATTATTTTTAATTTTTTGTCAAGAAGTTCATAGATCTCCATTTGTTTTGGGTTGATTACTAGAGCCTAATTAGTTTTCTTTGGTGGTGTCATGTTTGCTTGATTCCTTGTTGCTATCTGTGCATTTGAAGGAGCAGACTCCTCTTCCAGTCTTTAGACTGGTTTTGGCAGCTAAAGACCTCCTGTCTTGTCTCCGAACTGATGGGACTGCCTCTGGGATCACAGCTAAGCAGGACTGAAACCATGTCATGTGGCTGTTGCCAAGTCCATGGTTGGCAGACCTGTAACCAGGGGTGCAGTCAGGTGTTGTGTCTGTTAGGATTCTAAGGTGCTCCTGTCATGTTCACTGGGATGTCCTGTGGGAAGGCAGAACTGCTTCTGGACTGTGGTAGGGTGGGACGAGAGCTGGGTCACAGACTGCTTCAGGGATCATAGTCAGGTCTGAGGCTTGTAATGGGGGCCTCAAATGGAGTGGCTTCTGCTGGGTCCCCTGGGCGAATCCCTGGCCATGTAAGACTGCCTCAAATTGTGGTAGAACAGGGCTGGATCCATGTCTTGTGGCTTCTGTTGGGTGTGCAGTATGGTCCGTCACTGGCAGACTTGTTACCAGGGGCACAGTCAGGTGTGGCTTCCAAATGGGTCCACTAGGGTTCCCGTGAGGTTACTGGGCTGGTTCCTGGGTGGGCAGCATTATGTTCAGGCTGCAGGAGAGTGGAACTGGAGCTGGGTAATGGGAATGCTTTGGGGACCACAGCCAGGTCTGAGGTTGGCAGGCCTATTACTGAGAGTGCCTATAAGGGTTTCTTGGGAAGGGGCTAGGTGTGGGACTGGGCAAGGAGGGCTGGAGCCAAATCCACAGGAAGATGGGGCTGCTTTGGGTTCATAGATGGGACCACAGTTGGAGGGCCTGCCACGGGTATGCAGGCCTGCCTCCTCATTTTCGGGCTCCACTAAGGCTTTGCAACCTCCTACCTGGATTCCAGTGCTCCCACAAAGGCATTTTTATCTATGGATGCCTGCCAAATATTTGTTTCTGTGGAAAGACATGGGCTGGGGACCTCCTATTCTGCCATACTGCTGATATCATTCCTCTTTATTTTAAAAATACTTATTACACATATTCTGCAACAGAGATCAAAACTTCATGCAGCTTAAGTAAGTTTTACTATAATAAGTAATACTCTGGGGGGAAAAGGTAGAAAAATATTCAGAATGGATAGGCCACATTGTAAATTTATCATTTTAATAGACAATATAATAAATACAAATGATGGATTATTACTGAATATTCAATACCTCTAAACTGAGTATAAAAGCAATAATTATAAGCAAGCTACTGTAATAGCTGCATAGTTAGTATGAAAAAAATGATCTTATGAACATCCTCTTTAACTGCCAGAAACAAGAAACTTAAAATAACATGGTACAGTACTGTATCTTTTCCTCCTGAAGAAATTAGTTTTCAAAAATAATCTTGAAAAAAAATTCTATTTGGTGCTAAAAAGTCTTTTTTCAACATAAGATATAATTATGAGTCCTATAAAAATAAAAAATCTGTCAAAAATTGCATGAATTCTGAAAATCCAAAAGTATAACTTACTTTATTTCAAGTTGTTTGATTTTATTTTCTGCTGTCTTAAGTCTTAGCTGAAGATCATCTTTTGAACGCTCTGCAACCAGGCATCTTTGGTGCATTTCTTCTAGTTTTCTGTAATCATTTTCATTTATTCTGCCTTCAAGGTAAATCTGTAGAAGAGGCTTATATGTATTTTCCTTGTACTTATATGTACTTATATGTATTTTTCCCTGTACTTCGCACAAGGAAATTATCTTAAGAAATTATACAGTTTAGAAACTGAAATAAATGATGAGAAATAAAAACTCATGATCATGTGTTCATCTGTCCCATTAAAATATATCAATAATTAATTTTGGTTGTTTCACACTTACAAAATAAAATGCTGAAAACTGACATATAAAGTAATTGCTTATTTTTTGAAATTATTCAGGCTCATTGTACTATTCAAATAGTTTTAATAAATGTTAGAAAGAAATATAAAATAGCTGAAATTAAAAAAATACTCTAAATGTTACCACTTGGAGACAACTGCTTTGATTCTTTGATGACCACTTTTAAGACAATTCTGTATTGCAATATTCAAAAGTACAGACACATACTGTGGTGCAATGAGTAGAACTATCTGAAAGTGAGTCCAGAATCTCATTCTAGGTTAAGGAGACAATGATCTAGCTGAAATGGGGGTTTCCCCTTCCCTAGCAGAAATGGCTGCGTTCAAGCTCTGCTTCCTGTGAGACTGGGCTTCCATCTATGACATAGAGGCTATAGCATCCCATGAACTGCAAGGTCTCCAGATTCTAGGCCGTTCACATTTTCAGACACACCCTACACGTAGGTACCCTTCAATCCAGAATGCTTGGCCAAGTAACCTGTGTCTTCTCCCACTGACAAGACTGCTTTGTCACTCCTCCTCTACAAAAAGACAGAGTATCAAAATGCCGATGCCCTGCTACTAAAATACAGACCTATACTGCAGGACCAGCAGTATTTTGACTATAGCATACTTGTCTGTGGAACAGTGAGAGAAGAGAAAGCTGTGACGTCTCTTTACCTGTTGCGTTTAGTCTTGTAGTTTTTACATTTCCCCAATAAAGCCTATTCCTTAACCTATGCCATGTGATATTAAAAAAATTCATCCCAAACCCTGATGGCAGGTCCAATCTAAATGGGACTTAGTCCTATTCCATAACAGAGGGAAACTCAGAAGGGATCAACCTTGCAGGAGTGGTGACCATGAATGACCTACCCAGAACATAATATGTATATTTCTTTTTTCTTCCCCCACAAATGGGATTATATACTATATTCGCCTTTGTAAATTACTCTTTTATTATCTGATGTTGTCATAATCTTTTTATGTCCATAATACAGATATAACATGTTTTTTATAACACATAGCTCTTTTTTGAAAATCAAACTCTGACACCATCATTTACTATTTTTTTTAACATTGGGTAAATTACTTAACCTCTCTTTGAAAGTTCCTAATGCAGCACCTAAAAGACAATTTGATTTGCTGAATCAAATTTAGCCCTTTTTCTCCCCCAAGGTATTTTAAAAGAGTGGGATATTTACTGCTAAATTTTAAAAAGTAATCTAAGTAAGAAATAAATTTCAAACCATAGACTTCTTGCAATATTCTTTCTCAAATGTCACTGGGGTAAATATTCTTTCCTATGATTAAAAATCTGTGTTTTTAAAACGGTAAAAATCATAGCAATTTATAATTTTTTGGTTATATATACTTTTTATATTTATAGATGGCCTACACCCAATAAGAGTTGGCAGAAAATTTAAAAAGAGAAGACAAAATAAAATTTAATATTGGGATGAGCTCTAAGCAAGGAATACAGTTACTTTGTAAAATTTATACCTTTAAGTAAAAAGTTCAAATAATGTGGCCACTCTTGTTAAGAAATGTATACAGGCAATACCAGTACTTAAATGCAGATTCTGAAAATATTCCAAGCAAATAAAAGCACTCACCAGGAGAATACTTATAATATAGGGGTTGCTAGTAGATAGTATGATGAAAGCAGACAGTAATGTTGAATACTTGCAGTTGGGTTTTAGGTAGTTATTTTTTCCTTTTTCTCTTTACCTTTTCTAGTTCTTCTTCCACTGCTTTTTTCTCCCTAATGGCTCGTTCAATTTGGCCTTGTTTTTCAGCACACTCCTATAAATTCAAATCATGTTGTAAATAAATATATTTGTAAAACCTTAAGAAAAATGGGGAAAAATAGAAAAGGAAAATGATATGTTCATAATAAGAATACCACACTTAATTACCCTATTTGTATAGCAGGACCATACTGATTATTAGGAAAAAAAACCAAAAACAAAAAACGCAACTCTTCAAAGATCTACCCATCTCAGGATTTCAGAGATCACCTCTGGCATAGAATGCCAAGGAGTTCTAAGTAAACATACTAGATGGAAAACAGAGGTTGAGGGATTCTGCGGAGGAAAAAAAATAAATGAGACCCCTTTCTCACATTACAGTTTTCCTTTTCATATACTCTTACCACATACTTTAAAAGGTAACATAGAACTAGACAGTGACACAACCCAATAGGATAATCTATGGCCTAAAATATGTATGGGTATATAAATTCTAGAACAGTTAATTTTCTTTTGCAAAACTTATAAGCAGCCAGTGGACATAGTAAAAATGTTTCATTAACATGAACAGAAAACATTTCTGACTCGAAAGGTTTTAATCAGTAAACTCAAACAAGCATATCAATACTCAATAAAATTTAAAATTTTGCAAATGAGACTAAAACTAAGAACAATCATTATAACGACTGGCTCTTCACAGCTATTTGTTTTTCTCTATTTATTTTATGGGTGTGGTTATTTTCTACTATTACACGCTGGATGAACCTGCTTCGCTGACAGTACACTGCTAATATTCAATTATCTTTATCATAACTATATTTTACAGAAATACTATACAACATGTTTTTAAAGTTCAAAATAAGCTTCTAAATTATGACCCCAAATTAATGAACTCTGATTATAATGAAGATCTTTAAACCTATGTTGTAAATAAGATTATTAATCTAAATTTATTTTTTATTAAGATAGAACTGTTAGTGTGTAAGATATGTAACTTTATATTTTTTAACATCTTTATTGGAGTGTAATTGCTTTACAGAGGTGTGTTAGTTTCTGCTGTATAACAAGGTGAATCAGCTATACATATACATATATCCCCATATGTCCTCCCTCTTGCGTTTCCCTCCCACCCTCCCTATCCCACCCCTCCAGGTGGACACGAAGCACCAAGCTGATCTCCCTGTGCTATGCAGCTGCTTCCCAGTAGCTACTTTACATTTGGTAGTGTATACATATTCATGCAGCTCTCTCACTTCATCCCAGCTTACCCTTCCCCCTCCTGTGTCCTCACATCCATTCTCTATGGCTGCATCTTTATTCCTGTCCTGACCCTAGGTTCTTCAGAACCATGTTTCTTTTATTTTTTGGATTCCATATATATGTGTTAGCATATGGTATTAATTGTTCTCTTTCTGACTTATTTCACTCTGTAGGACAGACTCTAGGTCCATCCACCTCACTACAAATAACTCCATTTCATTTCTTTTTATGGCTGAGCAACATTCCATTGTATATATGTGTCACATCTTCATTATCCATTCATCTATCAATGGACACTTAAGTTGCTTCCATGTCCTGGCTATTGTAAACAGCGCTGCAATGAACATTGTGCTACATGATTATTATTTTTTTTTTTTTTTAACTTTTTTTTTTTTTTTTTTTTGTGGTATGCGGGCCTCTCACTGCTGTGGCCTCTCCCGCTGCGGAGCACAGGCTCCAGACGCGCAGGCCTAGCGGCCATGGCTCACGGGCTTAGTTGCTCCGCGGCATGTGGGATCTTCCCGGACCAGGGCACGAACCCGTGACCCCTGCATCGGCAGGCGGATTCTCAACCACTGCGCCACCAGGGAAGCCCTACATGATTATTTTTGAATTATGGTTCCCTCAGGGTATGTGACCAGTAGTGGGACTGCTGGGTCATATGGTAATTCTATTTTTAGTTTTTTAAGGAAACTCCATACTGTTCTCCATAGTGGCTGTATCAATTTACATTCCCCCCAACAGTGCAAGAAGGTTCCCTTTTTTCCACACCCTCTCCAGCATTTATTATTTCTAGATTTTTTGATGATGGCCATTCTGACTGGTCTGAGGTGATACCTCATTGTAGTTTTGATTTGCATTTCTCTAATGATGAGTGATGTTGAGCATCCTTTTATATACTTATTGGCAAGCTGTACATCTTCTTTGGAGAAATGTCTGTTTAGGTCTTCTGCCCATTTTTGGATTGGGTTGTTTTTTGATATTGAGCTGCATGAGCTGCTTGTAAATTTTGGAGATTAATCCTTTGTCAGTTGCTTCATTTGCAACTATTTTCTCCCGTTCTGAGGGTTGTCTCTTGGTCTTGTTTATGGTTTCCTTTGCTGTGCAAAAGCTTTGAAGTTTCATTAGGTCCCATTTGTTTATTTTTGTTTTTATTTCCATTCCTCTAGGAGATGGGTCAAAAAGGATCTTACTGTGATCTATGTCATAGAGTGTTCTGCCTATATTTTCCTCTAAGAGTTTTACAGTGTCTGTCCTTACATTTAGGTCTTTAATCCATTTTGAGTTTATTATTGTGTATGGTGTTGGGGAGTGTTGGAGCTTCATTCTTTTACATGTAGCTGTCCAGTTTTCCCAGCACCACTTACTGAAGAGGCTGTCTTTTCTCCACTGTATATTATCTTTATCAAATATAAGGAGATCATATGTATGTGGGTTTATCTCTGGGCATTCTATCCTGTTCCATTGAGCTCTAGTCACACAAGCACTCTTTCCTTCCCTTCTTTGCCTACTCATCCTTGAGTACTCATTTCTTTTAGAAAGACTGTCGTTCTTTTCCCACCATCATGTATACTTTTTCTTTCTTCTTCGTCTCTCAGATGAACTCAGCATATGGTATCAGCTACAGATGGATGCTTCAACAGCACCCTGTGCATTCTTTGTCCCAAAAAGGTAATCACAGTAAAACGTGATAAATGCCATCCATCTTTCCTACTAGACCATAAGTTCCAAGACTGCAGATAACACGTTTACCTTTGGTTTTTATTCTTTTCCTAGTATCTATTACAATTCCTGGTTTAATAAGTATCTTCTGAATAAATGATTGTGCAGTAATATGTAACCTGTAAAGAAGATGTGGCACATATATACAATGGAATATTACTTAGCCATAAAAATGAACGAAATTGAGTTATTTGTAGTGAGGTGGATGGACCTAGAGACTGTCATACAGAGTGAAGTAAGTCAGAAAGAGAAAAGCAAATACCGTATGCTAACACATATATATGGAATCTAAAAAAAAAAATTGTTCTGAAGAACCTAGGGGCGGGACAGGAATAAAGAGGCAGACGTAGAGAATGGACTTGAGGACATGGGGAGGGGAATGGGTAAGCTGAGACGAAGTGAGAGAGTGGCATGGACTTATATACACTATCACATGTAAAATAGATAGCTAGTGGGAAGCAGCTGCATAGCACAGGGAGATCAGCTAGGTGGTTTGTGACCACATAGAGGGGTGGGATAGGGAGGGTGGGAGGGAGACGCAAGAGGGAGGGGATATGGGGATATATGTATATGTATAGCTGATTCACTTTGTTATACAGCAGAAACTAACACAACATTGTAAAGCAATTAAACTCTAATAAAAATGTTTAAAAAAATGTATCCTGGCCTTTAAAGTAAACAATATTCAGAAGAAAATAGCAGTATAGTCTTCTAACATACCATTTGAAGGGCTGAAAGTTCTTCTGTTAGTCGAGAAATCTGTACATTGTATTGTTTTCTTGTGTTTGCAACCTGTAAATTAAGATATCTATGAATTATTTAGGTCTACAGTAAAAAAATTAACATACAATAAAAACATTTAGAATAATAATTTTGATTAAAAAAATGATAACTATTAGGGCATAAAGGATAAGCACACGATGTATTAAAGAGTCAAGAATTTATCATAACAGTGGAAGTAAGTGAATAGGATGATGTCTCCTAAAGTGTTTGTCACATTTTTGGTCTTTATAATGGGTTCTCTTTCAATTAAAATTTACCATATTAGAAATGAAAACAGAAAATTTCAAAATATTTACTTATTAAGCCCTTTATAAATAATAACTAAAGTCATTACAGGTTAACATAAAAAATACACTTTTGTGAAAATATGTGTTATTTCCCCAGAATTAAAAACATTTTAGAAGAGTGGTATTAGTTTACATTTTTGCAAATTTCCTTAATGTCTATGGCTTAATAGAAGATTGCTAGACTCTCTATTTCCAGGTTCAAGCTGTTGTGTTGTTGCATACCATCAACTTCTGGAAGATAACCCCACAGAGTCATGAGAAAATGACTGTGAAAAAAGCAAACTGTTTTACTATAATTATGAAAGTAGGTATGATTTTGCAGACCACCTGAACAATACTTTGAGATCTGCTACCACAGAGCAAGTCAGGAGAAAAGCTGAAATATACACTAAAAATGTAATTAGTAACTTTTAAGGCACTTTTGTTTTATAAACAGAAGAATATTTTTATAGTACACATATTTCAGTGCCACATTATAAGAAAAACGCTTATTTTAATTAGCATTAAATTAAATATCTTCAGAAATAGTAGAATTTATGTGTACAGAGTATTTTTAAGAATTAGTCACATCTCCTCAGGGTGGCTCCTAAGACGATATTTTTTTCTAATATTTACTCATGTTTTTAATAAATTTATTTATTTATTTTTGGCTGTGTTGGGTCTTCGTTGCTGTGTGCAGGCTTTCTCTAGTTGTGGTGAGCAGGGGCTACTCTTCGTTGCAGTGTGCGGGCTTCTCATTGTGGTGGCTTCTCTTGTTGTGGAGCACAGGCTCTAAGCGTGTGGGCTTCAGTAGTTGTGGCTCGTGGGCTCTAGAGCGCAGGCTCAGTAGTTGTGGCACACGGAGTTAGTTACTCCGTAGCATGTGGGATCTTCCCGGACCAGGGATTCAAACCCATGTCCCTGGCATTGGCAGGCAGATTCTTAACCACTGCACCACTGAGGAAGTCCCTACTCATGTTTTTAAAAAGACCATGAAGAATATTGATCCTGATGATATATCATCAGTACACATTTATGACCCAAAGGGTTTTGGAAATTTTCTAGCATCTTATAAAATGGATTATTTCTCAAACATGATGTAAACCTTCTTTAGAACATTTATAACACTGTTATATGCTTTAGTTAATTAAACTAGAGTTATCTTTTGGAAGGCCTGCCAAGCACATTATATGTGGGTCCATTTCTGTTCCATTTTAGGTTATAATTTGATGTAGCTTTTCCTATGAAAAATTACATTAAAAATCAACCCACCCTATTAACAGGTCAGTGACAATCATAGTTAGCATTTATTGAGATTTAATGTGTTATGAACTGTTCAGAGTGCTTTACGTGTTATTATCTCATTAATTCTCACAACAACATGATGAAATAGTTATTATCCCCATTATAGATAAAGAATATTCAGGCTGAAACTAAGTAATGAAGGTTCCTAGAATAAAATAATTTTGGTTCTTATAAGCCCAATCATGTCTGTCTGTCTCTCACATAGTTTTTTAAAAGTGTTCTTTTTAGTATCTAGAAATGATGCAGGTAACATGAGGGTTTATGATCATAATAGTATATATGTTTTGAAATCACTTATATTAATAATTTCATAGTCTTTATGAATATGTAGGAAAGCATATTAATGTAAATATTACAGTAAAAATGAAAACAGGAATTTCTGCTTTTGCTAATTCATCTATCTGACAAAATATCAAATTAAAAATTACAACCAAGGCTTTTTGAAGAAGTGGCTGGCTGATTCTAGGTCTGAGGCAAGGAAAGTACACGATGAGAAATATCATTTATCCAGGAAAACTAGAGAGACAAATTGAGAATACAAATGAAGACTGATGGCAATGAATCATGAAATAAAAAAATAAAAACGAATCCATCATAACAAACAAAGGGAGCAGGACTCTAGCCCTCACCAAAAAATAACTGCTAATAAATGTATAGAAAGATTGACAGAATTAGATTCTAATTATTCCATATATTTATTTATTTTAGACAAGGATTATCAATGGATGACAAAACCACTGGATGAAAGATTTTGGTGGAAAAGGAGAGCTGCATGGTCTTCAAGTATCTTCCCCAATTATTTATAAAGTATACAATGGAAAGATCTGGTCTTAACACCTTAATCATGTGGTCAAGCTTAGCATCACCAATGTACAACTGACATTACAGCTTCCTGATGTGATGAAGTGGGTTGTAGGTATACATATCACTCTGGCAGAAATGACCTGAATCTAATCAAAACAAAAGTCACATGAATCCAAATGTGGAATATTCTAAAGGATTCTACAAAGGATTCTTTGCCATATACAAAGAAAGGCAGGGGACTGGGTTAAATTGAGGGAGACTACAGAGACGTGGTAGTTAAATATAATGATGTATAAACATGGATTGGATCCTGAATTTTAAAGACCAAACAGCTATAAACAATATTTTAGGGAAATTTGAGTGTGAATTGAAGTAATGTTGATTTTTTTTTTAAGACATGGTATTTGTGGTGTGGTTGTGTAGCAAAATGTCCTTTGTCTGGGGAAACAGATGACAAGATGAAGTGTCATGAGGCCTGCAGCCTATGTCTGAATGTTTGGCACAAGGGTAGAGTGTGTATGTAACATAAAGAGAGATGGAATGGGTGTAGCAAGACACTAATAGTTTTCTGGGTGAGAGGTAAATAAGTGTTCATTATACAGCTCTTTCCTTTTTATGGGTTTGAAAATTTCTAAAAATAAAAAAAATACAAAATTCACGATAAACAATTTCTCATAGTGATTGAGAGTAGAGCTCATCTGCAACCCAGTTCTGCTACTTCCTAGAGGTGGAACCCTAGCAAGTTAGTTAACTACTCTGTTTTTCAGTTTTTTTCATCTTTAAAATGGGTTTTTGTAGTTTCTTCCTCCTAAACTCACTTTACACTTTTTAACTTTACCACACCACTTATGAATTAATTCATATCCATACCAGAGGAAAAGGCAAATAAATGTATGTCTTCCCTCTCTCTTTATATGAGAGCAAACTTATATTTCCAAGACAGTTTTAACCTTCATAAGGCTTGCAGTTGAAACTAAGAAACAACTCATTGCTTTAACACAAAAAAATAAGATTTAGTCTTGGTAATGGAACTGCAAACAACAACACAATTCACAAATCAAATAGGTATCTGCATGATGCAATTGAAACAATGCTGGGCTCAGTATAGCAAGGAGAAGGTGTGAGTCTAAGTTCTGGCTTTAATTAGTGTACAATTTCGAGTGAGCCAATAACCTCTCATGGGTTTCAGCTTCATTACAAATAAAATAAGAGGTTAAAGCAGATTTCTCTGGTACTCCAGTCCTAAGATATTCTAAGATACTGCAAATAACAGTAGGTTTTCTTCTCTTGCTTCTTGTATGTTCTGAGTTTCTTTTTGACCCTTCTTCTTTACATCATACTTCAGGTGTGTTAATCTTCACTATATTCCTAGCCTAAATCTCTCTCCTTCCCACTTGCCCTACCCCCTACCTCTACCTCACCCTGGCACTAATGTTAGGGGCTACTATCATGAGATGATTTTTATTTGAAATTTAGCACAAATTGATACAATCAGCTAACAATTAATTAGCTAGGTCCACAAGGCAAAAACTCAGGTAGTATCTACTCTTAAGCTGCGAAATTCTGTAAAATTTTGAATTTTAAATATAATTAAAACCCCCTTACTTCCTTCCTGGTTCTTATGGCAGCATCTTGCACAAGCCGAGAAACTGTTTCTTTCATTTTCTCTATATCTTCTTCTTTTTGCTTCTCCTCAAGCAGAGCCTTCAGAAAATAATAATTTGATGTTATTATAAGTCACATCGTTGTTAGGAGATTATGTAATAAATGGGTAAAAACCTATCCACTAATCACTTTCTTGAAAGCATACCTCTTATGCAAAACTTCTGAGACATCTCCACTTTGCGATCTTGCCTAAGTTATGAATGATATTTATTTTCCTTAACCTCCTCACCTGACCTTGTCCTAACTAAAAATTTATTCTTTTCCTTTGATATTTGTTTCAGCCAGTACCATCACTCTTCTAATCTCTACAGCTGGGAATTTAGAATTATTTTAAAATTTTCTTTCTCCTTTATTCCCTATGTAAAATAAATAATCAAATCCAAATATTATATTCTTGGAAAAATCTCTTAGATTTCCCTTTCTTTCCATTATTTGGTTTTATTCAAATTATGTCCCTTGTCACCTCATACCTCCATCACTGTAGACACCACCTACTTCCTCTCCATGAAATTTCTAACCAACCAATCATTTTCATCTCACCTAAAAAATACTCTTATAAGCCTAGTTCTGTTGTCAGTCACATCCTATTTCTTTGCTTCCCTGTGGAGCAAAACTCCTCTAAAGTCTGCACTTGCTCATTTCCAAAACTTTCTGTTATGTTCACTCTAATCAGGCTTTCACAGTCCATGATCTCTATACTGCTAACCCATGAGAGTCAATTTTGCGTAATTATCTTATTGATCTGTCAAGCAGCACTTGAGATAATGGATTACTTTCTTTTCCTTGTTTTACCTTCTATATTTGGCTTTTAGCACACCCCAGTATTGGTTTTCCTCTTAACTCACTGATTATTCCTTTTGAGTCTGCAATGCCATTTCTTCCTCTTCTCCTGAACCTCTTTATTATTGAACTACCCAAGTCTTAGTCCTTGATCCTTTTCTCTATCCACATCCACCCCTTGGTGGTCTAATCCAGTCTCACGGTTTTAAATACCATTTATATGCTGACAAGTCCCAAGTTTACATGTCTAGTTCAAATATCTTCCTGAGCCTGGAACTCCTGCAATTTTAGGTTTGAATGAATCTTTTTTCTTTTTTTTATAAATATCATTACAGAGTAAGCGGCTCTGTGTTCTGATCCCACTATCTTGCAAAGATACCATACACATTCCTATCTCTGTTTTTGTTGTTTAATAACTTTCCTCCTACTTAAATAGGTAAGCTAGGGAGAAATAATAGCTGTTTTGATATAACAATCTTGTCATGGAGAATGGGACAATGGGGAAAAGGGAAGTTTCATAAGAAACTATGGTAAGGTTGTGCTTCATACCTGTTTGTATGATTGGTTAAGAGAACTTCTTGACTTCTTGGAACAAGCAGCTGACGGTGGGAACCCTCTGGCAATTAAGCAATAAGTCAAGAGGGAACTTAATACTGTAGCCATAAACAGGCAATTTACGGTTCAAGTCCAATTTGTGGACTTGAGACTTGGATGAGAATATTTAAGGGACAGGAGTGAGTATTATTACTACTATCTTCTCTGTCCATTGTGTTCCACACAAAATATTCATCTTTATGACCTGATGTTAAGAATGCTCATAGGCTTCGGAGGAGAGAGAGAAACAATTCTGCCCTGCTCTTAATTTTTCTAGTTAACGTAGGCATTTAGAGGAATTCCCAAGCATATTATGTATTTTGTGCCTTTCATCCACTCTAAAAGATCACAGAAGGGAATAGTATCTGAAAGGTATAAAAAGCACCTTAGCATTCCCACAGCTATTATTTGGATAATTATTTGGATAATTATTTCTTTTTTATTTCTTAGTAGCTTCTTAACACGCAACTTATAGCTTGTTTTGTTTTTAATAGTTCTCTTGGAAAACCATCTATCATGTAAAAAAGAAAACATAAATAAAACAAAGTATTTCCTTTGTAATCCCCATACGTCCCAGTGGAGTACTATGCATACACTAGGAATTCAATAAATATTGATTAAATGAAATAATTTAATGATTGCTTCGTAGGGGAGCCAGCAACACTAAAAACAAACCTATTTTGTGACTTCTATAAACTAAATACCATTAAATGAAAGTGGTAAAAGACAAAAGATGTGATATGTGGTAGCACAGTAATCACAATTATTAGAGGGTTAAAAAAAAAAGAGCAGTGACATGAAGGCTCCAGTTAATAAATCTTTATAGTTAATTTAATTCCTGTCAATTAAGCTTCTGCTCTATTAGAGTAATTGTGTAAGTAATGAAGGCAAAATAAAGATTAATAAGATTCATCTGATTCAAGTGACTAAAATATAGAGTATACATACTGCAGTAAGTACTTTAACAGATTTTTTTAAAAAGTATAAGACTACAGGGGATGAAGATTAGTTACACAAGAATTGGCGACATAAAAAAGGTCTAATGAAAGTTTTAGGACAGGGTTGACATTTTATCATATTTTATGATGTTAAGTCTTAACATCAAGAATGTATCAATAGTATGTCTATTAATGGTGAGCAATTTCATTTTTATGTGTTAATTCTGTACTTAGTGATTCCCTTACTATCAGGTCATATGGGGGAATGTTCAGTATTTCATTATTTTATTTATTATCTATTTATTATTATTTATAAACATGGTTACTAGTTTTCTTACCTGATTTTTTTGAAGGTTAGCTTCTTCTAGGAGTTGCATGCTATTTCTGGCTCTTACAATAGCTTCGTATTTCTCATTTTCTAATTCATAGCACTTTGCTTGTAAGTCTCTGGTCTGTTTTTCCAAATGTATTTTTTCTGCTCTTAATTGGGTTGCTTCTTGGATTGTCACACATAACCTAAAAATTAATAGTAATGTTAAGAAAGTTAAATATTTTTAAAAAGGAGGGAGATAGGAGATTTACAGAGCATCTATTACAGGACAGGCATTATTCCAGTTACTTTCACATGTATCTTCTCATTTGATTCACACAAACGTTCTGTAAAGTAGGTTTCATTATTTTCATTTAAAAGAATAACAAACAGACCCAGAGAGCTTAAACATTTAATTAAGGTCATATGAATAATGAGCAGTGGGGCTTAGACTGAGCCTAGATATTCTGACTCTGATTATGTTACATTTTCTACACTTTCCTACTTATGTTAACTCATACTGTCTTATACAGTTACTTGACAATGTTATAAAGAAAATCCTTAAAGAATAAGTTGTTCTTTCTATTTATATGGTCTTTTTGTCTTTCAGTTTATTGCTTGGCTCCCCTTTACTACTCTCTACCCAGGTAACCCATGTTAACTTACTAATGTATATTTTTGAATATTTTTCTCCATGTTCACAAAATTATATGTATGATTTTTATATATACACACACATATATAATAAATATACATACAGTATATACACATCAATCCACAGGTTTTCACACACAATTTTTCGTGTTATAAAAATTAAAATCATAGTATATACCCTTTTCTGCATTTGCTTTTTTTATTCAATAACACCTTGTAAAAATCCCCTCAAGCAATACATCCAGAAGCTCTTTCCTTTCCTAGTCTGATGGAGGCAACTTCTCCTCACTGTTAATTTGTATCTCCCTAATTACTAGAGAGTTTAGGCATATTTTAAAAGCTTGTTAGCCATGTGAATTGTCTTTCAATTTCCTCCTCATATCCTTTGCCTACTTTTTCCTGATGGCTTATTAACATTGTTTGTTCCTTTATAAGAACTTTTTGAATATTAAGATATTTAACCCTCAGTCTGTTCTGTATGCTGCAAATATTTTTTCCCAAATCGACTTTTTTGCTGTGGCCTATTGACTCTATTTAGGAAATCTTTATTACACTAAAAATGCTCACTTGAATACATCTAAATTTGACTATTTTTTTCAACATCTGGGATTTCAGTTTTTATAAAGATGATCTCGTTTATCCATAGATGGTTAATGTAAGCTCCTATATTTCCTCAAAAAAATGTTATGCCTTTAATATTTTTACCTGTAAATCTTTAATCAATCTGGAATTTACTACTGAATGTGCTATAAGACAGGAGTCCAATTTAACTTTCTTCCAGATTGATAGCCAGTTGTATGAGTACCATTAGTAACTGATGAATTGAAATAACCCCTTATACCTAAAATGTGCAAATATCATGATTTACTTATAGATTGTCATGATTCACTGAACTATTTGTCTAGTGCATTACATATGTTTCTTTGTTTCTTTTCAGGCATTTCTCTTCTAAGTGATGGCATGAGAAGCCATAATGAACGTAACTGTATTTTCATTGTCACCCTTGCATTTCCCAGCTTTTGCATCACACATTTAGATGTCCTATTATCTGCCATATTTAGGTTTATTAATGTTGTACCTCTTTCAAAATGGTGATTTTTTTCATTACATAAGGTCCCTCTTTATTCTATTTACTGCTTTTACCATTAAACCCTACCTTATGTAATATTAATATTGTCATTCCTGCTTTCCCTTTGTTTACAGTTGTTAATATTCTCCACTAACACCTTTATTTTAAATTGAAAACAAATCTTCATCTTTCCTTTCTTGATACCTTTGTTCTAGTTCATCTACTCTTTTAGGTATTTTCTAAAATAACACATTACTACACTTTAATCAAAATCTGCAGGTCTCTGCTTTTTAATGGGATACAGTCCTCTCATACTTTAATGATTTACATATATGACATTCTTCATTTCATCTTACTTTGGTTAAAGCACTGTGGTAGAAGATGAAGCAATCTCTACCTCTCCCACAGAGGTATAGGACATCTGGCACTTTACTAGCACCAGTTCAACCATTCACTTCACCATGGCCTCTTGGGGGCCAGGCAGAGGAGGTGGACTCATGAAGGGTTTATATCATCTTTATCTCCCAAGAGTCCATGTGTCTCAACAGGGCAAGCTTTGTTTAGGACTCTGTGAATTCCAATCTTCAGTCAAGGCACTCTGACACTCACCTCCAGGCTTCACACCCACACATGTCAGAAAAAGCCTTGCAACTAAAGGATTTACATGTATTTAACAGTCCATCAGCCGCAGCAACCATGTGGCTCTGAAAAGTCACACTGGTGTTAGGGGTGGAGTTATAGGAAAGTAGATTCAGATCATCAGCTTCATAACTTAAAGGTTTCCATAATTTTGTAACATAAAAGATGTATTACGCCTGTTACTATTCTCATAAAGCACTTCTATATCCTCTACAGTCAAATCTTATATGAATCCTTTCTTTCAACTTACTAAAATTGGGTCAAGTTCCTGCTCTATAATAATAGTAACAACAATGATAATAGCCAACACTTGTAAGAACATTCTTTGTGCTAGGTACTTTACATATGTTAAAGAAAACATAATCCTCAATATCTTCAATGATGCTATGAAACAGGTTATAGTATTAGCCTATGAGGTAGGATATGAGATTATATCATATAAATTATGAGGTAGATTAAATCATTATATTTATTTTATAGATAGAGAAACTGAAGAACAAAAAGGGTAAGCAATGTGCCCAAGGTTATTGATCTAGTTACTGGTGAAGCCTGGAGTTGGAACTCAGTCAGTTTGGGTCCAAAGTCAGTGTTCCTAACAAATATGCTATACTGCCAAATAGAAACTTCCAACTAAGGATGTCCACTCTCGCCACTGTTATTCAGTGCAGTTTTGGAAGTCCTAGCCATGGCAGTCAGAGAAGAAAAAGAAATAAAAGGAATCCAAATTGGAATAGAAGAATTAAGAATGTCACTGTTGGGCTTCCCTGGTGGCGCAGTGGTTGAGAATCCGCCTGCCGATGCAGGAGACACGGGTTCGTGCCCTGGTCCGGGAAGATCCCACATGCCGCGGAGCAACTAAGCCCGTGAGCCATGGCCGCTAGGCCTGCGCGTCCGGAGCCTGTGCTCCGCAACGGGAGAGGCCACAGCAGTGAGAGGCCCGCATACCGCCAAAAAAAAAAAAAAAAAAAAAAAAAAAAGAATGTCACTGTTTGCAGATGACATGATACTGTAGATAGAAAATCCTAAAGATTCCTCCAGAAAACTACTAGAGCTAATAGATGAATTTGGTAAAGTTGCAGGATACAAAATTAATGCACAGAAATCTCTTGCATTCCTATACACTAATGAAGAAAAATCTGAAAGAGAAATTAAGGAAACACTCCCATTTACCATTGCAACAAAAAAAATAAAATACCTAGGAATAAACCTACCTAAGGAGGTAAAAGACATGTACTCAGAAAACTATAAGACACTGATGAAAGAAAGCAAAGATGACACAAACAGATGGAGAGATATACCATGTTCTTGGATTGGAAGAATCAACATTGTGAAAATGACTCTACTACCCAAAGCAATCTACAGATTCAATGCAATCCCTATCAAATTACCAATAGCATTTTTCACCAAACTAGAACAAAAAATTTTACAATTTGTATGGAAACACAAAAGACCCCGAATAGCCAAAGCAATCTTGAGAAAGAAAAACGGAGCTGGAGGAATCAGCCTCCCTGACTTCAGGTTATACTGAAGCCTGAAGCTACACAAAGCTATACAAAGCTACAGTAATCAAAACAGTATGGTACTGGCACAAAAACAGAAATATAGATCAATGGAACAGGATAGAAAGCCCAGAGATAAACCCATGCACCTATGGTCGCCTAATCTATGACAAAGGATGCAAGAATATAAAATGGAGAAAAGACAGTCTCTTCAATAAGTGGTGCTGGGAAACTAGACAGTTACATGTAAAAGAATAAAACTAGAACACTCCCTAACACCACACATAAAAATAAACTCAAAATGGATTAAAGACCTAAATGTAAGACCAGACACTATAAAACGCTCACAGGAAAACAGGGAAGAACATTCTTTGACATAAATCACAGCAAGATCTTTTTTCACCTACCTCCTAGAGTAATGAAAATAAAAACAAAAATAAACGAATGGGACCTAATGAAACTTAAAAGCTTTTGCACAGCAAAGAAAACCATAAACGAGATGAAGAGACAACCCTCAGAATGGGAGACAATATTTGCAAATGAAGCAGCTGACAAGGGATTAATCTCCAAAACATATAAAACAGCTCATGCAGCTCAATATCAAAAAAACAAACAATCCAATCAAAAAATGGGCAGAAGACGTAAATAGACATTTCTCCAAAGAAGACATACAGGTAGCCAAGAGGCACATGAAAAAATGCTCAACATCACTAATTATTAGAGAAACGCAGATCAAAACTACAATGAGGTATCACTTCACACTGGTCAGAATGGCCATCATCAAAAAATCTACATACAATACAGGCTGGAGAGGGAGTGTAGAAAAGGGAAGGAACCCTCTGGCACTGCTGGTGGGAATGTAAATTAATACAACCACTGTGGAAAACAGTATGGAGGTTCCTTAAAAAACCAAAACTAGAACTACCAGATGACCCAGCAATCCCACTACTGGGCATATATCCTAGAAAACCATAATCAAAAAGGCACATGCACCCCAATGTTCATTGCAACACTATTTACAATAGCAAGGTCATGGAAACAACCTAAATGTCCATCTATGGATGAATGGATAAAGAAGATGTGATACATATATACAATGGAATATTAGTCATAAAAAAGGAACAAAACTGGGTCATTTGGAGAGATGTGGATGGACCTAGAGTGTGTCTTAAAGAGTGAATTACGTCAGAAAGAGAAAACACAAATATCGTATATTAACTCATACATGTGGAATCTAGAAAAATGGTACAGATGAAACTATTTGCAGGGCAGGAATAGAGATGCAGATGTAGAGAATGGATGACGTGTGGACATGGTGGGGAGAAAGGGGGGGATGGATGAACTGGGAGGTTGGGATTGACATATATACACTACTATGTGTAAAACAGATAGCTAGTGGGTGTAAAACAGATAGCTAGTGGGAACCTGCTGTATGGTGCAGGGAGCTCAGTTTGGTGCTCTGTGGTGACCTAGATGAGTGGGATTGGGGGTCGGGTGGGAGGGAGGTCCAAGAGAGAGGGAATATATGTATACATATAGCTGATTCATACAGCAGAAACACAACACTGTAAAGCAACTATACCCCAATGAGGAAAATAAAAAGAAACTTCCACCTAAATTACAACGATTCAGATCTATGTATCTATCTATAACTACATAGCAAGGCACTGTCATTTCAAGTTAAGTTGGTGGTGAGAAAACATAACAAAACCCAGGGTACTGAAGGAAAGTTTGCATATTGAACATTATCACCTGCCAGACTCTTTCTTCAGGTTTTGGAATACACTCAGGCTTGTGCACTTCCATTCCCAGCCCACGTCAAAAGACTGATGGATCCTACTCTGGTGAAATCGGCTCAAGAAAGAGCACCCTCAGATTCTGATATCTGGTGACTGCCCAAGGAAAAAGCCAGCTCACTACCTAAACATAATATAGTAAGTCTGCCAGACTATAAGCCCACCTATACATACCTACCTACCTATCTACTTTTTGGTGTCTTACTTTTTTAAAAAAATGAGATATAATTCACATACAACACCACAGTCAACCCCCATATCTGTGTTTTCCACATTACAAGATTCAACCAACCAGACTGAAAATATTTTTTAAATATTTCCGAAAAGTAAAACTTAAATTTGCTGTGCACCGGCAACTATTTACATAGCATTTATATTGTATTAGTAAGTAATCGAGACATGATTTAAAGTATACAGGAGGATGTGCATAGGTTATATACAAACACTGTATCATTTTATATAAGGTACTTGAACATCCACGGATTTTGGTATCCACAGGGGTCCTGGATCCAAAACCCAGTGGATCCTGAGGGACAATTGTGTATTAGTTTCAGGTGTAAACATAGTAATTCAGTATTTGCATATATTTTGAAATAATCACCACAAGTCAAGTTGATATCACCACATATACAATTACAATTTTTTTCCTTGTGATGAGAACTTTTAAGATCTATTCTCTTAGCAACTTTCAAATATACAATACAGCATTATTAACTATAGTCACCATGCTGTATATTACATCCCCGTGATTCATTTCTTTTATAACTGGAAGTATGCACCTTTTGACCACCTTCATCTATTTCACCCACCCCTCCCCACTCCCTGCCTCTGGCAACCATCAATCTGTTCTCTGTATCTGTGAATTTGATTTTTAAAAACATGGAATGTTTCATGGATTTGAGTATGGGTCATGCTTATTTTCTTTGTATATTCCAGTGTTTAGTATATGTGCTGGTGAAGCAGGCACTTTGGTGTCTTATTTTTAAATATCAATGGATAGAAAGGATCACCAAGCCTTTGGAAGGAAGACAGACAGACACAAAGAAAAAAGGAATGTTAGAGAAAGCAGACAATGCAGATGGCAGAATAAAACCTTAAAAATATTTTAATATATTTTACTAAGACATGATATAACATTTATACTAAGATACTATAGAAAAAGAAACATTCAGAGGATAAGAAATGGCTCTTTAAAAAATTTATGACAGCTAAAATAAAATATTCAACAAATGGTTAGTTAGAAGAAAACTTAAAGGAACCTCCAAGAAAGGAGAAAATAAATGAAGAAATGGAAAATGGGAGAGAAAAAACAGGAAAATTGGGGAATCAATCCATTAGATCCAATATCCAGCTAATATTATGTTAAAAGAAAAAATGAAAAAACAGAGAAAAAAAAATTCAACAGAAAATCCCGAAAATATTGCCAGAAGTGAAGAACATGAATTTCTATATTGAAATGTTCCCAGTAAAATGAATGAAGACGACTTCTTACTAAATGTGCACATCTGCAATTGTAGAATATTAACTGTGGAGGTCGTGGGTGGATGATCCCACAGGTCTCTGGGACAGGGTCCATGGGGGTGGGGGAACAGGCCAAACACACAAAGCAGGAATTTTGAATGACAAAGGAATTTTTTTCTGCAGCTGGAAGCTAGATAATATGAGGAAAATGTCAACATTTTAAGGAAAAATGATTTAAAACCTAGGATTTCCAGCCTAGGATTCATTACTCACCCAAACTATCACCTTTAAAGGTAGAATAAAGATATTTCTAAACAATGTCTTAAAAAACAATGTACCTTCCACGTGTACTCAGGAATCTGAGGGAGAATGGTATCCGTTAAAATGGGAGCGGGGAGGTGGAGACAACAAATCACAACAAGGAAAGAACAATGGTTCGAATTCTTAGTCTTATTGGCATATTCTTACTTTGAAAGAAACACTAAATTAAAAAATATGAAGAGGTAGTTTAAACCAGTTCTATTCATTTCACTCTGACCTTATTCAACAGAGCATATACAAATCAGCAGTCTTTCTCAGAGAACTGGCATTCCCTGGAGATAATTCCCAGTACCCATGAATCATCTAAAAAGCAGGGAGGCAGAGGCCTCTTTTTGGAAGATGGGAGAAAATGATTTATGCTTCTTAGGTGTTTGTGGCATTTGAAAGGATCACAAATAATAATTTTATAAATAAATAATAAATATAATTTTAGTAACTCAAGTGTCTTTGATTTTATGGAACAAAGATGACCATTAAAAAAAAAACATAGCTTTTCCATAGCTGGTAGTTCCATTAAACAGGATATATTCACACCTAAAACACTGGCTGAACACTGCCTATAGACACATATCAAGTACACTAATAATTTTGCTTTCTCTTATATAAAAATACAAGAGTATTTTTAACTTTAAAATATAACTTTTTAGGGCTTCCCTGGTGGCGCAGTGGTTGAGAGTCCACCTGCCAATGCAGGGGACATGGGTTCGTGCCCCGGTCCGGGAAGATCCCACATGCCGCAGAGCGGCTGGGCCCGTGAGCCATGGCCACTGAGCCTGCACATCCGGAGCCTGTGCTCCACAAGGGGAGAGGCCACAACAATGAGAGGCCCGCATACCGCAAAAAAAAAATATATATATATATATTAACTTTTTAAAATCATAATAGAAACAACATTAATTTAGTAGCTCCAAAAGACAGCCAATGTAAAAATTTTCTTCTCAAAGGCAGCTAGCTGAATACTGAACTTTAAAAAATATCCTTAGATTTTCTTACGTATGCAGTAATCTCTTTTCAGTAAGCTTTCAGTTAGGTTATATTATAACTACACTAAAAGCAGGAAAAAAACAACAAAAAATTCAGAGCCTTCCGTACTAAAAAGACAACTTAAAGCATTGATGAACAACTTGATTCCTTATGAAATACTATCAGAATCAGAGGAACTGAAATTTACATATTCAGATTTCACTATATCAAGTCTCTAGCATTTATTTTCATAGCACATAATGCTACTAAAATAACAAATGAAAAATCTACAACCACAGACTTTTCTCTAAGGTTAACAAAAAAGTTCAAGAAAGCAGTCAAATAATCATTCAACTGTTGAAAAGTTTAGAAAAATGCAAAACAAACCCCCCAAAACCCTAGCACTTCAAAATTATAACATCTTTCATCAGAATCTCAAGTTAGCAGTTAAAATCAATTAGTTCTGAACCCACTGTGAGCAAAGAAATTAGTTTGATTAGCATTTTGGAGAACAAGAAACAGAAGCTCAAAGACACTAATTTTTTTCTGAACAAACGGTATTAGCCACGGATCTGTGACTAGAACTTAGATCTCAATTTTTGATGTCCTCAGATCAGTAGACTATTTCTGAATGTAACAGATTCCAATCATACATAGAATAGATTTTTCAGCTATAAACCATAATGTGATTTTATGTGCTGTAGTCACTGTATCTTTAATAGATTACAAATGACAATTTTCAAGTTCCTTAAAGGAATATCCAACAAGGACTAGAAAACAACAACAAAAGATTCTAGAATGAACATCTGCATTAAGACAGCAATTAAAAACAAAGTTACAGAATATATTTAAAAAGTAGCCCAGACCTTCAAAGGTAACTGAAAATTTTTGTTCCATAAGACTCCAGAAAAAACATCTATAATGATTTCTCAAGTATTTCTCTGTAAGAAATGATTTTTCTATATAATTTTTACCCAACTTTGCTATTTTGCTTTCTGTTTTAAGATGAAAAGAACATTTCTGATTTTGGGATTAACTAAACTTGACTATTACTGTTTTGGAGAAAAGGAAAAGACAAAAAATGATCTTTGAATATATTTTCAAAACACATGTTCAATCTTTTGAATATGACTTTTAAAATAAACAATGTCCAGCAAACCAGATTTTTTAAACCTATGATTATAGTTTGTTTAGCATTTATAAAATATATATTCTAAACGATATCATAAATCATAAACTCTAATGTGGAATAACTTTTGAAGCTTATAGACAAATCTAGATGTATTTAGCAATTTACCTTGTTTCTGATTGTTTTATACTAGATTGTAATTGCTGTAAGCGCCTATCTGATGCTTCCTCTCTTCCTTGGGCAGACACCATATCCTCCTCCTAGAAAATAAAGAAACTGGATGCTTACTTTTAGTTTGTAAAAATTCAATACATCATTAAACAACATAAAGAAAACAGTTCACTCTCTAAAGTTATTATACTGCTAGAATTTCATATGTAAGTTTAAAGCAATAACACTTTGGAAACAAACCATGCATACACTAAAAAAGGGGGAGGAGAACCTCACTATCAATTCTGTATTAGTAAAACAATAATCAAAACAGTCACTGCATATGGATTTCTATCAATATTCCAACTATTTCTATAGCGAAGACTAAAAAAAACAATGCAGGGATTTGTTGCAGATAATCTGCCCTCAGAATATGTTCTCTTAGCTAGGTTATGCTGCATTCTGTTATAATCATAGGATATTTATACTTTAAATAGTGACGCTTTAAAATAAATTAATAGGTTTTATTTGTATCATCTCATAAAAAAATTCCTGTTCATCCTATCCAACCTTTTGTTGTGTTCTTCTATTAGCTTTTAGCTGTATCTCTTTGAATTATTTTTTAGTGGTTGCTCTAGAGATTGTAATTTGAATCCTTAACTTATCCCAATTTATTTAGTTAATATTAATTCAGAGAAAACACTGGAACCTTGCTACAGTGTATTTATTACCATGAAACATCCTAGGTTTTAGTGCCTTTGTTGTCATATAGTGTATGTACATACTTTATAAATCCAGTCAAGTCTTTTAAGGTATTGACAAGAAAAAAGAAAATATAAATTATGTACATATATTATTTCATATTTATAACTCCTGTTGCTCTTAATTTCTTCCTATATCTGAGTTGTCACCTGGTGTCATTTCCTTTCAGTCTAAAGAATTTCCTGCAGCCGTTTTTGAAGGAAAGCTCTACTAAGCAACAAAATTTCCCAGTTTTTCTTTACCTGAAAATGCCTTTATTTTGCCCTCATTTTTGAAGTACAGTTCCACTGGACATAGAATTATTTATTTATTTCTCTTTGGCTGCGTTGGGTCTTCATTGCGGCACGCAGGCTTTCTCTAGTTGCAGTGAGCAGGGGCTACTCTTTGTTGCAGTGCTTTGTTGCACGGGCTTCTCATTGCGGTGGCTTCTCTTGTTGTGGAGCACAGGCTCTAGACACGTGAGCTTCGGCAGTTGCAGAGCATGGGCTCAGTGGCTGTGGCTCTCACGCCCTAGAGCACACAGGCTTCAGCAGTGGTAGCGTGTGGGCTCAGCAGTTGCAGCATGCGGGCTCCAGGGTGAGTGGGCTCAGTAGTTGTGACTTGCGGGCTCTAGAGCGCAGGCTCAGTAGTTGTGGCACACGGGCTGAGTTGCTCTGCAGCATGTGGGATCTTCCCGAACCAAAGATTGAACCCGCATCCCCTCCACTGGCAGGCGGGTTCTTGACCACTGCACCACTAGGGAAGTCCCTGGACATAGAATTCTTAATGAGCATTTTTTTCCGTCAGCACTTCAAATATATTACTTCAGTGTTTTCTATTTCCACAACTTTTTGATGAGAGTTCAGCCGTTATTCTTATCTCTGTTCGCTGTTCATATCATTTTTCTGTTGCTGCTTTCAAGTTTTCTCTTTATAATTGGCTGTCAGTGTTGTCACGATGTGTTTAAAGTGATTTTCTTTGTGTTTATCATACTAAGGGTTCACTGAGTTTCTTGGATCTGCTAATGTTTTGCACCAAATTTTGAAAGTTTTCAGTCATTATTTCTTTAAACATCTTTTCTGCCCCCTACTTCTGCAATTCCAATTACACTTCGATTGGCTTGCTTCATATTGTCCCACAGATCTCTGAGGTCCTGTTCATTTTTCTTTCATCTTTTAAACTCTATTCTTTGAACAGGAAAATTTCTATTGATCTGTTTTAAAGTTCACTGATTATTTCTTTTGCTCATTCCAATTAATTTTTGAGCCCATCTAATGAAATTTTTATTTGGGTTGCTGTACTTTAAAACTCTAGAATTCCTATTTTTAAAATGATTTTCTAGTTCTCAATTAAACATTCTCTATCCATTCCTTCACTAAAATCTTATTTTACTCTAATTTAAAAATAGATTTTCTTTAATTCCGTGAACATGTTTATAATAGCTTATTTGAAGCCTTTCTTTGCCCGCTAAATCCAACAGCTAAATCCAAACTCAATGAAAATGAGTTTCTATCAACTTCTTCTTCCTCCCCCTCCCCCACCAGTCATACTTTAGTGTCTAGTAAGTTTTGATTGAAAACTGGATAATAAAGATAATGAATCACAGTTTCTCTGGATTCTGTTTTGGTTTTTGGAAGATTATTAGCTTTTTTTGTTCAGTTAGGCAATTATCTTACCTAGACTCAAACTCTGAAGTGGGTCCCCTACAGTGTGCAGCAGCTGGCATCTGTGATGAGTTCTTATTTCTTTCCACTGTTGCTCTTCTAACTAGGCTCCCAGGGAACTCACTGTGCCTGCATAATTTGAGGATCCGCCAAGATTTGGGCAGAGGTAGGGCTCATCCTCTTTGTGGTTTTGTTGCTCTTACAGATTCCCCTGTAATTTCCAGCTGCTCTGCCAGCTTTGGGTTCTGTCCACTAATACTTCAAACACTGATGCTTCAGCTTTTGGCTGCTCAAGTTGCACACATCTCGGGAATGCACTCAATTATAAAAAGCTGCAAAACCTAAACACCTAGTTCCATATAGCTCTATCTTTCAAGAGTAGATGTCTCTCAGGTCTCTGCCTACTTTTTCACTGGGTTTCCTGGGGACCCTCTCCAGCTCCCATGTGCATAGTTTGGTTGTCAGCCATGGATTTGGTCAGACTTTACATTCAGAATTTGGGTCTCAATTTTTGTGTGTGTGTGGTTCTCTTGCTGCCAATATTTCTTCTTTAAATTTTCAACTGCTTTTGTAGTCCCAAACTTTGATCTTGGGCACTACTGCAAGAGCACATAAAGCTTTTGTTTTCTGAAGCCATAGCTGTGGGAATTAGGGAGAACTTTCAGGTCAGAAAGTTATAAACTCATAATTCTGATCTCTTTCAGTGACTGTTTTTGGGTGCTCTTCAGTGTTTCAAAAACTTTATTCAATTTTTATAACTATTATCAATGAGAAGGTTTGCATAAGCCTTTCACAAGTCTACCATTATTGGAAATCTATAACCAACTTTTACAGACTAGGAAATAAGTCTTAGAAAAGTCACACAGCTAGTAAATACCAGAGTTAGAATTTTAATAATTAGATCCATCTAAATCTAAAGCCTGACCTTTCCTTGACACCTTCTTGAAACTTCCCCAATACACATAAAAAGAACCAGTCTTTTATGCCAATAAATAACACAAAATGTAGTATTAAACAAAACATAGTATTAAATACTCCTTTTCCAGCTACATATAACCAACTAACTAAAACTTGATCTTACATTAACATGCATTTTAGTAATGAAGTGTTTAGGGATGATTATGATATTGTGATGTTTATTGACTTAGGGTACAGTGAATAGAAATAAAGTTATTTCCAATGTTACAATTTAGCTTCCTAATTTCATATTTTGAGGACAATAAAATGATTAATGCATTTTCCAGCAATCCTCTTTAACACCTAATACAAAACAGATCAACAATAAAATACATAGAAAACAAAGCTACAGGCATCTGCATCCAGTTGTCTTAGAAAAAGGAATATACCTTCTTCTGCATCTGTCCTTGAAGATCTCCAGTCACTTTAGTTAACTCTTCTACTTTTGCTGCTGCAACTCTCAGATCTAACTTGGCTTGCCTAAAATACAAAGTAAATTAACAAACACTGTTTTCATAGACCATAAAAATTTTTTAAATTAGAAATCTAAATTTGGTAAAATCAGTACCAACCACGATACAGCTAAAAATGAATGTAAGGGATAAATACTGAAAGATTCCTTTATGCCGAAGAGTGTGAAGAAGAAAAAATATAGCTGAAGGGATGAGTACAAAGTGGGAATCATTAATACTTTACTTGGATAAATTATGCTTTATACTCAAATAATTCAATAGATTTCATGAAGAACTTTATCATCTTGATAAATTACCTAACAAGAATGTCAGTGCATTAAGTAGAATATAGTTATGTCTATAATTTCCTGAACAGAGTTAGCAAAATATAGCTGATTGGCCTTTCTATGAAAATGAACCTAAGTTTCAACACCTTGATCATTCCTTAAACACCAGAAGTATGTATTATATGATCACTTAACATAATGAACTGAAACATTTATCTCAAGATGGTCTAATATTTACTTTCTTCTGAGACTGAAGCTGCAAAGGACAAAAAGGACATATTTTTGAATGTTCTAATAGTATCAAATAAGTTTCAATATCTTCTTGACTCCCCATAGAAAAAGATTTTAGAATAAAAAAATAAGACTTTCTGAAACAGAAAAAAAGAGTTTTAATATTATACCAATTAAACACTATGTGTAAATACAGAACATGTGGATTATGGAAAAAAACATACAGTTTTAGGAAGGAAGGTACTTTAGTGTAGGAACTGCCCATACTTGTTTCCTAATTATATTTTATGTATAATAAATATAAATCATATTAGTGCTCTTGAACCTAAAGAAATTATTTGATGCAAAACTCACAACAAATGTTACTTCATTACTTTTGACTCTAAAATATTTTTAATTACATAATTGGTTAGCATAAAAACAACAGGAAATAAAAATCTAATAGCTAAAATGTATCAGGTAGTTATTAGGTTCTAGGAACTGTCCTAAATGCTTTGTAGACATCGTTTCACTTAACACAATACCTGTAAATAAGTACTATTATTATATCAAATTGAAGTCAAGACAGTGAGGGTGACTGGTTTGCCAACTTGCCCAAGGATTCACAAACAAGAATGAAATTGGTATTTAAACCAAGTCCTCTATGATATAATGTCTACCAGAAAAAGTGATACCAATAATATTTCATAAGATTAGGCACTTAAGAATATGCTTTGCTTTAAATGAATCCAATTTATAAAAATCTGAGTTTATTAGACATAAATTTTTTCTACTTGCAAAATGATTCACCAAATGACAAAACAAAAACAACTCCAAAACCACCTTACACTAATGCATGTAAAATCTAAGCTTAGAGACAATTTCAGGAGTTCATCTACTATATGGAATCAATCAACAAATCTACCAGTTATAAAATTCCATATATTCTAAAAAGAAAAACGTAAGGAGTAAGATTTTATATAGTAATGATAAAACTGAGCAACTTCTGAATAAGCACAGCACCCACTCTGACTTGGCTTTCTTGCCTACGGAAAGGGGATAATAATGCTTATTCTACTTATGTCATGGGGTTGCTGAAAACCTCAAAATAGATAATGTACATTAAAGTGCACTGTTAAGTGTAAACAAATGTTAAGATCAGAGCATGATTAAAGAAAACAATTGTTAGAGCCACAGTGGGAATGAGGTGCAGTATGGGAGAATCCTAGGGTCAGGAACCCAGTTCTGTCACTAACCAGTGATGTGGCTTAATGCAATTCACTTGACCACAAGACTGTCTCAGTGGTCTCATCTCCAACAACAGGGAGGTGGATAAGATAATCTGCCCAAACAAAAACTCTATAGTAGATGGTTTCCTGATTTCTATCTAATCTGCCTAACAATTCTACTTCTAAATTGTCCCTCAGTTGTGTAATCCATTTCCACTTCCATGGCCCAGCCATGGGCCTCATCATTATTTCCCAGGACTATTCCAATAGATTCCAAACTGATCTCTTTACTGCTGGTATTCTCTTTAATTCATCCTCTATAATGCACCCTATCTGAAAAAAAAAAAAGAAAAAAAGTTATCTGATGATAAAAAATTCTTTTTTAAAAAAGATTTATTTATATTTTGGCTGTGTTGGGTTTTCGCTGCTGTACGTGGGCTTTCTCTAGTTGCAGCGAATGGGGGCTACTCTTCATCGCAGTGTGCGGGCTTCTCATTGCAGTGGCTTCTCTCGTTGTGGAGCATGGGCTCTAGGCGCGCGGGCTCCGTAGTTGTGGCTCACGGGCTCTAGAGTGCAGGCTGAGCAGCTGTAGCGCATGGGATTAGTTGCTCCATAGCATGTGGGATCCTCTTGGACTAGGGCTCAAACCCGTGTCCCTTGCATTGGCAGGCCGATTCTTAACCACTGTGCCACCAAGGAAGCCCACTGATGATAAAAATTCTTATTTATTAATGATTTCTGGATTCCCCACTTCTTTGGGAATATAATCAACACTCCTCAGCATGGCATATAAAGTTAGTCATCATCTGGCTGCAAAGGGTCTCACCTCTTGCTAATTCCCCTCACATAATTTATATTCCTGGTATAACAGACTATTAACTCCCTGTTTCTTAAACACAGCCTTGACTATTTTTTTCACATGTTTGACTTGACTAGCCTTCTTCTGCTTTTTCTGATAAATTCCTCAACAATCTTCAAGACTAACCTCAAAAATCTCCTCATTTCAAGTCTTCTCTAACTTCTCTTAGGCAAAAGACCTTATAATACCAGCCCCAATAATTCATAATACTTTATACATTTTTAACAGATACTCCCCTCATGGAACTGTGAGTTTATGAAAAAAATATGGAATGTAAGATCATTAAAGGCAAGGATCACATTTTATTAAATTTTAAATCCTCAGGGATAGCACAGTACCTGGCATATAGTAGACAAGTAAATACATCATAAGTGAATGAAAGAAAGCACAAGAGGAAAAGAGAGAGACAGAAGAGTCACGGGTATAACTATGTCTTCATACTTTACTTAGATCTTACATATCCAATTTTTTATTCATGTCTGGAAATCCTAAAATAATAATTTTGTGAACAATTCTTCAAAATATATCTTATTTGAAACAGAATCTTTCATTTGAAACATAATCTCTCTCCTACATAAGTAAAAGAAAAAATTCAAGCACTGGTCTTAAGACTTGTTTTTATAAGTTATTAAAAAGAAAAATATACTGAAAGCACTCAAGTTATTATATTATATTCCCTAAAACACACAAAGAACTACGTTTCAGGGGAAAATTAGCAGTAGTTTTATATATACTTATTTATTCCTATATTGTTCCACAAGATAGAAAAGAAATAAATAGTTCCTTGTATCTGCTTCTGGCATGAAATACTGAAACATATTCTAGAATAAAAGTTGTATCCTCCTACACCTGGCTCTACCACCACAGAAGGCCATGTGAACTGAGCCAATCACTTAACTTCTCTAAGGCTCAGAATTGCAGCCATAAAATGGAGATAAAAACAATCTTCCTGTACAGCTCATAGAATTACCATAAAGTTCAAATAAGCTAATGCATATTAAATTACTTCATAAACTTTATTGTAGTTTACACAAATGTAAGCTATCATCATAATCTTGCTTCTTTTTAGATTTTGAATTGTCAGGAATGATGTGGTATTGCATAAATTTACAGCTGGATTGAGAAAGCTTGGGGGATGCCTGAATATCTGGCCTTGACTCTGGGCCAAAAAATGAAAAGTGAGATTTATGGTGTGCTGCTTAGAGTCTGAATCTTCTCTGGTAATGCTCACACAGGATCTGCTTACTGATGGCTTTCACCTGGTATAACTGGTTAGACAGCCAGGCTGTACTATGTGACCAGAGGGGCAAAAAACTTTCTCTAAGCTTTTCTGAAGCCAAGATTCATTGTACACATCTTGGTGGTTCAACCTGGAGACAAAGATGTCTTTGTATGCAGAAAGACCATAGAGTACTTGTGTCTGGATGTCACTTGGGCCTCCTATGCTTCCCTATGCTCTTTTTCTTACTGTACAACATCCTTTGCCTTTAAATAGAAGCCTTATGAGAGTATGGTCTGTGGAGTCTTGTGAGTCATTTCAAATATTCAAACTTGTGAAATGTTTAAAGTTGTCAACAAAAATAATTCTAATTTTATTTTATGAAGGAACTTTAATAATTATATATTTATACTATTTTACATGGAAATGTTTTAGACATATGTGTGCTTAAGTATATACCGTTATAAAGGTCAAAACCTGTTTACATTTTAAAAGTTTGATAGATAGCCTCATCCACCAGAGGGCAGACAGCAAAGCAAGAAGAACTACAATTCTGCAGCCTGGGGAAGGAAAACCACATTCACCAAAAGACAGACAAAATGAAAAGGTAGAGGACTATGTACCAGATGAAGGAACAAGATAAAACCCCAGAAAAACAACTAAATGAAGTGGAGGTAGGCAATCTTCCTGAAAAAGAATTCAGAATAATGATAGTGAAGATGATCCAGGACCTCGGAAAAAGAATGGAGGCAAAGATCAAGAAGATGCAAGAGATGTTTAACAAAGACCTAGAAGAATTAAAGAACAAGCACTAAGAAGAACTAAAGAACAAACAAACAGAGATGAACAATATAATAACTGAAATGAAATGTATACTAGAAGGAATCAATAGCAGAATAACTGAGGCAGAAGAATGGATAAGTGACCTAGAAGACAGATTGGTGGAATTCACTACCACAGAACATAATAAAGAACATAGAATGAAAAGAAATGAAGACAGTCTAAGAGACCTCTGGGACAACATTAAATGCAACAACATTCGCATTATAGGGGTCCCAGAAGGAGAAGAGAGAGAGAAAGGACCTGAGAAAATATTTGAACAGATTATAGTCGAAAACTTCCCTAACATGGGAAAGGAAACAGTCACCCAAGTCCAGGAAGCATAGAGAGTCCCAGGCAATATAAACCCAAACAGAAACACGCCGAGACACATAGTAATCAAACTGACAAAAATTAAAGACAAAAAAAAAATTATTGAAAGCAACAATGGAAAAATGACAAATAATATACAAGGGAACTCCCATAAGGTTAACAGCTGATTCCTCAGCAGAAACTCTACAAGCCAGAAGGGAGTGGCACAATATATTTAAAGTGATGAAAGGGAAGAACCTACAACCAAGATTACTCTACCCGGCCAGGATCTCATTCAGATTTGATGGAGAAATCAAAAGCTTTATAGACAAGGAAGAGGTAAGAGAATTCAGCCACACCAAACCAGCTCTATAACAAATGCTAAAGGAAATTCTCTAAGTGGGAAACACAAGAGAAGAAAAGACCGTACAAAAACAAACCCATAACAGTTAAGAAAATGGTAACAGGAACACACATATTGATAATTACTTTAAACATGAATGGATTAAATGCTCCAACCAAAAGACACAGGCTCGCTGAATGGATACAAAAACAAGACCCATATATATGCTGTCTACAAGAGACCCACTTCAGACCTAGGGACACATACAGACTGAAAGTGAGGGGACGGAAAAAGATATTCCATGCTAATGGAAATCAAAAGAAAAATGGAGTAGCAATACTCATCTCAGATAAAATAAACTTTAAAATAAAGAATGTTACAAGAGACAAGGAAGGACACTACATAATGATCAGAGGATCAATCCAAGAAGAAGATATAACAATTATAAATGTATATGCACCCAACATAGGAGCACCTCAATATATAAGGCCACTGCTAACAGCTATAAAAAAGGAAATTGACAGTAACACAATAATAGTGGGGGTCTTTAACACCTAACTTACACCAGTGGACAGATCATTCAGACAGAAAATTAATAAGGGACACAGGCTTTAAATGACATAATAGAGCAGATAGATTTAATTGACATCTATAGGACATTACATCCAAAAACAGATTACACTTTCTTCTTAACTGCACATGGAACATTCTCCAGGACAGATTACATCTGGGTCACAAATCAAGCCTCAGTAAATTTAAGAAAACTGAAATCATATCAAGCACCTTTTGCGACCACAATGCTATGAGATTAGAAATCAATTACAGGGAAAAAAACGTAAAAAACACAAACACATGGAGGCTAAACAATACATTACTGAATAACCAAGAGATCACTCAAGAAATCAAAAAGGAAATCAAAAAATACCTAGAGACAAATGACAAAGAAAACACGACCATCCAAAACCTACGGGATGCAGCAAAAGCAGTTCTAAAAGGGAAGTTTATAGCAATACAATCCTACCTCAAGAAACAAGAAAAATCTCAAATAAACAACCTAAACTTACACCTAAAGGAACTAGAGAAAGAAGAACAAACAAAACCCAAAGTTAGTAGAAGGAAAGAAATCAGTAAGATCAGAGCAGGAATAAATGAAATAGAAACAAAGAAAACAATAGGGAAGATCAATAAAGTTAAAAGCTGTTGTTTTGAGAAGATAAACAAAATGGATAAACCTTTAGTTAGACTCATTAAGAAAAAGAGAGGACTCAAATCAATAAAATTAGAAATGAAAAGGAGAAGTTACAATGGACACTGCAGAAAACAGAGCATCATAAGAGACTACTACAAACAACTCTATGCCAATAAAATGGACAACCTGGAAGAAATGGACAAACTCTTAGCAAGGTATAATCTTCCACAACTGAACCAGGAGGAAATAGAAAATATGAACAGACTAATCACTCGTAATAAAATTGAAACTGTGATTAAAAATCTTCCAACAAACAAAAGCCCAGGACCAGATGGCTTCACAGGTGAATTCTATCAAATATTTAGAGAAGAGGTAACATTTATCCTCCTCAAACTCTTCCAAAAAATTGTAGAGAAAAGAACACTCCCAAACTCATTCATGAGGCCACCATCACCCTGATCCAAAACCAGACAGAGATACTACAAAAAAAGAAAATTACAGACCAATAACACTGATGAATATAGATGCAAAAATACTCAACAAAACACTAGCAAACAGAATCCAACAACACATTAAAAGGATCATACACCATGATCAAGTGGGATTTATCCCAGGGATGCAAAGATTCTTCAATATATACAAATCAATCAATGTGATACACCATATTAACAAATTGAAGGATAAAAACCATATGATCATCTCAATAGATGAAGAAAAAACTTTTGACAAAATTCAAAACCCATTTATGATAAAAACTCTCCAGAAACTGGGCATAGAGGGAACCTACGTCACCATAATAAAGGCCATATACAACAAACCCACAGCAAGCATCATTCTCAATGGTGAAAACTGAAAGCATTTCCTCTAAGATCAGGAACAAGACAAGGATGTCCACTCTCACCGCTACTATTCAACATAGTTTTGGAAGTCCTAGCAATCAGAAAAGAAAAAGAAATAAAAGAAATACAAATTGGCAAAGAAGTAAAACTGTCACTCTCTGCAGATGACATGATACTATACAGACAGAATCCTAAAGATGGCACCAGAAAACTACTACAGCTAATCAATGAATTTCATAAAGTTGCAGGATACAAAATTAATGCACAGAAATATCTAGCATTCCTATATACTAACAACAAAAGATCAGCAAGAGAAATTAAGGAAACAATCCCATTCACCACTGCAACAAAAAAAATAAAATACCTAGGAATAAACCTACCTAAGGAGGTAAAAGACCTGTACTCAGAAAACTGTAAGACACTGATAAAAGAAACCAAAGATGACACAAACAAATGGAGAGATATACCATGTTCTTAATTTGGAAGAAGCAACATTGTGAAAATGACTATACTACCCAAAGCAATCTACAGATTCAACACAATTGCTATCAAATTACAAGTAGCAGTTTTTACAGAGCTAGAACAAAAAATCTTAAAATTTGTATGGAGACACAAAAGACCACGAATAGCCAAAGCAGTCTTGAGGGAAAAAAAAACGGAGCTGGAAGAATCAGACTCCCTGACTTCAGACTATACTACAAAGCTACAGTAATCAAGACAATATGGTACTGGCATAAAAACAGAAATATAGATTAATGGAACAGGACAGAAATCCCAGAGATAAACCCACGCACCTATGGTCAACTAATCTATGACAAAGGAGGCAAGGATATACAATGAAGAAAAGACACTCTTTTCAACAGTGGTGCTAGGAAAACTGGACAGCTACATGTAAAAGAATGAAACTAGAACACTCTCTAACATCATACACAACAATAAACTCAAAATGGATTAAAGACCTAAATGTAAGACCGGACACTATGAAACTCTTAGAGGAAAACACAGGAAGAACACTCTTTGGGGCTTCCCTGGTGGCGCAGTGGTTGAGAATCCGCCTGCTGATGCAGGAGACACGGGTTCGTGCCCTGGTCCGGGAAGATCCCACATGCCGCGGAGCAACTAAGCCTGTGAGCCATGGCCGCCAGGCCTGCGCGTCCGGAGCCTGTGCTCCGCAACGGGAGAGGCCACAACAGTGAGAGGCCCGCATACCGCAAAAAAAAAAAAAAAAAAAAAAAAAGAACACTCTTTGATATAAATCACAGCAAGCTCTTTTTTGATCCACCTCCTAGAGTAATGGAAATAAAAAGAAAAATAAACAAATGGGACCTAATGAAACTTAAAGGCTTTTGCACAGCAAAGGAAACTAAAACAAGACAAAAAGACAGCCCTCAGTATGGGAGTAAATATTTTGCAAATGAATGAACCGACAAAGCATTAATCTCTAAAGCATTAATCTCTAAAACATATAAACAGCTCATGCAGCTCAGTATTAAAAAAACAAATAACTCAAACAATGGGCAGAAGACCTAAATGGACATTTCTCCAAAGAAGAGATACAGATTGCCAAGAGGCACGTGAAAAGCTGCTCAACATCACTAATTATTAGAGAAATGCAAATCAAAACTACATTGAGGTATCACCTCACACCAGTTAGAATGGGCATCATCAGAAAATCTATAAACAGCAAATGCTGGAGAGTGTGTGGAGAAAAGGGAACTCTCTTGCAGTGTTGGTGGGAATGTAAATTGATACAGCCACTAGGGAGAACAGAATGGAGGTTCCTTAAAAAACTAAAAATAGAATTACCGTATGACCCAGCAATCTCACTACTAGGCATATACCCAGAGAAAATCATAATTCAAAAAGACACACGCACTCCGGTGTTCATTGTAGCACTATTTACAATAGCCAGGTCATGGAAGCAACCTAAATGCTCATCGACAGACGAATGGATAAAGAAGATGTGGTACATATATACAGTGGAATATTACTCAGCCATAAAAAGGAACGAAATTGAGTCACCTGTTGAGACGTGGATGGATCTATAGACTGTCATACAGACAGTCTTCTTACAGTTTTCTCATACAGAGTGAAGTAAGTCAGGAAGAGAAAAACAAATATCATCTATTAACATATATATGTGGAATCTAGAAAAATGGTACAGATGAACCACTTTGCAAGGCAGAAATAGAGACACAGATGTAGAGCAAAATGTATTGGACACCAAGAGGGGAAAGTGGCAGGGGAGGGGTTATGGTGCTGGGATGGAGATTGGGATTGACATATATACACTAGTATGTATAAAGTAGATGCCTAATAAGAACATGCTGTTTAAAAAATAAGTAAAATTAAATTTAAAAAACTTGATAAATAACAAATAAGAATACTTATATTCCTACAAAGGAATATTTTTAAAAACACATTATTTCACTTCCAGGTATGCTTCCATGTCAAAGAATTTAAACTTTCTGAGATTCTTCTTTAATGTAATTTTCATCACTTATAATATTAAAGAGATTTGATCTTTAAAAAGCAAAGATTTGCTCTGTTAAGCAAAGTATAACCAGATATAACATAAAATAGAGAATATAATTAAATGTAGTTTATATAATATATTTAAATTATAGCATTAACTTGTACAGAAATTAAAGTGCTTTAATTATTAATACCATTTTTTTGAGATTTGAGTCCATTTTAAGATAAATTTTTGTCTGTTTTTGCAGGCTCAGATCAAGAGAACTTTAGAAATGTGTACAATATTTATTTCATACAACGAAAAGTGATAACATTTTGAGAGAAATAAAACTAGCTTTTATGGATTTGATACATATTCTAAATTTTAGAATTTAAAATAAAAGAAAAATGCATACATTAGCTACTTTAGTAAGTTCTTCTGTAAGTATCCAGTAAAATAAAGCCAATCTTTTGTACTTAAAAAGTTTAGAAAATCTCCAAACAATTTTAGACAAAGTTCTGAATTTTTAAGATCACTTCTGCTTTTAGGAAAGTGATAGCAAGTAGGAAAACTGGAAAGAAGTTTATTTTAATTTTTTCTCCTTTCAATTTTTAGTAGCAGTCTAATTAAAACTATTCAAAGGACAGAGGCCTACAAAGAAACTCTAAAAGCAATAGACACTAATAATCCATGTACTGAGTTATCAAAACTTTAAAACAGAGGCTACTCAGTCGTGGAAGTTCATTTGTGTATAAATTTTACATAATTCAAAATTATATACAATTCAAAGTAGCTCAAAATTCTAAGTTCTATGTTGGAATATAATTTTTCATCATACTAGCAGTAGTTCTCTATACTTTCTTTGTATGAAAGCAAGCTTTGTCTCTGAGTCTTATTCATTCAGAATGTCTGGGAATGGTACCTGCTCATCTGTTTTTCAGAGTCTCTATAGATGATTCTGGTATACAGCTACTGCCTTAGATTTGACAGAATAACTGCACAATCAATATGTTTATCTTTAAAAAAATATTTAAAATCATTATTCCAAATACAATTTTAGAGTTATATAACTTTGGGTACCACTGACAAAGTGGAGAACATATTAATTCATTTTCTATTATTAAATAGGTTTACCCAGTGGACATGCTCAAAAAATGTTTACTATGTGCCTGTGATATTTGGAACTCTGAAGGTGTTCTTTAAGGTAATACAAAACACACAAAGAAAGGTGAGATACAGTAATCTTTAGGAGGGTCACAAAGCATACTTTAAGCATCACAAAAGATTAAAATAAAGTATCAGTATTAAGATTCAGAGTAGGTAGTACATTTGCATTTAGTTCAGGCAATATTAAAGTGGGAAATATTTACATTAAGAATTGGCAGAGGAACAGTAGATCTCACAAGCAGAGACAAAGAAAAAACTTCAGGAAGGAACAAAGTAAGCTCAAGCATAAAGGTAGGGAAGTATAGGGATTGTTTAGGGAAGAAGGGAACTAAGACTGAAAAGGCAATGGGGCCTACAATATCAATGACCTTAACTGACAAGTGAGGTGATCTGTATTAATTTAAGGGCAATGGAGAGCTGCTAAAATAATGGAATCAGAGCTGCACTTCAGGAATTTAAATGAGTAAGAGGCAGGGAATGTCTAAGTAGAGTGACGGTAACAATAAGCAAGCGGTTCCACTGAGAGAGATGGCACAGATTTTAGAGACAGAATCTAAGAGATTCCATCCATCCATTCTTTGAACAAATATTTATTGAATGCTTACAATATGCCAGGCACTATGAATATAATCTGGGTATGCTGAGCTTCACATGTTCGTGGTTAACTCAGTTTTTGTTTGTTTGTTTTTAACTGTATTTCCAGAGCCCTACACTTATTTTATTGAGCACCTAACTACACTACGCACTGTTGTCAGCACTGGTGATGCAGTGGCAAACAAGGGAGACAAAGCCCCTGACCTCATAAAGTTTGCATTGTTTTAGAGGGAGACCAACAGTAAATATGTAAACAAATAAATGAGATAATTTCAGACAGTGATAATGCAATGAAGCAAATGCTATATAACAATGGCAGGGAGACCTGGGTCATCAGTGACAACCTGTCTAAAGAAGGACCATTCATTTGAGCTAAGGTTTAAAGGACAGTGGGTCGATTTTTTAAAAATCTAAGGTGAAAGAGTTATAGCAGAGGGAATTAATGATAAATGCAAACAGTATGAGAAAGGTACTTAAGTAAATGACAATTAGCTGGGATGTATGAGAGAGAGAAAGTGTACGGGGTAGTTAGAGAGGAAGGCAGAGAGGTCAGATTATATATGTGCCTTTAGGCATAGTGAGAATTTTGGAATTTGTTCCAGTTGCAATGAAATCCACTGAGTGTGGTAAGAAGGTAAGTGATATGATTTGTTTGATGCTTCGAGGAGACTTCTTGGGCTGGTGTGTGGAGAATAAATAACAGTGGGATAAGAGTGAAAGCAGGGAGACCAGAGAGGAGGCAAATGCAATCAAGAGAGAGTGACGGTTTGGGGTAGCAATGATAGTGGTGATGACTGGATGTGTGATAATCTGGATACAGAGCCCACATGACTTGGATGTGGGAGTAAAGCAAAAGCGAGGAATCAAGCAAAATCCCTAGGTTGGGTGAGGGTGTTGGTTACTAAGGGGGGAAGATTTACACTCCTTACTTCAATCACAGCAATTCCACTTTTACCAGTATACTGGGGTTCTACGTATAAGATTTTTTTAAACTAAAAATAGTTTGAAAACCACTGCCCTAGCGATTCAAGTATAGAGCTCAACAAAGTGATCAAGGTCAGAGGTACCTATGTGGGAAACATTGAAAGTTTAAGTTGGGTAGGGTAAAGGTAATCATCTAAGGAGAGGGGGAAAGGTGTGTAACATGGATAGCAATTTAAAAAATTTCTACTTTTAGTAGGCTAGGATAAGGAAATGGGAAAAGCAAAGGAAAGGAAATGGTGACATGGGAAGAAATGGTGACAGAGAAGAAATTGGGACACATATATACAAAAGACCTAGTAGAAAAATGTTCAAGAAGGACAGAAAAATCATCAGTCAAAAAGAATCAATAACCAAGGCAAATGAAGTATTTTGTTTTAAGGCAAAAAAGGTACCAGTCATCTCGAGGAGAAGAGCAGAGATATGGGACCAAATCCAAATTGAAAGAAATTCTGAAGAGTGACTATAGCAAATACAGGCTCTTCTTCCAAGCAATTTCAAAGAATGAGAAGAAGAAAATATAGTAATCTGAGGAATCATCAGGGGAGGTATATATACCTGAGGTCTTGGAAGAAACACACAAGAGACTAAGATTTTTAAAAAGAATGAATATAACTGATGGAACATACCAGAAGAAACAGAGTTTAGGGTTGTACAGTTGGCAAAGACATGGGAATATAACAATAGAAAGGAGGGAAAAAGAAAGGAATACTTCATCTGGTTCCTAGAAATTATAGCAGCAACAACAAAGGTAAGACTCATTTCCAGAGCAAGGGAGGGAATATCTGCTGTCTACTTATTACATTAATACTAACTCGTAAATCTATTAGCAACTAATTTGTAAATATCATACAAGCCTAACTACACAGGTTGGATAGTAAAATAGAATAAAGAAGAGCAAAGACAATAAGAATTATAGTACACTGCAACACTCAAGGAAGCTCATTTTATTTCTATTGCAGAGATTAAGAAATTGTGAGATCGAGATTGACATATACACACTACTATATATATACAATAACTAATAAGAACCTACTGTATAGCACAGGATACTCTACTCAATACTCTGTAATGGCCTATATGGGAAAAGAATCTAAAAAAAGTGGATACATGTATATGTATAACTGATTCACTTTGCTGTAAACCTGAAACTAACACAACATTGTAAATCAAATATACTCCAAATAACATTAAAAAATAAAATAAAATTCGGGCTTCCCTGGTGGTGCAGTGGTTGAGAGTCCGCCTGCCGATACAGGGGACACGGGTTCATGCCCCGGTCTGGGAAGATCCCACGTGCCGTGGAGCGGCTGGGTCCGTGAGCCATGGCCACTGAGCCTGTGCGTCCAGAGCCTGTGCTCTGCAACGGGAGAGGCCACAACAGTGAGAGGCCCGCGTACCACAAAAAATAATAATAATAAATAAATTAATTAATTAAATGTAAAAACACCTAAAATTCATTCAGTTAAGCAACCTGCCCAAGTCAATAGAAAATCAAAAATAAGAATACTAATCTAGAGCTGTCTGACTTCAAAACCTATTCTCTTTATACTTCACACCACACTGAAGCGCACTTTTAGGTTAGGCGTGCAAATGTGGAGTGTTTGCAAAATAAAATTATAATTATCAGTAAAATACATACTTTGAAATAAACCAGTAATCACCTATTAGAGGCAAAAGTTCCAAACAATGGAGTTATGAATTTGTTTCTGCTCTTGACCAGTAGGTTCTAGAAGTAAAGTCTCATATTCTTCTTACGCCCCTGAAAGATTAAGTGGGAAAGATACAAACAGTTTTGAATAAGGGGTGATCAACTAACCCCTTAAATAACATTAAGTAAAACTGTGAAGAGACAGGAAACTGACAGCAAAAACCTATTTTTTATCTTAAAACGTGTTTTCTATGCTCAGAAAACTAGCTGCCAACACATAAGGAACTGTCTAGCAATTCTTATGACTAAGCACATCTGCTCAGGGCCATTTCTCACATGGGATAGTTTCCAAGAGACACTATGAATCAAAACTAGTGATCCACGAATTCCAGATTTCCATAGTATTTTTATAATAAAAGACGCAATATTATTCAAATTGGAACATGAAACATCTGAGAAAAATCTGTTATCTCAGCTAAAATAAAACTATTACCGCGCAAAGGTACATATACAGTAGTCCTCATACGTTCCAAGACTCTCGGGATGCCTGAAACTGTAGATTGTACTGAGCCTTATGTATACCATGTTTTTTCCTATACGTACACATCTATGGTAAAGTTAAAATTGGGCACAAGAAGAGATTACTGACAATAACTAATAAAACAATTGTAACAATATACTGTAATAAAAGTTATGTGAATGTGGTCTTTTTCTCTCTCTCTCATTGTACAAATTTAATGCCCTTTTCATCTTAACTAACACTTATCATGTACTGTGGCTGTAACTTTTGCAGTTTGAGGTGCAACAGCAAAATCAGCATGAATTTCTTTCTCCTTCTTCACAATTTTACGGATAGAAGATTCGTTTTTACCATTGATCTTAGCAACCTCAGCAGATTTTTTTCTTTCTTTATTAAATAGAGAGATTTCACCTCTTCATTAAAGGAAGCACTTTAAAGTTTCTCTTCGGCATATCTGAATTGCCAGCATCACTACTTGTGTGCTTTGGGGCCATTAGTAAGTAAAATAAGGGTTACTTGAACACAAACACTACAGTACCCTGAGTGTCAATCTGATAGCCGAGACCCCACATGTGATGGGATACGGCGGGATAGTGGACAAAATGATGATTCACGACTGGGCAGGATAAAGCAGGGTGGTGCGAGACTTCATCACACAGGACTACTAACTGGACACGTATTACTACATGGCTGAAGAATCTAAAATAAAATTTTCTAAATAACGACAGTTGTGCCCCAAAAGATCAATGGCAAAATACACAAATAGAAAACCCACGTAAATTAGTTCAGCTTTGCCCCTCTGGTGAAGTGCAATTTAATTAATTAACTGACTTGATGACTCAAAAAGGTTTTTTTGAGCACTTGCCATGTATCTAGCACTGTCTTAGATGATGGCAAGGTAAAAACGGCTAAGTTATGATCCACGCCTTTAAGAAGCTTAAAAACTAGCAAAGAGAGGTTGATTTGCAAAGAATTAAGTAAAGAAGAATTGATTGATTTGCAAAGAATTAAGAATTTAAAGTGTTAAAAATACTGTGACAGATACATGTGCAGTCTACAGCTGAGGCACAAAGGAAGGCATGTACGGTTCTACCTGGGGAGGAAGAAACAAAGATTCAGAAAATGATTTCTAGAAGATAGCACACTTCTGAACCTTGAAAGTTGAGAAGACATTTATCAGGAAAGGGCATTTCAGGCAGCCTGAACAACGTGAGCAAAGGTAGGGATTTATGAAATAGCATGGCTTGTTTGGGATGCTAACAATAGTTCAGGAAATTGAGATGCAGGGTGACAAGATATAGAGTTAAGTAGCCAGGGGTCAGGTCGTAGAAGACTTCATGTCATGCTAGAAAATTTAGATTATATCCCATAGGCATTTTGTAGCCACTGAAGGAGATTGACATGTTCAGATTCTATTTTTGAAAGATAACTTTGATGATAGTACAAAAAAGGAAGATGGAGAAGAGGTAAGCCAAATTGAAGGTTATTGCAGTAGCTCAGATGAGGTGACGGATTGAGCAAAGGCAATAACAATATAATGATGCAGAGGTGAAGGATCTGAGAGACATTTAGAAGGGAGAGTTGGGACAGAAAAGAATTTAGAATACCTCCTAGTTTTCTGAAGCAGAAACTGGATGATGCCATTTATAAATACAAAGGGAAGATTCAGGAGATATACTAACAAGCTTAGTTTAGTGCTACTGACCTATCTGGGTGGAGATAACCAGGAGAACCTCAAGCTACAAGAATTTAATGGGTTCTTACTTTTAGAGACTATTGAAGCCACAAAAGTGTACATGAGATGAAACAGGTCAAATTTCAACAATTTTGAGGCTGTCATATCATACATAAACTTATTAAAGACTATTTAAACTTATTAAAGACTATATCTCAGGGCACATATAAGTTCTCAATAAATACAAAATAAATAGATTGATAAGTTATAGATTGTTTATATGAAAACAGTTATCTATGGCTGCTAATGAGATCATTCCTTAGTGGCTAAAAGTATTTTCTAATAAATATTCTGATAATGCCACTCTGATGAGAGGATAATATGAACCCCTGTGCAAATGCTTTAGAGTCAATATTTATAGTACATTCCTTTACAAAGGTAATATTGGTTATTCCTGAAAGGTATACACAAATGAAATCCTTTCCTTCAAAGATTTTACAAGGCAGATATGAAATCTGAGCACATATGGCTTGAAAAATATTTCCATAACTCAGCTAGATACACATTATAAACAAATATATATGACAAAAAAATCACCTGAAGAAACATAGCATACAATCTCAGTTAAAATGAATAAATGCTCAGTATGTCCACAAGAAAAGAAGAGTAAAAATCTGGTGGAATGAACCAGAGACGTCCTCCTGGAGAAGGCAAGTTTTAACCAGATTTATAAAATTATAAATTTTCCACAAAACAGAATAATGATCAAAGGCAAGAAGGAAGGAACCAAAAGTTCTTCCATGAGAAACAGCAAAATGACTATTATACATAAATAGAGGGTTGGGAAGGACCAGGTGAATGAAGGTTCTTTGAAACTAGGCTGACAAGTTTTCTCTGCTATGATAGGGTATCAGCAGAAACTCTCAAAAAGGAAAATGATAAAAGCTTTAATTATAAATTCACATGATTCTCTTTTTTTTTTTGCACCATAACATCAGACAACAAATGAAATTAATATGTTTTCAGTTTAAGTACAAACTTAAACAAAGCTAGTGTTTAAAGAGTTTCTAATGTAGTTATTCTTGGCATGGATATATAGGGCATCTCAAAACCTAAATTCTGGTAATATCAATATGCCCATCATTCAGAATCTGTCAAATTTGAAAGCAACATCCTTTTCCCTAAAAGAAGCATCTGCTTATCCTTATGTTCCTTCAAATCTGTGGCAGGAAAAGCAAGCTTAGTTTTATGTATACAACTCTGAACTGCTTAGTGTTAAGCTATGGAATATTGTCAGTAAATATTATGGCAAAGTTGCTCATGAACAATTAAACACTTAAGACATTTTAGGCTTTAGAAAACCCAAACTAGCTTTGTTAATCTCCAATTTATAAATCTTTAGGCCCAAATGTCCAAAAGCCAAATGACACAGCTGTCAAAAACCAAAGTATCCACTCATCATTCTTTAACAATCAACCTTGCTTCTGTGAATACTGTCAGAAAGTCCAGCTTAGAAACTCACTAGATGAGCAATTACAAGACGCAAGTTCTAACTTGGCTCCTCTTTGAATTTGTGGTGCAACCTTGCACAAGACAATTTCTGAGACTTTGGTTCAGTTTGGTTTTCTTCCATAAATTTAGGAACTTGAACTAAATGATTAAGATAACTTTAGCCATAAAATTTCATGATTTTTCCCATCCTTTAGCCCAATATCACCTTTTTCTCTGTATATAGCCTTTTATTTGCATTTTTATTTTCTATTTTCATTATCATCATATCATAGCGGTCTTTATGAACCAGCTTCCTTACTCATTTTCCTTCCAAAATCTCCACTCCCAGACTTAGCCCACATATACCATAAATCTCATATTCTCTTTTTTCTTCTACTCTTTTTTGAACCTTGAGTGCAGAGTTGAGTTAATCACAGTATTCTTTCCCTAACCCCATTATCTACCCATGACCATTAGCTGTGAAAGACCTGCTCTTATTTATTTTCGTTGTTTTCCTCTTCAATCCCAATCGCTCTCTCATTCCCCCTTCATTTTGTAGGTTCACATTAAAATATGATATAATCATGGATATATACATATACTGGTAAAACTGTTATTTGCATGTATGTGTATGTATGTATGTATGTATGTATGTATGTACTATAGATCCATATCTCTTTTTACTTTTTTAATATAAACCTTGTTTTCTAGATCTACCTATGTTGCTGTTTCTACATCTTTACATGTAAATACATGTTTCTAAATGATGCACAGTATTCCCTGGGATGCAATTACCACATTTTACTATCCATTTCCTTAGTGACAGACACCTAGGCCACCTATAATTCCCTATTTCTACAAATAGTCTACTTGTAGACAATCACTAGACATAATCACTAACTTGAAATTAGGACATACTATTTCTGGAAATGTTTTTATTTAATTCTTTAACAGCATATGTGTGTGCACACACATACTTTTAAATTATTTTACTATATATGAAGATATGAATATATAACTAAATATATATATTATATAACTAAAACATACATATACATAATCAATATACATTATTGATTAAAACATTTAAAATGTATATGAATTGCATAATACTGCAGTCTTCTTTTGTACCTTGTTATTACACTTTACATTATATTTTTGACATTGATAACTGGGTCTGATGTAATATCTCATTATTTAACTTGAATTTTCCTGACTGATATGACTTCTGAAATGTTTGTTCATATCCTTTGCCCAATAGTCTATGGATTTTTATTTTTATTGATGCTTAGGTAATGTATCCTCAACACTAATACGCTGTCAGTTATATGCATTGCAAATGTCTTCTCACAGACTGTGGGTTGCCTTTTCATTTGACTTATATTAATTTTTATAACAGAAGTTTTACATTTTAACATACTCAAATATACCATTCTTTTCCTTTTTGGCTTGCATTTAAATTTTGATTAAGAAGTACTTCCCTAGCAAAATTTATTAAAGGGAGATTTTTCAGATATTTTTAAATCTGCAAAGCTTTTGATTTTTACATTTACTTATTTAATCCATAAGACCATGTAAATGCCTAAATGTGAAAAGCAAAACTTCACACTTTTTTTTCCCATATATAGGAACAATTCCTAACATGATTGTTTCCCTACTGATTTATAATGCCGCCTCTGTCATGTACTAAACTATACATATATTCTTCCTTCCGTTCTATGTTGCCAAACTCAAGTTCTTGTAAATAACATTGCATTTTATTCTTCTATAGAATTGTTTTCATAAATGACACTTTACCATTTCATGATGCTAGGATTAGATTATCAAGTTTCTCTCACACATACACACACACACTATAGGGGTTTTAATATGAACTCTATTAAGACTGATTTTTAAAATGTGGGAAGACTTATTCTCATTAGAGAATTTAATGTTCCCAACCAACTAAATTTTCCGTTTAGTTCATCTGTATATCTTGTATTTCCTTGCTGAGACTTTCCATTTCCTTGTTGGGAATGTTTTTCATTTGTTTCAAGCTTGTTCATAATTTCTCATTAACGCATTTTATGATGGCTGTTTAAAATTTTGTCACATAATTTTAACATCTCTGTCATCTAAGTGTTGGGTCTACTGATTGTCTTTTTCATTTGAATTGAGATTTTCCTGATTCTTGGCATGATGAGTGACTTTGATAGAAACCTATCAAATAGGTTTTAGATTATTTTAGTTTATTTCCTCTGATACCTTTCTTTTGGGGGAATAAGCTACTGTCTTTTACTGCGAGGTAGAGGTAGAAGTCCAAACTCCCTACTAGGCCTTTCTAGGGTGGGTACAGGTGGGTCCATAGTTTTTTTCCTTTGGTACCTGGCTAGAGTAGAGAGATTGTTCAACGTTTTTTGTCAGGCTTGGCTTCTCCTTTCCTGGTCCTTTGGCTAGAGGGAGAAAGTCTTTTTTGGCACTTTTCTTTTTTGGTCTGTGCCTTGTTGGTATTGTCAGATTGCTGGCTTTTTCTGTTCCAACTCTGGGATATATGGGGCAAAAGAGCAAAAACAAAACTCAAATCAAAGAGTCAAGGGAACCGACCACAAAGTCATTCCTTGGATCCTGACGCACCTAGCCAATCTGCTTTCTTCTCTCCACTCTTCGGTCTTCCTATGTTTGTTTTGTATTTATGTCCTGGGGTTTTAGTTGTTCTTAGCAGGAGGAACAGGAGAAAGCGCTGATCCATCTTCTCACCATTGATTTTTAATAATAATGTTTACTATAACTCAACACCTAGTTAAAACTTTTTTTCTCTTTAGATACTAAGATTATTATTTCTAACATTTTTCAGAACACGTACACTCATAAACGACTTTGGGTATTTGATATCCAGCTGGAATGAGTCTCCCTGCTTCCATGTTTTGCCTCTCTACAAGTCTATTTTCAATACGGCAGTCAGAGTGATCAATCCCATTAAAATATAAATCAGATCATGTCAATCTTCTGTTAAAACCTATTTCTATTTCATCCATAGTAAAAAATCAAAGTCCTCATGATGGCCTACAAGGCCCCATATCACCTTGTTTCCCACTGTCTGTAACATTTCTGACCTCATCTCCTACGACCCTCTTCCTAGTTTACTGTGTTCCAGATATACTAGTGTGAGAAACTGTAAAAGTGGTCCAAAATTCTTCCCTCTCTTATTCACATCTCTGCAACATGATATTGAAAATCTTCCCATCAAAAGGGGTATCTTTTTCCCTATCCTTTGAATTTAGGTTGACCATGTGACTTGCTTTGCCATGAGAAATTACCCAATATTGGGTTGGCCAAAAGGTTCGTTCAGTTTTTTCCATAAGATGGCTTTAGTAACATTTAGTTGTCTTTAACTTCATTTGAAACAATTTTATTAGATTGTATGTGACAGCTGTCATATCGGTGTGCATTTTAAAAAAGACATCAAAATTGGTGAATTTTTGTGTAGCCGTTTTAATATTGAAGACGGAAGAAAAAAGCAACATTTTTGGCATATTATGCTTTACTTATTTCATAAAACGTAAAAAAGGAACACAAAAAAGATTTGTGCAGTGTATGGAGAAGGTGCTGTGACTGATTGAACATGTCAAATGTGGTTTGCAAAGTTTCGTGCTGGAGATTTCTTGCTGGACGATCCTCCACGGTCAGGTAGACCAGTTGAAGTTGATAGCGATCAAATCGAGACATTAAGTGAGAACAATCAATGTTATACTACGCGGGAGATAGCCAAAATACTCAAAATATCCAAACAAGTGTTGAAAATCATTTGCACCAGCTTGGTTATGTTCATCGTTTTGATGTCTGGGTTCCACATAAGTGAAAAACACCTTGACCATATTTCCACATGCGATTCTCTACTTAAAAGTAATGAAAACGTTCCGTTTTTAAAACAAATTGTGACGGGTGATGAAAAGTGGATACTGCACAATAATGTGGAATGGAAGAGATCATGGGGCAAGTGAAATGAACCACCATCAACCACACCAAAGGCCGGTCTTCATCCAAAGAAGGTGATGTTGTGTATATGGTAGGATTGGAAGGGAGTCCTCTATTATGAGCTCCTTCCGGAAAACCAAACGATTAATTCCAATAAGTACTGCTCCCAGTTAGACCAACTGAAAGCAGCACTCGATGAAAAGCGTCCAGAATTAGTCAACAGAAAATGTATAATCTTCCATCAGGATAATGCAAGACTGCATGTTTCTTTGATGACCAGGCAAAAAACGGTTACGGCTTGGCTGGGAAGTTCTGATTCATCCGCCATATTCGCCAGACATTGCATCTTCAGATTTCCATTTATTTCAGTCTTTATAAAATTCTCTTAATGGAATGAATTTCAATTCCCTGGAAGACTGTAAAAGACATCTGGAATAGTTCTTTGCTCAAAAAGATAAAAAGTTTTGGGAAGATGGAATTATGAAGCTGCCTGAAAAATGGCAGAAGGTAGTGGAACAAAAGGGTGAATACGTTGTTCAATAAAGTTATTGGTGAAAATGAAAAATGTGTCTTTTATTTTTATTTAAAAACCAAAGGCACTTTTTGGTCAACCCAATATGATCCAAGAGAGACTTGGAAAGTATCTGTACGTTGGGATTTGCTCTCTTGCTATTCTGGGGAATGGCCAAGTGAAGAAGTAAGATTTGCCTTGTTGACCTGGTGAAGAGACTGCCAATTGCCAGAGAGGTTTATCATCTGCTGCCAACTACCAGACCATCCTGCTAGCAGACTGACCAGCTGGCTAGAGACAAATAGACAAGTTCAGTAGATATCAGCCCTGCAGGCCCAGACCAGAAAACCTGTTCTCTTCTCTCCCAAATCATAATCTAAATAAGTTATTGTTTTGAGTCACCAAGTTTTGCAATGGTTTGTTACTCAGCAATAGATAAGAGGCACCTAGCTTCCTCGCTGTTCCCCAAGCACATTTCCACCTCTGCAATGGCAAGTTCTTTACTCTAGACACTTTCCCTGTATTGCATGGATTATCTGTTCACATGCTTCAAGTCTTTGTTCAAGTCTCAACCTCTTAGGGAGGCTTACTTTGAATACTCTATTAAAAATAAATTGCAACTTCACCACTGCCCCTGGCACTCCAGATCTCTCATCCTGATCTTTTGTTTTGTTTTGTTCTTCTCTAGCACTTATTGCCTCCTAACCTACTGAGATATTGTGTTTATTGTCTGCTTGTTCCTGCTAGATGTAAGTTCCAAAAGGACAGAAGTCTTCAACTGTATTATACATTGATATACCTCAGGTGTAGAGCCTGGCAATAGCAGATGCTCGCTAAATATTTATTAAATAAATGGATTCAATGTTTCAGAGATGTCTGTTAGATCAAGTTGTTAACCACATAAATCACATCTTCTATATCTATCAGTCACTTAAAGAGTTAAAATCCTTACTATGATTATGGACTTGTTCTGCCATGCCTTATATTTCTGTCAGTTTATGCTTTAGGGTCTAGTGTTTTTATCATAAAACAATTTAAAAAGGAAGTTTAAATAAATGTATAACAAAACATTCAACCAAGTTGGCCTTTCTTTTAAACGTCTTAATTAGATAAGATTCACTTTAATTTCTTTAGTAGTACTAAAATTTTATTTAATAATAGCAGTAAACAATAATAACATCCAAGACTAACTTATGGCTAACTATTATGTATTTACTGTTCTAAAACTGCTCTAATTGTCATGTTCAATGAAAAAGTAGACTTTTTCACAGTGGAAAGTGAATAAGAATTTAACTAATAAATATAGCACATCCATATAATAGTATACTATATAATGTTGTGGTTGATAATATTGATATGATATTCATATAATCTATAAGAAAAAACAATTAGGCTATTAGTGTGTATATCATACCCCAATTTTTTTAACTAAAATACTTAAATACATAAACCTAAGTTATACATTTAAAAAGTTAATAATAGTTAACTCTAAATAATGCAATTATGAGATTTTTATTTTCCACTTAAAAAGAGTTGTATAATAAAGAATTTGTCTGGTCTTTGTCTAAGTTTCTAGGATGGAGCATATAAACCCTTGGAATTTCCCAAGTAATAGCAGTATCTTTGTTATTCATGGTAGGCACTTGGGACTACCCCTGAGTTTATGCTAATGAAATGACTCATGGTAGGCCCCATGTAATTAGAGGGTTGAAGCTTTGAGCCACGTGATATATGCCCAACCTCCTCTCAGGGAGGGAAGGAGGTCCGGAGATTAAGTTCAATCAAGTGATCAATGAGTCATTCGATCAGTCATAATACTTAAAATTCAGCTTATTCATATAAGGTTTTGCTCTATGATGCAGTCATTATAAATACCATTTAATTGTAATATAAATTTATTTACATTGAATATAAGTCAAATGCACATAATGAAACCCCAATAAAAACTCAGGACACAGAGGCTTTGGTGAGATTCCTGGTTAGTGAACACACTGCTGGGCCAGGATGTGGACACACCCTGATTCCATGGGCAGAGGACACAGAAGCTCTGCTTTGGGACCTTCCTAGATCTCACCCAGTTAAGTCTCTTCTTTTGGCTGGCTTTGATTTATGTCCTTTATAATAAAATTTTAATCACAAGTATGGTGCTTTCCTGAGTTCTCTGAGCCATTTTCAAGAACTATTGAGCCTGGGGGGTTAGTGAGAACACCACACTTGTCTTCAATTGGTCAGAGGTGTGAGTGCCCTGGGGACCCCTGAACTTGTGGCTGGCATCTGAGTGAGTGTAGTCACATTGGGGATTGTGCTCTTAACCTGTGGAGTCTGTAATAACTTACTGTCAGAACTGTACTGCAATTTGATATATTTTCATACTATCTGAAGTATTTTTATAATGAACTTCCATTACTATTACAATTTAAAAAGCTACTTCTATTTTAAAAAAAAGAGGAAGAAGATATTGCAATTAAATAAATCATTAGTATTTTAAATTGCAAAATCAATAACTTTGAAAGAAATAAGAACTAAATAAGCCAACAAGTAAAAATGTCTAGGGGAAAAGAAGGTAAATTTATTAAATTAAATTTAAAAGTTCATGAAGGTAATAAGATAAAAATATAAAAACTGGTGTATAAAATTTTGTAAAATAAAAAATAATTTCGTGGGGCTTCCCTGGTGGCGCAGTGGTTGAGAGTCCGCCTGCCGATGCAGGGGACATGGATTCGTGCCCTGGTCCGGGAAGATCCCACATGCAGCGGAGCGGCTGGGCCCGTGAGCCATGGCTGCTGAGCCTGCGCGTCCGGAGCCTGTGCTCCGCAACACGGGAGAGGCCAAGACAGTGAGAGGCCCACGTACCACAAAAAAAAAAATAAATAAAATAATAAATAAATTAATTAATTAAATTAAATAAAAATAATTTCGTGAAATAGGTTTTCCTTTAAAACAAAACCAATATAATGCATTTGCAGGGCAAAAATACATGATGGTAGGAAAAATAAATAGCAAGGTTCATTTAACAAACAGTAACTTACAATTTTTGTAAAATATAAATTTACATTACAATTTAAAGATATTTCTACATGACAGAAGCACAGCAACAATCTTATATGACTAAGCTTCTGAATTTTAAGTATTATGACTAAGGGGAATGAAATGTGAAAAAATTTTTTTTTGTCATTTAGAGTTTTTTCCTGTGAAGTCTATTGACACAATGATTTTTAAACCACTGGACCATAATATAGACGTACAGTATTAAGTTGCCTGGTTTTTAAAAACCCCTTATTGGCTGCCTTCTCTTCCCCTTCCCTATCTCACTTCCCCACTCCTCTCCTGGTATTACCTCTACTGGTATTACCTCTAAATAAACTACATGATTTCAAACTCTTAGGGTCTGCTTATGGGAGAATCCAAAGAAAGGTATGTGTAGAAAAAATTTTTAAGAGGACTGATTTTCTTTCTTTCTTTCTTTCTTTTTTGAGCTCTAAAATCCATATAAACATTTATTCTGCCCCTGCCTGGGGGTGGGGAAGAGGGGATCTGGGAAATGGGGATCTGTGGGCCATTACAGACAGCCCCCGGAGGAGGGCGGGGCTCTGGTGGGAAGACAGTGTCCAGAGGCCAATGGCCCCTGGGGTGTCTAGAAGGCAAGGCCCTGGGGGCTGATGGAGGGGCTGGCTTGGTTCCCAGAAGTCCCAGGAAGAGGACTGATTTTCTTCCATAAGCACTGGTTTTGCCATCATGGAACAGCCCTTCACATATATGTATTATAGTTGTTGCCTGACTAATAGTCTTGATTTCAGTTTCTTCTTGTCCCAAAAGATCATGCACACAAGAAGCTACTGACAGCAGCTTAAAAGGGAGGAAAAAAAAAAAAAACATTCATGGGAAAAATTATGATACCAGTGCTTCCCCTGAAGAAAAGTAATTATGAATAAAATAACAAAAATCATTTTTGAAAATACCTAAGTTGTTTTCGGAGTTGCTCAATTTCCACATTTTGTTCAGTTACTGTTTTCAAAAAGTGTTGATTAGTCTGCCAAAAGAAAAAAAATAGAAACTCAGTATCAGAACATTTAAAACTGTATCTTTAAAGACTAACTACAGGGTATATGAGTAGAAAAAAATGAAGTCATGATAATTAGATTTTTTTAATGATAAAATATAACCCTGGCCATCTTTCCCTGCTTTCACTACTTCAGTGGACACCTGCTTCACTTCAAACTACCTGCATTTGCATTTCTGTGTCTTCTGGCTTTTTCTGGCCTTCTGAGCCTCCTTTGCTCACCAAACTATGCAGAAGGCTATATAGGTGGTGTAGAATTCATGGCCCCAGCCTGTTCTGTAAGAGCCCCAAAACAATGACCAAATGGAATTGGTGGGTAAAAATCCCCAACTCCCATGCCCCATGGTGGAATAACTGAGGCTGTTTCTTTACTGGCTTCCACAGTTCAGCAGTGGGATTAAGTTTCAGTGTTAATTTGCTTGACTGTTAAAAACCCTTTATTGGCTGCCTTCTCTTCCCTTCCTACCCTTGTTTCTCCACTCCCCTACTGGTTTTTCATGGTATTATCTCCCAAATAAATGACATGCTCTGGAACCCTTTCCTCAGGGTCTGCTAATGCTAAAGTTAAGTTATGAAGCAGTCTTCCAACTGTAGAATAAAATTTTCTAAGGGAATTGATTATCTTCTGTAAGTGCTGGTTTTACCCCCAACTTCATTGACTTAATATTTTTAATACACTTTTCTATTTCCCTTTACTTGGGATGTCCTCATTCAGCCAGAATTCATCCTTGCATAACCTGTGTGGTCACTCTAAGGCAAAACTGATTGCTTCCTTTTTGCATTTTGCTAAAACCTTACATATACTTTTACAATGCACATTACACTGTATTTAAGTACTGTGTTTAAAGCCTACGTATATTCCTGGCTACAACATGCGCCTGTTTTCGAAGACCAGCTGCACCCAGAATTCCCAGCATCTAGCCCATGATTCAGTACATTCTAAGCACTTATACCTTTGAGGAATGAATGAGTGAATGAATGAATGCTTTAACTGAGACATGAAAGAGAATCTGAGGACTGCATCTTTATCTTTATCTCGGGAAGTAAACTACTCCAGAACAGAATTTAGTATTCAATTCACAGACTACAATTTAAGAGACCAATTATGGCATGCAGAGAAAGAAGGATATAATAATGAAAGGTAGGTAAATTACACCACACCAGAAAAGTTAAAACAAAACAAAAAACTGTAACACTGGGCATGAGTTACAACAGACATATGATTATATGCAAAAAACTGAAGGGTTGACTTAAAAAAGAATTGAGCTCGTTCTATGTTACTCCCAAAGATTAAACCATATGTCAGTGGGAGGAAGCCTGGTAAGAGAGATTTTAGCTTTCTAATAATCAGAGTTCAAAGGAACAGGCTCTTTGGGGAAATGACAAGATCTCTTGCAGGAGATATTCAAAGCAGAGGCTAGAGGATCATCTAAACTGTAAAGCATTTAATAGAAGGATGCCTGTATCACTTGAGGGAAAGAATGATCTTTAATATCATTTCAAATTCTCCTGTAAAGCTATCTCAACGACTTCAGGCCAAATTGATTCCCTTTTATAATGTTTATAATGTACCACTCATGTTTTACTATATATAGTCTTGGAACTGGCATAATTAATGCTTGTGTTTTTTATTATTTGGGAGCACCTTAAAGGTAGATTATGTAGAGTAATTAGCAGAAGTATAAATTAGAATCGTGAATTTTAAGAAGCTGGTGTTGGGAACAAACACACATAACTTGCTAGCAAGCCTAGTAAGAGCTCAACAACTGCATCTGAATACGGCTTTATGATGCTCTGTATTCATGGTCACAAAAAAATTATATACTATGTCAATACTATAGAATCTGGAGATTCATAAAGATCCAGAGAATCCCTTTCAATCATCTATCTTAGCGCCTTATTCACCGATTATTTCATATGTCATTTCTGTTTTTCCAACTAGACAGGGGCTTTGTGGATAGATGCACATTTCTTTTGCAACTAGAGAAACTATAGCAGTAGAAGGAACTTAGTATGCAATTAACAAATATTTTTGAGTTATTTTATAGAGATGAGTAAATCTCAAGAAAAACATGATTTCAGTAGAGAGAATTTCTAGGAAATGTAAACTCTTATTGCATCTACAGTAAAAATAAATAAATATAAACTTGTATTTTTAGGTACCATTCGGGTCAGGGCATTTCACCTTCTGCATGTCACTAAAGTACATTGGTTATAAAAGATTTTATTTACTTGTTATATACTCATCAATTTATTGTACATCTATAGGAGCCTATTCATTTCATGAGATGATTAATGTAATCAGAATACTTTTTAATGGAAATTAATTGATTTTGACTCAAACTTGCTCCTATGACCATGCTCTGAATGCTCTTTGAGACTTACAAAATCTTTACTATCACTTAAACCTCCTTTACACTTAGTAGAGTCATGTTTAATACGTTAACGATTGATACATTAAGAAAAACTCAAGTCTTAAAAATTTCTCTTAGCCAATTTCCTCCATTTTAACAACCAGGGTAGTCTTTTCTTCGCTCTTTATAACACAGTGCTTAATCCAACTTGTCACTTTCTTATCACTTTTATTGCATCTATAGCTGCTTACTCTTAGTTTTGGCCTAAAACTATGAATGCCTTAGAAATTTTTAAAGTATGTCCTGTAAATATTCAAATATGTTTTTCTATGACTTACATCAGAATGATTTGGGGTTGTAAATAATAAAATATGGGCCCTGTGGTACAAAATACCAAAGGATTATATAATCTGTACAATTTTAGGAAATACTGAAAAAAAGAATAAACAATTGTTATGGTAGGTTAAACTATTAATGTCATGTAGAAACAGAATTTCTTAATTATGGAAATCAGTCATCATTTTATTTTGGAGTACTTTAATACTATTTTAAAACTCTAAGAAATATATTATCAAAAATTATAAGTGATTAGAAATTCCAAATGTTAACATAAGTAAAATAAGGAGAAATTTATTTAATAATTTTTTACATGGTTAAAGGAGAAAGTTTTTTTAAGTACAATAAAATTGGATAAACTTACTTTTCATGGCACAACTCCACTCTTAAACAAAGACATTTTTATTAGGTACTACCCTGCTAATTCTGAATTAGCAGGGAAACTAAGCAAAATGAAGAAAGGAAAGAGAAGAATGACCTGGGATATCATAATCCTATTACTCAACAATGAGGTGAAATAAAATTCCAAGAAGGAAAAGAAGAGAATAAGAAAATAAAAGTGAGAGGTGGGGAGAAAGGTAAAGAGCAGAACTGGGAAGGCTAATTGTATTTCTTTTGGGAAAAAATTAAAGGGAAATTTAGGTGTAGCAATTTAGGTGAGTGGTGGTCAATCAACTAACAAATGATTCTTAGTGTTTTATTGTTTTTAAGGATTCGGGTTACCATTTGTCTAAAAGTTCCACCATTCTTAGTGTATACCTAACTATGTTCTAGATGAAATACTAAGAACAAAGCATGAGTCCTACTCTTGAGGAGCTCACAGTCGAGATTACTCTCAGGAAATCTTACCAAGGACTCTAAGAGTATTTTCAGATTAGGATATATTTCAGATAGATGTTAGCTTTAAATCTCTGGAAACTAGTGTGAACCCTCATGTCATGCTGCTCAATGTGAAAGAAAAAGACAGATAAAAAGAAAAGGGTACTGCTTACCTATTTTAATTTCAAGTATTTTTTTCTTGTTGATTTGCCTTAGCAAAAATAAACATTATTACTTATAGTGACAACTTCTAGTTTATATAACAAGTGCATTAAATGGATATTTTCACCTACCATTTCTGTGTTCTCATTAGTAACATGAAGTTGCTTGGTCAGTTGCTGAAAATTGGTCAGCTGATCCTGTAGTAGGAAGAGGGAATACATAAACAGCATTTTGTTTGCAACCCATATTTAAAATTAAACTGACATCAGTTATTTCTTCTCACAAGTACTGTGCGAATTAACAATTGAAGAAATAAAAAGATAAAATTTTTTTAATGATTACAAAATTAAATAAGGTGGCAATGTGGAAACTAATGTAGCTATTTATGTTTTATGTGAAATCATTATTTTTAGAAATCAATCCATTAGTAGATAGATATGCTAGAGAGACCTTACCCAGTATTGAAAACCCATATTCAAACCTATTCAAAACCTACAGTACAAACCACAGCACAGGAGCTATTGTGCCTTTCCTCCTTCTTTAAAATTCTCATGGCTTAAATGCCCCACAAGTTTTAAATTTTTTCATTATCTGTTATGATCAGATTAAACATCATATGTCAGATGACAGAATTCAAGATTGATGGATAACTAGGGAAATAAGGACAGAGTATTATTTGTTAAGTCGTATACAAAAACAAACAGACAAACACAAAAAACCCCTAACTGCAGGGACTTCCCTGGTGGCCCAGGAGTTAAGAATCCGCCTTCCAATGCAGGGGACATGGGTTCAATCCCTGGTTGGGGAACTAAGACCCCACTTGCTGCGAGGTGCAGCAAAAGAAAAAAAAGGAAAGAAAAAATCCCTAATTGCAAAGTTATAGCATAAGAATGATCTTATTCACGTGGAAAAAAAAAATTCCTAAACCCAATGGCTTAGTTGATTGACCTAATGAAGAAACAGCCTTAAAAGAACAAACTTATATTAGATATGGTTTCCAGATCTCAGAGGTAAGTGTTATGGCACAGATTATATGTAGATTATTTTCAAACCAGGGCATGTATAGAAAAATCATTTTGTAAACTGCAAAGCATCATTAAGTATTATTATGACTTCTTGAGGTAGAAATTCCTAGTTACAGTGATAATAGGAACAGTCATAAACTGGAATTGAAAAGTCTATAAATGAGAGTTGAAGAGAGGCATGATAACCAGTATATTTAAACAGCTGCCTTCTCCAAAGTCCACAGGAAAGGAATCAGAATTGGAATTACTCCATAGCTTTCAATATACCTATAGCAGAAAAAGAATCAGTGGAAAGATAAGGGAGGTAGATTTTCCAATGGAATGGATGGTCTTGTGAGATAGTAAGTTCTTGTCAACAGAGGTATAAAGCAAAAGCTATATGTCCACTTTAAAAGCATATAAAATGATTCTTGCTTTGGATAGAAAGAAGTCCTTAATAACCATTAAGAGCCTTCCTATTGTAAAATCCTATTCTGCTTCATTTATGTTAGACAAACTTCACAGTTTAGTAAAAGGTCACATTTAAGGTTGTTAACATTTTCATTTCAAAAGTGTTGTCATCAGGCTTCTTCACTGTCCATGGTCTAATGATCAGTCTTTGTCTTTTGTAACCAGGTAAACAAATCAAGAATATAAAAGTTTTGGACATCCATTTATACATAATAATCTTAGAGTTGTTTATTAGCACTAAATACAGCTTTCGTTGCTAATCACGTATATAAAACCCTATGTACACTAGGCACTGTTTTGATTATCTTATGTGTTCAAAAGATTTCTAACCACTGAAGATAAATTTACTGCCAACATAAATAACACAGTAGAGACTTAGGCATTCTTCTCCAAAACTGAGTTTCTCCAGAATGCAACTTCTTACTGATATACAAGAAAACCATGAAATCCAAGATTACCTTTTGCTTTTGACTTTCAACTACATGAATCTGGGCCTCAGTCATATGTTCCTGGTAAAGTTTCTGTAGTCTGTCCAGCTCCTGAGAAACAATCTGCCAGAGTTCTACAGCCTGAGTTTTTTCCTATAAAAGAAAAACATTTCAGAACTCATTAAATTATTAGCAGGCTACTGCACAGTATAAATGAATCATATCCTTTTACAGAATGAGTTCTTGTATATAAAGTCACAAAATAAAAATAGAACTTATCTAAGATCATATAGTTGTAATATTTTTGATGATATAAAGTTGTAAATAAAATTATTTAGAGGGACTTCCCTGGTGGCACAGTGGTTAAGAATCTGCCTGCCAATGCAGGTGATGCGGGTTTGAGACCTGGTCCGGGAAGATCCCACATACCGCGAAGCAACTAAGCCCATGCGCCACAACTACTGAGCCTGTGCTCTAGAGCCCACGAGCCAAAACTACTGGAGCCTGTGCACCTGGAGCTCATGCTCCGTAATGGGAGAGGCCACTGCAATGAGGAGCCCACGCACCACAATGAGGAGTAGCCCCAGCTCGCTGCAACTAGAGAAAGCCCGTGGGCAGCAATGAAGACCCAACGCAGAAAATAAATAAATAAATAAATAAATAAATTTTAAAAATTATTTAGAGAATAAACCTAAAGATGAAAATTCCTTACTTTGAAATTTTCTTTTTATTCAAATTTAATAGCTAAAATTAAAACCCTTCAATCACTTTCTTGTTCCAGAAAGTGTAAGCCATAGGAATTACTGATGAAAACTGTCCCTAGTAAAGTACAAGAGGTTTTTTTCTGACTGCAAAAGTAATAAATGTTTATCATAGAAAATTAGGAAAGTACAGAAAAATAGAGAAAATAAAATTACCTAATATTTTTTAGCACCTGATAATAAATACTGCTAACATCTGGATATAAACATCTTTATGAATGTTGGATGTAGTCTTGTTTATAAATGTGATTTGGGGGGTTGAATTTCGTGTATTTTTTCTTTAAAAAAACTGGGAAACACATAGTGTGCTCTTTGTATTGTCTATTTTTCACCTGGAATTTTATAATGAGAATTTTTTCAGGTCATTAACTATTTTTTCAATATAGTAATTCTCAAAAGTGATATGGGGACACTTGACGACAAAATTTTGTTCATAATAATATGAAGACATTATTTGCCTTTTTCACTCTCATTCTCTCATGAGTGTACAGTACAGTTTTCCAAAGTTTATATGATGTATTGTGTGATGTTGTCATTGCTCTGAGGGCTACTAAAATGCAATCTTATGCTCCCATTTGTTTCTAAAAATGTCTTGGTTTTAATTAGTAATATGATAAATACCCCCCCAACACACAAAAAAACTCTTTGGAGTCCTCAATAATTTTAAAGCATACTGAAGAGGGGTCCTGAAACCAAAAAGGTTGAGAAACTTTAAGCTAGCATATAAAAAGCATTATTCTCTCTTTTTTTCTTTTTTGCATGTACTTTTTAAAAATTGAAGTATAGTTACCTCAGCAAGCTGTTGATAGAATCAAGAAGATACCTTCATCTATTTGTCCCTAAAGCCCAAGCTTTTAAATCCCAGGTCAGAGCTAATTCTCTCAGTTTTAGTAAGTAGGTAAGAAGGTGTAGTGAAAGGATATGCATTTTTGGAACATAATGAATATACATTTCAAATAAATATACATTTATAAGCTTTAAGGAAACTATTTCTGAGGCATAACATGCATTCAGAAACATACAAATCATAAATTGGTACAGTGAGTGCAACCATGTAACCAGCACCCTGTTCAAGAAAGAGAACATTACCAGCAGCTAGAAGCCAGTTGCCCCTTTCTTACAGATACTGCAATCCTCCCAAAATAACCTTTATCCTGACTTTTAAAATTATCGATTAGTTTTGCCTAAAATGTATGTAGCTTAAAAATATGTGGACAAAAGCAGAATCTGGAGCCAGAATTTGGGTTGGATTTCTAATTCTGGCTGAATGACCCTGTACAATTCATTTTATTTCCTTAAGACTGCTTTCTTTTCAATAGAATAGTCATTAAAATGCCTCATAACTCAAAAGACTGCAGTTTCCCAAACGTGCCTGATGGTAAGAGTCATCTGGACTACGAAGAAAGCCCAGATTCTCCTAAGCCAGTGGTTCTCAAAGGACTAGCATCAATACCCTAGAACCTGTTAGAAATGTAAGTTATTGAGCCATATCCTAGACTTCTTGAATCAAACACTTGGGGGAGGGGGTGACAATCTATTTCAGGTGATTACGATACACACCAAAATTTGAGAACCACTGTACTAATTAATGTATAACGCATCATTTGGAAAAAACACAATTTAAGTGATTCCACATTTTTAGGCTTTTAAACTACTTCCAATTCACTATCAAAACATTACTATAATGAATATATTTATTCATATATTTTTATATACTGTTTCTTAGGACAGATTTCTAGAATCTATGTGATATCACCATCTAATTAATTGGTTAAAGGATATGAACATTTCTAGGGCTCTTACTGCCAAACTGTCCTCCAGAAAGATTTTTACAAATCACACTATTACAGAAGAACAAAATACTCCAAACTAAAAATATTTAGTTAGGTACTTGATATTGTACGAGTGCTACTGGCTCCCAAAGCAACTATACTTGAGATACACAGAACTTTTTGCACCTAATTTTAATTCTGCTTTATCAAGCTGTTTAGTAATAATAATGATAAAGATGATAAAAATAATAGGTAGATTTATGAACTCACACATGTGCTAGGTATTACCCTATGTGCTTAATGGGGATTCAAAATTTTAATTACCATAAGAACTCCATAAAATAAGAATTATTATAATCTCCATTTATAAATGAAGAAGGTGAAGCACAAAGAAGTTTCCCAAGATCACAGAGCTACAAAGTAGAATGGGGACCAAACTCAAGAAGTTTGACTGAACTTTTCTTCCAAAAGCTTGTGTGTTTCACAAAAGTAGGAGCCAACATTCTCCACTATATATGATAAATATTAAGCACAGTGCCTCATACATAACAGACACTGAATAAATATTTGTGGAATGGATGAAGATATTTGAATCTTCTGTTAAATTCTCTAGATTTATTACTTTAATAAAGTATAATATAATAAAGAATTCTCCCTCTTTCTCTCAATTTTCTACTATAAATTGTATTTTATTGAGTTTTATTCAGTTTGGATTCACCTAGTCTTCACACACGACACAAAGGGATTTCAATCTAGTGATGGATACCAAAACAATTGTATGTGTTTTACTAGAACTTAATAATAAATTTAATAAACATGTATGTATAAGTAATAAGCAGAATTAACATTGGACATTATTATTTTATGGATTTATTAACATGTTCTATTATTCATACTTTAAACTCTCACTCAGTTAAAATTCCATACTTATATACAAAATACATTGCAGATATTGTGGCAAAATTTGTTTTTAACAAATCTTTTTCATTTTTGACTGGTCAAACTTGTACCTCACCAAAGCTTCTGTGAAGTAATGATCCAAAATGTAGCAAAAAGGTAGGACCCAATCTTCAGAAAAATAATATGTACCAAGTAAGATGGAGATGGAGAAAGGCAAAGACAGGAGAAGATAGGAGGAGAAAGAGGTGAGAAACAAGAGAACAAGTATGGTTAAAAAAAAAAAAAAGAACAAAATTTAGCAATACAAATTATAGCAACAGCAACAACAAAAAGAAATTATAGCAACAAAAGTACTACAGGGAGATGCTTTTTAGACATAAGATTTGTAGTTTCAAAAAAAGAAAACAAAACAAAAAATGAATCCTATCTAGTTTTACACTCCTTTTTCTTTTTATAAATTAGAAAAATTTTTGGATTTATTGAGGTATGACTGACAAATAATCATTGTCTATATTGAAGGTGTACTTTTACATATGGTCTGTCACAACATTTTTCAAGAGTAATAAGAAATGCATATTCTGCCACAGCTTTCAAAAGACATATTTAATACATTGTTAAAAAGCATTTATAAGTTTACATTAATTTTCATTTATTTATGTCTACATTAATAAATCCTTTCTGAAATACTAGTCTAGAACAGAGTAAAGAAAATGTTTTTCTCATTATTTTTGCCACAATTATTTTTCAAATTCCTTCCCTTTACACATTAAAAAGAATTCAGTGCTACATAATGCTCCTTATCAAGATAGATACAACCTATCTGATTAATTTAAAATATCACTTTCAAAGCAAAGAATTCCAAAACCAAATTTCCAAGGAATAAAAAAATATGACTTTTCATAGATAACTATAAAATCAAAACTGTAATAATTTCTAATCCCCATTTATAAAATGAAGAAACTGAGGCACACAGGAAGGTAGAAGAATGGGATTAAAATCCATAAAAGATATGAGATACCTAGGATGCAAAATTGTAAATTAAAATAAAATTCCCTTACATATAACCAAAAAAAATTGTGGTGCTGAAAACAGGATATATACAATATGGCTTCCCAAATATTTCAATTACCATGAAGGAGGAAAAAAGGAGAAAAAGTATAATTCTAAAAGCATAACTTTAGAAAAATATAATTCTATAATCTTTGAAAATTGAAGAAAACAGTATCAAAAGAAAACACAGGAAAATGAAAAATGTAAATTTAGGCAGGTGGATAATTGATTCTTTTTTAAAAAAATTTTCTTTGGCATTAAAATATTTTATAACACTTAAAAAATCATGCCAAAAGAATTATGATTCAGTTAAAATATATACATGGCAACTATATTTATAACATACAGAGAGGGCACATATTACCAGCTTTGTTACCTGTTAACTATTTTGCAAACTGTAGAAAATCATTATGCTAACAATTTCAATATTCTGTTATTATCATTCATAAATAATGATTGACTATAGATTTTTTAGAAACTCTCTGTTTATTTAGGATATAATTCAATACATATATCACTCACTTGATTGGCCAGTTGTAGTTGTTCTTGAAGATTCCTGACTGTTTCATCATCTGTATATATCTCATTTCCCATCTCTGTGCTAAAGGGAATGGCCTCCAATTGCTTTTCAACAGCATCTTTTAATTCACTGTGCAACCTTTGGAACAAACAGTTAACAATAATCTAATTTTGGTAATAGTAATTACTGTTTCAGGTCAGCTAAGTAAACATTTGGGTCAAGAAATCACTATTTACACAAAAATCATTTTTAAGTCAACCTCTAAATTTAGAAGTGTTTTAAAACCATTAAATAATGTGCTAGAAGTAAAAATACATCATGATTGTGAATGAATTAAATTTGTCATAATTAATTCAAACATACATAATTGTCCTAGGAAGATTTTAATTTTTTAAAGAGGTAAAATTCTGAAATTATACCTTATTGACAAGTCATTCAGAAAAAAAATTTTAAATATGATAATTTCATTGTTACTTAAATGGAAAGGGAATTTTAAATCTTGTAGAATTATTGTTAATTTCTCGTGTTTCACAAAACTCATCTGATTTCTCACTAGTTCCAGTTTATAAAGCATAGAGTAAAATTCTTGATGGTTATGAAATCAAGACTAGAGGCTTTACTTGCCAGCACTTTCTCACATAAGCTTGACCATAACTCTGAAAGCCTTAAATTCAATGTTAACCTTACATTAAAGTAAATTACAAGTATTTCATGCTTCGAAATTACACCAAAAAAAAAAAAAAAGCATAGAAAGGTTCAACTTAAAAGACTGATTAGGTGTTTATGTCAAAATGATGTACTCCTAGAAGGAAAAATGTTTTTTAATATCAGAAAAACTTAGAAACACTGAATTTACATAATTATAACCAGAAAACATTATTTATAATAAACACATCTCAAAGTAAAAATTTCCCAAAGGAATTGCATCCATCTCTCTAAAATAATTTAAACAGAATTATCTACGAATACTACAATCTCCATTGAAACTAGAAAAATGCAATCTTAAATTTTAAAACATATTTATTGAAAACAAAGTTCATCAAATAAGTCACAAGACAATAACCTCAGGTACCAGTGGGGCAAGGGGAGGGGGGAAAGGCAGTATAGGGATACTGGGTTAAGAAGTACAAATTATTAGATATAAAATAAGCTAAGAAAATATGTTGTACAACACAGGGAATATAGCCAATATTTTATCATAACTATAAATGAAGTATAACATTTAAATATTGTGAATCACTATATTGTACATCTGTAACTTATTTAATACTGTACAGCAACCATACTTCAATTAAAAATAAACTAAACAAAAAAAAGAACACTTAAAAGTTACAGGCATATTGCCTATACCCAAACTGCCTGAATTTGAAACCAGTATCTCATTTCATTAGCTATGTGACTTTGGACAAGTTCCTTAACCTCTTTTGGCCTCAGTTTCCCAATCTGTAAAATGTAAATGTCACCTATTGCTTATTCTCTTCTGGAATTTTTTAAAAAAATTATTCTGTACAGTGTTTCTCTCTTTCTCAGTCTCAGTGGAATTTTCATCTCTCCAAACTTTAACTTTTGGAATTTAGTCCTTGGATGGCTTTCATCAATGTCTTACAGTTTTTGGAACACAGGTCTTGTGCCTCTTTAGGTAGGTTTATTCCTAGCTATTTTATTCTCTTTGATGTGAAGGTAAATTGGGGTTGTTTCCTTAATTTATCTTTCTGATACTTCATTGTTAGTGTATAGAAATGCAACAGATTTCTGTATGTTAACTTTGTATCCTGAAACTTTACTGAATTCATTAATGAGCTCTAGTAGTTTTCTGGTGGCATCTTTAGTATTTTCTATGTATAGTAGACATTTTACCTCTTTCCTTCTGATTTGGATACCTTTTATTTCTTTTTCTTGTCTGATAGCTGTGGCTAGGTCTTCCAATACTATGTTGAATAAAAGTGGTGAGAGTGGGCATCCTTGTCTTGTACCTAGATTGTACATCTCTAGGTATTTATCCATTTCTTCTTGGTTCTCCATTTTACTGGTGTATAGTTGTTCACAGTAATCTCTTATGATCTTTCATATTTCTGTATTGTCAGTACAGAAATATGAATCTGTAACTTCTCTTTCATTTCTGATTTTATTTGGGTCCTTTTTCTTAATGACTCTGGCTAAAGGTTTATCAATTTTGTTTATCTTTTCAAGGAACCAGAGCTTAGTTTCACTGATTTTCTCTATTTTTTAAAAGTCTCTATTACATTTATTTCTGCTCTGATCCTTTTCTTCTACTAACTTTGGGTTTTATTAGTTCTTTTTCTAGTTCCTCTCTAGGTGTAAGGTTAGATTGCTTATTTGAGATTTTTCTTACTTCTTTAGGTAGGCCTATATTGCTAGAAACTTCCCTCTGAGAACAGCTTTTCCTGCTTCCCAAAGCTTTTCCACCATTCTATTTTAATTTGACTCCAGGTATTTTCTGACTTCCTGTTTGATTTCTTCAGTGACCCATTGGTTGTTTAGTAGCACATTGCTTAGCCTCCACTCTTTTTCTTTTTGGTAGTTTTTTCACTGTAGTTGATTTCTAGTCTCATAGCATTGTGATTATAAAAGATGTTTAATATAATTTCAATATTCTTAAATTTACCGAGACTTATTTTGTGGCCTAGTATGTGCTCTATCCTGGAAAATGTTCTATATGTAGTTGAATGTTTATTCTGTTGCTTTTGGGATGGAATGTTTTATACATACATATATATACATAGATGTTCATATAAATAAAGTCTATCTGATTTAAGGCTAGTGTTTCCTTATTGATTTTCTGTCTGGATGCATGATCTTCCATTGATGTAAGTTGGGTGTTAAAGTCCCATATTATTATTGTGTAACTCAACACAATTTCTCCCTTTATGTCTACTTATATTTGATTTACATATTTAGGTGCTCCTAAGTTGGGACATAAATATTTACAATTATTATATATTGTTGGATTGATCCCATTATCATTATGTAATGTCCTTGTCTGTCTCTTGTCTTTGTTTTAAACTCTATTTTGTCTGATATTAGAATTGCTACCCCAGCTTTCTTTTTGTTTCAATTTGCATGGAAAACTTCTTTCCATACTCACTTTCCATCTCTGTGTCTTTAGATCTAAAGTGAGTCTCTTCTAGGAAGCATATATATAGTTCTTCTTTCTGTATCCATTCAGTCACTCTAAGTCTTTTGATTGGAGCATTCAGTCCAACACATTTAAAACAATTATATTTTTAAAAATTATTTTTAATTTAATTTTATTTTTGGCTGCATTGGGTCTTAGTTGCTACACACGGGCTTTCTTGAGTTGCGGCGAGCAGGGGCTACTCTTCGTTGCGGTGCATGGGCTTCTCATTGCAGTGGTTTCTCTTGTTGTGGAGCACAGGCTCTAGGCACACGGGCTTCAGTAGTTGTGGCACGCGGGCTGTAGAGCACAGGCTCAGTAGTTGTGGCGCACGGGCTTAGCTGCTCCGTGGCATGTGGGATCTTCCCAGACCAGAGCTCGAATCCATGTCCCCTGCATTGGCAGGTGGATTCTTAACCACTGCGCCACCAGGGAAGCCCTAAAATAATTATTGACATGTATGTACTTACTGTCATTTTGTTCATTGCTTTCTGGTTGTTTTTGTGGTTCTCTCTTCCTCCTTTCTTTTTTTTGCTCTGTATCTTTGTGATCTAATGGATGACTATCTTTAGTGTTATAGTTTACAGTTTGGTGTTTAGATTCCTTTTTCTTTTTTGCATATCTATTACAGATTTTTGGTTTATGGTTACAATGAGGTTCATATATAACTATATTTTTAAAGATATATATAAAATAAATAATATATATTTTAAATTCATTCATATATGATTATTTTAAGTTGATGATCCCTTAAGATCAAACCATTCTGACAACCTGCATTTTAAAAATCCCGCCATGTTTAATGTTTTTGATACATTTTATATCTTTTTGTGGGGTGTGTCCCTTAAATACTTGTGGAAATAGATGCTTTTACTACTTTTGTCTTTTAACCTTCCTACTAGCTTTGTAAGTGGATGATCTATTTTACTGTATGTTTGTCTTTACCAATCAGATTTTTCTTTGCACAGTTTTCCTATTTCTATTTGTAGTCCTTTCCACTTAGAAAAGTCCCTTTAATATCTCTTGTAAAGCTGGTTTAGTGGTGCTGAACTCTGTAGCTTTTGCTTGTCTGTAAAACTCTTTATCTCTCTTTCAAATTTGAATGATAGCCTTGCTGAGTAGAGTATTCTTGGTTGGTATGTTCATCAGTTCGAATCAATTGTGCCACTCCCTTCTGCTCACAAAGTTGCTGCTGAAAAGTCAATTGATAGCCTTATGGGAGTTCTCCTGTATGCTACTAGTTGCTTTTCCCTTGCTTCTTTTAAGATTCTCTCTTTATCTTTAATTTTTGCCATTTTAATTACAATGTGTCTTGGTGTGGACTTCTTTGGATTCATTTTGTTTGGGACTCTTTGTGCTGCCTCGACCTATATGTCTACTTCCTTTCCCTGGTCAGGAAAGTTTTCAGCTATTATTTCTCCAAATAACTCCTCTGCCCTTTTCTATTTCCTCCTTCTGGGACTCCTATATTTTGAATGTTATTATGCTTGGTGTTGTCCCAGAGGTCTCTTAAACTGTCCTCTTTTTAAAAAACTTTTTTCTTTTTTTGTTCAGTTCAGGTGATTTCTTCTACTTTGTCATCCTATTCACTGATCTGTTCCTCTGTATCATATACTCTACTGTTAATTCCTTCTAAGGTATTTTTTATTTGTTATTATCTTCTTCAGCTCTGTTTACTTCTTTATATTTTTTAACTATTTGTTAGAAACTTCTAACTTCTCACTGTGTTCATTCATTCTTCTCCTGAGTTCACTGAGCACCTTTTTTTTCATAGAAAATTGTTTATTTCACTTATAATTTCACATTTATCAGCAGAGTTACAGTTTTCTCTAAACATTTTCAAGTGTCTGTATTTCTCATTTTGTGTTTATTTTACAAACTCAAATGTATGTATTTAGTTTATAATAAAGATAACATCAGATCAGTGGAGAAAGGAAAGATGATTAGAAAATAAAACTGACAGCTATTTATAAGAGAAAGCAAATATCTTCAATATAAGGTGAATATGTACTTATATATTCTTTTTTTTTTACAAGACAGGCTTTATCAATAGTGATTTATCTGTATTAAATGTAATTGTATCAAATTTTAGCTTCTGCCAGAGTGAATTTTTTTTTAACATCTTTATTGGAGTTTAACTGCTTTACAATAGTGTGTTAGTTTCTGCTGTATAATGAAGTGACTCAGCTATACATATACATATATCCCCATATCTCCTCCCTCTTGCATCTCCCTCCCACCCTCCCTATCCCACCCCTCTAGGTGGACACAAAGCACTGAGCTGCACTGAGCATCTTTATTACCATTCTTTTGAACTCTTTATCAGGTAGATTGCTTATCTCCACTTGGCTTAGTTCTTCTGGGGTTTTGTCTTCATTTGGAACATATTCCTTCTCTCCTTGTTCTGCCTAATTTTCCATGTTTATTTCTAAGTATTAAGTAGGTCAGTTATGTTTCCAGATGTTGGAGAAGTGGTCTTAAGTAAGAGACATCGTATGGGGCCCAGCAGCACTTGACCCCATATGTGGGCTGTGTGGGCCCTTCTGTGTGATGAGGCTGACTTCTCTTGGCACACTGGAGACAAGGCTCATCCCTAGGCTGGTTGGCTGCTATGCCCTGCCTTGCATGGTGGCTGCTGGCCTGCTGGTGGGCAGGCCAGATTTCAGCATGATTGGATGCACAGGCTGGGAGGTCCTTGGGTAGATGCTGGCCCACTAGTGGGCAGTACTGGGTTCTGGTACAGCTGGTCACGTGACCTGGCAGGGGGGTGGGTCTCAGCCCAGTGGTATACAGATCTGGTTCCCTGGGTGCTGGCTGTGGGACCCAGGGGGTCCAATGCTGGTGTCAGCCTACTGGTGGGTGGGGCCACATCCTAGTGAAGCTGGCTCTGGGACTCTGGAGATTCTGGGGCTGGTCCTGGCTAGCTGATGGGCAGGGCTGGGTCCTGGTGTGGCTGGTGGCAAGGCCAGGGGTGTTCCAAGGCTGGTTCTGATCTGATGGTGGGTAGAGTTGAGCCCCAGGGTACCTGGGTGTGGGTGTTGGGGAGGCCTGGGGTTGGTTCCGGTCCACTGGTGGGTGGAACCAGGTCCCTGCAAAGCTGGCTGCTCACCCGGGAGGTACTAGAACTGGAGCTTATCTGCTGTTGGGCATGCAGACCCCCAGTGCTAGTAGGCTAGAGGGAGGACTCCAAAATGGCACTTGCCAGCACCAGTGTCCTCATGGTAGAATGAACTCCCCAAAATGGCTGTCACCAATGTCATCAGGAAGAGTCCCAGTTGCCCTGCCTCTCCAGGAGACTCTACGAGATCAGCAAGTGGGTCTTAACAGGCTCCTTCAAATTACTGTCTCAGCTCTGGGACTCAGAGCATGTGAGACTTTGTGTGTGCGCTTAAACAGTGGAGTTTCTGCTTCCTACAGTCCTCTGGCTCTCCCATATACAAGTCCCGCTGGCTTTCAAAGCCACACGTTTTGAGGGCCTGTCTTTCTAGTGCAGGACCCTCAGCTGGGGAGCCTGATGTGGGTCTTGGACCCCTTGCTCCTTAGGGAGAACTTCTGTGATTGTGATTATCCTCCCATTTGTGGGTCACCTACCTGAAAGTTCAGGTCTTGACTACATTATGTCTCTGGCCCCTCCTACCCATCTTGTTTTGATTCTTTCCATATATCTTAAGCTATGAAAAACCTTTTCTGCTAGTCTTCAAGTTATTCTCATTGATAGCTGCTCTGTAAATAATTGTAATTTTGGTGTGCCTAGAGGAGGAGGTGAGTTCGGGGTCTTCGTACTCCATCACCTTGGACACACCTTGCAAGGTCATTTTTATAGTCCTGCACTGTCATGCAAAGCAAGAACCACCTATATGCATCAGTAGTTTATTTTTGTTTTAGTATCTTAAGTATTTGGGGTAGGGGTGTTTAATCTTGCAATTTGCAATCCTGCTGTCTCTTGCCTGATGTACCGTAATTCTCCAAACGTTTTATAATTTGGGGTTTAGTTTGCTGTTCTTTTCCTAACCTGTTCAGCAAATTCTTAGAGACCACTGATTTTCAGACTTCTTTTCTAATATATGCACTTAAGAGTATGGATTTCCCTCTAAGAATGGCCTTAACTGCAACCCACAGTTTTCATGGTGTATTTTCACTATCTATCAGTTGAAAATATTCTCCAGCTTTCATGGTTAATTCTTTGACCTATGAGTAATATTTAAAAAGCATATTGCTTAATTAGAAACAGCTGGGAATTTTCTGATTCCTTTTTTCTTTTCTTTCTGTTTTTTAAAAAACTGATTTCTAATATAATTTTCACTGTTATTAAGGAACAGAATCTGAGTACTTAAAAAAATCTGAGAGTTGTTTTCTTTTTTCCTTTAAATATTTATTTATTTATTTATTTTGGCTGTGCCAGGTCTTAGTTACGGCACACGGGATCTTTGTCGTGGAAGACTGCAGCATGAGGACTTCCTGGTTGCAGCACGCAGACTTCTTAGTTGCAGCATGTGAACTCTCAATTGCGGCATGCATGTGGGATCTAGTTCCCCGATCAGGGATTGAACCAGGGCCCCCTGCATTGGGAGAGCAGAGTCTTACCCACTGGCCCACCAGGGAAGTCCTGAGAGTTACTTTCTGAATTTGTCAATTTTGGAAATGTTTTATGTGTACTTAAAAAGAATATGTATTTTGAAACTATTAGGTATTTGTCTGTTAAGTAGGTTTGTTAATTGCATGGTTCAAATATTATTATTATTTTGTGTGTGTGTGTGGTACGCAGGTCTCTCACTGTTGTGGCCTCTCCCGTTGCGGAGCACAGGCTCCAGATGCTCAGGCTCAGCGGCCATGGCTCACGCACCCAGCCGCTCTGCAGCATGCAGCATTCTCCTGGACCGGGGCATGAACCCGCGCCCCCTGCATTGGCAGGCAGACTCCCAACGACTGCACCACCAGGGAAGCCTCAAATATTATTTTTTGAGTTTTTCTTTCAATTACTGAGGAGCAATATGTTTATATTTCCTGCTATCTAGTGGATTTGTCTGTTTTGCCATTCAATGCTATCACTGAATTTTTCTAATCTAGAGAAACAGAAAACTTGAAATTTTCTATTCTGAGGCTTTGTTACTGGGTACTTGCAAATTTTTTTTAAATAAATAAATTTATTTATTTGTTTATTTATTTTTGGCTGCATTGGGTCTTCATTGCTGTGTGCAGGCTTTCTCTAGTTGCAGCAAGCGGGGTCTACTTTTTGTTGTGGTGCACGTGGCTTCTCCTGTTGTGGAGCATGGGCTCTAGGCTAGTGGGCTTCAGTAGTTGTGGCGCACAGGCTCAGCAGTTGTGGCGCACAGGCTTAGTTGCTCCGCAGCATGTGGGATCCTCCCAGACCAGGGCTTGAACCCACGTCCCCTGTACTGGCAAGTGTATTCTTAACCACTGTGCCACCAGGCAAGTCTCTGGGTACTTGCAAATTTAAAACTGTTATATCTTTTATCATTATGAAATATCCCTATTTATAATATTCTCTTCTTGCATTATGGTCTACTATGTCTGATATTACCAGCTTTCTTTTGGTTAGCACTGCATGGTTTATCAATTTTCCATCCTCTTATTTGCAATCATTCAATATTCTTATATTTTAAAAATCTGTCTGATAAGAAATACACACTATAACTGGTTTCCTTTTTAATCTCCTCTGATAAATCACTGTCTTTCAACTGCAGCATTTAGTACATTGAAGCTTAATGTAATTACTAACGTATTTGAGTTTATATCTACTATCTTAGTATTTGCTTTCTATTTGCCCAGTCCATTATGATTTTTCTCTCCTTTCATGCTTTCTTTTGGTTTTTATTTTTTTTATTACTTCATTTTTCTACTCTATTATCTTGGTTGGCAGTTACATGGTTGACAGTTACATTATCTTGGTTGGCAGTTGGCTTTACTTTTAAAGATTAAAACATGCATCGAGTTATCAAACTCTAAAATAAATTAGTATTATATTTCTTTTGGGTAATGCTAGAACCTGAGAATATTTTAACTTCCAAATGCCATTTCCCTAAACTTATGATATTGCTGCCTTATATTTAATTCTCTACAGATATTTTAGGGACATTATTATTGTTTTAGAAGAGCTGATGTTCATTAGACTTTCTCCCATGGGCACCATTTCCTGCAATTCTAAGCTTTCATCTGGGATTATTTTCTTTTTGTAGAATATCTTTTTAGGATTTTCTTTAATTTTGCTAATGATAATGCTCTCAATTTCTTTTCATCTGACCTTTCTTCTGATGGATATTTCACTGGGTAAAGAATTCTACACTTACAGTTTTTCTTTCAGCACTTAAAAAATATTCCACTGTCTCCTGATTTGCAGTATCTCTGTTGAGAAGTCAGTTAATATCTTATTGTGGCTAGATTCGAAGATAAGTTCTTTCTGCTGTTAAGTTTTTTCGTTTTCTTTGATTTTATAATAATGTACCTAGGTACAGTACTTTTGTATTATCCTGCTTACGATGCATGGTGTGCTCTTAATCTGTGGATTGATGTCTCTCTGTCCTCTCTTTCTGGGACTCAAGCTATATTACTTTTAGCTGTTTTCACTATTTCCCATATGTCTCTTAGTTTTTATTTATTTATTTTGCTCTGCATTTTCTATCCCCTTCTCTCTCTGACCTTCACTCTGAATATTTTCTTCTGACTTGGGTTGCATTCCATTAATTCTCTCTTCAGTTATGTCTCATTTCCATTATTACTGCAATTTTCAGTTCTAGAATTTCTAATTTCTATTTGGTTCTTTAAGAGTTTTTAGTTCTCTTATAGAAATTCTCAAAATTGTATCTTATTTCATTGAACATGGTGCAGTCATTTTAAAGACCAAACCGTGGATCTGTTTCTATTGTATACTATTTTTTAATGATTTTTTAACCATGCTGTCTTCAATCTTCCCATTGCCAGTTCTTTTTATACCAGATGTGAGCCAGATATCACAAATAAAAAAGTACAGAGATATTCTGAGGCCTAGCAATGATGTTATCTTCCTCTAAAAGTCTTCCTTTTCTTTTTTCAGGTGGGGAGGGGTATTATCAATCCCTGATCATGTCATTTATAACATCATGTTGTATCAAACATCAGAGTCATGTTTTAGATCTTTGCAGGACTAGTCTATTTTGGGGGAGTCACTCTTACTTCAAAGCCTGGATGTTCCTGAGCCACCTACCCTCAAGTCTGATGGGCTCTGAACTTCAATTTTTATTTCTCTAGCTCCATGGATTTGTTTTGAGCTCTGCTCAGTTTTAAACCTCTCTTCACGTCTTCTGACATCAGGAGATATATTTAAGGGAAAGTAACCCCAAATGCAGGCTCATATCCCTGGATTTCTTTCTTTTCCTGGTCTTTACCCTACAATTCTACACTGACTCCAATTCACTTTAAACAAATTTGATTTTTGTCAAGATTTTCTAGTTTTTGTCCAGATTCTCTAGTTTTCTCAAAAGGAGTCTGTTGCCATCACTGTAAACAAAACTATCTAACTTATTTTCAGTTAATTAAAAATGTTCTGAGTACTAGTTTGGCTGCATCTCACTAGTTTGATATGCTATTTATTTTATGCAGTTTTTAATTTTAGTTTTCCTCTTTATCTCAGTAGTTGAAAATGCAGTTAAAAGAAATTCTTTACACTTACTTCTTGTTATTTCTAATTTATTGTAGGTGTGATTTATGTTTAATTTATATGTATGTATGTGGTGGGGAGGGTCTGCAGCCCATGTCTATGTAAATGTTTCATGGGTCTTGAAAAACACAGTATATTCCTGTTGGTTCATATATGAGCAGTATAAACAGAAAAATGTACACACATATACTCAAACTTGTTCTTTACTCTTTATATCTTTTACATTCCTGTTTATTTTTGCCCTTGTTTTCTTTGAAATATAATTTAGCTGCAATAATATATTTATAAATACTAAGTAAATATATGTTATCTAATTCTCCAAAGATCTTAGCAGTATAATTGAGAAAATAAAGCCATTTAAGTACTGCAAAGGTTTAAGGAATTAGTCTTTTTCAAAGCATTATTTTCTTATGTATGGTTAACAAATCTTGAAAATTAGGTATCAATAATTTTAGTAAGTTCAACAAACATTTGAAGAGATATTATGTACAGGATAGGAAGATAGTTCTGGTCCTAGCTGTATTTATTCAAATATATAATCAAGTCAAAACGTAAGAACTGTAAGAAAATAAAGAGGAGAAAGTTCCATCATATTTGGTTGGCTTCATAGTAAGAGGAGAAATGAAGAGAAATCATACAAAGCTTTGTAGAAGTAAACAGTGTTACCCTTATTAATAACATTAGTAGCACCCCATTTCTCTGCATAGGTGCTTTACCTGCAGTCACCATCAACTAGATGGTCTCTATTTTCTAGTGCAAATGCTAAAAAAAGTCAATCTTTTTGATATACAGACCACAACTAGGAAGCTGGACAATCAGGAAGTGGCTACACCAATCGCTGGTTCCAGGATCACACCTCTTTAGCTGAGATCCTGGGGTCAGGAAGTTACTGCCAGAGCTATTGCCGGTAGGAACACCCTGACTTAGCTCTGACAGAAGCAGCTGCCAGAATTACTGGCTCTAGAGCCACTCTACACTTGTTAGATTCTCATCCACAAAAATAGATTCTCATACACAGCTTCTCCTCCCACTTATCTCCTAATTTAGGTCTCTTACATGTGTTTATCATTAGCAGAACCAAATTCCTACCCTGAACTAGTTTCTAGTTTTCCAGCCTTTGCAGTACAAGAAAGTATACAAAAAGGAGGTTGGAACAGATGTTAAGCCAATCTACTATACCTGCCATAAACTATTATTATAATTGTACAATTTAATTAAATGTGACCCAAAATGAAAAATATAAAAATACAAAAGAGCTGGGGTTTTTTCTATGAAACCTAAACTGAATATGAAAGGCTCAATAAAGATGAGTTGTTAAATAGCTGCTGTTAATTAGAGGTAGGTAAAATAATTATAAAAAGTCAGAAAATTTATAAAATCACAGAGGATCAAAAGGAGATCAAAAGGATCTCTAAGTTTTCACTCTTATTCAAAGAAACTGAAACTGGAAATTATAAAGAATGAATTATCTTTATGGTTTATGTATAAAAGACAACAAAGAGGGCTTCCCTGGTGGTGCAGGGGTTGCGAGTCCGCCTGCCGATGCAGGGAACACGGGTTCGTGCCCCGGTCCAGGAAGATTCCACATGCCACGGAGCGGCTGGGCCCGTGAGCCATGGCCGCTGAGCCTGAGCGTCCGGAGCCTGTGCTCCGCAACGGGTGAGGCCCGCGTACAGACAACAAAGAACTACAATTAATAGGCTTACTCAAAGTAAAGATCTTAGGCATTATATAAAAAAGATTAAATAAGTGCACATTTACTTTAAGTCAAAGTCAAAAAATTTTAAAGTATTCTATGTATGCCTTATGATTCTCCACTTTATTGCCTGTTTCAATCTGCAGACCATCTATTAATCTAGAAAGAAAGAGGGTTTGTACTATATTTTATGCTAGGTACAATGTACTAAATCAAAAAAGTAACAGTGTTTCTGACCTCTTCCTGTTGACTATTTCATTGGATAAGATACTCCTGATAAAATGTCTTTAAGAAAATAAATATTATCCTAAAATAAATATGTTTTACATTAAATTACTACATATCTATGCCTTTGAAGTTGTTACTTATGGCTTTTATTATTTTTCTATCTTACCACTTGCAGTATTACTTCAAAAGATATTTAACAAGCACTTACTATAATCATAAAAATATATAAAAAATAAAACTGAAATCTAGTCCAAATCTCTCATTTCATAGATTAAGAAACTGAGATCCAAACGTATGGACACTAAGGAGGGAAAGCGGGGTGAGGGGGGATGAATTGGGAGATTGGGATTGACATATATACACTAATATGTATAAAACAGATAACTAATTTTAAAAAAGACCTACTTAAGTAATAGAAGACATGAAACAGAATTGAATTCTTGTTTTAATGATTTAATGTACATATACGTAAGTGTCTGCAATCCAAAGTAAAAGTAATAAATGCCCTAACCAAGGTATAAAAATACTATAATGATTCACTTTGTTATAAAACAGAAACTAACACACCATTGTAAAGCAATTATACTCCAATAAAGATGTTAAAAAAATACTACAATGGAATGTGCAAAGATTTTTCAGAAAAGATCATATTTAAATTGGTTCCTAAAAATGTGTATAAGTTTAATGTATAGAGATGTGGGTGGTTTTCTCAGGCTGTTGGAAAATGTGAGCAGACAGAATGCTAAGAAAGTATGAGTGTTTGGAGAAATAAAGAATAATTTGCATGGAGGAAAAAAAAAAAAAGAAACTGAGTTCCACCTCCTACGCTGTTGGTGGGAATGTAAGATGGTACACCAACTACGGAAAACAGTATGGAGGTTCCTCAGAAAACTAAAAATAGAATGAACCATATGATCCAGCAATCCCACTCCTGAGAATATACCTGGACAAAACTTTAATTCAGAAAGATACATGCACCCCTATGTTGATAGCAGCACTATTCACAATAGCCAAAACATGGACACAACCTAAATATCCATCAACAGATGAATGAATAAAGAAGATGTAGTACATATATACAATGGAATACTACTCAGCCATAAAAAAGAATGAAATAATGCCACTTGCAGCAACATGGATGCAACCAGAGATTATGATACTAAGTGAAGTAAGTCAGAAAGAGAAAGACAAATACCATATGACATCACTTATATGTGGAATCTAAAATATGGCACAAACGAAGCTATCTACAAAACAGAAACAGACTCATAGATGTAGACAACAGACTTGTGGTTGCCAAGGTGGAGCGGGGAAAGAGAGGGATAGACTGGGAGTTTGGGGTTGGCAGACGCAAACTATTACACTTAGAGTGGAAAAACAACAAGGTTCTAATGTATAGCACAGGGAACTATATTCAATATCCTGTGATAAACCATAATGGAAAATAATATACGAAAAGGAATGTATATATGTGTATAACTGAGTCACTTTGCTGTACAGCAGAGATCGGCACAACATTGTAAATCAACTATACTTCAGTTAAAAAAAAAATAAAGAAACTGAGTTCCAGATAGATTAAAGTATTAATAATAGGAAAGGAAAATCACCCAGCCAGTAACTGCAGTCCTGAAATTATAACTAATTAGCATTAATAGGCAATAGAATTTTGGCCAAGACGAGTTTCTAAAAGTTTTGATCTCTGAGGTGACAAAGACAAATCAAATACACTTCTAACCAGTCTTTCTTTGAATTGAATTTGTCATTGATAGTAAGATGCACCATTCCTTTACATACTATTAAAAATAAAAATTGCTACTTATTAATCTAGACATGCCATTCACTATGGCTACATCCCAATTTTGTAGATATTAAAATAGGGGAACAGGGAATAGTGTTAGGGAATCTTACAGTCAAGTAAGAGAGAAGACAGAGTAAGACAAATACATACAATTAGAAAACATTCTAGACAACTGCCTGGTACAACCTCTCTACATGCCTTCCCTCACCTGACAGACATTTTTCATCCTTAAGTCCAAGCTTCCTCAGTGAAGGTATCCACATCCCTGCCATGGTGTAGTGTTTCTTTTGGGGATTAATACAGAACAGTCTGATAACTAGAATTGTTGCTTCCCTTCTTCTCCTCCTACAGTGAATCATATATATTCTTTCCAGAAAAATTTGGCATTTTCAAGTTCTAAAGTACAACTGAATTCAATCCTTCAACAGTGCACCCTCCTCCTCTGCTAAAAGCCCTTGAAGAGCCCCCTACGCCATCTGTAAGACAAGTTTAAATTCCTTAGCAGAGCATATAAGATCTTATATGATCTGCTCCCTGCCCACCACCCCAATCTTATGCCTAATTCCCCTATACAAATACGCTGAGATATAACCACAGTAAATGATCTGTATTTTAATAAACATATGATTTTTAATTTGATGAACTCCTACTCATTCTTAAAGACTCTGCTCAAATTTCATCCCCTCACTTAAGCCTTCTCTGATGTCTCCAGCCAGAGTGATATCATCAACAATTACAATCTAATGTATATATTGGACATGTTATAGCTAACACCGTCTGCCATGCGCAGACTTAAGTAATCCTTGACCATAACCCATGCTCTGGGGAATAGTGCAGGCTATTTTTTACAGAGGGAAGCCAATGATTAGACTGAAGTTTCACATATTTCTCAAGGGCAGCCCTATCATAGGCCGACTGGCATGAAGCGTTCTGAAAATAGAAGTGTTGGCCCTTAGTAACTAACAAGAATGGGTACCTTCAGGATTTGACCTAAAGAACAGAGAGAATCAGCTTTTTGGTTGGAAGAATAGGAGCAGCTGCTATATGGAAAGGGGTGCCATTACTGAGGGGGACAATTAAGGCTGTATGAGACAACTGATAAGAGGAGCATATCCTCAGAGATGGTCCTAATTGCTTCCCAGTTCTAGCTGTATTCCATGTTCCTCCTTATCGTACATTCCCATTTACTCAGAATGACCTGTTTCTAGTTCTTGAAGCAAAAACAGCCAAATATGAATATATGTATGTTTATGTTCCTAATACTTGCAATCATCCACTAAAAAAATATTTTTTGAGCATTTAATATGTATCAAGCACTGCTCAAAGGTGTTAGGTATACAGTGGCAAACAGAATAGACAAGGGCCCTGCTCCATGAAGGATACATTCTAGTAGATAAGACAAATAATAACCAAGCAAATAAATAATTTCAGGTAGTAATAGGTACCACAAATAAAATTGGATAATAGAAAACAGAAAGTTGGGGAGGGAGGAACAGTGCTAGATAACGTGGTCAGGGAATGCCTGCCTGATTGAAGAGAAGGAGACAGTCCTGTGTAGGTCTGGAGAATAACATTGCAGGCAGAAGAAATAAGTAAAAGGTCTTCTGGTGGAAACTGGTTTGCCAGTTTTAAGAAAGCCAAAGTAAGACGGCCAGTGTGACTGGAGACTAGTCATCAAAGGAGGGTGTGGTAAGAGGTGTATATATACGTAAATACACAAACACAGACTTATTATAAACAGAGACATATACAGAAATCAGGGTACCTCTGAATTTATATAAGGTTATTAAAAAGAGAAATATCAAACTTTATAATGAAAGCTTAGGATTTGGTGAACTTTTGGGGATGGTTTTCCTCGTAGTGTAATGGTGTAAATTAGTATCAGAACAGCAGGGTTTACCATGTAATTCCAGAGATATCTTTTCACTCTCTCATTGGAAAATAGATCAAATATACTCATCTTTTGCTATTATATAAATAAAGTTTTGGGGTAGAGAATACCATTTTTGGACAAATACTGAAAAATAATGGCTTTATTACTATTTTTATAAATATACACATGAACTCCTTTCTCCCAAATTTCAAATAGACTATACTGGGTTCATAGGCTCTTATCAACATACACTAATGATATAATAATTAGGGATGGTGAAATCAAACCTAAAATTACAACTCTGATCTATATTATTATTTATTATTCAATTATCATTGGTCAATAAGAACAAATCAATGAAAATACTGCTAAAACAATTCTATTTTATAATGCTATTGAAATCTTCTAAATCATAAATATTTAGTTTTAATCTTAAAAAGATAAATATATTAGACTATCATAAAACAAAAACTTACAAACTTAGTAAAATAAATAATATGCTAAATATAATTGTTTTAATTTATTAAATACTAACTTTATATTCCTGTTGAAGTTTTCTGTTTCTGTGCTCTAAAGCTACATATATGCCTAAATAAAAAAGTAAAGACAGTTATAAATTTCAAAAAAGCTTTTTGGTGACAGTTGAACCAAAGACTAGTTAACAGATTGCCCAGCAAAAGATAGCTACATGTATCAGAGAAGAGTAAACTTTTTCTGTAAAGGACCAGATACCAAATATTCTAGGTTTTATGGGCCATTCAGTCTCTGTCTCAACTATTCAACTCCATCATTGTAGAGCAAAAGCAGCCATAGACAGTATACAAATGAACAAGTCTGGCCATGATCTAATAAACTTTTATTTACTAAAAGAGGTGGCAGGCCAGATTTGGCCCTCAAGCTGTAGTTTGTGAATCCCTGACAGATGCCGTTAAGTCTCTGTACTAGTTACTATACTTTGACTACAAGCAACAGTGATTTTTGTCTGTTTTATTCACTAATGTATTCCAGAAACTTGAATAGCACTTGGTAATTAGTAAGTACTCAATATTTGTGAATGACTGAATGAATGTTTTATTACCTCACCAAATATTAAATCTGAAGGCAAGTGACTCTAGATTTGTTTCAGCAGTTCAATAATATAATTTAAGGACCAAAGGCTTCCCCATCTTTCCCTTCTTCTAATCTCTTTTTGTTTCTGTTACATACTCTCATGGTTATAAAATGGCTATAGCAGCTTCAACATATATCACTTTCTAAAATGATAAGGAACAGGAAGGAGGTTAAGTTTTCTTCTTGCCAGTCTCTCTTTTTATCAGGGAGAAAAAGCTTTCCCAGAGGCTCTACAACAGACTCTCCCTTATACTTCACTGGGTACAAGTGAGTCACATGTTCATACTTAGACCAATTCCCGGCAAAAAGAAATGTGCACTGGTTTATAATTAAAGATTTATCACCTGAGATTGTGGAAGAAGCTAATCTCCCTGAGCACAATGCAACTGGAACAAAATCAGGGTTATATGAATTATGAAAGAAGGGAAAATAGCTCTTATGGAGGCAACAAATAATGTCTTTCATACCCTCAATAATAAAATAAAAATAATAACAATAAAAGGTAGTATTTTCTTAGTGCCAGGAAGTGCTGTATATATATTCACTCATTTAATTACCTTATCCAATTTTCATCCTCTGGCAAGTTATGAGGATGAAATATGATATTAAAGAAAAAATGAGAGAAAAACAAAATAAAAAACACTATATTCTCAACATGAACTGAGTTTAAAGGAATAAACTAAAAATGGGAAGAATGGGCTTCCCTGGTGGCTCAGTGGTTGAGAGTCTGCCTGCCGATGCAGGGGACACAGGTTCGTGCCCTGGTCTGGGAAGATCCCACATGCCATGGAGCGGTAAGGCCCGTGAGCCATGGCCACTGATCCTGTGTGTCCAGAGCCTGTGCTCCGCAACAGGAGAGGCAAGAACAGTGAGAGGCCCGCGTACCGCAAACAAAAAAAAAAAAAAAAAAGGAAAGGATGATAAAATGAATATCTTTTCACCTCTTCCTAAGTCTCATTTTATAAAATGACTTCATTATTTTCTATTTGTAATCAATTCCCAGAAAATACTCACTATACACAAATGTATTAAAAAGTTTCCAAAACCCAATTAAGTGGAATTGCATACTATTGTATAATCCATGCCACTGCTAGCTTCCATTATTCAGACTTCACCATAGTTAAGATATTTTCCTTAAAAATGATAAGCTCTTTTTGATTTTGCAGTCTTTAACAGCAATACTTAAAAGCAGGATGTTGCCCTAAGGGCATAGAGTTCACTTTAAAACCTGATAACATTTCGAGTTACTAAAAGTGCCTTTTAATAAGCTCTGAATCCATATTTCCCATTTCCCTATTGTACTAAGAATAAATACATTCATGAGCCATGACTGCACTACTATTAAACAGGTAAAGGCAGATTTTTAAAAGACTGGTTTCAAAAGACCTGGACTTAAAAGGAAGAGTATGGAGTCAAATATAGGTAACAACTAAATCATTAGCTCAATTATATAATGCCGTATTATCTCCAATACATTAAAATACAAACTTAACTTACATGCACTGGTGATTCAAAAATCGTAGCAATAGTCTTTAATAGGAAAATCATAGCCTTTTTAATAATTATTTTGAGAAAGAACAGTAAATCATAAAAAGTTAAACTTAGAAAAACTTTCCCATGGGAAAAAACACAAATAAATGAGAAAAACTGAAAACCTAATTAAGAGATTTACATAGAAGAATGCAAACAAAGGATGCCAAACTTAAAAAGAGTTTATGCTTTAAATGAATTTAAAACCGAAAAAAAATGTATTTCTTCATTTTTTGGTTTTGTTTTGTAAGGCGACAACAAAAGATATATCAGGTCTCAGTCCAGTTGCATGACCTTTAAAAGTTAAACTTGGGATAGAATAAAACTCTGAACATTTTTAGAAGAAAATGTAAGAGAAGATCTTTATGACCGCAGGCTGAGAGAGGATTTGTTATACACAAAGACCAACAATCATAAGAAAGAAGACTGATATATTCAACTACTTCAAAATTAAAAAAAAAAAAAAAAAAAGAAGAAGAAGAAATTTCTGTTGATCAAACATATCACAACCTGGGAACAAATATCTGAAACATACCTATTGTCTAGCACGTTGAATGAGCCATTGGCACTCATTATTCATTCCCATCCCTTTCCATATCCCAGCATCTTTCATAATGGCTGAAAGTCTAAAACTATGTTTCCCGGATGTCCTTGCAGCTGGTGTGGTGGATGGGATTAAAGTTTCACAAGTGACAGGCACTTGAAGGGGATATAGAAGGCAGAAGTGAGCTGAGAACATTCTTCTATAGGTACGACAGATGGCAAGCAAAACTGATAGACGTGAGTGTCTCCCGAAGTGAGTACCCTTCGCCCCACTTTCCAGTGTCAAGTTTTCAGCTCCATGGAAATGACGCTGTAGTGGTGGCTACAGAGATGGTGGCAGCAGCATAAATCCCTGGCCTCAGAAACTCAGCCTCTAAGGTATGACTCTAAAACCAATTATCTTACCTACACAGTACTTAACTGTAAGTGACTAAATCCCTTCTTGTTTGAAGTGTCTATGATGGTTACTGTTTGCACTGATCAGCACACTAACAAATATTCAGAATACAGATTATATAAAGTACTCGGACAATTTACTAATGAAAAGATAAAAGAGAAAATAGGGAAAAGAAATGAACAAGCGTTTCATGAGAAAACCACATGGGTAGATAAATATATGAAAAATGGTTAACCATATTGGTATTCAGGAAAATGTAAGTTAAAGCCATAATGAAATACCATTTAGGACTCAAAATAACAAAAATTAAGAAACCTGGTAAGAGTAAGGGCTGATAAAATATACGAATCAATAAGAACTCATAAATATCACTGGTGGGAATGTAAACTGGTATAGCCACTTTGGAAATTAGGTTGGCAATATATTGCAAAATTGAATATTCACATAGCCTATGACCCATCCCTGAAACTCTTCTGCTTATATTGAATGGAAAAAAAGTAAGTCTCAGAAGACTAAATAATACTATTTTTGGAAGTTTTTAAAAATGCAAATTAGGAACACACATACCTACAAACATTTTTAAAAGCAAGGGAACGATAAACAAAAATTCAAGACAGTATTAACCTCTGGCAGAGGGAAGGAGGGACATGGGATAGGGAAGGAAAACACAGATAAGTGCACCAGTATTGATAACATTTTAGCTCTTAACTGGATAGTCGGTTGATAGATTTGTTTTATCAGTATGTTTCCTAATATAATATATATTCTATACTATACTATTCATGATTGCTAATATTTATAAAGTGCTTATTATGTACCCTATTTTAAGCAAATACTTTATCCCTTACAGTCAGCTCTAAGAAATAGGTTCTGTTATTATCTCCCACTCATAGATGAGGAAACCCTAAAGCACAAAGAGGTTAACTTGTCCAAGGTCATATAGCTAATAAGCAATGGAGCCAGGAGTCAAAAAGGAAATCAGGCCCCAGCGTCCACACTCATAACCAGTATACTCCATGAATGAAATACCAAATAACAATAATGAAATTTACGTAAGACAACAATAAGATAATCAGTAGTTAATTGATCTACCTTTCATTTTCCTTGATGACATTTTCAAGTTGTAGTTTCATCTCACCCATCTGTTTCTGAAAGAATAAAATACGGTTGCAGAAAAACATTTTCCAGACAATTAGATTTATATTAAGTAGTTCATTCATATGCAAGCAATCGGATTCTATGACAATAAAGAAATAATTATTCTTCACTTCTAACAAGCAATATTAAATATAGATATTTTAATGATACACAAAATGTAATAGAACATTTTGAATAGAATATAAGTAAAAATATTTCATATAACATATTAAGAAATATTTTAAAATGTAATTCCTATAGTTAGAGATGTTTATAGGAAAAGAGATGTAAGATACTCCTTAATATGTCACTATAAGAAATATCCAATGATCCCTAGACCTTGAATATATATCATAATTCATTTTAGTTTAGGTGAAGCCCATGTAAGTGCTTGAATTTCAAAAAGTAAAATGTTAATGGCGAAAAAAGCAAATAAAGATCTTCTTTAGCAATAATACATTCAGTCTCTGATTGACCACCTTTTTTAGTTGTATAAACTCTCTGCACTATACAAGGCTGCTACAGTAAACCAATGTGGTCCCTAACACATACAATAGTAGGAAAGATGGTAAAAAAAAAAAAAAAAATCACTAACTAAAATAGCAATACGAATAAAATATATACTGTAAAGGGAATGAAATGAAGGTATTTTTTAATTTTCTCTGAGGGGTTAAAGGGATCGTAAGATTTCAACAGGAAAGAAAGGGCATTTCAAGTAGGGTGAAATATGAGTAAGAGCAAAGAAGCAAAAAATATTAGACAACACAGGCATAGTCATCAGTTCTCAGTAAGACTAAACGAGCAAGTGGAGATCAGGAAGGAGGCCATGTAAAATCATACTTAAAACAAAACTGCAATCAATTCATGATCTGTCTATTACTCTTGATTGGGTACCCCAGGCTAAAGAAGAACAGCCAATCCTGGAGTGAACCTGGCAAGGGAAGGGTAGAACAGGCAATCCTCCAAGCCTTTCTCTCTCCCTTTCAACTAGAGAAGCTCAAGGAAGCTTCCTCTAGGAAAACAGTAACAGCCAATTATAACTACAAAGCCAGCTTGAAAGGTGAACCTTTCCCAGGTCCCTGCTGTGCCTGAATCACAATTAAATCAAAATGAATGAATTCACTACCATATAACTGAGAACTGACCACACATGGAGCCATGCAATGAGAGGTAAAACTGGAAAGGCAGGTGGCAGGTCTTGCTTGAATGCCATGCGGACTAAGAGGTTTGGATTTTATTGTAGCAATTATCCCCATTTTGTAATTATTTTTTAAAAATCACAAAAATGTCAGCATATCTTGAAAAATATTATTTAAATAATTAGGTAGGATATATGCATTAACTAGGATTCAGGGTGGATCATTACAGTAACACTAAAGATTCTTTACTGTAAAATATTTCAAAACATTTAATCATTGAAAGAAAACAAAAATTCAGCAGTACCTTTCTTATCATCAAATTTTCCCCTTAAAAAAAAAAAAATTTTTTTTCCCCTATTATTTACATTTTCTGGAAGAAACTTTCATATAGAGAATTATTGTGAATATTTTCCTGCTTTCAAGATATACTCTTTTTTGACTGGTCAATAAGATAAATCATAAGAACTATTGCTACTCAACAATATCTATGTGACCAAGTGTTCTTAGAAGTAGCTGTCAACATCTTTTTTCTCTCTAAAAGTAGCAACTGTTCTTGCCCCTTAGGCTTTCTGCTACAGCTTCCTCTCTCTTGAAATTAATCCAGTAATCACTCTTAGATGGAGAATGCCAAATGGAAAAATGAAGTTAAACACCTTAGTAAACTAGCTGATTAAAGACATATATGAATCAGGTAAATTATAAAAAATTAAAATTTAAAAGTTTAATTTCAAGATAACTAGATATTCCATTTTGTAACAATCAAACCACATGTCATTATAGCAATTTTGAGAGAGTGAATTCAGCAGAAACTTTAGGCTCACTAGTCCTAAAAATAAAAGCAAAATACCATTTGTGCAAAAGAGAGCTTTCTGTTGTTCTTTATCAATTAAAAAATTTAAACAAACAGCTCATACAGCTCAACAGCAAAAAAACAACCACCAAATCAAAAAATGGGGGGAAGATCTAAATAGACATTTCTCCAAAGAAGACATACAGATGGCCAACAGGCACATGAAATGATGCTCAACATCATTAATTATTAGAGAAATGCACAACAAAACCACAGTGAAGTATCACTTCAGACTGGTCAGAATGGCCATCATCAAAAAGTCTACAAACAATACATACTGGAGAGGGTGTGGAGGAAAGGGAACCTTCCTACACTGTTGATGGGAATGTAAATTGGAAAATAGTATTGAGGCTCCTTAAAAAACTAAAAGCAGAGTTACCATATGATCCAGCAATCCTACTCCTGGGTATATATCCAGAAAAGACAAAAACTCTAATTCAAAAAGATACATGCATATGTATATGTATAACCGATTCACTTTGTTGTAAAGCAGAAACTAACACACCATTATAAAACTGTTATACTCCAATAAAGATGTTAAAAAAAAAAAAAGATACATGCACCCCAATGTTCACAGCTGCACTATTTACAATAGCCAAGAGTTGGAAGCAACCTAAGTGTCTATCAGCACATGAATGGGTAAAAAAGATGTGGTGTACATATACACAATGGAATATTATTCAGCCATAAAGAATGAAATAATGCATTTGCAGTAACATGGTCCTAGAGATTATCATACTAAGTAAAGTAAGTCAGACAGAGAAAGACAAATATCATATATCACTTATATGTAGAATCTAAAAAAGAAATGATACAAATGGACTTACTTAAAACAGAAACAGACTTACAGAAGTAGAAAACAAACTTATGGTTACCAAAGGGGAAAAGAGGGGGCAGGGATAAATTAAGAGTTTGGGGTTAACAGATACACACTACTACATATAAAACAGATGAACAACAAGGACCTACTGGATAGCACAGGGAACTAGATTCAATATCTTGTACTAACCTATAATGGAAAAGAATCTGAAAAAGAATACATATATACACACACACACATATAAATGTGTATAACTGAATCACTTTGCTGTACACCAGAAAATAACACATAAATTGATTACAGGTAAACATTTTCTTCCTTATCCATGTTTTTGTAAAGAAAGGAGTCTATTTTTTCTTTTTTATATAAGAAAATATTACCAAAAGGTTGATAGCTATGATTTCATACCTGATAATATTTCAGCTGCCCATTTAGCTCTTCCAGATGCTTATCATACTCAGTAATAAGAGGAACTAAAAAGCTAAAGAAAATTTCAAAGTTAAAAAGATGCATATTCTTTTTAATCTAGTTCAATAAATATGTAACATGAAATAAATTAAACATCAAAATTTTTATATTAATTTTCTCCATAGCAATCAATACTTTGCCTTTTTCCTAAACCAGAGGTTCTCAACCTTAGCTCAATTAATATTTTAGGCTGAATAATTTTTTGTTGTTGGGGGCTGACCTGTGCACTGTAGGATGTTTAGTAGCATTCCTGGCCTCTAGCCATTAGATGCCACTAGCACCCTTACCCTCCTCCACAACTGTGACAAGCAAAAATGTTTCCAGACATTGTCAAATATCTGGGGAGGGGAGGGAAGCAAAATCACTCAGTTGAGAACCACTATTATAGACAATAATACTGGCTTTTTTCCTCTTGTCAATTCAATGACAGATCATTTAAACCTAATTATAGCAGAATATAAAATAAACATTCCTAATACTAAAAAATTAACAATAATTAAACATAATTAAGAAAATAATATTTTTCTGGTAACTCAACCTTACCTTTGGTCAACTACTGAGTTTTCTACTGTGTCACCTGCAACTCCTTTGAAGACAGATTTCTATAACAGAAAATATTGCATCTTAAAATTTTGTTTCTCACATCTTTCTAGTCAAAACTGACAGTATTTTAAAATTAAATACAAGTAAACATTTTATAACCTTAAATCTGTTACTGCAATTACAAAAGAGGGAAAGAAAAAAAAAGTTATATTGATTGATGCCGAAAATGTACTCAGTAAATTTTAACACCCATACATAATAAAACGCTTGGCAAAATAGAAATAGGAAGAAATTTCTCAATTGATAAAGAACATCCACCAAAAACCTACATCAATTACTATTCTTCATAGTGGAACATCAGAAGCACTGTACGAAATTCAGTAATAATACAAGGCTGCTCACTATCACTACTAAAATTCAGCATTGTACTAAAGGTTCCAATCAGTGGTATCTGCTGCAGGGACAGGGGGTTGGAGACCTAAAGGCTGAAAAGGAACATACAATACTATTCACATTTATAGACAATTTGACCATTTACCTAGAAAACTCTCTCTATAATCTACCAATTATTAGGACTAAGAACAGAGTACACCAAGTCACCAGATAGAAGATCAAACATTAAAAAAAAAGCTGCTTTCCCAAATACCAGCAATAATCAGAAAATGTGATAGGAAAAAATATGGTATTCACTACTATAAGAAAAGGTAGACTTGAGAATAAAACAAAAAACATGTTGCAATAACTTTAATAAAATATTAACTTTACTGAAGGACATAAAGGATCTAAATAAACAGGGTTCTATACCATATTCATATGTGGAACAGTCAGTATTATGTGTATTAATTTCTTAAAATTCACTGCAGGTACCATGCAATTCCAAAAAAGAAATCTAACAGAATAATTTATGAAACTTGACTTTAAACAGATCGTAAAGTTCCTATGTTTGAGTAAATGTGCAAGAATAGCCAAGATAATCTGGCCAAAACAAAAAAAAGAGGGGAGAACTTGCTCTACTACATGTCAAAACACTATAATGCTACAGTAATTAAAACAATATGGTTCAGACACAGTAAGAAACAGAACAGTACAGAAAATTCAGAAATAGATTCAAGTATTTATGGGTATGCAGTATATAAAAGAAGTGGAATTATAACTATAATAAATGGACAAAGTACTGTTTTTCAACTAATAGTGTTGGGTAAAAAAATAAAATTAGATCCCAGCACACACTAAGTGGAAAGTAAATTACAGATAGATTAAAGATCCAAATGTTTTAAAAATTTAACAACTATTGAAAGAAAATGTATTATTGACCTTGAGATACAGAAAGCTTTCCTAAGCTCTAAAAATGCAGAGACTATTGTCTTCTTTGTTCACCAATATTTCAAGCAGTGCTTGGCATACTCTCACTCAAAATACATTTTCTAGCAGAAAGACATAAGTAGTAAAATCTATAAACAGAAGAAATAACATATTTTACAATATCCAAATTTAAAACTTATATACAACTAATGACACCATAAGCAAGGTTAAGAGGACAGTATAATTTTAACATGACCAAAAAACACAGTAACTATTATAGAATATGGAGAAACATTCAAAACACAAGGAGATGTATAAGAACTTTTAGGGGAGCTTTTACTGTAATTAAAAAAAAACATAGGATAAATGAAAAATAATACAATAGGATCTCATAAGTAGGTCAAGGGATTAGCAAGACATATGTATCAACATGGATATATCACAAAAAAACGGGTTCCTTCTACGAGTAGAAGGAAGGGAATGGGACAGAGGGAAGGACAGACAGATTCAAAGGGATTTTTAAAAAAATGAAGTATAGTTGACTTACTGTGTAAGTACTGTGCACAGTACTGTGTTAGGTGTATAGCAAAGTGATTCAGTTATTTCATATATATATATATATATATATAGGTGTATAGCAGAGTGATTCAGTTATTACATATATATATATTTCAGATTACTTTTCATTATAGGTTATTACAACATAGTGAATATAGTTCCCAGCGCTATACAGTACATTCTTGTTCCTTATGTATTTTACATATAATAGTTTGTACCTGTTAATCCCAAATTCTTAGTTCTTCCCTCCCCCTCCAGCATTTGTTATTTGTAGACTATTTAATGATGACCATTCTGACTGGTGTGAGGTGATACCTCAGTGTAGTGTGGATTTCCATTTCTGTGATAACTAGCGATGTTGAGCACCTTTTCATGTGTGTATTGGCCATCTGTATGTCTTCCTTGGATTCTGCCCATTTTTTGATTGCATTGTATGTCTTTTTTTGATATTGATGTGTATATGTTCTTTGTATATTTTGAAATTAATCCCTTGTCAGCAGTAGCATTTGAAAATATCTCTTCCCAATCCATAGCTTGTCTTTTCATTTTGTATATTGTTTCCTTTGGCTTCCAAATCTTTTAAGTTTAATTAGGTCCCTTCTTTGTTTTTTAAGGAGTCTCATTTTATTTGTTGAGAGAATATTCTTTTTCTTTTAAAATATTTAATTATTTATTTATTTGGCTGCACCAGGCCTTAGTTCTGGCATGCAGGATCTTTGTTGCCACATGCAGGATGTTTAGTTGTGGCATGCAGGATCTTTAGTTGTGGCATACAGGATCTTTTAGTTGCAGCATGCGGGCTCTTAGTTGCATCATGCAGGATCCAATTACCTGACCAGGGATCGAACCCGGGCCCCCTGCATTGGGAGTGCAGAGTCTTAACCGCTGGATCACCAGAAGTCCCCATTTGTTTATTTTTGTTTTTATTTTCATTACTCTAGGAGGTAGATCAAACAAGATCTTGCTGTGATTTATGTCAGTGTCCTGCCTATATTTTCCTCTAAGAGTATTATAGTGTCTGGCCTTACATTTAGGTCTTTAATCCATTTTGAGTTTATTTTTGTGTATGGTGTTACAGAATATTCTATATTTCATATATTTCATTATTTTACATGTAGCTGTCCAGTTTTCCCAGCACCACTTATTGAATAGACTGTCTTTTCTTTATTGTATATTCTTGCCACCTTTGTCATAGACTAACTGACTATAAGTGTGTGGGTTTATTTCTGGGTTCTCTATTCTGTTCCATTGATCTTTGGGTGCTTTTGTGCCAGTACCATACTGTTTTGTTTACTGTAGCTTTTTAGTATAGTCTGAAGTCAGGGAGAGTGATTCCTCCAGCTCCATTCTTCTCAATATTGTTTAGGCTATTTGGGGTCTTTTGTGTTTCCACTCTAATTTTTTAAATTTTTGTTCCAGTTCTGTGAAAAATGCCACTGGTATTTTGATAGGGATTGCACTGAATCTGTAGATTGCCTTGAGTAGTATGGTCATTTAACAATATTGATTCTTCCCATACAAAAACAGGTCTTTTGCCTCCTTAAGTAGGTTTATTCCCGGGTATTTTATACTTTTTCATATGATGGAAAATGGGATTATTTCCTTAATTTCTCTTCCTGATATTTCATTGTTAGTGTATAGAAATGCAAGAGATTTCTGTATATTAATTTTGCTTATTTTTATGTTAATTTTGTATCTATGACTTTACCAAATTCATTGATGAGCTCTAATTTTCTGGTGGCATCTTTAGGATTTTCTTATCACCACAACTACAAACAGTGACAGTTTTACTTCTTCCTTTCTAATTTGGATTCCTTTCACTTCTTGTCTTCTCTGATTGCTGTGGCTAGACTAGGACTTCTAATAGTATTTTGAATAAAAGTGGTGAGAGTGGGCATCCTTGTTCCTGACTGTAGATGAAATGCTTTCAGCTTTTTAACACTGAGCATGATGTTGTTAGCTGTGGGTTTGTCATATAGCCTTTATTATGTTGAGGTGTGCTCCTTCTATGCCCATTTTCTGAAGAGTTGGGGGTTTTTTTTAATCATAAATGAATGTTGAATTTCATCAACAGTTTTTCTGCATCTGTTGATGTGATCATATGGTTTTTGTTCTTCAAATTGTTAATGTGGTGCATATCATTGATTGACTTGAGGATATCCAAACATCCTTGCATCCCTGGGACGAATCCTAGTTGATCATGGAGTATGATCCTTTTAATGTATTATTGGAGTCAGTTTGTTAGTATTTTGTTGAGGAATTTTGAATCAATGTTCTTCAGTGATATTGGCCTGTAATTTTCATTTTTCATGATATCTTTGTCTGGTTTTGGTATCAGGGTGATGGCGGCCTCATAGAATGAGTTCGAAGTGTTCCTTTCTCTGCAATTCTTTGGAATAATTTCAAAAGGATAGGTGTTAACTATTCTCTAAATGTTTGGTAGAATTCAACTTTGAAGCCATCTGGTCCTGGAGTTCTATTGGTTGGTACTTTTTAAATTACTGATTCAATTTCTGTACTGGTAATTTGTTCATATTTTCTATTTTTTCCTGGTTCAGTCTTAGACTGTACCTTTTCTAGGAATTTGTCCATTTCTTCTAGGTTGTCCATTTTATTGGCATATAGTTGCTCATGGTAGTCTCTCTTATGGTCCTTTGTATTTTTATAGTGTCAGTTGTACCTTCTTTTTCATTTCTGATTTTATTAATTTGCACTCTCTCCCTTTTTTTCCTGATGAGTTTGGCTAAAGGTTTATCTATTTTATTTATCTTTTTCAAAGAACCAGCTTTTAGTTTCATTGATCTTTCCTATTGTTTTTTTTCAGTCTCTATTTCATTTATTCTTTGTGGTCTTTATGATCTCTTTCCCTCTACTAACTTTGGGTTTTGTTTGTTCCTCTTTCTCTAGTTCCTTTAGTTGTAAGGTTGGGTTGTTTGAGATTTTTCTTGTTTCTTGAGGTAAGCTTACATCACTAAAAACTTCCCTCCTAGAACTACTTTTGCTATGTCTAATAGGTTTTGGATCAGCATGTTTTCATTTTCATTTGTCTCTAGGTATTTTTTAATTTCCTCTGATTTCTTTAGTGATAAACTGGTTGTTCAGTAGAATATTGTTTAGTCTTCATGTATTTGTGGACTTTTTCAGTTTTTTTTTCTTGTAGTTGATTTCTAGTCTCATAGTGTTGTGGTCAGAAAAGATGCTTGATATGATTTCAATTTTCTTCAATGGACCTAGGCTCGTTTTGTGGCCAAGTATGTGATTTATCTTGGAGAATGTTCCAGTTGCAGTTGAAAAGAATGTGTATTCTGCTGGTTTCAGATGGAATGGTCTATTTATATATCAATTAAGTCTATTTGGTCTAATGTGTTATTTTAAGACCTGTGTTTCTTATTGATTACATCCATGGATATAAGTTGGATGTTAAAATCCCCTACCATTATTGTGTTATTGTTGATAGTTCCTTTAATATCTGTTAATATTTGATATATTGAAGTGCTCCTATGTTGGGTGCATATATATTTACAATTGTTATATCTTCTTGGATTGATCCCTTGATCATCATGTAGTCTCCTCCTTTGGGTCTTGTAACAGTCTCATTTTAAAGACTTTTTTTTTTTTCTGATAAATATTGCTACTCCAGTTTTCTTGTGATTTCCATTTGTATGGAATACCTTTTTCATCCCTTCACTTTGTCTGCGTGTGTGTCTAAATTTGAAGTGACTCTCCTGTAGGCAGCATATATATGTGTCCTGTTTTTGTATTCATTCAGCCAGTCTGTGTCTTTTGGTTGGAACCTACAATCTGTTTACATTTAAGGTAATTATAAATAGGTATGTTCTCATTGCCATGATTTTAATCATTTTGGATTGGTTTTGGGGGTCTTTTCTCCCCTACTTTCTTCTTTTGTTCTTTTCTCTTGTGATTTGATGACTATCTTTAGTGTTATATTTGGATTCCTTTTTCTTTTTTTGTGTATCTATTATAGATTTTTGGTTTGCAGTTATCATGACATTTTTGTATAGCAGTCTATACATGCATATGATTGTTTTAAGTTGATCTCTTCATTTCAAATGCATTTTAAATACCCTACATTTATAATCTCCTTCCCTCACAATTACTATTTTTCATATAATATTTTACATCTAATTATTTTGTGTATCCCTTAACTACTTATTGTGAATATAGATGATTTTACTAGTTTTGTATTTTAACCTTCCTAGTAGCTTGGTGTGTGGGTGATTTCCTACCTTTAGTGTATGTTTGCCTTTACTGGTGAGCTTTCTCATTTTGTAATTTTCTTGTTTCTAGCTGTGGCCTTTTCTTTTTCACCTAGAGAAGTTCCTTTAACATTTGCTACAAAGCTGGTTTGGTGATGCTGAATTTCCTTTAGCTTCTGCTTGTCTGTAAAGCTTTTGATTTCTCCATCAAATCTGAATGAGAGCCTTTCTGGGTATTCTTGGTTGTAGGTTTTTCCCTTTCATCACTTTAAATATATTGTGCCACTTTCTTTGGGTCTGCAGAGTTTCTGCTGAAAAATCAGCTGATAACCTTATGGGAGTTCCCTTGCATGTTATTTGTTGCTTTTCCCTTGCTGCTTTTAGTATTCTCTATCTTTAATTTTTGCCATTCTAACTACAATGTGTCTGGGTGTGTTCCTCTTTGGGTTAACCGTATATAGGACTCTTGTACTTCCCGGACTTGGGTGACTATTCTTTTTCCCATGTTACAAAAGTTTTCAGCTATTATGTCTTCTAATATGTTCTCAGACCCTTTCTCTTCTCCTTTTGGGTCTACTATAATGTGAATACTAGTGCACTTGGTATTGTCCCAGAGGTCTTTCACACTGTCCTCATTTCTTTTCATTCTTTTTTCCCTCTTTTGTTCAGCAGCAGTGACTTCTACTACTCTATTTTCTAGCTCACTAATCCATGCTTTGGAATCATTTAGTCTACTATTGCTTCTTGTAGTGTATTTTTCACTTCAGTTATTGTATTCTTCATCTGTTTAGTTGTTCTTTATATTTTCCATCTCTTTATTACAAACTTCTGACTTCTTGCTCTGTACATCCATTCTCCTCCTGAGTTCTTTAACCATCTTTATGGTCATTCCTCTCAACTCTTTCTCAGGTAGACTGCCTATCTTATTTCTTCTTTGGGAGTTTCATCTTGTTCCTTTGTCTGGAACATATTCCTCTGCTGCCTCATTTTGTCTAAGTTGCTATTTGTATTTTTACTATGCGGTGGGTTAGTTATGTTTCTCGATCTTGGAGAAGTGGCCCTCTGCAGGAGGCATCCTATGCATCCCTGCTGGGTACTCCCATCTTGTCACCTAAGTTATATGCTCTAGGGGTTACCCCTAACAGGGCTGTATGGATCCTTCTCTTGTGGTGGGCTCTGTGGGCAGTCTAGTAGGCTTGGTTGGCCCCCAGTCTGGTTGCCAGCTAGACCCTGCCTTATGTGGATAATGTTCGTTGCTGTTTAGTGGGGCCTGGTCATGAGGTGGCTGGCTGTGGAATCCTAGGGGGCCCCAGGACTAGTGCTGGCTCACTGGTGGGTGGAGTCAAGGTCCCAAAGACTCTGCAGCTGTTGCCCATCCACTGTTGCCAGATCCTGGGATTAGCATTAGACTACTGGTGGGCAGAGCTTGTCCTGGATTCTGGCTGCAGGGCCCAGAGATCACAGAGATCATTTTAGAATGTTGGGTGGGTGGGACCAACTCCTGACACAGTTGAGTACGGGCTCGAGGGTGTCCTGAAGGTGGCTTTGGGCTGCTGGTGGGCTGGGCCACGGCCTACCTGGTCCCAGGGTAAATTGTTTTCTTGCTTCTGTTGTCTGCCCCCTGGTGGGTGAGGCTGGTCAAGAGGACTGTGCAGGCTTGTAGGCAGGAGGAGTTGATGCCTGGTCACTTGTGAGTGGAGCTGGGTGTCAGCCCTCTGGTGGGCAGGGCTTCCAGGGGCATGTCTAGAGGAGCCTGTGGGCTCATGAGGTCATGAGGCAACCTGTATGCTGATGGGTTGGGCTGTGTCCCTGCTCAGTTAGTTGTTTGGCCTGAGGCATCCCAGCACTGTAGCCTGTAGGCTGTTGGGTGGTGTCAGGTCTTGGCACTAATGAGCTTAAGGGATGATCCCAAGATGTCAGCTGCCATAGAAGCAGCATTCAGGTGGCTGAATGTTCCCCAAATTGTCTGACACCAGTGTCTATATCCCCAGAGTAAGCTGCATCTGCCCCCACCTCTTGATGAGACTATCCAAGACCAGCAGATAGGTTTGTCCCAAGCTCCTATCAAATTACTTCTTCTGTCCTGGGTCCCAGTGCATGTGAGGCTTTGTGTGCACCCTTTAAAAGTGTAATCTCTTTTTTCCCCAGTCCTTTGGGGCTCCTGCACTTAAGCCCTGCTGCCCTTCAAAATCAAGTGCTCTGGGGGCCTATCTTCCCAGTGCTGGACCCTTGGGCTGGAGAGCCCAATGTGGGGCTCAGAACCCTCACTCCTGTTGGAAAACCTCTGCAATACAATTATTCCTCAGTGGTTCACCCAGTTGGGGGGTATGGGATTTGATTATATCAGGAGTCCGCTTCTTCTAGATATCTTATTGTGATTTCTTTTTGTCTCTATCTGTAGAAGATGTTTTGTGGTAGGCTCCAGTCTTTTTCATCAGTGATTTTTCTGCTTGTGATTTCAGTGTGCTCATGAGAGGAAGTGAGATCAGGGTCTCTCTACTCTGCCATCTTTAACCTTGGAGTGACTTATATGTGAGCTCCTCTTTTGGTCTCTGCATTTTCCTTCTCCTACTTTGTTTCTCTGGGTTGTTGTGAATGTCCATTGGTAAAGCCACTGTGTGGAAGGATCCTGAGATCAGAGCCCCCTGCTCCAATGACTACTTTACCCTCATCACATGAAGAGATGCTTCTTCTTTTTCAGGAGTATGAGAGCCTCAACCCTTCTTTCTACTCCACTCACTCTTCCCCTCAAAAGAAGAGGCTGTCTTATCAAACTGTGCAATGGGGAGAAGAGTCACTGCCCACACCTACTGTATGTTTTTGATTTGTGGTTACCCTGGATTTCAAGAACGCTGACCTATAACTATACCTACTACTTGCATTAAACTGATAGTCATGCAAGTGCAAACACACTGTAAATGATCTACATTTTTATATTTTCCTCCCCCACTTTTGATTTTGATGTCCTATTTTACATCTTATGCTTAACCTTTTGCTGTTAATCACTTTTGCTTATAATCACTATTACAATTTTTTGTTTTTTAAACCTACATTGCTTATTTAAGTGAACTTCAATCATTTTATATATTTGCCTTTCCTATTGTGATTTTCCCTTTCTTATAGATTCTTGCTTTTTTTTCCCCTCTATTTAGAGTAGGGTAGGTTTAATATTGCTGTATGTTTTTAGTTTTTACTTGTCTGAGAAATGTTTTCTCTCTCCTATTATAAATGATAATCTTGCTGGACAGAGTATTCTAGGTTGCAAATTTTTCTCTTTCAGGAATCTGAATATATCATGCCACTCTCGTCTGGTGTGCAAAGCTTCTATAGAGAAATCAGCTGATAGTCTTATGGGGATTCCTGTGTAACTGACTATTTTTCTCTTGCTGCTTTTAGAATCCTCTCCTTATCTTTAACTTCTGCTATTTTAATTATGACATGTCTTGGTGTGGGTCTGTTTTGGTTCATCTTGTTTGGGACCCTCTGTGCTTCCTGTACCTGGATATCTGTTTCTTTCATTAGGCTGGGGAAGTTTTCAGTCATTATTTCTTCAAATACATTTTTGATCCCTTTTCTCTCTCTTCTTCTGGAATTTCTACTATGCATAGGTTGGCACACTTTATATTATCCCAGAGATCTCATACGATGCTCTCATTTGTTTTCATTTGTCCTTCTGACTGCTGTTCTGACTGGATAAGTTCCATTATTCTATCTTTCAGATGAATTATTTGTTCTGTGTCATTCAATATGCTATTCATTGCTTCTAGATCGGTTTTCACCTTAGCAAGTGAATTGTCTAATTTTGATTGGTTCCTCTTTATAGTTTCTAGTTCCTTGTTACAGTGATCTGCATTTCTATCAATCTTTCTTAATTCCTTTAGCACTTATACTACCTCCTTTTTGAACTCAGAGTCTGATAGACTGGAGAATTCTGTTTCATTATTTGTTCTTTCAGGGGATTTCTCTTGTTCTTTTTGGTGGGAGTAGCTCCTCTGCTTTTTCATTTTACTTAACATTCTCTGTCTCTAAGAATTTAGGGGAAACAGTTATCTACTATGGTCTTGAAGGGGTGTTTTTATGTGGGAATGTCCCTATGTACATTGAGTGAGCCCAATCTTTTTGGTGCGAGGGCCAGTTTTGATATGGATGCCAGCCACATCTTTCCTTAGAATGTGCTAGCTGTTATCCCCTTGATAGAGGGTGTGATTGGTGTTGTGGTGTCCAGTGTCTGTGCAGGATGAAGGGCAGGGCCTCCTCTTTGCTGTCACCACCCTGTCAGGGGCAGGGTCTGTTCCCTCATTGTTAAAGTAGAAACCCTGAGGGTTCTGTTAGATCAGGCTCTGTTGTCCTTGAGTGTGTGGTCACAGCAAACATATATGTTGCCCATGCAGTCATCTGCAGTTCTGCCCAGAAGCAGCCCAAGGTCATGTCTCTTTCTCCATGTATTCATCCGAGACCTAGTGGTAGGCTGTGGTGTGGAATAGGCTGAGGCTGGGACACAGTGGCTTGCAGGAATCAAGGATATAGTCCAGTTGATCAGTCATTTACTTTATGATTACTGTTTTTTTTAATCCTGTTGAAGACATCTTCCCTATTATAAGTTGATGGACTTTTCTCCCAAATTTTCTTCTGAAACCCTTATTATTTTAATACTTTATACATTTAGACATACAATCAATCCAGAAGTCACATCTGAGAATAGTATGGGTAGGGATCAAGATTTTTTTTTTTTCTACATAAAAATCTGGCATAGTTAGGGCTACTTCTGAACTCTCTTCTGTTCAGCTGGTTTACTTGCCCATCCTTGGCCAACGTCACACTGTCTTAATAATGAGAGCTTCACAATAAATCTTGACTTCTGCTACTACCTGTTCTACAGCTTGTTATTCTTCTTTAAGATTGTCTTAGCTCTTTTTGCCTTTTGCATAAAAATTTTGGAAACAACTTGTCAAATTTGAAGAAAAAAATCCCCTGGTATTTTGATTGTGATTTTGTTGAATTCAATTAAGCTATATAATCCATGAACACAGTATATCCTCATATTTATTATCTTAAGCTTTTCATTAGAATTATTTCTAAGTATTTAATGTATTTTCATGCTATTGTAAATAGTATCACTCTTTAAATTTCATTTTCAATTGAATTGTTGCTATTTATAGAAATCAAATTAAATCTGTAATTTTGTCTTGTATCCAAAACCACTATTAAATTCATTTATTAAAACTGACAGATTGATGATTTTTAAATTTTCAATATACATCGTATTGTTTTCCACAAATAATGATAGTATTATTTCTTCCTTTCCAGTTTTTGTATCTTTATTCATCTTGCTTTGAAGAAAAGTGATTTTACCAGGCATCCATGCTTTATTCCCATTTTCAGGGGGAAAACTTTCAACATTTCACCATCAAGTACAATGCACATCTAGTGTTTTGTAGCTAGTCTATCAAATTAAGGAAGTTTCTTTCTGTTCCTAGTTTCCTGAGACTTTTTATTGTGGTGGGGAGTTAAATTTTTCTAATTATTTTCTGATTTCTTGAGATAATCATATAATTTTTCCTCTTTTTTTCTGTCAATATGGTGATTTATGGTGATTTATTTTCAAATGTTAAACCATCTTTGTTTAATTAATATATTTTATTTGCTAATAGTTAAGTATTTTGAAAGTAAGTTCATGAGTAAGATTGCCTATAGTTATCTTTTTTCAAAACTCTGTTCCAAGTTTGTTATCAAGATTATGCTGGGCTCAAAAACAGTTGAGAATGAATTCCCCATTTTATACTCTCTGGAACAGAGATGTAAGATTGTTTTTATTTCTTCCTTTTCATGACTGGAAAAGTTCACTATGAAGTCCTGTAGACCTAAGGTTTTCATTAGTTGGATTTAAAAAAAATTTATTTAATGCTGTGTTTAACCCATATATTCAAATTAGTATCATTTCAACATTTCAATAAAAATTACTGAGATATTTTATTGGTTTGTCACACTAAGTGTTTTGAAATCCAGTGTAAGTTTTACACTTAATAGCACATCTCAAGCGTTCAATAGCATGACCACTGGAAATATAGAAAATGTGTTGTTTTTACCCTTTCACATTTAGAACTTTGTCTACCTGAAATTAATTTTTGAGTGTAGTGTGAGGTAGGAATCTAGTTTCATTTTTTCCATATGAGTATCCAGTTGACCCAGAACCAATTTTTGAAAAGACAGTCCTATCCCCCTGTTCTGCTATGATCCTTTTGTCTTAAATCAAGTGTCCACATATGTGTGAATGTTTCTGGACTCTATTCCATGTCATCTGTTTATTCATCTACACAATCTTAATTACTGTAATTTTTGTAATAAGTCCTGATATTTGGTAGGGAAATTGTTCCTAACAGTTTTTAAGACAGTCTTAGCTATTCCTGGTCCTTTGCCATTCCATATAAATTACCTGTTAAGTTCCTCAAAAATATCTGTCAGGATTTTGACTGAGAGTGCATTGAATCTATATATCAGTTTGAGAAGAGCACTTTCTAAAAAACTAAATTATCTGTTCATCTGATGCTATCATCTAGGTAGTATTTGGACAGGTCCTTGCCTTCTAGACTGCTACTTTCCATATTCTAGCATATAAGCAACTGATTGAGAGGCTCAACCTTCAGAGCTTTGATGAGAATACAATGGAGTCCCCCTCCCCCATTCTTGAAGGAGAATGTCCCTGGCAAGCCAGAACAAGGGCAGAAAGTCCCTGGCAAGGTTCTAAAATCACAGGATTCAGGAAAAGATGGAGTCTTAGAGGAACCAGACCAAAAAACCTTGAGTCCTCATCTGTCTACAATATGGGCCTTGGGCCCTTGTGTGTGAGTTCTCAGGAGTCACCCATTCTTGCACTCACTCTAACCCAGGGTAGATCAATAGACTTATCCTCCTAGAGATCAGATTAGATGCTTTCCACTCCTCATTCGCCTCCACCTTCTCTGTCACTGGTCTTGCTGTTTGCTTTGTGGTAACAGATGAAGTTTCATAAAGAAGCCAATTACAAATGTAGAGAATTATGCAGGCTGGCTGATCAGGCAAGAGAGGAAAGGAACAAACAGACTCTCTAGAAAAAGGAACTTGTTAAAGGTGTCTCTGGCATCTGAAGAGGACTGATGAGGATGAAGAAAAAATAAAGACAGTAGTAAGATAATCAGAAGGCAAAATACAGATAGTAGTAAGATAACCAGGATCTGGTCATAGCTGAAAACACCATCATAGAAAAGAGGTTCTGTAAATAAACGAGCTTACCATTCAATCTAAATGTTGTTTGGACATCGTCTTGAATTCCCTATGTTCACCAGGACACACTTCTGGGAATCCACCATGCTGGCAATTCTGAACTGCACCAGATCTATCCTACTAGTAGATAAATCATCTCTCAAAGATGGTATCTGTGAATCTCCAGATCTGATTGGGGGTCGCTGGAGTTTTGATTAGGACCAGAGTACAAGGGACTAGAAAGGAGCTAGGAGGAGAAGGAGCGGCAAAGATAAAGGAGTAACAAGAAAGGGGAGCAAGATGAATAGGGCAGCAAGTGGATGGTCTGGAAGGAATAGGGATAGAGCTGGGAACAAAAATCCTTAAGGTAGGGTGGCAGAAACGGATGACACTCATCAGAAGAGGGAAACAGGTACAGACAGCATAAAGCTGAAAGAGGTGGACAGTGCTGAGAAGTAGACTGAGGGCTAAAAGATTGAGGAGACAGGGGAGGATGGTGGGTTGGATAACATGAGCAAGAAGGAACAGAAATAGGAAGTGGAGGCAGGGAATAGAATGGAGAAATTAGAGGTAGCTTTCTTGTCATTTTTTTCAAATGGCATTTCTCTACTCGTCTTGTGAAAACGAGTAACCCGCATAAGCTGAGAGCTACTCCAACAACTATATCTCACACACTATTGCTCACATCACTCCGTGTCGGAATACTCATCGTGAGACGTAGTAAAACAGATCAGGGACTTCCTTGATGGTCCAGTGGTTAAGAATCTGCCTTCCAATACAGGGGATGCAGGTTCAATCCCGGGTCAGGGAACTAAGATCCTGTATACAGCGAGGCAACTAAGCCCACGTGCTCTAGAGCCCCACACCACAACAAGACAGAAGCCCGTGTGCCACAATGAAAGATCCCGCATGCCACAACTAAGACCCAATGCAACCAAATAAATAAATAGATATTTTAAAAAAACCAACAGATCAGATTTGTGGTTACCAGAGGCGGGGTCTAAGGGGAGGGAGAAATGGATGAAGGTGGTCAAAAGGTACAGCTTATAAGATCCAGCTAATTAAGATTAACACTGATGTCAGTAGGCCCTGCCTATATAATAAGTCTAGTTACCACCTGTCAACTTACAAAGATATTACATTATTGTCGACTATATTCCCCACACTGTACATTTCATCCTGTGACTCATTTATTTTGTAACTGGAAGTTTGTAACTTAATTTCCCAAACTATTTCAAACATACCCCACCTTCTGGCAACCACCTGTTTGTTCCCTGTATCTATGACTCTGTTTGTTTTGTTATTTTTGTTTATCTGTTTTGTCTTTTAAGATTCCACATAAAAGGGAAATCATACAGTATTTGCCTTCTCTGTCTGACTTATTTCACTTAGAATAATACCTTCTAGGTCCATCCATATCATCATAAATGGAGAGATTTCAATCTTTTTATGGCTGAGTAATATTCCATTGTACATATGTACCACATCTTCTTTGTCCATTCATCTATTGATGGGCACTTAGGTTGCTTCCATATCTTGGCTATTATAAATAATATGCGGCAATAACAAAGGGATGCATATATCTTTTAGAATGAATGTTTTTGCTTTCTTTGGAAATACCCAGATGTGGAATTGCTGGATTGCATGGCAATTATATTTTCCATTTTTAGAGGAACCTCCATACATTTTCTGTAGTGGATGCATGAATATGCATTCCCACCAACAGTGTACATGGATTCCCTTTTTTCCACATCCTAGCCAACAACTGTTATTTCTAGTATTTTTGATAAAAGCTACTCTGACAGGTATGTGGTGATATCTCATGGTTTTGATTTGCATTTTCCTGGTGATTAGGAATGTTGAGTATCTCTTCATGTATCTGTTGGCCATCTATATGTTTTCTTTGAAAAACATCTATTCAGCTTCTCTACCCATTTTTAATCAGGTTGTTTTTCTGATGTTGAATTGCACAAGTTCTTCATATATTAACCCCTTATTAGATATATAATTTGCAAATATCTTCTCCCACTCAGGAGGCAGCTTTTTCATTTTGTGGATGGTTTCCTTTGTTGTGCAAAAGCTTTTTAGTTTGATGTAGTATCATTTTTCCTTTTGTCTCCCTTGCTAAGGAGACAGATCCAAAAACATACTGCTAAAAAAGATGTCAAAGACAGTACTGACTGTTTTATTCTAGAAATTTTATGGTTTCAGGTCCTACATTTAAGTCATTAATCAATTTTGAACTTTTGTGCATGGTGAGAAGTCATCCAGTCTGATTCTTTTACATGTAGCTGCCCAGTAATCTTGCCTTCTTTGTCATTCACTATATAAGGTGGGTTAGTTTTTGGACTTTTTATTGTGTTCATTGATCTATGTGTCTGTTTTGTGTCAGTACCATACTGTTTTGATGACTGTAGCTTTGTAATATAGTTTGAAATCAGGGCATGTGATACCTCCAGCTCTGTTCTTCTTTCTCAAGATTGTTTTGGCTATTTGGAGTCTTTTGTGTCTCCATACAAATTTTAGAGTTATTTGTTCTAGTTCTGTGAAAAATGCCATTGCTATTTTGATAGGGATTGCACTGAATCTGTGGATTGCATTGAACAGTATGGTCATTTTACCAATATTAATTATTCCAATCCATGAACACAGGGTATCTTTCCATCTGTTTGCTCTGTCTTCAATTTATTTCATCACTGTCTTATAGTTTTCTACAAGGTCTTTTACCTCCTTAGATTTATTCCTAGGTGTTACGATATTTTATATACAGTATCATCTCATCTGTAAACAGTGTAAGTTTTACTTCTTCCTTTCCAGTTTGGATTCTTTTTCTTATCTGATTGCTGTGGCTAGAATTTCCAATACTATGCTGAATAAAAGTGGTGAGCCTGGGCATCCTTGTCTTGCTACTGATCTTAGAGGAAATGCTTTCAGTTTTTCACACTGAGTACAATATTGGCTGTAGGGTATTCATATATGGCCTTTACCATGTAGAGGTATGTTCCCTCTATACACACTTTGTTGAGAGTTAACATAAATGAATGTTAAATTACTTCAAAAGATTTTTCTGCATTATTGAGATAATTATATGATTTCTAATCTTCAATTTGTTAATATGGTGTATTTTACTGACTGATTTGCTGATATTGCACCATCCTAGATTCCCTGTGATAAATCTCACTTGATCATGGTGTATGACTCTTTGAATGTATTGCTGAATTTGGCCTGCTAATATTTCTTTGAGAATTTCTGCATCTATGATGTTGGCCTATAATTTTTTATTGTGATGTCTTTGGTTTTAAAATGAGAATGATGATGGCCTCAAAAAATGAGTTTAGAAGTTTTCCCTCTTCCACTTTTTGGAATAATCTGAGAACAGTAGGTGTTAATCTGTTCTTATACTGGACTTCCGTTTGCTGAAAGTTATTTTTATTATTATTAATGATTCAATTTCATTACTGTGATACAGTCTGTTCATATTTTCTATTTCTTCCTGATTCAGTCTTGGGAGACCGTACATTTCTAGTTATTTATCAGTTTCTTCTAGGTTGTCCATTTTGGTGTATAACTGTTCATAGTAATCTCTTATGATCCTTTGTGTTTCTGTGGTATCGGCTGTAACTTCTCTTTCGTTTCTGATTTTATTTATTTGGGTCTTCTCTTTTTTTTTTTTCTTGATTTTTCTGGCTAAAGATTTATCAATTTTGTTTATCTTTTCAAAGAGCCAGCTCTTAATTTCTTTGATTTTTTTTCTATCTTTTTTTTTCTTCTCTATGTCATGTATTTCTGCTCTGATCTTTATTCTTTCTTTCCTTTTACTAATTTGGGCTTCTGTTTGTTCTTCTTTTTCTAGTTTCTTTATTTTTTATTTATTTATTTTTTTTGCGGTACACGGGCCTCTCACTGTTGTGGCCCCTCCCGTTGCGGAGCACAGGTTCTGGACGCGCAGGCTCAGCGGCCATGGCTCACAGGCCCAGCCGCTCCGCGGCATGTGGGATCTTCCCAGACCGCGGCACGAACCCATGTCCCCTGCATCAGCAGGCGGACTCTCAATCACTGCGCCACCAGGGAAGCCCTTTCTAGTTTCTTTAGATTGTAGTTTAGGTAGTTTGAGATTTTCTGTTTCCTGATATAGGTTTGTATCACATTAAACCTCCCTTTCAGAACTGCTTTTGCTGCACTGCACAGATTTTGGATCATGGTGTTTCTGATTTCATTTTGTCTCCAGGTATTTTTTGATTGCCTCTTCGATTTCTTCAGTGACTCATTGGTTGTTTAGTAGCACATTGTTCAGCCTCCATGAGTTTGTATTTGTGCAGTTTTTTTTCTTTACTATTTGATTTCTAATTTCATAATTTTGTGGTTGGAAAACACGCTTGATATGTGTGAAATGGTTTTCAACATTAAATTCAGTATTTTAACAGATGAAAGACTACTCAGATTTCTACTGCTTCTTGTGTCAGTTTTATTAAGTTTTGCTTTTCAAGATATTTTATCTATTTCACCTAAATTGTCAAAGATATTAGTGTAAGGTTGTTTATAATATCCTCATAATCATTTTTAATGTATGTAACATCTGCAGCAATGTCAAATTTTTCATCTGATCCTTATAATTTGCTCTTTCTCTGTTCTTTTTCTTTAATCTACCCTGGTAGAGATTTATGGATATTAGTGATTTTTAAATCAACCAACTTTTATGACCCTTGTTTTTCCCATACTTATATTTATTTTTTTATTTCAATGATTTCCACCTCACTTCTTTCATCTTTCTTTCTCTGGATTTAATTTCCTCAGCTTTCTCTACCTTTTTCTATCTTTCCTCTTTTTCAAATACATGTAGTAGGTCTATAAACTTCCCTCTAAGCACTGCTTTAGCTACATCCTACAAGTTCAAAGAAATATTAATTAAATTTTTTATGTTGATACAATTATTGATTGTTGCTTCATATGTCATAAAAAATAACAGAAGTTTCCTTTGAGGAGATTGGCCAAGACGGTGGGGTAGAAAGACTCTGACCTCACCTCCTCTCATGAGCACACCAAAATCACAACTATCTGCAGAACAACCATTAATGGAAAAAATCAGAACCTACCAGAAAAGGTCTTCCATAAATAAAGACATAAAGAAGGAATAACCACAAAACAGGTAGGAGGGAAGTGGACTCGCGATATAATCAAGTCCCATACCCCAGGTGGGCAACTCACAAACTGGAGAATAATTAAATTGCAGAGGTTCTCCCACAGGAGTGAGAGTTCTGAGGCTCATGTTGGGCTCCTCAGCCCAGAGATTCCTGAACCAGGAAAAGGAACCCCAGAGCATCTGGCTTTGAAGGACAGGGAGCCTTAATTTCGGGGGCCCCATAGGACTGAGGGATATAGAGACTTCACTCTTAAAGGGTGCATACAAAGTCTCACATGCACCAGGAGCAAGGGCAAAAGGAGTAAGCTGATAGAAGCCAGGGCCAGACAACCTTGGTAGTCTTGAGGAGACTCCTAGAGAGGTGTGGGTGGCTGTGGCTCACCCTGGAGACATAGAAACTGGTAGCAGACATAAGTGAGAGCTATCTACTGCATGGATGCTGCAGTTGGTGGCCACCATCTTGGGATCCTCCCCCAAGCTCATCAGTGCCAAGACCTGACCCCACCCAATAGCCTGCAGGCACCAGTGCTGGGACACCTCAGACCAAACAACTAACTGGGCGAGGACACAGCCCACCCATCAGCCTACAGGCTGCCTAAAGAATTCCTGAGTGCACATCCACCTCTAGACATGCCTCTAGACATAGCACTGCCCACCAGAGGCCCAAGACCCAACTCCACCCACCAGTGGGCAGGCACCAACTCTGCACTCCAGGAAGCATATTCTAGCCTCACATACCAGAGGTAAGACAACAGATGCAAGAAAACCATAGTCCTGCAGCATGCATATCCAACCTGCCCACATCAGGGCAGACCCTACCCTAGGACCAGCCCTGCCCACTAGCAAGCCAATGCAAGCTTCGGTACACCCCAGAGCCCATATCCACTGTGTCAGCATCCGGCCTCCCAAACAGCCTTCTGACAGCAGCTCTCGGATCCCTTGGCCCCTCCTGCACCCAGCTATTCCTGCCACTAATCTGGCACTAATTCCAGGAGTTGCCTTCAACCACCAGTTGAAGCCTCCAGTAATAGGATGGAATCTTCTGGACCCTGACACTGCCCACCAGTGAGCCAGCACTAACCCCAGGGCTCCCTATGGCTCTGCAGCCAGCCGTCTTGTGACCATGCCCTGCTAACCAGCAGCATCCACACAAGGCAGCACCTGGCAACTAACCAGGCTAAGGGCCAACCACGCCTACCAGACCACCCACATAGTGAGCCCAACACAAAAGAAGGACAAACGCAGCCCTAGAATATATAGCTTGTGTGACAAGAAGGGTTGCACTCCTGGTACACATTGCATGTCTCCTACAGAAGGCCACTCTCCAAGGTAAAGAAATGTAACTAACCTACCATATACATTAAAATAGCAACTTAGGCAAAATGAGGCAGCAGAATAAGACGTTCCAGATAAAGAACAAGATAGAATCCCAGAAGAAGAAATAACTGAAGTGGAGATAAGCATCTACCTGAGAAAAGGTTGGAGTAATGATTGTACAGATGATCAAAGTACTCGGGAGAAGAATGGATGCAAAAAGCAAAAAGTTAGAAGTTTGTAAGAAAGAGTTAAAAATATAAAGAACAATCACACAGAGATGAGAAATACAACAATGGAAACAAAAAATACACTAGAAGGAATCAACAGTAGACTAAATGATTCAAAAGAATGGACTGGTGAGCTGGAAGAAAGAGTACTGGAAATCATTACCACTGAACAGAAAAAAAATGAAAAGAAATAAGGACAGTTTAGGAGACCTCTGGTACAATATCAAGCACACTAATATTTGCATTATAGGGGTCAGAAGGAGCAGAGAGAGATAAAAGTCCTGAGAACATTATTTTAACAAATAATAGGTGAAAACTTCTCTAACCTGGGAAAGAAAATAGTCACCTAAGTCCAGGAAGTGCAGTGAGTCCCATATAGAATGAACCCAAAGAGGAACACACCAAAATACATTGTAATTAAAATAACAAAAGTTAAATATAAAGAAAGAATATTAAAAGCAGCAAGGGAAAAATCAACAAATGACATAAAACAGAATACCCATAAGGCTGTCAATGATTTTTCAGCAGAAACTCTGCAGGCCAAAAGGGAGTGTCATGATGTTTAAAGTGAGGAAAGGGAAAAACCTACGACCAAAAATACTATACCCAGCAAGGCTATGGATCAGATTTGCTGGAGGGATCAAAACCTTTATAGATAAGCAAAAGCTAAAAGAGTTCAACAGCCCCAAACCAGCTTTACAGCAAATGTTAAAGGACCTTCTCGGGTGAAAAAGGAAAGGCCACAACTAGAAACAAGAAAATTACTTAATGGAAAAGCTCACCAGTAAAGGCAAACATATAGTAATGGTAGGAAATCATCCACACACAAACCTAGTAGGGAGGTTAAAAGACAAAAGTAATCAAATCATCTGTACCCACAATAAGCAGTTAAGGGATACACAAAATAATTAGATGTAAAATATGATATCAAAACAGTAATTGTGAGGGGAGAAGAGGACAAATGCAGGGTTTTAAAAATGCATTTGAAATTAGAAGATCAGCAACATTAAACAATCATGTATAAATATGGACTGCTATACAAAAACCTCATGGTAACCAAAAAACCAAAAATCTATAATAGATATACACACAAAAAAGAAAAAGGAATTCAAACATAACACTAAAGATAATCATCAGATCACAAGAGAAGAGAACAAAAGAAGAAAGGGGGGTAAAAAGACCTGGAAAAACATATAGAAAACAATTACCAAAATGGCAGTAAGAACATACATATCAATAACTATGTTAAGTGTACACGGACTACATGCTCCAACCAAAAGATACAGTGTGGCTGAATGGATACAAAAACAAGACTCTTAAATTATGCTGCCTACAATAGACTTACTTAAGACCTAGAGACACACACAGACTGAAAGTGAAGGGATCAAAAAGGTACTTCATGCAAATGAAAATTTTAAAAAAGCCAGAGTAGCAATACTTATATCAGACAAAAAGACTTAAAAATAAAGACTGCTACAAGAGACAAAGAAGGACCCTATATAATGACCAAGAGACCAATCCAAGAAGACATAACAATTGTACATACGTATGTACTCAACACAGAAGCACCTAAACATATAAGGCAAATATTAATGGACATAAAAGGAGAAATCAACAGTAACACTAATAGTAGTAGGGGACTTTAACAGTAATACTAATAATAGTATAGATCATCCAGACAGAAAATCAATAAGGAAACACAGGCCTTAAATGACACATTAGATCAGATGGAATTAATTGATACATATAAAGCATTCCACCTGAAAGCAGCAGAATACACATTATTTTCAACTGCATATGGAACATTCTCTAGAATACATCACATACTAGGCCACAAAACAAGCCTAGGTAAATTTAAGAAAATTGAAGTCATATCAAGCATCTTTTCCAACCACAGTGCTATGAGACTAGAAATCAATTACAGGAAAAAAATCTGCAAGAAACACAGACACATGGAGGCTAAACAACATACTACTAAACAACCAATTTATGACTAAAGAAGTCAGAAGAAATTTTAAAATACCCAGAAACAAGTGAAAATGAAAAGAGAACCATCCAAAATCTATGCGACGCAGCAAAAGCAGTTCTAAGAGGAAAGTTTATAGTGATAGCAGCTTACCTCAGGAAACAATAGGAATCTCAAATAAACAACCTAACCTTATATCTAAAGCAACTAGAGAATGAAGAACAAACAAACCCAAAGTTAGTAGAAGGAAAGAAATCATAAAGATCACAGAAATAAATGAAACAGAGACTAAGAAAACAATAGGAAAGATCAATGAAACTTAAAGATGGTTCATTGAAAAGATAAACAAAATTGAAAAACCTTTAGCTAGGCTCATCAAGAAAAAAAGGGAGAGGGCACAAATCAATAAAATCAGAAAGGAAAGAGAAGTTACAACCAATGCCACAGATATACAAAGTACTGTAAGAGACTACTACAAACAACTATATGCCAATAAAATGGACAACCTAGAAGAAATGCAGAAATTTTTAGAAAGATACCCTCTCCCAAGACTGAGCCAGGAAGAAATAGAAAATATGATCAGACCAATTACTAGTAATAATATTGAATCTGTACTTTCAAAACTCCCAACAAACAAAAGATCAGAACCAGATGGCTTAGTAGTTGAATTCAACCAAACAAACCCCAAAATTACAGGCCAATGTCACTAATGAACATAGATTCAAAAATCCTCAAAGAATACTAGCAAACTGAATCCAACAATACAGTAAAAGGGTCATGCATCATGATCAAGTGGGATTTATCTCAGGGATGCAAGGATTTTTTATTATCTGCAAGTCAATCAATGAGATACACTCTGTTAACAAATTGAAAAATAAAAACAATATGATCATCCCAGTAAGTGCAGAAAAATCTTTTGACAAAATTCAACACTCATTTATGATAAAAACTCTCCAGAAAGCAGGTGTAGAGGGAACATACCTCAACATAAAAAAAGCCATATGTGACAAACCCACAGCTAACATCATACTCAAGAGTGAAAAGCTAAAAGCATTTCCTGTAAGATCAGCAATAAGACAAGGATGCCCACTCTCACAAAATTTATTCAACACAGTTTTGGAAGTCCTAGCCACAGCAATCAGAGAAGAAAAAGTATCTAAATTGGAAGGCAAGAGGTAAAACTGCCTACTATATATAGAAAATCCTAAGGACACCACCAGAAAACTACTAGAGCTCATAAACGAATTCAGTAAAGTTGCAGGATACAAGATTAATATACAGAAATCTGTTGCATTTCTATACACTAACAATGAAATATTGGACTGAGAAATTAAGGAAACAATCCCATTTATCATTGTATCAAAAAGTATAAAACACCTAGGAATAAACCCACCTAAGGAGGCAAAAGACTTGTATTCCATAAGGTGTAAGACACTGATGAAAGAAAGTGAAGATGACACAAAGAGATGAATATACTGTGTTTAGACTAGAAGAATCAATATTTTTAAAATGACCATACTACTCAAGGCAATCTACAGATTCAATGCAATCCTTATCAAAATACCAATGGCATTTTTCATAGACCTAAATTTTAAAATATGAAAGGAAACATAAAAGACCTCAAATAGCCAAAACAATCTTGAGACAGAAGGAAGGTGGAGGAATTATGCTTCCTGACTTCAGACTATACTACAAAGTTACAGTAATGAAAGCAGTATGGTACTGGCACAAAAGCAAACACATAAATCAATGGAACAGGATAGAAAGCCCAGAAATAAACCCATACACTTATAGCAGAGTCAGCAAAACTATACAATGCAGAAAAGAGTCTTGTCAATAAGTGGTGCTGGGAAAACTGGACAGTTACATGTGAAAGAATGAAATTAGAACATTCTCCAACACCATATACAAAAATAAATGCAAAATTGATTAAAGACCTAAATATAACACTGGAAGCCTAAAACTCCTAGCAGAAAACATAGGCAGAACGCTGTTTGACATAAATTCCAGCAATATTTTTTGGATCCTTCTCCTCAGGCAAAGGAAATGAAACCCCAAATAAACAAACAGGACCTAACTAAACTTAAAAGCTTTTGCACAGCAAAGGAAACCATTGACAAAATGAAGAAACAACCTACTTAATGGGAGAAAATATTTCCAAATGATATGACTGATAAGGAATTAATATCCAACATATAAACAGTTCATACAACTCAACATCGAAAAAACAAATAACCTGATTAAAAAGTGGGTAGAAGTAGTGAACAGACATTTTTACAAAGAAGAAAGGCAGATGGCTGACAAGCCCATGAAAAGATGCTAAACATCACTAATCATCAGGGAAATGCAAATCAAAACCACACTGAAATATCACCTCACACCTGTCAGAATGGTTATCATCAAAAAGGACACAACAAATGTTAGCAAGACGTGGAAAAAAGGGGATCCCAGTACACTGTTGGTGGGAATGTAAATTGTTGCACCCACTATGGAAAACAGTATGAAGGCTTCTCAAAAACTAAAAACACCACTACCATATGACCCAGCAATTCCATTCCTGGGTACATATCTATAAAAAACAAAAATACTAATTTGAAAACATACATGTACCCCACTGTTCATATCATGCATTATTTACTACTGCCAAGATATGGAAGCAACCTAAATGACCATCAATAGATGAATTGCTAAAGATGTGGCATAAAATAATATGTGTATATATATACACACACATATATGTATACGATGGAATACTACTCAGCCATGAGTAGTATTCCATTGTATTTCCATGAAAAGAAGGAAATTTTTGCCATTTGCAGCAATATGAATGGACATGGAGGCATTATGCTTAGTAAAGTAAGTCAGACAGAGAAAGACAAATACTGCATGATCTCACTTTTACTTGGAATCAGATAGACAACAAGCTAGTGAATATAACCTAAAAAAAGCAGACTCACAAATATAAAAAACAAACTAGTGGTTACCAGTGGGGAGAGAGGATGGGGAAGACATAATATAGGGGTAGGAGAGTATGAGGTACAAATTATTAGGTATAAAATAAGCAACAGGGGTATACTGTACAACACTGAGAATATAGCCAATATTTATAACTATAAATGGAATCAACCTTTAAAAATTGTGAATCACTAAGAACTGTACACCTATAACTTGTATATCAATTATACTTCAATTTTTAAAAAAATAATAGAGAAATGTCATATAGCTTTATCTAGTTTTCCCCCAATGGTAACATCTTGCAAAACTCTAGACAATACAGTACAATATCACTTCCATAATAATGATATTAAGTTAAAACACAGAATAGTCCTGTTACCCAAAGATCCTTAATGTTGCACTTTTATGGCAACACTCATCCACCTCCCACCCCTCCCCATCCCTGAACTCTGACAACCACTAATCTGTTTTCCATCTATATAATTTTGTCATTTCAAGAATGTTACATAGGGACTTCCCTGGTGGCACAGTGGTTAGGAGTCCGCCTGCCAATGCGGGGGACATGGGTTTGAGCCCTGGTCCAAGAAGATCCCACATGCCACGGAGCAACTGGGCTCATGTGCCACAACTGCTGAGCCTGCACTCTGGAGCCCGCGAGCCACAGCTGCTGAGGCTCTGTGCCGCAACTGTTGAGGCCTGCACACCTAGAGCCTGTGCTCCGCAATAAGCAAGGCCACCACAATGAGAGGCCTGCACACTGCAACAAGGAGTGGCCCCTGCTCACTGCAACTGGAGAAAGCCCGTGCGCAGCAATGGAGCAGCCAAAAATGAAAAAAAAAAAAATGTTATATAAATGGAACCAATAAAGTATGTAGCCTGTAATTGGTCTTTTTTTCCACTCAGCATAATTTCCTGGACATTTTTTATGTGTATTAATAATTAATTTCTTTTTAGTGCTGACTTATATTACATGGTAAGTATGTACCACAGTTGTTTAACCATTCACCCAATGAAGGACATCTGGGTTGTTTCCCATTTTGGGCTATTATGAACAAAGCTGCTACAAATATTTGTGTATAGGTTTTTGTGTAAACATAAGTTTATTTAGGTTGTCACGGTTCATTTAGGTTTCTCTATGATGAATGCACAGGAGTACAAATGCTGGGCTGTATGTTTACTTTTTTAAAAGAAACTGCCAAACTTTTTTCAGAGCATCATTTTACATTTCACCAGCAATGTCTGCCTCTGATTGATCCAATTTTTCTGCATACTTTCCAGTATTTGACTTTTCACTATGGCTATGTTTGACTTTAAGCATTCTGGAAGGTATGTTGTGAAATCTCATTATGGTTTTAATTTTTTTAATTAACCTAGTAACTAACTGTAGTAGGCTGAATAATGGAAACCTAAAAATATTTACATCACATTCTCTGAAGCTGTAAATCCTAATGACATATGGCAAAAGTAACTTTGCGGAAGTGATTAAGAATCACAGGAGGACGAGATTATACAGCCGAACTCCATAAAATTACAAGGGTCCTTATGAACAAGGAAAAATTAGAATCAGAATAAAGGTGAAGACTGAAGCCAAAATGCCTATGCTGCTGGTTTTGAGATGAAGGAAAGGGCCACAAGCCAAGGAATGCAAGGAATGCAGCTCTAGAATGGGGAGGAAGAGAGAGTGAAGGACCCATTCTCCCCTATACCCTGCAGAAAGTAGGGAGTGCTGCTGACACTTTTTGAGCCCATTGAGACCCATTTCAAACTTCGGACTTCCAGAAGTATAAGATCACACTTTGTGTTGTTTTAAGTCACCGAGTTTGTGGTAACTTGTTCAAACAGCAATAGGAAAGTAAAACTTTAATAATGATAAATATCTTTTCATGTGCCTATTTGACATCTGTATTGTGTCTTAAACAAAAGGACTGTTTATATCTTTTGCCCAATTTCTAACTGTATAGTTGTTTTCTTTTCTTTTTTCTTTTTTTTTCTTAACTTTTGAGCTTTGACAGTTCTATATAATTTCTACAGAGTAGTAATTTGTTGGATATATGGTTTACAATTGTTTTCACCCAGTCTGCAATATGTCTTTCATCCTCTTGGGCACAGCAAAAGTTCTTAATATTGACAAAGTTGAATTTTTCCATTTTTCCTTTTATGGACCATGTTTGTGGTATCAAAAACTGTTTGACTAGCTCTAGATTCCAAAAAATATCTCCAATTGTTTCCCCCCAAATTTTTCAGTTTTACATCTTAAGTTTAAGTCTATGAGCTATTTTGAGTTAATTTTTGTATCAAGTGTGAAGTTTTGATTGAGAAGTAAATTTTAAAAGGCAAACAGGCAAGTATCTGAGCCTTATCTTTGTTTTATATATAGTGTCCACAGCTTTTAACTGTACTTAGTAGGAGTCATAGGAATAAGAAGGTCTACTCTATATTCCTGGAAATGAAAGTTCTTCCTACAAGTTTTGCTATGTCAAATTTTGATTAAGCTCAAATATTTTCAAGTTTCATTTATAATTTTCCCTTTGATCAAGAAGTCATTAGAAGTATATTGTTTAATTTCAAAGGAATAGAAGATTTTCTAGTTTATCTTTTTGTTGTTGCTTTATACCTTAATTCCACTGTGGTCAGAAAACAAAATATGAATGATATGAATCCTCTGAAATTTGTTGAGGCTATTTATGAGTCAGCTTACTGTCAATTTTGGTAACTGTTCATGTGCACTGGAAAAGAGTATGTATTCTATTTTTGTTGAGTCCAATGTTGTTTATATGTCATTTGGATCCAGTTTGTCAAGTATGTTGTTTGTATTTCTTATATTGTTACCAATCTTTTGTTTGTTTATTCTCTCTATTGAGAGAGGTGTGTTAAATTCTCCCTTGAAATTCTATATTTGATTCTTTAAATTAAAAAAAAATTTTACTTTTATATATTTTGAAGCTATGCAATTGGGTATATATGGATTTATTTTTTTTAATATGTACGTGTATGTATTTATTTAGGCTGCACCAGGTCTTAGTTGCAGCACATGGGATCCTCATTGTGGCATGCTAACTCTTAGTTGCGGCATGAAGATGTCTTAGTTGCGGCATGCAGACGTCTTAGTTGCGGCATGCAGACGCTTAGTTGCGGCACATGGATGCTTAGTCGCGGCATGCAAACTCTTTAGTTATGGCATGCATGGGGGATCTAGTTCCCCAGCCAGGTATTGAACCTGGGCCCCCTGCATTGGGAGCGTGGAGTCTTACCCATTGGACCACCAGGGAAGTCCCAGTATATATGGATTTAGAATTGTTATAACTTATTGGTGATTTAACTCCTTCAGCAGATGTCCCTCCTCTTTATCTCAAGCAACATTTCTTGCCTAATGCCTACTCTGTCTAATTTTATTAGAGCTATGTCTGCTTTCTATTAGTTAATATTTTCATGGTATAACTTTTTCTATCCTTTTCATTTAAATCTTTCTGTTGTTGACATAGTTGGATTTATGTGTGTGCTTATGTTTTACATAGTTGGAGTATTTAGTTCATTCACATTTAATATAATTACTTTTTATAATATAGTTGAATTAGAATAAGAGTTAGCAAAGTTTTCTGTAAAGGGCCAGACAGTAAGCTTAGTAGGTTTTGTAAATAACAAGGTGTTTGTCACAGCTATTCAAGAGTGTGGCTGTGTTCCAATAAATTTCTGTTTACTAAAACAGATGGCAGGTGAGATTTAGTCAGTGGGATATAGTTTGCTAAGCCCTGAATTAGAAGATGGCTTGAGAGGGTCTCTTAGGAGGAAAAAAAAAAAAAAAAGAAGGCTTCAAACCATCAATATCTTGCAGAGACTATGGAGTTTAGATTCACAGGATACCAAAGTATACCAAGTGTGAATTCTATCCTTAAAACTAACAATTATATGACAATTTGTTTTGCAGTTGTAGTGATTATACTGTCACTTATTAAATTAAATCCAAACTGATCAACTTAGATTACATTTCCAGCTGTAATGATTAGACTATCACTTCACACCAAACACACTAACAAAAACAAAATGAATGACAATCCATCTGTTGGATGTTTCAAAATGAGCACTCTCATACACCATGAAATGGAATGAAAACTAGTACAATCGCCTTGAAGAGCCTTCTTGCAATTTCTAGTAAACCTGAAGATGAGAAAACGCCAATTTTAAGTATTCAACCTAAAAAAACTCTCACATGTGTATACGGAGACATGTTCAAGAATGGGTTTAAGCATTACAGCAAGATGAAAAAATTGTACAAAACTTAAATGTCCTTCAACGGGGGAATGGGTAAATAAATTGTGGTACAGTTATACGATGGAATGCAGTAGACAGCAGTTACAGTGCATGAACTGGTGATATATGCATACAATATTTTAAAATAATGTTGAACCAAAAAAGCAAGTTTTGCCGAAGGATACATATAGTGTATCACTTATATTTAATTTTAAAACCTGATAAATGATACAACAAAATGATTTCATATATTAGCATATTTAGTAAAATTATTAGTGCATGTATAGTACTGAAAACACTTCTGTTCACATGGATCCAGAACTATGAAATGGATTATACTAAAAGAAAGGTAGCCTTCCAGAGAGAACTTGGTGAGTTAAGGAATAAATGCATCCAATAGTCTATGTAACTTCAAGGAGTGATTTATTCAATCCAAGACCACTGAAAAATTTATTGTAATTTTTAAAGAATTAATTGAGAGACAAGGGATATTTTAACTTTCAATTGTTCAATAGTTTAAAACCTTTGGGGATAACTAAATACAGTCAGCCCTTGAACAACTTGGCGGGTAGAGGTGCTGATCAGCAGCCAAAAATCCACATAACTGCTATCTCTGCCTCAAAAACAAAGGAACTGATAAATGACTCACTCAAGGGTAGGAAGCTGAAACAATCTGGATAGAATCAGGACTCAAACCTTAGTTCTTTTGATTCTACATATTGTAATATCTAATCTAACACAAACCTTTGCCCATACTTACCTAATTTAAAGATTTGCAAAATGAAAATACAGGTACTATATTTTTTGGAAAAAGTCTGCAGCTAAGAGTACCCTCACAGTTCAAAGGTCAACTGTGGTTTAAATTTTAAAAATATTATTTCTCAAATTTCTTAGAAATTTTTATAAAATCAGAATCAACTACCAGTGTTATGACTGATAGTTGAAGATGGCTGACATTTTGCAAAGTAATAATTCAAGCCCTTATTATCCTCCCACCCATCAATTATGTTTCCTAGTTGTTATTCTTATCACGTTTCTCTCCACTTTAATCTATCTTATAGATAGCACCATGCCTGTACTATTATTTTATCAAGAGTCTAACACAATGACTTTACAATAGATGCACAATAAATTAGAGATAAACAAATAAATGAATTTCTTCCAGATTATTCAGAAAACCATTCTTCTAAAAACTATTTAGTAAACTTCTAGTGCTTAATAAATTAAATCCAAACTATTAAACTTAACCATTCAATGTCCTCTACAATGTGGAAACAACCTACCCTTCCTAATGTTATTTTCAATTACTTCACATATGTGAAAAAATTACACAAACTGAAGTATGTTTTAGTCGCTAAATACAACTCTCATTTTCTCACCTCCTTTGGCTTCTCATCATGCCAATGGGTCCATCCGCAATGCTCTTCACCACCCCCTCTTTTGGCCCCCATTGAAGTTCTTTCAAAATCCTACCTATTTATCAGTGCCCAGCAAATAATGCCTCACATCCTTCAGGAAACTTTCCCAGATTTCTCCAACTATATATGATCTCCTTTTTTTCTCTTAATACCCATATTTGGTTTTAAAGTTCTTAAGATTCAAATAAGATGCCTTTTACCTAATTATTTAATATTTCTTTCTTTTTTATTTTTTTGCAGTACGCGGGACTCTCACTGTTGTGGCCTCTCCCATTGCGGAGCACAGGTTCCGGACGCACAGGCTCAGCAGCCATGGCTCACGGGCCCAGCTGCTCCGCAGCATGTGGGATCTTCTCAGACCGGGGCACAACCTGTGTCCCCTGCATCGGCAGGCAGATTCTCAGCCACTGTACCACCAGGGAAGCCCCTATTTAATATTTCTCATCCCTATTTTCATTAGTTTCTAAGTTCTTTTGAAATCGTTATTTTATTTTACATACCTTTATATCACTAAAGCCCCTGGCACAGTGCCTTACCTTACATAAAGATGGTGCTCAATATATATTGGTTAAAGTGAATTCTGTGAAGACACTGCTCCATAACTATTTTCTAATGATAGTTGCTAAGGAAATACAAATGTAAGAATAGATGACCCAATAATCTAAAGTAATTATAAAAACTATAAGATTCTGAAAATAAATGTAATAAATCAAAACATAAGAAAAATATTTGAAAATAAAAATACAGATTCAGCAATCCCTTCCCACTTGCTAGCAAAACTTCTGGAATAAGAGACTGCATTACTTAGTAACTAGAGACCTAGTGGAAAAAAATCAGGTTGGGAAAATAAGATTGAAATTGACTATAAAGCATTTATAAGACTTTTTATACTCTCTAAAACAAAATTTAAACAAACTATACTAAAGAAAGGAAACATTTATAGAATTTTATGAATCTTGAAAAATGGATACTGTACAATTAATTTCTATCTATTTTGATCTCAAGATGACTTACTGAGATGACAGTGATGATATATCACAGAAAGAATGTCAATAATATTTGATTGTAGTCAGGTAAACAAATTTTCTGGACACTTTTCTTCCTCTAATTAACAAAACTACATACTCTCTAAGTACTGTAATTACAGTTCTGAATGTTTAATTTTGTGCCCCTGACTTTAATCATTATCTCTGGCTATCAAATAAGTAAATGGCATCCTTTCCTCTATCCTTTGGAAGTAAATAAAGTATAGGTCGATTAGAATTTTGTAAAGGTGTTATACATTTTAGAGGGTTGCAGCAAACCCCTACACCTTTCATTCATATCATGAGGAGACTTATTTTCATCATTTATCAATAAAGGTTGATGTACAACCTAATAAATTGATAGACTTACACTCAGACTCTTTAAAGTACTAAATTATTGATTTTCTATCTTCATCATGGGATGATGCAAAATCAACTCTTCAAGGTTTTACCTGAGTAATTCATCTCATGGAGAGTTTAGAACTGCACTGGTCCAACGCAATAGCCATAAGCCACTTTAGTCTATTCAAATTTAAATGTCATTTTTCAAGTGAAAATTAAAGACCTGTCAGTTGTGCTAGCCTAATTTCAAGTGCGTAAAAGCCCCATGTGATACTGGCTACTGTATTGAACAGTACATAATTATATATTTCCATCATCACAGGAAGTTCTACTGAACAGCACTGGTCTAGAAAGCTAATAATTTGACTTAAATAGTAAAAGTGGTTTGTTATATTTTATCTATCAAGTGTTATATTTTTAAACTCATGATCAACAGGAGTAGCCCTACCATTCCTTCAATGCAAATTTCCAATAACTATTATTTGATTACAATTGGACCAGCTCTTATATACTATACAAGACATGTCAAATTTCTTCCTGTCTCAGAGCCTCTTTTTGGTCCATTCTTTGACTTGTTCTTCACTTTCAGTGCCAACTTGAATGTTAACTGCCTTAGAGAAGCCTTCTCTGACCTTTCTACCAAAAACAGGTCTCAGCCACCACCACACAACATGCACTTTAATCTCTATCTCAGCACCCTGTTCATTTTGTTCATAGGTTATCACAGTTTTCATTCATTCATTTGTATTCTTCCATTGAAAGAGGATCCTTTGTCTATCTTATTCATAGCTCTGTCCCCAGAGCTTACCTAGCATAGTCATGCACTCAAAATTTATTGAATTAACACATTAATGTTTGCTGAATCAGTGAATAAATGTGCACAATGACTGTGTTTCCCCTCCACAACCAACTCATACCTCCAGCACCAAGCCTGTATATTTATCTCTTCCTTCCTCTTCTTTCTAGTTTATGTTATTTCCTTTCTTTCCCAGCAGACTCTCTCAATTTTTTTTTTTAACTTTAATTTTGAGTTCAAGGGGTAACAAGTAGAAAAAGAAGTCCCAAGACACTTTTAGGAGAGCTTTCAGAGAAAATAAACTTATTTTTAATATTCCACCCTGTTCCTCCAACAAGTACAAAGAGAACAAAAACACTAATCCTACCCTTCAGTACACACATACTAGTGTGGCATAGGTTACAAAGAGGATTTAATTAGCTTGCATGTGAGAAAAGGCAGGGATTTAAGGGACAAAAAATGTAGGACGAAAGAAATGGGGGAAAAAAGGGATATTTCCCACTCACCTTCTTGAATAAAATATTTTTCTTATCTTTGAATATTTGTCATCCAGTGCCCACTATTACACTCCTAGAAAGCAATGTGACTTGAAATACTTTTTATTTATACAGAAAACACAACAAAATCAAAGAAAGACAACTAAATTTCAAAACAACCTGAAGGGATCATTCAAGAAACTAGTTATTTAAAGTATCTTTAATATATATATATATATATATATATATATATATATATATACAATGGAATATTACTTAGCCATAAAAAAGAATGAAATAAACCCAATCAAAAAATGGGCGGATGATCTAAATAGACATTTCTCCAAAGAAGACATACAGATGGCCAAAAAGCACATGAAAAGATGCTCAACATCACTAATTATTAGAGAAATGCAAATTAAAACTACACTGAGGCATCACCTCACACCAGTCAGAATGGCCATCATCACAAAATCTACAAACAATAAATGCGGGAGAGGGTGTGAAGAAAAGGGAACCCTCTTACACTGTTGGTGCGAATGTAAATTGGCACAGCACTATGGAGAACAGTATGGAGGTTCCTTAGAAAACTAAAAATAGAGCTACCATATGATCCAGCAGTCCCACTCCTGGCATATATCTGGAGAAAACCATAATTTGAAAAGATGCATGTACCCCAATGTTCACTGCAGCACTGTTTACAATAGCCAGGACATGGAACCAATCTAAATGTCCATCAACAGAGAAATGGATAAAGAAGATATGGTACATATATACAATGGAATATTACTCAGCCATAAAAAAGAACAAAATTATGCCATTTGCAGCAACATGGATGGACCTAGAAATTATCATACTGGGTGATGTAAGTCAGATAGAGAAAGACAAATATCATATGATATTGCTTATATGTGGTATCCAAAATATGGCACAAATGAACTTATTTACAAAACAGAAATAGAGTCACAGATGTAGAAAACAAATTTATGGTTACCAGGGGAGAAAAGGGAGGCAGGGATAAATTGGAAGATTGGGGTTGACATATACACACTACTACATATAAAATAGGTAACTAATAAAGACCTAGTGTATAGCACAGGGAAGTCTACTCAATACTCTGTAATGACCTACATGGGAATACAATCTAAAAAAGAGTGGATATATGTATATGTATAACTGATTCACTTTGCTGTACACCTGAAACTAACACAACATTGTAAATCATCTATACTCCAATAAAAATATTTTTTAAAAAGGCAAACAACCCAATTTTTTAAATGGGCAAAATATTTAAATAGGAAAAGAGAACAGAAAAGAGAACATCCAAATGGCCAATAAGCATATGAAAAGATTCTCAACATCACTATTCATCAGGGAAATGAAAAATAATGCCATTATACCAAGTGTTAAAAAAGAAATAACAAGCCCCAAATGGGGTCACTCACCCCCCATCACAGCAAACCAAGCCAGTTTCAACCCCTCCCAGAGATGTGACCTTTAAAACAGTCCAGCTGAAATTTCCTGAGAAAGACCCCTGAAGTTCTGGTCCTGGTAGAAGACCTGGCCTGAAACAATCCTTTCTTTTCATTTACTAATACCTTCTCGCTCCCTCCCTTCCTTCTACCTATAAAAACCTTCCATTTTGTACAACCCCTCCTAGTGCTGCTGATTCTTAATTTTTGAATAAAGTCATTCGTTCTTCAAAAAATAAAAAAGAATGAAATAATGCCATTTGCAGCAACATGAATGGACCTAGAGATCATCATACTAAATGAAGTAAGTCAGACAGAGAAAAACAAATACCATATGATGTCACTTATATGTGGAATCTAAAAAGATGATACAAATGAACTTCCTTACAAAACAGACTCACAGACTTTGAAAACAAACTTATGGTTACAAAAGGGGAAAGGTTGGGGCAGGGGAAGATAAATTAGGAGGTTGGGATTAACAGATACATACTACTATATATAAAATAGATAATCAACAAGGACCTACTGTATAGCACAGGGAACTCTACTCAATATTCTGTAATGACCTATATGGGAAGAGAATCTGAAAAAGAATGGATGTGTGTGTGTGTGTGTGTGTGTGTGTGTGTGTGTGTATTTATATATACACAAAAGAATGGATATATGTGTGTATATATATATGTATATATAGGAACCACTTTGCTGTACATCTGAAACTAACACAATGTTGTAAACTGACTATACTCCAATATAATATAAAATTAAAACAAATTAAATGAAGTATCTTTAAAAAGTTACATACAATTATAAGGGAAAAGGTTTTTTTTTTAAAGATGAATGAATTATGAACCAAATATATTAAATATATGAGCTATTCAACACATTGGAAGACTCCAACTTTCTGTTTAAATCCACAGAATTTATGTATCATTAGTTATTATAAAGGTATCCTGTATTTTCCTAAGAAATAATGCTATACAAAAAATCTTAAGGCAATCCAGAGAACTTACTCTTGAGCCAAAAGAAGTCTAAATGATCATTATGTAGTAATAGTACTAAAGAATTTAAACTATCATTTATAATACAGTTTCTAGTGAAAGTTATGTTTGAAGTACCACCTTAAAATGTAAGAAATAAATATCAAACTCTTCCAGGTTTTTTTTTTTGATACTGGAAAAAGGTTTCATAAGATATGTCCATTTAACACAAGAGCTGGCAATTTTATGGTACCTAGTGTAAGAAAGAAGGGACAGTTCATTAGGACTTTATTTTGAAAAACAGAACTAAAAGGCATGAACTATTTGTATTTCCTAAGCTGATCATGACTTTTTACATCTCCACTTTCACTGTATTTGGCACACAGAGCTCAAATAATGTTGGAAGATACGTAGGTAGGAGGGAAGAAGAGGAAAGATATAGCTGTTTAATTAATCCTACAAATATTTATTGAGTATCTAACAAGAATTGTTCTAGGAAATTGGGAAATGCAGCTGAACAAAAAGGCCAAACAAATTTATGAAGAATTTCTGTTGCTAGTAGCAATGACTAAAGTTACAGTGACAAGAGATCTGAGCCAGTGCTCCTGGGTCCCATTAACTCTCTGATAATGAACAGTTTAACTCCTACTTCTATGTCTTCCTTTACTACAAAATAAACAGAAAACAAAAACAAAACAAAAACAACAGCAAAGAAAGAAATTCCTCCTGAGCATTTTATCAGAAACCAGAATAATGCTTCTGGGGTGAAAAATCCCCAAGGATGCACTACATATGACCAAGGATATGGATGTTTCTGCTAGAAAGCAGATTAAACTCGCTTTCATGCTCTCATATCACCTCCCACTCACTAGTGCAAACTACCCAGTGAAAGGCAAGACCCATGAGGACTAGAGTCTTGAGACAGCAGCATGTTCTGAAGAGATGGCAGACTGCAAAGGAATCAGGCAGTAACAATATACTAACACTAAAAATAAGAAATAGAAATCTAGATTTGACTTATGACTACAAGAATAGTACATGTAAGAGAAGAATGTGTACCTTCAAATAATTAAAGGAGCTATATAATTTCACTGAAGAGTACACTATGAAATAAGGGAAAACTTTTCCTTACTTGGTATGTTACCATCAGGCTTTAATTAATTATAATCACAGTACACAATGCAGAGACACTTAAAGGGCTATTGAGAGTCATTATTTCATCTGGTAAAACCATCTTTCATAATCAAGTCAGCCACAGATTCCAGGAGATATGATGCAATTCCATGCCCAGAGGTCTTCTCAGGCTTTAAAATCAATCTTTTATTTGAATCCTCCCTCTTCATGCATATTCTATATGACATTAAGCAGAAGCAAAATAACCTAAGAATCTAAGCAAAATTTAGAGGCTATTGGATTATGAAAGATTTTCTATCACCTAGTATCTTAAAAACAACTTCCTTTTAATTTCTTAAAAGCAATTTCAGTTTTAATTACAAGATTTATTTATGTCAAAAGCAAACCACTTCTTTATTGATTCAGTCGAGAACTACCACTAATCTAGGAGATATTTTTCTTTTAATATCCTATAACTCAGAGTCCACCAGTAAGTATACCTTATTGGTCAAAAATATTTTTTAACACAATATTTAAATAAAAAAATACACCAAGAAAAAAATATTAAAACAATACCATATATTATTTACTGTTTTGAGTTAGTTTATGCTCTGTCATAATTTACAAGAATTCAGAGTTAAAGTTTACAGTTGGATGTATCTTGAGAAACCTACTGAGGATGTTTCAAAAGTCTAATGAATTCTCATTTTAGAACTCCGACATTTAAACACTATACATATACGTAATCTCCAACTCTGGGGGGAAAAACACAATTTCTATGGTCGAAGAATTTACAGTCATTAAATAAAAACAAGTTTTCCTCTTTACAAGAATCAAAGTTGTAAGCAAACTTTTAAAGTGCTATGGGCCACTTCACATGGAATAATCCTAGGTAGCATTTATTCTACATTTGTATTCATGTTGAGATGTTTACAACCAAATTTGTACTTAATTTGTTAGGCCTCAATTTAATTTACATACCTGTACTGATGAATATTTGAAAAAATTTTCCATTTGATACCGTCTAAGAACTTCATTTAGCCTTTGATCTGAAACAAAGAGAAGAACCAATTTGTAGTTAATTGGGTAATGTTCAACTTTTAAAAAGTAGAAATAAAGTAGATATTATTTGATACATCTAATGAGAAACTGCTAGTCACCACTGTTGTTCAAAATAAAATGAATCATCAATCTCAACACACCATTTTAGAATTTAAAACTAGGCCATTCTATACACCTAAGCCAAATACCAATGGGAAAAAGAACAGCTACAAAGAACTAATTTTTCTGATCCTATCAATTTTAATTCTCAGTCTCTCCTGGTTTGCTCTTCTGGTTACTAAAGTCAAAAAAATATTCTCCACGTTTATTTTTTTATTCCTGCTACTAGAAGTGAAAAGAGTTGGAAAGATAAGGCTAAACCATTCCTGTTTAGAAGTTAAAATCTGCTGGAATCCTCTTCCAGGACAAACCTCCACACAGAAGAGAAACTGCAGGACAAAGTATCCAAATTAAGCAGGAATGGGCAAGAGACAATGGAAAAGAAGGTCCAGAAAAGCTCAGAACTCAGCAAGTACAAGGTAACATTTTTATTTGAAGCAAGAAAAGCTACATACAATAGAACATAGCACCCAACAAATACACAAAACTCATTCTTTCAAGATCACATGGAACATTTAAAACTGATCATTTGCTGACAAAAGGGTAAGTCTCTTTTAAGTTTTTGATTTATCTCAGGGATGCAAGGATTTTTCAACATTCACAAATCAATCAATGTGATACACCACATTAACAAACTGAAGAATAAAAGCCATATGTTCATCTCAATAGACGTAGAAAAATCTTTCGACAAAATTCAACAAGGATTTATGATAAAAACTCTCCAGAAACCAGCCACAGAGGGAACATACCTCAACACAATAAAGGTCATATATGACAAACCCACAGCTAACTTCATCCTGAAAGTATTTCCTCTAAGATCAGGAACAAGACAAGGATGCCCACTTTCACCACTTTTATTCAACATAGTTTTGCAAGTCCTAGCCATGGCAATCAGAGAAGAAAAAGAAATAAAAGGAATACAAATTGGAAAAGAAGAAGTAAAACTGTCACTGTTTGCAGATGACATGATACTATACATAGAGAATCCTAAAGATGCCACCAGAAAACTACTAGAGCTAATCAATGAATTTGGTAAAGTTGCAGGATACAAAATTAATATACAGAAATCTGTTGCATTTCCATACATTAAAAACAAAGTAGCTGAAAAAGAAATTAAGCAAACAATCCTATTTACCACTGTATTAAAAAGAATAAAATACCCAGGAATAAACCTACCTAAGGGCGCAAAAAACCTGTATCCTAAAAACTATAAGACACTGACGAAAGAAATTGAAGACACAAACATATGGAAAGATATACTGTGTTCTTGGATTGGAATAATCAATATTGTTAAAATGTCCATACTACTCAAGGAATCTATAGATTCAATGCAATCCCTATCAAAATACCAATGGCACTTTGCATAGACCTAGAACAAATAATTTAAAATTTGTATGGAAACACAAATAGCCAAAACAATCTTGAGAAAGAAGAACACAGGTGGAAGAATCACACTCCCTGACTTCACACTATACTACAAAGTTACAGTAACCAAAACAGTATTGTACTGGCACAAAAGCATAGATCAATGGAACAGGATAGAGAGCCCAGAAATAAACTCATACACTTATGGTCAATTAATCTATGACAAAGGAGGCAAGACTATGCAATGGATAAAAGACAGTTTCTTCAACAAGTGGTGCTGGGAAAACTGGACAGCTACATGTAAAAAAGGAAATTAGAACATCTCTAACACCATATACAAAAATAAACTCAAAATGGTTTAAAGACCTAAATGTAAGAGTGAAAGCCATACAACTCCTAGAGGAAAACAAAGGCAGAACATTCTTTGACATAAATTGCAGCAATATTTTTTTGGATCCTTCTTCTCAGGCAAAGGAAATAAAACCCAAAATAAACAAATACCTAACCAAACTTAAAAGCTTTGCACAGCAAAGGAAACCATCAAGAAAATGAAAAGACAACCTATTTAATGAAATATTTGCAAATGATATGCCTGATAAGGGAATAATATCCAACATATATAAACAGCTCATACAACTCAACATCAAAAATACAAATAATCTGATTAAAAAGTGGGCGTAAGTAGTGAATAGACATTTTTCCAAAGAGGAAATGTAGATGGCCAATAGGCACATGAAAAGATGCTCAACATCACTAATTATCAGGGAAATGCAAATCAAAACCACATTGAGATATCACCTCACACCTGTCAGAATGGTTATCATCAAAAAGAACACAAATAACAAATGTTGGCCAGGATGTGGAGAAAAAGGAACACTTGTACACTGTTGGTGGGAATGTAAACTGGTGCAGTCACTGTTAAAAACAGTACGAACGTTTCCCAAAAAACTAAAATTTGAACTACTATATGACCCAGCAATTCCACTCCTGGGTATATATCCTATAAAAACAAAAACACTAATTCAAAAAGATACATGCACTCCAATGTTCATAGCATGCATTATTTTTAAAAAAATTTTATTGGGGTATAATTGATTTACAATGTTGTGTTAGTTTCAAGTGTACATATAGCATGCATTATTAACCATTGCCAAAATATGGAAGCAACCTAAGTGTCCATCAACAGATGAATGGATAAAGAAGATAGAATACAACTCAGCCATAAAAAGAAGGAAATTTCACCATTTGCAGCAACATGGATGGACTTGGAGAGAATTATGCTAAGTGAAATAAGTCAGACACCAAAAGACAAATACTGCATGATATCACTTATATGCGGAATCTAAAAAAATACAACAAACTAGTGAATATAACCTAAAAGAAGCATACTCACAGATATAGAGAACAAACTAGTGGTTACCAGTGGGGAGAGTGAAGAGGGGAGGGCAATATTGGGGTAGGGGAGTAAGAGGTACAATTATTAGGTATAAGCTACAGGGGTATATTGTACAACATGGGAAATACAGCCAATACTTTATAATAACTATAAATAGAGTATAACCTTTAAAAATTGTGAAGCACTAAAAATTGTTCACCTGTAACGTATAACACTGCACAGCAACTATACTTCAATAAAAAAAGAAGAAAAACTAAAAACTAAAATAAATAAATGAGTAAGTCTCAACAACTTTCAAAAGACTGAAGCTGAATAGAAGAATATACCACTCTAAAATATGCCTCTTTGTCATAAGGATTATTTTAGGCTGGTAATTTTTAAGAAATAGCAGAATAGAAAAAGCTCTGAAAACTGGAGTAGAAGTTACCATTTTGTAAAAGACATTTACATTTATAAGGGAAAACTCTATTTGTAAGCATGTCTCCCTCTCTATACCAGAAAGAGAAAGATGACTCTAACTCTCTAGAAACTCTTTATGAATAGAGAAGGTAATGACTTAAATCTGCTTAACAACTTTTCTCCTGTTTACTGTGCTTTTCCTGATAATTTCTCATCTCTTCTTTTGTCTTTATCTGAAGATATTATTTAAGATTGTAGCTTGGGCCATTTGAAGGAGTTTTCCTCAGTTTTCCTGGGTCTCTAATGTATACAGAAGGTAAATATGTTATTAAACTTGTTTGTTTTTTTCCTATTAGTCTGTCTTTTACTATAGGAGGTCACAGGCAACAACCTAAAAGGATAGAGGAAAATTATTTTTGCTCCCCTGCAAAGCCAAAGAGGGCCTATTACCTGATAATAGCACAGTTAGGCTAGAATGAAGAACCAAAAACTACAGGAAAAATCTCCATAATGTAAGAAATTACTTTTCAATAACCTATTGGTCTCAGGATGAATTACAAAACAAACTTAAAAGTATCTGAACTTGATGATAGTGAAAATGCTGTACCTCTAAACTTCTTAAAGAGGAAAAAGCCTCTGCACAGCAAAGAAAACTATCAATAAAATGAAAAGGCAACCTACTGAACGGGAGAAAATAATTGCAAATCATATATCTGAAAAGGGGAACAGATCTAAAATAAACAAAGAACTCACACAACTCAACAGCGAAAAAACAAACAACTTGATTAAAAAATGGGCAGAAGACCTGAATAGACATTTTTCCAGAGAAGACATACAGATGGCTAATAGACACATGAAAAGATACTCAACACCATTAATCATGAGGAAAACGCAAATCAAAACCACAACAAGATATCACCTCATTCCCGTTAGAATGCCTATTATCAAAAAGACAAGAAATAACAAGTGTTGGTGAGGATGTGGAGATGGGTACTGTTTGTAGAAATATACACTGGTGCAACTACTATGAAAAACAGCATGTAGGTTTTGGTTCCTCAAAAAACTAAAAACATGACCCACCAATTCCACTTCTGAGTATTTATCTAAAGAAAATTAAAACACTAATTTGAAAACATATGCACTCCCATGTTCATTGCAGCATTACTTATAATAGCCAAGATATGGGAACAACCTACATATCCATTGTTGGATGAGTAGATAAAGAAATTGTGGTATATATACAATGGAATACTACTCAGCCATAAAAAAAGAATGAAATCTTGCCATTTGTGACAATATGGGTGGACCTCGAGAGCATGATGCTAAGTGAAATAAGTAACAAAGAAAGACATATATCATATGAAGAGAGAGAAACCAAGGTCACTGATACAGGGAACAGATTGGTGGTTTCAAGAAGTGGAGGATGGGGGCAGGGAGAGGCAGGGAAAAATGGATGAACTGGTTCTTTTTTATTTTTTAATAAATCTTTTAAAAAGAAAAAAGATGAAACATTCTTGAAAGCAATGAAAGAAAAATAAATCAATTGAGATATATTCCTTGTTCATCATCAAAAGCCACGATATTATTAAGATGTCAATTCTTCTTAAATTGATTTAAAGATCCAGTACAATTCCAAAAAAAGCCATTTTGTAGATATGGACAAACTTGTTTTAAACATTGCATTGAGTAGTCTAGACAACACTGATGAAGAAGAAGTTGATGAACTCACATTTCCCAATTTCAAGATTTACTAGAAAGCTAAAATAATCAAGAGAGCATGGTATTTGAAACAGACACAAAGATAAACAGGACAGAGTCCACTAGTACACCTATGCAAATTCAGACAACTTGACCTTGGTCAAAGGAATAAAGGCACAATAATACAGAAAGTACAGACTTTTAGTCTTTAGTCATCATCAACAAATGATGAGGGTACAAATCAATGACCATAAAAAAATAAAGACACAAACTTTGCACCTTAGACATAAATTCATTCAAAATCATTCATTGTCTTAAATACAGAGTACAGAACTATAACAATTATAGTGGAAAACTTGGGAGAAAATCCACATGTGTTCTAGTTTTGACAATTAGTTTTCATATCCAACACAAAAAGCACAATCTGTGAAAGAAAAAATATTGATAATGTAGACTTTATTAAATTTAAACTATTTACTCTATGAAGGACAATGTTCAAAGAATGGAAAGACAAGCCCCTGACTACGAGAATATATTTTCAAAACACATAACTGAAGAAAGATTTTGCACGCAAAATACTCAAAGAACTAGAAAAAATCCACAATAAGAAAAACATACCAAATTAAAACAAACATGGCAATATGAGTAGACACCTTACAGAATAATATATACAGATGGGAAATAAGCATGTAGAAGTTGATCAACATTGGTAAATCATTGGAAAACGATAAGCATTGTGCATTGGGAAAAAGCAAATTAAAATAACAATGAAAATATAGGGACATATGTATACATATGGCTGATTCACTTTGGTGTGCAACAGAAACACAGTGTTGTGAAGCAATTATATTCCAATAAAGATCTATTTTAAAAAATAACAATGAGATGCTCTACCCATAAAACTATAAAATAAAAATAAAATAAAATATAGGTGGAAATGCAACAAGAATAGCTAATATTTTGCGAAAGAAGAACCGGGGCGGGGGGACTTGTTCTACCAGATATCAAGATTTATTATAAAGCTATAGGCATTTAGACTGTGTGATAGTCATATAAGGATAAACAAAATTGACCAATGGAAGAGAATCCAGGATCCAGAAGTATACCCATGTATATATGAGCACCTGAATTGTGATCAAAGGGACACTCCAGAGCAGTGAGGGGAGAAGGACAATCTTTTTGTAAGTGGTTCTAGGTCAGCTGGATACACTCAAGGAAAAGAACAAAACGTCACCCATAAAAATCAATTTTATGTGAAATTAAGATCTAACTGTGAATGCCAAAACAATAAATTCTAAAAGAGAACAAAAAGAATGTCTTTATAGCCTTAGAATAGGGAAAGATTTTTTAAATCAAAACACAAATAGCACTAATCATAAAAGAAAAAATGACAAACTGGACTACATTAAAAATAAGAACTTCTGTTCATCAAAAAGAGACTGTTAAGAGAGTAAAAATGCAAGCCACAAACATGGAGAAGGTATTTTCAATTCCTATAACTGACAAAGGGCTTATTTCTAGAATATACAAAGAACTTCTATCAGTTAACAGGCAGGCAATCCTATAAACAAAGTGGTAAAAAGACTTATTAGTATTTCACAAAAAGGTTACCCAGGTGCCCAACAAACAGAAAAGTCGTCAACCTCATTAGACATCAGGAAACTACAAATTAAAATTACAATAAAATAAAGAGCTAAGACTAAAAGAGAAATGCTGGTGACAACATGGAAGAAAGAAAACTCCCATACACTGCTGGTGGGAGTGTAAATTAGTAGAATTTTAAACACACATATAATTCCTAGGAATATACCCAACCAAAATGTGTGCACTTGAGCTCCAACGGCCATGACAAAAAATGTTGGTAACAGCATTTTTCCCAATGGCCCCCAAAGTGGAAACAACTGCAAGTATCTATCAAAAGAAGAATAGATAAAAGTGATAAATTTAAACTAGAATATTCTATAGCAATGAAAATGAACATACTACATCTACATGCAAGAGTATGAATAGGGCTTCCCTGGTGGCACAGTGGTTGAGAGTCCGCCTGCCGATGCAGGGGACACGGGTTTGTGCCCTGGTCCGGGAAGATCCTACATGCCGCGGAGCGGCTGGGCCCGTGAGCCAAGACCGCTGAGCCTGCGCGTCCGGAGCCTGTGCTCCGCAACGGGAGAGGCCACAACAGTGAGAGGCCCGTGTACCACAAAAAAAAAAAAAAAAAAAAAAAAAAAAAAAGAGTATGAATAAATCTCAAAAACATAATATTAAATAAAAAAAGCCAAACACAGAAGGATGCATGGTTTATGATTCCATTTATATAAACTTCAAACACAGGCAAAACAGTTTTTACAGTGTAAAATTAAAGTTATTAGTTATCTTTGATTATCTTTGGGGAGGAGGACATGGGTATGATCACAAGAGGGCTTCTGGGGTGCTAGCAATGTTCTATTTTTTGACCTGAGCTATGGTTATATGAGTTTTGAGCTTTGTAATAATTCTCTTAGCTTTATATTTGTTTTCTCTATTTTCTGCATGTTACACATTAGCAAATATACATATATATGCACATATATATTAACTATATATACAACTAAATTAAAAAATATAAAATTACACACACAAAATGTATACATTCTACATGGTTAACTTCAGATAACAGTTTCTTCCTTGAAAGCACAATTTGGTGGAGAAATATGACATATATGTGATTCTGATAAAGGAATAAGAAATTATGAAGTATTAATAATTTAAATCATTTTTAACTTTGAGTTTAAAAGGAATTATCCTTTTATTGTTACCCTCAGAACTTTTAAGAGAGTTACCTGACACATAGCACTAAAATTAGGATCTAGTTTCTGCTTATTACTCTTCTCTCAGTCTCAAAAGGAGGTTGGAGATAAGGCCAGGGATATAATAATTCCAATACAAACTACTACTTTTTGTTCCTGATAGGGTTTTAAATAAGAAAAAACACTAAATCTGATGTCTCAGTAAATAAAATAGGTTAAGTCAATTGTGTATTAATGAGAGAAAACAATCTTCACAGACTGACTTTAATCTGGAGGAAATTTTACTGTAACTTAAATCTACAATTTCCTTCATTGAACAAGCACTTATCTCATTGTTTAATTTGCATTTTCTGGATTACAGATGAGATTGACATTTTCATATTTTTAGTAGCTCTTCAGGTTTTATTTTTTGTAAATGACCTATCATATTCTTTACCATTTTTCTATTAGTGTGAATGTATTTTTGTTTGTGAAAACTTTTTAAATTGTGAATGGTAATCAACTCTTCATTATATTTATTATAAATATAGTCTCTTTTCTTGTGGCTGGGCTAGTCATTACATTGATGATGATTCTTGTGATATCCAAGTTTTTATTTCTAATGTCATCTATTCATATATATTTTCCTTTCAATCAAAAATGTTTGTCTCTTTAAGAAATCTTCTATGATCCTGACATCAAAAAGACACCTTGTTAAATGTTTTTCTGAAAGTTTAAAGAGAATTTATTCCTTCAATCAATCTGGAGATAATTTTTCTATATGGTGTGAGAAAGATATCTTTATTATTTTTTCTTTCCCATTTGGATACCCAATTATATCGTAGCACCATTTGTTGAACAACCTATCCTTTCCCACTGATTTGTGTTGCCTGTTCTTTCAGATAACAAATGTCTGGAGATGTGTTTCTGTGCTAACTGATCTATGTATTTATCTATCTGCCAATATAATATTGATTTAATAATTGGATATTTATAATCAGTCTTAATAACTGGTAAAATAAAATTTTCCACCTTGATGCTCTTTAAAACTCCTTCAGCTACTCCTAGCTCATCAACATAGATTTTAGAACCATGTTGTCAAATCTAGGTTTGGGACTGCATTGAATCTACCCATTAATTTGTGGGGAAATTGACATGTTTACTATATTGAGTGCGCTACTCCATAAATTTGATATGTTGCTCCATTAATCTAGGTCTTCTCTTATGAATAATTTTCTAATGCTAACTACCCTTCCATTGGTGGGATGAACCCAGTATGAAGATGACTGTATGTATATTATATATCTACGCACACACAAACACACACATGAACTTATATTCATTGATGGATTCAATTTATTAATATTTTATTTAGGATTTTAGTTTCTGTGTGCATAAGTAAAACAGGCCTATAATTTTTCTTTCATGCAAGTGTCTTTGCTGGGTAGTAAAGAAGACAGACACTGGGTTCAAACTAGACTGCCTGGGTTCAAATCCCAGCCCAATTACTTATTAGTTATGAGATAACCTTGAAACTGTGGTGGCACTTATCCAGGAGGTTTTTATCTATGGTTATGGAACAGATGGGTATGAGAACTGTAAAATCAAACTCAGGATAAGGTGTTACCAGGCATGTGATACAGAAAAGCAGGGGCATAATCACATTAAGATTACTTACAAGAGAACAGATGAACCAATAGGAAACTGTTACAGCCTATGTAAGAAAGTAGTAAAAACAAGCTGGGAAGGAGTTAAGGAAATGGAAGAAAATGAAGGGTTCAAAGAATAGAGGTCTCAATGAGGTCAAAGAACAGTTATAGTGGGAGTAAGACATTTGTGTTTAAGATTTCAAAAGTAGGGCAAATTGAATAGGACTTCTGCTTATGCTCAAGATAAGTAAAATGGTCCACTTTCCCACCTGACACACCAAAAAAAACAAACAAATGAAACAATGGTTTGCCAGGCAAACACACATCAGACACTGATAATGACAGACACAAAACAAATGAAGTGAGCCCTGTGATTGTCCCAGCTTACTAACTTGAGCAACATTTCTGGCCACAGACAAGAAGGGAAAATGCAAGCAGAGATCAGCAAATCCTTTGAGCTAAGGAGATGAAGCTGAGACTCAGTGGAAACCAAGTAAACTAGAGTTGGCAGGACAAACAATAGGAGAGAAAGCTGTACAGAGAGAGAACTCTATATGTATAAGATCTGTGAAGGGTCTGTCTTGCATAAACAAAAGAGTACTAACTCTTTATTAAAGCAATTCAATTTACAGTTTAAAATCTTCCCACAAAGAAAGCTCTAGATCCAGTTGGCTTCACTGGTGAATTCTACCAAACATTTAAGGAAGAAATAATACCAATTCTACACAAACGTCTTCCAGAAAACTGAAGAGGACAAAATATTTTCCAAGTAATTGTGAGGCCAGCATTACTTGATACCAAAACCAGACGAAGACATTAGAAAAAAATTTTTTAAAGGCTTCATGGGACTTCCCTGGTGGTCCAGTGGGTAAGACTCTGTGCTCCCAAGGCAGGGGGCCCAGGTTCGATCCCCGGTTGGGGAACTAAGAGCCCACATGCCGCGGCACGGCCAAAAAAAGTTTTTTTAAAAAAAGGTGTTATGTACACAGATGTTAAGATTTTAAATAAACTTTTTCGATAATCAAATTCAACAATATATAAAAAGAATAATACATTAGGACCAAGAAGAGTTTATCTCAAAAAGGCAGGTTTAACATTGAAAAGTAATCTATATAAATCACCCTATTAAAAAACTAAAAATGGAAAAAACATTTGATCATCTCAATAAATGCAGAAAAAAACATTTGGAAAAATAATCCTACACTCATTCTGATAAAAACTCTCAGAAAACTGGGAATAGAAATGAACATCCTCAACCTAATAAGAACATCTATGAAAAAACTACAGCTAGTATCATATTTAATTTTGAAAACCAGATGCTTTCTCCCTAAAATCAGCAACAACACAAGGATGTCCATTCCAACCACTTCTGTTCAACAATGTACTCAAGGTTCTAGCCAGTGCAAGAAAGCAAGATGAAATGAAAGGCATCCAAAGTGGAAACGAAGAAGTAAAACAGTCTTCATTTACAGATGAAAAGATTGTCAATGTAGAAAATCTGATGGACTCTATATAAAACCTACTAGAATAAGTGAGCTTTGAAAGATGGTAGGGTAAAATACACATACACACACACACACATGAACAAAAAGTATTTCTATATACTAGCAATGATAATTCAGAAATTGAAAGTAAAAGAATAATACCATTTACAACAGTATCAAAAACAGCAATACACAGGGATAAATCTGACAAAAATATGTGCAAAACATAAATACTAAAAATTATAAAATATTACTAAGAAAAAATTAAAGAAGAGCTATATCAATTGAGAGATATATTTTTTCATTTGTCCGAGGACTCAATATCATTAAATGAATTCTACACAAATTGATCAAGAAAGTCAATACAATGCCTATCAAAATCCCAGAACCTTTTTTGTAGAAATTGACAAGCTGATTCTCAAATGTATATGGAAGTGCAAAGGACCTATGATAGTCAAAACAACTGTGAAAAAGAACAAATCTGAAAGGCCAACACTATCTAACTTACTATAAAACTGTAATAATCACGAGTAGGATACTGGTTTCCAGATAATCAACAGAACAGAACAGAACAGAAATGGATCTACACAAATATGTACAACTGATTTCTAACAAAGATGCAAAGGTAATTTAATGGAGAAAGGATAGTCTTTTTAATTGGGCATCCATATACAAAAAAAGTGAATCTTGACCTTTACCTTACACCATGTACAAAATTTACCTCAAAATGTTTCATGTCGAATATAAAACCTAAAACTACAAAACTTCTAGACCACATAGAAGATAATCTTTGCAGCCTTGAGTAAGGCAAAGATTTCTTAGATATGATACATCTATAAAAGAACAAATTGATGAATTGAACTTCATCAAAATTAAAAACTTCTGCTCCATGAAAGACACTCTTAGGAGAATGAAAAGAAAGAAGAAAAAAAAAGAATCCATCCCTACTAGTTATAACACCCACTACAAGAATGAATTCTTCACTCCTCAGTTTGATAATACAAGTCCCTCTTTTTTTTTTTTTAGCATAGGAAACACACTTACTTTTTTTTTTTTTTAACATCTTTACTGGAGTACAAATGCTTTACAATGGTGTATTAGTTTCTGATTTATAACAAAGTGAATCAGCTATACATATGCATATGTTCTCATATCTCTTCCCTCTTGCATCTCCCTCCCTCCCACCCTCCCCATCCCACCCCTCTAGGTGGTCACAAAGCACCAAGCTAATCTCCCTGGGCTATGCGGCTGCTTCCCATTAGCTATCTATTTTACTTTTGGTAGTGTATATGTGTCCATGCCACTCTCTCACTTTGTCACAGCTTACCCTTCCCCCTCCCCATATCCTCAAGTCCATGCTCTAGTAGGTCTGTGTCTTTATTCCCATCTTGCCCCTAGGTTCTTCATGACTTTTTTTTTTTTTTAGTTTCCATATATATGTGTTAGCATACAGTATTTGTCTTTCTCTTTCTGACTTTCTTCACTCTGTATGACACTCTAGGTCCATCCACCTCACTACAAATAAATCAATTTCATTTCTTTTTATGGCTGAGTAATATTCCATTGTTTATATGTGTCACATCTTCTTTATCCTATCATCTGTTGATGGACACTTAGGTTACTTCCATGTCCTGGCTACTGTAAATAGAACTGCAATGAACATTTTGGTACATGACTCCTTTTGAAATATAGTTTTCTCAGGGTATATGCCCAGTAGTGGGATTGCTGGGTCATATGGTAGTTCTATTTTTAATTTTTTAAGGAACCTCCATACTGTTCTCCACAGTGGCTATATCAATTTACATTCCCACCAACAGTGCAAGAGGATTCCCTTTTCTCCACACCCTCTCCAGCATTTATTGTTTCTAGATTTTTTGATGGCCATTCTGACCAGTGTGAGATGATATCTCATTGTAGTTTTGATTTGCATTTCTCTAATGATTAATGATGTTGAGCATTCTTTCATGTGTTTGTTGGCAATCTGTATATCTTCTTTGGAGAAATGTTTATTTAGGTCTTCTGCCCATTTTTGGATTCGGTTGTTTGTTTTTTTGTTATTGAGCTGCATGAGCTGCTTGTAAATTTTGGAGATTAATCCTTTGTCAGTTGCTTCATTTGCAAATATTTTCTCCCATTCTGAGGGTTGTCTTTTTGTCTTCTTTATGGTTTCCTTTGCTGTGCAAAAAGCTTTTAAGTTTCATTAGGTCCCATTTGTTTATTTTTGTTTTTATTTCCATTTCTCTAGGAGGTGGGTCAAAAAGGATCTTGCTGTGATATATGTCATAGAGTGTTCTGCCTACGTTTTCCTCTAAGAGTTTGATACTGTCTGGCCTTACATTTAGGTCTTTAATCCATTTTGAGTTTATTGTTGTGTATGGTGTTAGGGAGTGTTCTAATTTCATACTTTTACATGTACCTGTCCAGTTTTCCCAGCACCACTTACAGAAATACAAAGGATAATGAGAGATTACTACAAACAATGATATGCCAATAAATGGACAACCTGGAAGAAATGGACAAATTCTTAGAAATGCACAACCTTCCAAGACTGAACCAGGAAGAAAGAGAAAATATGAACAGACCAATCACAAGCACTGAAATTGAAACTGTGATTTAAAATCTTCCAACAAACAAAAGCCCAGGACCAGATGCCTTCACAGGCGAATTCTATCAAACACTCAGAGAAGAGCTAATACCCATCCTCAAACTCTTCCAAAATATAGCAGAGGGAGGAATACTCCCAAACTCATTCTATGAGGCCACCATCACCCTGACACCAAAACCAGACAAAGATGTCACAAAGAAAGAAGACTATAGGCCAATATCACTGATGAACATAGATGCAAAAATCCTCAATAAAATACTAGCAAACAGAATTCAAGAGCACATTGAAAGGATCATACACCATGATCAAGTGGACTTTATCCCAGGAATGCAAGGATTCCTCAATATATGCAAATCAATCAATGTGATAAACCATGTTAACAAATTGAAGGAGAAAAACCATATAATCATCTCAACAGATGCAGAGAAAGCTTTTGACAAAAATCAACACCCATTTATGATTAAAACCCTGCAGAAAGTAGGCATAGAGGGAACTTTCCTCAACATAAGAAAGGCCATATATGACAAACCCACAGCCAACATCGTCCTCAATGGTGAAAAACTGAAACCATTTCCACTAAGATCAGGAACAAGACAAGGTTGCCCACTCTCACCACTCTTATTCAACATAGTTTTGGAAGTTTTAGCTACAGCAATCAGAGAAGAAAAAGATATAAAAGGAATCCAAATCAGAAAGGAAGAAGTAAAGCTGTCACTGTTTGCAGATGACATGATACTAAACACAGAGAATCCTAAAGATGCTATCAGAAAACTACTAGAGCTAATCAATGAATTTGGCAAAGCAGCAGAATACAAAATTAATGCACAGAAATTTCTAGCATTCCTATACACTAATGATGAAAAATCTGAAAGTGAAATTAAGAAGGCACTCCCAATTACCACTGCAACAAAAAGAATAAAATATCTAGGAATAAACCTACCTAGGGAGACAAAAGACCTGTATGCAGAAAATTATAAGACACTGATGAAAGAAATTAAAGATGATATAAATAGATGGAGAGATATACCATGTTCTTGGATTGGAAGAATCAACATTGTGAAAATGACTATACTACCCAGAGCAATCTACAGATTCAATGCAATCCCTATGAAACTATCATTGGCATTTTTCACAGAACCAGAACAAAAAGTTTCACAATTTGTATGGAAACGCAAAAGACCCCAAATAGCCAAAGCAACCTTGAAAACGAAAAACAGAGCTGGAGGAATCAGGCTCCCTGACTTCAGAGTATACTACAAAGCTAAAATATTCAAGACAATATGCTAGGGCTTCCCTGGTGCCTCAGTGGTTGTGAATCCACCTGCCGATGCAGGGGACATGGGTTTGTTCTCCGGTCCAGGAAGATCCCACATGCTGCAGAGCAGCTGGGCCCGTGAGCCATGGCCACTGAGCCTGTGCGTCTGGAGCCTGTGCTCCGCGACGGGAGAGGCCACAACAGTGAGAGGCCCGCGTACCACCAAAAAAAAAAAAAAAAAAAAGACAGTATGGTACTGGCACAAAAACAGAAATATAGATCAATGGAACAGGATAGAAAGCCCAGAGATAAACCCACACACATATGGTCACCTTATCTTTGATAAAGGATGCAAGAATATACAAGTCCCTCTTTGAACAGGTCCCCAAAGACTATCAGGTCTCCCTTCTCAGATGGAGGTAGAAGAATGGTGTACTGTAAATATGCTAGGACAAATGAAAGGAGGCCCAAAATCAACAGAGGGCAATAAAGAGAAGGTCAGAGGGAAGTGGGAGAAGGGCAAGCCTTCTACATTTACCTGAACTGGTGTTCAGCTGGTCAACTAATGGGGTTACCCACCAGCTCTACCTGGCATATGAGGTCCAGTTAAAGGAAAAAAGGGGAAGTTCATAGACGTCTAACACTCATTCTCATCTCTTCATGCAAACCCTACCATTCCATGCTCCAACTTCCTGAATAAGCAGTTATTTCAAGCCTCCAAGCCTTTGCTTCTTCTGCTCCCTTTGTCTGAGGATTCCTTTCTTCCATGCCCCTGTCTTCTGGTGAACTCATTTTTCAAGAAATAATTTACTATGCTTCTATCGTTCCCTCTGGTATTTGGACTTCAGTTTTATTTAAGAATTGTGGCTGGTGAATTCCTCTAAAACTCATAGTTTATGAGTGCCTCAGGAACTCTCCCTACCCCAACCAAACTACTCAACACCAATTCTTGTCCCACACCACTCAGATGGTGGCCAGCTAGTCCTCCTTATGGAATAAGGGATATTCCCACTTCAAACCTAAGAAATAATGCTAATGTTATAGTTTCATTACAATGTCATTAATGATTTTAGATAATATAAACTGTGCACTTAATATGTGCTAGACACCATGCTAAGTGCTTTATTTGCATCATCTCATTTAATCCTCACAACAACCCCATGAGAGTTATTGTGCTATTATACCCATTTTACAAATGAAAAAATTGAGGTATAGAGAAGCTAAGTAACTTGCCCAAGGTCAAAGACCTAGAAAGAGAGCTAAAATATGAGCCCAGACAGACTGAATCCAGAGGCTGAGTTCTCAACCACTGGTCTATGATGCTTCCAAAATGGAATGTACCACTTTTTCCCTACTTTCTCCATTGCTCAAGCAAGCAAAAAACCTGAGTTGCCCTGTACCTCTTTCTTCCAAATCCCTTCATCTCCAATCTCACTGAACCTATCTTAGTTCACTTCTTACCTGGATAATGACAACAATTGCCTAACTGCACTCTGACGTAATGCATGTTCCTCATAACAGCCAACTGGGCTTTTCAAGTAAATCACAATCTGATCGGTTACTCTCAACTGAATTCCTTTCAGTGATTCCTACAACCTGTGCAATGGTCCAAACTCCTGAACACACAGCAGACAAGGTCCTTTACTATCTAGCCAAATTCTTTCCTTTCAGCTCCATTTGCCATTTCCCTACATACATCATATTCCATTCAAACCAACCTTCTTAAAAGTTTCTAACAAAGCATATTCCTAATCCCTTCAATGTTGTAAATATTGTTCTACTCGACTACACAGTTCTTTATCTAGTAAATTTATATTAGTGCTTCAAGTTTCAGCCCAAATGGCACCTTCCTTCACCACAGTAAATTATAACCGTGTAATAGTTAATATTTGTTTAGCACTATGTCAGATACTATTCTAAATCCTATACATATTTTAACGGTCATTTAATCATTTGAACAACGCTGTGAGGAAATTGAGGAAAAAGAGTTGGCAGTTACTGCCACTTCAGTGTATTTATGGAATTTATATACTTCTCTCCTCATATTAAATTCTTGAGGGTATAACAGTCTTCCTCATCTTTGTAATAGCTATGCTGGTATAGCGCCTGGCACATAATAGAAACAGGAGGAGTTCAATGAACATCTTTTGAACAAATGGCCAGAGCTGTGTCTCTAGGTTCTAACTGCATACTTGGAAACTCTTCCTGGCCATTAGCCCTCTAATTTCTCCAGAGCATGCAAGGAGCATAACAAACACGCATGTAGCAGAGTCCCACATTAGCTTAAGGAACCTATCGGTATTTACTAAACGGTTCTGCTGAAATGTATACATATCCTCATATATACTATCAAGCTTTTCCTGCAGTTATCTTCTTTTAAGTTTTTACAAATTTCCATGCACCCAACAGGCATTCAGAAAATATTAATCAATGATGACGACATTAAACATTACATATAAGAATTCTAGATAAAGGAATGTGGAGCTTACTCTGATCTCGCAGAAAGTCGATTTCTGTGGCCATTTAGATACAATTTGTTTGACGCTTTCACCACCTTTACTTTTCTTAAAAAGACACAAAGCTCGCTGTGCGGGAAAACAAATCTAAAGCAACGCTTCGGAGGTTGTCTACCACTTGAGCGGTGTAATCAGCATCCTACTCACGTGGCGTCAACAGCCCCGCCGCACCTCCTTCTCCCGAGTCCCAGCCGAGTCCCTCGCTCAAGTGAGACACAAGATTTCAGGTTTGCTGGGGACCCGCCAAGTGAATTCTGTTCCACGTTCACCCAAATCCCAGCCAGGTGCGACCAGGGATGTACAGGCGTCCCGCGGGTCACTCGGGGTCGTGTTGGGCCACTCAGGAGAGCGCCGAGAGAGCTGGCGGGCAGCCGGGTGGCGGCGTCCTTGACGGAGCGGGGAGCGACTGCAGTACTGCCGAGAAGCCCGGGGCAAGCAACGGAAGTCCACTCGGCCCGCCCTGCGACTTTGAAACCGGTGCCCCAGACCGCTCCTTGGAGACGGTGACGCCGCCTGCGTCAACACGCAGGCGTCGGCGTTTACGTCATCTCGCTTCCTGGCGTTCTCTCACGCTATTGGTTGTCTGTCAAGCGGTGGGCGCAGCTGTGGAAACCTGGATGACAGCCGGCTGAGCCACCTGTGTGGCGGCGGACAAGCTGGTGGGCCTGTGTCCTAGGATGGCTGGGCCCAGCGGTTTTTTGTTTGTTTGTTTGTTTGTTTCTTTTATTCCTTTTTTAAAACGAAAACCCCCAAAATGTAAACATAGGTAGGGCATTAACTACATATTTTAAATGCCCCCGTATCTTTGTTACCTAACACTTCCGGACTGGGAGAACTCGCTGGCCAAAGCGGATGGTTGGAAAGTACGTAGGTTTCTGCGTCTGCGGTCTGAACCCAGACTGGCGTCTTCAGAGTCTACCTCCAAAGCTGGAGGATTCTGGGTATGAATTGGGTAATCCCCAGAAACTAAGTACGTGGGTCTTTGGAGAAAGGACACAGCTGTTGTTTAAATAGTTAACCGCGTGGCGATAAGACATGTAGTTAGAAGTACTCCAAAGATCCTGCAAATTCAGCAGTTATTTCTTTAGAGATAACTTTGATTCCTCAAAAAAAGGAAAGACAAATTCACATTTTTTGCAAGAAATAATGAGGTAAAACTTTACATTTGTATACCGATTACAATCCCCATCTTTAAAAAATGATTATGTCTGGATTTAAAGCTTATCATTATTTTTAGAGGAAATTTCAGTCCCAGCAATCAAAACATTAACTTGAAGCCAGCCACCAGTTTTAGTGCTTTTTAATCAAATATGTGTTTTTATGGGTTGAGGTAAAGTTTCTAAATAGACATGTCATAGAAGTAGTCGATTTAGCTTTCTTTTTAACAGTTTAAGAAGTTTTTGTTGTTTGTACTGATACTGTTATATAAACAAAGTAATGTTAGCAGAATGTATTAAGAACTTTTAAAAATGCGTCCAGCTGTATCCAGTTAGGTATTCGAAGTCCTGTTACGGGTTTTCTCCATACTCACTATTAAGAGAATGAGATGGACCTTCCTCTAAAGACTGGTTGTTACATATGGAGACACATCTAATAACTATAAAAACTTTAATTTAGCTTTGAGTTAGTGAAGATTGAACTTGATCTGGTTTTCAGTGGCCATGAAGTTAACACAAAAACTTGTGGGAAGGAAAAATTGAAAGTGCAAACTTCAACTCTTTTTTGAAGTCAGTGTGTGGCTTTTTCTTCAGGAATGTCTCTCTGACTCCCCAACGACTTGTTTGTATCGTCCCCTACATTTGAACCTTGCACACTGTCATAGGGTGATTTAACTTGGCACCAAACAAGTAGTCATAAACTTAACTCTACATTTACACTAGAAGTTGATAAGATATATTAGTATGGGTGAAAGCAAACAGTACTTTCTGGATGTAAATGATGAGGTGGTCTTCACATTGCAAAAATTAAATATCCGAAATTGGAGTTTTTATCTCTGTACTTGAATTATTTGGCCTAGATGGTCAAGGTCAATACAAACTATATAGTTTTTGAGTTTTGAGGTGTGGTGGTTTGTTTGTTTGTTGGTGCCTTTTTTTTTTTTTTTTGGTTACAAGATTTTTACTGGTTGAATTTTAATGTACTTTCAAAATAATTTTCATCTGTAAGAAACAAAGTTGCTATGATTTCACTTTCACTTTCACATCCTCTCTAGTGTTCTTCCTTCTTAAAGCTTCCCTTCTGTCCTCCACCCACTTACCCCAAGGTAGGTGCTTTCCTTTGTACTTACTTCGTGCTTCTTCCTGCAATGTCTATCATATTGTTTTGTAGTTTGACTCCAGGCTCCATCATAGTCCTGGAACACAATGAGCACTCAATAAGTATCTGATGAAGGAATTAATTTAAAGAATGTGTGTGCATAGGAAGTATCTATTACTGTAATTGAGTACAAGGAATGAGAAGGAGAGAAAAGTACTTAGTATGTGTTAAACCATTATCTAGTCACTGATTCATGTTTTTTATATTGATATATTTCTGCAATAAGGAAAGCCCTAAAAATTAATAGATTTCACTAATATTAATTTATGCAGTAAATTGACATTGAGTACCTAGTATTGTGGGGAAAGCATCATGAAGAATACAAAGTTGGAAGTTTAAGCTAGGATCAAAACTTCTTTTTAACATTGTCTGATATTATTAAATGCCATAAAAAGTGATTTTTAAAAAACTCTTAATAATTATGTTTATTTGACCAACCAAGAGAAGGGTGGCCTAGAAATTCAATCTCTCTTTTTAAGCTTGTCTTTTTTATTATTATAATTATTGTAGTAAAAAACACATAACATGAAATCTACTCTTAATTTTTAAAGTGTCAAGCACAGTATTTGTTAACTCTATGCACATTGCTGTACAGCAGATCTCTAGAACGGTTTCATCTTGCATGACTGAAACTCTGTACCTATGGAACAACTCCCCATTTCCCTCTCCCACCAGGTGATTTTTATAAAACAAAAATAAACATTCTGTTAAAGCAAACACAAAAGTTGTTTTTCCCCCAAGAAAGTTTTTTAAAGTATGTTATAAGCAGAATATATTTAGGCTGAACCATGTGAAATTGTTGATTTTTTCCAAAATTTCATATGGCTTAGCTTAATATTTTAACTGAAAATATCTGAATAATGGCAACACCCCAGTGTAATATCTGCTCTTGCAGACTGGGAGAAAATTACAGTAACTACTTAAACCTGTAGAATATGCATGCTCTTCTCAGAGTAGCTGTGATGCTCAGGTGTAGTGACTCCTTGCTGAATTAAATGCATAGATCCTATTAAAGTTTTGGTAACTCAGCAACTAGAACACAGAGCAATTCTATTTGGAAGCATTGTAATTCTGTAAATTATTATCTTTTTGTGAGAAGTTTAATACTTTATATACATGATTTAGTTAATAATTTATTATCCTATAAAGAAACAATAATTTCACATTGCCTTGGGTGAAAGACACTAATAGGCTAAGTGGTGCTGAGAAAACTGGACAGCTACATGTAAAAGAATGAAGAACACTGCCTAACACCATACACAAAAATAAACTCCAAATGGATTAAAGACCTAAATTTAAGACCAGACACTATAAAACTCTTAGAGGAAAACATAGGAGAAACACCCTTTGACATAAACCACAGCAAGATCTTTTTTGACCCACCTCCTAGAGTAATGGAAATAAGAACAAAAATAAACAGATGGGACTTAATTAAACTTAAAAGCTTTTGCACAGCAAAGGAAACCATAAATAGGACAAAAACCAAACCCTCAGAATGGGAGAAAATATTTGCAAATGAAACAACAGACAAAGGATTAATCTCCAAAATATACAAACAGCTCATGGAGCTCAATATCAAAAAAAAAAAAACAAACACAATCCAATTAAGAAATGGGCAGAAGACCAAAACTGCTAGGATAGTTAAGACTGAAGCAACCAGAACCATATCTCTAGAGCACTTAACCATATTCCGTGATCTCAAGGGTCAGACTAGCCTGTCTGAGAGTCTAGTTTTCTATAAGAAAACCACCTCAGAAACAGGTAATTTTAATGATTTGAACAGAAAAATGTTTTCTTTAGGCAAACCTATATACTTTAATAATAATAATCTTTTTTTAATACTTACTATGCCCTAGGCACTGTTCTAAATACTTTATATGTATATTAACTCATTTAATCCTCACAAAACCTTGTAAGGTAGTTGCTATTTTTAAATCCCTTTTTACAATCACTTGCTGATGATCAGTTGGGAAGTGCCTGAATTTCGATTTGAACCCAGGCAGTCTGGTGCCCATGTTAGAATCGTTGACCACTATGTTTATACCTCCCAGTAGGATAATATAATTTGCAGCTAGGATAATATTATTTACAGCCAGTGTAATATAATTCACAATTTTTGCTTATATAGCCAGTTAGCCCTTAGTTACATTAAGTGAATTATTGCCGGATGTGTTCTATTGTAATCTTATGATTAACAGTTGATTTTTAAATTGTGCAACAATTTTAAATATTGCTGAGTTACCCTTCCTTCTTCCTCTAGAAAACCGCTCAAACTCCTGTGGAACGATTAAAAGTCTTCAGACTTTAAGGACCAGCGGTGGTCCTTCAACAGGTCTCGGTGCTTCAGTCCGCCAAGTCCCTCCCCCAGAGCGTGCGGGCAGCGGGGCGGAGCCGCAGGTCCTTTGACCTCGGCCGCCGGAAGCGAGCGAGTGTTGGCCCGAGAAGAGATTCCTGGTCTGTGTTCCCTCCTCGACAATGTTTTGTCCACTCTGTCGTTCCTCCCACCTTCTCCTAGTCTTGTTGGCTTTTTCTCTTGCAACTTATTTTTCAGCTCCTTCTCCTGGCGGCACAGTTTCCTCGCACTTTCGGGCTGACTTCCTCCTTTCTCCGTTTCTCTCAAATGGACGCGGGAGACGGGGAGTGGGGGCGGGGAAAATGCAAACTGAAAAAAAATCATTTTTGTAGAAAACTGAAAAAAGTTCGTGATTTGGAAATTTTCCTCACAAAACGTTCAGTTGAGAAAACACATTTTCCATAACTTCCTTTTAACCTTTGTGGAATTGTCCTTTTTTTTTTTTTCCTCTCTAGGCTCTTAATGCTCCGGGGTTCCGTCGGGCCTCTCTCTCACCGCTGTGGCCTCTCCCGTTGCGGAGCACAGGCTCCGGACGCGCAGGCTCAGCGGCCATGGCTCACGGGCCCAGCCGCTCCGCGGCACGTGGGATCTTCCCGGAGCGGGGCACGAACCCGTGTCCCCTGCATTGGTAGGCGGACTCTCAATCACTGCGCCTCCAGGGAAGCCCCCTTCATTTCCTTGTAAAGGTCTTCCCATAGTACAAGTAAAGAATAAAAATAATTATTTTCGACTTTTTTTGATGAGAGAATAATTTGAAGAATTATAGTTAAAATGTGGAACAATACAGATTAATAATAAACATTCTTTTTAAGAAAGTTTACACAGCCAACATAAAAATTGTATAATGGAATGTTCACCTTGAATGAATATATTCTTTTAATAATATTCCTAATATTCATTCTGACTTTTTAGAAATGTTCAGCATATATAATATAAGGGAGAAAAGAGGTCGTCACTACTGTTTGAGAGATCCAGCTTAAAATTAGACTTTAAAACATATTTTAAATAATGTACTTTTTAATAAATACATGTCTATCATAGTATAAAATTCAAATAGATTAAAAAAAAACCGATACCGTTGAAAGTAAATCTTGCTTCCTCAGCTTTCTCAGGCAGATAATCCCCTCCAAAGAGGCAACCACTGCTACACTGGTTTCTTGTATATGCTTCCTGAGATAGTATATGCATTCACAAGCATATATGCTAATAGTCTTCCTTTTTATTAAGTAAATGTATACTTTTTTGCACCTTGCTTTTTTCACCTAATATATTTTAGTTTTATATATAGAGCTGCCTCACTCTTTTTAACTGCTGTGTGGTATTTGCTTGTATGATATAGTATAATTTATTTACTAGTTCTCTACTGATAGGTATTTAAGTTGCTTAAAATATTTTGTTATTCTAAACAATATTACAGTAGATATCTTTATAACATGTCATTTTGAATATGTACAGGTGTAATAACTCCTAGAACTAGAATTGTTGAGTCAGAGGTCATTTGCATTTTTTATTTTGATTGATATTGAGGGATTGCTCTTGACAGAGTCTGTGCCAATTATGCCCCAACAGCAGTATATTGATTGTTTCTCAGCGTCCTCATTATCACAGCATTTTATCAAACCTTCTGATTCTTGACAATCTAAGGGAAAAATAGTAATTTATTGTCGTTTAATTTGCATTTCTATCATTATTAATGAGACTGAACATTTTGCATTTTCTTTCTGTGAGCTGGCTATTCATATCTTTACCCATTTTTTTGTTGGGATGGTCTTTTCATTATTGATTTCTAGGAGCCCTTTAAACATTAAAAGAATTTAGTTATTTGTCTGAACTATGAGTTGCAGGTATTTTTTCCCAAACTGTCTTTGATTTTGTAATGGGGATTTTTTGGTGGAGGAAGGCAGCTTTTGCTTTTTTAAAAAAATGTTTATATAGCCAAATGTATCAGTTTTTTTTTTTTTAATGTCTTCTGGGTTTGGGATTATATCTTAAAAGGCTTTTTCTGCTCTAATATCATCTTTTAAAAACAACCTCCCGATTTTTACTTTCTTGATTTTATTTGGTTTGATTTTTATGTTTATATCTTTGATTCATTTAAAGCTTAGTTTGGTGTAGTGATCCAACTTTATTAAATTGGAGTGCAAAATGAACCAACTGCTAATGGATCTGGTTGGTTAGGACATGAGTCCTGGTTGATTAGCTACGTGAGAATCATCCCCAACTCCCCATAGACTTTCTTACACTTTATTTCTCCAGCACCTGCTGTGGTGCCCGAAACAAAGTGAGTAGCTAATAAACCTTTGATAAACTAACTTGAAAGGAAATTTCTAGATATGATGTCTTACTTAGTTATTTGCCATTGTTCTTGTATATAGTGTTGAAAGAGATAGTGATACCACTGACAGTTGATTTCTCGTGCTTAAAATCTTAGAATCATGAAATTTTAGATCCAGAGACTAGAACAGTTATTCACTCCACAAATAAATAATAAGTTCCTGTTACTTACAGGCATTCTAGCTAGGGATGGGGAGAAAATAAAACAAGTACAATATGTCGTGTAGTGTAAGTGCTGTGAATCAAAACAGCAGTGTATGGGCAATAGAGAGTGACAGGGAGTGGAATGCTGCATGGATGCCCACTAACCCAGGTTGTGAAAGACATTAATAAACGAATTGTCTCCACTTCATATGAGCACGTGTGCAAACAATGAAAACTGAACGGTAGTGGGGGTTAAGCCTCCACAATCCTAAGTGTCCCCAGGGAGCTGAAAATCAATTGTCTCTCTCTGGACCCGTGTTATCTTTAGATTAGATTGTAAACTAGTGAGCAGGCCTATAATTTTTAGGTTGATTTTTATTATATTATGCATGCTTAGATTGATGTGAGTGTTCTTTAAGCAAATTAATAAAGTTGTTGTTCTGATAAGAAACTTAGGTCATTTTATGCAAAAAGCCAAAATTATATTCTACCCTTGGACATGTCAACCATGGCACTCTTCCCTACTAGTGGAAGTCTAGCTGATATTTCTTGCAGTAATTTCCAGGCAATATTCAAAGAAATCTTAGGAGAAAAGGCAGAAAGAACCAGTAGAAAGACTTAGGTTTTCTGTACCTTATACTGCCAACAAGAGTAGCTCTGCTTTCATCATTTATCTCTTCTTATCTTCCAGTTAAGATTACATTTTGAAGTAATTTGAAGCCATACTCTGACCATGACCCATCATGTGTGCATGGAAATGACAGGCCATTTTTAGGAGCACATCACTGCATATGGTTTAATTCCATTTAGACATAGAGACGATGGCCTAAAAGAACTGGGAGTTGAAAATTCCATGGTGGAAACCCACTGATTAGGATAGGGATCCCTTTAATGTGTGCAGCATTTTTTTGTGGATATGCTGGTTGCGTGGAGAATTAGCGAATCAACCAAACTTCCTAGTCGCTGAGCTATATTTTCCCAGGATTGTCAAGAATTGTCAAGCCCTAAGTTAGGAGCATAGCATATTGGTGCCAGAATGAGATTTAATCAGCATTTCTAACATCTTGATTTATTCTTATTTCTTCCTATATGCTCCAAGAGGGTATTTACATACCAAAATTTGTAGTAGAGGGTGATATATTTATTTTGAAGAATGTGCCTTGATATTTCAACTAAAGAAAATAAATTTTTTATTGAGGTATTTTTTTCCAGGCAAATCAGGACTCAATTCCACATAAGTCAGAATCAGTTTATACAGTCTTATCACTCACTGAGCTTATTTCAGTGATGAAGAATATAAATTGCTGAACATATCCTCTTCTGAAATGCTGTTAGTTGCAAATGGGTTGCAACACCAGAACTATTTTTTAATTTTAGAAGTTATCTATTAAAATTTCTTAGCATATAGTGAAAACTGAGAAAAGCTACATACTTTACAAAAAGGTTTTTGGAGATCTTGGATTCTGTATGTGACACAGAACTTACGTATTTGGATCTCCCAGTGCTGGGCACATAGTAGGTATTTAATTCCTATTTGTTGAAATAAATTTATTGAAGTATATTTTTATGAAGCCATCACATTATATACCTTAAATATATATAATTTTTGTCAATTATACGTCAATAAACCTGAAAAAAAGTTAAGAAATAAATTTATTCAAAATGTAAAGCTTTATTACTTGCAATAAAAATAACATGAAGCAAGGAAATGCATTCAGTGACTTAAGGTAAGCAAAAGTAGTCTGGAAATACCATCATTTACAACCAAGGTTATCTTTTGGACAAGACGTAAGGACCTAATATAATTTAGGGGAATCCATCATTCCCAAAATAAGGTTTTCATCTGTTTGCAGATTCCTGAAATGTCTTCATCTGGGAAAGCATGGCTGACATTGGTTCAGTTTCTTGATTTATTAGCTATTTGACCTTGGACAAGTCTGTTTCTTTGTTTGTAATGAGGATAATAATAGTTCCTCTACAAGTTTTTGTGAAATTAAATGAGATAATATTTATAAAATGTTTGATCCATAGTGTTCAACAAAACATAATTTTATTAATATAATACTATGTCCTTCCATTTAATCCTTAAGAGTAACAACTTAAAATGCAAATACTGCTTGCATCAGATGTACTTAGTCTATTTCAAAGTTTAAATGATAGCAGATTTTGTTCCCATATTTCAATTGGAGAAAAGGGATTAACTGAGCAAATGGTCATTTAACACTTGAAATATCAAAAATTGAAAAGGCTAAGAAAAACCATACCCTGAGACTAGGGAAGACAATATTAAACTCTGCCTGCCTTCAAATGGTTGAAGCCCCCTCCACTCCCACCCCCAAAAGAAAAGAGTTTTAGCCAAAAGAACAGGTGTTAACAGCAATGCTTGCACTCATTTATAGAGATTTTGAAAAATCAAAGTGAATTTTACTATAAAGATCTTGATTCCCAGGGGATCCAGTAATTCATCTGCACATTTTACAATAAGACAAAGGATGGCATATAAACTCATAGTGCTTAGAGTTGTTAAATACATGAACAGTTTGCAGTGGATTTAATTACAGTTCTTAAAAACTCTTTTGATACACTCTTTAGTAGGTAACTCGAGATGGGTCTAGACTTAAAAGTCTTAGAGCTTTTAGGATCCAACTACCTATTTTATAATAGAACTCCATGTCCATGATTTACCATAACACAAATGGCCTTTTGACTCTCAGAACCTTGTTCTTGTCACTCTGCTGCCTTCCTGCCTTTGAAATTTGGCTTTGAAATTTTCATTTCATTTCTTTCTAAAGGAAACATTTGTAAATTGTTAAACAGGTTTTTTTTTTAATATTTTTTCCCATTAGAGTCTTCAAATGGATTTTAAAATTGAACACACTTGGGATGGTTTTCCAGTGAAGCATGAGCCAGTGTTTGTCAGGCTGAATCCAGGTGATAGAGGAGTGATGATGGAAGTTAGCGCTCCATTTTTCAATGATCCTCCAGCCCCACTAGGAGAACCAGGAAAGCCTTTCAATGAACTGTGGGATTATGAAGGTAAGTGGAAGTACTGTATTTTATTGCAGACATAAATCTTTTTATAATAACCTCTCATAGAACTATTATTTTATCTTGCTGTAAGGAAGTGAGTGCTTCTGAGCAACCGACATGTGCAGTTTCTGATATTTCCTACCAATCTCACACTCTTGACTTTTTCACGTTACCTATGTGACTTCGACTATATAACTAGAACAGTGAAAAATGGCAATTACAAATCCAGATTTTTTAATTGCTGCTATATTTCCTTCCTTGACTTCTGTTACCTATTCTAAGAAGAGTTCAGCATTTGTTTTGTTTTTAAGTATCTTCAAATTGCCACTTTAACCTTATAAACCTTCTTTATGGAAGCTTTGGGTTGTTTCACTTATTATGAAAACACCATTAACTTAAACAGGAAATGTAGTTTTTATTTTATACTGGCAAATAATCTCACACATTAAGTGAGGGCTAAAAGACTGGACATAAAATTCTAGTTTCAGGTATGCTGTATGATCACCTTCTAATGAATCCTAATTATCTTTCTTAAATCTTATCTTTCTTAAATAATCTTTATGATGCCATTTCCTAGATAGCAAAGCATTACTGTCCCTAAGATAAGGTTCAAACCCTTCCCATAAGCTTCCAGGGTACTCCTGAATCAAGCTATCAAATTAAACCAAAAGTTCTTGACTTCCCAAAGGCTGATAGTCTCATTCATGCATATTCTCACTCATGTACCTTTTCTCATTCTAATCCCCCTGCCTCTAATGCACATCGTTTAAGGTCTAATTCAGGTTACATTTCTTCAAAGAAACCTTTGATGACTCTTCTAGTCCATACTAACATCTACTTTCTCTATACCATCTATATAGTATGCATTTTGTCAGCGTTCATCTATCATATGTTAAGCATATGTTGTCTTTTATTGTTACAGAACTTGTATATACCAGCTTCCTGTTGGTGTACACACTAATGTGAGTTATCTAGTGGAGGTACTATAGACACCAAACTCAACAAGTCCTAAACTCAATTCGTCCACTTCTCTCATGAACTTGCTTCTTTCACTAATTGCCCAATCTCAATCAATAGCACTCTAATACATCGAATCACCAAATGTAGAAATGTGAGATCTTTCCAAGAGATCCTTCTCTCTCACTCTCCATATTTGGATTTATTTGTTAAGTCCTGTCAGTTTCACCTCCTAAATGTTTCTCTCATTTATTATCTCTTCTTCATCCTACCATCCTTGCCATAGGTAAAAGACTTTAAAAGGAACAATAAGACTGAGATGTTGATGGGGCTATATCTATATTTAGATTTTTTATTATTATAAAAAAAAGCACATGGAAAACTAGAAACAACCTAAATGTCTATCAATAAAGAATTATGAATAAATCATAACATTCTATAGAATAATACTATGCAGTAATTAAAAAGAATTAGGCATCTATATGCTGTACAGTTTTGTGTGTGTGTGTGTGTGTGTGTGTGTGTGTGCGAAAAAAGCAAGTTGTAATCAGTAAATGATTCCATATATATTTTTTTAATCTATGCAGGCAAAATAGATTATGGAAGGACAGAAGAATTCTGATAGGTTTTAGAGCAAAGTGAGAAGAAAAGGACTTTGACTTTTTACTTACATATATGTTTATGTTCTTTTAATAATTTAAAAGAAACGTGTCACTTTTATAATTATACAGTTTTTAAAATAAACATGCTCAGAAAATTTCAGGAAATTATAAAGAAAAATCACTCACTTGTATTCCACCTGTCAGAGATAACCAACCATAGCATTCTTGTGCATGTTTTGCAGGCATCTAGGCACAGGCATACATGCACATTTTTGTTTCATGTGCATTTGGTTATTGCTCTGCAGCCTACTTACCAAATATCGTGGATATCTTCCTATATCAAAAAATATTTAACTGTATATTTTATTTTAATGACTGCATTATATTTATTACATGGAATACACAGATTCCATAATTTATTTAACAGGTCTCCTATATAATAGGATATTTATATAACAGGAGATAACAATTTAGACCATTTCTTTTTGAGTAATATTGTACTTTGATGAATAGCATCTTACTTCTTTTTCAGTTGTGTGACTATTTCCTTAGGATAAATTCCTAGAAGAAGATAACTAGCTCAGAGTCTGTGTGATATGTTCATTCCTTTACAACCTCACCAGCACTAGGCTTCATTAATATTTTTATTTTATGGCAATCTGATATGGGGAAAAAAATGATGATTTATTTTCTATGTATTTTTTTTCTTCCAGGCAATGTCTATTTATTTTATTTTCCCCTTTTCCTAGTGGTGATATAGCTTTAATTAAAAATAATGCATTAATTCACTTTATATTCTAAAGGTATAAGCAAATTATTTACTGTTGAAGCAAAATTAAGTTTCTCATTATGTCATATCTCTGTTTTCAAAAGTTGTGGAAGCATTTTTCTTGAATGACATAACTGAACAGTATTTAGAAGTTGAACTTTGTCCGTAAGTATAAAAACTTTCTTCTAACTCACTGCTACATATTTTGAACACATTATTTTCTAATTATAAATCATATGGATATAGTAAAAGCTCACTAATTCTGGTTTACTAGTCAGAATGCTAATTTGAATTAATCTGAATTATATGTAATTCCTTATTTTCAAGTAAATGTATAATGCAGAATATATAAGATTTTGAAAATATTATGTTGATACTATTTTCAATTCACTAATGTAGTTGGTTTTTCTAATAAATTTGAAGGTTTTTTTGCAAAATTATTATAAAACTCATTATGTACTCTGTAAATTTGCATTGTTATATATTAGCTATTTAGAAATAAAGGGAGGCATATTCATTAGTTACTCTGTAAATTTGCATTATTATATATTAGCTATTTAGAAATAAAGGGAGACATATAGGTATAATGAATTGAACTGCTTTATGAAAATGTTTCTTTTAGGGGATTCTTTTAAGAACTAGATTAAACTTTAATTTTATATATTATATAATTATATATTCATGTATTCCTTCCTTTATTTATCATTCCTTTACTGAGTGTATACTATGTCACTTTATGTTCAGTACCAAGGATAAAAACTAAATCACACATGGCTTTTCCTAGATTTATGGAAAATATTAACCTTGGACTCTCTTTGTACAAATTTAACTGGTCCTTGGGAACTCTCTACCTGGTTGGCAGTTTTTTTCCTGTAGAAGTCAAAAAGTAAATTTATACCTACCTGTTATCTAAATTATAAGAAATTTTAAGTTAATATTTAGTAATGAAATATTTCTTTATATTTCCATTACTCATTTAAATTGACATTTAAATACTTCTCAGCATCTGTTATCTAGTAGCCTTTGTCCTCTTGTAGACTGAGCAGAGTCCCAAGCAATTGATTTCAATGAGATTTTAGATTTCATTTTCTTTTCTCTTATTTTGATTTCTTGCTAATGCTAGTGTGGAAAATATAGCTGTTCACAATTATATTTTTCAGAAGAGTAATTATATATCTTTGTTACCCTTCAACTAACATGCCAAAATCCTTTATTGAAAAATATGATTAATTCTCATAAACTGTAATGTGAGGTAAGAAAATTTCACCATACACGTGAGGAAGCTAAGGCAAATAGGTTTATAACTTGTCTAGAAGATAGTCAAGAACTTGAATCTGCTAGAATTCTAAAGTTACATCCTTAGTTTAAATTTTAGATGATAATATCAGTTTATTTTTATAAAGTGATGACTTAGCATAAGATACATCAGATAATTAGATTATCTTTTGTTAGGAAATTATTCAATAACCATAATGTGTAAAATTAATAAATTCTAAAAGTTTGTTTTTAGATACATTAGGACAGTAAATAATCAAGAATCATGGTTTTGCTTCAGGCAATCAACTCCTGTGACAGTTAACCTCTAGGAAAGCAACTTGAATATGTTTGTTTGAATTTTTAAGAGCTTTTATTGTTCTTAGGATATTCTTAAGGTTGCAAAATAACAATAAAAAGGAGCAGAGAACTTTTAAATGGAAAAGAATACTTGTTTTCTGTTAGACTAGTTTCTTGAAGGAAATCCTACTTGAAAAGCTCCCAACAGACCTCTGTGTCAAAATGTTTAGATATAGTCTTTTCCAGAGACCATAAATTTGCTTCATGTAACTATTTGAAATCCTTTGATTCTTACTGACATGGGTAATCCCGATTATGCTCTCTTATTAGAATTTTCTTTTGGGAGTATGTTGTGCTTCTCCTTGTAGCTGTGACATCAGTGTCAGAACTAATGGTTGAAAGCAGGAAAACACAGCAGGCAGATAGGTGGAGGAGAGTTGTATGAGAAAATAGTTACAAATTAAAGTCTTCAACCTGTTAAGTAGTTTTAGACTATCGATATTTTTATCTTCCATCTTCCTAATGAGCTTCAAGACAGTTTTCTTATAGAAATAACCTTTAATATGTTTGTTGGATTTTGACCTGGAAATTGATGCCAGCTTCCCTTAGGATACTTTCATTTTTGAAACGAGTTTTATTATGAACTCCATATACCCCACCCCTTTTGCATACTTTGTACCATCTAACCAACTGAAGTATTTCATATAGTTTCCTATTTAAAGAATGTAAAAAGGAGTCTGAACATGTGTAGCTTTATGCATTTGACAGCAATTGCCTGGAAAGTGTTAAACTCAAAGAAGCCATTTTTAAGTAACTGAACACGCTTGCTGTCCCTGTAATTATCCAATATTCATATTGCATCTTTTAATTATTTGGAAATTTAGTTACAAGCATACACATGGCAAATATGAAGGATAGTGAAGAAAATAATGTTTGTTTCAAACACTCATGAAGAATTTTAATTTTGACAGCCACGGACAGCATTTGGTGCTTTTACTCTCTGGGAAAAGAAATGTGTGGAAAGTAAGTAAATAAAAATATGAGACAAAATCCTAGATTTTTTAATGTTAATATATACATATTTAAATGTTATTATATTATAAATATGAATTTACCTTTTGTGTTTCACATGTTGTTTCTGTAGCAAGAACTGGATCTATCATTCAAAGCGTCCAGAGAAGAGACAAAATGGGAAGGTAGAGCTTATCTTCCTTGGAGTTATTTTCCACCAAATGTGACAAAATTCAATTCATTTGCAATTCATGGATCCAAAGATAAAAGAAGCTATGAAGCTCTTTACCCTGTACTTCCACATGAGCTGCAGCAAGGACAAAAACCTGATTTGTAAGTAGAAAATAAATGAAAATATGTCCCAACTATAAGAGTTTTTAAAAATTAATTCTTGGTAGAGTAGTAGTAATATTTTTTGGTCAAAGAAGACACGTTTAAAAGCACCAAGTAGAGCCCTATGTTTCCTGATGGTCTTCAGTGAGTATTTGACAGACTGACTTTGGACAAACAGTCTCTCTCACCGCTGTCCGTAGAGCACTTAGATTTCCATGGCAGTGTGAGAAAAGTCTTGCTTAGTGAGTATTACTACAACTGGCATAGAAGTGTGGTTGTGAGTTTATTTAGGATCCCTTTCAGAGCTAAATGGCCAGAGGCATCTGTGTTTCCTGGTGTGAGCAAAGGGTTAATAAATCCTTTCCCCTGATGCTTGAGAATCTGACACAAAGTCAACTCTCTAGTTCTCTTCTCCTGGTAACTTCATAAGGATAAAAATGTCAGCCGTATTTCTAGGCAGCAGAGATGGAGACAGCACAGCTTTGGGATTTCCCCTTAACAGTAATGTTCTCTGTGGGGACCCTGGAAGCTATACCTAGGGAGTTATTGCAAGAAATACTATCTCCTGTTGGACAGCAGGCATACAAGCCAGGAGATCTCCTATGCTTTCCCATTTTGAATCTGATCTCTTTGCACCTGAAGCTGTCACTTAAGGAGAATGTAGCCCTGGCCAGCCTTATGAATGCTTCATGGACTGCTGCAAACACTACCAGCTCAGGGAGGAAAGCCAGCCACTGTCCTGGGGCAAGCTGAGATTCCCACGCTATAGCGCGTACTCAAGTGGCCAACATAGTCTGTGAGTCTGCGTGTTTAGAAAAGCCTAACAGAGACATCCTAGTGGCCTTTGCTCTCTGGTACACAGATTTCGCTGCCTTTTCACCCTTGGAAAGTGCTGCACTGTTCTCCTTCTCCCTGCCCTTCCTGTCGTGCTCTTAGTCCGCTGTACTTGACTTTTTATCTCTTCTAGCTTATTCCTTTTTTCTGCCAGATGCATTTTTTCCTTTTCCCCTTGCTTTTCTAGGAAAACCCTCTTTCTCCCTTTCTTTCTCTTATCCTTCACTGTTGTTTTCTAACTGCTTAATCTGGATTGACTAAAACTGGCTCAGCCTGGTCAGATGGGCAGAGCAGGACAGGAATCTAGATGTAACTCACCCAGGGCTCTCATACCAAGGTGGCAGGTTTCTCTGGCTCTTCACAAGCTAATGTATTCCTGTATTCAGGCTTCCTATGTATAGGTTATCGGAGGCTTACTCTAGGTAAAAGTATGATTATGCCATTGGCTAGGGCAGAGTGATTTCCTACAGAGCTGAGTTCCATTGCAGCACTTAGCTAAGCTTTCTCTCCTCATTAAACCACAATAGAAAGCTTCCTAATGGCTAAATGGTTTTCCTAGAAGGAAAAGAACTAGAATTAATCCTCTTTTACATAAACCTGCCTTGCTTTGGCTAAGGAGTCTGTTCTTTAATCTGTTGAGCTGAACCTTTCTAAAAAACAGTTATTTACATAACTGATATAAATCATCAAAGTTTGAATATGAAAACGTGTAAGAGTATAATATGATTTGTTTAAGGCTAGATGGAATGAGTCAGGTTTTCAGGGTTGGTTTTTATTTCTCCCTTCAGCTGTGAGGGAGCTATCTGCAGAACTGAAAGGAGAGTGCTTTGAGATATGGGTGAATATTTTCAGAGTTGAATGATTGCTAGAGAGAGAAAATTGTACATGTAGAATACATCTTACCTTTGATATTCTTGAAATAGAATGTCCTATACCAGATATAACAAAATAAATAGCCCTTCAGGACAGCTTTTTCACAAATGCATAATTCATTTCAATTCCAACCATCTTTTTCTTTGCATTTAGCCATCATCTGGAATACTTCAAGCCTTTCAATTTTAACACACTGCTTGGAGAAGAGTGGAAACAACCAGAATCAGACCTGTGGCTAATAGAGAAACCTGATGTGTAGGAGTATAGTAGATGACCATATCAATCATTTCTTCTCTATACCTTTTAAGGTAAACTAATAATACGTATAATCTCTTTCAAGATACCATGAACACATTTCAACAATAAAAAGTTCATAGAGGTCAGTGAAAGTATATAGTATCTCTGTGGAAAATTGTGTATGAATTAACAAGAAAGTAGAAAGTTCATGTATGATTTTATCTATAAAGTGAAAATGTTTCTTGGAGTCACTTAGTCCAGGAGCCATCATGCCAAGGGGTTCTACCATCTGCCTTGCAGCACCATCACCCCACATATCCTGGACGCTGTCAACCAAAATCAATATTTCTCTTCCCACTCCCCTAAACCTCAGCCAGCTTATGACTGAACATCTTATTTGCACATTTTTGAACTCCATGGTAATGTATAATAATTCTTTACTCAGATTCCTCTGTCCATTTTTGAAATGAATAGAAAACAATGACATATTTCAGTTGAACAGGAGATGCACATCTGTTAAGGCATTATTAAAATACATTTGCTATTTAATTAGCTGTATTTCCTGTCTCATGACTACCTTTCTTCTGTAGAAGAAAGTGGAATGAAGTAGTCTTGAATTCGGGCAACAAATTCTGCTTTCATTTACAAGTAAATGACATTTTCTTAATGCTGTTAAACAAGATGTCAAAATGTCTTCATTTTAATTTATAAACATCAAACACTCCTGGTCCATAATTTTCAAATTTTGTGTTATAATTCATGGCTTGAAGCCATCTAGTAGATTATCTATGAACTTCTCCACCAAACCAGGTCCTTTACCACCATTCTTAACTCGGAGATTAGCAGTCTTACAGAAGAAGAACCTTTATTACTTGTACAGATACCTAGTTGCCTACCCAGCGATATACTTTTTCCTCTTCTTCTTTGCTAACTCTTTTACATGACTTGAATTTTTAGGGGATTTTCTCAAAAACTACATTTACTCATATTCCTCTGCAGGTAGAAATGACACTGTAAAACAGTTTAGGTCAACAAGATTTAAGTATACAGTGTTAGATGGGCCTTCAAGAAAAGATGCCTCACAGATGAGGGACTCTGCTTCCATGTACCTTTTGTCATGTGCCTTGCCTCTCCCTTTTTCCTGAATTATAGAATTGATACCCGAGGTAACATGCTTGCTCCATTGTGTTAATGAGGAGACAACCCAAGAATAGCTCAATAGCAAGATAAAGGAGCCTGGATTCCAAAGAGCACACTGGAGTAACATGTCATATCTGGACTGCTACCTACAGATTTGTTTATAAAGAGAAAATATAAACTGCCTAATTTGTTTCCACAAATCACTCTATAGATTCAACGCAATCCCATTTTAAAAAACCCAGAAGGCTTTTTTTTGGTAGAAATTGACATGTTGATTCAAATTTTATATGGAAATGCAAAGGACCTGAAATAGCCAAAACAATTTTGAAAAAGTACAAAGTTGGAGGACATACTACCTGACTTTAAGACTTATTGAGCTTCAGTAATGAAGAAAATATGACCTTGCATAGATTTAGACAAATATATCAATGGAACAGAATAGAGAAACCAGAAAAAGAACTACATATAGTCAGTTGATTTTTGAAAAAGGGTAGTCTTTTCAACAAATTGTATTGGAATAACTGGAAAAACATGAAAAGAAATTAACTTACCTAACAACCTACAGGAAAATTAACCTTAATGTGACTGGTGAAATGAAAAAAGTTCTGCAAAAACTCTTCACATTCAAGGGTAGGCAAAGATTTTTTTCAAATGGGACATAAAAAGCACTAAAAAAGAAAAAAAATGAGAAATTGAACTTCATCAAAACTTAAAATTTCTGTTTGTCATAAGCTTCCATTTAAGAAAGCAAAGAGGCAGTCCAGCAATTCCACCCCTGGATATCTATATCTGAAAAAAAATGAAAACTAATTCAAAAATGTACATGCACCCCAATGTTCATAGCAGCATTATTTACAGTTGCCAAGATATGGAAGCAGCCTAAGTGTCCATCAACAGATGAATGGTTAAAGAAGATGTGGTACATATATACCATTGAATACTACTCAGCCTTAAAAAAGAAGGAAATTTTGCCATTTGCAATGACATGAATGGACTTGGAGGGCATTATGCTTAGTGAAATAAGTCAGAGAAAGACAAATACTGTATGATATCACTTATGTGGAATCTAAAAAATAAAACAAACTAGTGAATACACTGTAAGTCCCTTATATATGAATGAGTTCTGTTCCGAGAGTGTGTTCATAAGTCCAATTTGTTCATAAATCTAACGAAGTTAGCTTAGGTACCCAACTAACACAATTGGCTATATAGTACTGTACTGTAATAGGTTTATAATACTTTTCACACAAGTAATACATAAAAAGCAAACAAACAAAAAATAAACAGTTTTAATCTTACAGTACAGTACCTTGAAAAGTACAGTAGTAGAGCACAACAGCTGGCACACAGGGGCTGGCATCAAGTGAACACACAAGAAGAGTTACTGACTGGAGGAGGGGAGGAGGTGGGAGATGGCAGAGCTGAAGGATCATCAGCAACAGGAGATGGAGGGCAAGCTGCAGTTTCACTCACGTCTGACGCTGATGGCCCAGGTTCTGGTTCCTTGCTGGATTCAATTCTATCTACCCTCTTGAAAAAATGATCCAGTGATGTCTGGGTAGTAGCTCTTTTTTTCTCACCATAGATGACACGGTAGCACTGGATTGCATTCTGAATGGCTGCTGCAACCTTCGTGTACGGTTCTACGTTCAGGTCCTGTGCCTCACAAACTAACAGTGCCTCCTCAAATAAAGGGAATCCCCTTGCCATTTCCTGCATTATGAATCTCTTCCGTTCTTCAGTTACTTCTTCCTCTGTCTGTCTTCGTCCATTCTCTGGGCACGTTTGCATCTTTGAAAGTTTGCAACTTGAAGATTGGTATGTAGGTGACTTGCTGTATAACAAAAAATGAACAGACTCACAGATACAGAGAACAAACTAGTGGTTACCAGTGGGGAGAGGAAAGGAAGAGGATCAAGTTAGGGGTAGGAGATTAAGAGGTACAAACTACTATATTACATAAATAAGCTAAAAGGATATATTATGCAACACGGAATATAGCCAATATTTTATAACAATAAATGGAATATAACCTTAAAAATTGTGAATTACTATGTTGTACACCTGAAACTTACGTAATACTATAATACTATAATATACATTATATACTATACTATATACTATAATATACATCAACTATACCTCAATTTTTAAAAAAAGAATCAGAAAAAAATGATAGTGAAGAGGCAAGCCACAGATTGGGATAAAATATTTAAAATAGATATATCTGGTAAAGGACTCCTCCCAGAATACGTAAAGGACGCCTACAAATCAGTAATAAAAGAAGAAGCCAATTAAAGAGCAAAAGACTTGAACAGACACTTCACAGAGGAAAATATATAAAAGGGCAATAAGTAGAAAGTATAGCAAGATTCTCAACTTCCCTTATCACCAAGGAAATGCAAATTAAAACCACAACAAGATACCACTAGATAACCAAAATTAAAAATTCCCCCGATGGCTAAAATTGGAAGTGACTGACAATACCAGGTGTTAATGAGAATGTGGAGTACCTGCATCACGGGTTCGGATAGAAATGGTAACTTTATAATATGGGGGCAGAGTAAATAAAGCACAAATATCCCAGATACAGTCAAAACCATAGAAAAGATTGAATTGGGATGTTGCACTTTGTGAGCTATCTGAAACCTAATATGTATCTTCTTTTTATCTGTTTAGATGCTTTGAAACATCTCTTGACTTTCTTTTATCTAGATAAGAAATATTTTCCTTCTTCCAATACCAAGCAAGCAAAAACACATTACGTAAACATTTTCTTTTGAAAGGAACATGCAGTTCAGGGAAAATTTATCCATTAGTAAAATACAAACAATGTACCCTATAGTAGAAACTTAGTATTCGAGAGTGGGTGTTTGTAATAGCTGTTTCAAATGTGTTTTTCCACTTTAGGACCATGAAAGAATATCATTTCTTTGTTTAAGATATGCATAAGTGCATGTCCTTGCTGGGTTGTGAATTGTCCACTATCGTTATCAGGCAGATCCTCTCTTCTCGCCAGGTAAATAGATTACACTGTGCATGTATTTAGTCAGGGGCTTTCTCATGCGTTTTCTCAGCTCCAGTAAACTGTAAGGCACAGTCCAGAGGGAAATATACTTTTTATTTTTAGCCCCCAACTACTTCTTTTTCAACCTTAAAAAAATTTTTTGCCACAGAAAAAATAAGATTATCTCTTTCTTTTCTTCCTTATTTTTAAAATGTTAGGCTTTGAGGGCAGAAGGTAGTGAATACATTGGTAACTAATGAATCTGATATTTAAAAAGAGAGAGGATGCAAGTGGTGGAGCAGTTACAGTAAGCCCTGAACACTGTGCTCATGCCTCAAAGCGCAAGGCTCATCTCCTCGTGCCCTCTTACGTTTCCGTAGGAGTTGAACATCACTGTATTTTGGCACTTACCCCCGCTGTGCATTAGGAAGCTCTCCTGACCCACCTCCCATCCTCTCAGCCTAACATTTTACTCCAGCAGCCAGTTGGACTCAGGGAACTGACAGCATCCTGTCTCGTGGCTTGTCTGCTCCCTCAGCTTGTGGTGGCTAAGAGTATATCTAGCCAGTCTCGCGCATAAACTGCCTTGGATGTGAGAGGGAGCTAACACCTCATGGGACAGCTTTTTTTTTTCTTTTTTTTTTTTAAATTTTTATTGACATATAGTTGCTTTACAATGTAGTGTTAGTTTCTACTGTCCAGCAAAGTGAATCAGCTGTACGTATCCATAGATCCCCTCTTTTATGGATTTCCTTCCCATTTAGGTCACCGCAGAGCGCTGAGTAGAGTTCCCTGTGCTCTACAGTAGGTTCTCATTAGTTGCCTATTTTATACATGGTATCAGTATTGTACATATGTGAATCCCAATCTCCCAGTTCATCCCACCCCACCCTCCCATTCCCCCTTGGTATCCATACGTTTGTTCTCTACATCTGTGTCTCTGTTTCTGCTTTGTAAATAAGATCGTCCAAACCAATTTTTGCAGATTCCACATGTATGTGTTACTATACAATATTTGTTTTTCCAAGAAGGATGGGAGTAGGTGGATAAATACTCCTCTCTTTCACCCCTCCGGTTGACAATTCGGAGGTCGATTCCACACAGCTCGGTAGAAGACACCTAAAAGGATCACACTCCAGTTGCTCACAGCAGTGGCCAAATCAAAACACAACTTATATTGCCTTTCCCTCATTTCCCGTTTTACTCTTCCCAGTTCTTTACTGCTGTTTGGAATTACTTTACCAAAATCAACCTATATGCAAGCCCTTGTCCCATGTCCGCTTTACGGGGAACCCAGGCTAAGTCAGTTGTTACCTGAAGTGGCCCTCAGAAGTAGCCCGTCAGGATGGGAATCAGGAACTGTATCACTCATGGGGCATTCAGTGATAGGGACCCCATTGGTGGTGGTGATGGCCCTGGTGTAACATCAGGTACTAAGACTTTCACCAGTGGTAGACTGGCTTGAGGACCAGGTGTAGGTCAAACATCAGTGTGATAGATAGCACTTGGCATAGAAGCAGTGGAAATAATAGGGACTGTGGAGTTAACTGCTTTTTTTTAAAAAACAATTCGGACATTGAAATAATTTCATTTGCTATTTCTCCACTAATAAAAAGTAACAATTTGGAGGGGATTCTGAGAAGATGGTGGAGTGGGAAGCACCAGGAATGTGTCTACCCACCTAGACAACAATTGCACCAGCAGAACTGTCTGATATAATTGCTTTGGAACTCTGGAGTCTGTTGAAGGTGGAGTTGACTGCTTTCTGATAAAGGCTTTGGAAACCTTGAAAAATGAAAATAGCCAACTACAAACTAAAGGCACTTTGTGAGCACCAGAAAAATGCACATCAACATTTGAATTAGCCAAATTTCCAGTAGCTGGAAGGCAGAAAGTGTGGAAAGTCGAGTTCAGGACTTAGTGGTAAGGGTAGCTATACTGCAAAGGAGACTGAATGCTCGGCTTTGACTCCCGTGTTGAAATTAGGGGCCTCATAAGGAAAGAGTGGGACCCTGAGACCTGGAATGAGGACATTTGTATGGATGAGCCTGTTCTGGTGTATCTTGAACCCCAGCTTTTCCTTCACCCTCCGGGTTGGCAGAAGCAGCTCCTTTACCCTCGTTAGAGGCGATCATCCTCAACTTGCCTAGACATTCCCCCCGAAGCCTCACCTACGGCAGATCCTCAGAAATAGTACTTGCCAAAACATGCCATTTCCTCACCAGACTGAAAATGAGGGTCAGACTGCAGCACAGCTCAAGGGGCAATGGCAGTAGTAAGTACATGCCATGGGAGGAAGTACTGTGTTCACTGAAAGGTTATAGGACCTGGAACCAGGGAAGCACATGTTGGAGTGGATCTAGTTATTCTACTAGAGAAGGCAGTATATATGGCTGGAAAGGGGAAAAATTTATTGGCACGGGATGTTAAACTTGGGGCTTAACACCTTGACAAGGCTAGTTCGGGGAAAATACAAGATAAGTCTAGAGCATCTTCTAGTGCCAGAAAATAAAGAAGCACTAAAAAGGAAAATAAATAACGAAATCAGTGGGCACTACCCATTTTCTGATCACTTCTTGTCCTAATTTTTCTCTGTAAGAAAAAAAATTTGTAAAATTGACTAATTTATTATCACCAACAAATATTTTTCATGTAGTGAAAATATTGTCACTAGAGCTAGGATGACCCATGTATGAAGAATATAAGAAACTAGAAGTTATAAATCTATGAAAAGTGAGGAGTCTGTACAAATTTCACCTTATAATTTAATGATAAATAGTACTTAAAATATTATTTTCCATACAGTGTGATCCATAGTTAAATTTTATGCCTGATGTTTATAAATCTAATATGTAATTTAAAGGATAAATAGTAGAAAATATTGTCAAATGATGTACACTTGACCATTTGTATGAATTACAGTAATATGTAATAACATAATTGGCTATTGAGAGAATTTTAGTGTTTTTCTGTTGACTTTTTACTTTATACTAAAAAACTCACAGAGAATGCATAGTTTAGTAAAAACTAATTTTCTTCTGACAGCCTATCACCTGAAATATCCATTAAGTAGTATATCTGATTCAATAGTACACTGAAAACCCATGTTTCTAATAATGCCCTAAGGCACTGTAGTGCCTGGAGTACATCTTTTGAAGAGATAGCTTTGCAGACATAGAAAACCAAACTATAAATGGAAGCATTCGAAGCAGTAAAAAAATGTGCTAAATACAAATGTATTTTTTTGAATGAGCTTTGAAAAAACAGCCTGAAGAAAAAAGATAATACCACAAGTAGTAAGCTTTGGTATATACCATAGAAACACCAGGTGTCCTGTATTCCTGCAATAGTCCTGGCTTTTCTCCTAACTGCCTGATTTTGTGCAAGTCTTTTCATTAAAATTTCTAATACTTATTATTTTTCAGGAACCATATATTTAATTTTGACAGCAAGCTCAAAGAGTCATATATCTTGAGGTCCAAGAAGGAGGAGATATATATATACATATAGCTGATTCACTTCGTTGTACAGCAGAAACTAGCACAACGTTGTAAAACAACCATACCCCAATAAAAATAATAATAATAATAAAGTTAAGGAAACTGAGAGCTTCAGAGATTAAACATATTTCCCAAGATCATACAGCTAAGGAGCAGTAGATTTGAACCCAGGAAGTTTGGTTCTGGAGACCGGGTAGTTGTCAACTTTACTACAGCCTCTATGAGTCTTAACTACTCATCTCTAATATAAAGCTACAGAGCTAAGTTCTTTTCCTCCCTGATTCTGTAAATAAAAATAACATAGAAGAAAAAAGAGGTTGATAAGCCCTTCACTTTTTTGTGGTACACTTGCAGAGAAGATGTGTATTCAAGTTACTCCTTTTTAATAATCCACTTACTAAGAGAAACACATTTTTCCTCCCAGGCTCCTCTAGGGTACAATTTATGGCAGCAGTGCAATGTCGCACCTGCAAATTGTCATTGCAGCAGGTATACTTTGGTAGTAGACTAGTGGCTAATCTGAATGCAGATCTCTTAGGATTTATCGTGAGTAGGGAATGAGTCACAGTGTGGTAGAATATCAGAGAGGAAGAAAACCCAGGCTGCCTCTATACTAAATGCTTTTACTAACTTGGATTTTGTCAAAGATCAAAAGACAAGCTTCAAAAGATATGAAAACTTTGGCAACCAAACCACACCCTTGAGTAACATGCAATAACTATATAGCCTTTTGTCTTTTTACATTATTTATTTATTTATTTATTTTTGGCTGTGTTGGGTCTTCGTTGCTTGTGCGGGCTCTCTCTAGTTGTGGCGAGTGGGGGCTGCTCTTCATTGTGGTGTGCAGGCTTCTCATTGCAGTGGCTTCTCTTGTTGAGGAGCACGGGCTCTAAGTGCACAGGCTCTAGGCGTGCAGGCTTCAGTAGCTGTGGCTCGTGGGCTCTAGAGCTCAGGCTCAGTAGTTGTGGCGCACGGGCTTAGTTGCTCCGTGACACGTGTGATCTTCCTGGACCAGAGCTCGAACCCGTGTGCCCTGCATTGGCAGGCGGATTCTTAACCACTGCACCGCCAGGGAAGCCCTATAATACCCTGTTATCTCCACATATCAGAAACTGAAGAAATTTAGCAGTAATTTATTCCAAATGATCTTATAGTCTACTGGTGCAGAAAACCTAAAAGTTGTGAGTATCTGCTTTCCTGTCCTTAGTATTTTGCTGTTTGCAACAGTGATGATGCATCTGTTTTCCTTTCTGAGAAGATGATCATCTGTCAAAAATAACGCAGTAAATTAATTTATATCAGTGACTCTTCAAATTGCAGGTTGCAAACCCATAGGGAGTAGATTATGGAATCTATATAGTGGATTGTAATCCATAAATAATTAAATAGAGTTGAAAATAGAAGAATGAATCATATTTATTAAGTACATATATTGTTTCAAGAGTTTTGTCCTTATTTTGGATCTAGTCACAAAAGTTCAAAATCTATCAATTTAGAGTGTTTACAGAACATAGGCTTTAAACACTCTGGTTGTTCACAGTATTTTCCTCTGGGTAACTAGTTAATATCTAAAAGATTCTCAGCGAGTAGTGACTGAAGAAGATTTGGAAGGGAATCTCAAACTCAAATGTGTCTCTGATGCAGCTTAAAAACTAAGGAAAGAAGTATGGCCTTCTACTTTATTCCTCAATTTTACTTATAAGTTTAAAAAGATAGATACATAGGTACATAGAGAGATAGATAGGTAGGACTTACAGAGTTATAGATCCTCAAATTTTAAATATATTCATTGGAGGTGGTCCCTTTGCATGGTATGTAGCTCTTTTTCTAATCTATAAATTAAGATGCTTTGGGTTGTAAGTACAAGTAAGCTCAACTCAAGCTACCTTAAACTAAAAGGAGATATGGCATACTTCTGGTAGTTTGAAGTAGAGGATGACAGTCTCACAGTGTCATCGGGTTTCTAGCTCTATTTATATATGGTTTTCTTGCTCTGCCATCTTTTAGGTTATCTTCATTCAAAGACTGTCCTTTTTGTATATGAAATGACTGTGGGTATTACAGGTATCACAGTTACAAACCACAAAATCCAACACAAGAGAAAATATTCAATGATTTATGACACTATTCTAGATATTTTCCTCATTTTATGAAAATTACAGAGATTTTTTGCAGTCTGGATTTTGATGATTGTATTCCCATGCTCCCATCTGTCTCCTGTATTGTCTGTGAATTACATCTAGAAGCTTGGTTACATCCAGGTTCAATTATTGGTAAGAATATTTCATAGATGGTATTATAGTATTCTTCTGTCAGGAGAAGCATAATGCCTGGTTGTCTCCATTTCGTGATGTTAGAAGCCATTGATTAACATTGCCGAAATCCATGAGTGATAATCCAGTTTTGCTTTTACTTCCATATTTTATAGCTTTTGAATTATCTCAATTCAACTCTTTGAGTACCAAAAAGAACTGTTTTTACAAGATAAATACATGATTCTTTTCTTTGATTTAGCTGTTTTCTGAATACTTGGTCCTCTAGCAGTCTCCAAAGATGACCAATGAGATTTTTTTAAGTATCTTTCTGAACTCATGGATTAAAAATACTTTATGTGTATTAATTCACTGCAGTTTCCTCATTGACGTTCAATGTGTTACGTCTTTGGCCAGTGGAGTCTCTTTAAGTTGGTTTCTAACTCTTTTGACATGACCTTTGTCGTCATTAATAGCTTATTTGCTTTCTGGTATGACAAGATGTTCCAGGTTCTTCTTGGACATTGCTTGCTGTAGACATAGAGCTAGCCATTTCTCCAGTAAGTCTTGGTTTCTCTTAGTGGCAAATGATATGTAGAGACCGCTATTTGGACACTAGGAGTGCTCATTGCTAATGGGTTGGGTATATTTTTCTAGTCCTTTAAAAAAATACATCATGGTTTCATATGGATACTTGCTACTTGATCTCATACATTTTATATCTGTTTCCCTTCTAACATGACACAAAGTGGTTTTCAGTGATTTCAGCATAATTTCTCATTTGTTTTTTCCCATAAAATGTACAATAGACTCCAAATAAATTAACAATACAACAGCAATATGATTACTAGAAAGAGTTTAAAGGGTATTTTTGTTTTTGTGATTCTTTTTAACCTTAGATATACAAGGATATACAGCCAAATTCCCATGTTTAAAGCCACTTTAAAGTGGTTTCTATGTATTATGCCACCAAACTCAATACAATTAGGTTCATTGGTTTCATTCCCCTTTCACTTTGGGGGAATTTTTTTTTTTTTTTTAATACTTCTGAGGTATCAACTTCAAATCTATGAATCAAGATATACTCAGAGAAGTCTGGCCTCTATTCTGGTTCCCTCTAACCCATCACCTCTCCCCATTTATAGATAACCATTAAAAAATTTATAGTTCACCCTTCCAGTTTTAATATAAGCAAATATGTATAAATGGTCATATCCTCTCATCTTAGGTATAAATGTTAGTATACTAGAGCTAACAGAAAGGATTCACTGTCAAATAGACTTATAATTAATGGGTCTTACCCAGATTTACTAATAAATAAAGAGTTCTTTTTCCAGATTGATTGATTCTAATGATTTCAAGGATATAAAATCAAAAGGCTCACGCAAATCAAAGAGAAATTTAGTCCATCCTGTATGGCTATCTTGGTATTTCCTTTCTGCATTGGATACATTCTCTGGCCAGTAATAGATGAGGTCTTTAAATGAGATTTGTGTCTGACCTCACATAGCAAAAGAGGGGTTGTTTAAATTATGAAGCGTCTCCATTTTGTATTTAGAGTGGCAAAGGGCCTATGTGACATTTTCCCCAGAGCCACGCCTTATACATCCATAGATTCAAGGGATAATCTTGCTAAGAGAATTCCACAGATAAGGGCACTCCTACTAGCAAATTTCTTTAGCCTAAATATTTTCAGACTATCTTTACAAAAATACTAGACTGGGACACCTGTGGGGTTTTTTTCCCCAGAGAATGTTCCCTTGGTAGTCAGAGAGAAACAGATCATGGACCAGCAGCTTATAAGGAGCAAGAATTTCCTCTACAGAATACCTTAACAATGACCATACTGCTTCATTGGTCTTTTAAATTTCTTTTACCAACTCAATTACTCTTTTTCTTCCTTTACCCACAGTAATTTGAACCTTTTTACAGTGTCTTGATGGAAGCATTTGAGTATAAGTTACGGAGCCCAAATTTACTGCCTTCTCCGGCCAGTTAGTTTCCATAGGTGTTGTATCTATGGGGAGATTTAATTCAGCTTCCTCAAAATACTTTCTCATCCTGGGGAATCATTGTTTGCATAAATCTTTAATTAATTGTGTAAGTAATTTAATTGTATAAATAAACTTACAAATTCTTTGTTACACCACACAGCTGTAGAAGAGAAATTAATATTTGACACACCATGTATTAGTTAATATTATAGGATCATTCTGTTCCTTCTCAACAGAAATGACTTCTCCTATACCACATTCCCCACTATAGGGTGGTGACTAGAGTCCATTGTTCAATAAATTCTGGATCCCATTTAGTTTGTTTCAGATTTTATGGTACAGGTTTTTACAGGTGTCGTTATGTAACATTCACCTCTGCTAGGGAAGACACAGGTTGCTTCTGTATCCAAACCTCCATACCTGCTGGTTTTAAGAACCCAGGTAGCTAACTCAGGAATCTGATTAAGGTATCTGCCTTACAATTCCGGTCTCTTTTCAGAGCTGGAAACCGATTTTTCTTTTGGTGAACATCCACATGAACCACATTCTTCTTCATTTCCACAGAGGTTTCCTTAATTGAGTGCCACATAAGGATATTCTCTATTGTCTAATGATCTAGGACCCATTTGCAGTTGACTACAGCCCAGAGTCTGCAAATATCCAAATGCTCCTCTGAGATCAGGAGCCCAGTTCTTCTCCCACTGCTAAACTAGCAGCTCTCAACTCTGCCAAATTTGCAGCCTTGCCTGTTCCTTCTCCCCTCAAGGTTTTTTCTATCAGCAAGGCACATAGCTGCCAATTTCCAAACAGTAACATTGCCTCTTAGTCAAGTTTGCTGTGCTGCCTTTTCTCTATTCAGTATCTCTCTGGCATCGTCCAAGGCAGGATTGATATCTAGCCTCAGAATTATTTGATGCTCTTCTGTGGTGGGGGACAATACCAATAACAATAACCAATACCCAGTAACAAGCTAGCAGCTGTCTTTCAAATGGGCTTTAATGAACAGCTGCCTCTTAGTTTTCAAGTCCAAATCCAAGAGGTCTTGCTGAGTAGCCCTATTTGATTTCTCCCAAAGGCTTCACATCTACATGTATTCTAGGAGGTGAATATTCTTTTTGTTGTTGTTGTTGTTGTTGTTTTTTGCGGTACGCAGGCCTCTCACTGTTGTGGCCTCTCCAGTTGCGGAGCACAGGCTCCGGGCGCGCAGGCTCAGCGGCCATGGCTCACGGGCCCAGCCGCTCCGCGGCACGTGGGATCTTCCCGGACCGGGGCACGAACCCGTGTCCCCTGCGTCGGCAGGCGGACTCTCAACCACTGCGCCACCAGGGAAGCCCAAGGAGGTGAATATTCTTAAAAATATGAGCAGCTGGATCATGAGGTCTTGGTTGGGCTCCCTGTGCCACCATCCTCTGCAAATCTTTTTTTTATTCTCAGAACCCCACTTAAAATAAGCTTTATTTTTGATAACTTTGTGATGGGGGCTAGCGATATTCTTACAGGAGCAATGTGATCTTGGCCAAACTCAAATCCTAGCTGTAAGATTCTTGCTTATTAGAGACAGTAACTTATTTCTCACAGTTTAAGGAATGTCTCTTGTTGCTCCTGGAATTTCTTAGATTGGGCTGGACTTGAATTTTCGCTGGATTTATCATCCATCCTCTATCTGTCATAAAGGTGACTGTGGTTCTTAACTCCTCTTGACCTTTCTCCTCTGATAAGTCCGTTAGCATAATAGCATCTATGTAGTTCATTAACTTGCTCTTAATGGTTGTTTAGTACAAATCCCGACTCACTAGATTATGGCAATATGCCAGGAAATTTAATGTGCAATACAATAAATTTACACTGATTTCCAGTCCATGAAAATGCAAACCGTGTCTGGCTAGATTTTGAATCTGGGATTGATAAAAAGGCATTGCATTAGATGTTAAGTTAGATGCATACTGGCATAATAGACTGCCTTGGTCTGTTGCACTTCCTGTTTAGTTTTGAAGATTAGGTGTAACTGAAGCAATCAGAGGAACCACCTTGTTTGATCCTTGACAATCTATTACTTTCCTTCAGGAAACTTCTGCCTTATATAGTAGGTGGGACTGATAAAAGGGGATTGATGGGAATCAAAACTCCACCTTAACCTTTTCCTTAATTAGAACAGTGATCTGTTATTGCCCTCCTGGAATTCTGTATTGCTTAGAGTTAATGCCTGGGGAGGATTCAGGCAATTCCAAAGGTTCTCATTTAGCATGGCTAATTAAAACTGGGTGAGAGGTGGATTTAGGCAATATCCCCTGTGAAAAGAACAAAGGCAGCAGGTCCCATGTTTTCAGCTACAGGACTTAATACTAAAGGGGGCTATATTTTAGTCAATAGACATCTCTATTTTATACTCAAATTATTACATTGATTATGTGACATTTTCCAAGGACCCATACCCCACAAATCCAAATCTAGCATTTTCTTTTTATCGTAAGCAATCTTAAACCAAATACATGCTGCTAAAAGTATTCCATTGACAAGGAAATGTGAGCAAATGTCATTATTTTACCAGATTTGTCACGATCTGGTTTACAGGGAGACTTGATTGGGTCACTTTCTTTTTACCTAGGACATTCCCATATAAAAGAAGAAAGTAGATTGCTATTCTACTGCTTAACTATTTACTTCATACAGACTTTTGTATTTTTGCCAGTATATCTTTGGAATATGATCCTAGGAATAGTATTTACTGAGTCTAAGGGCAAACACATATACACTTTTGCTAGAAAGTACAAAATTATGTGCCATAGGGAAATTTGTATTTCTACCATTAAAGTATGGCAGTTCCTGTTATCCCACAGCTTCTCCAACAGAGTATGTCATCACACTTTCAAGATTTTGCTGTTCTGATAGGTGAGAAATGGTATCTCAGATAATTTGCTCTTAATGTTACTATGATCTTTTTGGACATCATCTCACTTGTTTATCAGAATTTGACAATGTTGATCATTCCCTCCTAGATGTCCCTCCCTCGGCTCGGGGATATTACTTTCTCAGTTCTCCTTCTAATTCTTCTTGGCTTGTTCCTTCTCTTTTCGAACTTTAAAAATGGAATTTGCCAAGATTCAATCTTTAGACCTCTTCTTTCTATATATTTACTCCCTTGGTCACCTCAGTCAGTATAGTGGTTTAAAATACAGTGTACATGCTCATGATTCATTCCCAAGTGTATGTCTTCATCCTCCTAGTGTGTGCATGAACATATGCCCGCCTCTTTTTATTGCCCCTAAGCTGTCTAATGAGCATCTCATATTTGCATGTCCAAAGCTGAACTCTTTTTAGCCACCATACCTGACATTTCCCAAGTTATCTTAAATTTCCCAAGTTATCTTAAATGGCAAGTCCTTCTGTAGTTCAGGACAGAAATTTCTTTGTCATTTGACCCAAATCCAATTCATTGACAAATCTCATCAGCTCCACTTTTGAAATAGATCTATCCAGAATCTCACCACTTCTTAACACCTTCATTACTACCACTCTTACCCAAACCACTGTCATCTTCCCTGGATTATTGAGACCCTGAATTATTGCAGTAGTCCTTGAACTGGTCTCCCTGCTTCTCCCTTTGCCCTGCTCCCTTGCACCCCAACCCCCATGCCTATTCTGTAAACAGAAACCAGAACCTACTTTTTAAAAACAACATTTTTCAGGTAAGATTCACATAAAATAAAATGTACTTATTTTAAATGTACAATTTGATTACTTTAAAATATCCCCTGTGTCTATCTGTGTCAATCCCCACTCCCACACTCAAACCCAAGCAACAACTGATCTATTTTCTGTCCCTACAGTTTTGCCTTTTCTAGAAATTTCATATAATTATATACTATGATTTCAGTCTTTTGTGTCTGGGGTCTGTCACTGACATGATGTTTTTTAAATTTATTCATGTTGTTGCATGTATAGGTAGTTTGTTCCTTTTTATTGCTCAGAAGTATTCCATTGTATGGATATACTACAGTTTATTGATTCACCTGTTGATGGACATTTGGGTTGCTTCCAGTTTCTGGCTATTTTATATACAGGTGCTATGAACATTTGTATACATGTATTTTTGCAAACATAAGTTATTAACTCTTCGGTAAATATCTAAGAGCAAAATTACTGGATCATATGGTAACAGTATGTTTAGCTTCTAAGAAAATGATAAATTGTTTGCAAAGTGGCTTTACCATTTTATAGAACTTAACAGAGAGTTCTAATTGTTCCACATTTTCACCAACCTTGATACTGTCAGTCTTTTAAATTTTAGACCTCAAATATGGGTGTGCTGATTTCTCAGTGTGGTTTTAATTTGTATTTCTTGGCTGACCAGTGATTATGAGTATCTTTTCATGTGCTTATTGGCCATTCAAATATTTTCTTTTGTGAAGTATCTGTTCAAATATTTTGCCTATTTTTGTTTGTCTTTTTATAATTGAGCTGTTTTAAAAATATATTCTGGATACAAATCCTTAGACAAATATATGTGTTACAAATATTTTCTCCTAGTCTATGACTTGGCTTTCTTTTCCATTTTCTTAAATGTGTCTTTCAAAGAGTAGATGTTTTATAACATCTACTCACTGAATTCACAGTCTACAACTAGAATATATTACTTTACTCTTCTAACCACAGTATATTATTTTTGCTTCTGTTAGTCAGTTATATTTAATTTTTTTTAAAAATAGAGACAAGTAATTTTTTAAATCTCCACCCGTATTTCTAGCACTTTTCATTTTTTTGAAATCTAAGTTTTTTTGTTTTATGTTTTTCAATCTGGCATTATTTTCTTCTGCCTCAAGAACTTCCTTTAATATATACTAGAGTATAGATATGCTGGGAGGAATTCTCTCATAATTTTCTTGTCTGAAAAGTCTTCAATTTTTGAAAGACAGTTTCATTGGGCATGGAATTCTAGGTTGACTTTTCCTTTCAGTATGCTAGAGGTATAATTTCATTGCCTTCTTGTTTGCATAGTTTCTGGTGGAATATGCTATATTCTTGTTTTGTTTTCCTTTGTTTATAATGTGTCTTTATTTGGTCACTTACTTTTGTGATTTTCTTTTTATCACTGAGTTTTGGCAACTTGTCTATAATGTGCCGTGGTATGGATTTCTTGGTATTTATCTTAACTGGGGTTTTGTTGAGCTTCTTGGGTCTCTGAATTTGTAGTTTTAATAAAGCTTGGAAAGTTTTTAGCCATTAATTTTTAAAAATACTTTTTTTCTGTTCTATTCTCTCCTCAATTAAGCCTGCTTGAGTTAGTTACATGGGTCATTGAGATTCTATTCATTTCTTTTTCAGTCTTTTCCTCTCTATGCTTTATTTTAGAGAGTTACTGTTGCTATGTCTTCACATTCACCGAGCCTTCCTTTGCAGTGTCTAAGCTGCTGTCAGTTCCACCAAGTTAAATTTTCATTCTAGATATTCTAATAGCTTAATAGTTATTGGTGCATATAAAATTACTCCCCAAATTAGCATCTTAAAACAACATTTTTTATCTCGCAATTCCTGTGGGTTAGGAATTTGAGAATGGCTTAACTGGGTGGTTCTGACTCAAGGTCTCTCATGAGATTGTAGACAGGCTGTTAAAGGTGCCGCAGTCTCATCAGAAGGCTTGACTAGAGGATGATCTGCCTTCAACCTCACTCAACTGGCTGCCCCCACTCAGTTCCACACCACATGGGCCTCTCCACAGGGCTGCCTCATAACAGGGCTGCTGACTTCCCCCAGAGCAAGCAATTCAGGAGAGTAAGAGGGAAGTGTGCACACCTGAGACAGAAGCTGCAGTCCTTTAATAACCTTCTATCAGAAGTAACATTTTGTTACTCTAACAAATTGATCCTTTTGAAACTTTAAAAATCTCTCCCTGTGCTGAGTTCTGGAAATTGCTTCCAGGCCAACAGCTGGTTGTTGTCTAACATCTGATAATGGTGGCCTCATATAATCTATCCAGTTTTTCTACTTGTTTATGACAGGACCCATAGCAAGCCCCACATGCAAGTCCCATAGCAATTACCCCTTCATGAGTAGAAGCAGAACTTCAGAGACTTTTATAATGTGAGGTCATGCCATACCTGCTCAGCAGTACCAGTGGCTTGCCATCTCAGTTATTGGTCTCAATCATTTATCTTTCAGACCTCACGTATAACTGGTCTTCCTCTCATTCTGCATTTCAGCTTCATCAACTCCCCAAATATAATTAGCACCATCTTGCTGTGAGGTCTTTGTTCTTGCTGTTAGCACTGTCTAGAACACACATTCTCCAGATATATGTGGGAATAATTTCCTCATCTGAATTTAAATCTCTGCTTAAATGTTACTTAGGCTTACACATAGGCTTTCTCTGATTATGTCATATAAAATAGCAAGTTCCTTCTTATTCATCCTTTATTTTACTTACTCTGATGTATTTTTATTAATATCACTTATCACCACCTAGCATATTAAATATTTTTTATTATATGTCTGTTCACCTCACTCAAATATAAGCTCCAGGTGAGATATTCCCTAGAACCATGCCTGACACATTAGGAACTTGATACATTTTTGTTGAATACTTGAATATGCAGCAGATAGAAAATTTGTTTTTATAATATAGGTAAAAAAATGTTACATTTCTTTATCTAAAATGGATCATCTATTCCTAGACCACACCTACCTGGCTGACAGGATACTCACTATCAATCATGTTTCAGGGGTCTTCTCACCTTTCCTAGGATGTTTTAAGAGCTCTAGGAGTCTTAGTGTAAAATATTTATGGAAGTATTCTCTGTTCTTTCATCTACATTGGTTATTAGTATTTTGCATGTTTTTTTTTTTTTTTTTTTCCGGTATGCGGGCCTCTCACTGTTGTGGCCTCTCCCGTTGCGGAGCACAGGCTCTGGACGCGCAGGCTCAGCGGCCATGGCTCACGGGCCCGGCTGCTCCGCAGCACGTGGGATCCTCCCGGACCGGGGCACGAACCCGTATCTCCTGCATTGGCAGGCGGATTCTCAACCACTGCGCCACCAGGGAAGCCCGGTTATTAGTATTTTGATAGTACAAAACCACAGTGTTCCCTTGAACTCATGACTCAACTGCTTCCTATTCAAGCTTGGACACAGAAGTCTTTTGTCTTCTTTGTGGTCAGCCTCCTCAAATTTCTGTCCCACGCAATCAAATGCTCTATCACATCCCAAGGGCTCTGCATGGGAGTGGCATGGGTTTCCACCTCCATACAAAATCCTCTAATTCCCTAAACTTCTGTCTATAGTTTTCATTCAGAAAACTCTCTAAACTGTCCCTCTTTCCACAGGTTGGCCACTTAAATGGTTCTGAGCCTAGTCTTATCTACTTGTACACACACACACACACACACACACACACACACACACACAAATACAATTGGACATGTTGATTGAATTCTAGGTTCCTGGGAACTTCTGCTTTAGGCCCTACAGTGCAACAGTGAAGAAATTCAGAGCTATGCCACATAGCCTGGCTATATTCTGGTGAGTGAGAAAGGAAATTACCACACCTTTTTCAGTTTTCTCTCAGAGTGGACAGATCTAAATTAGTTTCTTTCTAGAGTAATCGGTCCAAACATGAGTGAATTAATGAATGAAAACCTTTTTCTTAGAACATACACACATCCTATCCAACTTTCAATGTTCTGTTGCTAGTAAGCTCTCTTTCCAAAAATTTTATAAAAAATTTTTTTCTCCATGTCTTTTTATTACACTTTATATCATTTTTGCATTTTGTCTTATCCAATTATCTCCCAGCTAAACTGTGAGCTTCATGGGGACATGATTTGTGCCGAATTTGCCTTTTCCCCACTACAGTATAAGCTAAATATTTTGTTTCAGAAAGCCCTAGAAATAATTTTGAATAAATGAAAATAATTTAATTAATGAAGATCTGTTCCAAGTTTTAGTTCAGGAGATATAACAAATGTCATATTAAGACTAAGTCAGATTGTAAGTTAAGAGTTGCTGAAAATGCTTCCTCTAAACTTATGCACCTAATGAAAAGATAAACAGAATTTCCCTCCATTAATAGCACTCTCATACTTTTTTTTTTTTTTTTGGCTGTGTTGTGTCCTCACGTTGTGCGTGGGCTTTCTCCAGCCACAGCAAGCAGGGGCTACTCTTCCCTGCAGTGTGTGGACCTCATTGCGGTGGCCTCTCCCATTGCGGAGCACAGGCTCCAGGCGTGTGGGCCTCAGTAGTTGTGTCTCACAGGCTCTAGAGTGCAGGCTCAGTAGTTGTGGCACACGGGCTTAGTTGCTCCGTGGCATGTGGCATGGGATCCTCCTGGACCAGGGCTTAAACCCATGTCCCCTGCATTGGCAGATGGAGTCTTAACCACTGAGCCAGCAGGGAAGCCCTCTCATACTATTTTAAAAGAACAAACAACCTTAAAAGAAGTAAGCATTGTTTGTGTTGACTGTAAGTAGCCCTCTTAGACTTAGGCTGTGTGATATTGGTCTTGTCACCTTGTTCTGACCATATATTTGCCACACTGATCTGTCACCATTATCAATAAATGAACACAGCCAAAGCCAGTAAATATTGTTAATTATAAACTTTCTAGGAAATAATGAAACTTAATACCTTAACCTTGATAAGATATATTGTTATAAATAATGTTGAAAATGTATTTTTGTTTTAAGTTTTTAAAAGTGAAGGCCATCCTGATTCTAACTCTTATTGCAGCATGCTGTGGAGGCCCTGCATGCTTGCTGCTTTTTACCAAACAGGTATTTGACTTATTTTTTATCATTTTCCAATCCTGCAGGGATGTGACTATTTGTTAGGGAGGGTCATAGTTCTTCCTGCCCTATGAAAACTTTGCTTGAGTAGTTTTTTTCTTTTCTACCATGTGTTTATAATAAAATTGATGCTGTAAAATTTCTAATAGGTACTACAGAGAAATGGAATATATTGGTTATACTTGTAAATATTTCTAATTATTAGCATTTCAGATAAAGGTTTTTTTGGTTTTTTTTTTTTTCCGGTATGCGGGCCTCTCACTGTTGTGGCCTCTCCCATTGCGGAGCACAGGCTCCGGACGCGCAGGCTCAGCGGCCATGGCTCACGGGCCCAGCTGCTCCGCGGCATGTGGGATCTTCCCAAACTGGGGCACGAACCCGTGTCCCCTGCATTGGCAGGCGGATTCTCAACCACTGCGCCACCAGGGAAGCCCTCAGATAAAGTTTTATTGTGAAAGGATTACATTTAAGTGGCTGTCAGTTTGGGATAAACTTTTTCAAGAGCACCTGTAGAAAATTCTAAAAGAATTTTATTTCAAAAGATGAGAAGGAAAGCTGGATGCCAGAGGTCCATTTGCTAGTAAATAGTAAACAGAACAGTTTAGAACTGTTGAAGAGTGTTCAGCATCAGACCTGTGTCCATGAGACATACAGATTGGTATAGGTAAATCAGAGAGGTTTGATGTTCTGTAAAAAAAATTCTACATTAAAGTCCAGTAGTTTGAGTCAAAACTGGAGCACATCTATTATTCCTGATTTTATTTAAAACCATGTGTAGACTCAGAAAGAAAAAGCAAGTATGTGACATGCAAAGAAAGAACTTTCACCTAAAAGCCTAAAATATTTTCAAATTATCTTGTATTTTAGTTGTGATCTTGGGAGTCCTTCAGAAATATTTTGCCTGTTCAAGGTGATCAACTAATAATTACAGGTTGACTTCAGAAGAGTAAACAAGAGTGAGTGGGCATCATAACTCAGATGCATTTGAGTGCAAATTAATTCTGTCTTTCTTCCTGCTTAATTAGAAAGAGTAAAGTTTCAAATCTTGAATAGGCATTTAGTTTGAATGTATTCTATCCAGATAGGAAAACATGTCTGTGTTCTCTAAATATGTTTTTTACAAAAAATTTTACGGTATTATAGCCTCATTCCAAGTCAGATTACCATGGGACAGAAAAATTATGTGGGTGCCTTGGAATGACTTTTCTTTTTCATTCTTTGGGCTCATGGCTTCATGTAAACATATGCTGCAAGACTTCTAGAAATTCATGAGAGTTTCTGTTCTTCAAGGATTAAAAATTTTGTTTTGTTTTGTTTTTTTGTGGTACGCGGGCCTCTCACTGTTGTGGCCTCTCCCGTTGTGGAGCACAGGCTCCGGACATGCAGGCTCAGTGGCCATGGCTCACGGGCCTAGCCAGCCGCTCCACGGCATGTGGGATCCTCCCAGACCAGGGCACGAACCCGTGTCCCCTGCATCAGCAGGCAGACTCTCAACCACTGCACCACCAGGGAAGCACGATTAAAAGTTTTTAAGTGATAATTTTATCTTCCTACTTTTAACAGATGTTTTCTTTTTATTATTCATCTGCCTCTTCTTGCTTTAAATTTTTTATTTTTAAATTTCCTTGCATTAATCTTGAACTTTTCAGCTAAGATTTTCTAAGAAACTCCAAAAAGCAAGACACAAATGTTGACATAATTTTAGTTATAATTGTTTATTGGCTACCCAAAGACTTGGAGGGAGCCTTGAAAATTGTTTATAGAAATCACCATGCTGAGGGTGGGGTCGAGATGGGTCCTAAGCATAGGCTCCCCCCCACCTCCCCACACTGCCCAAACCCCGCCCTTGCTTAGGCCACGCCCTCCACAACCAGGGCCTTTTCCACCTTTTGTTTTTCTCCTCCTTTTTTTTACTATTGTGGTTCTGTTTTACCTTCCAGTTGTTGTTTCATCTATATTTTTATTTTTATATTTTTTCTAACATATCTGTTAGTTTCCTAGTCTAATTTTATTTTTTACTTTGTTATTGTTCTTTTTTTTCTCTATTTTACTATAGTGGTACTGTTTTACCTTCTAGTTGTTGTTTCACCTACATTTTTATATTCTTTCTAACATATCTGTTAGTTTCCTAGTCTAGTAATATTTTTTTACTTTGTTATTGTTCTCTTTTTTTTGGAACCCCTCATGGCTTGTGGGATCTTCAGCCGGGGGTTGGGCCCAAGCTCCTGCAGTGGAGCTCCGAGTCCAAACCATTGGACTAACAGAGGACCTCAGACCCTGGGAATATTCATCTGCATGAGGTCTCCCCAAGGTCTTCATTTTGGCACCAAGACCCAGCTCTACCCAACAGCCTACAAACTCCAGTGTTGGAAGCCTCAAGCCAAACAACCAGTGAGACAGGAACAGAATCCCACTCATCAAAAAGAAAAAAAAAAATTAGACGACAAAAAAATATGTCACAGATGAAGGAGCAAGGTAAAAACCTATAGACCAAATAAATGAAGAGGAAATAGGCTATCTACCTGAAAAAGAATTCAGAGTAATGATAGTAAAGATGATCCAGAATCTCAGAAACAGAATGGAGGCACAGATTGAAAAATAATAAAAATGTTTAACACAGATCTAGAAGAACTAAAGAACAGATAAACAGAGATGAACAACAAAATAACTGAAATGAACAATACATGAGAAGAAATCAATAACAGAATAAGAGGCAGAAGAACGAGTAAGTGGGTTGGAAGACAAAATGGTGGAAATAACAGCCAAGGAGCTGAATAAAGGAAAAAGAATGAAAAGAATTGAAGATAACCTCAGAGACCTCTCGATGACACTAAATGCACCAACATTCAAATTATAGGGGTCCCAGAAAAAGAAGAGAAAAAGAAAGAGTCTGAGGAAATATTTGAAGAGATTATAGTGGGAAAATTCCCTAATATGGGAAAGGAAATATTCACCCAAGTCCAGGAAGCACAGAGAGTCCCATACAGGATAAACCCTAGGAGAAACACACCAAGACACATAATAATCAAACTAACAAAAATTAAATTCAAAGAAAAAATATTAAAAGCAGCAAGGGAAAACAAAACATAACATAAAAAGGAATCCCCATAAGGTTATCAGCTGATTTTTCAGCAGAAACTCTGCAGGCCAGAAGGGAGTGGCAGGATGAAAGTGATGAAAGAGAAAAACCTACACCCAAGATTACTCTACCCAGCAAGGATCTCATTCAGATTCGACAAAGAAATCAAAAGCTTTACAAACAAGCAAAAGCTAAGAGAATTCAGCACCACCAAACCAACTTTACAACAAATGTTAAAATTCTCTAGGCAGGAAACACAAGAGAAGAAAAAGACCCACAAAACAATTAAAAGACCCAAAACAATTAAGAAAATAGTAATAGGAACATACATATCGATAATAACCTTACGTGTAAATGGATTAACTGCCCCAACCACACAACAAAGACTGGCTGAATGGATACAAAAACAAGACGTGTATGCATGCTGTCTACAAGAGACCCACTTCAGACCTAAGGACTTGTACAGACTGAAAGTGAAGGGATGGAAAAAGATATTCCATGCAAATGGAAATCAAAAGAAGCTAGAGTAACAATACTCATATCAGGTAAAATAGACTTTAAAATAAAGAATGTTACAAGAGATAAGGAAGGACACTACATAATGATCAAGGGATCAATCCAAGAAGAAGCTATAACAATTATAAATGTTTATGCACCCAACATAGGCACTCCTCAGTACATAAGGCAAGTCCTAACAACCGTGAAAGGAGAAATCAACAGTAACACAATAATAGTAGGGGATGTTAACACCCTGCTTACACCAATGGACAGATCATTCAAACAGAAAATAAATAAACACAAGCTTTAAATGACACAATAGACCAGATAGATTTAACTGATATTTTTAGAACATTCCACCCAAAAGTGGCAGAATACACTTTCTTCTCAAATGCTCATGGAACATTCTCCAGGAAAGATCACATCTTGGGTCACAAATCAAGCCTTGGAAAATATAAGAAAATTGAAATCCTGTGAAGCATCTTTTCTGACCACAATGATATGAGATTGGAAAAAGACTGTAAAAAACAAATGCATGGAGGCTAAACAGGGCGCTACTAAATAACCAAGAGATCACTGAAAATATTTAAGAAGAAATTTTCAAAAACATAGAAACAAATGACAATGAAAACACGACAATCCAAAACCTAATTGATGCAGCAAAAGCAATTATAAGAGGGAAGTTTATAGCAATTCAGTCTCACCTCAAGAAACAAGAAAAATCCCAAATAATCTAACCTTACACCTAAAGCAACTAGAGAAAGAAGAACAAAGAAAACCCAAAGTCAGTAGAAGGAAAGAAATCATAAAGATCAGAGCAGAAATAAGTGAAATAGAAACAAAGAAAACAATGGCAAAGATCAATAAAACTAAAAGCTGGTTCTTTGAGAAGATAAACAAAATTGATAAACCCTTAGCCAGACTCATCACGAAAAAAAGGGAGAGAATTCTAATCAGTAAAATTAGAAATGAAAAAGGAGAAATCACAACAGAAAGCACAAAAATTCAAAGAATTATAAGAGACTACTGCAAACAACTATATGCCAATAAAATGGACAACCACAAAGAAATGGACAAATTCTTGGAAAGGTAAAATTTTCCAATACTAAACCAGGAAGAATTAGAAAATATAAACAGACCTATCATAAGTAATGAAATTGAAACTGTGATTTAAAATCTTCGAACAGGGCTTCCCTGGTGGCGCAGTGGTTGGGAGTCCGCCTGCCAATGCAGGGGACGCGGATTCGTGCCCCGGTCTGGGAGGATCCCACATGCCGCGGAGCGGCTAGGCCCGTGAGCCATGGCCGCTGGGCCTGTGCGTCCGGAGCCTGTGCTCTGCAATGGGAGAGGCCACAACAGTGAGAGGCCTGTGCACTGAAAAAAAAAAAAAAAAAAAAAAAAATCTTCAAACAAACAAAAGTCCAGGACCAGATGGCTTCACAGATGAATTCTATCAAACATTTAGAGCAGAGCTAACACCCATCCTTCTCAAACTCTTCCAAAAATTTGCAGAGGGAGGAACACTCCCAAATTCATTCTATGAAGCCACCATCACCCTGATACCAAAACCAGAAAAAGATATCACAAAAAAGAAAATTATAGTCCAATATCACTGATGAACATAGATGCAAAAATCCTGAACAAAATACTAGCAAACAGAATCCAACAAAATATTAAAAGGATCATACAGCATGATCAAGTGGTATTTATCCCAGGGATGCAAGGAGTCTTCAATATACACAAATCAATCAGTATGGTACTGGCACAAAAGCAGAAATATAGATCAATGGTACAGGATAGAAAGCCCAGAGATAAACCCACACATATGGTTACCTAATTTACGAGAAAGGAGGCAAGAACATACAGTGGAGAAAAGACAGCCTCTTCAATAAGTGGTGCTGGGAAAAGTGGACAGCTACATGTAAAAGAATGAAATCAGAACACTCCCTAACACCACACACAAAAATAAACTCAAAATGAATTAAAGACCTAAACGTGAGGCCAGACACTATAAAAGTTTTAGAGGAAAACATAGGAAAAACATTCTTTGACATAAACCACAGCAAGATCTTTTTTGACCCACCTCCTAGAATAATGAAAATAAAACCAAAAATAAACAAATGGGACCTAATGAAGCTTCAAAGCTTTTGCACAGCATGGGAAACCATAAACAAGACAAAAAGACAACACTCAGAATGGGAGAAAATATTTGCAAATAAAACAATAGACAAAGGATTAATCTCCAAAATATACAAACAGCTCATGCAGCTCAATATCAAAAAAACAAACGATCCAATTAAAAAATGGGCAGAAGACCTATAGACATTTCACCAAAGAAGACATACAGATGGCCCAGAGGCACATGAAAAGATGCTCAACATCACTAATTATTAGAGAAATGCAAATCAAAACTACAATGAGATATCACCTCACACCAGTTAGAATGGGCATCGTTAGAAAATCTACAAACAACAAATGCTGGAGAGGGTGTGGAGAAAAGGAAACCCTCTTGCACTGTTGGTGGGAATGGAAATTGATACAGCCACTGTGGGGAACAGTATGGAGCTTCCTTAAAAAACTAAAAATAGAACTACCATGTGACCCAGCAAGCCCACTACTGGGCATATACCCTGAGAAAACCATAATTCAAAAAGACACATGGACTGCAATATTAATTGCAGCTCTATTTACAATAGCCAGGTCATGGAAGCAACCTAAATGTCCATCGACAGATGAATGGATAAAGAAGATGTGGCACATATATACAATGGAATATTACTCAGCCATAAAAAGAAAAAATTGAGTTATTTGTAGTGAGGTGGATGGAACTAGAGTCTGTCATACAGAGTGAAGTAAGTCAGAGAGAGAAAAACAAATACTGTATGCTAACACACATATATGGAATCTAAAAAAAAAAAAATGGTACTGATGAACTTAGTGGCAAGGTAGTAATAAAGACGTAGACATAGAGAATGGAATTGAGGACATGGGGAGGGGAAGGGTAATCTGGGATGAAGTGAGAGAGTGGCATGGACATATATACACTACCAAATGTAAAACAGATAGCTAGTAGGAAGCAGCAGCATAGCACAGGGAGATTAGCTCAGTGCTTTGCAACAACCTAGAGGGGTGGGATAGGGAGGGTGGGAGGGAGATGCAAGAGGGAGAGGCTATGGGAATATATGCATATATATGCATATATATATGCATATGGCTGATTCACTTTGTTGTACAACAGAAACTAACACAATATTGTGAAGCAATTATAATCCAATAAGGATCTATTAAAAAAAATCACCATGCCTGTTTACAAAGGTAAACTATGATAAAGAAATATTTGCACCAAAGGGAGCACTGTTAATTTTATTTTACAAGCACGTATAAGTAAATGTTAGATACCTTAATATATGCAGGGTAATGTAAAAAAATTCTTAGTATAAAGTACCCTGTAACTTAATAATATTTCATATCTATTGAGCATCTACAGTTTTCCAAGGAATTTATATTCATTTTCTCACTTAGTTCCTCATAAAAACCTTATCAGATGGGTATCATCATCATCCCTATTTTATGGATGAGGAAACTGAGGCTCAAAGAAGTTATATAATTTGATCAAGGTCAAAGAACTGATAAACATAATGAATAGAATATTAATGCCAATAACTGTGTATATACAGTTTGCCTGAAGTTCACTTCTCCGCCACTGAACTTGTTCACTGTGAAAGAAAATTTTAAATACCAACACTCTAATTTTAGCAAAACTATATTATAATACCATAAGAGAGTTCCACACATTTCAATTGCCTATAATGTGAGGACTCATGATTATGAAGTAAATGACAAGTGCCAGACTAGTTTCCACTACAGGTGCCAGCAGTCCTGCTGGGCCACCGGATTCCATCCCTATCCTGGCTCTTGCTGACACCATGTGGCAACAATCATTTGTGTTAATTTAATTATTGGGGGTGAGGCTTCGAGTCTTGTGGCTTTGGGGGCATCTAAACAGTGGCAATGGCTCCAGTGATCTCCCAGTTAATTGGCACCCTTTCCTTAGCCCAATCCAGGAAGACTGGCCACAAGAATACTGGGGAAATGGGAACCACCTTCGGCCCTGTTATCTTCCCAGATGGCTTTGCACTAAGATCCCATCTTCTTTGCTTCACCCTCTCCTCTGTGTCATTTCTCTATTTCCCCTCCTTCTCTCCCATATGTGACAGAACATAAAACTTTAGTCTGCTTTCATTTGAGCAAGGAGGGCGGCTAGGGAGAGGAGAAAAACCAACAGCCAATCCTACACTCAAATTTGCTTTCGGGGTTGAGGGTGTTAAGGCAGGGTTTTTCAGTTCTTGAAAATTAGGAAACAAACAAAAAGTCTTTTAATACAAAACACTGAACTTCAAATAATTATGGTACTCACTAATATTTTTATTTCTTTTATGTAATCTTAATATGTTTTCCACTTAATATATTGATAACCCTTAATTTATATTACCATTATGCATTGTTAACTGGCTCAGTTGAATAGGTGAAGGGGAAAAACTTGTCTTGGAGAAAATTTTATCCATTTCTGCATAACCCACATTTGACTTCTAAAACATTAATTACATTTGCAGTGAGGCAAACAAAGTTTTAGAAGGGCAGTCAAACCTCATGTGTTAGGTATTAGCTGGTGGCCTTTGAGAGTGCAGAGCATGCACAATTACGCTGTGCAGTTGCATATAACTTTTCATTAATGCCTTTGAAGCAGCTTGAACAATGAAGAACAGCTGATTGTATCTCCTTTAAAGTTTACCTCTTTTCCTCCTCCAATTTGACCCCATGCCTTAGGTCATAATGTATTTCACTGCCTACTATTATTATTGCAAAAGTATTTTAAATGGTAATTCCAATGGGCTAGGTCACTTTCAGTGGCTCTCAGTTTTACCTCTTGAAACTTATAATAGCACAGTAGCCCTGTGCCAATAGCTGAGGAAATAATGGAATTCTAAATAGTTATCCAATAATTTGGTACAGAAATAAAACTATGTATCCAAAAAAAATCCATTACAATTTAATGCAGGGTGATATATACCTTTATATACATATCAGAAGTCTTTGTTAAAACATGCAAATACACTTACGAATTTAAGTAACTCTACCGTTACCTGAGCTGAACTCTGCCGATTTGCTAGAATTATTATTTTTCAATAATTATCATATACTCATAACCTAAACCTTGGATGTTGGACTCTCACCATCAAGTAATTCCTGAAATGGCATTTAGAACCATCTGATCACAATGTTTTTCTAGGACATTGTTTCTTACTGCTTTTTGCCACTAGATGGAAGAAGCAGGTTAACAAAATGATATTTTTGGTGCCTTATTCAACTCTACCCAGAAACAACCACAAGACTGTGTGTAAAATAATGACAGTCTCAGCATTCTTTTATTTATTTTTACTGCAGTATTTCTTTTCATGTGAATACTGGATCTAAGAACTGTATTCTTTTGTTTTTTTTATAGAGATTAATTTTCTTTTTATTATTTTAAAGGACTGAAATTTTCAAAAGTAACTAAGAAAGAAAACAACTGCCAGCTGGAAGAGGAGAGGTAAGAATTATATAAAGATACTGGTAACAGGTATGTTGCAAAGCAATTCTCCACATGGATTATTGTCCAATAAATAACAAACCTCATTCATTTAATTATTCTTTTGTGCCACAAATGCTTATGGAGCAATTGGCACATTGAAGACACTAGACTAGGTGCTGAGAAACACACAAGTGATGAATTAAGTGCAGGAACTGCTTATAAAATTTTTACATTCTACAAGAGATCTGAGCAAGAGGTAAGTTGTATTCATTTATGCATCATTTCAAATAAGGTAGAAATGGATAAAGACTAGAAATATGAGCGCAATATTTTGGACATACAGGGAGGGTGGGTTTGGAGTGTCACTTTCATCTGAGGAGAGCGGGAATCACTTCATGAAGAAACTGGAATTAAGAGGGACAGTTGATGTGGGAGGGGCAGAGAATGGCTTTCCTGTGATAGAGGCAGAATGAGCAAAGGCACAGACCAGGAAATAGTTTAAAAACATGTATAATGATGAAAGGACAGTGCAGTGTTTTTTTTGTGTGTGTGGTACACGGGCCTCTCACTGTTGTGGCCTCTCCCGTTGCGGAGCACAGGCTTCGGATGCGCGGGCTCAGCAGTCATGGCTCACGGGCCCAGCCGCTCCACGGCATGTGGGATCTTCCCGGACCGGGGCACGAACCCGCGTCCCCTGCATCGGCAGGCGGACTCTCAGCCACTGCGCCACCAGGGAAGCCCTAGGACAGTGCATTTTAACAAACAATTTAAATGTTTGTATAGATAGGACACTGTAAAATGTAGTTTTTGAGCAAATGATAGATACAGGAAGTAACCTCAGAAGCTAAAGCACCATGTAGAGAAGAGTGGGCATTCTGGACAGTGAAGCTTCAGCTTGGAAACAGAAGATCACTCAAGATGAAATAACCTGGAAATGGGAACACTAGCATCCATCTGATGCTGGTGTTTTATCAAAAGTACGTTTACTGTACATGTGGGTTTGTAAATTGGTGGGAAGACTCCATAAGAGAATGATAATTCTGACTTAGGAGGGCAGCTTCCTGCAGCTTCTATTCTCCTTCATCACTCTCCACATGTTAGAAAGGAGACCAAGGTGGTAAATGGTGTCATTTGACTCCAAAAAGACAGTATTTAATCTTTAGAATAACACGTAGTACCACCTACCTTCATACCTAGTGGTCTCCTGATGTGAATGATCAAAGAATTCTATTCCAGGGCTCCCCTGGTGGCGCAGTGGTTGAGAATCCGCCTGCCGATGCAGGGGACACGGGTTCGTGCCCCGGTCCGGGAAGGTCCACGTGCCGCGGAGAGGCTGGGCCCGTGAGCCATGGCCGCTGAGCCTGCGCGTCTGGAGCCTGTGCTCCGTGATGGGAGAGGCCACAACAGTGAGGCCCGCATACCACCAAAAAAAAAAAAAAGAATTCTATTCCAGCTGCTGAAGGCAATGAGCTTGAAGCTTGATATTAGGAGTAGCTATAAAATTATCCAGTTTTTAAATCCAACCACAGAATTTGTTTTTATGGCCTGCTATGGAACTGTAGCTACAGGTTAACTAAAGGTTATTTAAGTAATATTTCCTTTTTATGGTTCTGAATTCACTGCCTTGTAATTTCAGAGATCACCTTGTTCTACAGTGGGATAAGCTTTATGGTGTTATAATTTTGTATAGCTCGATGAAGATCCTATAACTTTTTCTTTTCCAAATTTTGATTCTATATTATTCCTATACTATTATTTGTGTCTAGCTCATCACTATATTAATTGCTAGAATGTAGCTAGGATACCTTATATAACTTTAAGCCTTATATTTCCTGTTTTGTTCTATGTCTTGCTTATAAGTAAGGTATAATTAAAACTTAAAATTAAATATTGTCTTATATCTTAATGGGAGTAAAAATGCTATGCATTAAGTCGTATTTAAATTTGATAAATATGTGAAAGTACATAGAATTACTAGATTACCTGATACATACATACATATATGCTTTTATATATTTATATTTCAGATGAATAAATTCAGATTATAAACAGCCTCACCATTTTCTTCTGTAAAGCAACTTTGTGGTAATAGCTAAATATATGCATATTTTCCCAAATTCAAAATAGTAACCTATGATTTTAATACACATATGAAATATTAGCTATGTTTAGACCTTATTAAATAAAGCTAACAATTCTATTTTGTTGATACTTCATATACTTTATAAAACATAAACTGATTTCCCTATAAGGATCAGTTTGATTTTATCACTTTTTTTCCCATCTACAATTAAATCTTAAAAAAAGAATCATGACTCAGTAGTAGTGTATTAGGTTTGAAAAAATATAACTTCAAAGATACTTATCAGAAGGATAAAAAATGGCTATAGAAGCCTACATAAATTACTGGCTTTCTTTTAGGACTGTGTCTACATAGGCAAGGTAGAGAATAGAAGTACTTACTTGAAAGGAGCTGGGCAAAAATTTTAAGCCCTGTAATTGAAGAAATGATACAGTAAGGAGTTTGTAGCCTGGTTAGCTGGACTGTATATTTACATTGATTCCATTGACTTGACATAATTGTGTTAACTCTCGTAACTTTTTACCCTTATAGATATGGGTAGAAAACCTAGAAATAAAATTATCTAATTTGATACAACCTAGCCCTACCTTTAAAGCAGCTTGGTTTCCTTTTTTTTAATTTTTTAACATCTTTATTGGAGTATAAATGCTTTACAATGGTGTGTTAGTTTCTGCTATATAACAAAGTGAATCAGCTATACATATACATATACCCCCATATCTGCTCCCTCTTGCTTCTCCGTTCCACCCTCCCTATCCCACTCCTCTAGGTGGTCACAAAGCACCAAGCTGATCTCCCTGTGCTATGCAGCTGCTTCCCACTAGCTATCTGTTTTACATTTGGTGGTATATATAAGTCCATGCCACTCTCTGAATTTGTCCCACCTTACCCTTCCCCCTCTCTGTGTACTCAAGTCCGTTCTCTACATCTGCATCTTTATTCCTGTCCTCCCCCTAGATTATTCACAACCTTTTTTTTTTTTAGGTTCCAGATATATGTGTTAGCATACGGTATTTATTTTTCTCATTCTACTTACTTCACTCTGTATGACAGTCTCTAGGTCCATCCAACTCACTACAAATAACTCAATTTTGTTTCTTTTTATGGCTGAGTAATATTCCATTGTATGTATGTGCCACATCTTCTTTATCCATTCATCTGTTGATGGACATTTAGATTGCTTCCATGTCCCAGCTATTGTAAATAGAGCTGCAATGAACATTGTGGTACATGACTCTTTTTGAAATATGGTTTTCTCAGGTATATGCCCAGTAGTGGCATTGCTGGGTCATATGGTAGTTCTATTTTTAGTTTTTTGAGGAACCTCCATACTGTTCTCCATAGTGGCTGTATCCATTTACATTCCCACCAACAGTTCAGGAGGGTTCCCTTTTCTCCACACCCTCTTCAGCATTTATTGTTTGTAGGTTTTTTGATGATGGCCATTCTGACTGGTGTGAGGTGATACCTTATTGTAGTTTTCATTTGCATTTCTCTAATGATTAGTGATGTTGAGCATCCTTTCATGTGTTTGTTGGCAGTCTGTATAACTTCTTTGGAGAAATGTCTATTTAGGTCTTCTGCCCATTTTTGGATTGGGTTGTTTGTTTTTTTGATGTTGAGCTGCATGAGCTGCTTGTAAATTTTGGAAATTAATCCTTTGTCAGTTGCTTCATTTGCAAATATTTTCTCCCATTCCGAGGGTTGTCTTTTCTTGTTTATGGTTTCCTTTGCTGTGCAAAAGCTTTTAGGTTTCATTAGGTCCCATTTGTTTATTTTTGTTTTTATTTCCAGTTCTCTAGGAGATGGGTCAAAAAGGATCTTGCTGTGATTTGTCATAGAGTGTTCTACCTATGTTTTCCTCTAAGAGTTTTATAGTGTCTGTCCTTATTACATTTAGGTCTTTAATCCATTTTGAGTTTATTTTTGTGTGTGGTGTTAGGGAGTGTTCTAATTTCATTCTTTTACATGCAGCTGTCAAGTTTTCCCAGCACCACTTATTGAAGAGGCTGTCTTTTCTCCATAGTATGTTGTTGCCTCCTTTGTCGTAAATTAGGTAACCATATGTGTGTGGGTTTATCTCTGGGCTTTCTATCCTATAATATTGATCTATAATACTGCTTTTGTGCCAGTACCATACTGTCTTGATTACTGTAGCTTTGTAGTATAGTCTGAAGTCAGGGAGCCTGATTCCTCCATCTCCGTTTTTCTTTCTCAATATTGCTTTCGCTATTCAGGGTCTTTTGTATTTCCATACAAATTGTGAAACTTTTTGTTCTACTTCTGTGAAAAATGCCAGTGATAGTTTCATAGGGATTGCATTGAATCTGTAGATTGCTTTTGGTAGTATAGTCATTTTCACAATGTTGATTCTTCCAATCCAAGAACATGGTATATCTCTCCATCTGTTTGTATCATCTTTCATTTCTTTCATTAGTGTCATATAGTTTTCTGCATACAGGTCTTTTGTCTCCTTAGGTAAGTATATTCCTAGGTATTTTATTCTTTTTGTTGCAGTGGTAAATTGGAGTGTTTTCTTAATTTCTCTTTCAGATTTTTCATCATTAGTATATAGGAATGCAAGAGATTTCTCTGCATTAATTTTGTATACTGCTACTTTACCAGATTCATTGATTAGCTCTAGTAGTTTTCTGGAAACATCTTTAGGATTCTCTGTGTATGGTGTCATGTCATCTGCAAACAGTGGCAGCTTTACTTCTTTTCCAATTAGGATTCCTTTTATTTCTTTTTCTTCTCTGATTGCTGTGGCTACAACTTCCAGAACTATGTTGAATAATGGTGATGAGAGTGGACAGTCTTGTCTTGTTCCTGATCTTAGAGGAAATGGTTTCAGTATTTCTCCATTGAGCATGATGTTGGCTCTGGGTTTGTCATATATGGCTTTATTATGTTGAGGAAAGTTCCCTCTAGGCCTACGTTCTGCAGGGTTTTAATCATAAGTGGTGTTGAATTTTGTTGAAAGCTTTCTCTGCATCTATTGAGATGATCATATGGTTTTTCTCCTTCAATTTGTTAATATGGTTTATCACATTGATTGATTTGCATATATTGAAGAATCCTTGCATTCCTGGGATAAAGCCCACTTGATCATGGTGATGATCCTTTCAATGTGCTGCTGGATTCTGTTTGCTAGTATTTTGTTGAGGATTTTTGCATCTATGTTCATCAGGGATATTGGCCTATAGTTTTCTTTCTTTGTGACATCTTTGTCTGGTTTTGGTTTCAGGGAGATGGTGGCCTCATAGAATGAGTTTGGAGTGTTCCTCCCTCTGCTATATTTTGGAAGAGTTTGAGAAGGATAGGTGTTAGTTCTTCTCTAAATGTTTGATAGAATTTGCCTGTGAAGCCATCTGGTCCTGGGCTTTTGTTTGTTGGAAGATTTTTAATCACAGTCTCAATTTCAGTGCTTGTGACTGGTCTGTTTATATTTTCTCTTTCTTCCTGGTTCAGTCTTGGAAGGTTGTGCTTTTCTAAGAATTTGTCCATTTCTTCCAGGTTGTCCATTTTATTGGCATATAGCTGCTTGTAGTCATCTGTCATGATCTTTTTTATTTCTGCAGTATCAGTTTTTGCTTCTCCTTTTTCATTTCTCATTCTGTTGATGTGAGTCTTCTCCCTTTTTTCTTGATGAGTCTGGCTAATGGTTTATCAATTTTGTTTATCTTCTCAAAGAACCAGCTTTTAGTTTTATTCATCTTTGCTATTGTTTCCTTCATTTATTTTTCATTTATTTCTGATCTGATCTTTATTTCTTTCCTTCTGCTAACTTTGGGTTTTGTGTTCTTCTTTTCTGATTGCTTTAGGTGTAAGGTTAGGTTGTTTATTTGAGGTGTTTCTTGTTTCTTGAGGTAGGATTGTACTGCTATAAACTTCACTCTTAAAACTGCTTTTGCTGCATCCTTGGGTTTTGGGTCATCATGTTTTCATTGTCATTTGTTTCTAGCTATTTTTTGATTTCCTGTCTGATTTCTTCAGTGATCTCTTGGTTATTAAGTAGTGTAGTTTTTAGCCTCCATGTATTTGTATTTTTTACAGATTTTTTCCGGTTATTGATATCCAGTCTCATAGCATTGTGGTCAGAAAAGATACTTGATACGATTTCAATTACCTTAAATTTACAAGGACTTGATTTGTGACCCAAGTTATGATCTGTATTGGAGAATGTTCCATGAGCACTTGAGAAGAAAGTGTATTCTGTTGTTTCTGGATAAAATGTCCTATAAATATCAATTAAGTCCATCTTGTTTAATGTATCATTTAAAGCTTATGTTTCCTTATTTATTTTCATTTTGGATGATCTGTCCATTGGTGAAAGTGGAGTGTTAAATTCCCCTACTCTGATTGTGTTACTGTCTATTTCCCCTTTTATGGCTGTTAGCATTTGCCTTATGTATTGAGGTACTCCTATGTTGGGTGCATAAATATTTACAATTGTTATATCTTCTTGGATTGATCCCTTGATCATTAGGTAGTGTCTTTCTTTGTCTCTTGTAATAGTCTTTATTTTAAAGTCTAGTTTGTCTGATATGAGAATTGCTGCTCCAGCTTTCTTTTGATTTCCATTTGCATGGAATACCTTTTCCCATCCCCTCACTTTCAGTCTGTATATGTCCCCAGGTCTGAAGTGGGTCTCTTGTCGACAGCATATATATGGGTTTTCTTTTTGTATCCATTCATCCAGCCTATGTCGTTTGGTTGGAGCATTTAATCCATTTACATTTAAGGTAGTCCTCAATATGTATGTTCCTATTACCATTTTCTTAATTGTTTAGGGTTTGTTATTGTAGGTCTTTTCCTTCTCTTGTGTTTCCTGCCTAGAGAAGTTCCTTTGACATTTGTTGTAAAGCTGGTTTGGTGGTGCTGAATGCTCTTAGCTTTTGCTTTTCTGTAAAGGTTTTAATTTCTCTGTCAAATCTGAATGAGATTCTTGCTGGGTAGAGTAATCTTGGTTGTAGATTTTTCCCTTTCATCACTTTAAATATGTCCTGCCACTCCTCTCTCTCTTGCAGAGTTTCTTCTGAAAGATCAGCTGTTAACCTTATGGGCATTCCCTTGTGTATTATTTTGTTGTTTTTCCCTTGCTGCTTTTAATATTGTTTCTTTGCATTTAATTTTTTATAGTTTTATTAATATGTGTCTTGGCATGCTTCTCTTTGCGTTTATCCTGTATGGGACTCTCTTTATTTCTAGGACTTGATTGACTATTTCCTTTCCTAATTTAGGGAAGTTTTCAACTATAATCTCTTCAAATATTTTCTCAGTCCCTTTCTTTTTCTCTTCTTCTTCTGGGACCCCTATAATGGTTTCCTATTATCACTTAACAATCATTGGTGATTTTCCTACAGGGACTTTTAAAAAAGAAATCTAACAATAAAAGTTTATATGCTCAATAAAACATGCCTGTTAAGTGTGTTATTTGCTCTTTATTGACTTTAGAAGTTTATTTCTTCCAGTTTAGAAAAAATGTCATTTTGCCTTTTAGGAGTTATAGCGTTTTTGGCCAAATAACATCTCTCTGTTACTACAGGTGATATAATATTCCTTTGTGGAAATCTGATTAAAACAAAACAAAACTTATCAGTCCAAATTCTGTTCTTTGTAGTACTGGCATCAAATGGGAATTTCATAAATTTAACAGAAAAAAGACTTTAAACATTTGAGAATTTGGTAAACATCTAGCTATTTTAGGCAAGGGGCTACATCATAATTACATCAGCAGTTGAACATAAAGATACCTAAAACTGTTATGTATGGTGTTGTGGAGTTTTTGTATTGTTTTGTTTTGTTTTTGCATTTAAGCTTTTCTTTATATACAAAATGGGTTTAATAAAATATATAGGTCTCTTCAAAAGTTTTAGACCAGAGAACATTTGAATACTAGCATAGAAAATTTGTGCTTCTTGTCCACATATATTAATTTCATTTTCTTCCATAAATTTTCTTATTGTTATTTGATATTTCTAAACTATATAACAAAACAACTAAAATTTCCTACAAAATTTTGATTTTTAAAATTTATTTATTTATTTATTTTGTGGTACGCGGGCCTCTCACTGTTGTGGCCTCTCCCATTGCGGAGCACAGGCTCCGGACGCACAGGCTCAGCAGCCATGGCTCACGGGCCTAGCCGCTCCATGGCATGTGAGATCCTCCCGGAACAGGGCACGAACCCGTGTCCCATGCATCAGCAGGTGGACTCTCAACCACTGTGCCACCAGGGAAGCTCAATTATGATTATTTTGACATTTTAAATTTTTACTGAAGGTGATATTTTTACTGAAATTTCCAAGTTGCCAGAAGAATGCCTTTGACCATTTTGGGATATTAGAAAGAACATAATCTATTTATAAGAAAAGGAAAAAAAACCTTCAACATAATACATTTAAAAAATTGTTCTAACTCTTTTTCTAAGCAAATGTAGCTCAGAGCTAGACATAATTTGAGAATATTTAGGAGCAAAAGAAAAATCATACCACTGAATATATGGACAAATTTCTTATGATGAGATAGTTTTCTAAATGGCTGTTTAAACCTATAGCATTCAATGTTTACACTGATTTATTACTGGCTCAAAATTTTGCTTTCTTTCCTTCCATCAGAATCACTTTGGTTAATTTTCTTTACATAATGAGAAATGAGTAATTGAGAATGCATGAGTGTACCTAACACTAGGAGATTCAAGAAGTATTATGTTGTAGAGAGGGAATAGAGTCCCATTGTTACTGAATTGAGTTCAATTCTATTCTTTAAGATCCTTTTCTCTTATAGACGTTTCACAGAATCATTTGAAATAAAGACTATAACTTTGAAAACAGAGACTTACCAGTTAGGGGAAATAGGAATAGAAAATTAAATTTTGAATAAGACTCCAAATTTCTTAGAGTATTTTTGTTCTTCTAGACATCCTTAAGAGTAATTCTTTTAAAACATAAACCTTGTCAGTAAATTCTCTGCTTAGAACCGGGCATCGTTTTCCCGTAGCTTCAGCATAAACTCTAATGTTAGCCCCCAGGATCTTCACCCTCTTCCAGCATCAATTCTCTCAGTATATCCCCCCCATCACCCACCATGCTCCTTATGCTCCTTTTAACAAGCAATTTTCTCCATTTATAATCACACGTGTGTCCTTTCCTGTTCTGTTCCAGCACATCTTTCAGTTGTAACTTCTGTGAAGTCTTTGCTGGCACTGTCTACTCTTCCAGTCCCCACAGTCAGAACTAGAGGCTTTCTGCTCTGTGCTCCCATACTTCTGTTACAGCACTGTCACAGTTTTCTCGCGTGTTGTTCACAGTTCTCTTTTCCACCAGATTGTGAGTTACCTAAGGGCAAGGGAAGTGTCTTGTTTTTGGAGTTCTAACATCTGGCACAGAAAAGGCAGATGATGGTTACACAAGAAATGTTTGTTTTATTAATTGATTAACACTTACTAAGCATTTAACGTATACCCAGGTAAGAACAACATTCTAATATTACACTTTGGGGGGATACATAGAAGTCAGAAGCTAGCATGGGCTGTGAATAATAAATGCTGACTAACTGACATCATTATTTCCTGTTCTCAAAAAACTTGAAGTAGGTAAAATAAATACCCAGAATAAACTAGCCAAGATAGTTATATTCAACATATGTATTTTCCTTTCATGTGCACCTCAAGTCCCGGGAGGCATTTTCTGACTACTCCAACCTATATTTATCTCCGTGTTTCCATTACTTTTCTGTGTTATCCAGCCAGGTTCTAAATCTATGCTTCGTTGAACTGTTCATTGGTTTTTAGATGTGCATTTTGGCTTTCTTTCTGATTATAAAGATTATATGTTCTTTTAGGGCAGGGGTTACATCTTCTGCTTTGAATTTTCTCTGCAGAATGTAGTGAGAAGCTACACACATAATACGATCTCAGAAATTATTTATGGAATGTGTAGGGGTTTGGAATGAGCCTCCTCAGAATGTGTCACTTTTGTATGAAGATTGTTTTGAGCTGGGGGCAATTGAGTCCCTGCAGGTTCAAGAGAAACTACTGCCTTTCTCTTAAGTAGAGAAAGGCAGAAGAATTTGAATTAGGAATTTTTCCCAGGAAAGATTTATTACCAGAGATAAATTTTATCTAAGTGGCCCCATCTATATGGCAGGGCAAACATCTAATTATCAAACCTCTGCTTTTCTTCTTACTGTCCTGTAAATAACCCTCCTATCCTTGGAAGCCCTGGGCCCCTATCCCATTCCTTAGCTCAGGATGGCATCTATACGTCATTTTACCTTTTGGTCTTTGAACCTCTCATATATGTTGGGTTCCCATATGTACAAAATTAAGTTTCATTTTCTCCTTTTAATCTGTCTCATGTCAATTTAATTCTTAGACCAGCCGGAAGAACCTAGAAGAGTAAAGGAAAGTTTTCTGCTTCCCCAACAAGTGAATAAAAGCAAATTCACATCATTAAACATTGTAAATACTACATAAATAAAAGTACCTGTGTATTAAGTCACAAAAAGCCATTCCTCAAAATATTTTTTGTACAAATTTTGCTGTGCGTGAATACAGCACAAAAATGTCTTACTACAATTAATATAATTCCTTAAAATGTAATGGGGTATTGATTGCCTCAAGGATATTAGTAAAAAATGTTATTTCAGTTTAATTTGATTAAGACCAAGGAAGCAAGAAAAACATTGCTTTACGTATACAATGGGATTTGCTTTTCTCTCTTATTTTGACAGTTGGAATATAGAATTATCACAACATGGCACAGTTTACCAGGTGCTGCACAGCTCTGTGACTCTCAAATTTGATTCTGGGGTCCAAGGCTTACTGATGAAAGTGAATGATCCTTTCTTTGATGATCCCCAGCACTACCAGGCGAAGCAGGACTGCCTTTTGATGGAGTATGAAGGTGAGAAATTTTCTATTTTGAGTGCCAGAGCGGAGAGAAATAGAGAATACATGTTGTGATATATGGCAGTGCTCTCTTACAATATCTGTTAATCCTCTCAGAGTTTCCAGATGCCTCATGCTACTCATCCCACGTATCTGAAAATGCAGTGACATGGAAAGATGAGGTCAAAAACTGTGTGACCTGGAACTGAGATTTTTGGAATGAACAGTCTATATCTGGTAGGTATTTAAGAAAATTATCTATGAAACAGTATTAACAATTCATGTGAAAATGTTAGTTCAAGTAATAAATATAGATAATTGATTTGTTTCAGGTATTTAATGGCATTTGTAGAGCAGGCATCCTTAAATTTAAATTGACAGTATCCTCTGAGTTCTAGGAACTATAAAACTGTACCGTTAGAATACTTCTTAGTAGTTTTGTGATTCTTATTTCTAAAAATGTAGCTGTATATTTCGAGAAAGATTTTTCATCCAGATATTTTATGTTTTAGTAATTTTTAGATTTCATTGAATAAGTTAGGGGAAATAAGGTAACCTTTTCATGGAATCATAGTGTATTGGAACTCTGCCTGTGAGGAGTCTAGAAGTCTGGCTACCTTAAACATACCTGTGTCTATATCTGAGGGCTCTTGTCTCCCAAACCAGAACCTTCCAAGGTATGCTATTGTCCTGTTTTAAAAATTCATTTCTTCAACTACTAGAATTTAATGAGTAGAAATTCTTTCTCCAGAATCTCTCTTGAAACCGTATTTACCACTTTGTTGTGGACATGAAAACCTGAACATACCCTTTCTTTATCCCAGACTTCTCACACCTGAATCTGAACTTGTCTTTATACACAATCACTTTTATTTCTGACTTTCCAATTTCTGTTATTCTCCAAGCTACCAGCTTTGAGATCCTGATGTCATCATTGACCTCTTCATTTTTTTGCCCCCACAAACAGTTATCAGATCCTGCTGATTGTTCTTTGGGGATATGCCTTGAATATGTCCCTTCATTTCCATCCTCAGCATGATTTCTTGAGGACTGTCTAAACTGTTACAGTATGGTTTTAAACAGGTTTCTGCTGCCAGCATCTCCCTGATCCTGCTTATCCCACACACAGTGACCTGGCTGGTGGTCCTAAAACACCACTTTGATTATGTCAGTACATTTTTTCAAGAAGATTAATAGCTCCGTTTTGCTTGCAAGGTTAAGCCCAAAATTGTTAGACTGCTGTCCAGGGCCTTTGATTGGCTGCTCTTCAAACTGTGTTCAATTATTGTTCTTCCAGAAACCTCTGCCTCAACCAAGCAGGTCTTCTCTTCTAACTTAAACGATTTGCACCTTTGAACACATGAATTTCCCTTTCTTTCTGCCTACCCAAATCCTCCCTTTTCAACCTGACTAAAATGTCACCTCCTCTGTGAAGACTTCTAAGATAATCCAGTTCTTGGAGATTACTCTATCTTTTGAACTCCTATAATATATCTATGCTGCGCCATTCATCAAAAAATTTATTATATACTGCTTCATGACATTTGCATAACCCCAAATTGAATTTTCTCTATTATTTTTGACTGCTGTTTCAATTCTTAGGTAATGTCTGTTTTCCTTATTATCTTTAAAACTCCTAAAAGGCAAGAACATGTCTTTTCTGTTCCCTGAGTGGATTTACTGTAAAGCTAATGAAACTTATGCTTCAGGGCCCCTTACTTGCATGGTTCCCTTCTAATGTCCCGTGTCTAATTTTGTTTTGAATTTTTTTCAGACAGGGTTCTCCCACATTGTTAAGCTTCTGGCCCCATAAACCTTGGGTCCAACTCTGAATGGGAATGATAGCTAACAATTAATATTCATTTTGTGCTTTTGTTGAGGCACTGTTTCGCTGTAATCTTTCTGTTTAGCTACAGATAGAAAGAACCCCCCTCCTCTGTGCCACTCAAACCCCAATATAATAAATTATATTAATTGCCCAATTTCTAATGACAAAGAATACAGAAATCTGGCAGAAGCAAGCTCACACAGAGCAGGAGAAGATACAGGATCTCTCTGAGAAGCTTCCTTTGGCCCCCAAAGTCTTGGTAGTGGCACAGTCCCAGCAGGGCTCAGTCATGAAGGCTCTGAGAAGGTAAATGATTTATTATGCCATGGCCTTTTATGGTTGGAATTTATGTTATCGCTCAAGAAAATCTTATACTAGCAATAATGTGTCCTTAATCAGAAATATTTGGAGACATTCTGAATTCTCTTCTCAAGACTCATATGGCATCAGAAGGTCATGTCGGATGTGGACGTAGAAGAGTGGAGACATGCCAGTGCACAGGATGCCCTGAGCAGAAATCTCTGTCCCCCGCTTGACCACATTCTGGCAAACACTTTATAAGTGCTGTTCCATTTAATCCTCACTGCAATCCTGTGAGATAGGTATTGTTACTATCACCATTTTACAAATGAGGAAGCAGAGGCTCAGAGAAGGTCATTATCTTGCCTGTGATCACTCAGTGCATAAGTAATGGAGCTGGTACTCAAAAGGCCAAGTTGTCTGATTTTAGAACTGGAATTTTTTTAATTCCTTACTAGAATGATTACAGTAGATGAATTCATTTGTATTATCTTTTAAAAAATTCTTTTTGAAATTCTCTATTTATTTAATCCCTCAAGTCTGTTCATTGACATTAATTTTGAAAAATACGCTGAGGGGGAAGAAAAGGTTCCAGTGAAAAATGTTTCGAAAACACTGCAAACTCTATTTGTCCCTTGGAGAGTCATTATGAATAGTAGCATATTAGTAATTCCCAAATCCTTCAGAATAGAAATCTGTTTCATATTATTAACCCAACATACATAAACGTATTTTCCACTTTTCAGTAATGCTAATAACAACAATGGCAACTAGAATTTATTGAGTGCTTACTATGTGCCAGACACTATTTTAAAAACTTCATATATTAGTCCTATGACGTAGATACCATTTTCACCTGCATTTAACAGATTAGGAAACTGAAGCATAAAGCATTTGAGAAATTTTTCCAAGGTTACATAAGTGGCTTAGGCACAATTTGAAGTCAACTACTATTCTAAGCTGGCTCCCACATTTAATACCTACTATCTGTAGAAATTCTGTGGAATTAATGTTTCAATGAAATCACTTCGGGAAACAATTGAAACATTACTTTGTATGGACAACATATAAATTGACTTTTAATATTCACAAGGTCCCGAGAATGTTACATCAAGTTTTCTGAAATAGTTTGCAGTAATGCTGAATATAAAACTTTAACTTTATAAGGTACTAGATTTCCATTCTTCAGAACGTGACTCTTTATAAATGTTTCCTTTCTTGACTCTTTGTGGATTAAATTTCTCAATATGATGATTGTTTTTTATTTGCAGTTGTTGAATCATTTTTGTACGAACAGCAAGACTAAACAGCACCTGGAGGTGGAACTCTGCCCGTAAGTTCTCTTTTTAAAAAAAAATAAATTTATTTTATTTATTTACTTTTGGCTGTGTTGGGTCTCCATTGCTGTGCACAGGCTTTCTCTCACTGTGGCGAGTAGGGGCTACTCTTCATTGAGGTGCGTGGGCTTCTCATTGCAGTGGCTTCTCTTGTTGCGGAGCACAGGCTCTAGGCATGCGGGCTTCAGTAGTTGTGGCACGCAGGCTCAGTAGTTGTGGTTCGCAGGCTCTAGAGCACAGGCATAGTAGTTGTGGCGCATGGGCTTAGTTGCTCCACGGCATGTGGGATCTTCCTGGACCAGGGCTCGAATCTGTGTCGCCTGCATTAGCAGGCAGATTCTTAACCACTGCACCACCAGGGAGGCCCCGTAAGTTCCCTTTTAATATACACAAGCTGCTCACTGCTTTAGGTTAACTTTCCAAATAGTTTTAAAAATCATTAAACTCATAAAGCAATTATACTCCAATAAAGATGTTAAAAAAATCATTAAACTCTCATTCTCATTTCATGGTTTGAAAAATATGCATGAGTCCCACCCATATTTATTATAGTAGACCTCATATGAAGTTAGAAGCGTTAAAGTAGGTAGACTGTGCATTTCCACTGAAATACAGAATCACACAGGTGATTGAGAATATGATACTTCCATAAGGCTGACCCACTTCCTGATTTAAATTAGTCATGATTGGTGTTTTTTCATGAAACTAGTCTCACAGGTCTCAAAATTATAGAGAGCTTCTAGTGTAGTTATGATACCCAATGTTTTTTTAGGATAATTATGATTCTAGTTGAACTCGACTAAGTAAGTTCTATACACACACACACACACACACACACACACACACACACACACACACACACGCACACCCCTTACATTTTATAGACTTTGTCTTTGAGTTAACAAGCAAACAAAGTTTAGAAGGTAATTTCCTAATGTGATGAGTTCTGAGTTCCAAAGCATTTGTTTTAAACTTTAAACTTTTAAAATTTAAAGCCATCTATTTAACTCCATCCAGGGCATCACCCATTTCTACACAAAGTCGAGACAAGTGTGTATGGATTCTTCTGGCCCTTACTGTGCTGGGCAAACAATATTGATATCTGTAAAGATGCTCAGTCAAGGATTATGGTTTAGAGACAAACTGCATGGCTGTAGCTTTAAAGAAAGAAAGAATTCTTTAGATAGTCATTTTGGATTGTTAAATACAATTTTACCACACTTAAAAAGCACTTACCACATTCAGTCTATTTGAATCCCTTCACATTTTGCCTGGTGAAAATGCTATATTGGACTTTCCTCTGTGACAGCCAGTCATCTAAGTATCTACTTCACCTCCTCAAATTAACCTCATCCACAGATTTCTCTCTCTCTCTTTTGGTAAAAGTTGTTCCTTAAAGTGCTTATTCATTTCTGTCCTCTTATCACAAAGCTTGTTTTATGATTTTCTTAGATGTAACAAATTAGCAGATTCACTTAGGTGTAGCTGAGTCACTGAACCTATACTTTTTTTAAAAAAAATCACATATTTTGTGTACTTTTCTCCTTTGATGATAAAAGGAAATCATATACATTGTGAAACACTTAGGAAATAATACAAGGCACATACACAAATAAAAATCAACTGTAATATTACTACCCAGATGAAGTCACTATTCACCTTTGAGTCTATAACCAGGCATCTAAATAGCTGAGTATGACCAGCAGATTGGTCCTTTTTGTTTGTTTGCTTTGGTTTGGTTTTTCCGTTTTCTACTTACAGTGTGTTTTCACAATTTTGAATTTAACTGCTTACACTCAGAGTGCTTCTCATAGTTACAGTGCATGCCTGGTCCTCCGCATATTTGAACATGAGATCTCTAGAATCACAGTGCAAAAATGTTTTTTGAACAGATTATCATATTGTCATAGAAAACATGCAGAAGCAATCAGCATTGGGTTCTTTCTGTCTCAAGTCCCGAGCTCCCAGTCAGATAATTTGCTTTCCTTTGCATTCCTTTCCCTTAGAGGAAAAAGGGTAAGTAGTAGAGGGAACCACCATGCTATTCTTGGCTTTGGCATTACTAACGTTGCTAAAATGCTTCATCCATTTGGACGTGTACACCTGAATTTTTGTGCCTCTATCGGGCAGTTGCGATCCTCATTTTTTTTTCTTTGAAGCAAAGTGTGAGATGACAAAATAAGCCAATCAATGAGGCGTTTTAAAGCACTGTATTGTTTTTGCCAAGCCATGCTGGTGAAACCTGAGATCTGCGCATTGAGCATCAGTTGTTTTAGATAAAAAGAACCGCAGTGGGCTTCCCCGGTGGCGCGGTGGTTGGGAGTCCGCCTGCCGATGCAGGGGACACGGGTTCGTGCCCCGGTCCAGGAGGATCCCACGTGCCGCGGAGCGGCTGGGCCCGTGAGCCGTGGCCGCTGAGCCTGCGCGTCCGGAGCCTGTGCTCCGCAACGGGAGAGGCTACAGCAGTGAGAGGCCCGCGTACCGCAAAAAAGAAAAACCAAAACAACAGTAGCAATAATGACCAACAATGCTTACATTAGTTTACACAATGCTTACATTGTGTCAAATGCTATTCTAAGCACTTTTTCACATGTTAAATCCTTCAGCCATACCATAATACATTTTACAGGTGAGGAAACATATCTGTTGAATAACTTAACCAAGGTTTCACAGCTAGGAAGTAACAGAGTCTAAATGTGAATTCAAGAAGTCTGGTTTTTAAGTCCATGCTCTTTAATCCCTGTGCTGCTTCTGTTAATAACTTAATAACTATATTAACTTGAGTTGCTAAGATAATTTCTTCAAAATGAATCAGTTATTTTCTTCACTCTTATTAATTGTGTGGACATTCACATGTCGAGGAGAATAGCTTCAATGAGTAAAACCCAAATATTTTGTACTTTTAATCATATAAATGCATAAAACATTAAAAATAGAAAACAGAAGTTGAAACAAGTCAAAAATCTTGAGTATTTATAAGACTTTAAATATTTTGATTTATAAACTTATACTGTGCCTCTAGATATTCTGTGACTAAGTAAATTGAAAGTCTCCTGTATTCATCAGAATTCTTTTATTTATAGTGAAAGAAATACAACTCAAGGAGATTTGATCAGAAAGAAAGAATTGTTAGCTCAGATACTTCAGAAGATCAGAGGTGAACTAGTTGGCCTACTTCAGTTTGCCTCAATCCAAAGATTAGAGGTGATGTCAACAAGTACTTCTCTCTTGCTCTTTTCTCTACTTACACCTCCATGTCCTACCCCTCCCCCCCATTCACCTCTAAATCCCTTCCACATCTATGTGTATCTGTGTTGTTCTTTCCTCCTATAGAGAGGGGCTTCCTTTATGAGGTGGTGGTGAGGGAGGTGACTCAGGTAATTGGAAATTTACAACAGTCCTAACTTAGCCACCTTAAAGGAAGCAGATTGCTTCTTCCTGCTTCAGTATGTTAGGAGGCTGTGACACTGTCATTGCCAGCCCTGCCAGAACCACATAGTTTGAAGGGTGAGGAGCAGTTCTTCAAAGGCAATGAGGGTTCTGAGAAAAAGGGAGAAGGAAAATCTGCAGAGAGAAGTGTTTGGTGTTCATTTTATTTTCACATCTCCAGCACAGTCATTATATAGTTCTTAAATATAAATCCTATGGGTTATTCAAATTCTTCACATTTTCTTTCTTTTGTTCCACCTGGAACCCTACCTTTTGGCAAATTATCTGGAGGACTGAATGGAAAAACAAATGTGCATAAGCTATTTTGCCATATATCAGGAACTACTAAAGTGTGTTGTTGGGAGATAAGATTTAAATCATTAGCATTTTAATTTCTTCTGTTAAAAGAATTTGTCTTGTGTAGTCCTGAGAGTAATAAGAATATCAAGAATTTATCATTTTGGGTTTTCAAGTTCTTACGTATTAAGGCTTTTCTGAATGTCTTAATGGTATGCTTCATTAATTCAACCACATTTATTGCCATTTTGAAAATTTTATTATTTAGATTATATAAAGGTAGGCATTTTACTGTAAGTAGTTATTGCCTATATTGTCTTTCTAAGGCAGGATCTCGGAAGGAACTAGATTATCTTGATATGTTAGAAGTCCTGCTTCATTTAATCCTAATAGAGCATTCATCCATGTGTTTTATAATTCTTGAAATGAATGCCTGTAATAAAGAAAATTAAATTACTTTAATGTAAAAATATGTCGTGTTTACTGATTTATTTATTTAAAATACTTTTTTTAGTACTTGCTATGTTCCAGGCATTGTTTTAGGCACTGGAGATACAGTAATGAAAAAAAAAATTGGCAAAAAGTCCTTTCCTCATGGAACATTTATTCATTGAATTATAGTACATAGGTTATAATATGAATGGTTGTATTATTGACATCATTTTATAGATACTATGTGATTGACTTATAAATAACACTTATTGAGGACTTACGGTATGCCAGGCTATGCTAAGCATATTGTACATATTACCTTATTGTCTTCACCTGGGAAGGAAGTATTATTATTTTGTTCATTTTACAGGTGAGGTATAAAAAACTGAGGTACACTAAGTATCAGAGCAGGGATTCAAACACAGACTCATCTGACCTGGAAGCCTGCAATCTTAACCACCATGCTGCATTGCTTCCAGTGCCCGGGCCATTGGCAGCAACACAGTGGGGCTAATTAACGATCAGTGCATAGAAGTAGTTCTGAGCCATACTTATAATAATGGCATTGTGTTAGGCACTAGAGACAGTAGAAGGATGAGTGTGACAAAGTCCTTTACCTTATTTGCTTTAATTAAACTTATTAATAACTTGGAGGGAACTGTTAACTAAGATGTCTGTGAAGTGACAGCATCTGTTAAGTGCAGATATAAATATAAGTATGGTGAATGTCAACAGATGTCATGTTATAAATTAGGATAGTAAATTACCCGATTATAACACGAATCAATCAAATCATCTAAAACTACTATAAATGATGAATAAGAGGAATCTTCAATTCCAATAAATTAATCTCACAACCACAGGACATAATTTTTTTCTATACTCTGAATCTAGAGCTTGCCCTCTAGATTTTCAAATATACTTGTTTGAAAGATTTTGTGGTTGTTTCTTTGTTTTTTAAAAAGGGTAAGGATATGTGAAATTTGGTATTGTATAAAAATGATAATTAAAGAAAATTTTTTCTAGGTACTCAGTGTATTTCCCAGTAATCTATTCCTTAGTTCTAAAAGTTGCCTTTTTCTTACCCCTTCCTTTCCTTTGCCTCATTCTGTCTGGCTCTTTTTTCCTGCCTCCTACTTTCTCTCCCTTGTCCCAACTTTTCTTTTCCTATCTGGCTTAGAATTGTAGAATACTAGGGCTGGAAGAACCATTAAGGTCCATATACTCCAAAGTTTTATTCAGTTTTTTTTTTTTTTTTTTTTTTTTTTGCGGTACGCGGGCCTCTCACTGCTGTGGCCTCTCCCGTTGCGGAGCGCAGGCTCTGGATGCGCAGGCTCAGCGGCCATGGCTCACGGGCCCAGCCGCTCCGCAGCATGTAAGATCTTCCTAGACCAGGGCACGAACCTATGTCCCCTGCATCGGCAGACGGATTCTCAACCACTGCGCCACCAGGGAAGCCCGAAAGTTTTATTCAGTTTAGAAATCGCTCCTTCTGTCTTGTTGTTGGAGCAAAGGTTGTTATCCAACCTTTGATGGAAAAGAAGATATAGTGTTGGAAGGGCAGTAACCTCTAAAGAATGCCATTGTTAGAAAGTAATTTTCCATATTTAATTGAATCTCACTTCTATATACTTCCTAGATGCTGTTCCCAGTTTTGCCTTTTAGATGAACAAAAACAAGTTTATGTCGCATCTATGTGATAAGATGGGCAAAAACCTAATCACAGGGCCACATCCAGCTGCAAGGGAGGCTAGGAAATGTCACCTCTAGCCAGGCAGTCATAGGCCAGCTAAACCCAATACTACATATTATTAAAAGGTAGCAAGAGAGACTAGATACTGATGGACAATTAGCAGTAATACTGCATGTGTAAAACAGGAAAACAAGTGAAACATAAACATCATGTTCTCTGTTCTTTGATGGTCATTCAGGTACAGCCACAAGAAGAGACCCAGGAGAAGCTCAGAAAAACAGTTTATTTTACTTATAGGCCCTGGAAACAGAAGGCATGGCATAACATGAAGAGCAACATGAGAAAGCACTAACATGGGTCAGGAGCCAGAAGGGGCAGAGGTGAGGGGGGTGTGTAGGCTTGGATTTTCTGAGAGAAAGGCAAGGCAGGGCATTGTAAACAGGTCAGGTTTGGCTTGTTTGAAAAATTTTGGCAGGCTGTAAGCTCTAAGGTGGTCCTTAGTTACCTGCTACCTGGCCCTGGGATGATTAAGGTAGAGGAATACTGCCTCCTGGGTGGTATGACCAGATAAAGGAGGCATGGCTCTGGATTGCTTAGTTTACATATCAAAAGCATGCTGGGAACAAATGAGGTATTACCCCATACCTATTAGAATGGCTGTTATCAAAAAGATTAGAAATAATGAGTGTTGACAAAGATGTGGAGAAAAGGGAAGCCTTGCATACTGTTGGTGGGAATGTAAATTGGTACAGCTACTATGGAAAACAGTATGGAGGTTCCTCAAAAAATTAAAAATAGAACTACTATATGACCCAGCAATTCCACTTCTGGGTATTTACCTGAAGAAAATGAAAACACTCATTTGAAAAAAATATATGCACATGCATATATGCGTATATCCCCATGTTCATTGTAGCATTATTTATAGAGCCAAGACATGGAAACAATCCAAGTGTCCATTGAAGGATGAAAGAAGATGTGATATATATCTACAATGGAATATTATTTAGCCATGAAAAAGAATGAAATCTTGCCCCTTGTGACAAGATGGATGGACTTCAAGGACATTATACTAAGTGAAATAAGTCATGTAGAGTAAGACAAGTACCTGATGATCTCTTTTATATGTGGAATCTAAAATTATCTATCTATCTATCTATATTGATAGAAAAATGGATAGGGAGATAGATAATCTAAGCTTATAGATACAGAAAACAGATTGGTTCCCCAGAGGTTGGGGAGGAGTAGATGGAAAAGGGAGAAATGGATGAACTGGGTTTTCTTGGTTTTTAGTTTAAATAAATTGAATTTTTTAAAAATTAAAAAAAGAAAAAAATTAAATTAAGGTATACTTTTGTAATTTTTTCTAAAAAGTGTGAATTCATATGTCTTAGATGTTTCTTAGAATGTCAGTGAAGTGATGGAAAAATGTAGAAAGCATATACAATTTTTTTTCAAAAAATGTATTCTTTATTATTTTTACCAGGCACTATAAATGATATTTTAAAAATACAAATAGTACACATCACTATAAGAACTTAAACATGTAGGTCAAATAGTGCTAAACTGAGTGTCATTATTTTGTCCATTATTACTAGTGAACAAGTATGGTAAATAATAAAATTTAAAGAAATTAAGTATTAAAATTCTTCAATTTAATTTGCTTATGTTATAACTTTGAACACTACTAATTTAATTTTAATTTATAATTTTAAAGACATCATTATTGGGAACCTGAATTATTAAGAAATACTTCTAAGATGTTCATTCCTTAACATTTTTGATGAGGGAGTTTAGTTTTTGACCTTGTAAATATGACATTTGGCAAGTATGTACTTAATTCAGACTTTGGTTGAAATACACACATCTCTTGTGTGAAAGGCAGTAAATCAACTGAGGCTGGATTGATGCTGATACTTTGCCAACTCTGTTTTGTGAGCAGAATATTTTAGTATACTGTGAACAGTGTGTTAAACATTATTAACATGAGTCTAAATAACTGGTCCTGAAATTAATGTTCTTTTATCTGACAACTTCTCCTATTAATAGAAATAGAGCTAAGAGGAGTTTAAGTCAAGATGGCAGAGTAGAAGGACGTGCGCTCACTTCCTCTTGCGAGAACACCAGAATCACAACTAACTGCTGAACAGTCATTGATAGGAAGACTGGAACTCACCAGAAAAGATACCCCACATACAAAGAAAAAGGAGAAGCCTCAATGAGACAGGAGGAGGGACGCAATCACAATAAAATCAAATCCCATAACTGCTGGGTGGGTGACTCACAAACTGGAGAACAATTATACCACAAAAGTCCACCCACTGGAGTGAAGGTTCTGAGCCCCATGTCAGGCTTCCTAACCTGGGGGTCTGGCAATGGGAGGAGGAATTCCCAGAGAATCAGACTTTGAAAGCTAGCAGGGTTTAATAGCAAGATTTCAACAGGTCTGTGGGAAACAGAGACTCCACTCTTGGAGGGCACACAAAGTAGTGTGCGCATTGGGATGCAGGGGAAGGAGCAGTGACCCCAGGGGAGACTGAACCAGACCTACCTGCTAGTGTTGGAGGGTCTCCTGCAGAGGTGGGAGGAGCTGTGGCTCACTGTGGGGACAAGGACACTGGCAGCAGAAGTTCTGGGAAGCACTCCTTGGTGTGAGCCCTCCCAGAGTCCACCATTAGCCCCACCAAAGGGCCTGTAGGCTCCAGTGCTGGGGCACCTCAGGCCGAACAACCAACAGGGAGGGAACTCAGCCCCATGCATCAGCAGACAAGTGGATTAAAGTTTAACTGAGCTCTGCCCACCAGAGCAACATCCAGCTTTACCTACCACCAGTGCCTCCCATCAGGAAGCTTGCACAACCCTCCTAGATAGCCTCATCCACCAGAGGACAGACAGCAGAAGCAAGAAGAACTACAGTCCTACAGCCTGTGGAATGAAAACTACATTCAGAGAAAGATAGACAAAATGAAAAGACAGAGGGCTATGTACCAGATGAAGGAACAAGATAAAACCCCAGAAAAACAACTGAATGAAGTGGATGTAGGCAGCCTTCCAGAAAAAGAATTCAGAATAATGATAGTGAAGATGATCCAGAACCTTGGAAAAAATGGAGGCAAAGATCTAGAAGATGCAAGAAATGTTTAACAAAGACCTAGAAAAATTAAAGAACAAACAAACAGATGAACAATACAATAACTGAAATGAAAAATACACTAGAAGGAATCAATATCAGAATAACTGAGACAGAAGAACAGATAAGTGACCTGGAAGACAGAATGGTGGAGTTTATCTAACCTTACACCTAAAGGAATTACAAAAAGAACAAACAAAACCCAAAGTGACTAGAAGGAAAGATATCATAAAGATCAGAGCAGAAATAAATGAAATAGAAACAAAGAAAACAATAGCAAAGATCAATAAAACTAAAAGCTGATTCTTTGAGAAGATAAACAAAATGGATAAACCTTTAGCCAGGCTCACCAAGAAAAAGAGAGAGAGAACTCAACTCAATAAAATTAGAAATGAAAAAGGAGAAGTTACAACGGACACCACAGAAATACAAAGCATCATAAGACTACTACAAGCAACTCTATGCCAATAAAATGGACAACCTGGAAGAAATGGACAAATTCTTAGAAAGGTATCACCTTCCAAGACTGAACCAGGAAAAAAAAAATATAAACAGACCAATCACAAGTAATGAAAATGAAACTGTGATTTAAAATCTTCCCCAAAACAAAAGTCCAGGACCAGATGGCTTTACCAGTGAATTCTATCAAACATGTAGAGAAGAGCTAACACCAATCTTTTGCAAACTGTTCCAAAAAACTGCAGAGGAAGGAACACTCCCAAACTCACTCCACGAGGCCACCATTACCATGATACCAAAACCAGAGAAAGATACTTCAAAAAAAGAAAATTATAGACCAATATCACTGATGAATATAGATGCAAAAATCCTCAACAAAATACTAGCAAACAGAATTCAACAACACATTTAAAGGATCATACACCATGATCAAGTGGGATTTATCCCAGGGATGCAAGGATTCTTCAGTATATGCAAATCAATCAATGTGATACACCATATTAACAAATGGAAGAATAAAAACCATATGATCATCTCAATAGATGCAGAAAAAGCTTTTGACAAAATTCAACACCTATTTATGATAAAAACTCTCAGGAAAGTGGGCATAGAGGGAACCTACCTCAACATAATAAAGGCCATATATGACAAACCCAGAGCCAACATCATTCTCAATGGTGAAAAACTGCAAGCATTTCCTCTAAGATCAGGAACAAGACACGGATGTCCACTCTCACCACTATTGTTCAACATCATTTTGGAAGTCCTAGCCGTGGCAATCAGAGAAGAAAAAGAAATAAAAGAAATACTAATTTGAAAAGAAGAAGTAAAGCTGTCACTCTTTGCAGATGACGTGATACTATACATAGAGGATCCTAAAGATGCCACCAGAAAACTACTAGAGCTAATCAATGAATTTGGTAAAGTTGCAGGATACAAAATTAATGCACAGAAATGTCTTGCATTCCTATACACTAACAACAAATGATCAGAAGGAGAAATTAAGGAAACACTCCCATTCACCATTGCAACAAAAAGAATAAAATACCTAGGAATAAACCTACCTAAGGAGGTAAAAGACCTATACTTAGAAAACTATAAGACACTGATGAAAGAGATAAAAGATGACACAAAACAGATGGAGGAATACACCATATTCTTGTATTGGAAGAATCAATATTGTGAAAATGACTCTACTACACAAAGCAATCTGTAGATTCAATGCAATCCCTATCAGATAACTAATGGCATTTTTTTTTACAGAACTAGAACAAGAAATCTTAAAATTTGTATGGAGACACAAAAAACCCTGAATAGCCAAAGCAATCTTGAGGGAAAAAAAGCAGAGCTGGAGGACTCAGACTTGCTGACTTCAGACTATACTACAAAGCTATAGTAATCAAGACAATATGGTGCTGGCACAAAAAAAGAAATATAGATCAGTGGAACAGGATAGAAAGCCCAGAGATAAACCCACACAACTATGGTCAACTAATCTGTGACAAAGGAGGCATGTATATACAATGGAGATTAGACAGTCTCTTCAGTAAGCGGTGCAGGGATAACTGGACAACTACATGTAAAAGAATGAAATTAGAACACATCCTAATACCATACACAAAATTAAACTCAAAATGGATTAAAGACCTAAATATAAGACTGGATACTCTAAAACTCTTTGATGAAAATATAGGAAGAACACTCTTTTACATAAATCACAGCAAGATCTTTTTTGACCCACCTCCTAGAGTAATGGAAATAAAACCAAAAATAAACAAATGGGACCTAATGAAACTTGAAAGCTTTTGCACAGCAAAGGAAACTATAAACAAATGAAAAGACAACCCTCAGAATGGGAGAAAATACTTGCAAACAAAGCAACTGACAAAGGTTTAATCTCCAAAATATATAAACAGCTCATGCAGCTCAATATTAAAAAACAAACAACCCAATGAAGAAATGGGCAGAAGACCTAAATAGACATTTCTCCAAAGAAGACATACAGTAGACCAAGAGGCACATGAAAAGCTGCTCAACATCACTATTAGACAAATGCAAATCAAAACTACAATGAGGTATCTCCTCACACCAGTTAGAATGGGCATCATCAGAGCATCTACAAACAGCAAATGCTGAAGAGGGTGTGGAGAAAAGGAAACCCTCTTGCACTGTTGGTGGGAATGGAAATTGATACAGCCACTATGGAGAACAGTATGGAGGTTCCTTAAAAAACTAAAAATAGAACTCCCTATGACCCAGCGATCCCACTCCTGAGCATGTACCCAGAGAAAACCATAATTCAAAGACACATGCACCCCAATGTTCACTGCAGCACTATTTACAATAGCCAGGTCATGGAAACAACCTAAATGACCATCAACAGACAAATGGATAAAGATGTGGTACATATATACAATGGAATATTACTCAGCCATAAAAAGAATGAAATTGGGTCATTTGTAGACATGTAGATGGACCTAGAGACTGTCATACAGAGTGAAATAAGTCAGAAAGAGAAAAACAAATATTGTATATTAACACATATATGTGGAATCTAAAAAAATGGTACAGATGAACCGGTTTGCAAGGCAGAAATAGAGACACAGATGTAGAGAACAAATGTATGGATATCAACAGGGGAAAGCAGGGGTGGTGGGGAGGTGCTGGTGGGATGAATTGGGAGATTGGGATTGCCATATATACACTAATATGTATAAAATTGATAACTAATAAGAACCTGCTGTATAAAAAAATTAAATTGAATTAAAAAATAGAAATAGAGCTGCAAATTGAGATGCAATTTAGAGTTATGGACAATGTTTAGCACATCTTTAATTGTAGGTTTTTTTAAGTTGAAGAAATTTATATACCCTACGCAAATGGAGAAAGACAAACCTCTTCCTTTAAACTGTATAAATGTAAGTGTCCTGGGCCCCACTGTCACTCATTCTTCACTTCAGTCTGTTAGGTAGCCTGCAGCTTTTCTGAGAATGAGCCACTGGAAAATCACAAAGAAGATTATATAAAAATTAAAATTGGTTGACATTTTAATTTGAAAATGCCCAAACTATCAGCCTAATTTCAACTCTATCATTATGATTCTCTTTTTGTTCACTTAGGCACGGATAGCACCTGGTCCTACGGGTCTTCAACAGGGATTCATTTACAGTGAGTACTACAAATCTTTACTCAGTCAAATCAACCTTTGTTTTACAGTGACCATATTTTAAAATGCAGGTTGACATGATTTTGGACATTTGAATATTTACATACTTGTTTAACCTTTATTCTCAAAGTTCAAGGAAAAGGAAGCAAATAAAAGGGTTCAAGGGCTTGAGTAGGGCTGAAGTGCATGAGGCTAATATATATATACATTTGATGTATCACTGGTATGGCTGGTTTATGGGCAGATTATTAATATTGCTTGTTGTTTTATGTGTGCTCTTACACATTGGATTTAATAATGATAACTACAATTCTGGGATTAAAGTTTCTCCTCAGTTCTCTAAAAAGGAGCAGCAGAGAATACTGTGTATTTAGTTGGAAAATCTTTAAAATACCAAGGACACTTTCAACAATGAGGAAGGAGAAAATTTTTTTTTTAAGTGAAAAAAGTTCAAAATAACTGAAAAGTACAGAAAATAATGACACCCACCACTGAGATTTAACATTCCCCACCTAGATTTAACAGATATTAAAAAATAAATCCTTATAGACGCAGCCAATAACTATTTCTTATCCCTTATGCTTCCTTCTCTTGTCTCCTCTTCCCACCTTTTCCAGTTTTTTCAACTTTCGGTATTCTAAAGTTGGTTTATAGCCACACGAAATGTGGCTATTGCAACTGAGAAACTAAATTTTAACTTTATTTAATTTTAATTAATTCAAATTTAAGTTTAAATTACCAAGTGTGGCTAATGGCTACAGCATTGAACAGTGAAGTTCTAGAGAAAGTATCACATAGAGGTATGACATCTTCTCTTTTCTTTTTATTATTTTTTAATAAGTGGCAGAGTGACATTCAAACCCACTCTTGCTCTAGAACTCTTTTTAAAAAAATTAATTTGTTTATTTTTGACTGACCTTAGGTCTTCCTTGCTGCGCGTGGGTTTTCTCTAGTTGCGGTGAACAGGGGCTACTCTTAATTGCAGTGCATGGGCTTCTCATTGCGGTGGCTTCTCTTGTTGTGGAGCAGGGCTCTAGGCGCATGGGCTTCAGTAGTTGTGGCACGAGGGCTCAGTAGTTGTGGCTCGCGGGCTCTAGAGTGCAGGCTCAGTAGTTGTGGCACACGGGCTTAGTTGCTCCGTGGCATGTGGGATCTTCCTGGACCAGGGACGGAATCCATGTCCCCTGCATTGACAGGCGGATTCTTAACCACTGCTCCACCAGGAAAGTCCCCTCTTTTATTTTAAGTGTAATTGTGCTTTTTGATCTTTAATGTGTTTGAGAAGACATGAATATAGCTAGCATTCCAATTGTAAAAGTAGAAAGGAGAGAAGAGTTATAAAAGGAAAGTTTTAAAAAACCAATCTATGTATTGTTTGAGAACTACTTACTATGAAACATGCTGCTGGTTTAATACTATTAAATTACATATATATGTGCATAAATATATAAAATTGATAAAAATAAAAATTTAACATATTCACACTAAGCTACATAATATAAAGCTACCTAATATATATACTGCTAATTTAATGCCATTAAATTGTGTGTTTATATACTTATGTTATATGATATATATTATATCTGACAGAAAAGAATATATGTACTAAAATCAACTCTAGAAGATGTGGGTATCATAATATTAATGAAAATTAAGGGTAATTTGAAATTTTGGTGGTCTTATGCACATGTATGCTATCTACCAATAAAGAAGAATTCAGAGTAATTAAGATAGAGGAAAAAACAAGGGAAAGTGACCGAGGGAAAGACCCATTAAAACAACTTGGGTCTCTTGCAAGACAGGATACTGCTTGTTAAAGTGTGAAGAGAGGATAGAAGAAGGAACAAAACAATTCTTGAAATCTGTCCTTTTGAGTATTTTGAGTTAGGATGAACCAGAATTGATAGAGGCCTGCTTTCACTAATGAGAATTTAATTGTTTTGTGCAATGTTCCTATAATGAAAATACGTTAATTGACAAATGATATTCTTATAAAGTAAGACTAAAAATATTGAGACAGAATTTTCTACAAGGTAAATGATGAACATTGGAGTCAAATGGACATGGGTACAAACTCCGAGCCAGCTCTGTTGCTTAGTTGCTGTGTGACTTTGGATGAGTGACCTAACCTTCCTGACACTCAGTTTCCTTTATCTGTGAATTGGAGAGAATAAAAACAATCACTTCAAAGATTTTTAGAGGTGATGAAATGAGACAATGAATGTCAGGCAGTATATTAAAAGTTTAATACATAGAATAAGCCTTCAAATTGTAGTTAATATTAACTATTGTTGAAAATGTTAAAAGAAATATAAATTTTTAGAAACAGAGCATTTCAAATTCCATGTGGTGCATTTCAAGTATGGTGATGAAAATATAACTTAGCAAATACTTTTGAAAAAGAGATACTATCCAAATACAGATGAATGGAGGTATGGAAAATTCCTGAGGGAAAAGTGTGAAATTTATGAATTTGAAGTACGGAGGTTATTAGAGAAGATGTGAAAATTTTATTATAATTTAAAATCTCAGGAGGAGGGTTATGGAAATGGAGAAAATGGTGCTTTAAAAAAAGAAGATTTATGGAGTGGGAAGGAAGCCTGAGTTGATAGGAAGTAGAAATGGAGAAAGTGCTTGGTTGTAGAATGCACACATGTTTTTAGGCTTTCTGGGAACAAGGCAAGGGAAATAATCCATCATGATCACTGTGGTCCTACATACAAAAGGAATAAACTCCATAAAAGACCTATCTGAAGGCTTTTTTCATACACTATAATATCCCAGTAATGAAAGAAGAAATTTTTAAGAAGTGACAGGAAATCAGAAATCAATAAGACACATGTATGCTTTATATCTACTATATAAAGCGCTTTCTCCTAATTCATCTCCATAGTGTTCTCTTAAATCTTTTCTTGTTTGATTTCTAATAGGCAAACTCTACACTTGCAGCTCCTTTTTCTTACTGTGTTTATTTCTCAGAATCTTGTATTTTGGTTTTTGTGTGTTGAAGTTACCTTGGTCAACAGATTTAATGGAATTTTCTCATTCTTCCTGATTTCTATGCATCATGTGACATTGATGATCATTTCTTTCTTCTTGAGATTCTTTTCAGACTTCTCCTAGTTCTCTGATTAGTCCTTTCTGATCTCATTATTTTCTTTTTTTCTGGCCCTCCAAATACATCTTCTCTTTGTTTCTGCTGTTAGGTCTCTTGGTTTTACATCCCCACTGTGACCATCTGATCCTCTTCCATGCCTTCAACCTTAATTTCTGTTCAGATTTCTCAAACATCTATATAACTGGCTCTAAGTTTTCTCCAGAGCGTTAGTCCTACATTCCTAGTAATGTTTACTGCATATCTGCATCTGGGTATCCTGACAGCAACTCAGACTTAACGTTACTGAAACTAACTTATCAATTTCCAGGTCTTGGTTGTGCACCTCTATCTAAAGTTGCACCATTATTTTCTAAATCAGGCAGACAAGAAACTTCTGCCATCTTTGATTGTCCCACTTCTCTTGCCTCTTATATACAACCAGTTGCTATGCCTTGTAACTTTGCGGAGTTTTGCTATGCAGCAGTCTGTGAAGTAGTGTGAATGACCACTGAATGGAATTACTATATATTGAACCAAATGTTACAAATAGTGATTAGAAGGTCCATTACAACCCTAGGCATTCCCTGATAGTAGGTCAGTCACGTGAGGGAATGAGTATTGGAAACAAATCCTAGCTGGACCGTTAAAGTAGGAAGTTATGGAAGATGGAGAGAGCAAAGGGCCATGGGCCCAGGAAACTAGGCATTCACATAATCTCCAGCCTCTTGACCAATGCAGTGCTTGAGCTATGCCTCTCAGAACAGGTTCCTCTGCAAAGCTTTGTTAGAGTTCTGTGAATAGCAATGTCTGTGTAAACATCTCTGAATATCCTAACAGATTCTCAGTGCTATTTGGATATGAATAGAACAAGAGAAAAACATTTAGTTAAAAATTACAGATATGATTTCTTTAATTTTCTTTTTTTTCCCCACTATAGAACATTTGAAAGGAGGTGATTTGAAGAGCAAGCTGGGACTTTGTGATTGGCCCAAATAAAGTATAGTGTAGTGTTGTATTTTGTCACCTTCCTGCTTTTAATAAACAGAGGCTACATTTTGTCAGCTGTTTTCCTAAACCACACTACCTGGCATCTCAGGGTTACATTTTGGTCATTTGTTTATTTTTTGAACTCCCTTCCCTTCTCCAGTGGGTTGATAACAATATAGCAATACCCATTTATGCAGTATCTTTTTTTTTTAAGTAAAGCAAATGGATTTTTGCATCTTGCTTTACTGAAAAGTTTGCAAATTACCAGTCTTTGCTGTCTTTTCTCCCTCCCAATTTTTCATGGTGGTAATTAAGGACTGTAAATTTCACTTTATCATTTGTGTTAGGAATAGTAGCATAAATCATAGTAATAGCCCCGTTCATTTCAGTAATGCCAGCCTGCCTGCAAATCACTTGTAAATTTGTTCCATGGATGTTGCTCTATCAAATTAATCAAAAAACCACCTGCATACATTTCCTGAGCTTATTTCAAAGGCTTAGTAACAGTGAGGAAGAAAGACCATTGCTGACCTTTCCATTTTTATTTATTTGTGAGCTCTGAATGGCTCGTGCATACGTTTTCATTTTGAACCCTGGCTAACATCTAACTGAGCTTTTTATGTAATGCTTTTTTTTTTAAACACAGGTTGGGATTTGTGCCCCAAATAATATACCTGCCAGATTGTCCTACTGTGGTTCATATGTAGTAATAATAATGTTTGATTGGACATAAAATTGTATTCCATTTAAGAATTTGTGAGAAGTAATACTTTTCTGCTGAAAAAGGATTTTTCAAGTGAGCATAATTGTTTTCAAAGTTGGGAAGTTAGGCAACAGTCACTTATGCTTGTCCCCTGTACCCAGGAAGGCGATACTAACGTGTTATTCTGAATATGGAGGAAAAAAAGAGAATCTTTCCTTACGTGTTTTCCTTTTGTTCCTGCTTATGCTTTCTGGACAATAGCTAAGACAACTCCAGCTCAGGTGAGGCTGGCTCCAGTGCACTGTTTATATAACATGTTGAGTTCTATCCTGGATATAGTGTCTTCTTTGGGGGAATTTCCTGATATACAGTATTCATGTCCAGCTTACTTCTTACTTATTGATCCTACCCTAAGAGGAGAAAGGGGAATTTAAATTTAGTAATGGCTTACTGTTCGTCGTACCCTGAATCAAACATTTTAAGAGGAAAAAACACAGGTTATTTATTTTAATTTTACATTTGGAATTATGAAGATGAGACAAAATCCAGTTCTAGAGCTCAGATAATAAAAATATAATAATAAACATGATATATAACTTTATATTTTTATGTATACTTTCCTTCGATTTCTGTTTCTGATATATAAACTTGGTTTTGAGAAGCTATTACCTGTATGTGGACTCAGTATTTTAGTGAGTTTTCATTGTAGAGTCTTTAGGGTTAGTATAAGAAATCAGACATAAGTATAGGGGTCTTAACTTTCATAAACAGCTTGCTTTTGCATCTAATTAAAAAGATAATGACAAGTTTCCTTTAAATTCTTAGTAGTTATAGTATTTAGTTTTAGTCTGTATATTTTCCACTCTAGTCTCTACTGTTTAATAGTCTATATTGAAGAGTTCACACTTGTGAAGTTGGAATAGTCTTTTGAGCAAATCCACTCACTATATTTTCTGTTCTCTCTGGATGAACATGTAATTGGCAATAATTTACTTCAAAGAATGTCTTTTATTAGAAAAAGAAGAGACAAAAGCAACAGATGGCCTTGAATCTTGCTATTCTCTAAAGAAATTAAAGAAATATAGAAATAAATATTTTATTTCTATGTAGCAAAATCAGAAAGCCCAGAGTGAGTTTGATATATTTTGAAATACTGTTAAATAATTCTTTCAGTAACCATTTGATAATTTAGTTCTAGGTATATATGCAATAATTCTCATGGAGAAAAAGCTTTGGAAAGCAATGGATTAAAATATCAGGAAATTAAGTAGAGGTTTTAAAGAGTGACAGTTCTGATTATTATGGACTCTTTCATGTGTGTGGAAGAAGCTAGTCTTGAAGACATCTGAAAGCATACCCACAAAATAAATATTTTTTATTTGTAGATCCATACATTAAAAATATATTTGTAAATGTGTTTATAAATATATATAAGATTAAAGCATTTTTTCATTGTCTAGTGTTGCAGTAATCCACTTTATCTAATATGAGAGAGAATAAATTAAAATTAATTTAGCCACAGAGAATCTTTTTAGCCTGTTGGATTTACTCATGAGACTGTAAAATATTTTAGTGTTACTTCTTAAAGATAAAAGCAATAAAATTAAATCTTGAAAGCCATCACATTTCATTTAACAGTAAACCAGTGATTAACTGATAAGTTCTCAAAGATGGTGAAATAATGATCTTTCCTTCTACTCCTTTCACCTCTGTTCTCTTCTAAAATAAATCATTTCCAGACTGTCAACAAGCATGAGAAATTTCTAGTTAAAGACCTTTCTCTCTTGAAGACGCTGAAAAGAGGGGCTTAGAGTGAAAAGTGCCATAACTACAATAGTAAGTGCATTCTACCAAGAATAAATAAAAATTGCAAAGCCTGACAGTGAAGAGTACAGAGAGGAATTCAAGTGACTAAACCTCAAATAAAGGATTATCCTTGTTTGTGAGGAATCTATTCCAGTAAGAAATCGATCTAGGAACCTCTGCATACAGAAGCAGTTGGGCAGTTTTTTGAGCGATGGGGAAACTGCCACTGAGACCGGTAATCCTAACTGGGCAGTGACCTGCCAACAGGTCTTCAGGCCCCAGCAATAGACATCTGCCTTTGCCTTTTTCTGTACAGTTATTAGGCCGAGTCTGTTTATGTAGAGAGCAGCTGTTCTAAATCAATGACACTCACACTGTCATTAAAATAAATCTGGTACTATATTTTTTACAGCTCTATTAACTTTACCATTTAACTTTCTCCTTTGTAAAAGGGGAAAAATGAAAACTGAGAACTGTGAGTGTATTGTTTGTTAAGTAGATGCCACCCAGATTAAAATCCCATCAACAGTTGTAGTGATAACTGAAACAAAGTGACAGATTTAACACCGCTGTCTGTTTATGTGTCAAATAGAGTTAAATGTTTTGCTGAATTCTTAAAATGGTTTGGCTCTGTAGTATCTAGCATTATCAACACTGAAAATTGGAGCACAATTTTGTCTGAATATGTGGAAAAATGTATGTGCACTTGAGTATCAAGAAAATTGCTACTGAAAGTGGTACGTTAAAAAATGGGTTTGATTAATGAAAAAAAAGTTAGTTATTTGCATATATTTGTTAGGCAGAAATGAATGAATGAATGAATTCATTCATTTACCAGACTTTCACTGAGTACCTTTTATGAGCCTGGCTTTGTGTTAGGGGCAGAGGATACAAAGTCAAATAACATGTAGTCTCTGCTCTCTTGGAGCTTTTGCTCCAGTGACATGTGTCCACTTTTTCAAAATGTTTTGTTACTTTAGTTAATATTGATTGGATTTCTTAAAAACAAGTTTTCTCCAAATTTTTTTGGTATATGTTTTCTTTATATCTACTTTAAATATCTCTGCTTCTGTTTTGGAATAAAAAAATAAAAAGCAGAGCAAAACAAAACAACAAACAACACCAAGCCGTGCTACTATACTGGGAGTCTACAGAATAGGAAAACCTCTTTAGCTCCGAAAGGAAGAAAAAAATTTTTTCTTCTATGTTAAAGACTATACCTTTTTTTTGAGGATGGTTCTTTAGGTTAGAAGTTCATTGATACACGAATGCCACCTGCAAAATCTGCTACAGTGTTAATAAACCAATACATTTCACATTTTTAACTGTAGGTATATAATTTTATGGGGCATTATTATACAGGTTTAAATAAGAAGAATTTGGTCTTTATGTGAGAGCCATTACAATCTTTCCCAAATAGTAAATATTACTGTTTGAAGAAAGAGAATAGGCTATTAAACTGAGTTGAAGTCATCAATGTCAACTTTCAACTTTCCTGGCTCAGGTTTACCTGTATTTAGTATTATGAGTTCTACTCTGATTGAACACCCTTGGTATTATGTATGGGGCTTGATAAATCTGGGGATTCACCGGCTGATTCATTTATTCAACAAATATTTTGTGAGCATTTACCACGTACAGGGTGTTGTTCATGTGGCTGGGGTTATATGTGTGAACAAGACCATCAGAGCTCCTTCCTTCAAGGACCTCACATTCCAAGGGAAGTCTTGACTAGCAAAGAGTTCAGGTGGGGAAAATCCTAATGATTCTGTCCCACAGAATGAACTGTCCATCTTCAGGGAATGAAACACTGCAGTGTGGGACTTAATAGCTCATACATTATTCTTTTAACTGATACTTAGTGTGCACCTACTGTGTACAAGGCACTGTTCTAGGCATTGGATCTTCTCTTAATATTCAAATTTAGGAGATCTTGAATGGCTCCTAGGAATTTGTATTTTTCTAAGTACCTAACAATCACACAATTTTTGTAAATGACCATTTTAATCAATTCCTTTCAAATGTAAATGATCTCAGCTAGGTTTGTAATAAGAACTATGCGACAGAAAATTCACAGTGGGAAGCAACAGCTAGTACACTATGATGATGCCTTCTATTATGTGTTACTAATTGATAGAAGACTATCATAATCTTTTCTTTTTTTTTTTTTGGCCATTCTATGCAGCTTGTGAGATCTTAGTTCCCTGACTAGGGATCAAACCCTGGCAGTTGAAGCAGAGTCCTAACCACTGGACCACCAGGAAATTCTCTATTGTAATCTTAATCAGGCAAAGTTGATGGCCAAGATGGTGTTTCAGGGAGAATGTTGAAGAGCTTCACTTATTTTCTTGCTGGAATGAAAATCTATCCTAGTTACAAAGAAACTGTGCAGGAATGCCTCAGTTAGAGCCAAAGCTTTTCTCAAACAGGCATCTCTGGTTCTACTCAAATGCTTAAACAAGCCCTTCTGTGACATTGTAGAAAATAGTCACCATAAACCTTGAAGAGATTGGCCTGCAATCAATATTTCTGAGGACCAGATTTTAATGTGGCTCCTGAATCGGGTTTAAATGTTTCCAATTAAAAAATAAATAGGGCTTCCCTGGTGGCGCAGTGGTTGAGAATCCGCCTGCCGATGCAGGGAACGCGGGTTCGTGCCCCGGTCCGGGAAGATCCCACGTGCCGCGGAGCGGCTGGGCCCGTGAGCCATGGCCGCTGAGCCTGCGCGTCCGGAGCCTGTGCTCCGCAACGCGAGAGGCCACAACAGTGAGAGGCCCGCATACCAAAAATAAATAAATAAATAAATAAACCCTGAGCAATTCAGCAGGAAAAACAAGTAGGGTTTGAGAGGGTAGGTGGCAGGCTGATGATGCTGCAGTTGCGAATCAAGGGAGCTCTCCTTTTTGGTAACACATAAATGACACATTGGTTCCCTCTTGCAGCTACTATATGGAATCTTTTGCTTCACCACTTAGAGCAAAATTTACAGAATTTAGCAGCAGACTATCCAAATGTTGGGAGGTACAGGAAGGGTAGGGGTGGGGGTGGGCAAAGAGCACAGAACTAGCTACCTCAGTCTATGACAAGCACGTTTACAATTTTTCTTAGGATCTTGCCTGCTGCCTAATATAACAGGAAGGTCACTTGACAGAGTCACTTTGAGAAGCAAGAAAGATGATACTGTGAATAATTAAGGATGTTAAATCAACCACAGTTATACAGTTCCCTTTGAATATACTCATTTATTCATGTATTACTTGGCCTAATGCTCATTAGTCATTCCACAAATGTCAAGTGCGCTAGACAATGGGGACCTGTTGGAGTACAAGGTGGGCATCCTCTTTGGCCTCTTAGAATTGTACTCTTCTCAAGCAGAAGGGAATAGCAGGTGGTACATAAAAAGGTGACTCAGCTGGCTCATGATTCACTGCTGTAGTCTGTGCTCTAAACATAAATCAGTCGCTCTGCAGTGCTTTCAGCAAATCCAAAACGGCATCCTGTTCTTCTCTTGGTAAATGGTAAAGGGCTTTAAGATGATTGCCTTAGGTGTCTGCTGTTACTCAAGAGTCTCTTTTATGAATGTAGCTAGAATATCAGCTCTGTGAGGGCGAGGACTTTGTTTTGTTGACCCAGTATGCCCAGTTCCTTGAAAAGTGTCTGTCACATGGCAGGCATTTAATAAATACTCACTGAATGACAGTCCAGAGCTTGATAAAGTCAGGAATTGATTCCAGAGCTTGATAAAGTCAGGAATTGATTTAAGTTTCTTGATATAGAAGCAAGTGGAATGAGGAGAAGATAATGGTGTTCTACTTAGATCCTAACATTTGTTGAAGCTCAGTGGGCTCAGATCTTTATAAAAATATGCTTTTTCGAAAATGGCTTTTGGAAAAATGGCATCCTTGTGATACACTTATCATGGTAAAATGCTTCAGGAAATTATAGTCATAATGGAGAACTCTTAGGAATTTCTGTTTTGAAAGTAGGTCAGGCGTTTCTCAAGTTCATCCTGGCAGCAGAATAGTATATTGTATTACATTAATTTGACAATGGACCCTTGATTTTTATAGTGCTCTTAAAAAAATAATTCTAAAAGGGAGACAACTATTGTCAGCTCTATGGAGTTACAGTAGAGCTAGTTCCAGAGCATCCCTGGATAAAATTCCTCACATACTTTCTTCTCTAGATGCAGAATAGACTGTCAAGGGAAATGACTGTGATCCGCGGAATATGATCATCAGACACCATAGGTTTTGGCTTAGTCTCTTCATAGAAGTTGTCCGTGGTGCTGTGGACAGCACTGTTACGGCAGTTCTCCGGGCCGTTTTTTCAAACTGAGTTGTCCCAGTCTCTGAGGGGGTGGAGTTGGAAGAGCAGAGGAGGTAGTTTGGCTCTTGACCAGCCCTCTTTTTCCAAATGGGTAATTTTTAGAATGGGATTGTCAGTGATTCTGGCCAACTTCAGTTAATATTAGATTCTTCATTAGCGTTGACAGAATCTGTCTGGGAATGGGGAAGGAAGTCTACGGGGAGATAATCTAAGTAAAAAAGGAATCCAGTATTCTCTATCTGGGACATGGATTGTTTCCAAAACCTATCCCTTTTATGCCTTATATTAATAAGCATTAATGAGATGAACCATTTAAAAAGGTAAAAATTGATGTGAGCAAAAAATTTCTAAAAACTTACAAAACTGAAAAAATACTTGTTGATGAATGAGTGAATGTGACCAACATAATAAATATGATCAGCTTCTGAAATGGTGACAAAGAATGAAATAATTAACTCGAGCAGGTAGGGGCATATGAAGTCCATTAGAAATTGTCTCTGTGATTCAGGTCAGGTTCCCTGGGCTAAGGTGGCTGCTTAACAGGTCTCCATAGTCTGGGTTTGCCTGCCAGGGATCAGCATAGATATTAACAACTACAATAAAGTTAGGGCTAACGAGCAAACAAAAGCAGTTTCACTTGCTTTTCCTTAGAGCTCCAAGCATGAAGAACCAGTGTTTAGGTCAGCGGTATCATTATGCCCTTATAAAAATTAGCTGTTTGTACAAATTGAATCTGACATTTTATATGTTTTATAGAAGACCATAAATACTTTCAACTTTCTATAAATAATAAAACTGTGAATGGGGTGAATACTCAATGGCATTACTAATGGGTCTTCAACTTGGGAACCATGACTGACAAGCTTGCCGTACAAAGCAATTATATCATTTTTGTCTGAGTTACACTTTGGTTCTGTTTGTTTAATGCATTAAATCTGCCAATTGAAAATTATTGCTGTTTTGGTTATTTCCTCCTAACTATGAAAGTAAGAGCCAAGTTCACAATTTAAAGTCAATACTACCTGGAACCAGTGGAGTGGGATTATATTTCTTCCTTAGGATATTTTCCACCTGGTATTGATAAAATGAATTCATATGCAATTCATGGATCAGGGATTAGAAGAATTTATGAAGCCCTCTAGTCAATGCCACATGAAGAGATAGAGGATGGACAAGGCCTAACTTGTAAGTATGCAAATAATTTGGTTATATATTTACTTTCAGGTTTTACCTACAGTGAGTTGTGAGAGGGAGATAAGAGCTTTAACAACTCCTTACGTTTTTTTATGTCCCAGAAAGATTTTCATTGCATTTCTGATAATTAGAATAAGTAGCTCTATTCACAAATAGTGAGATTTTTACCAAATTTATTTTAAAACATTTTCTGGTTTATACTTTAAGGGCTAATTGGAACTGAAAATGCCAAGGAACAATTGTTAATTATTTAAGCTTTCTAAAATGTAGAAATAAATCTACCAAGTAACCTTTCTTGTGTATTTCTCAGCCCTCCATAACTCCAACCCAAAATCCAAACATGGTTCTTTTTGCAAATATTCCCTATGTATTATATTTTATAAATATTTGAGATTTTTGTTTTGATACCTGCTCATTTCAGATGCTACACATTTTGAGGGGAAGATAATTTAAGCATTCATCATTTTTTTCACAGTGCTTAAAATTAAAAAAACTACACATAACATTGTTAATCAACTATACTCCAAGATAAAATAAAAAAGTTAAAAAAGTAAAAAACTACACATACATGTAAAATTATAAATATCTAAGTATGTGTAACATATATATATAGTTTTTTTGTATTCTTTATGTATAGCACAGGTGAATTATTTTCAACATTTTTGTTTGACCTACTTTTTATACTTTAACAACTCTGTCATTTGCATCAACTCCTACATAATTGGAAATGAATCTACATAGCAGTCAACTTGAATCAGCTTCCTTCAGGCTGTACTAGGCACTGTACAGGACTGTATGATTTCTGTTTGCTTTTATGAATGATAGTAGTAACATTGCCGCTGGTAGTAAAAGCTTGCATACTTTGATAATACATAGGTAAAGCTCATTTTGCAGGAGTGTTATATGACTGAAAGTACTTAATTAGTACACAGTATTTCTGTGTGAGTTGAGTGAGCGTGTTTCGTAGTAATCGGGGACTCACAGAAACTACCAATAAGACATGAGAGGATACCTTTATTATTGCATGGTGAACCTTGGATTCATACCATCTTCACATGTCTTAAAATGTGAATTCAACAAACTGCTCATATAAACTTTTTTCAGTGAGATTTGAATTAAGAAAAATATATTATGTATGTATATATAATCATTAATTAGCATAGAAATAATGGTTTCTCACTCCTCATTGAATATTGTGGCAAGTTCTGTACTTATATACATAAGAAAAATTATACATGTACATAAAAAATGTAGTTATAAATATTTTAAAATAAAATAATAGATATATTAATGAGCAATGTTTAAAGTAATTAAAGCGTGTATACATTTTTCTTTTAAATTTTATTTAATGAGTAAATAAAACCATGGCTGTGTATTGAATACCTAAAATTTGAATTTTTTTCTATGTGATCTGAAGCCATCGCCTTGAGTATTTTAAACCTTTCAACCTGAAGTGGATTATGGGAAACAACTGGGAGAAGCCAGACTCAGAGCTGTGGAAGGAGCTTTGCTGTGATCCTTTACCTTCTGACAACACAGGTTATAGCTCATAACGAAAAGCACTTAACAAATAGAACTCCATGTACCACCACCTTTTGGCCTCAGTTGGACAGCTGAAGTAAAATCATTGTCTGCTACCACTGTAAATGTTCCAACAACACGCCAGAAATAAATCATCTAATTGAACATGACTCTTCTGCTGTATCTTTTACTAATAATGTTTTTTTTTTAATAAACAATAAGAGAAAATAATTGTTAGGGTGCTTCTTTCCCATCAACTCATCCTTCCTGGCAAGTTTTCTTTTCCCTGAAATAGATCTTTGGAAAATCAAGAAAGAGCATGAGATGTTTCTGTTAAAATTCCAGTGATACATTGTATAGTGGTGAGACCTGACGTAGAAAAATGAACAGCTGCAAATTTTGACCTGAGGACATTTCAGTGCTTTGAAAACATGGCGGTGAATATTATAGCTTCTACTTAATGTTACACTTTAATATATTATTTAATTTCTAAATATGACAATTTTCTTGTAGGGGTGGCATTGCAGGTCATCTGTCAGAATAAATGTTAACTTAACCTCAAATACTCTGAGCAATATTGGTCGAGTGAACTAGAGTAAATCCATTAATCATTACATTATTAAATTATTGGGCACTTGGATTCAGGAATGTTTGGTATGTTAAAGGTATATCTAGTCTTCTTTGTCCAGCCACCAGCACTTTCACTGACTCTCTGAGGAACCAATTTATTGATATACCAATAATTATATTTATTTGTATATACATTTATATATTATATATATGTTTATATATTAATATATTTATTTATTTATATATATTTATATACCAATAGTTGATTTTGAGACCTTCAGCTTAAAGATAGACTGTTTGTTTTCCATATCAGCCTTTGAATTTGGGTGGCATGGAAAAGAAGAGGAGGGTAATAGCATAAATGCTGGCCAAAGATTCTTGTGTTGCCCTGGAGTGAAGTGGAATCTGATCCTGAGAAATTTGCCTGTCCTCTTTTTCGCCTCTCTAAAAACAGTTTAGATTACTTATAAATTAAATCCTTGTTTGGTTAAAACTTCTTCCAAATAACACTCTGTAGTTCTAATCTTGTGGCAACATCACATTCATTTCTGGGGATTGCAAAAGTGAATTTTTTTTTTTTTTTTTTTTTTTTTTGCGGTACACGGGCCTCTCACTGTTGTGGCCTCTCCCGTTGCGGAGCACAGGCTCCGGACGCGCAGGCTCAGCGGCCATGGCTCACGGGCCCAGCCGCTCCGCGGCATGTGGGATCCTCCCGGACCGGGGCACGAACCCGTGTCCCCTGCATCAGCAGGCGGATTCTCAACCACTGCGCCACCAGGGAAGCCCAAAAGTGATTATTCTTAACAAAACAAACAAACAATGACAATGGCAAATAAAAACTCAAGAGAATTTAATGAATAGCAACTTCACTTGGAAACTTATATGAAGTACTCAAGTCCTGAAAGAATGAATGAAAAAACAAATTCCATTATTTCTGAGCTCTTATTATGGTAAGCCAGTTCTGTTATAAATCTCAAAATTCCCAACACTTCATATTTCAGTTTGAAAACATACTATAGTTTAGATATATAGTGCAGTGAAATTCAAGTGTGAAACCTCCCCCTCCAGACCACCTGCCTTCCTAGCTGGAGTGAAAATAGCATATTCTCAGTTCCTGATTCATCAAAGTCCGGTTTTCAGGTGTTTTGATGATTAAATCTGCTGAGAGGCCATCAATTTTATACAAAGGTTTCTCTGTAAGGCTGCCTTGTCATACACTCCTGTAAATGGGAGTTTGGGAACTTTAAATGAAAGAGTGTGAAGTTTTCTTTGTGAGGGTCATTAACTGAGGGGCTCTGGATTAATTCAGCAGCCAGGTCTGTTCTTTCAGCCATAAGCCATGCTGTCAGAGAAACTTAATTACACTTTATAAGTGGGATGCAAATGAGTTGTGACACTGTATCATTTCACATGAAAGGTTCATTACTTACATTAACTTGCACAATGCTTGCTCCTAAACCTAGACTCCTTACAATATTCCTGGGATTTTTTTTTTTTTTAAACATAGCTAAATACAAGTAGGGTTTTAACTTTTAATAGCCTGTTTCTTTCTTAATATTTAATACTACAAATGTTCACTTTATTAAATGATTATGAATTGAGCTACTAGATACATGAATGTATTAAGGCTGGCAGAAAAAAAATGTTCTACCACTTGTCTGCTCAACTGCACATTCTCAGGACTAGATTATTCTTTAAAGTAACTTTATATCAGTAACTTCTTTAGCATTGATATCCATGACTTGAAACAGGAAATTTAACAAGCTTTAAAATCAGAAGTCTGAGGAATTTTATCCTTAGAGCTTAACAGATTTTTTCCTGAGGATCAGTTGGGTGATCTGGGGTGAGGAAATATATAAATGTTAACGTAAAAACAAGTTTCATAATGATAATTGAAAGCTTAAGTGATAGGGATAAATCAGTCATGACTTGTGTGACAAGGTGTTAGGACAAGTACAAACAATACATTTGATCCTATTCTGAAGAAATAGTCAAATGGTCCTGAATTCTAAGGGGGGAGAGAGTTCATTTTAGATTCACCCCTCTATTCTCTGATGTGGTAATAGAGTTTTAGGGAAAATTAGTTGTTTCTTCTTAACATAAGCAGTCACATAATCAATCAAGAGTGCTTGACAGTTGTTCTCAAAGATAGGTAGTAGTAGGAAAAACAACAATAGCAAACTTTTGTCACCTGTTAACGCTCTTGGCAAAGTCCTAAGCGCTTTACTTGTATTAGCTCATTTAATACACACAAAAACCCTAGGAGGCAGGTACTGTGTCCCCATTTTAGAAATGACAAAACTGAGAAAGTTAAGCAAGTTGCCCAGAGTTGCACAAGTATGAGAGCCAGGATTCAAACCTACTCAGTCTATTTTTAAAGCCGATGCTTTTTAACCACTATGGCATACTACCCAAGTTGTACAAGGGATTTTTATATTTATTAAATATAATAGAAAAAAAGTAAATAAATGAATGATGAGATCCAAGGAAATCATAGTGGAGAACAGATCTTTATTCTGTTAATTGAGGAACATGATTTTTTAAAATTGAAGTACAGTTGATTTACAGTGTTGTGGAGGAACATGATATTTTAGAGCTATCATACTATGTCTGTTTATTCAAGTAAATTCCTAGGGGTTAGAGTCAAAGATTCATTATAATTTAATATATCAACCACTAGATGGTGTTTCATTTTAGGGCACGTGTCTGTCTTTTTCCCAGTGAGTAGTTCATGGTATTTATTACAAATAGACTTTGATATCAAACTGGAACAGATTTGGAAAAGTGAAATATATTCTTCATTTGTAAAATTATAGAATAAGTTAAAATCATGGAATGCATTGAGCTCTTTCACTATAATTTAATATACTGAAATTGTAGTTTATTAACTAGTACTTTGGTGTTTGAAAGAATTATACAATTTTTAAATCCAGATTTACCTCCTCATATCATAACATGACCATTCCATCTTTTAAATGTTAGGAAATCTGCTCCTAAATTGAGGATAACATGAACGCAATGAAATTTATATGCCCTGTTGTGTCATCAGTTTATTGCCTCTCAGCTTCAAATCCATCCTGCATTGCCTGCTCCGCAATGAAGAAGCTGGATCCTATAATCATTTCTTACTTTCAACCGGCACAGTGTTAAGCTAAGACCATAGAGGGCAGTGGAGAAACATTGTAGGAGGGAAGAGTTTCTCCTCCTGTTTCTAGTATTTTTCTGTTTGTCTTTTATTTGCGTCTTCTGCATGGCTTCCAGCAATGCATGAGAGGAAGAAGCATCCAGGTGCACCCTACCCTAGCTATACTCCCAAAGCACCCAATTTCTTGGGGAGCTCGCATTCCTGGCCCTCATCAGATGACCGTCTCATTGCCAATTCGAACACTATGCCCCCTGACCGAAATGTTCATGAAAATGCATCTGAAGTTGGAGAAGAATATTAGCATTTTAGAGGTAGAAGAAACCTTAGGAGTCATCTAGTCTAAGCCTTCCTTTTTGTAGGAATCCAGAGAGGTTTATTCTATGTGATGTCATACCTTTTATGTAGCATGTAGCACTTTAAAATCTTCCCTTTCAGGGTTTATATTTAAGTAATGATACTATTTACAATTATTTAAAACATTCAATTTGAATTGCAAAGGAGCTTTTAGTTATCTTGAATTTTAATGGGTATTTATTGACTTTCTACAGATTCTCCAAGTGTTTCATGGACTATAAGAATAAAAGAGAAACACTTATTTTCTAGCTAAAACAAAATATAAAACCACAGTGAAGCAGTAAACCAAGATAGAATATGATAAAACCAAGAAGAGTTATGCAGAAAGAGACTGGAGATCATATTTGGGGAATAAAGAGTGCTTTCATGAAGATGACAGACATATTAAGAGGCCTTGAAGAGTGGGTAGGGTTTGAGAGTTAGACTCGAGGAGTGGGGAATAAGAGTATATGGATGGTTTAAAGCATAAACAAAGGTTCAGAGGCAGAAAAATGTTTCACATTGGCATGTAAAATGCCCTCCAGCTTATTTTACTGTGGGCATAGGCTAGTTATGGGAGAACAGTGGTAAAAGTTGGCAAAATTACTGATTTTTGAATTCTTGTAGATCATGACACATGGCATTTCAATAAAAATCAAGAAAATGTACGATGAAATGAGTTGAATAATTGAGTTAATCATAATTATATTCATATAAATTCAAATACATTAATAAATTACATGAATTAAATACTAGACCTTTGAAAGAAACCAAATTCTTCATCTTTGGCCTCTGAAGAGAACTTTAAAAAGAGCTAAACCATTTTGAATATGACATTAATATAAAGATTTCTCACTGAATCATATATGAAAAATTTGGTTTCATTTTTAGTAATCCTAAAATTATCTTCTCCATCGTTGAATTGAATGTTAAACATTATATCCAGTAAAAGCAATTTAAATGGCTTGGTTTTTTTGGTTGGTAGGTATTAGATAACCTAAACAGCTTTCGGTTATTAAAAACCTCGAAATACTACACAGAACATAGCTGTTCATTTAAATGCCCACAGGTGAATTTGAAAAATCCCAACGGAGATAAATGATGAGGAAACAAAGCCCCAGCTGATGTGGCAGCTGCTTCGAGAGGTGGGAATGGGGGTGAGGGTTGGTTCCATCTCTCCGTTATCAAGAATTGGAATTTAATGGCCCTGTAGGAACAGAAAACGGCACTGTGGATACACGAATCAGGGAGTAGAAAATGAAATAGAGAGAAGGTAGTTCCGGTTCCGACGTGCAGATCTTTGTTCCTAGTGTTTAGTTGTCATGGTTGGTGGGCAGTAACTGAGCTAAGATGCTGCGGAGTCTGCCGGCTCTTTGTCAGACTGCCCAGAGGACCACACGTACTGCTTCACACAGGCAGTTTGAAAATAAAGTTCCAGAGAAACAAAAGCTCTTTCAGAAGGATAATGGAATTCCAGTGCATCTAAAGTGTGGGATAGCTGATACCCTCCTGTATAGAGCCATCATGATTCTTACAGTTGGTGGAACAGCATATGCCATATATCAGCTGGCTGTGGCTTCATTTCCCGAGAAGCAGGATTGATTTCAGTTTATCCTCCCAGCAATCAGTTGTTTCAACTCCATTCAGCTCTCTGTAGGCCAGTATCTGATAACTGACTGAGTTTTTCTTTGGGGGTCAATACTTATTGACATGTACTAACGGCCACCAGTAAAGCAGTCTTTACCATGAAAAAAAAAAAAAAGAAAATGAAATGGAAAATAAAATGAAAAACTATGGAACAGTTGCAACACTAGTGAATAAGTCAAGGGTGAACTGGAAAAATATCTACTCACTGGCTCAGAGAGTCAGCTAAGCAACTTACCTGTTTCGGCCTGAGCTGGAAGTTGGGGTAGCAGAATTCTCCTCTGAGAGTTTATGAATGTGGGCCCACCTTCACATTCATTATGAGAATGCATAAACAAATTTTGTCACATTAATTCATTAAAATAGAACAATTAAAATTATGAGTTATGGCCAAATAATCAGTGTAGATAATCTCAAAAGTATAATATATGTATAGCATATACATATACATATATATGTATACATATGTATACATATACATATATACAGTATGCTACTATTTTATAAAGAATAGACACATGCAAGATGACACATTGTATACAGAGTTTATAGGTAAAATTATAAGAACATGGTTGGAAATAATGGCTTTCAGATAATGGCTATTTTGAGAGAGAAAAGGAGATGAATGGATATTTTTCTTAAATTGAGTGTGTTAAAAAATGCTTAAACCAGAAAATTTTGGTGATACAAACAAACTTTATTAACACTTGATGAAGCAGACCGTCTCTATTCAGAAAACTGCAAAATGGGGTGGAAGGCAGGAAGCTGTTATGGGATAAAGAATAAAGGAAAAGGAAGAGAAAAATAGAAAATATCTAATTGGCTGGAGCCACATAGTCAACCTTGTTTGGCATGAGAAGGGAAAAGGAAATAACTATAGAGCCCAGAGTTGGCTTCGTGTTTGGGGATTGGCTGACTGGCTGTACTGCATTTCTGGTCAAGTGGAACATGTACAGGGACAAGAAAGTTCACCTAAGTTTCAATTTGCTCAGGTGGTACCCAAGGCAGGAGCAGCTCCATCTTGGGCCTAGAAAGTTATTATAATAGGTGGTAGATGTTTATTATACCCTTACTTTTTAATATAGCTGAAATATTTCATAATAATTTAAACAACTAGTGACAGTATCTTTGAAAATTTTTTAAATTTTTTAATTTTTTAAATACTTTTAAAAAATTGAAGTTCTGTGTTGATTTACAATGTTGTGCTAATTTCTGCTGTACAGCGAAGTGACTCAGTTATACACATACATTCTTTTTTTATATTCTTTGCCGTTATGGTTTATCCCAGGAGATTGGATATAGTTCCCTGTGCTATAGAGTAGGACTTTGTTTTTTATCCATTCTAAATGTAATGGTTTGCATATATTAACCCCAAACTCCTAGCATCTTAATTAATATAATTTTAATACCAAGTAAAAAATTATCACACTGGCCTCACACAACAAATTTTCCTAATATCCTTTATGGATGTGATTTGTTTGTTTGTTTGTTTGCGGTACGCGGGCCTCTCACTGCTGTGGCCTCTCCCGCTGCGGAGCACAGGCTCCGGACGCGCAGGCTCAGCGGCCACGGCTCACGGGCCCAGCCGCTCCGCGGCACGTGGGATCTTCCCGGACCGGGGCACGAACCCGCGTCCCCTGCATCGGCAGGCGAACTCTCAACCACTGCACCACCAGGGAAGCCCTGGATGTGATTTTTAAAACTATGTAAATCACAAGATTAATAGTAAATGTAAACAGAAGAAATTATAAAAGTATAGATAAAATGTTTGAATATTCTAAACAGATAATATCTTAGATTAATATCCCATGGAAATGATGATTTTTTGAAAATAAAACCACTTTTGGAGTTAGAAGGCTTTTTAGAGTTAATGTCTCTTCTTTTTTCCACTTTATTTTTTGCCAGATGATAAAGCCCTAGATGCACAACAGATTAAGTAATTTACTGAAACCACTCATTAAAGTAGTCCGAATCCAATTCCTTTGTTCCCTAATCTAAGTAGGCCTCAATACTTTAGACTTCCTTATTGCTAGATTATATGTTTTAAAATAAAAAGAAACCTGAAACTATGCTGATCGTTATCTTTAATAACACATTCTTCCTTTATATTTTTCCCCCATCTCATGCATACACATTCTAAGTTTTAGTATGTAACAAAATCACAAAGGGCAAGCAGTAACGGAAAATGCACGAGAGTGGCTGTCTTTATCTTTCAGAACTTTCATTTTGTACATCTACAGAACATAGGTAACAGCGTCTCATTAACCGGGAAATCTGGGCAATTTGTCAAGAAGGTATCAGTGTTGCAAAGCACCCTTTGACTCAGCATTCTAGTACTCCCCACCACCTCCCTACCTGAAAACCAAATAATAATCTGACACTCTAAGCAGTGACCTGGAGTACGGGTCTTTCTCTCCATTGGAGAAGAACATTAGGAGGAAAGGTTCTTAAATGTTTTGTTCTTATTTCAGAACCTCAGGAAAACTGCTTGTCTGTTGGTTTTCTGAACAACTACCATATAAGACTGACAATCTCACCTCCCTTGAGGGCAAGGAAAACGCACAGCAGAATTTCAGGCTTGAAAAATAGCACATACATAATCATCACAGTCCCACTATCAGCCTTTAATTTGCTCCCTGCATCATCCTTAAATGTTTCGGAATCCTATTTTAAAGTAATTTTCTCTTTTAGCAAGAATATCTGGCTCCTCATACAATGATTTTTTCCTAAAAGATTTTAGCAAGCAGATTTGGGGGAAAATGTTAGGAATTTTCTAAGCCTTTGGTTACTTTGAGACAAGCCAACTAAAAAAATCTGCCTAAATAAAAGCTGTTTGGCCATGCAGTGAGGCAAACCTCCATGTAGTATAGCACTAACAAAGTGAGTATCTTCAGAACTGAGAATGTTGGTGGTGGTGGTGCGTTTTTTATTGTTTTTTTTTTTAATGATTGCTCAAATGTTTATAGCCCTGTATATGCACTAAGATGAAAAATCAGTGCAACTGGAAAAAAAAAAAAACCAGTGGTTTAAAACAGTTTGGAAGAAAAGAAAGTATCCCAATAAATCACTTGTCATTCTGGATAATAGAATACTGCATCATCTTCTATCAGCTAGGATAAAGGTTAAAACACTGTGCTTGCTCTCTAAGCTGCGTGATCTGACTGGCATATTCAATACTGGGTTCCATCATTATTACCTTTTTGGTAATGGAAACACTTTTCTTTCCTGTAATTGTTTATAATTCCTGAAAACACTTAAGGAATGTCATCTGCTTTACTAAGTAATAAATTCTCTGCTGCAAGTGTTGAGATATAGCAATAATAGGAAGAGCGAAGAAAACTTCTTTTCCCAGCAAGCATAAAATGCTGACAGAATGCTTCACAAATTATTTAAAGCATTTTGCATTAAAAAAAGGAGTTGCAAAAAGAAAGGTTGTCTTACTCTGAAAAATGATAGGTTTAAAATGCAAGGGTAGAGCATTGAAAACGTAATTGGAAAACCTTGAGCTATTCCATCTAGACCATGATCCACAGCAATCTATCACTCAGTCCCACCGTTAGTCCTTCTGAAGTTCATCTCCTGACTGATCACCTGTTAATCTCTTTTGCATCACTCCCATCCTCTCTGAAAATTTTTGAGGTCTTATTTAAGTAAAAGTTGTGCGTGCACATCATTTATGAAGTTGAAATATGCTGCCAGGTTTACTACAAAAATATCACTCTCCAGCTATGCCTCCCACTAATCCCTCCACCCCAGAGAAAACTCTTTCACCCCTTAGCTGATTATTTAACCCCTTTTATATTTATAGTATATTTGGTTAGATATTTGGTGAACACATGATTATAACCAAGTAAAGACTGTTCAAAGAGCCAAGTTAATTAATAAACTATCTTTATGTTAATTTTCCTATACAATTTATGGGCTTCCTGGAAAAAAGTTGTCTTATTTATTGTTTTTGTTTTTCTCTGTACCTTTCATGAATTGAACTTCAAATTGTCTGCAGTTGTCTAAATCTCCTCTCTATATGGTCAGATGTACCAGGCATTCTATCAAATTACTCTTTTTGGAGTTCTGTCTCCCAGAGCTTGCTCCAATCTGGGCTATTCTCCCTCCTATCTGGGGTACAGCTGACATTCTGGGATTTATTTACCATCATGCTGAGAATCCCTTCATTTTCTCTCCTTGGTTTGATCTATTTTTTTTCTGTCCCAGGCCTTCCTCATTGTTGGTTTGCTCTCTCATTTTGTAGAATACATCCACGCATAACTTTCACAGAAAGCATATTTGTGACTTTACATGTCTAAAGATGTTTTTATTCTACACTGAAATATAAATGAAACCTTTCAAATTTTATCAAGGTAAAGTTATATATAGCAAGTTGCATAAATCTTAGATGTATAGTTTGATAACTACACACACACACACACACACATACACACCTGTATACACCATCTAAATGAAGATATAGAACATCTTTATCAATCAAAAGGTTTCTTAGTCCCCGATCTTGTCAATACTCACTCTTTAGGAGTTACCATTACTTTGACTACTATGACTTGAATTAATTTTTCCCTTTTGATTGCTGTAGATTTACAGTAAGTCTTGATATCTGGAAGTATAAGTCCTCCAGCTCAATTCTTCTTCAAGGTTGTCATGGCTATTCAGGGTCTTCTGCATCTTCTTATAAATTTTAAAATCAGCTTGCCAATATTCACCAAAAGAAAACAAAACAAACCTTTATTGGATTGAGAAAGTTCTTTTGTATTGCTAGTTTGCTGAGAGTCTTTATCATGAATAGATGTTGTATTTTATCAGTTGCTTTCTCTTAGTCTATTAATATATTTATATTATTTTTTCCTTTAGTCTATGGATCTGGTCATTTATACTGATTGTGATTACATTCAAATGTTCAACCTTGCATTGTGGGTATAAACTCTACTTGGTGTTGATATCTTATCCTGTTAACATATTACTGGATTTAATTTGCTAATATTTCATTTAGGGTTATTTAATTTATGAGAAATATTGGCCTTTAACTTTTCATTTCTTGTAGTATCTTTGTCAGGTATGGATATCAGGGTTCTACTGACTTGACTAGTAATTTAGTTGGTTATGGAATACTAGGTTGGAAATAATTTCTTTCCATTGTCTTCTAATGTTTAATGTACTCGAGTAGAATTACATAATTACAGTTTACACTGTAGCCTATAGGATCTTCATATGTCTCTGATATTTTAAAATTTAATGCACTGTGCTTTATTGTGTATTCATTACTGTGCTGGGAAGTAAGGCATATTTTTAACCTCCAAACTAAGATCTTCTGGTTGTGGGAAGTTGTCATGAATTATTTTATCAACAGTGTAGTAGGCTGAATAATGCTCTCTCTGGTCCCCCTCACCCCACCCCCACCCTCACCCCCCCGAGATGTCCACATTCTAATCTCTGGAACATGTAAATCTCATGGCAAAAAGAATTTTGCAGATGTGGTCAAGTTAATTAACTTGAGATAGGAAAATTATCTGGATTATCTGGGTAAACCCGATGTAATCATAATGGTCCTTATAAGAGGTATGGAGAAGGAGTCAGAGCTAGAGAGAAGGCCATGTGATGACAAAAATGAGGTTAGAGTAATATGCTTTGAGGACGGAGGGAAGGAACTACGTGGCAAGGAATATGAGTGATTTCTATAAGCAGGAAGAGTCAAGGAAAGGAATTCTTCCCTGGAGACTTCAGAAGGAAGCATCCTTACCAACAACTTAATATTAACCCAGTGAGACTGACTTTAGTCTTCTTATCTCCAGTCCAGTACTGAAAGCAAATACGTTTATGTAGCTTTAAGCCACCAGGTTTGTGGTAGTTTGTTATAGTAGCCATAGGAAACTAATACAAATGGTCGTCTCCTCTCTCTTTTCTTTGTACTCCGTTTGTGGAACTCCTATCTTACTATAACTTTTTGACCTCACTGGCAAATTTCTTATCTTTATTTCATCTTTTTATCTTTTGGCCCAAATTTCTAGAATATTCTCTAAATTTCTCTTCAGACTTATCTTTTGAACTTTTCATTTCCACTGTCAAAGTTCTAATTTTCTCAGAATCTACCCCTCTTTTTGTTCTCAGAATGTCCTATTTGTTTATTTTTTAAAATGGTATCCTGTTCTTTTTCATGGTTGCAGTATTTTATTTATTTTCTTTTTAAAATTAATTAATTAATTAATTTGGCTTTGTTGGGTCTTAATTGCAGCACATGGGATCTTTGTTCTGGCATGCAGGATCTTTCGTTGTGGCCTATAGGTGCTTTGTTGTGCAGCGTGGGCTTCTCTAGTTATGGCGTACGGGCTCTAGAGTGTGCAGGCTCAGTAGTTTTGGCAGTTGGGCTTGCCTGCCCCGCAGCATGTGGGATCTTAGTTCCCTGACCAGGGATCAAACCTGCGTCCCCTGCATTGGAAGGTGGATTCTTAACCACTGGACCACCAGGGAAGTCCCTATTTTCTACCTAAGAGTATTAATTTCCTTTGAAGTTTTATTTTTCCTGCAAAATCAGTCTCCTCCAACTTTTATTTAACTATTTCAATTTTTATATTTCATAGTAGAAACTCTCTTTTGTTTTTGGTAATATTTGTCGTCTGCTACTACTTAAGAGTTGACAACTAAAGATTAGATGGAAGCACTGAACATGTGGCAAAAGATTTCCTACAACTTTTTGAAGTATGTAGTGCTCCCAGTTCTTAGTAATCCTTTTAGAATGAATTTTTAGACTAAGCTTTACTTCCAGTAGGAGGTTCTCAATCAGTAGTTGGATCTTCTACATTTCCCTGAAACTAAATGTTTTCAAAATTGACCTCTACACCTTTATTTACCTTCTCTACACACAAGCTTGCTGCTCTTTTTTTTGTTTCTTCTTTTATTGGAATCACTATCTATCTAAGATTTAAAACTAGGCATTATCCTTAACTCTTTTTTCTTATCTCCTACATCCATTAGTTACCAAGTCATATCAAATTTACTTTCTAAGTATCTTTCACTATACTTCACTCATACCCCACATATTGTCAGTCTGCCTGTCTATTTCAGACTTTCGACATTTATTATTATATAGACTATCACAGTAACCTAACTTGATACCTTCCTCTGCTCTCTGTAAGCCTCAGATCTATTGATATAAATTAAGCATTTAACAAACATTTCCTTAGTACCTAAATCTCTACCAGGTATGGTTTGACCTGAAAGTACCACTGAGAAAAATACGTGCTTATTCTGTGTTAGTGGAAAAATTAGTTGACTGGGAAATAATGCCTTAATGGAAAATTATAAAACAGCATGCTATTGTTATGACAGGAGAAATATAGGGGACTAGAGAGCCATATAGGAGGGCAGTCTAACTTACACTTGGGGGCAATTGGTAAGACTTCCTAGAAGGTCATGTATATAGAGACTACAAAATTAGGGAATATGTTCCATAAATCAGACACAGCCCCTGCCAGGCTCTGAAGTGGTGGGCACATTTGATGGACTGTAAGAAGTTCAATATGGCTGAAGTGGAGGGTGAGAAGAAATTGGGTTGAAGCTGGAGAAGTAATCAAGAGCCAGATCACTCAGAACCTTCTAAACCAATTTTAGGAGATTGGGAATTTCTTCTAAGAAAAGCAGGAGACAAACAGGAAACTTAGGGATTTACTTTGCATTTTAGACGAATTTATGTTTCTGTGGGGAATGGATTGAAATTGATCAAGAGTGAAGAAGGCGACCAGTTGTAATAATCCAGTCAGGAGATGGTAATGGCCTGAAATAGGGTAGGGAAGTGGAGAGTGGGAAAAGTAGTTAGCCTTGCAGGACCTTAGGAAGTAAGTTTGGGAGGATAAAGCAGTGGGAGGAGGACTTCCGTGGCAGTGCAGTGGTTAAGAACTTGCCTGCCAATGCAGGGGACACAGGTTCAAGCCCTGGTCCAGGAAGATCCCACATGCCGTGGAGCAACTAAGCCCGTGTGCCACAACTACTGAGCCCGAGTGCCACAACTACTGAAGCTCGCACACCTAGAACCCGTGCTTCGCAACAAGAGAAGCCACCAAAATGAGAAGCCCGTGCACCGCAACGAAGAGTAGCCCCCGCTCTCCACAACTAGAGAAAGCCTGCGAGCAGCAACGAAGACCCAACGCAGCCAAAAATAAATAAATAAATAAATTTATTAAAAATAAAAAGTGGGAGGAATTAAGAAACATAGAAATGGCAGGTTTGAAGGAATGGTTCATCAATGAGTTAAATTTTGATCGTGTTGAGTTTGAAGTGTCTACGGGACATCTAGGTGAAATTACGCAGAAATCCGATCATGTATTCTCAGGCATAAACACACTCCATAGTTCCCTACTGTGTTCAACATAAGACCAAATCCCTTTGCATGGTACACAGAGTCCTTTCCATTCTCACCCCAGCACGTCTGTCTGGCTTCATCCCTTAATAACAACTCTTAACTTCTTCAGCTACTTATTTACACCCCTTCGTGTCTCCTTGTCTTTAAACATACCGTTGCACATTTGACCCACACCACATAAGTACTTTTGTGAAGCTGACCGTCATTTTCTGCAACACAAATTCCTCACACCAATTATTTGGGTACTGTATCCTTAACTGAAGATTGCAGGGGCTATGGGATAGATTGTATTGCACGGTACACAGGCTTCTGCCCTCTCATTGCTCACTCCCTCTTGTATCACCTACTAGATCTGTGCTGTCGGGTGCTCTAGCCACTGATCACCTGAGGTGGCTCTAGAGCACTTGAATTGTAGCTAGTTTTAGATCAGATGTGCTCTAAGTGTAAAATACAAGCCAGATTTTGACGACTTTGAAAAAAGAACATAAAATATATTGGTAATAATTTTTTAATTATTAAAGTGACAGTGTTTTGGATATATTGAATTAAATAAAATATATTGTTAACATTTCCCCCTTTTCTTGTTTTATTTTTTTAAAAATGTGACCATCAGAATGTTTAAATTTATATATGTGGCTCACATTATATTTCTACCGGACTGTGCTGTCCTAGACCTCTCTCCTAGATTGTCAAAATCTTCTTCCTCTATTATGCAAAGCAGTTGAACTCTTGAGGTTCTATTTAAACTTGCCTACACAATCCCATCAAGGACTTTTATTTCACTGGCGCTCCTTAGGAAGAAGTTGTTATTATTTATAGCAAAAACAAAAAATTCAAAACCCCAAACATTCAAATGTCTACTTTGGTACTCACTGCATTGTAGTGTGATTATTTAAATTATTTCTTTTTCCCCCACTAGGTTGTAAACAAAGAGCATGTCTTACTCATCTTTCCCTCCCCAGTGCTGTTGGGAACACATAGTGGGTACTAAGAAATGTTTGTTAAATGACAGGATTGGGTTCTTTATTATCTGAAAAGAAAATATTAGCTGAATTTAATAAGTACATTCATGGAAATCGGTTTGTGTGAATTAAGACTAGTGATAAACACATCTTGATGCAATTATATCTCTCCATTTTCCCTTGACCTTACAGATTGATCCAGCAGTGATCACTTTAAATTGTTCATTGCATCTTTGTCACAAAGTCTGTTCTAATATCATTCTCCTCTAGACATGTAAGTAGAAGTAGAAAAGGAATTTAAATCAATAAAGCTAACAAATAAATAACAAGCTGGAGAAGTGGTACGTGTCACTTAAGAACATGTGAGGTGAAGGGCATATTGACAGTTTCTGGTAACTAAGTAGATTGAGTATTGATAGCAGAAGTCATTATGAAATGAACACTTACTTGAAATTGAGTTTACATAAGGTTGTCATAGCAAGTAGGTATTATATATATACCACTACAGCATTGTCCTTGAACCTGTTAGGCCAGGGTTTTAGAGCTTACTGTAATTACTGACAGCAACTGTAATGCCTCTAATGCATATTTTAAAGTTTGAAATGCACTTGCTGACTTCACACAACAGTAGTCCCCGAATGACAGAAACTTTGCCTATACTTCAGAAGAAAATTTCAAGAGAGACCAAGCATAAAGTGGTATGGTGAAAAATGATAATACAAATTGGGCCAGATTTCCCCAGTGGTTTAGGTACACCTTGACTTTAAATTTAAAACTTTTGGAAGTTGCATTCACTTTTTAAGGCCACGCATTCAGTAATCCCAGGAGGTATTCATGATTTCTGTCTGTGGGAGACTCTAGGTTCTAAGAGAATACATATGAATAAGAAGAGTGAGACAAATATTTGTTTATATCTTTGACAATTAATGTATTAATGTTATCCTGAAAACCTCTGGTGTGTATATCTTTCTTCCAGAATAAGGGGTGCATGCTTAGCACGCAGTAGCCATGCAGCAGGTAAATGGATTATACGATGTGCCTGGGAATCACTGTAGTCCACGGCACAGAACGCTGCAGGAGTACCAGACATGCGTTACCTGTAATGGCTACATTTCCTCTTCCTGAAACTTGGTCTCCAAGACGAACAGACCCATCTTAAGTTATGGCACCCCCCCTTCCCAAACACCCATCAGCGTTCGGGTAGTATTTTGCACACTTAAAAAAAATTGAGGTAACATTGGTTTATATTATATAAGTTTAATGTGTACAACATTATAAATCTATTTCTGCATATACTATAGCGTGCTCAACTCCAAAAATCTAGTTTCCATCTGTCACCGTACATGGACCCCCTTTACCCATTTTGTCTTCCCCGCTTCCACCCTTCCACTTTGGAAACCACCAGTCTGTTACCCATAGGTAAGGTTTTGTTTTTGTTTTGTTTCATTTGCTTGTTTATCTATTTTAAAATATTCTGCATATGAGTGAAATCATATGGTATTTGTTTTCCCTGTCCGATTTATTTCACTTAGCATAATACCCTCAAGGTCCATCCATGTTGTTGAAAATGGCCAGGTTTCATCATTTTTTAATGGCTGAGTACTATTCCATTGCATATATATACCACATCTTCTTTATTCCTTCATTCATCAATGGGCGTTTAGGTTATTTCCACATCTTGGCTACTGTAAATAATGCTGCAATGGACATAGGGGTGCATATATCTTTTCAAATTAGTGTTTTGGTATTCTTCAGATAAATACCTGGAAATGGAATAGCTGGATCATATGATTAACTTATTTTTTTGAGGAATCTCCACATTGTCTTCCATAGTAGATGCACCAATTTACGTACCTACCAACAGCGTTATGGGGGTTCCCTTATCACCACATCCTCTCCAACACTTGTTATTTCTTGTCTTTTTGATAACAGCCATTCTAAAGGGAATGAGGTAATATCTCATTGTGGTTTTGATTTGCACTTCTTTGATAATTAGTGATGTCGAGCATCTTTTCACGTGTCTGTTGAATGTCTTCTTTGGAAAAACATCTATTCAGATCCTTTGCCCACTTGTTAATTGTTTTGTTGTTGTTGAGTTGTACGTGTTCTTTGTATATTTCAGATATTAACCCCTTATCAGATGTATGATTTTCAAATATCTTCTCCCATTTGGTAGGTTGTCTTTTCATTTCATTGTTGGTTTCCTATGGTATGCAAAAGCTTTTTAGCTTTATGTAGTCTCATTTGTTTATTTTTGCTTTTGTTTCCTTTGCTGAGGAGACATATCCAAAAAGATGTTAAGACTGACATCAAAGACCATACTACCTATGTTTTCTTCCAGGAGTTTTACAATTTCAGGTCTTACATTCAAGTCTTTAATCCATTTTGAGTTAATTTTTGTGTATGATGTTAAGATAGTCGTCTAGTTTCATTTACTTTTTTTTGTAGGTGGCTGTCCAGTTTTCCCAATACCATTTATTGAAGACACTTTCCTTTCTCCATTATACATTCTTGCTCTGTGTCATAAATTAGTTGTCCATGTACGTGTGGGTTTATTACTGGGCTCTCAATTCTATTCCATTGATCTGTGTGTCTTTCTGCCAGTACCATGCTTTTTTGATTATTATAACTTTGTAGTGTAATTTGAAATCAGGGACTGTGATACTTCCAGCTTTGTTCTTTTTTCTCAGGATTGCTTTAGCTATTTGGGGTCTTTTGTAGCTCCATACAAATTTCAAGGCATTTTTAGTGAACAATGTCATTGGGATTTTTATAGGGATTGCATTGAATCTGTAGATTCCTTTAAGTAATGTGGACATTTTAATAATGTTAATTCTTCCAATCCATGAGCATGAAATATCCTTCTACTTTTTGTGTCTTCTTTAATTTATTTCAACAATGTCTTATGGTTTTCAGTGTATAGGTCTTTCACCCCCTTGTTTAAATTTATTCCTAGGTATTTTATTTCTTTTGTTGTGATTGTAAATGGTGTAGTTTTCTTAATTTCTCTTTCTGTTAATTTCTTGTTAGTGTACAGACATACAAAAGATTTCTGTATATTGATTTTGTACCCTGCAACTTTACTGTATTTGTTTATTATTTATAATAGTTTTTTGGTGAAGTCTTTAGTGTTTTCTGTACATAATATCATGACATCTGCAAACAGTGACAGTGTTACTCCTTCCTCTTCAATTTGGATGCCTTTTATTTCTTTCTATTGTCTAGTTGCTCTCCCTAGAACTTCTAATACTATGTTGAATAAAAGTAAGAGTGGGCATTCATGCCTTGTTCCTTATCTTAGAGAAAAGGCTTTCAGCTTTTCATTGCTGAGTATGATGCTAGCTGTGGGTTTGTAACATATGGCCTTTATTATATTAAGCTGCATTCCCTTTATACCCATTTTATTGAGAGTTTTAAAAATCATAGATCAATGTTGAATCTTGTCAAGTTTCTGCATCTATTGAGATGATCATGTGATTTTTTAATCCTTTATTTTGTCAATGTGGTGTATCACATTGACTGATTTGTGGGTATTGAAGCCATTGTGGGTATCAAATCATTCTTACATCCCTGAGATAAATCCCACTTGATCATAGTGTATGATCCTTTTTATATATTGTTGAATTTGGTTTGCTAATATTTTGTTGAGGATTTTGCATCTAATTTGTTCACAAATATTCGTCTATAATTTTCTTTCCCTGTGTTGTCCTTGAATGATTTTGGTATCAGGGTAATGTTGGCCTTGTAAAATGAGTAAGGAATCATTCCCTCCTCTTCAATTTTTTGAAGAGTGTGAAAAGGGTAAGTATTAAATCTCTGACTGTTTGGTAGAATTCCCCTGTGAAGTCATCTGGTTGTTTTGTTTTTTGGGATGATTACTGTTTCAATGTTCTTACCAATGATCAGTCTATTCAAATTTTCTGTTTTTTTCATGTTTTAGTCTTGGAAGGTTGTATGATTCTAAGAATTTATCTATTTCTTCTAGGTTGTCCAATTGTTGGCATATATCTGTTCACAGCACTCTCTTACAATCCTTTGTATTTCTGTGGTATCCATTGTAACTTCTCTTTCATTACTGATTTTATTTATTTGAACCTTCTCTTTATTTTTGTAAGTGAGTTTATCTAAAGGTTTGTCAATTTTGTTTATCTTTTCAAAGATTAGTTTTCATTCATCTTTTCTATTGTCTTTTCCGTCTCTATTTTATTTATTTCTGCTCTGATTTTTGTTATTTCCTTCCTTCTACTGGCTTTGGGCTTTATTTGTTCTTTTTCTAGTTCCTTTAGGTGTAGTTTAGATTATTTGACATTCTTGCTTCCTGAGGTAGTTCTGTACTGCTGTAAACTTCCCCATTAGTACTGCTTTTACTGCATCACATAGATTTTGGTATGTCGTATATTCATTTACATTTGTCTTCAAATACTTTTTGATTTCTCCTTTGACTTCTTCATTGACTCAGTAGTTTTTTGGTAGCATGTTGTTTAGTCTCCACATATTTGTGATTTTTCAAGCTTTCTTCTTATAGTTGATTTCTAGTTTCATACCATTGTGGTCAGAAAAAATGCTTGATATGATTTCAGTTTTCTTAAATTTACTGAAACTTGTTTTGTGTCCCAAATTATGGTCTACCCTTGAGAATGTTCCATGTGCACTTGAGAAAAATGTGTATTATGCTGCATTTAGATGGAATGTTCTGCAGATATATATTAAGTCCATTCATTTAAAATTGATATTTCCTTGTTGAATTTCTGTCTCAATGATCTATCCGTTGATGTATGTGGGCTGTTAGAGTCCACTACTCTTATTGTGTTGCTGTCAGTTTCTCTCTTAGGTCTGTTAATAGTTGCCTTGTATATCTTGGTTCTCCTACATTCAGTGCATACATTTAATAAAGGTTATGTCTTCTTGATGGATTGTCCCCTTTATCATTATGTAATGCCTATCTTTGTCTCTTGTTACCTTTTTTGACTTGAAGTTTATTTTGTCTTATATGAGTATGTCTACACCAACTTTCTTTTGGCTGCCATTTGCTTGGAATATTATCTTCCACCCCTTCACTTTGAGCGTATGTCTGTCTTTAGAGCTGAGATGAGTCTCCTGGAGGCAGCTTATAGTTGTATCTTGTTTTTTAGTCCATCCAGCCACTTTATGTCTTTTGTTTGGTGAATTCAATCCTTTTACATTTAGGGTGATTACTGATATATGAGGACTTAGTTATGACATTTTATCTTTTGTTTTCTGGTTGATCTATATCTCTGTTGTTTCTTTTCCCCTGTGTTTCTGTCTGCCATTTTGGTTTGATGATTTTTCTGATGTTTTTCTTAGCTTCCTCTTTTTTTATGATTTGTTTCCCTTCTTTAGATTTTTGTTTTGTGGTTGCCATGAGATTTGTATAAAACATTTCATGGATAAAATAGTTCTTTTTCTGCTGATAGTATCTTATCTTTATTTGCCTACACAGGTTCCATCCTTTTCCTCTTCTGCTGTTATGTTTTGTTGTCACAAATTATCTCTTTTTATGTTGTGAGTTTGTTACCAAATTGAAGTAACCATAGTTATTTTTAATGTCTTTTTCCCTTTAAACTTTATGCTATAATTGAATTTAACAACCTCTTCTAATATAGAGTTACAATTTTCTAATTCTTTCTGTCTGTTTATCACCTTACTCAAAGTTTTGTGTACATTTGCCTTTTTGTTTCAGGTAGAGGAGTTTCTTTCAACATTTCTTATTAGGCAGGTCTGCTAGTGATGAACTCCCTCAACATGTGTTTGTCTGAGAAAGCCTTTATTTCACCTTAATACTTGAAGGAAAACTTTGCTGGATAGTGTGTTCTTGGCTGGCAGTGTTTTATCTTTCCATTTTCTGAGAATGTCATTCCTCTCCCTCTTGGTCTGTAGAATTTCTGCTGAGAAATCTGCTGATAGCCTAATGGGGGGCTCCTTTGTAAGTTACTGTTTTTTCCTCCTGGCTACCTTTAAAATTCTTTATCATTGACTTTTGACAGTTTCAATATAATGTGTCTTGGAGAAGGTCATTTTGCATTGAAATAATTAGGTGTTCTATTATCTTTGTGGACTTGTTCCTTCCCCAGGTTTGGGATGTTCTCAGCTATTGTTTCTTATTTAAAAGCTCTCTGCTGCCTTCAGCCCCTTTTCTGTTTCTGGGACACCCATTATCCTTATGTTTCCTATTCTAATGGAGTCAGATTGTTCTCATGAGTTTCTTCATTTAAAAAAAAATCTCGTGTCTCTCTTTTCTTCTACCTGAATCACTTCTAGATTTATTTCTCCAAGCTTGCAAATTCTCTCTTCCATATGGTCTGCTCTATTTCCAATGCTTTCTATTGGGTTCTTCATCTCACTTATTGAGTCCTTCAGTTCCAGAATTTCTGTTTAGTTTTTTTTAGAGTTTCGATCTCTTTGGCAAAGTATTCCTTCTGTTTATTAATTTTATTCCTGAGCTCATTGAACTGCTTTTTTTGAGTTTTCTTGTAGCTCACTGAGTTTCTTCATGACAACTATTTTGAATTCTCTATCAGATCATGGTCTTCTGTGACTTTAAGTTTAGTTTCTGGAGAATTGTCATTTTCTTTTTGTGATCGATGTTGTTATGATTTTTCATGGAGCTTGATGAGTTGTTCTTCTCCTGGCACATTTGAAGTGGTGAACGCCTTTTTAAATTAAGGTTAAGCTTTTGTTTACTTTGATTCTAATAATTCAGCAGATGGGTAATTTTATTTTTCAGGCAGTGGCACTATAGTACAAGTTTTGGTTTTCTCTTACCTGAGCTGCCTCTGGCTATATTTGAGAATCTTCACTTTCCAACCTCTACGACCTCAGCCAGAGGTATTCCCAGTGCACTCCTCTTTGCTGCTTGTGCCTGCAGGTTGCTGGTGTCTTGCTGTGGCTGGTGTTGCCACTGTCACTGGTGCTGCTGCTGGGGGCACCAGGATGGTGGTGCCTCCACTGCTTCAGAGGTCACCTGGCTGTTGGCACCACCACAGAGGAGGAGTGGAGGGGGGTGGCCAGGGTCTTGACTGCTTCCACTGCATCTGGGGTTGTTTGGTTTGCAGGTACCACCACTGTGGGTGCAGGGCTGGAGCCACAGGCACTACCATGGCTGAAGGGACTGCCCAGTTCCCTATGGCTGTGGGTACTGTTGCCACTGGGAGGTCAGAGTCATGTGCACTATCTTTGCTGCTGCTACTACTGGGTTCCCTGGGGCTGTGAGCTTAGCCACTTTGGAGAGGGGACTAGGATTGTGAGCACTGCCTTTACTGTTCCCCTGGTTCTACCTTCTCTGTGTGTTCTAATCCACTCAATCTCAGGTATACAGATGTGTGGATGTCTCTGGCATTCTGGCATGTTGAGCAGAGAAACCTTTGTTGAGTTATGGATGTTTTACTAGTTGCAGATTGAAGGGGAGAGACAAATGGAGTGTCTCATGCCACCGTGATGATGACATAACCAGTACTTTGCACATTTGAAGCATGCTAAATAAATGAATACATAAAAAAATTTTTAACTAACGATTTACAGTATTTCTGTTTCCATAAGTGCTCTAACAGCAAATGCTTTGAGTTTCATCAAAACAAGTAAATTTACCAGAAACAGAAGTTAAGATGTGAATATAGTCTCTTTTTCACTGGTCCCAAAGCATCAAAAAGCCAATCAAGTAATGGTTCTTCCCAGTAGTTTAGAGGAATCTTAGTATAGCTGATATGCATAGAGAATTTATTGCAATGTTACATTTTAATGTAATATTAAACTAAAGTTGAGAAAGCAAAGTTTGACATAATAAAATTTTCTCAAATGAAAATCAACAACCCTCTCACTCAGTTTTTAATAAGTATTCTCTGAAGAGAGGAACTGTACCACAGCACAATGGCTTCTTTGTTAATTTAGAGAATTAGTAAGATCATTTATCCTTACTTGTCATTCATTCCTGGAGATTAAAAATCTAAACAAGTTCAAACTAAAACCAGTCTATGTAAGGGAAAAACTATTGATGACATGAGAAAAATATTCTAGTCATATACATACATATCCATTTAATCTGCTGGTTCTCCACTTTTTTTTTCTTCTTTATCTAAATAAATAGAACTAAGCAAATAACTTATTGCCTGGCAACTGGTAACCTTTCATACTTCTCTGCTAGTTTGGCCAGCACATTTCTGTGTTGCCTTTTGACTAGATAGTCTATAATAACAGTAATATGGTAATTAATATCCAAGTTTCAAATTGTGGTATAATTTTTTTTAAATCCTATACAGCATGGAGAGAGAGAGAGAAGAAAAAAATAGTCAATAGGCAGCTTAAATGATAAGTGGACTTTGTATAACAATGGCCATGAGAAAAATATCTCAAAAATATGGAGATTTGCCAGTGCAGCAAAACTGACTATATTTATCATACAAAGAGAAAGCAGAGTAGGAGGGAATAGTAATTTCATTCTAATCCTTCTGTAACTCAAAAGCCGTTTTCCATTAAGAAAAGTTTTTAGGTATTCATAATATTCATTCTCCCTGAAATTAACAAACTCTTTAATTCTTAAATTTTAAAATTTTCTGCTTTCTGGTTGATCACTTTTGGGGTTGTGATCCAGCAAAAACCCAGAGTAAACATTTCTTTTAAGGTATTTTTCTGCAGGCATACAACAGTGGAAAACAGAGCAAGTTGGTGGACTAAGCATAACCCCGTAGGAGCCAGAAGCTTTACTAGTTTTCTGGAGCAATTCACATAATCCTCTCCACTGCTTGAAACAATGCTTACCTGTAGCGCCTTACTCTCAGTTACACTGAATGGCTATCATTCAAGATTATTTCTCCTTCATAGATCCTAACTGAATCTTTTATGTTTAAATATTCAGTCGTTTTGTACAATCCTCATGTTTTCGGTATTGCTGTAGCACAATGTTGCACACTGATTAATATTTATAAAAGTCTCAAGACTTAGGATTAGAAATAGAAAATCAGATGAAGAAACTGTAACTTCTCAAGGTGGGTTATAAGGATAAGTAGAATTATGATTTCAGTCCCTGTGGGTAAAAAGTGGAGATCAGAAGATCCAATCTCCATGAAGTTCAAAGCAACTGCACAGGAAGCATGTGAAATGAAAAGCAGTTAAGATGGTGGTGTGAAAGTAATCACGTTTTCAGAAACACAGAAATTTAAATGGCTAAAGCCATGCTGATGGGCTTTGTGGAGAAGATGGAAATTGTCGGGAGTAACAGGTTTTGGCTAAGAATTAATGTAATGATCTTGAAAGATAAGCTGTATATAACTGAAATGTCTCCAAGTCAAGTAAAAGACACCAGCAATTTCATTTTGATGGCAACTCAGATTATTCTCACATAGGATGGGTGCAGTTTTCTATTGGTTTTCCTGTTTGCTTTTTGGCCTCTGGCTTTTTTTTTTTTCCTTCAGTTCTCTTTTCTGGCTTTCAATAGAAAAGTCAAAAGACCTGATCCAACTTCAAAGAAAAAAAGAACAGTGATGAGCACTGCAAAGAACTTTAATCCCTTATCCAAATGAAGTCCTACCAAACTCAAAGAACCTGACTTCCAAAATAGAATACATTCAAAGATAGGTCTCTAAAGAGAAACACAATCTTCGTGTCAGTTGTTTTATGATAATTGAACCTAGTGGAATTGAGGCAGGTACCAGGAGGTGAAGGAATCTAGATGATTGTCTGATATTGGTATGCTGAGATCACTAACATTTGAGACAAAGGAGACACTGATCTGCCACATAATCCTGGAGGGAAGATGAGAGAGCTAGGTCAGAGTTAGAAATGTATTCAGGACATCAGTTACCTGGGCTGAAATAAACTCGTCAGACAGGATAGCCTCCTCTATTTCTAGTGGGCATTACTGCTACATAATACAGTATCCTCCTGTCCCTCTCCCCCAACCCAGTGCTCACTATCTCTTCATCCTGTTTTATTATTTCCTCCTAGCACTAATCTCCACTAATCTCCATTCAGTACCCTCTACATTTACTTGCTTATCTATTTACTGACTTTCTCTGCATACTAAGATGTAAGTTCAATGAGGGGCAAGGACTTTGTCTTATCATTGCTGTGTCTCCTGTGCATGGTGGTTAAATGTTTGTGAATAAACAAATCAATTATATTTAGCTTAGTGAGATGTTTAGAATGTGGCTCAAATGTATCTTTTGAAAAATAAGTATGAATATCTTAATAGCTATTCTGCATAAACAGCTATACGAATACATAGATGGAGGTTAAGTGATGCCTAAACAAGTATGAAGCTTTAAGGTTATTTTAGTAGAGAATATCAAAGTGAAATTGCAAATAGGCAGGGACATGGTATGTCACACATTTTAAACTATATTAGGCACAGAAAATAACAAATGCTATTTCTAAACAAATAACTACAATTATAAATTGTATCGAAAGGTGTTTTACTTTTGTACAGAGCCCATGTATTATGGAGACTAAGACTAAGGAAGTACACCTGAGAAATGATATTCATTTATCTGTGTTGACTCTATTTTTAGCAAAAAGAATCACTGTGATGATTTGGTTACCTCATTCAGCTTGCTTTGGGTACAGAAGTGAACATTTCAGAAATCTGTTTGAAAAGAAAGAAGTATATTGATTTTCATTCTCTTTATCATAATGAATCAGGGCCAAGGTTATAATAAGAGTGCAAATTGGAACATGAATAGCAACTTTTAAAATAGAAGTTATTCTCTAGAAAGCTAATTGTGAGTTCTGTCAAATTTAATAAAAGTAGTTCTGCTTGATCAGACTATTTTGAGGTATAGTTCAGAAGATGATTATACTATATAATTAAACTTGCCAATTAAAATGTTGACAACATTAAAACACTATAGCTTTTCCATGAGATGGAAAAATAAAATATGAAGCAATATCTTTGGAAAATGTCCCAGTAACAAATTGTGAATAGGTGGGAGGCAAGGTACAGCCCTAGGGAAATATTTATTCTATTTTATAGACAAGTGAATGAAGCACTGAAGTGTTAAATACTGAAGTGATAAGAACAATTCAACTGCTTTGATTTACTAAGCAACTTTAGAAATATTTCAAAAGATTAATTTAATCCCTCCATTATGTCTGACCCCCTATCCGCAGCTACGTGGGTAGTTGGGGTGGGTTAGTTACCAAGAGACATGGAAACAAGATGACACCAGAGAGAGCAATGCATTTCTGAGAGGATTCCCAGCGTTATGCTAGACACATTATATCAACTGACAGGAGAGGCAAATGTGTGGGAAAAAGTGAAGACAAAGCAAGAGGTCAGGAGTTGGAGAAATACTGTATTGATTCAGGAAGAAGTGGTGCAAAGGAAGGGTGAGGTGATGGAGTCTAGGAGGTTAATTACTAATAAGGCTAAAGTTCTTGCAGCTTTTTTAAAAAGATGCTGGTCTCATGGTGCATGAATAGGTGGTAAATTAAATATGGGTACAAATTCTGGATATTGGATTTTGAAATGCTGTGATTGGATGAGATTTTGGGGAGGTCTTGAGAGGGGGTGAGTAATTTTGCATATGTAGGGAATGTAAGTAATTGTGACCAGATGGTAGACTGTAGAGCAAATTTTAGCAGCTCCTCTCTTCCAGAAGTGGAGTGCATTTCACCATCCCTTGAACCTGGGTTGCTTGGTTTTGTGTCTTTTCTTGACTGGCATATGTGGCAGAAGTAATGCTCTGTGAGTTTCAAAGCTTAGGACTCAAGAGGCCTTGTAGCTTTTATCTTCAACCATGGAATGCTGCCTGGAGTCTGCCATGTAAGGAAACCTGTGTAACTTATTAGAAGATGAGAGGCCATGTGAAGGTGGACCATGGCATCCCAGTTGACAGCCGATACCCACTACGAGACATCTGAATATGGCTATCTTGGATCTTTTATGCCTGCTGATCCTGCAGCTAAATACAGCTGAATGAATGAGCCCAGGCAAGACCAGCAGAAAATCTGCCTAGCCAGCCCATAGATTCCTAAGAAATAGCAAATCATTGCTGTTTTAGTCACAGTTAACTTAAACAAATGGGTCACATTGAGTTTGCTTATTCTTTTATTTATTTGTTCACCCATCCTTCTATTCATCCCACATTTCTACCATGTCTACAATGTACAAGAGGCTGGAAACACAAAAGATCCAGGAGGAGGATTGTGGAAGAATAAGACGTGAAGATCACCTTCCTCCCCACAAGTACAAAAAAATACATCTACATGTGGAACAACTCCTACAGAACACCTACTGAACGCTGGCAGGAGACCTCAGACTTCCCCAAAGGCAAGAAACACCCCACATACCTGGGTAGAGCAAAAGAAAAAAGAAAAAAACAGAGACAAAAGAGCAGGGACGGGACCTGCACCTCTGAGAGGGAGCTGTGAAGGAGGAAAGGTTTCCACACACTAGGAAGCCCCTTCACTGGCAGAGACAGGGGGTGGGCGGGCAGGAAGCTTTGGAGCCACGGAGGAGAGCACAGCAACAGGGGTGCAGAGGGCAAAGTGGAGAGATTCCCGCACAGAGGATCGGTGCTGACCAGCACTCACCAGTCTGAGAGGCTTGTCTGCTCACCCACCAGGGTGGGCAAGAGGCTGGGAGCTGAGGCTTTGGCTTTGAGATCAGATCCCAGGGAGAGGATTGGGGTTGGCTGCGTGAACACAGCCTGAAGGGAGCTAGTGCGCCACAGCTAGCCGGGAGGGAGTCTGGGAAAAAGCCTGGACCTGCCTAAGAGGCAAGAGACCATTGTTTCAGGGTGCATGAGGAGAGGGGATACAGAGCACCACCTAAACGAGCTCCAGAGATGGGCGTGAACTGCAGCTATCAGCGTGGACATCAGAGACGGGCATGAAACACTAAGGCAGCTGCTGCCGCCACCAAAAAGCCTGTGTGCGAGCACAGGTCACTCTCCACAGCCCCCTGGGAGCCTGTGCAGCCTGCCACTGCCGGGGTCCCATGATCCAGGGACAACTTCCCCGGGAGAACACATGGCATGCCTCAGACTGTTGCAACGTCATGCCGGCCTCTGCCGCTGCAGGCTTGCCCCCCACTCCATACTCTCCCTCCCCCCGGCCTGAGTGAGCCAGAGCCCCTGAATCAGCTGCTTCTTTAACCCCGTCCTGTCTGGGTGGGGAACAGACGCCTTCAGGCGACCTACACGCAGTGGCAGGGCCAAAACCAAAGCTGAACCCCAGGAGCTTTGCGAACAAAGAAGAGGAAGGTAAATCTCTCCCAGCAGCCTCGGGGGCAGTGGATTAAATCTCCACAATCAACTTGATATACCCTGCATCTGTGGAATACCTGAATAAATAACGAATCATCCCAAAATTGAGGCTGTGGACTTTGGGAGCAACTGTAGACTTGGGGTTTGCTTTCTGCGTATAATTTGTTTCTGGTTTTTTGTTTATCTTAGTTTAGTATTTAGAGTTTATTATCATTGGTAGATTTGTTTATTGATTTGGTTGCCCTCTTCCTTTTTTAAAAAATATGTATATATTTTTTCCCTTTTCTCTTTTTGTGAGTGTGTATGTGTATGCTTCTTTGTGGGATTTTGTCTGTATAGCTTTGCTTTTACCGTTTGTCCTAGGGTTCTATCGTTTTTTGTTTTTTTTTTTAACTATACTTTTTAGCACTTGTTATCATTGGTAGATTTGTTTATTGGTTTGGTTGCTCTCTCCTTTCTTTGTTTCTTTACTTCTTTTTAAAATTTTTTCTTATTTTTATTACTTTTTTGTTTTCTTATTTTTAATAATTTAAAAAATTTTTTATTTTAATACTTTACTTAAATTAATTAATTAATTTATATTTATTTATTTATTTATTCTCACTTTTCTTCTGAACCGTGTGGTTGACAGGGTCTTGGTGCTCCAGCCGGGTGTCCGACCTGAGCCTCTTAAGTGGGAGAGCCGAGTTCAGGACATTGGACCACCAGAGACCTCTCAGGCCCATGTAATATCAAACGGTGAAAGCTCTCCCAGAGATCTCCCTCTCAGTGCTAAGACCCAGCTCCACTCAATGACCAGCAAGCTACAGTGTTGGACACCCTGTACCAAACAACTAGCAAGACAGGAACAGAACCCCCATTATCAGAGAGACTACCTAAAATCATAATAAATTCACAGACACCCCAAAACATACCAGCAGACATGGTCCTGCCCACCAGAAAGACAAGATCCAGCCTCATCCACCAGAACACAGGCACCAGTCTCCTCCACCAGGAAGCCTACACAACCCACTGAACCAACCTTACCCACTGGGGGCAGACGCCAAAAACAATGGGAACTACGAACTTGCAGCCTGAAAAAGGAGACCCCAAATGCAGTAAGTTAAGCAAAATCAGAAGACAGAGAAATACACAGCAGATGAAGGAACAAGGTTAAAACCCACCAGACCAAACAAATGAAGAGGAAATAGGCAGTCTACCTGAAAAAGAATTCAGAGTAATGATAGTAAAGATGATGCAAAATCTTGGAAATAGAATGGAGAAAATACAAGAAATGTTTAACAAGGACCTAGAAGAACTAAAGAGCAAACAGACAATGAGGAACAACACAATAAATGAAAATAAAAATTCTCTAGAAAGAATCAATAGCACAATAACTGAGGCAGAAGAATGGACAAGAGATCTGGAAGATAAACAGTGGTAATAACTACCACAGAGCAGAATAAAGAAAAAAGAATGAAAAGAATTGAGGACAGGGACAACATTAAAAACATCAACATTCTAATTATAGGGGTCCCAGAAGAAGAGAAAATGAAAGGGACTGAGAAAATATTTGAAGAGATTATATTTGAAAACTTCCATAACATGGGAAAGGAAATAGTCAGTCAAGTCCAGGAAGTGCAGAGAGTCCCATACGGGATAAATCCAAAGAGAAACACACCAAGACACATATTAATGAAAATATCAAAAATTGAATACAAAGAAAATATATTAAAGCAGCTAGGGAAAAGCAACAAATAATACACAAGGGAATCCCCATAAGGTTAACAACAGATTTCTCAGCAGAAACTCTACAAGCCAGAAGGGAGTGGCAGGACATATTTAAAGTGGCGAAAGCGGAAAAACCTACAACCAAGATTACTCTACCCAGCAAGGATCTCATTCAAATTCAATGGAGAAATTAAAATGTTTACAGCCAAGCAAAAGCTAAGAGAATTCAGCACCATCAAACCACCTTTACAACAAATGCTAAAGGAACTTCTCTAGGCAGGAAACACAAGAGAAGGAAAAGACCTGCAATAACAAACCCAAAACAATTAAGAAAATGGTAATAGGAACATACATACCGATAATTACCATAAATGGATTAAATGCTCCAACCAAAAGATATAGACTTGCTGAATGGATACAAAAACAAGACCCATATATATGCTGTCTACAAGAGACCCACTTCAGACCTAGAGACACATACAGACTGAAAGTGAGGGGATGCAAACAGATAGTCCATGCAAATGGAAATCAAAAGAAAGCTGGAGTAGCCATTCTCATAGACAAAATAGACTTTAAAATTAAGACTATTATAAGAGACAAAGAAGGACACTACATAATGATCAAGGGATCAATCCAAGAAGAAGACATAACAATTGTAAATATTTATGCACCCAACATATGAGCACCTCAATACATAAGGCAAATGCTAATAGCCATAAAAGGGGAAGTCGACAGTAACACAATAATAGTGGGAGACTTTAATACCCCACTTTCACCAATGGACAGATCATCCAAAATGAAAATAAATAAGGAAACACAAGCTTTAAATGATATATTAAACAAGATGGACCTAATTGATATTTAAAGGACATTCTATCCAAAAACAACAAAATACACTTTGTTCTTAAGTGCTCATGAAACATTCTCCAGGATAGATGATATCTTGGGTGACACATTAAGCCTTGGTAAATTTAAGAAAATTGAAATTGTATCAAGTATCTTTTCTGACCACAACACTATGAGACTAGGTGTCAATTACAGGAAAAAATCTGTAAAATTCACAAACACATGGAGGCTAAACAATACACTACTAAATAATTAAGAGATAACTGAAGAAATCAAAGAGGAAATCAAAAAATGCATAGAAACAAATGACAATGAAAACATGACGACCCAAAACCTATGGGATGCAGCAAAAGCAGTTCTAAGAGGGAAGTTTATAGCAATACAATCCTACCTCAAGAAACAAACATCTCAAATAAACAACCTAACCTTACACCTAAAGCAGTTAGAAAAAGAACAACAAAAACCCCAAAGTTAGCAGAAGGAAAGAAATCATAAGAATCAGATCAGAAATAAATGAAGAAGAAATGAAGGAAATGATAGCAGAGATCAATAAAACTAAAAGCTGGTTCTTTGATAAGATAAAAAAAGTTGACAAAACATTAGCCAGACTCATCAAGAAAAAAAAGGGAGAAGACTCAAATCAATAGAAATAGAAATGAAAAAGGAGAAGTAACAACTGTCACTACAGAAATACAAAGGATCATGAGAGATTACTATAAGCAACTTTATGCCAATAAAATGGACAACCTGGAAGAAATGGACAAATTCTTAGCAAAGTACAACCTTCCAAGACTGAACCAGGAAGAAAGAGAAAATATGAACAGACCAATCACAAGCACTGAAATTGAGACTGTGATTAAAAATCTTCCAACAAACAAAAGCCCAGGACCAGATGGCTTCACAGGCAAATTCTATCAAACATTTAGAGAAGAACTAACACCTATCCATCTCAAACTCTTCCAAAATATAGCAGAGGGAGGAGCACTCCCAGATTCATTCTATGAGGTCACCATCACCCTGATACCAAAACCAGACAAAGATGTCAAAAAAAGAGAAAACTACAGGCCAGTATCACTGATGAACACAGATGCAAAAATCCTCAACAAAATACCAGCAAACAGAATCCAAGAGCACATTAAAAGGATCATACACCATGATCAAGTGGGGTTTATTCCAGGAATCCAAGGATTCTTCAATATATGCAAACCAGTCAATGTGATACACCATATTAACAAATTGAAGGATAAAAACCATATGATCATCTCAATAGATGCAGGAAAAGCTTTCAACAAAATTCAACACCACTTATGATAAAAACCCTGCAGAAAGTAGGCATAGAGGGAACTTACCTCCACATAATAAAGGCCATATATGATAAACCCACAGCCAACATCATTCTCAATGGTGAAAAACTGAACCATTTCCACTAACATCAGGAACAAGACAAGGTTGCCCAGTATCACCACTGTTATTCAACATAGTTTTGGAAGTTATAGCCACAGCATTCAGAGAAGAAAAAGAAGTAAAAGGAATCCAGTTGGGAAAAGAAGAATTACAATTGTCACTGTTTGCAGATGACATGATACTGTACATAGAGAATTCTAAAGATGTTACCAGAAAGCTACGAGATCTAATCAATGACCTTGGTAAAGTAGCAGGATACAAAAGTAATGCACAGAAATTTCTTCCATTCCTATACACTAATGATGAAAAATCTGAAAGAGAAATTAAGGAAACACTCCCATTTACCATTGCAACAAAAAGAATAAAATACCTAGGAATAAATCTACCTAAGGAGACAAAAGACCTTTATGCAGAAAACTATAAGAAACTGATGAAAGACATTAAAGATGATACAAACCGATGGAGAGACATACCATGTTCTTTGATTGGAAGAATCAACATTGTGAAAATGACTGTACTACCCAAAGCAATCTACAGAGTCAGTGCAATCCCTCTCAAACTATCAATGGCATTTTTCACAGAACTACAACAAAAATTTTCATAATTTGTATGGAAACACAAAAGACTCTGAATAGCCAAAGCAATCTTGAGAAAGTAAAACGGAGCTGGAGGACTCAGGCTCCCTGACTTCAGACTGTGCTACAAAGCCACAGTCATCAAGACAGTATGGTACTGGCACAAAACCAGAAATATATATCAATGGAACAGGATAGAAAGCCCAGAGAGAAATCCATGCACATATGGTCACCTTATCTTTGATAAAGGAGGCAAGAATATACAGTGGAGAAAAGACAGCCTCTTCAATAAGTGGTGCTGGGAAAACTGGACAACTACATGTAAAAGCATGAAATTAGAACACTCCCTAACCCCATACACAAAAATAAACTCAAAATGGATTAAAGACCTAAATGTAAGGCCAGACACTATAAAACTCTTAGAGGAAAATATAGACAGAACACTCTATGACATAAATCACAGCAAGATCCTTTTTGACCCACCTCCTAGAGAAATGGAAATAAAAACAAAAATAAACAAATGGGACCTAATGAAACTTAAAAGCTTTTGCACAGCAAAGGAAACCATAAGCAAGATGAAAAGACAACCCTCAGAATGGGAGAAAATATTTGTTAACGAAGCAACTGACAAAGGATTAATCTCCAAAATATACAAGCAGCTCATGCAGCTCAATATCAAAGAAACAAACAACCCAATCCAAAAATGGACAGAAGACCTAAATAGACATTTCTCCAAAGAAGATTCCCAGATTGCCAACAAACACATGAAAGGATGCTCAACATAACTAATCATTAGAGAAATGCAGATGAAAACTACAATTGAGGTATCACCTCACACCAGTCAGAATGGCCATCATCAAAAAAATCTACAAACAATAAATGCTGGAAAGGGTGTGGAGAAAGGGGAACCCTCTTGCATTGTTGGTGGGAATGTAAATTGATACAGCCAGTATGGAGAATAGTATGGAGGGTCCTTAAAAAACTAAAAATAGAACTACCAGTTGACCCAGCAATCCCACTACTGGGCATATACCCTGAGAAAACCATAATTCAGAAAGAGTCATGTACCGCAATGTTCATTGCGGCTCTATTTACAATATCCAGGACATGGAAGCAACCTAAGTGTCCATTGACAGATGAATAGATAAGAAGATGTGGCACATATATAAAATGGAATGTTAGCCATTGAAACAAATGAAATTGATTTATTTGTAGTGAGGTGGATGGACCTAGAGACTGTCACACAGAATGAAGTGTCAGAAAGAGAAAAACAAATACCGTATGCTAACACATATGTATGGATCTAAAAGAAAAAAAAAAGGTTCAGAAGAACCTAGGGGCAGGACAGGAATAAAGATGCAGACATAGAGAATGGACTTGAAGACACGGGGAAGGGAAGGGTAAACTAGGACGAAGTGAGAGAGTGGCATGGACATATATACACTACCAAACGTAAAATAGATAGCCAGTGGGAAGCAGCCACATATCTCAGGGAGATCAGCTCTGTGCTTTGTGAACACGTAGAGGGGTGGGATAGGGAGGGTGGGAGGGAGACACAAGAGGGGGGAGATATGGGGTTATATGTACACATATAGCTGATTCACTTTGTCATACAGCAGAAACTAACACATCATTGTAAAGCAATTATACTCCAATAAAGATGTTTAAAAATAAATTAATTAATTAAAAATAAAAGCCACAAATGTCCAAAAAAAAAAAAAAAAGATCCAGATAGACATGTTACCTCTTTTCATCTCTGCTTATGTTGCACTTTTCAAGGCAATTAGAACTCTACAGGTAGTTAATGAGGACTGCATCAGAAAATTTGTTGTAAAGAACTATGTCTTAATGGTGAGAGGATTGAAAAGTTACTAGTCCCAAGTTACAGTTATCTGCTCCCCAGCGACTTAAGTTCCTCTTTGGAGAACACTGATTCCAAAACTCAAAAAGAACCCAAACCCACCAAAATCCAAAAAACCCCAAACCAAAAACTCTGTAATAGATCTTTTAGTCATAGGGAGTGAATATCGATCAATTGTATGGAAAAAGACTATGCAATAATTTGAATGCAGATATTCTAAGCTAAAAAGATAAGTGTTCTGTTAAAATTGATATAAATTGGGTATATATTTATTAGTAAGTTTCTGAAGATCCTTTGGGTTTTGAGGGGTAGAAGGATAAAGATAGAATTGTTTCTTTCTTTACATGTAGTAGTCCCTTCTTATCTGCAAGTATACGTTTCAAGATCCTCAGCTGATGCCTGAAGCCATGGATGGTACAGAACCCTATGTATGCTATTTTTTTTCCTTATACATATATACCTATGATAAAGTTTAATTTTTAAATTAGGCACGGTAAGAAATTAACAACTAATAATAAAATAGAACAATTGTAACAGTATAGTTTAATAAAGTTATGTGAATGTGGTCTCTCTCTCTCTCAAAATCTTGTAGTGTATAAATTTAAAGCCTTCTCCATCTCAACTAAGCACGTAGCATACACTGTGGCTGTAACTTTTGCAGTTTGAGGGGCAACAGCAAAACTAGCACGTATTTCTTTTCCCTTCCTCACAGTTTCACAGGTAGACTTGTTCTCACTGTAGATCTTAGCAAACTCAGCATGTGATTTTTTTTTCTTTTCTTATTGAGAACTTTCATCTTTTCACTTACAGTTAAGCACTTTATGGCTTCTCTTTGGCATATCTGAATTGCCAGCATTACTACTCCTGCACTCTTGGGCCATTATTAAGGAAAATAAGTGTTACTTGAACACAGACACTGCTATATCATACTCAACAATTGATAACCAAGATGACTACTAAGTGACTAATGAGCAGGATATGCTGCACAAAGAGAAAATTCACATCCTGGGTGGAATGGCATGAGATTTCATCACGCTAGTCAGAATGGAGTGCAGTTGAAAACTTATAAATTGTTTATTTCTTGAATTTTCCATTTAATATTTTTGGACCACAGTTGACCTTGGGTAACTGAAACCGGGGAAAGCAAAACTGCACCTAAAGAAGGACTAATGTATAGATTTAAAAAGCTCCACTGCTTGGTCCTGGAAAGACATGTGCATGCTCTTCTTTACGCAAGTACCGAGAGGAGAATAAGTAGAATTTCTGAAGGCTGCGAGGAGATCACACAGGCCTGGTCTTCCTGGGTCTGGAGTGAGTCCTGTTAAAAGAAGTTGGACTGGCTGGGCTCCTTGTGACCAACTGGAAACAGATCTCTGGGGTCTCACAGAAGTTACTGGGCACAGGTGAACATTCAGACTTGGAGGAATACACTGGATATTTAGGGAATTGCTCAACTGACAATCATGGACTAAATCCTTTTCCCATGTAGAGTTACTGGTATTTCCCCTAGAGAAAGTGGGCTTTTACTTATGAAAAAGTCTGGTTCTGGGAAAGCAAATAGAAATTTAGAAGGCAGGCATGAAGGCATGAAGCTGAAGTAGAGGAGAATTCTCTTCCTGTTGAGTGGATCTGAGCAGAGTAGATATACTTGAAGGCTCTCCCACTGTGGGACTGGGCTGGTTGCTATGGAAGTACCCCATAGCAACACAGAGGAAGCAGTCATTTTTACCCTTCTGCTATCACCTAAGTTTTAATAATGATCCATTTTCTGTCTCTAAGAACTTGGGTAAACCATTTTTCTTCCACAGGCCTCAGTTTACTTGTTTTCAAAATAAGGATAATTCATGACTCGGTGTTTTCTGGATCAAATGGAATAATTTGTTCCAAAAATACTCTGAAACTCTAAAGAACCATGAAAATATAAGGAATTATAATGATCTTTACATTAGATGCAGTTCTTATAAACCTTCCTGATTCTGAAATCACATCTTATGCAATAGAGTTGCACTTATATTGAAAATAAATTCCATGAGTCAGTACTTAGACTCAGATGTTCCATAACAAAACTAGTCTTAGTACAACTTTAAAGTTTAAATAGCTCAGAAAACAGGGGAGAGAACTGTAAAATGGTGGCAGAGCTCTTGTTCTTCTCTACAATGAAAGTTCCTTGAGGAGAAAGGAGAGAATTCTTACATAGAGCAATGCAGGAAAGGAAATACTTTCTGACTAAGGTTTTCTCTATAAGAATCTATTATTAGGAGCAGAAAAACCCAAAGAAATCAAATTTTTCTTCAAAAGAATGGCCAAGCTCTCAGATTAACTGCGTAACACTCAGTTAATGCATGTGCCGGCACTCTCAGAGGACCCTGGGAAGTCTGAGTTCTGTCAGATTTTTGAAACTAATTTATTGGGGGAACCAATCAAGTAAATATGTCGTTTCCCCTTGTCTTCGTCTTTTGGGGCTGCTATAACAAAGAAACGCAGACTGGGTAGTTTATAAACAATAGAAATTTATTTCTCACAGTTTAGAGGGCTGGAAGTCCAGATTAGGGTGCTGACATGGTTGGTTTCTGGTGAAGGCCCTCTTCTGGGTTGTAAACTGCTGACTTCTTGCTGTGTCCCCACTGGGTGAAAGGGCGAGCTAGCTCTTTGGGGCCTCTTTCACAAAGGCGCTAATCCCAATCATGAGGGCTCTGCCCTCCAGACCTGATCATCTCTAAAGGCCCCCACCTCTTAGCACCATCATTTTGGGGGTTAAGACTCCAACATATGAATTTTGAGGGAACATAAACATTCAGACCATAGCATCCCTACTGTAGAACTTTCACAAGAATATTTGTGTTTGCATAGTTAGAGGAAAACTGAAAAAAATCTTCCAAAAACCATAAATCTACCTTTACAAATAGTTAAAGGTGGTATAGCTATTCAGTTACTCTTTCCTTGTGTCAAAGAACAGTCTTAATTTCCACTTTTAGTATTTATAAAAAAAGAGTAATAGGAATTATATCATTTTAAAAAAATAATACACCAGAACACTTGAAAAAGAGAACAATTGAAAGAAAAAATTTAAAGCATAGACAGATAAAATATCAAAGAAGAATAGAAAACTGTATCAGGAACCTAGGATAATAATTGTAATTGAATATTATGTTTATTTCTGAGCCCCCTAGGATTTCCCCTTTCCCCAGAAAAGTGAAGAAATGGAGATTAATATAAACAGTAAGTAAACAGAGAGCCTGGATAATCCAGAGGAATAGCTGCCTAACGCACTCCTTAGAAAGCCTCTCATGTAGAGTGGGTCTCTCAAGTCAAAATGTGGCAATTATTAGGTCAATACAAAAACTCTCTTTAATTACCACAGAATCCTTTTCACTCCTCTTTAATAACTGCAGAATCATCTTAATGTGGATGCACCTTAATATGCTTAACCCTTACTTTATTGATAGCCGTTCAGGTGGTTTCCGGTCACTTCCGTGTTACTAACAATGCCGCAGTAAACACTTTCCTGCATACGGCCTTTTGCGTTTGTGATTTTGTTTCCATATGATGAACCTCTAGAAGTAGAGTCAAAGGCTATGCACATTTAATATTTTAATAGAAACTGTCAGATACCTTCCCCAAAGAAGCAATTCAGACTCCCATCATCAGTGCATGAGATTGCCTAGGCTCCACATCCTCGTGAGCACTCTTAAATGTTTGCAACAATAAGGAGTGAAAAAATGAGAAAATGAGATCTGGTTATTTTACTTTGCATTTTTCCTGTTATTGTCAGGTTGAGCATTTGTGTCTTGGTGAATTGCATTTCTTCTTCTTTACATTGCCTTTATATTTTCTTTGCCCACTTTTCTATGGCAGGATTTGTGGTTTTGCTTACTAATCAGTAGAAGCATTTTGCATTATGGGAATATAACTATTTGTCAGCCATGAGTTTTGCACATATTTTCTTTTAGAATATAGTTTTTTTCCTTGACTTTGTTTATGGTGTTTTATACCAAGCTGAATTCTTTTTGTTTTACTACTTAAAAAAAAATCAGTTCTCTTCTTTGTGGCTTCTGGGTTCCCTTTATTGCTTAAGAATTTCCCCACCTTGAGGTTTTATAGATAAACTATTTAAAAAATATTTTTCATAGTTTTATTTTTAGGTTTAGCTTATTAACCCATCTGAAATTTATTTGTATATGAAGTGAAGGTCTGCCTTTATTTTTTGCCATTTGTATATACAATTATACAAACACCCTCTTTTCCCATAGATTGAAATGCTTCTTTTATTATATATTGTTCCTGTGTATACTTGGATCTGTTTTGGATTTTCTGATCTGTTTCATTTATCTATTTGGCTGTTCCTATGCCAATATTATATTGATTTCATTAGTGTGGTTTAATAATTTAAGTGTCTTGTAGGTACAATTTCACCGTCCTTTTCTCCCCCTCACCCCCAAATTATCTTGGCAACAATCACGTGTCGATTCTTCCATAAGAACTTTAAAATACTTCCCAGTTCTTCAAGAGCTGGAAGTGGTAATTGAATTGAACTTATGTAATTATTGAGGAAAATTGCCATTAGTATAGTATAGTTTTTTCCCTCTCTTCCTTCCTCAGCCTTGGGAGGATAATTTGTCCCTGAAATATCCCTCAGGGATGAATTCTTCTAAATCTAAAATGTAATTTCCACAGAAAATTTTGGTGTTTCAACATTTAACTGACAGAGCATTCTAGTTTTATGTAATTGAACTGTTAAGGCAAAACACAACAATAAAGATAAAGGAATAAAAGAATGCAAATGATGCAGAAGATCATCACTCCTGTAACTAACAAGGTGTGAGCACTTGGAGGAAAGAATGAAAGGTGTCATGATCTAAGCACATCACTGCAAAGATGGCAGCATGTTGGTGCTCGAGTCCAGGTGCATGGCTGCTGCTGAGGACAGAATCCAAGTGAGTTCGCATAATTGCAGAGAGATTCCTCATTCACTGAAATAGGGTGTACGATGAAATAACTCACAAAGTCACATTCTTGTAACTTGAGTAGGCTTTCCAAGAACATGGTAGACCTCTGTAAACCTCTTCAGCTTTTATTGTGTATCCTTACTCAACACCCAGTACAATGCCTCTACACTGTAGGTTAGTAAATAAATGTTTACTAACATTGTAAATTGATTCATTCAGGAGAAATAGTTAAATGAATTAATTTCTGGAAAACTGGCAGCCATATTTTTGGTTTTACACTTTCTCTTGTACCAGCCATACTGTAGGAGACAATGTTCCTGAACTCATATTTATCTTTGGCACTGTCAGCTATCCTCCGAACTTCCCATTAAGATCTATGATAATCCATATTTTTGAAAGGTTGATCTATGTTATATAACAGGTTTAATTTACTACATGTTCATGATTCCATCTGAGTTCTATTTGGCATGCTATCTTCACTGGTATTTCTTGGTTTCTAACCAGACTTCATGCATGGAAACAACTTCAGGACTTGGGCAACCCAGTATGAATTGTCCATCTAAGATATGAGCAAATTTGAGAGGTTATGGGGTTCAAAGTGGGTGTTCATTATAATTTTAATGAACTTCAGAGGTATCACTCAAGTAGGTGGGGTTCTGATTGGGGGTCAGAATGGAATATATAGAGAAAAGCACTTGTCAAAAGCTAACAGTTGGGAAATATTGTACAAAAATACACAGGTAATTTTAATTCAGTGTGACAAAAGTCACTGAAAAGTAAGCACTGAGTGCCACAGACACATAAAGAAGGCAGCCAACTAATTATTTTGTGACTCAAGACCGGATCAGGAGAATCCTGGTGAGGTTCGAATAAGTCAAAAGGAACAGGTGGGAAATGGATTTCGAGATGGTTTAAGAGAAAATATATTCCAAAGGTCTGTGTGTATCTAGACCTTCAAAGATTACTTAGTGGAGACTACTCACTCCTACCTCTTTTTCTGCTTTGTGTGTTCAGATTTCCCTCGTAAGACTCCAGCTGACACCTCCTAACAAGCTTAGCAGAAAAGATGCAACCTGCTCCAGTGGCTATGGGGAAACAGGAACAATGAGCTCAGAGACTGGGTATGGAAGGACTTGGTTATGATCTATCAGCCTCACTGTTGATCTGGCCAGAGATGTTATCCATGGTGCTACCTGCTAGAGTCCAACTGTTATACAGGTGACCCCGTTCTTATAGTTTAGACTTGTAAAAGTGTTGGTAAACAGGTTTCTGTTATGCAACTGATATACTAAAAAGTTTGCTTTTCTCATGCATACTAAAATCAGCGTTAAAATATCAATTTTCTTTATATAATAATTAGGACAGATGGTATATTAGAATTATGGGGTTCTGCCTCTTTTTGTGTCGTGTGCTTAAGGGGATGGAGACTAATTATCAGACTAGGACAAGGACTGGCCCCTTCGTTCATTCAACATGGGTCAATTTACGGAAGCCAGTACACTTGGCAACTCTGCTGGAAGAGCTGTTCTCTGGGCAGATGACAGCCAAGAGCCTGATTACCTTTTAGACTAATTTATAGTGAAGGGAACTGCCTTATCCATTCCTTCGGCCTAATCTAAAGATAATGGGCAGAAAAAATTGTACAGACCTTAAGAATTGCTCATTTTCCTAGTCTGTTTGGGTGGTGCAGACCACTTTGTTTATAAAGTAAATTTGACTTTGATGTTTATGGCAAACCAAGCTTGTACAGTTTTCAAATTTATGAGGCATCAGTCTTTTATGCTTCAAAAAAGTTATGAAGTCTTCTGGTAAATTCCAATTGGTCTCCCTTTTGAGTATTCTGAGCACGGTAGAGTTATTGCCTCCCATTTGTCTGTTGCCTATTGTATATTGCATGTGCTGTAATGGCTTCTTTTACCTAATTCTCCCTGGTTTGTTTTCTGAGTCAAGGCCTCTATTCTAAAGAGGGATCTTTAATTGGCTGACTCACTATCTCTGTTGATATTTTTCTTATGATGGTTTATTTTTTATCCCTTATTCTTTTCAAGTAAATTGAGTCAATTGTTAGGCATTTTTCAACATTAAAAAAAAATGGGATTAGAAAAAAACTATTAATATTAACTTGTACCACTCTTACATTTATTTTCACATTGACTGTGGCTTAGTTTTCATAGAGAGGTCTGCTTGTGAGCTATCTTTCTTTCCTCCGAAGATGTAGCAGTTTGCTTCAAAATAATGACAGTTGTCCCAAGGATTAGAAATGTTATTTTAGAAAATTTATAAACCATCATCAGTGAAAACCCTTTAGTGACATATTTATTATATTCAGTTCAGTTCAACAAGCATTTAAAGATGGTCTGTTGTGTCATACATTTTGCTAGGAACTAAGATTATAGATAAATAAGACACCGTCGCTGCTGTAAAAGATATTACCATCCAGGAGGGGGAAAAGTTGATATAAATTCTGATCTTGAGCATGGACTACCTAGACTCCACATGTTAAAATTCCTTGAATATATACAAGAGGTCTGTTCTTTTCTATTGGGCATTGAGGATATACTTTTTACCAGAATATCATGGTCTTTTGTTAAAAGATGAAAAGCTTGGTCAGATATCCATTACTTTATCTTAAGTGTGGATAGGTATTGTTCAGACGTCAGATGTTACCTATAGAATAAAGAGTTGTGCAATGATTATACTGTACATTTTTGACCAAACGTAAATAATTAAAGTCAGAGCAGGCACTCTCTCTTCCCCAAGTTAGTCAGTCACATCCTTAGTGTTCCCTACACTGACACTGTGAACAGACACTGTGCCTTGTTATGCATGACATTGAACCTCAGTGCACTGGCTGCCTTTTCCTGGCCGAGCTTTACCTTGAGCTTCCCCTGAGGGCTATAAGAACTGTTTTCCTTTTCTTTGTGTGCCAGTCAAGGGGGCGTAAGCACCCTACAGGCAAAAGTTTATCGAATATAAACTCCTTAGCACTGCTCCTCCACCTCCCTGATTTAGAATGTTTTCTGGGAAATCTGCAAATTTCTGCCTTCAGCTTTTTTGTTGCCCTCTTTTATGGTCAGTAGCAAACGGAATTTCAGTGTGCACTGTCTCCTTTAGAGAACTTGTTCACTAAAAAAGGATTTGAATTTATAGTAATTCAATACAGTCAATGCAGACCAATTTGCCATTAATTCTTCAGTCTGTTATAGCAATAAAGATATTCATGATGAAGTGTTTTTCTACTATCTTTAACAGTATGGGAATTAGACGTTATTTCAATGGGATTTCTTCTGAATTTGGCATTTGGTTAATGAAGCTCGTTTTAAAGTGTGACTTTTATTTACAAATAACCAATATATATTGTGTCTGTGACCTAATAACCATTGATAGCTGCAAATATTTTGAGTTACCGAAGGTTTTTCTATTAAAGATGCTTTCAAATGCAGACAATCACTTTGGAAAATCCCAAGACTTTTTTTCTAGGGCCGTAACAACCTTCTAGGTTTGGGCTGTTCTTGTCATCACAGTTTCCTGGAGATGGCAGCAAAGTACACAGAAGTGAAGGGACCAACCATAACACATAAACAAGTGGTGAGATTATTGGCGCTGTGCAGTTCTGGGCATGACTGATGAAACACATTGGCCTCTTCTGCTCTCAAGTGACAGGGCAGGTAAATAGAGAGTTGATGTATGTATTAATTTGAGTTTTGATTATGTTGGATAGCTTCCAAAAAATCCTGTACAAACTGCTGGTTTTATTTTATTCCTCACCTGTGGTCAAGTCCACGACTCTCTGGTCTCCCTGCTTGCTTGTTGCCCTTGTTTCTTTTATGGTTAAACTATTGAGAGACCTCCAGAACAAACATTTTTCAAAGCCTTTATTTTATGTACCAATCTACAGCATTTGTTATCCTTACTTTGTTTTCATATAGCTATTTCTAATCTTGTAGCACACTGTATTTCAATCCCTCTGCGTTGTCAGATTCTAGAATCTATAATGGGATGATTAACTGGCAAGGCAATGCACAGGCTAATAACAGATTGCAAAGGACATCGTATTAGACATTGTAAAGCCCCCTTTATTCCAAAGTATACATCCAATAATGCCCCAGCAGACATGAGTAATGAGCATTGTACCCAGAATAACAGGGACCCTCTTGTTTTGGAATTTGTGCAGAAATGTTATTAAAATGAAAAAGAGAACTTCTCTCTACTGAATTGCAACTCTTGGTTTCAGTGCTAAACTTGTTTGTCAAAATCCTGTTGCCTGGAGTCAGTGAAAGCTTATACAAAACCAAAGTATTTCACAAGTTGGTTGAGTCCTATAAGAAACTTTGCTTTGGAGGAAGCTTAGTGAAGGATTTTTAAAAGATCCATTGCTTTTCAGCTAAAATGAATAGCTATCTTTGGGAGTAATTTTGAAGTAAATTTTACTTATGAGAAAAAAAAGGACACCCTTGATGATGAGTAAAGATTTCTAACATCAGATCTTGAACATAAGGTTAAAAATATATATATATAAGGATATTTACTTTCTCATATAGTAGATAAATGAGATGAACTGATTAAATTGTTGGGATTGGTCAGATTGTTTAATTAGTACAATACATTCTGGTGCAATGAGAACCATTAACTTTTTGACTGGAAATATACCAGAAGCGTTATTCTGTACTTACGTACTATAGAAAGTTCTGAAGCACTTGTTTATATTTAAACAATTAATGGGCTAAATACAAATAATTTCCATCTATTCACTTGAAGAAGACAACTTGTGACAGGGTAAAGGAGCACTGAAAAGAAAGACTTGGAGGTTTGACTTCAAATTTGGGTGCTAGGTTTTATGTGCAGTCATTTCATCCAAAGATACTTTTCTGTTGGGTGAGGGCTGAACTTCATGTTTTCTCGTCATGTTGTAATCAAGCAAACTAAGAGACTTGAGTAGACATATAAACCTGAACACGGAGTGGTAAAAGAGGAAGACATACTTAAGGGTGTGCATAGTCATAGTATAAATGATGAGGTTTTGGAGTTTTTTTTAAACATTAACTGGTAATAGTATCTTCTTTTCCCATTCTTACTCCATGGAAAACAAATCTCATGAAAGACCTTTTGAAAGCCCCCAATTTCCCTTCTCTCTCTCTAGAGAAATTTTTGCTTCAGAATCTTTGAGAAGGAGGTAGGTAGGAAAGCTTTACAATGGACAGGCAAAAGTGGCCAACCTTAAAGGTGATAGGGGTGAGGAATGTTGAAAGCCCCTGAGACTGAGAGCTGGCTTGGAGGTTGTAACCACACATATATACCACATCTTGGGTGGGGACTGCTGCAGATTCTTGCAACGTTAACAAGGGGAATGATGGCTCTTTATTGCACAATTGCCAAGCACCGCTCTGCAGACAGTAGGGTGCTGTTAATGCTCACAGTAATCTTTTGTGGTAGATTCTGGTACTGGTGTACTCTAATGATTTTACAGATATGAAGCACAGACAAGTTAAATAACTTGCTCAGGTCAAAAAGTAAGTGGATTTGAATACGTTGTTCTGAGCCTGTGTTCTTAATGACTGGACACTTGCATTGTGGCCTGAAGGTCATCTGTATGTCTCTGTGAACAAGTCTATGGGCAATGACTACAGTACCAGTTCTTGACAGCAACATGAAGGAAAAGAAATAACTGCAATGTTGGAATCCCCATGGATTAAGGACCAGGTCCCCTCCTGGTTTCCAGCGTAATGTAAACCTGGGATCCTAATATCCAATGGGGAGGAAAATTACCCTGATAACGACAGCTTGGATTCCCTGCCAGCCAGGTCCATGCCAACCTACAGCTGAATCTGTCCAAGCCATACATTTAACTGGCTTCTCAATGTCTTTAATCGGCTGTCTAATAGGCATTTCAAGCCAAACCTATCCCAAACTGGGCTCTTGAATTTCCTCTGTGTATAGTGATTTCGTATAAGAAATGTATATTTGATCTTTGGTTTTTGTCCCCGTTTCTGGCACAGAGTTCCTAAAACCCTTGGAATTTCCTAAATGATAAGAGATAAAGGCCTTTTGTCAGGTGAGGGTTGAAACTTTCAGTCTCACACCCACCACTTCCAGGGAGTGGAGAGGGACTGAAGATTGAGTTCCTTTGCCAGTGGCCAATGATTTAATCAATTAGGCCTGTGAAATGGAGCCTCCTTAAAAACCCAAAAGGAAAGAGTTCGAGGAGCTTCTGGCTTGGTGAACACGTGTCGATTTGGGGAGAGCGGTGTACCTAGAGACGGCATGGAGACTCCTCACTCTTTCCCGTACCTTGCCCCACGTCTCTCTTCCATCTGGCTGTTCCCGAGTTGCATCCTTGTGTAATAAACTGGTGATCTAGTGAGTGAAATGTTTCTGTCAGTTCTGTGAGCTGCTCTAGCAGATTCATCCAACCCAAGGAAGGAGGGGGTCATGGAAACCTCTGATTTATATCCAGTTTGTCAGAAGCACAGCCAGCAACCTGGGCTTGTGACTGGTATCTGAAATTGGGAGGAGGGGATTCCTGTAGAACTGAGCCCTTAACCTGTGGAATCGAATGCTACCTTCAGGTCGATAGTGTCAGAGCCGAGTTAAATTATAGGACGGACACCTAGCTGGTGTCTTCAGACCTGGTTGGTGATGTGTGGGGAAGCCCACCGCCTGGCCCGACATGGGCTGGAATTGGTGACAGATACACTTTGACTTCTCAAGTCAGTTTTTCCTACAGTCTTTTCCATCTCAGTTACGACAACTCCAATTTTCCAGTTGTTCAGCCCCAAACCTCACAGTAATCCCTGACTCATCTTTCTCTCTCTCTCTCTCTCTCTCTCTCTCTCTCACTCCAAATCTAGTTTTTCAGCAAATCCTTTTGGCTCTCCTCTATCAGAATTTGACCATTTGCCACAATCTCTACTGACACCACCCTGGTTCAAGCCACCATGATTTGTGGATTATTGCAGTAGCTTTCGGACGGGTTCCCTGATTCTGTCCTTACCCTCTTTTAGTTTCTTTTCAATGTCGAGGCCAGACTGACCCTGTGGAGCATGGGTCAGATTATGTCACCTCCCCATTTAGAATACTTCAGTGCCTTCGTGTTTCATTCGGAAAAAGCCATAGTCATGACTTGCACACCCCATGGCACCTGCTCCTCTTGTTTCCTCTGATTTTATTATTATTGCTCCCATCTTTTTCTCTCCACCCCACCACCAGCCTTCTTGCTTCTACCTGCAGTCCAGGGCCTTTGAACTTTCTCTCCCCTTTGTGTGGAATGCTCTTTTTCCAGATATTTGCATGGCTAATTAGTCTCACTTCCATTCCATCTTAACTAAATGTCACCGTTTCAGTGAGACCTTCCTTGGGTACCCTGTCCAAAATAGAATCTCCTCACACCCTCAAGAGTTCACATCCTCTTCCCTGCTTTATTTTTCCACTTGGAACATAACACTATCTAATATATCTCTTATTTATCGATCATGTGCATTGTCTATATTCCTTACCTGAATGTTAGCCCTCCATGAGGGCAGGGATTATTATCTTTTTATACCTAATCCAGTGCTTAGTACTCAATAAATGCTTCACGAATTTATGAATTTATAGACCTAAACCTTAGGGATGTGCACAATATTTATACTTACTGAAACAATGTTTGGATTATAGTGAATGTTACTTAAATTTTTATCAAATGTTACCAGCAGGTTGATAAAACAAATAAATTAAGAGTATAGCCTGCCAATTAAGTTTCCAAAGCATTTAAAATATGTTAAAAATCAAGATCATTGGGCTTCCCTGGTGGCGCAGTGGTTGAGAGTCCGCCTGCCGATGCAGGGGACACGGGTTCGTGCCCCGGTCCGGGAGGATCCCACGTGCCGCGGAGCGGCTGGGCCCGTGAGCCATGGCCGCTGAGCCTGTGCGTCCGGAGCCTGTGCTCTGCAACGGGAGAGGCCACAGCAGTGAGAGGCCCGCGTACCACAGAAAAATAAATTAAAAAAAAAAAAAAAATCAAGATCATTTGTCACTGATCCTGTCAGTTTGACCTAGGACACACAAGACACACAGGATGCTCTCCATGTATTGTGTTGTGTTGTGCTGTATTGTATTATATTTGTTTATTTATATAAATTCATCTGAGCTGATGTCTAGTTAGGTGATGACCCTATTGATTACTCATTATCTGTTAGTTACTCTGTCATCTATGCAGACATATTTAATTTCCACGTGTTCATTGGTCTCACCCAACGAACACGTGGATGAGACCAATCGCTGGGGGACTGGTGCATCGGATCGGTGTGGGGCTCTCCTGGAATATTTATCCAGGATGATTGTTTATCTTCCTACTCAAGAATTCTTTTTCTATTGTGGAACTTTATATCCTTATTTCATTCCCGATACATGTATGAATGCCTTTTAGGGAAACAAAAAGGTCCACTAAGATACAAAAGCACATAATGGAGGCTGCCCTCAAAGAACATTTATATCTGGCTTAACTTGGCTCAGTTTATTATTAAGTCTGCATTCAATGAGAAAGGGGAAAGTTCGGAATTGCCATGGACTCCAACTTTTCCCGGTGGGGCATCTATAAACAATGAAAAAGATCTCATAGAAAGAGATAAGGGATTTCAAAAGGTCTGAGATAGAAGAGTCAAAAGCTTGGATGGTCAGGGAAAAGGACCTAATGGTTATGTCAGTACACGGAGGCAGGTAGGAGGTAATAATTTACACTGAATAGTGGATTTTATTTTATTTTATTTAGGAACACATATCTGGGTGCATATCCTCTTTGTGCTGATATTCATGTTGGAAACATTGACTATGCAATAGTGAAAACTGAAAGAAGTAAACACTAGCTCTGTAACAGAATCTTAAACATGCAATTTCTGACTTTTTTTGGCTCTATAAAAATCGAGTTAATAAAAATAGTAATTGCCTTCCCTTCAGAAGCTCTTGACTTTAAAAAAAGTGGAGGTAGGGCTTCCCTGGTGGCGCAGTGGTTGAGAATCCGCCTGCCGATGCAGGGGACGCGGGTTCGTGCCCCGGTCCGGGAAGATGCCACGTGCCGCGGAGCGGCTGGGCCCGTGAGCCATGGCCTCTGAGCCTGCGCGTCCGGAGCCTGTGCTCCGCAACGGGAGAGGCCACAACAGTGAGAGGCCCGCGTACCGCACAAAAAAAAAAAAAAAAAAAAAATGTGGAGGCAAAGGATTCCGCTGCCTCCAATTTAAAATGAAAATAAGAGGCCTTGTGGTAGACAGAAAAGCGGGCCTCCCCAAATGTCCCCATTCTAACCCCTAGAACCTGTGAATATGTTACCTTATATGGCAAAAGGGAATTTGCAGATGTGATTAAGTCAGTGACCTTGAGATGGGGAGATTATCCTGGATTATCTGGATGGGCCCAGTCTAATCACAAGCATGAGGCAGGATGGCTGGAGGAGAGGCAGAGGGTGGAGTAATGGATGGGGCCACCTCTAGAAGCTGGCAAAAGCAAGGAAACAAATTCTTCCCTAGAACGTCAGAAGGCATGCAGCTCTATTGACCCGTTTTAGACTTCTGAATTCCATGACTCTAAAATAATGAATTTGTATCGTTTCAAGCCGCTAATATTGTGGTAATTTGTTAACAGTAGCAATAGGTAGCTAATACAGGCCCAGAATCTGAAAGATCTAAAGCAGATCTTTAGAATTGTTGAGTGATTGAATCAAGATAATTTTCCCAATTTTATTTGTTTCCTTCTATAAAGTTTTCATAGATTTAATAAAGTAAATACTACAGAGCTTCTGGCTAGTGATACCAAGTGGCTGTGATACCAATAATTCTGGATTTACAAAGTATTTTTTACTCCTAGAAAAAGAAGAATGTATTAGATACAAGTTTTAAATGACCATATATTCTTAGTTCAATGGGTAGCTGCTTAACCTCTGTCCAGGTGGCAGATTCATGAATAAATAAGCAGCATAACCCGCCAATTAAGCTTCCAAGGCATTTAAAATACGTGAAGGAAAAAGAGAGGCAGTAGGCTTCTTTCAAGTCTTGTAAATTTTCAGAATGTTTAAAGCACCAATCTTTTAGGCCTCATTCTTGTGATAAAAGGTGTAACAAAACCAGGAAAAATGGAGCTGTTTGAATCCATTTTTGAGTCTAGAGACTAGAATAAGAATGGACAAACAGTATGAAACCTTTGTACTGTTTTTACAAGTCATTCTCATTAAAGTCTGAAAACTGTAAAGCTATTGGGCTCCTTCTAGGATAATGTCCCCCCTACTGTTATATTTCTTCCAACGAAGCCCATCTGTGAGTTTTTGCAGGATGTTCATGACATGCATTTCAATTGCCTGTTGTGTTCCAGAAATCTCTTCTTCCTGCAAACAAGTGGTGACCTCTCTGCTCTATGTTTATTCAAGGGACAGCCACTGTACATCATCCCAGGCAGGAAGCCAAATGATGGCCACATCCTGTTCATTGCAAAAATACACATTTTCATTAAGCCAAGATAATTAGAGAAAGTAGCATAGAGGAATATGAGTAATTCCATCAGTAATTACAGCAATTATACCCTTGATTGCCATGCCACCTCCAGTGTCACATTATATATATGTACCGACATTTTACAGAGAAACCACTCATATGTTTTATATTAAAGATGTACCTGGTTACATCAGGTACTTCTAGTGGTTAAAAGATAATTGAGGTAGTACTGTTTCACCCTTGCAATAAGCAAATCAAAATGCACTGTATTGCCCTCATCATTGTCATTATTGAGTGCTTTTTCAAGGCATGAATTTCTATGTATTCAACACAGAGAAATAAAAACCAGTATACTAGAAACCATCATTTCTTCAGTTTACTTCCCAAATTGGTGAAAAAGTTTCTCAAATTTCCCAGCAAAGGGAAAAATACTTGCCATTAGAGGTTTCTTCAATCTTTTTTCCTAGAGCATATGTTTACACTTAGCCTACTAAAATGTTAAATATTTACCTCTGGATTTGACTTTCCAGGCTCCCATTTCTCTGCTAGTGTACCAGAGACCAGTCTTTATGTTCACCCAGTGTTCTCAGAGTAGGAAAGTCAAACAAAGCTACATTGCTTCCTCTGCCTCCTGGGCTGATGTCTCTCCCTCAGCCTGCAGCCTAGAGTAAGTGGTAAGGAAAAGACTTGAAGTTCATCTGTTCTCTTGCTCAGCTATTGCAACTTTGGGCTTGACTCTCTTGCTGCCATGCTTCTTGGTAAATGTCAAGGCACAAAGCAGAGCTGAGCTACATGGGCAAGATGACCTGGTTTGCATTCCACTAAGGAAGACTTCCACAGCATTTGCTCTTTTGATTCAAAATTTTGTATTTAACTGGGGTGATCTTATAACCTTCCAATAAAAGACACTCTCATTTTCATATTTGTTTCTCTGTCTACTAGCCTCACCCCACTGAGTGGTCTTAAGTTGTCTTGAGGGCTGCAAAGCCAGGGAGAGAGTCCTGGCAGCAGCAAGCCCACACTGCCAGCCTCCACATGAGGAGAATATGCTTTACTGTTCCCTTGACCCTGGGTTTCACTTCGTGCAGCAGTGGCTGCTGGTAGAACAAGTGAAGTTATAAGAATTCACAAATACCTAGTTGTTTTACATTAAAACCTAAGACCATGTCAGTTTGAGCTACAGCGGCTCCATGATACATCAGAAGTTCTCCCAGGCAGAGAGAATTTAATCATAATATATAACTGAGCCCAGCCTCTTGTGGGAGCTTTATCTGATACACAGATCCATCCCAGGTACATTTTAAGGCCTTTCCTAAAGGTGAATATAGCTGGACCAGGTGTTGCTCTCTCCCTGATTACTCTCTATTCACTTTGCACGTAGATTTTCTCATTATGACACTCTGAACATGACTAACTTTCATCTGTGTTCTTGGGTGATAACATCTCACTTTTTTTTTTTTTTTTTTTTTTTTTTTTTTTTGCGGTACACGGGCCTCTCACTGTTGTGGCCTCTCCCATTGCGGAGCACAGGCTCCGGACGCGCAGGCCTAGCGGCCATGGCTCACGGGCTTAGTTGCTCCGCGGCATGTGGGATCTTCCCGGACCAGGGCACGAACCCATGTCCCCTGCATCGGCAGGCGGATTCTCAACCACTGCGCCACCAGGGAAGCCCTGGTATTGATTTTTGAATTACCTTTTCTAATTGTTTGTTACTAGTATACAGAAATACAATTTTTTAATATGTTGATCTCATATTCTTACTTTGCCAAATTCACTTATTAGTTCTAGACGTAGCTGTTCTGTAGATTCCTTATGATTTGCTACATTCACCATCATTTAGTATGCAAATAAAAAGTTTTATTTCTTCCTTTTTAACCTTGATGCCTTTCTCCATTCAATTCAATTGATGATTTTTATAATACACTTAATTCAATTTACCCGAGAAAAAGAGATGTTGAACAACTGATTACTTCTATTGCTTATCAATCTAAAACGGCTTTTGGGAGGCATACCTGATTAGGACATACTACAGAAATCATCTTCAGGAATATTTTACTGAAAGAAAAGTCCTTAAGGATGTGAACATCTAGAAAGATGAGTTCTGTTGATGCTGTTCTGAACTAGGTACCCAGGGAGCTTGTGAGTAACCATTTGTTCCGTGGACAGTTGGGAGTAAAGATATTTTATTAATCTGATTTCCAATGTTAGGATTTCACATTTCTACAGAATTTTGTTGACCTTCACAGCTTTTCCTATTGTTAGGCCTCCCTGTCTTTCTGCAGGTGTTACTACCTCATTTCAGACTGAAGAAAATCTGGCAGAACATCCTGAAATAAATCAGCAGTGCTGCAAAGAAAAAGATCGATAAGAATTTCTCTCCTAGGCTAACTCCCTCTTTTACCAGATACCACGGGTTATCCAAATGAATCCAAATGACGACTCTTCCCCACAGAAGAGGGAAATTAAAACTCTAAATCAACTCATCACGTTTTCCGCATGTGTGCTTAGGCTCCAGTGGCAAAGGTTCCTTGGATGCTCTTTCATTATCTTAGGCAAATAAGCAGCAGGGGCTTCTGTGTAAATATGCAAATGCACACACTGAATTAAGGCGTATTGTTTGCTCAGTTAATATGTGCTTTGGAGGAGGCATTATTTGCTTATAAAGCTCTGAAATCCCTTTGTAGATACATCACTTTGGGCTGACAGCTTTGAGAGGTGGGAGCTGATAGAGTGCTCTAGCAGCGCTGCTTGAAGTGCTGTTGGCACGGCTGGCGGGGAGGGGGCTGCTGATGGGTGATGCTTCTTCCTGTCACCCCAGCAATGGCACAACCAGAAATAGCAGACAGCATGTGAAGAGACGATGATAGAGTATGAGGGATACACAGAATGAAAATTACTCAGAAGATGGCAGCCTTCTCCTCCCTGAATAATTGAGAACTGGCTGAACAGTCACTCACAGAGAGTCACAAAGCAGGGATCTTTCTATGGGTGTGCTCGCAGAAATGACTCGCCGTATTCAGTAGAGAGGGTGTACATGAAGGGAAGACCTATTGCTTACCTTACGTCTCCATCTAGCTCACAGTTTCTAAAAGAATGACAGAGAAGAGAGAGCTGTTGGGTTTTTTTGCTGAATTATGGCCATAAGTACAGACGATTAGAGATAATCACAAATCCTTTCTCCTCTCTTCCAGAAGTTGGCATGCTGAAATTTGGGCTCGTGGTCTTGTATTTGGAAGCCCAGCAGGTGTATTCTGAGTCCTTCTGTGTAAAGAAATGTGGTCTCAGAATAGCACTGCATATATTCAACCCAGATTAATGATCTGTAGGTAATCAAAAACTTGGCCCAACACAGTTAAATGTCACCTTGACCTAAGTTAGGAGTACTAGATTTTCTTATGATGACAGGACACTTTAAATCAAGAAGTGCTTGGATGAAAGCACTTTTGCCGGTTGTCTCCTGTGGATGTGTATCTTATGGCTGATAGCTCCTTTAAATGAGTGATGCGAACATCCTTTAGTCTCAAGCTTCCTTTTACTTCTGCCTCTGGTGAGTGCTCAAGAATACAGAGGTTATCATAACAAAACAGAAGCAATGTGAATAAAAAGTTAAGGGTAAAAAAGAGTGAGCTTAGTCACTTTGATGAATCTACTAAGAAAGGTATATGTGACATTGGCACATTTTTTTTTTTTTTGGCCAATTTGTTTGAGAGGAAGTTATAGAATCAAAAGTTTTGAAAAGTGTGACACACCAAGTGAATTCATAAGCCAACTTTCTCTGCGAAACAAAGCTCAAAGGCACAAAAGCACAAAGCAAGGTTTCTGTGTCTGCCACAAACTCACTCCCTTGAAGTTGTCCTATTGCTTTTATAAGTGAAATTGCAGCATAGCCAATGGGCAGATAGAAGCAGGTGGGATCCCACTGTGGACATGTTCCATCTGTAGGCTATTAGGAGTCTGCTCCAGTGGCCCTGTGTGGTTCTCATTAAACACTAATCAAAAGGCTAGGGCTCATCTTTTTTTGCAGTGCTCCCTATTTCTTTTAATGCACCTGCAAATAAAATGAAATGGGCTTAATGGACTGAGGCTTTGACTGATTCTCATAGCTCTGCTGCATGGTCACTAGTTGCTTCTCTTGGTAATTTACAAGGTTTCCCGCTGTATGATAAAACACAGGTGCTTAGGCTGTCATCCAGAGCCATGATTTATTAGCTTTAGTCGTACCACAGACCTCAGGCAGCAGGCACTAAATCAAGAGAACATATACTGAAATAATATGTTTTCCAATGATGACCCATGGAGACTCTTTAGTTGTTCATGCCCTTTACCCACTGCTGTTGGCTTTGCCATTTCTCCTCATTATTTTAAAGCCCACAGGATTCACTTCCTGTCTTAATTTCTCACCTACCAGGATGGCCTTCCCACCAGCTTTATTGCTATAGATTTCTAGTTGATCCTTCATACCATCAAAGAGTTCCAGCTAATGAGGAGGAGAAAGGGAACCTCAGGGGCTGTTTCAGGCCTCGGGGACATTCGGAATTCCTATTCCAGGCTTGACTTTGCTATGGTTGTCAGACAATAAAAGCTCATGTTGTCCTTTAAAAACAAACCCTGCTTTGTGGCTAAATATGTCCAGACATTCCTTTGGAACATTGCATCCACTGAATATTTCTTCATGGAAATTTGTTCAGAGGTGCTGCCTTCCTATTTCTGTGACAGTGACTATCAATCAAAGTGACTTCTTGTTGATTATCCAACAGCCCTATGAGCAGATCAGAGAAATCTTTAATGAGAGTTAAATGCCTGCCAAACACGGGCACAGAGAAGAATCACTCAGTCAATCAAAGCAGAAACCTGGTGTGGATTCTGAATTTTAATGAGAGGCCAGGTCAGAGATGTAAAGGGAGTCCTAACAGGTTAAGGAAGTGAATATAGGGGACAAAATGCCCCAAAGCATACTGAAAACGGAAAAGAATAGGAATAGAACAGAAAAGTCAGTGATGTAAAATAGTAAGATAACAGACATGAACGTTAACTTTATGAGACAGACAACGAAGCCCAGAACTTGGCCCTTTAACAGCACAAAATAGGGAGATCCGAAGCTTCAGTCAAAGCTGTGGGGAGTCAGTGATCACTGCCTTGCATGTGTAGCTGTGGGGATGACAGGTGCAGAGCGGGCATGGCCCAGTCGTGGAAGCAGGGTGGTGCGAGAGTGTTCATGACTGAGGGTCTTGGGAGTTGCCAGTACCAACGAGAGGTAGCCCAGTGGCGAAGATGCTGAGGATGGTGACCACCCAGGAGGATTCTGAGTACCCTCAAAGGCAACAGCTACCCCGTTGGTTAAAAGGAAGAAGTGGAAATATATATATGATCCCCCAAGGTGATCTGCAAAACATTCAACAACTGGTGAGGACTGATCCTGACCTTTCAGAATGGACACCAGCCATGCCCTGGAGCAAGATCCTGGATGTCTGTCGTCTCTGCCGGGACACGCATTAGGCCCTTACTGGCTGTATCATGGGGAGGTCTGGGAATCCTGGCAGAGGGCTGGGCAGGCAAGGCTGTGAGCAGCTCTGCTAGGCTTCAGGGCAGGCGCTTCCTACCAACCATTGAGAAAAACTATGCTGACATTTTCAATGGAACCAGCGCATACTGGTTGATTTTTCAGTCCCGTCAGATTTCTCTGTTATGAAGGTTAATTGGTGATGTTGCAGAAAATCTCCCTTTTTATCTTCTCCTCTTAAGTTACATCATGAGAGAAAGAACTGAGATTTTTAAGACCAAATAAACATGGTGAGGCAGTGACTTTCTTCTTCCAAGTCCCTTCATGCCCAGCAAAAAAGCAGCATAGCACTGTGACAGCCGTAAGAAACAACCCTCTGGCGTTCCCAGACAACTCCGTAACCAGCTGTCACAACCACCCTTTAACTGTTCTACCTTTCTTGCTGCTGTCTGTTGGTTTTTAGAAGGAAGATTATTTCTGCTGTTAGATCAGATATGTCAACTTCTCAAGTTGTCTTAAATACTAACAAACACCATCTTCACTGTATTTGAGAAAGGAAACTGACAAAAAGAGCTAGAAGGGAACTTGAGAAAATATTCGCCCAATTTTCTAATGGGGCATTGCAACAATGCAATAGGTACACAAAAATATTTGTTGAATGAGCAAACGGGTAAATGAATCAGTGGAATTATTCTTAAGTTCTACAATCAGAGAGAATATCTATCTTGCATCATCTCTTTTGTTATTCTTAGTATTATAAAATCAATATGAACAAGTTTTAAAAGTATAGGCAATACAGAAATGTCCTTTTTTGTCCAATGACTGCATAGTTTTCCATTGAACAGAAGAAATGTGATTTATATAACCTGCTTCTTACTGGTAGATACTTGAATTTTTTCTAACGTTCACCCTTCTCAACAGTTCTATAATGCTCATTTCTAAAAACTCATTCAAGTATTTCTATAAGATAAATTCTGCTGAGAGAATTGAGGAGAGAAAGGTATACACATTTAAAATTATAATACATATTGCCAGATCACTCTTGAAAAAGTTATATTAGTTTATACTCTAACCAGGAGTGTATGAGAGAACTCGTTTCTTCACATTCTCAACAAATACTGGTGACGCTATTTTTAAAACTTGCAAATCAGAGAGGTGAAAAATTGTACCTCTATTTTTTAATTTAAATGTTTCCAACTATCAGTGAAGTTGAGCATCTTTTCATATGTTTAGTGACATTTATGTCTCTTCTAAGCATTTCTAGCTTTTTTGGGTTTTTTTTGCCATTTTTCAGTGGTGATGGTTGCATCATTTTTCTTATTGATTTGTAAGATCCTTTTTTATATCAGGGAAATCAACTTTTCCCCTGTGATCAGTATTGCATTTTTATTAGTTTGTTTTTAACTTTGGTTATGTCATATTGTATCATACTTTGTTGTATGGAAGTTTATAATTTTCATACTGTTAAATTTATTATTTTTTTCTTTATGTTTTTGTGTCATGTTTAGAAAATATTTCCTCACTACAAAATTAGCCTAAAATATGACTGTATTTCTTCTAGTCCTTCTATATTTTTATGATTTTACATATAAGTCTTTATTCCATCTAGAATTTTCTAATTTATATGTACAGACTATCAGAGAAAGATATCCTATAGCCTTTATGGTTAACACATTTTAATCATTAGCCCCTAGAACACTTAGAAGAACTTTCTTAGAAACATAGAATTTTAAAGCTAAAGAAATAATCTTTGTCATTTTAAAAATAAAGAACCTGTGATCAAGAGGTTAGTAAAAATAGTGATTTAGGGGCACAGCAGAGAGTAAACCACACGTCTCTGATTTCTGGTTTAAGAGCCTTTTCTCTGTGTTATGCTGACATTTAAAATATTTAAATAAATCCTTCAGAGCAAAACTCAAATGGCTCCTTCTTGTTTTGTGTCTTCAGTAAGAATGTATTTTATTCTAGCTTGTCCATGAAAGCCATGACTATATTAATTTCTCTTCAGCCATTTTCATCCCCACATTAGGTGAGTGGGTGCAGATATTATGCATTCGAGAATTATGTATAAATATGATGAAAGAGAGTGTAGTGGGAAAAGTTTAGAATCTCAGGAGTGTTTGATCATGACCACCATTGTTGACATCTGACTGCGACAATTTAGTTTTGAGAAATATCAGTGATTCCTTAGGAAGCAGCAGAAAACTTTCTCAAACTAATGTTTTGAATCACTGGTCATTTGAGAAAGAAGAAAATGGACAGTCAGTATGATGTTTGCATTTACTAAATAGTATATTCAGTTATGCGAAAAGAGAAAACTTCAGAATTCAGTGTTAAACGGGTTATGTTATTAGGATCAATATTCAGTTTCTGTTACTTCTGTGCATAAACAGGCACGCATACGTCATAAATTTCTACATGCCTATCAACCTGTTTTATCACCCTCTTTGCCCCGTCCCTTCACTCTCTGTGGAACTCCTGTTCCTACACTGCCTATCCAGGGCTCCAGCCATCTGCTTTCCTTTGCTCTGGGATAGTTATGCCTTCTGCTTTTGGCCTGCCTGCTTGGTTTCTGACCTGTGTTCGCCCAATCTCTGGGAGCTGAGAGGCTCTGCCTTCCCCGTGTCTGCCTGATTCCTAACAAACACGCTGCTCTCGCCTGCCCTTTGACTCTAGTTCCTCTGGACTCCTGCCTGCCTGCCTGCCTGCCTTCTGCCTAACTCACCATTTAGCTCACAACTTCTCAACTGGGGTGAATTCCTGTCTTTCCCAGTTTCTGTTTCTCCACAGTAACTCTGCACTTCTATTGTACGATAGTCTACCATTCCAGCATTCATGCCTAGGATTCAAGGTTGCTTTTTTTTTTTGCTTTTATCTACTGTGGAGGAGCATATGTAACATAAATACAACCTCACCAACCTCACTAAGGCAGGAGGACATTGCTGTATGGGGTCAAGTCACACACAAGTTAGGTAATTCACAGGAACACTTGAATTGTTTCTTTAGTTAGGCATAGACTTGATATACATCAACATGATTCTTTGTGGTTTCCTTTGTTTAAGATTTTCCCCAACTCTTGGGAGCCTTGTCCTTTTAAAATAAATTTCATCTGAATTTCTCCTGAGATCTCAGGATGTGTAATTTCTTTTGATAGTATCCTGAGTTCCTGGAGAAGTCATCTTGGTACCAAGTCAAAACGGTTCTTTCTGAATCGATCTGACTGATGCCTCTGTCAGTGCTATGTGCGTTCTGCCCACAGAAAAGAAGTCAGTGTCCCTTCTGCATCTTTCGGCAACCTGAGATGCAACCTCAAATTCTGCTTGCACGTCCTGTCTCTTCTCAGGGCTCATTTCATCCCTTTTTGTAAAGGCTCTAGGTTTCCTTGTAACTTTGGTTACAACATTATAAACTTCCTAGGTAAGATGGAATTTCAAGATCTCCAGGGACTCCAGCTAATTAAACGCTGTCTTTTGCTTCCCACATACTCTTTGTTAGGATATTACTGACCTTATTTTCTTCATCTCTAATTTGACAACAAAAACAATAAAAATGCCAGGCATGTACTGAGCAGTCAATAAATGTTAACTTTTATTATGACATTTGCTGTCTCCATGATTGTTTATTTTTTAAGGAGATGAGATAAATCTAAAAAAAAAATGCTTGTTTTTGCATGACATATGTCTTTTCCTCGAGTTAAGTAGTCCATTCAAAATGAATTAGATGAATAACAAAAAACTGCAGAGAAGGGAAAACTTAAAAATTAAAACATATTATTATGCATAAGATGTTATAAATAGATGGTGATTGTATTATGCCCATTATTGCTAATTTTAGGTGTGTAAAATACCAGTGGTATTGTATTTGTTTGCATGTTGGGTTTTTTTGTTGTGGATGCAAGGGTTTTTATGGGTTTCCTCATAACTTCAGTCCTCTCTCCCTGATTTCCTTTAAGGTTTATGTTTTTCAATCCATGAAAAGGTAGAATATCTCTGACAGCTCCAGGAGGCCTCTGCCCTGTGTCCCTTAGACTTGTTTTCGGATACAAGCACACTCCAGAAGTGAATTTTCCAGCCCCGGAGATTTTCAGGGTCCTTCAGTGTAATTCAGAGACAAGTTTGTGACTGAGGTGATATGGGAAGCAGACTCTAGTCTGGGGCGCTGGAGGAGGGGATCAAGGTTACAACTCACTCCATTATTGATCCCAGAGGAAAACTAGATAAAAGCCAAGGCCGAAGTCAAGTCAGGTAGATCTATTTAAACACCACACATAATGAAACTGAAATAGAGTGACTGCAACCCAGGGGGCAAGGTTTATTCCAGGCTGACTTCTCACCAGGTAGGAGACAGCAACCTGTACCCAGACACTCGGACTGGAGCTCACTGATGATAATTCTCTGCAGAATGGAGCAAAATTATTCAGAGCTGGATTTCAGTCTTGTTCCCTTTAGTGTCTTGGACAAGTATTTTCTCTATGCTTCAATTTCCTAGCATATATAATGAGATTAACCATACCTATCTCCTATGAACTTAAATTTGGTAGCATTGCAATTACATTCAGTAATGTGTGAAAAATACTTAGGATAGTGACCGGCGCATAGTAAATAATCAGTGGTGGATACGATTATTGTTGGTGGTGTTATCATTATTGTTGTTATTGTTATTGTTATTTAAGGCTGAAGGAAAGGGCCTGACGGAGGCAAGCAAGAAACCTTACACAGTGACTTTTAGCAGGGAGGTTTTGTCCCTCGTGCTCCGTAGAATCTCATTCTAGTGTTGTTTCAGCCTTTAAAAGTGAAACTTCCCTAAGATGGAGTAAGCAGTGACCTTTTCAGTATCTTCTCTGAGAACCTTTCTAAGTTTTTATATTCGATCTCCTTCCTAAAAGCTCAATGATGTTGGCAAAGGACATACAAGGTGGGGAAGGTATATGAAGACCTCTGGTCTTTGAAGTCAGTAAGAACCGGTTGTATTCCAGCTCATCTGATCCTGGACACAGACTGGAAGAGTTCTAGCTCGCAGCTATAAGGGCTGAGCATTATAGAGTAAGTAGGGAGAAGTACAATAAACCTTAAGATCCCTGTAGTAACTTCCGCACATATATAATTTCCTTCTCTCTTATCTAATGTTAACTGAGAGAATGGGGTGTGGTATACAAGATCTGTAAGAAATTGAGTCTGCCCTCAAAGATCTTATACTCTTGTAGAAAGAGAAGGAATGTACGAACGCACCAGAAAAAAATTATTACCTCTGCTCTCCACCCGCCAGTACAGCTGGAGACAAGGTGGTGGGCACAACTAGAAGACTTTTGCAAGGAAGAGACAAGTCTAATGGAACCTCCTGTTAGGCTACAGTCAAAGGACATCAGGGCAAGCATTATATTTACTCTTATTGTTATATTTATTGTTATTTAGGACTGAAGCAGGGGGGATAGGCAGAGATAAGCAGGAAACTAATACACTATGACTTTCAGAGTGAGGAAATCGTCCATTCTACTTCCCCCATGGAAAACATCTGGGGGAATAAAGCAACGAAGAGTGACTATGAGGGCAATCGTGCCCAGGCAGGATCCCTACTGAATCTGTCTCCTGCTTTAAAACACTGGACAGGGGTTAGTCACATAGAATCAGGAGTATAAGTGTTTTGGAGACAGTGCAAAGAGGCTACCTGGCAGAGAGTTCATGGGAGCCATACTTAGCAGGCCTTAGGCCAGGTCCAAAAGGCCTGCTGTGTGGTATGAAACATATGAGGTGAATCATTTTCCTTTTCTTTCTGTGAATCATAAATAAATTGACATTACTCACTGCCAATGCTTTTGGAGTTGGATATTTTGGGGGGAATTGTAAGGCTAGGTATGTGAAGAGTACTGAGTCTGGCCTCAAGTCAACATGGAATATAAATAGAGGCTGCCCTAAGGATCCCAGGACACATTTGGATTACAACTCAATAACCATAATAAGGCACAAGAATGAGAAGCACCTTAAAAGAGTACAAAAGACACATTATCAGAGGTCTGGGTAGTGAAAAGTTACTTCTAGCCTAAGAGTAGAGAGAGGAGAGAAAAAGAAGGAGGAAACTTTGCAAAAGAGTTAATAGTCTTGAGCTTTGGGAGGTGGTGTAGTGGACACTTGTGGCTAATTCCCTGGTATCCACTGCACCTCAGATGATCTGTGTAAACTGACTGTAGTTGTTCCAGGCCCTTTGTCAGGGATTCGTTCAGAGATGAATAGGCACATGCTAATTTGGACCAGTAAGAGGGATAAAGTGTGTTGGGACTTTTGGGAAGAAGCCACTCTCTTTCTGCTCTAGGATGAGAACAAAGAAACATTCAGCCTCAGTTGCTACTGGCAGGACTCCTGCTACCACAAGAAAAAATCTGTGGTCCCACGAAGCCATAATCAAGGAGAGCAGACTGGAAGGATAGAAAAAGACTGCCTCCCTGCTGACAATGATAGAAGGGTAGGATTTGAATATATGGAGTTATAGAAATTTTGTAGAACTCTGAGCAAAGGTAAGAAAGTTTAGCATATGTGTGGAGAGCAGCCAGGAGTTCTCCACTAATAATCGTCTCCCCACTCACCAGTGCTGTCTATCCAGCATCTGAAACTGGTGTACAATAAACCATTTTGGTGCTTCAGAAAAATATAAAGTTTTCTTGTTTAAACTTCAAGAGTGTATTTATTATTGCTTTGGATCTTTATAAATTTGAACACGGTAGGAAAAACCTATTGTTTGGTGGTTGGTCACTTTCCTCAATGGTTACATAATTTTGATGTGTTTTAAGACATTTCTGTGTCAGGAGTTGTGTTTGAGTTTCCTTCACACTCTCCTAGTCTGCTATGTCCTGCCGCAGCCAGGTGTTGTTTGGACAGTTGCCTGTGACTTTGAATCCCAATTTTTGGTAGAGTGATCACTAACTTTTGAACTGCATTTTCTTCTACTATACTTGAACAATCTTTTTGTTAAAATAAATGAAATCCTGTTTGTATTCTAATATATTCTAATTGTAGTCCCTGGAATCAAGACGACACTGTTTTAGGTCTCTGCAGAAACAGTAGTCCCTCTTCAAGGGTTTTCAGGAAGAGATGGCTTTGGGAAGAGTCTATTATGTCATAGGATAAGGAGGTTGTGACTTTGGTATTCTGGCCAAATTCCACTTGGAATATTTGTCTACCTTATCAAAGTGTATACACTAGAAAAAATTAACCATTTCTAGGTAGTTATGTAATGTTTTTTCTTATTTCTTATTCCTTATTTTACTGAATGGTTCTCAATGGCTGGAATGTAAACTCAATGAACAGAGGAATTTGGGGGGTGGTGTTTACTGTGGTACAACTAATACCTAGAAGAGTATAAGCATAGTCAGCTGTCAATAAATGTTTTCTGAATTAATTAATTAATTACTCAGCACTATTACATACCACATGAGAGCTAGATATTTTTCACGTTGGGAAGAATGATTAATCTTGTTAGTTGAATTTACTTGTTGTTCTTGGAAATTTATTTTCTAGATGGTAAACAATCACCTAAAGTATTTAAAATTAAACTATGTAAGTTTTTGTTTACTATATTTTAAAATAAATTTAGATTATGAAAACAACACTATAATCTGTTCATGCAGAATATCTCCTTAGTTAAGAAGATGAAGGTGAATAGCTTGATTTAATTAATACTGTCTATTTTGACGAGCTTACTCTTTGATGTTTTAGTGTTGAACAAAATAAAAAGTAGAAAAATTTTAAATTCTGCTTCCCTTGCTTAATGTAGATATACTGAATTTCATTGGCTGTTGTCATTAACCTGATATTCAGGTTCAAAATTATCAAAGAAGAGGAAAATGTCAATTTAGCAAAATGAAGACTCTCCTCCACTTCTCCCAACAACTGAAAAAAACCCCAAAAGATTAAAAAGATAAAGAAATTAATAGCTAACTCTCCAATGGCAAGTTAACTGAAACAAATATTTGAACTAATAAATGTCTCTAGATACCTAGATTTACACTTTGTTTGCCTTGCTATAAATAAATGGCTGCTACAAGTAAGAGCAGGTGTAAATGCCTGTGACTGCACTGTATGGATAGTAAAGGCATATGTCTTGATGGAAAACAAGGGACAAGGAACACAATGAGATTTAACTGAGAGGGATTTGGGACTTAACTCCTCTTCACGTTGGAGTGAAACCAGATTCATAGCAGTAGAAGGACTCCATAAACATAATTCACTGAAATGAGAGGTTGATAAAAGGCCTTTTTTCTTGCCTTTTTCAGGATACATTACACCCGATGCTACAGAAATGTTTCTTTCCAGCTTCAGATTAAGTGTGCTTGTATAATAAACATTTCCTTAACATTCAGCTTCTTTAACCTCGACAGCTCAATTAAGGCTGTATGATAAAATACAACTTCCATGCACTTTGTGAGCACTTAATGTGACTGAGGGCCTGTTAGCAAGAAGTCTCGCAGAAAATAGGTCTTGTCAAGTGTTTAAGGAAATTGAATTAGCATTGTGTTTAACATATGTATGTAATATATATATTCTTGTAGATTATTTGTAATTTAACTTTATTGATGTAGTTTAGTCTCTCTGCTGTGTGAAAACCTCTTATTTATTATCTCTCCTATTTGCTGGAAAACTATGAGGAAACTTGGGAAATTATTACATGTAGGCGCAAATGTTTAAAGAAGTCTGGAACTTTGAAGACTCACAAAGAGTATGGAGAAAGCTTCAATCTAAATCTCGAAATTGGCATGAAAGGAAGGTGAAACCAGTGATCCTCTTGACTTGGAGTTGTATTGCTTGATTATACATAGTTCTTTCCTGGAGGAGAGTAAATACCAGGCCTCTTGCAGGATTGGTTGAGGAAAAGACATGAGATGGATGAGAGTTCTGCACTGTACACTGGAGACTTTGGACACATCCCGATCCATTCATCTGTGATTTGTCTTAGAAGCTCTCTCCAGACTGTAATTCTAGCCTTTGTGAGGCACCATGAGAATATCATAAATATTGTCATAAATATCCACCAAATAAAGCTTCAGTTTCTTAGACTGGCTTCCAAGGACCTCTGAGACTAACCTTACTGTAGTTTACCCTAATTTGTGTTCAGATTTCTATTTGCTGACGTGTGTGGGACTCCCTGTTCCGGGCCAATGACTTTCATGTGATTCATTTATTTAATTGGAACATGCCTCTCACTTTTCATGAGAAATCAGTCTGTATTATCCCTTGTTTCTCCACCTTTCTCCTCTCATTCCCACCGTGCCCTCTACCAGCCTTTTTGCTGTACCCTTTCAGGTGGACCCTCTATGTGAATCCTTCCCTGGCATCTCAGCTAGGAAAAGTCTCCCCTCGAGTTCCTTTATTGCTTCATTTTTATTTCTCTTATGATAGATCAATTTCTATGTGTATTATCGTTATTTTTGTACCTGTCTCCTTTCTCTTGAGGGTAGAGCTGGTGACAGATTCTCTGTCATGCTTGGGACTAGTGCTGTATATTCAACTCTTATTTTTCCACTTATATTGAACATATTTATAAACAGGTCCTGCTTTCTGAGAACACTGACAATAGTTTTTGAATATACATAAATACCATATATACATATAATTCAAGTACCTATAATAATGGTGTAAGAAGGACCTGAATGATGATGAATACTCAAAAATAGTTTACTTGTTGAGGAAAAGGATCATAGTGTCTTCCTGAAAATTTTGTTACTTCTAGCTGAAAAGAGAACTCTTACAGACTGAACAGAGAGAGGAAGTTCGGGGAACATCAAAAGGTAAAGAGATTAATTTTTAATGTTCCATGATGTCTCTCCAAGGAGATAATTCAGATGTCAATTGCACTTCTTCTCTACTAGATTGGTTTATCATCATGGTGAGGAGGAGATGGGAGAAAGTGCCTGAGCTTTTCAAAGGGCTTGGTTTACCAGTGCCCCGCTCACGCAAGATAAGTGGACCTTTAGGGAATTCTTTATTTGCACTTCTAATTGTTTTCATAAATATGTCCATAAAAATTCATTCAGAAAACTGCAGCAGATTTAAGGAGATAAAGTAAGACCTCAGATGGCTGTTAGTAGTACAAATAACTTAAAGTGTTTTTGCAAATTGCATGTCAACCACAATTAACAATATGATGTTTATTTTGGTGAGGATGGATACCCTTGACAACTCTCCCAGTTATCAGCGGTTCCCTTTATAATGTCTTCGTAATTGAAGCATTTTGCCTTGCATAAGACAGATGGGTGTGTAGCAAGTGTTGTCGACCGTTTGTGCCGATAGAGCATGCAGACGCCAGCTCCACTTTGTCTCGTGAGCAATGGCTGTCCACTCTGTGAAGGGATCCACGCAAACACTGGAGTTTGAATCACAGTCACCAGACACTAACAATTCTGCCAGGTTGTAGCAATTTTGGCATTCCCTAATTCACACGCAGTGTGATTGTAGGGAGGTTTCGAACAAATATTGATTGGTGCGAAACAGATGAATGTCATGATTACCATGTTTAGCACTCCCTTCTCTCACTCGGTGTAAAAATCATCTACCCTCTTGAGAAGAGTAAATAAGATATTCTTTACTGTGTGAGAAGCTAGATAAATATTTTCTTTTCTACCACAGAATGTTTCCTGGTGCTTGTCAAAATTTCTTGTGTGTGCTATGATTCTACACTCTACAGCAGTGCTTTCTTTGTGATAACACTGAGCTTGCACTTGGTATTAATAAAAACCATATTTGGAGACTTATCGAAATGGATTTAAAAGCCAGTCAGTTAGTCTGGTAATTAATCTGCCGGCCCTCTCCTCTTGGCATCCCATTGCAATGCTCACCATAAACCATGACTGAACTAGCAACAGCGCTTTTCTGATGAGGCACAGCTTAATGATAATGATTTTATCTCTTCTAGGGATGTTTTTGTGCATACACTCAATCATCTTGATGGCTTTGTTTTTACCATAAACATCAAATGGTACCATATTTATAGGGAACATTATGTAACAATTAACCACATTTTAATTTGCCTGACAATTATGGCGACATAGTGCTGTCATGGAAATGGACTGCTTTACTACCGTATTAAAGATGCTGAGTGTAATATCTTCTCTGTGTGAGACATAAACAGAGATGTTGCTCCCATCAGTTAAGAGGGTGTTTGGCTGCAAATAATAGAAAACCCTACTACATACAGAGTTTGAACGGGCTCTGTCATTCTTAGTATGTAGAATGATAAAAATTTTGGTTGCAAGCTGATTGCTGCACCTCCAGAATCCTGTCTGGGTCCCAGGCAGGAAGAAGCAGACAGGGCCACTGTCTGCATCAGGAAATCATAACTTCCCAGAATTCTCAGTTTACACCTTATAACCATTTATTTATTTATTTTCAAAATATTTATTTATTTGGCTGCAAAGGGTCTTAGTTGTGGCATGCGGAATCTTTAGTTGCAGCATGCGAACTCTTAGTTTAGGCATGCATGTGGGATCTAGTTCCCTGACCAGGGATCAAACCCAGGCACCCTGCATTGGGAGCTCAGAGTCTTAGCCACTGGACCACGAGGGAAGTCCCCTTATAATCATTTAGATATGCCTGGCTTCAGTGGAATCTGGGGACTACTGCACCAAGTCAGATCTTGATTCTACCTCAAAAGAAGAGAAGATCATGAGATTGAGTCAATTAATAGTATCAGTCATACTTCTCAAATATGATTTTAAAATAAAAGAATTGAATACTTGTTGACAGTTGACATTTTCCATGCTGTGGAATCTCACTCTGCTGGATCAAATATTTCTGGATAGTGGGCTGGGTTGGGAAGAGTTGGAGAGAACTAGAAAACTGGAACAAATTGATGATTTTAGTTCCCAGGTCATTTGGTTTAGAAACCAAGGAAACCAAAAGAAAAGTCCTCTGCTGACTGAAATATGGCTGTTTATTTTCATTCTTCTTTCCCTTTTATGCACTCTAACCTTATCCTTGAGATGGGGAAGCTTATAAAAATTGCCACTCCATTGCTCATGACCTGCCTATGAAGACAGATATTTTTGAGAAGATAGATTGTGTTCAGGTAAGAAAAGCCTAGACTAACAACTGTAGGAGAGAGAAAAAGAAAGGAGAATATAGGAGAAAAAAACAGGAAATTCTGGCAAATATCTGCCAGGAAATTCATGTTTGTAAACCTTTGCCTGGTTTTATTTTCAGTATTTGTGATTTTGCTAAGATTACGGAGTCTTTGATATTTTATTGTATCCTCAGTACTTTCTGAGGGAAAGGCCGGTAAGTGATCAGTTGCTATAGGCAAAAGTCATTCATTGGTGTCAGGCCAGATTTTCATAGTTAATTTTATATTCTGACAATTATATAAATTAATCCAGTAAATCCAACAAAGCCTACCAAGATTTGTCTGGATTTGTCATGAACATTAAAATGTCTTCAACATACATGGTAACATATAGTGCCTACGATTAGCGGTAACGCTTCCTGTCTCCTATGAGAATCTAATAACCAGAACTAACGGCTTTAATGCTAAAATAAACAGCAGAGGATCTGAGCAACATCTCTTCTTTGTAGCTTTTGGAAGTGGTGTGGTGTGTGTAGAATATTTTCACAGCACATTTTTTTTTTTTCTGGAAGAATATCAACTGCTTATTCCTATCCTAAATGAAAGTGTTTCAATGCATCACAGAACACATTGTTTCATTTGGTGTGTTATCCATCTTGTATACAATAAAATGGTAATTAGAATTCCTACAGTAAATATTTAGAATGCTCTAACAGGCCCATGTGTGAAATTTGAAAAAAGCTGTTCCTAGGAAGATAGAGCTTGTGGCATATAGCTCGGCAAGCAAAAAGTGGGCTGCCTTTATTCCCTGACTTCCACTTCAGCTAGGTACTTGTGCAGAGCACAACCTACACATGATGTGAATCTACCCTAATAGTAAGATTCTAAGTAGTTAATGAGTATAGATGGCATACCTGTAGATGATTTCTATTACATCCCAATACTTCTGGATAACCACCTTGAAGAAACAATATCGTATGGCAAAAATCAATTAATTATCTGTTAATATGTAAAACCGTGCAGATATTTTGATGTTGGAAAGACTCAAGTCCTTTTTCTTTTTTTGGACTGTACCAGTACATATAAATTCCTTATCAGTTATATGCCAGGCACTTTCTGTATACAAGATCCCATATACAATCACAACAAGCCTCATTTTATAAGTAGTGAACCTAAGCTCAGGGAGGTGTGCAGGAAAGGGGTAACCAGCAGGCCTGGGCTGCTGTGCATTCCCTAAGTCTGTTGGCTCGTGGGAGATGACCGCTGAGCCTTTGGAGAACCCTACCTGCTATGAGTGTCTTTGTAGGCCTGAGGGTCCTACACCACATCAGACAGGTTACACCCACAATATGATTTTTGGTGAATAACCATTTTTGTATGCCTGGAGAGCTCGGCCACTCTAGCAATTTGACCTCTGGGAGGTTGTTGTCTGAGAGGCTGAGTTCAGTCATACAGATGTTGTATCCTATGTGACTGATACCCAGTAAAATCTCTGGACAGCAGGATTTGAGTGAGTTTCCCTGGTTGGCACATGCATTGCCACACATTGTTGCTGAGATAATGAAGCACTGTCCATGTGACTCCGTTGGGGAGAGGACAAATGGATGTTTATACCTGGTTTTTCTGGGACTCCTCCCTATGCAGTTTCCCCTTTGCTGACTTTAGTATGTTCTGTTTCCCCATGATAAACCATATATGAATATAACAGATTTTCTGAGTTCTGGGAGTCCTTTAGGACTTTATTGAGGCTGAGGGTGGTCTTGGGTATCCCTGACACTGGAGGTTTCGTGACTTGACTTGGTCATGCAGATAACTGTGGCAGATAAAAGATTTGAACAGACACTTTTGGCTCTTAATCAAGTGTTCTATTTGTGCCGATTATCTGTTGGAAACTCAACATTGCCCTCTTTCTATGCTCTCCCTTCTATCCTCCAAAGAAGAGCATTCCTGTAATATATAGAAGTTAGATTAGAAAAGATACCATATTTTTGCTCCTCTGGCAGTGGGAGGAAAATGCATGGGCTTTAGCAGACGTGATATTTTGCAGTGACCTTCAGGCTTTTTTCTGCAAGTCACCTGTCTTTGTGGTGGAGGTGCCTAAATTTATTGTCTGCAGTTTCCTATAGTTCTGCAAATTCCTACCTTTCTCAAAGCTAATAACAAAGATTAAATCTACTGGTGGCCTTCCTGGACTTTATTCTTTCAGGATTTCCGGTTGTTTAGTAGTCATGCATTTTCCTGTATTAAAGCCATTCCTATTTGAAATACCTAGATTGTATCTATTTTTCTAACTGAACATTGAGAGAGTATCTGGTACCTGAAGTGATTCCAGAAAACAAACTACAAGCTAGGATTGCAACCACTGAAAGAAGAGAAACAGACAAGATGAACTTTGATTCCCCAGACTTCCTTCTTGGAGACAAAGAGTGAACCATGTTGTAGGGAGAGGAAACCCAAGCAGAGTATAGCAGTTTCACTGGGTTGAGGGGACAGAGGTTGGAATTAAGTAGGCTGAGACAGCTGGAATTTGTGAGGCATTGTTCCAGAGAGGAAGGAGCTATGTACAGAAGGAGCTCCAGAATTCTGTACAAGGATTTTCTTGAGTCTTTGCCTGAATACTAAGATTTTCTGTATATACAAGTGAGACTCTGATGCTGGGTAATGAAAAACTACTAGGTATCTCAAAGCTGAATAATCCCCAGAGTTCACACAAGGCCTAGAATAGGTTATGTTCTGACGAATGACAAAGGAGAGAATATATTGAAATTTTTATTTTTATTTTTATTCATTCAGCTATTAGGTTGTTTGTGCAACAAATGGACGACTGTAAACCACTGATGTTCACCCTGTAGATATGCAGCTGCAAAACAGTTGCAGGGATATTTGTAGTCACACTGAACTCTCCCTATTCCCCTCCTCTTAATTTTCCCACTGCCATAAAAAAATGGGTGAAGAATCTTAATAGACATTTCTCCAAAGAAGACATACAAATGGCCAATAGGTACATTAAAAATGGTGCTCGATATCAATAATCATTAGGGAAAGGCAAATCAAAACCAATGATATATCACCTCATACCTGTTAGAATGGTTATTATCAAAAAGACAAAAGATAACAAGTGTTGGCAAGGAGGTGGAGAAAAGAGAACCCTTGCACACTTTGGCAGGAATGTAAATTAGTATAGCCTAATGGAAAACAATATGGTGGTTCCTCAAAAAAATTAAAAATCAAACTACCATATGATCCAGCAATTCCACTACTGTATATACATCCAAAGGAAATGAAATCTGGATCTCAAGAAGATATCCACACTCCCATGTTCATTGCAACATTACAATAGCCAATACATGGAAACAACCTAAATGTTCATTGATAGATGAGTGGATAAAGAAAATGCACTTACATACAATGGAATAGTATTCAGCCTTTAAAAAGAAGGAAATCCTGCCATTTACAACAACACAGATGAAACTGGAGGACATTAAACTAAGTGAAATAAGGCAGACACAGAAAGAAAAATACATGATCTCACTTATACATGGAGTCTAAAATAGTCAAACATGTGGAAGCAGATGGTAAAATGGTGGTTGCCAGCATCTGTGGAGAGAAATGGGGAAGTATTAGTCAAAGTGTACAAGGTTTTATTTTACAAGATGAATAACTCTTAGAGATCTGTACAGCATAGTTAGTGCCTATAGTTAATAATACTGTATTGTTTAAAATTTACTAAAAAGGTAGATCTTACATTAAGTGTTATCACAAAATAACAACAGCAATGGTAATATTAATAAATAGGAAGACAGGAGGAAACTTTTGGAGGTGATGAATAAGTTTATGGCACAGATTGCAGTGATTATTCCATGGGGTATACTTATCTCCAAAATCATGAAGTTGTATACATTAATTATATACAGCTTTTTGCATGTCAAAAAATTAAAAAAAATTTTTAAAGCAATTATAAATACGTTCAAGTATTTAAAGGAAAAAATAAACATAGTTATGAGAGAATGTAAGATATATAAAATAAGCAAATGGAAATCCTAGGGCTAGAAACACAATATCAGAAATTTTAAAGATTCCCGGTTGGACTTTAGAGGATACCAGACTCTGCAGAAGCAAAGAACAGTGAGTTAAAAGACATAACAACAGAAACAAAACAATCCAAACTGAAGCATAGAAAATATAAAGTTGTAATAAATGAATAGAGCCTGTGGCATCTGAGACAACATAAGGCATTATAAAATGTTGTAACGATTTGAGAAATGAAGCAGAAAAATATATTTTTTTTAAATAGCAAAAATTTTTCTATATTTGATGAAAACTTTAAATCTACATACCCAAGTAACTCGATGAACACAAAGCAGGCTTTAAAAAACAGAAAAAAAAGAGAAAAAAGGAAAACTACTCAATATGCCACATCACAATCAAATTTCCAAATATCAGTGATAAAAAGAAAATCTTGTAAGGACCTAGAGAGAAAAGGACTTATTACATGTAAAGGAAGAAAGATAGGAGTGACCTGTCACTTCTCATTAGAAGCACACATGCCAGAAAACTGTGGAATGATATCTTTTCTTTTAATATGTTTTTTGGAGTATAATTGCTTTACAATGGTGTGTTAGTTTCTGCTGTATAACAAAGTGAGTCATCTATACATATACATATATTGCCATATCCCCTCCCCCTTGCGTCTCCCTCCCACCCTCCTTATCCCACACCTCTAGGTGGTCACAAAGCACCAAGCTGATCTCCCTGTGCTATGCGGCTGCTTCCCACTAGCTATCTGTTTTACATTTGGTGGTGTATATATGTCCATGCCACTCTCTCACTTTGTCCAAGCTTACCTTTCCCCCACCCCGTGTCCTCAAGTCCATTCTCTATGTTTGCGTCTTTATTCCTGTCCTGCCCATAGGTTCATCAGAAACTTTTTTTTTTAGATTCCATATATATGTGTTAGCATACAGTATTTGTTTTTCTCTTTCTGACTTACTTCACTCTGTATAACAGACTCTAGGTCCATCCACCTCACTACAAATAACTCAATTTCATTTCTTTTTATCACTGAGTAATATTCCATTGGATATATGTGCCACATCTTTATCCATTCATCTGTTGATGGACACTTAGCTTGCTTCCATGTCCTGGCTATTGTAAATAGAGCTATGTGAACATTTTGGTACATGACTCTTTTTTTTTTTTTTTAAACATCTTTATTGGAGTATAATTGCTTTACAATGGTGTATTAGTTTCTGCTTTACAACAAAGTGAATCAGTTATACATATACATGTGTTCCCATATCTCTTCCCTCTTGTGTCTCCCTCCCTCACAACCTCCCTATCCCACCCCTCTAGGTGGTCACAAACCACCTACCTGATCTCCCTGTGCCATGCGGCTGCTTCCCACTAGCTATCCACCCTGTTTGGTAGTGTATATATGTCCATGCCACTCTCTAACTTCGTCACAGCTTACCCTTCCCCCTCCCCATATCCTCAAGTCCATGCTCTAGTAGGTCTGTGTTTTATTCCCATCCTACCCCTAGTCTATTCATGATATTTTTTTTTCTTAGATTCCATATATATGTTAGCATATGGTATATGTTCTTCTCCTTCTGACTTACGTCACTCTGTATGACAGACTCCAGGTCCATCCACCTCACTACAAATAATTTAGTCGTTTCTTTTTATGGCTCAGTAATATTCCATTGTATATATGTGCCACATCTTTATACATTCATCTGTTGATGGACACTTAGGTTGCTTCCATGTCCTGGCTACTGTAAATAGAGCGGCATTGAACATTTTGGTACATGACTCTTTTTGAATTATGTTTTTCTCAGAGTATATGCCCAGTAGTGGGATTGCTGGGTCATATGGTAGTTCTATTTGTAGTTTTTTAAGGAACCTCCATACTGTTCTCCATAGTGACTGTATCAATTTACATTCCCATCAGCAGTGCAAGAGTGTTCCCTTTTCTCCACACCCTCTCCAGCATTTATTGTTTCTAGATTTTTTGATGATGGCCATTCAGACCAGTGTGAGATGATATCTCATTGTAGTTTTGATTTGCATTTCTCTAATGATGAATGATGTTGAGCATTCTTTCATGTGTTTGTTGGCAATCTGTATATCTTCTTTGGAGAAATGTCTATTTAGGTCTTCTGCCCATTGTTGGATTGGGTTGTTTGTTTTTTTGTTTGAGCTGCATGAGCTGCTTGTAAAGTTTGGAGATTAATCCTTTGTCAGTTGCTTCATTTGCAACTCTTTTCTCCCACTCTGAGTGTTGTCTTTTGGTCTTGTTTATGGTTTCCTTTGCTGTGCAAAAGCTTTTAAGTTTCATTAGGTCCCATTTGTTTATTTTTGTTTTTATTTCCATTTCTCTAGGAGGTGGGTCAAAAAGGATCTTGCGGTGATTTATGTCATAGAGTGTTCTGCCAATGTTTTCCTCTAAGAATTTGATAGTGTCAGCCTTACATTTAGGTCTTTAATCCATTTTGAGTTTGTTTTTGTGTATGGGGTTAGGGAGTGTTCTAATTTCATGCTTTTACATGTAGTTGTCCAGTTTTCCCAGCACCACTTATTGAAGAGGCTGTCTTTTCTTCACTGTATATTCTTGCCTCCTTTATCAAAGATAAGGTGACCATATGTGCGTGGGTTTATCTCTGGGCTTTCTATCCTGTTCCATTGACCTATATTTTTGTTTTTGTGCCAGCACCATACTGTCTTGATTACTGCAGCTTTGTAGTATAGTCTGAAGTCAGGGAGCCTGATTCCTCCAGCTCCATTTTTCATTCTCAAGATTGCTTTGGCTTTTGGGGTCTTTTGTGTTTCCAAAGAAATTGTGAAATTTTTTGTTCTAGTTCTGTGAAAAATGCCAGTGGTAGTTTGACAGGGATTGCATTGAATCTGTAGATTGCTTTGGGTAGTAGAGTCATTTTTACAATGTTGGTTCTTCCAATCCAAGAACATGGTATATCTCTCCATCTATTTGTATCATCTTTAATTTCTTTCATCAGTGTCTTATAATTTTCTGCATACAGGTCTTTTGTCTCCTTAGCTAGGTTTATTCCTAGATATTTTATTCTTTTTGTTGCAATGGTAAATGGGAGTGTTTTCTTAATTTCACTCTCAGATTTTTCATCACTAGTGTATAAGAATACCAGAGATTTCTGTGCATTAATTTTGCATCCTGCTACTTTACCAAATTCATTGATTAGCTCTAGTAGTTTTCTGGTAGCACCTTTAGGATTCTCCATGTACAATATCATGTCATCTGCAAACAGTGACAGCTTTACTTCTTCTTTTCTGATTTGGATTCCTTTTATTTCTTTTTCTTCTCTGTTTGTGGTGGCTAAAACTTGCAACACTATGTTGAATAAGAGTGGTGAGAGTGGGCAACCTTGTCTTGTTCCTGATCTTAGTGGGAATGGTTTCAGTTTTTCACCATTGAGGACGATGTTGGCTGTGGGTTTGTCATATATGGCCTTTATTATGTTGAGAAAAGTTCCCTCTATGCCTACTTTCTGGAGGGATTTTTATCATAAATCGGTGTTGAATTTTGTCGAAAGCTTTCTCTGCATCTATTGAGATGATCATATAGTTTTTCTCCTTCAATTTGTTAATATTGAGTATCTCGTTGATTGATTTGCGTATATTGAAGAATCCTTGCATTCCTGGAATAAACCCCACTTCATCATGGTGTATGATCCTTTTAATGTGCTCTTGGATTCTGTTTGCTAGTATTGTGTTGAGGATTTTTGCCTCTATGTTCATCAGTGATATTGGCCTGTAGTTTTCTTTCTTTGTGAAATCTTTGTCTGGTTTTCGTATCAGGGTGATGGTGGCCTTGTAGAATGAGTTTGGGAGTGTTCCTCCCTCTGCTATATTTTGGAAGAGTTTGAGAAGGATAGGTGTTAGCTCTTCTCTAAATGTTTGATAGAATTCATCTGTTAGGTCATCAGGTCCTGGGCTTTTGTTTGTTGTTACATTGTTAATCACAGTTTCAATTTCAGTGCTTGTGACTGGTCTGTTTATATTTTCTCTTTCTTCCTGGTTCAGTCTCGGAAAGTTGTGCTTTTCTAAGAATTTGTCCATTTCTTCCAGGTTGTCCATTTTATTGGCATAAAGTTGCTTATAATAATGTCTCATGATCCTTTGTATTTCTGCAGTGATAGTTGTTACGTCTCCTTTTCATTTCTATTTCTATTGATTTGATTCTTCTCCCTTTTTTTCTTGATGAGTCTGGCTAATGGTTTGTCAACTTTGTTTATCTTATCAAAGAACCATCTTTTAGTTTTATTGATCTTTGCTATCATTTCCTTCATTTCTTCTTCATTTATTTCTGATCTGATTTTTATGATTTCTTTCCTTCTGCTAACTTTGGGGTTTTTGTTGTTCTTTCTCTAACTGCTTTAGGTATAAGATTAGGTTGTTTATTTGAGATGTTTCTTGTTTCTTAAGGTAGGATTGTATTGCTATAAACTTCCCTCTTAGAACTTCTTTTGCTGCATCCCATAGGTTTTGGGTTATTGTTTTTTCATTGTCATTTTTTTCAAGCTATTTTTTGACTGCTCCTTTGATTTCTTCAGTGATCTTATGGTTATTTAGTAGCATATTGTTTAACCTCCATGTGTTTGTATTTTTTACAGTTTTTTTCCCCTGTAATTGATATCTAGTCTCATAGTGTTGTGGTCAGAGAAGAATCTTGATACAATTTCAATTTTTTTTAAATTTACCTAGGCTTGATTTGTGACCCATGATATGGTCTATCCTGGAGAATGTTCCATGAGCACTTGAGAAGAAAGTGTATTCTGTTGTTTTTGGATGGAATGTCCTATAAATATCAAGTAAGTCCATCTTGTTTAATGTATCATTTAAAGCTTATGTTTCCTTATTTATTTTCATTTTGGATGATCTGTCCATTGGTGAAAGTGGGGTGATAAAGTCCCCTACTCTGATTGTGTTACTACTGATTTCCCCTTTTATGGCTGTTAGCATTTGCCTTATGTATTGAAGTGCTCCTATGTTGGGTGCATAAATATTTACAATTGTTGTATCTTCTTCTTGGATTGATCCTTTGATCATTATCCTTCTTTGTCTCTTGTAATAGTCTTTATTTTAAAGTCTATTTTGTCTGATATGAGAATTGCTACTCCAGCTTTCTTTTAATTTCCATTTGCATAGAATATCTTTTTCCATCCCCTCACTTCCAGTCTGTACATGTCCCTAGGTCTGATGTGGGTCTCCTGTAGACAGCGTATATATGGGTCTTGTTTTTGTATCCATTCAGCCAGTCTGTGTCTTTTGGTGGGAGCATTTAATCCATTTACATTTAAGGTAGTCCTCAATATGTATGTTCCTATTACCATTTTCCTAATTGTTTTGGGTTTGTTTTTGTCATCTTTTCCTTCCTTGTGTTTCCTGCCTAGAGAAGTTTCTTCAGCATTTGTTGTCAAGCTGGTTTGGTGGTGCTGAATTCTCTTACTTTTTGCTTGTCTGTAAAGGTTTTATTTTCTCCATCAAATCTGAATGAGATCCTTGCTGGGTAGAGTAATCTTGGTTGTAGGTTTTTCTCTTTCATCACTTTAAATATGTCCTGCCACTCCCTTCTGGCCTACAGAGTTTCTGCTGAAATATCAGCTGTTAACCTCATGGGGATTCCCTTGTGTGTTTTTTTGTTGTTTTTCCCTTGCTGCTTTTAATATTTTTCTTTGTAGTTAATTTTTGATAGTTTGATTAATATGTGTCTTTGCATGTTTCTCCTTGGATTTATCCTGTATGGGACTCTCTGCACTTCCTGGACTTGATTGACTACTTCCTTTCCCATGTTAGGGAAGTTTTCAATGATAATCTCTTCAAATATTTTCTCAGGCCCTTTCTTTTTTCTCTTCTTCTTCTGGGACCCCTATAATTTGAATGTTGTTTAATGTTGTCCAAGAGGTCTGAGACTGTCCTCAATTCTTTTCATTCTTTTTTCTTTATTCTGCTCTGTGGTAGTTATTTCTACTATTTTTATCTTCCAGGTCACTAATCCATTCTTCTTCCTCATTTATTCTCCTGTTAATTCCTTCTAGAGAGTTTTTAATTTCATTTATTTTGTTGTTCATCACTGTTTGTTTGCTCTTTAGTTCTTCTAGGGCCTTGTTAAACTTTTCTTTTATTTTCTCCATTCTATTTCCAAGATTTTGGATCATCTTTACTATCATTACTCTGAATTCTTTTTCAGTAGACTGCCTATTTCCTCTTCATTTGTTTGGTCTGGTGGGTTTTTACCTTAGTCCTCCATCTGCTGCATATTTCTCTGTCTTCTGATTTTGTTTGACTTACTGTGTTTGAGGTCTGTTTTTCACAGGCTGCAAGTTCATAGTTCCTGTTGTTTTTGGTGTCTGCCCTCAGTGGATGAGGTTGGTTCAGTGACTTGTGTAAGCTTCCTCATGGAGGGGACTGGTGCCTGTGTTCCAGTGGATGGGGCTGGATCTTGTCTTTCTGGTGGGCAGGACCCCATATGGTGGGTGTTTTGGGGGGTGTCTGTGAACTTAGTATGATTTTAGGCAGCCTCTCTGCTAGTTGGTGGGGTTGTGTTCCTGTCTTGCTAGTTAATTGGCATGGGGCTTCGAGCACTGGAGTTTGCTGGCCATTGGATGGATCTGGGTCTTAGCGTTGAGATCGGGCTTTCTGGGAGAGCACTTGCTGATTGATATTACATGGGGCTGGGAGGGCTCTGGTGGCCCAATGTCCTGAACTCGGCTCTCCCACCTCAGGAGCTCAGGCCTGACACCAGGCCGGAGCCCCAACACCCTGTTAGCCACATGGCTCAGGAGAAAAGGGAGAAAAAAGAGAGGAAAAAAAATTATTAAAATAAAAAATAATAATAATAATAAAAAGAAGAGAGCAACCAAACCAATAAACAAATTCACCAATGATAACAAGAGCTAAAAAGTATACTAAGATAAACATAAATATCAGAAATAAATCAGTCATAGACAGCAGACTCCAAGTTTACAGTTGCTCCCAAAGTCCACTGCCTCAATTTTGGAATGGTTCATTGTCCAGTTTTTCCACAGATGCAGGGTACATCAAGGTGATTGTTGGGATTTAATGTGCTGCTTCTGAAGCTGTACAGAGAGATTTCCCTTTCTCTTCTTTGTTTGCACAGCTCCTGGGGTTCAGCTTTGGTTTTGGCCCCACCTCTGCGTGTAGGTCGCCCTCAGGCATCTGTTCCTGCCCAGAGAGAACGGGGTTAAAGGAGAGGCTGATTAGGGGGCTCTGGCTCACTCATGCCACGGGGGTGGGGAGGGAGGGGTAGGGTAGTTATAATTGGAATATGGGGCGAGCCCGCGGCAGCAACAACCTGAGGTGCATCATGTGTTCTCCTGGGGAACTTGTCCCTGGATCGCAGGACCCTGACAGTGGCGTGTTGCATAGGCTTCCAGGGGGGTGTGGACCTGTAACCTGTGCCTGCACACAGAATTCTTCGTGGCTGCAGCAGCAGTGTTAGTGTTTCATGCCCGTCTCTGGGGTCCGAGCTGATAGCCGCGGCTCATGCCCATCTCTGGAGCTTGTTTAGGCGGTGCTTTGAATCCCCTCTCCTCACTCACCCCCAAACAATGGTCTCTTGCCTCTTAGCAGTTCCAGACTTTTTCCCGGACTCCCTCCCAGCTAGCTGTCATGCACTAGCCCCCTACAGGCTGTGTTCACGCAGCCAACCCTAGTCCTCTCCCTGGGATCTGACCACTGAAGCCAGAGCCTCAGCTTCCAGGGCCAACCTGCACCGGCGGGTGAGCAGACAAGCCTCTCAGGCTGGTGAGTGCTGGTCAGCACCGATCCTCTGTGCGGGAACCTCTCCACTTTGTCCTCTGCACCCCTGTTGCTGCGCTCTCCTCCGTGGCTCTGAAGCTTCCCCCCACCCAGCCATCTCCACCAGTGAAGGGGCTTCGTAGTGTGTGGAAACTTTTCCTCCTTCACAGCTCCCATCCCTATTCTCTTGTTTTTTTTTTTCTTTTTCCTTTGGCCCTACCCAGGTATGTGGGGATTTTCTTGCCTTTTGGGAAGTCTGAGGTTTTCTGCCAGCGTTCAGTGGGTGTTCTGTAGGAGTTGTTCCACATGTAGATGTATTTTTGATGTATTTGTGGGGAGGAAGTTGATCTTCATGTCTTACTCCTCTGCAATCTTGAAGGTCCCCCATGGAATGATATCTTTTAACTATTGAAAGGAAAAAGTAAAACCCTGAAAATACAGAATTTACTATCACAAAATATTCTTCAAAAATGGAGATTAAAACCATTTTCAAGGAAATTAAAATCCTTTTCAGAGAAATAAGCTGAAAATTTTTGTTATAGCAGATCAGCAATGCAAGAAAAGCTAAAGAAGGTCCTTTATTAGATATATAAGAGTTTTCTCTTGTTTTCTGATTTTTCTAAAGAATAATTTATTGCTCAAGAAAAAATATATAATAATTGTATTACAACACTTGTAAAGTATTTAGAAATAAAGTACAACTAAAATAGCTTAAAAATGAGTGGAGGAGGATGAATCTTATATATGACATAGTTTTATATTATTTGAAGGTAGACTGTGATATATTAAAGATGGATTAGTTATACCTAGATAGGCCAGTATAAAAGAAGAGATATTGCTACTTGCAAATGAGTAGATAAATGGAAAACTAAAAAAACTACTCAATCCAAAAAAAGAAAAAATGAAGGAAAAGAATAGGAAAATAAAAATCAAAAAATCATGTGGGATAAACAGAAAACACATAACAAGTTGGCATATTTAAATCTAAGTAAAATGTTAATTATATGAATTGGTTTAAGCACTCAGTGAAAAAGCAGTGACTGTCAGAATGGGGGAGTGAGGGGGAAGCAAGAATCAAGTAGCTTAAAAGAATGGAAAAAGTATATCATGCAAACACTAATGTTAGAAAGCAGGAGTATATATATTACTGTAAGGTAAAAGAGACTCCATGAGTAAGAATATTTATAGAGATAAAGTGGATTATTTCATAATGATAAAATATTCATCAAGAAGATGTATAATTCTTTATGGGTTTTTTTGTCAGTTACAGAGCTTTAACACATGTGAAACAAAAACTGACAGAAATGAAAGTAAAAACTGACAAATACAAATAATCATTGGTTATTTCAATATCCACTCTTAGTAACTGATAAAACAGTAAATCAATAAGAATATAGAAAACTTAAGCAAAAATATCACTTAATTTTACCTAATTTACAGTTTGTTAGACTGACATTTTAATTAGACTGGTCAAGAAAAAAAAGAGAAGATAAAAATTATCAATTGCAGAAAAGAAATTGAAAGAGTGGGCATCACTACAGATTCAATAGAGTATGAAAGTGCAGTAAGGGATTGTTATGAACATCTTTATGCCAGTAAATTAAATAATCCAATAAATTCTGTGAAAAACACAAGTACTAAACTATCTCAAGAAGTAATAGAAAATGTAAATAGTCCTATATCTATTAAAATTTGAATTCATAGTTAAAATATTTTCCACAAAGTAAACTCAAGACTTAGATGGATTTAAGGGAAATTCTGTCAAACATCTGGAGAAGATATAAAACAAATCTTACACTAATTCTTTCAGAAAATAGAAGAGGAAATGCCTCCTAATTCACTTTATGTTACCAATATTAACCTGTCACAATTAAACAAATATATTACAAGAAAATAAAATTAAGGATCAAAATCCTCTTAAATATAAATACAAAAATGCCCAACAAAATAATAGCAAATCAAGTACAGCAATATAGAGTAGTTATAAGAAATCATGATCAAGTGGAATTTATCCCAAGAATGCAAGTTTAAAAAATCAATCAATACAATTCACCATATTAACAGAGTAAAGGAATAAACACATATTATAATCTTGATAGATGTAGAAAAATAATTTGATATACTTCAATTACCATACGTGATAATCCCAGCAACTTAAGAACTAATGGGGATTTCCTCAAATGTATAAAGGAAACCTACAGCTAACATAATGCTTAATGGTAAAAGCCTGAATGCTTTCCCTTTGATAAACAGGAACATGTCAAGGATGTCTACTCTTACTATCACTTTTACATAACATTGTACTAAAGGATCTAGTGTATTAAAGTAGAAAAAGTAATCAAAATCATATAGATTGGAAAAGAACAAGTGAAACTCTCTATATTCATAGATGACATGATAGTGAAGTAGAAAATTTAAAAATATCCATAGAAAAGCTGCTAGAGTGAATATGTGAATTTAACAAGGCCTTAGGATACAAGACCAATGTGTAAAATTCAGTTGTGTTTTTAATATATTTGTAACAAAAATTGGAAATGGGAATTTAAAGTATCATCTACAATAGCATGAAAATATGAAATACCCAGGGATTACTTTAACAAAATATGTGTAAGACCTGTATACTGAAAGTTATGATACAAGGATAACACTTTTACCACTGTGAGTCAACATTGTACTGGAAATTCTAGCAACAGCAATTAGGCAAGAAAAATAAATAAAAGGCAATTAAATTGGTAAGAACAAGTAAACATGCATTAACAGATAACATGATCCTATATTTAGAACATCCTCAGAAATTCTATTAGAACTAAAATGATTTCAGCAAAGTTGCAGGGCACATGATCAACACAAAGAAATCAATTGTGGGACTTCCCTAATGGCTCAGTGGTTAAGAATCCAGCTGCCAATGCAGGGGACACGGGTTCCAGCCCTAGTTCGGGAAGATCCCACATGTCACGGAGCAACTAAGCCCATGCACCACAACTACTGAGCCTGCATGCTGCAACTACTGAAGCCCACATGCCTACAGCCCGTGCTCCACAACAAAATAAGCCACTGCAATGAGAAGCCCATGCACGGCAATGAACAGTAGCCCCCACTCACTGCAACTAGAGAAAGCCCTTGTGCAGCAACGAAAACCCAATGCAGCCAAAAGTAAATAAACAGACAAACAAATAAATAAATTTATTTTTAAAATTCAGTTGTATTTCCATACACTAGCAATAAACAATCTCCCCCCATAAAACCTTAAGAAAATGATTCCATTTACAATAGTATTAAAAAATAAAACAGGAATAAATTTAACCAAAGAGGTGTAAGACATACACACTGAAAACGTCAAAATATTACTGAAATTAATGAAAGAAGGCCTTAATATTGTGTTGGTCAAAAGATTTGATCGTTTTTTTCCCATAAGATGGCTCTAGTAGCACTTAGTTTTCTTTAACTTCATTCGAAACAATTTTGTTAAATTGTACGTGACATCGGTCATATCAGCATGCATTTACGAAAAGATTTTAAATTGGTGACTTTTTATGTAGCCATTTTAATATTGAAGATGGAAGAGAAAGCAACATTTTTGGCATATTATGCTTTATTATTTCAAGAAAGGTAATAAAGCAACGAAACCCACAAAAAAATTATGCAATGTATGGAGAAGGTGCTGTGACTGATCAAATGTGTCAAAGTAGTTTGCAAAGTTCTGTGCTGAAGATTTCTTGCTGGACTATGCTCCACGGTCAGGTAGACCAGTTGAAGTTGATAGTGATCAAATCAAGACACTAACTGAGAACAGTCAACATTATACTGCACAGGGGATAGCTGACATATTCAAAATATCCAAATAAGTGTTAATCATTTCCACCAGCTTAGTTATGTGAATCGCTTTGATGTTTGGGTTCCAGATAAGTTAAGTGAAAAAAACTTTCTTGACCGTCTCTACTTAAACGTAATAAAAACGTTCCTTTTTAAAACAAATTGTGATGGGCGATGAAACGTGGATACTGTACAGTAATGTGGAATGGAAGAGATAGTGGGGCAAGCGAAATGAACCACCACCAACCACACCAAAGGCCGGTCTTCATCCAAAGAAGGTGATGTTGTACATGTGGTGGGATTAGAGGAGAGTCCTCTATTATGAGCTTCTTCCAGAAAACCAAACGATTAATTCCAGTAAGTACTGCTCCCAATTAGACCAACTGAAAGCAGCACTTGATGAAAAGCATCCAGAATTAGTCAACAGAAAATGCATAATCTTCCATCAGGATAACACAAGACCTCATGTTTCTTTGATGACCAGGCAAAGACTGTTACAGCTTGGTTAGGAAGTTCTGATTCATCCGCTGTATTCACCAGACATTGCACCTTCAGATTTCCATTTATTTCAGTCTTTATAAAATTCTCTTAATGGAAAAAAATTCAATGCCCTGGAAGACTGTAAATGGCACCTGGAACAGTTCTTTGCTCAAAAAGATAAAAAGTTTGGGGAAGATGGAATTATGAACTAGCCTGAAAAATGGCAGAAGGTAGTGGAACAAAAGGGTGAATACATTGTTCAATAAAATTCTTGGTGAAAATGAAAAATGTGCCTTTTGTTTTTACTTAAAAACCGAAGCCACTTTTTGGCCAGCCCAATAAATGGAAAGTCATCCTTTGTCTGCGAATTGGAAGATTTAATATTGTCAATATTGCAATATACCCCAAAGCAATCTACATATTCATTCTAATCCCTATCAAAATTTAATGGCCTTTATTGCAGAAGTGGGAAAGCTGATCCTAAAATTTGTATGGAATTTCAGGGACCTCAAATAGCTTTCTTTAATAATCTGATCCAAAGATACATTGGTCCTCTCAATCCCACATCATGCTCTTCTGCTATGTTGAAGACATCATGCTGATTAGAACTCGGAAACAGTAAGTAGGAAATGACTTAAATGCCTCAGAAACCCTCATAGAATTTCAAGAAGCTTGCACATGGTTGAAAGCTCTAGAATTTTAATAGTCTGGGAATATTGATGTGTCACATTCAAAGTGAAAGATAAATTGCTGCTTCTTGCATTCCCCAAAGCTAAGAAAAAAAGCAGACTACCCTTTGGATTAGGGAGGCAATGTATACCATATCTAAGTAAACTTTTTTTTTTTTTTTTTTGGCTGCATTGGGTCTTCGTTGCTGTGCATAGGCTTTCTCTAGTTGTGTTGAATGGGGGCTATTCTTCATTGTCGTGGATGAGTTTCTCATTGTGGTGGCTTCTCTTGTTGCGGAGCATGGGCTCTAGGCACGTGGGCTTCAGTAGTTGTGGCACGGGGGCTCAGTAGTTGTGGCTCTCGGGCTCTAGAGCGCAGGTTTAGTTGTTGTGGCAAATGGGCTTAGTTACTCCGCGGCACGTGGGATCTTCCTGGACCAGGGCTCAAACCCGTGTCCCCTGTATTGGCAGGTGGATTCTTAACCACTGCACCACGAGGGAGGTCCCTGAGTAAACTTTTTTTTTTTTCCAGTGAGTAAACATTTTTTGAGTGACTCATAAGGTGGCCAGTTATGCGTGGGACCAATAGCAAAAGATAGCTTTAGAGATGCTTTGGGGTAACATGCAAGCTGCTCTATCACTTTAGCCTTGTGACCTAGTGGATACAATTGTATTAAAGTGTCTGCAACAGTTATGTATGTTCTATAGGAGCCTCTGCAATCTCCAGGAGAATTGCATCACAGATCCTTTAGGTTTTGAAGAAGAGCTATACATTTTTCACAACTAATTATTCTCTTTTTAAGACAAAGTTTGATATTGGGCCCTGACCATGGAACAACAGTGACATGAGACCTAAGCTGTGCGTCATGAACTGGGTGGTACCCGAACCACCAAGCAATAACAGAATGTGCAACCACATTCTCTCTCATCAGGTGAAAGTTCATTTATGTGATCTCAGTCTCTAGAAGCCCTAAAGACACAGGAGTTTCAAGAGCAAGTGCTTAAACTCTCCATAGAACTTACTCCTGCTGCCTTGACATTTCTCACTCAACCCACACCTACGCCTCATGGGGTATACCTATTATTATCTGACTTAGGAAGAAAACATTCAGGCCTGGTTTACAGATGGTTCTGTATGATATGCAAGCAGCAGCCAGAGTGTGATGCTGTAGCATTACCGTCTAACATAGGAGTGCTTAGGAAGGGCAAGGGGGAACAACACCCTTCCAGTGGAGCAGAATAACAAGCATCATATCTTGTTACTTATTTGTCTGGGAATAGATACGGATAGAAAATGACCTACCTGGATTCAAGGGAAATAGCTAACAGTTTATCCCAATGGTCAAGGACCTGGAAACGACACAGTTGGGAAATCGGTGACAAGGAGGAGTGGGGAAGAGATCGTGATTGCAACTTTGAAATGGGCACAGAATGTGAGGATATTTGTGACCCACCCGCATGCTCACCACCAAATCATACCAACTACAGAGGTGGCTTTCAGTAATCAGGTGGATGAAATGACCTGTTCTGTGCATCTGTAAGCTTCTTTCTCTAGAAATCAATGCTGGTGCTTGCTTGATGGGATCATTAATAAAGTGCTCATGATGGCATCAAAGGAGATTACGCACCTTCAAAAGAAGACTTTTTTCTCACTGAGACTGGTCTGACCACTAGTATATTATGTCAACAGCAGAGGCCAGCGTTGAGTCCCAGATATGGCACGGTTCCTCATGAGAACCAGCTAGCCCCATTGCGGCAGGTGGCTTACTTTGGTCTTCTTCCATCATTGAGGGATCAGTGATTTATCCTCACTAAAATATTGGATTTTTTGTCTACAGTGTTTCTGTTATTATAACACATGGAGACAGGGTATATACATTGAATGAGTGACTGGAATATAGTGCTGTTTTCCCCAGAGCCAGAATACATGGAGATGGGAATCAAGGTGAGAATGACTCCGTTCAAATATTACTTCATGTAAACTCACATGGCAAATTTTTTTTATTTAGAATGGATACATGTCAAAAATGTATTTACCTTTTTAATAAAGGAATCAGCAAGATAATACAGCTGATTTATTGGAGAAGAGGAAAAGGATTATGTAGTTTATACTAAAATAATTTTTCTAAATTTGAGAGAAAATTGGTCTATGCCCTTAAGGGGGAATAGAACCATAATATTTTTTTTTTTGGATTAAAAGTAATGAACTATATCTTATTTATTAACAAAGAAATATGTCTACAATAGAATCTTATATGAAAAGAGCAAGTAACAAAATGATATACAGATGTTTGTTAAAATGTAGTGATATTTGCCTATATCTCTGTGTATGTATGCGTGGAAAAACATCACATGGCAAATTTATCTTCCTGTCTCCATGTATTTGGCCTCCGTTTGTTGAGATATCTTAGTTCCCAAGGGAGAAATGTTTCCCACAGGGAGCACAACATAGATTCCATTGACCTGGAAGCAGAGATTTCCTTAGCTACTTTGGTATTCTCATGCCAAACAAATGGCAGGAGAGGTTGTCAAAAACTGGCAAAAAAGGTTGTCACTACATTGACTGGATTACTGATTCTGATTAAAGAGTAGTATGTTGCAACCTATTGACTAAGCATATCAGCTGTTTGAGGTTTTTTAAATCATAGAGTGACCTAAACCTTTACTCCTGAAGTATATGAGTCATTAGTAGTCCTATTTGAAATAATTGAATTGCTTTAATTTTCCAGTAAGTTTTACTACTGCATATAAAATCTATTGGGGAAGATAAAAATTATATGAGCAAAAAATAGATCCATAATTACAAAATTTAAGTGTTATAAGAAGATAATAACGTGGAAACCAAGTTTTTAGATCAAGAGATCAGGGAAGAACTGAAAAAATAAAAATCTAAGATGAGCTCTTGATGATATGCTAGGACTAGCATGGGGGAAGATTGGAGAAAAAGCATTCCAGGCAGAATGAAATGCTGTGGAAAGTATTTCTCTTGGTTGAGGAACTGTATGAGGACTGATATGGTTGCAATGTGTGTGCCAGGGTGACAGTGGCAACAGTTGGGCTAGAGAAGTAGGCAAAAGCCAGGTCATGCAAGGGGTCATTCAAAATAGTATGGAGTTGAGACCTCTTTTATTAGCTAGGAGAAGACTTGAGGGATTTAAAGTAAAGGGATTGTAAGAAGCAATTTATGTTTTATAAAGATATTTTCTGCTGAGTATGGCAATTGGATTAAAGGTGGCAAGAACAGGTAGTAAGAGGTTGATTATGAGGTTATTGCAATGAAAATAGGAAACGGTATTGGAAGAGGGAATGGAGAAAAAGGACAAATGATTGGGTCAGAAATATATTTACAGGAAGAATGAACCAAACTTGGTGATGGACTATGTACTGGAAATGAAGAAGAAGGAATCAATACCAGTTTCCAGGCTTAAAGCATGAAAAACTGGGTAATGGAAGGATCATTTACTGAGATGTGGTGACAGGAAGTCAAGAAGATTTTGTATTGGGTTAACTTTTGGACATGTTATTTTTGATATGCTTGGTGAGATATCAAGTAAGATACCCAGTAGACATTTGGCTCTATGAATTCTAGTCTGTTTTATTGATTGTGGGTCACTGGCAACAATGATTTTTGAATATCTGAGAATGAAAGAGGTCAGCTAGGGAGACAGAAAAGGAAAAGGAAGTGAGTGACTTAGGAGAGAGCCTTGGGGAACTCTTAACACTGTGAAGAGGAGAAGAGGCGAGCAAAGGAAACTTGGAGTGAACACTTTTGTTAACTGAATAGTAACTCCATATTTATATTATATAACTTATGCTAGTAAATGATAATTAGAAGGCATATACTATCATTAATTATCAAAGTTTTATAATATATAACTATATAATTGCATACAACATACTACTGTTGATTCAGACTACTGCATGTGATAAATGTTCTTGCCAGTGTAATTGTTCCTTTAAGAGTTAAGCATTCTTTAGAGTCAGGAACTTGAATTCAAATTCCACCTCTGCCACTTCGTAGCTATGTGATCTTGCAAGCCGACTAACTTTTAGACCTCCATTTCCTTGTATGTAAAATAGATATACTAATACCTCATCTAAGGATTACAAGAGTTAATATCTAATATGTATAAATCAAGTTGACCGGTACACAGCAAATACTCTAAAACTGGTTCAACGAATACGATTGTGCTGTTATTGCTGTTGTTACTGTTGTAATTTTTAGGATCTTGTGCTTGTCCCCGTTTCTCTTCTGTTCACAGGGAATCATTCTACTGTTGTCTGCTCCTCTCCCCTGACATCTTTTGTCTGGACTTGGGCGGTAGCAGGTTTGCTACATCCCTGCTTCCTTTGATTTATTCTCCGTACACCAACCTTCTTAAAATATACCTTGGATCACTTTAATCCTCTGTTTAAACATTTTCAGTGACTTCCATTTCCTACTTAACCTCCTGAATTACTCTTTATCTCATCAACTTAATTCCGTGTTTACTTATTTTTCTGTCTCTCTACTCAAATGTGAGATCCGTTTGGCTAAGAATCTAATTTATGTTCACTCACTGCCATATCTCCAGATTTAGCATAATGCCTGGCACATATTAGGAGCTTAATAAATACATTTATTGTTTATGCATTATAACTGCCTCCCCTTGGAATCTCTGAAAGGGAGGACTATTTTGTTAACCATTGTACTGTTAGCATTTAGCACGTTGACCAGCACATGATAACTACTCAGTATATATCTGCTGAATGAAACAATGCATGAGTAAATGAATGAATCAGTTAATCAAAAGTGATTCTCCAGTCTTAACATCTCCAGTAACTAAGACTAGATTCTTCATCACAATATATGAATATATTAGCACATTAGAAAATTAAAAATGACTCCAGAAGTACTTAAAACCATTGTGTCAAATGTGTAAAATATGACTTCATAATGAAAGCATATTCATATGATTTCATATGAGCTCTTTGAGAACAGAGAAAGCTTTTGCTCTTTCCATAACTATGTTCCAGCTCTTGGCACACAATCACATGTAGACTTTCCCTCTTCAGCTGATCTGTAAGTAAAGAGGAAGCATAATTAATTACAACACAGTTTTCGATGGGTTTCCTCCCAAAATGCCTTTGAACCAGTTGCTTCGGAGCAATCAGGAAATATACTGACCCACATTTCTGGGCAGTGTATTTTCTTCCTTCTCATCTGTGACAGTCATTCAAATAGTGTGATTCTTCCATAGACTGGTAGACAAACCAAAAAGGGGAGTTAATTAAAAAGCTCTCTGCTGGAAATGTGACTTGCCACACACATTTCTGCACCCAATGGGGATTAGGTTATTTTTAAAATAAATTGCTAGGGTGAAAGACAAAGTTCGAATTAAAAAACTCATGTATATAGATCTAGATTAAGTCCCTTACCAATTCATACTTCCTGACATCTACTAGGACTGTTGTAACCCATGTTTCTTGGTTTGATTTAATAGAAGGGAAAAATCTCGTGTGAGAATTTGTATTACACTCCTGTGAGGTGCACAGTTTCTTTCCTCTCAAAGCTAAGTTCAGGTGTGCTCTGGGATTTCTTTGACTTAAAAGGCTTGAGTGTGTTAAAACTGTAGAGCTACTGCTAGGATTTTAGGATTTTCTGAGATTTAAGTCTTTGATTCTAGACCCCATGTCTAAGAGTTTTTTCCTTGTTAGGATAAGAATACCCAGTCCTAGACCTCCCTGCAGTGACAGGTATGTTCTGAGGATTAATGCTAATGTTAAAAAAATACAGAGTTCTGTAGATGAAATATGCTTCTTTGGTTCAAAACATTAGTGATCCAGCTGAGTCCTTTCAGTTATAAAAATTGAATCAAATGTGTTTACCAGAACATTGCCCTCAGTGTGAATGCTCCCCACATGTTTTTTAATATATCTAGCATATGCATAACATATTAAAATATCTTACAGATGCAGTTGGATGAAAATAATGCACTTGAAATTTAATAACGCTTAATTTACCAAGTACTTCATTACAGCCCTGGCATTAAAAAATCCTCAAGTTCTTTTTGGTAGATTTAGCAATAGAACAGTAGTAATAGAACTGAATCTTCTATATAATTTAGTCCTCTCATATCACTCTGTCCTCCTGGTGGAAATTGCATCCTTCCTTGCCAAATTTTTTACTCAACTTTGAGAACAATCTATATGATAATAACTACCTGAAGTTCTGAACTTGACACACCCTTCCTTTCATTTTTTTTTTTTGACACACCCTTTCTGTGCCTCACCTGTGTTCTTTTAATTTATTACTGCTGGTGTTTCCTGCATTGATTTGATGTTTTATTTCAGATGTACCACAAAAGATTGTGTTTCTTTAGACTCTGAAAATTGAATCACTGTTTTTTGATGTTTAGCAAAGCATCATGTATGCAAACAGGGAAGTTATTAGCATCTTACAGATTACAAATTAGGCACAGCTGGAGACTGTATCAGTTTCCTCAGGCTAATTAATATAGAGAAGTTAATTATTAATAGTGCTGGACTTTGTCCTCTCTTGAATAGGCATAGAGTAAAATGTTCTAGAACCATTTTGTTCATATTCCTTGTGTAAGTTACCTTTAGGATAGAGTGGGAGATTATTATGCTCTGAAAGAACTCACGTACCTTTTAAAGCGTGAAATATTTCAGGGTAGGAAAGTCAGGCTCTATAACTGCTATTTTGATGGGCATTTTGGCCATTAGATAAGAAAAAAATATATGTGAATAAATATTAAAATAATGTACATATACACAAACAAGAAAAGTACTGAAAGAAGTTGTCATCTTTCATGGAAATAAGTCAAAAGAGATAAAAATCTCATTTTGATTCTTTGAAAAGATAGTGCATAGTTGATTTGTATTAGATGTTGATGTAACAAGGTCTTCTTTGGTTAGCTTTTTTTTTTTTTTTTTTTTTTTTTTTGTGGTACGCGGGCCTCTCACTGTTGTGGCCTCTCCCGTTGCGGAGCACAGGCTCCGGACGCGCAGGCTCAGCGGCCATGGCTCACGGGCCCAGCCGCTCCGCGGCATGTGGGATCTTCCCGGACCGGGGCACGAACCCGCGTCCCCTGCATCGGCAGGCAGATTCTCAACCACTGCGCCACCAGGGAAGCCCCTGGTTAGCTTTTAATAAAATGTTTGGGGCTTCCCTGGTGGCGCAGCGGTTGAGAGTCCGCCTGCCGATGCAGGGGACGCGGGTTCGTGCCCCGGTCCGGGAAGATCCCACATGCCGTGGAGCGGCTGGGCCCGTGAGCCATGGCCGCTGAGCCTGTGCGTCCGGAGCCTGTGCTCCGCAACGGGAGGGGCCACAACAGTGAGAGGCCCGCGTACCGCCAAAAAAAAAAAAAAAAAAAAAAAAAAAAAAAAAAATAAAATGTTTGTATTGTACCTGTAAAATAGTTTATCTCATTGAATATTATTATCATAGTTAATAATGTTATCAAATATTTATTGAGTTTCTTGCATAATGCTTGGCACATAGGAAACATTAAACAAATAAATCTTGAATTCATTAAATTATATTGAAGAAAATTAATTTTTAATATATTCTATATTAGCACTAAGGTGTATTTAGAGCCAAATGCAAACAATACATCTAAAATTAAAATCTAACTAGTCTGTTTATTCTAGAACACATGCTATTCAGAACAGTCGTATTTTGGATCCAAATATTACCCACTTTTTTCCTATTTCTTTTGTCTTATACACCAACTTAACACAAATATGGAGAATGAATTTAGGAGCTTGAGTAAAAGACTCCTGGGTGCATGGCCACAGTGCCTGCCTTAACAGCCATAGGAGCTGGTAAAACCTCAGGGTGGAGGACTCCTCAGCAATCTAGCATACTTCCCTTTCCTGGTATTTCTCAGAGTGTCTTCCAGAGAATTCAAGTCCTCCTGAGTTGTTCCAGAAAAAAAAAAAAAGATTCTATATCCAAATAAGTTTGGGCAGTGTTGTCTACTATAGCTCTCTCCCGGTGAGTCATAATGCATAGTTACCAGCATATTAAAGTTCCAAGAGCCAAAACAAAGAACAAAACCAAAAAAAAAACCACAAAAAACATATTTAACACATTTCTTAAAATATAATTGACTAGGAGATCTTTTTTTCTTTTTTTTTTTTTTTTTTTTTGCGGTATGCGGGCCTCTCACTGTTGTGGCCTCTCCCGTTGCGGAGCACAGGCTCCGGACGCACAGGCTCAGCAGCCATGGCTCACGGGCTTAGTTGCTCCGCGGCATGTGGGATCTTCCCGGACCAGGGCACGAACCCGTGTCTCCTGCATCGGCAGGCGGACTCTCAACCACTGCGCCACCAGGGAAGCCCAAGATCTTTTTTTCAAATAAGTTCCATTAATATCCCAAGGCTCTAATTTCTCTTCAGCATATTTCAGGCAATGCTTTCTTAAGGTGCTATTGATAATTTACATTAATTGTGAAAGCAAGGTGAAGAAAAAGAAAACATGAAGATTCTGGTTATTAGAAAAAGTTGGAGGGGGTGGCCTCGAGGGAGGAAAAGAGGCAGAACAGGTTTCTGTGGAGGTGAGGGAGACCAGCTTCACAATTCGTCAAGTGGTAGCCTGTCTGTGATATCATAACCATTAACAAGTACCGTACGTACAAGTTAGGGATCTCCTTTGATGCTGGGACTGATCTCAGGTGGCCTCAGCCTCCAGCGGCTTGAAGCAGGATTTCGGTTCCCGGCCAAAGATTGACGTCAGGCCGCCATAGTGAGGGCGCTGAATCCCAGACACTAGACCACTGGCTGGTGACAAGGCCCCTGGCCCTTCGGCTTTGTAGAAATGGATTCCCGCAAAGACGGAACGTAGTGAAACAAGTGAAGTGTTGATCAGGAGGAAAAAGAGTACGTGTGAATAGACACACACGGCGAGCTCCCAGAGCGAGTCGTGCGCTTGTGGTAGTTAGAATTACCTATACGGGGCTTTTCTTCCGGGTTTCCTTTGGCCAATCATCTTTTTTTTTTTTTTTCTTTTTGCGGTACGCGGGCCTCTCACTGTTGTGGCCTCTCCCGTTGCGGAGCACAGGCTCCGGACGCACAGACTCAGCGGCCATGGCTCACGGGCCCAGCCGCTCCGCGGCACGTGGGATCTTCCCGGACCGGGGCACGAACCCGTGTGCCCTGCATCGGCAGGCGGACTCTCAACCACTGCGCCACCAGGGAAGCCCTGACCAATCATCTTGCTTTGCCTGGTTCTGATTCTTTATTTGGTATATCTCAGGGTCCTCCCACGTGTGTGGGCTCATCTCTTAGACAAGATGAATTCCAGCAAAGAGGCCTATGGGTAGGTTGACCTCACTCCCTTTTTGACCTCCAAGGAGCCTTTCTGCACATGTGTAGGTGGGAAGGTCTCCTTGACCTCGAGAATGAGAAAGATGTGGTCTCTTCTCTGGGCGGGGCTCAGCCACTCCTATTATCCTCCTGCTATTTTCTTCATCTGGGAGTATCTGTCCACAGGGTACAAACACCAGAGGCTCAGCCTGGGGCCCATCTATCTCCTGCCTCAGGACTTTTGTCCATAGTGATTCAGAAATAAATTTCATTTGACCCAAGGGACAAAGATGATTAGAATAGTTTAACTTGTAACACAAATGGAATCTAAATGGAGATGAAAACAATAAGGAAAAATCATAAAATCACAACACGGGAAGAAGCCTTGAAAGATTCTATGCTATCTCTATTCTGTTTCTGAAATTCTTTATTTAAAATAAAACACATCCAATTACTTCGGTGATAAATTTTCCCAATTTTCTTAACTGTTATGTCATTAAATTCTTTATAATATCAAATCCAAATCAATTCTCTTACAATTTGAGCCTATTCCCTCACGTCTTGCCTTCTGAGCGTATTGGTTTACTATCAGTTAATGGAATTTTGTCATCTTTAATCTGAATTTTTAAACTAAGCCCTTCTCGTCAGTAGAAGAAGGGATTTAAAATGTGTTCTGAAGCTAGATTTCTGCCACAGAGGAAATGACGGCTATGTCTTCATTTCTGACTGAAGTGTTTCCAGAGCCTCCTACACAAAGCAAGAGACAACTATACATAAGGACCTATTTGCTGGGAAGAGGACGAGCGAGGTGTCTGGTAACGTATTTGAGAAAAAGCTGGGATTTTTTTCTATATTTGGCACCTGGAAACACAAAGGCAGTTTATGTGAGGATAAGTTACTGACTTAATAACTGGATAAATAAAGCTAGACAGCGTGTGGATTTTTCAATTCTCTTTCAACTCAAGTCTCTAGTAAAAAAAGAGGGACTTCGTTGGTGTCAGGGGATGCTTCAAGGACAGGAAAAGCACCTTGGAAACAGGCGCAGTTTCTCAGAAAGGATTCTGGATTGAGTCTCTGCTCCCAGAGTCCTTTTGAACACCATGAAGAATGCATTCATCCACCTTCAGTTCAATAATTAATGTCGCTATTCCTACAGCTACACTTAGAATAACAAATACAGGCGACTCAAGACTTTAAAGGGATTTCATGTGAGGTGCTTCACTTCAAGGCATATTTTGGCCTCAATGAGTATATTGTTATAAGTCTTAGGGTGACACAAAGTGAAGATAGTTTTTTAAAAATTAGGGGTATTTTTATGACCTCCACAAAAGAAGAGATAATGGACTATTTGATAGGGTATTTTACTAAATTTTTATTTCTCATTAAAAAGGAGAGCAAAGCCTTCAAATCATTGGCATGGTGCTGTAGAACCAAGCTCAGATTGGAAGCCGGATGATGATTTGCCCTTGACATGGAAGGTGACTTTGCCTTCAGAACTCTGGAATTGTTTCAGTTAGAGCTTGGGGCTCCAGAAAGGGATTGTTGCCAACAACTTTTGGCTCCCCGTGCACCGATGCCAAATAGAAATACGGAGACAGAGATTTGGAGGATAAGAAATAGAGAGGCTTCATTTGCCAGACAAAGGGAAGGCACAGCAGGGTGGCACCTCAAGAACTGTACCCCCCCCTTTCCTGGGGAATTACAAGGATTCTTATAGGGGAGTTGGCAGTCAGAAGTGAGTGATATGGATCAAAATGGTGAATGTCTTGCATTCTTCTTGCATTATTTCAAAACAGTCACCACTGGAGTCAGGCCACCTGGTAATTGGGTCCAGCGGTCTCTGGGTTATTAGTCTGCAACCTCCTTTCGGAAATGCAAAGAGCTACAAGGGGTGATTTGCTACAAGAGATTACAGGGGGAGCAAATACCAGGTACAGAATATAAATTACCTAAATTACACAGGATTAGGGGTGACTGGTTAGGTTTGTGAAGGACAAATCTAACTACAGACACTACAGATTAGTAACAGTTAAAATATAAAAGTAGGATTGATTAACTCAGGCCAGTTTATGTTTCTTCTCTAGCCTGTTCACTGTTCCCTTTATTTTCCTTGTTCTCAGGATAGGGAAGACTTCATTTCTATTTTTTGCTGCAAAAATTTTTTTCTTTGGATTTCAGCCCTGAGTCTCATCTGATTTCTAAGGAAATTCTGAAATTGAAGCAACTTCATGGAGAAAAGAAAACACACACACACACACTCACACACACACATAAAATCTGTCTCATTTTCCTCGGGTTTGAAGAACATGCTGTTGTCATGAATGGGAGAGTTGTTCTCTGGTGTTTTTTTTCTGGAGTTCTATTTCTGTCAGTCTCTGGCTCAACGGTGGCTGTTTCTAACCAGCATCTTGCATATGCTTTCCTTTGTATATAAAGGATATTTAATTTCGTGTTTAAGGGTACAGTCATCAGATGTGGCATGTGCTAGACATGATTTTCTACCACTTACCAAATTTTCTACCATGGTATCAAATTTATTTTTCGTATTTTATATCTGAAAATTAAGTTTAACCTTATAATTATACTTGTAACTCGATTGTTAAGTTATTCATCCTCACATTCATAGATGCACAGGATCTTGATGTTGAATAACAGTGATTTAAATCATGATTTTTGTGCACTTGTTTGTTTTATTGAATATTATAAATCATTCTTTACCCATTTATTTTTTCTGCTTAAATAAATAAACTCACTTCTGCATAAATCTATAAATTTAACCTCTTCTACATGGAGACAAAGGTGTCAACTACCTCTCACCGCTGTGGCCTCTCCCGTTGCAGAGCACAGGCTCCGGATGCGCAGGCTCAGCGGCCACGGCTCACGGGCCCAGCCGCTCTGCGGCATGTGGGATCTTCCCGGACAGGGGCACGAACCCGTGTCCCCTGTATCGGCAGGCGGACTCTCAACCACTGCACCACCAGGGAAACCCTACAGTCTTTTCTTGATTCAAGTAAATTATTTCTCAAATGTCCATTGTATCTGTGCTGGCCCATTCGGCGAGACATACTCACTTATAAGTACAGAAACAGCCTTCTCTGAGTAGGAGATAATATCCTTTACACCTTTGGAGGTGTCTATTTGCAAATGGAAAGATGAAAAACAACTGAAATGACAGCTAGTCCTTTGATACTTCAAATGTTGTCCAGGCTCTGTCAGCTATTTTAGATGCATCTCAAATAAAGATAATAAGAAAACAATTTTAAATCAGAAGTTTATATATTTGGTTCAAAAAAAATTATAAAGGTATTTTTTCCTGTTAAGCAATTATAGTCTAACAAACACTGATATGGCAAAGTCACCAGTAGGAGAATGATGACATCTATGATTTAGACAGGCCTCTTAACAAGTAGATGTTACAAAAAATGGAAAGTTTTATTTTACTCGTCTGTTTGTATATGTGTCCTGTATGTCAATCAGAGATACAGCATTTATTATTTAAGTAAAATCTAGCTGAATTGATACAAGTGAGAGGGTGGCATCATTTATCTTTGTGTTAGTGTCTTTATGATGACATTATACATGCAGTGATAGAGATGGATACGGGTACGTTGATTTCAATAATATTTTAATGGAATCAATCTTTTCAACTTTGTATCATTCCTGATTCTTAAAATTTTGGTTTGAAGTATCAAGATTGTTCATTAAATAACCCACTTTTATTCCTCTTTGCCTTTAAATTTTGAAAATGCCATAATTAACTTCTCTCTCAAACCTGCATTTATTGGGTCTCCAACCCCTTCTTTATGACATCCTCAGCATCATCAATTTCAAAACTGAGATGTACCATCTTGTGTTTAATTTGCTATTACTCAGTGGCTATGAATACTATTACCACTCTTAAGGCCTTTATGCCTTACTCTGCTGTTCTCTCTCATTTTCACATGAACTGGTGTGCGAGCTGGAATAGATCCTGTTATGTGGAAAGAGTCAATTAATTCACACTTTGATCTAATAAGATAGGCTCTATCCTTGGATAGGATTTCTGAGCATGACAGTAAAGTCTCTCACTCTATCCCAGTAGAATCCTCCCAGTTCAACAAGCTGTTAGGTATTTGGAAATCTTTTCTGATTTTCTATATATGGCTTCTCAGTCTAGCTTTCCAAACTTCCATGGTGTAAATTATCCTTTTTAAAATCTAAAATGTGCTTGAGATATTTCTGAAAATTGTTCTCAATATAGACAGTGTTTAATTGACGATGGAACTGTAGTTTAAATGCATTCTCCCGAATTGTCATCAGGTGTCTAAAACAGCAGGCAGTAAACTATCTTTTCTTCAGCTAAGCACCTATGAAAGCTACTGGCCGTATTTGTTATAATACCAGCCAGTTGGAATGAAGCCATTCCAGGCTGACTTATCAATCATATATACTACAATTTTGACCCACTCTTTCCATGTAATAATGTCATTGCAGTTTCCTTTTAAGAATTAGCCAACATATCTATTTTTTACCTGCAAGTTCCTTGAGCCTCTCTGATGTACTTAGGGGACAAATGTATAGAACAACACAGTTCCTAATCTATGGAGAGATTTTATTCTGAAAGGTAATTTGTGAACTAGTTTAAAATAACAACACTCATTTACACCCAAACAATGCTATGCTTGTTGCTTAGGTTTTGGGGGCAGTCTTCAAGTCTTTATCCTTATAATTTACCATAGCACATGCCTGGTACATAGTAGGTGCTAAATAAAATTTGTAAAATGAGTGACTGAATGTAATGCAAAAACTAAAACCTAATCATAATGTAGAAAACCATTCCTATGAGAAAATGCTTTCAGTGTTTCACTTTGGAGTGATGCCAGCTACAAAGTTTTCTATAATACACTGGAGTATGAACTCGTTACCAATTTCCCTCACCTGTGAACAGAAACTTCTCTGGCTCCAATAGGTCTGTCTTCCTGGGAGGAATTTTAAGTCCTGTAAGGCTTGTGCTCCACCCTTTCTTTCCTTCTGCTGGTTCTATGAATTGGTTTCCCTGGCCCTCCAAGTAGTTTCACATATATTTTTTTAAACTACTAGTCCTGAAATAAGGGGGGGAAAGTCCTGTTTCTTGAGGGGTTTTCTTCTTTCTGTTCTTTTTCTTTGTGCTAATGACAAGAAAGTAAAGTATACCAAATATGTAAAAAGAAAGAAAATAACGCAAAAGCCCCCCAAACTCTCTTCTCTGTTTACTTTTTATATTTTCTTTTCTGGTTGTTCACAATAAGGAAGTAGAGTTTTATGTCAATACTAAAAGACAGAGATATCTTACTCCCAAAGGACAATTAAAAGATTTTTCTATTTAGAATGTTTGTGGTTAGACTCTTCTGGGCCGGAGCCCGATAGTAGAAGGATGGACTAAAGCCTCAAGGGTCTTAAGCAAAGTTTGTCAGTTAATTTTGGCCATATTGATGCTGATTAAAAACAACTCTGAAACTCAGTGACAGGCAACAAGAAACAATTTTCTCTTGCTCCTGCATTTGAGATTTGGGGCTCAGCTGATGGAGACTGGGTTTGGCCACAGACTGGAGGTGAGGCTTAGGTCTGCTCCAGGTGTCTCATTCTTCTGGGATCACAGGGATACTCAGGCCATGTTCTTTTCATGTTGATGGCAGAGTGTAAGAGGACACACCCAGCTGTATAAGCACACCTCAAGCCTCTGCTTGTTAATATCCCATTGCCTAAAAAAGTCCTGGCCCCAAGTCAAAGACCAGGGAATAAACTCCCCATCTTGTAGGAGGAACTGCAAAGTTACATGGCAAAGGGTAGATACCAGGAGAGGTGTAGAGTTGAGAACAACAATACAATCTACCACCCAGGGCTAGATGGAGAACATGTGTATGCCTCAGGAAGACTAAAAATTTAGTACCTCATAAAACCAATTTCCTTTAAATAGTTGTTTAGTATTTCTTTTTGGGGGGAGGCGGAAAGAAAAGAAATGTCTATTGCAACAAATTGTGCAAAAAGAAACATTTACTCAGTAATTTACTTTTGCTTGCCAAACCAGTGCCAATATTTCGAGGAAAAAAAGACAAAAATAGTGTAATAGTGAAGAATTCAGGTTCTGAGCCAGGTTGCCTGGGTTTAAATACCAGCTAAACCATTTAACCTCAAGTTTGATATAAATATTAATATTCTGCTGCTCTTTCTCCAGCTTTCTTTGTTTTTATAAGCCAAGTGAAACAACTTCTTAGAAAGCAAGGAATTTTAAATTACTTAAAATTTAGGCAATAAAATAAAATAACATTTCAATAAATATGCATCACTCAGTTTTTGGAATTTCAGCTGATTGCAACTGACTTTTTATCTGCCTACAAGGGCAAATGTTCATTAAAAAAAATACTCAGTAGAGCTAGATATGCAGCAGAGAGAGTTGTTTAACTGAGAGCGTTATAAACTTGTGATAGAGGATGAATATAAAATATGACCATTTATTCGAATGTTATTTTAACACCTTTACAGATTGGCATCTCATGCAGCTGTTGGCATGACTTTTGCCTTAATCCTCCTTCAGTTCTTCTGGTCCCAGACAAGGGGAGAGAGCTGAATTGGTTTAAGAAACTGACTGCTCAGGGAAGATACTGAATGCTGATCTACGAGAAGTTCTAAAACATCACTGATCATATAAGGACACGTATTCTATTGAGTTGCAAGGGATATGTTTATAAACTGCTTGGAGTGGGAGGTGAGATTGTAAAAGGCATATTTGAATAATGAAGCTACATTATTCTACAAGAAAAGAGAGTGTTGTTAACGTAGGGGCTTTAATTTGTGTGTGTGTGTGGGATATGAATCTTTGGGACCGGGGTTGAATTTCTAGGGAATAGGAGAAGCTGACCACGTTCTCAGCAGAAGCAGAGGAGGACCATGGTGGTGCAGTATTCTCTCCTCTAAAGGTGGTAAAGTGTTCAAATAGTTTTTGTTGAAAGCAACACCAAGATGTTACACCTTTCTGAGTCATCCTGTGTCTTCATTTACCTCTGATGTGTGGCTCCCTTTCCCCTTTTCATGTCAGTTCTGCTGAATTGATCTCAGGCGAAGGGGAAAATTAAGATACAGAAGCTTTGGGAATTGGCTTCTCAAGCATTTATTAAATAGCTATTATGTACTAGACATTCTTCTAGACACTAAAGATAAAAAATAAACAGTTCCTATTTTCAACAAGCTAAAGTTTAATAGTAGAGTTTATCATTTAAACCAATGTATTCTATTTATCATTTATGAAACTTAGCACCTGGCAAAAATATTCATCTCGACTACAATTCCTTCCATCATTTTGATACTAGCCACTTAGACAATCCACACATAACTTTGCTAGTCAGTGCCTTGGCTTCCTTACTTCCAGTGGTCTTGTCCTTCTCATCACCCACTTTGAGGTCATACCCTAAACCTTGTCTTAGGCAATATTGGTGCCACCACCAAAATATCAATTCCAAGCATCCCTTGTGAAACCGTTACTTACTACCTTTAATCCCACTTTTCCTAGTACTCCCACTTCATTTGTTTCTAACTTTATCAGGACCTTCAATCCACTGACCTCTCCCCCACTTCCACACCCCTTTTTCACCGTTCATTTCTTCCCACCCTCCCCAACCTATGTCCTCAATTCTCTCCTTGACCAGCTTAGAGTCAATAGCCTTTAATCACTCCTTTGCATACACCCTTAACCCCCCTACTTTTCTCTTACCTGCCAAAACTCTACCGTATTTAAATATAACTCTGCTTTATGTCATGTCTGGAACCAAACAGCTGTGTGTGGCTGGAGGGCAATACCCAACTACGCTTACTGGTCTCTCTAAATTGATGACCATAAATCTCAAGTGAGCCCTCAGCCTGCAGGGCAGTCCTACTGCATTTCTCTAGTAAATTCATTTTCCTTCTTTCTGAGCGGACTTAATTTTATACTTTATTTTTTTCTTTTTCAACTTCGAGTGCTTCTTATTTCATCCTCAGTCTCAACTAGTTACAGGAGTGCTAAGATGGGAACTGCTTGCATTTCCCATCACCAAATCTGCCTGCTGCTTTCTCCTTTCCCCCTGGTTTCCATAGATAAGCTGTCCCTGCTTCCCCCAGCAGGCAGCTCCTTCACCTGTGTGCTGGGTCCACCATGCCCTCTTATTTTCTGACATTCTCTGACACTGCAACATCTCATAGCTCAGCTGCTTCAGCGTTTTTCTTTTTTCTTTCCTACTGGATCATTCTCATTAGCTTATAAACATGGTGCAATCGTTTCCATCTTTAAAAGGAAAACCTTTCCTTTACTTTATGTTCCCTTTCTGCTACCACTCTATTTCTCTGCACCCCCTGACAGTACAATTCATTGAAAAAGGTGCCTAGACTTACTGCGTCCATTTTCCCCCTGTCATTCTTTTTAATACATGTACTTTAATCACTGTTTTCTCCCCACCCCTCCACTGAAACTGCTCTTGTCGTGGCCCTCACTGACCTCTAGCTGGCCAAAGCCAGTGTCAGTCATTTGTGTTCATCTCATTCATTCAGCCTCTCAGCAGCATGGCAATACTTTACTTGGCTTCTGGGATCCTAGCTGTCCAAGTTTTCCCCGTGTCACTGGTTGCTGCTGAGCTTTTCTTACTGACTTCTCCATTTCCCAATTTTTTGACTACATATTCCCTCTCAATGACTTCATCCAGTGTCTTGTCAGTTAGTACAATTAAAGGCTGATGACATACGTTTATAACTGTAGCTCCAATTTCTCCCCTGAGTTTCCGGCTTGTATATTCAACTGTTTATTTGACCGCACTTTGATGTCTAACAGGTATATCTCAAATGTGGCATGTTAAAAGGAGAACTCTCGATTTTTTGCTAGACTCCTCGCTTGTTCCCAATTGTTGTCTTGTTGATTAATGTTTCTACACTTCTCTAGTTGCTCAAGCCTAGGAATTACTCCTCCCCCACATCTAATCACTTAAAAAGCCCTGTTGGCACTCGCTCATTTCAAAAAATCTGTCTCCGCTCAGCTACTTCTTTCTATCTGCACTGCTACCACCCTTGTTCAAGTTACCATCTTTTCTAGTTTGGATTTTTGGAATCTCCCATCTGGTTTCTCTGCTTTCACTCTTGCCCTGGTGCCATCCACTCTCCATAGAGCAACCAGAGGGATCTCTTCAAAATGTTAACAGGATCATATCATTCCCTTGCTTAAGATCCTTCAGCATTGTTGGTATGATTTATGCAGATAATACAGAACTCTAGTCAATGGGCTCAAGATCGTGGCCTACATTCAAAGTTTGCTGAAAGAGTATACATTTATATTTTAACTTAAATTTTAAAGTTAGTATATATACAGTAATTTTTATGAATCTGCTCCTAACAATTTTTTAAACTAAGCAAATATGGATTAATTTGAAAAAGAGGATTCCTAGTTTATATCTGTATTTTCAACTTGATTGGGAAAAGAGCATTCTCTCATCTAATCATTTGATCGATCTCTTTGAAAATAGCTATCTAATATTTCATTGTATGCATGTGTCATCATTGAACCCTCTTATATTATTGGACATTTTGGCTGTTTCTACATGTTACTATAAAAAATAAAGATGTTATGAATGTCTTCGTGCATTAAAGGGTGAAAGACTTTTTTTATGAAACCCTTCAATACATATTTCTGGGGCTTTGTTTAGAAATCTTTTAGAAAAAGATTGGTCCAAGGTTGAAAAAAACTGTGGGCTGCTTGATATCATCCTCTGACCTAGAATTTTCTTACTGTTCCCCTGTATTCTCCCTACTTTTGTACCAGTGCTCTTTGGAGAGAAGATTATGATGTGATGAGCCGTATTTCAAAGATTCTTATAGAATCCTGGTAGCAAAAGGGGTTATACTTGATAGCCTCATTAAATTGGTGATGTAAAGTAACTGTTGAAGCATTCAACAGAGAAACAGGGTGGGTCTAAGCATTGCATCTATAGTGGGAGTATCACCAGTTTAGTTTAGGATTAGCACTTAGGGTCCAGGGATCTGCATGTCACTTTGTTAAACAGAACTTGAGAACAGAATTGGCAAGTTGGGTGCTAGTGAGGCTGAATTGATTTTGTAACCGGAGCCCTTCTGGGCAGGGCAGGGGAGAGAAGAGAGGAGAGCTGTACTGGAAAGAGACCTGAGAGAGACAATGGGGAAGCTGCTATGTTTGGGAAAGTTGAAGGAGAAATGGAGAAAGAAGATTATAAGTTTTTCCATATCTCATGAATATTTCTAAGAGACTGCAATAAAGCTCTAAATTGCTTTAAACTGTTTTTCAGTTGTTAGATTCTTAATCGGTTTAGACTCCATTCTGTGGCTTGCTTCCAAGCCAAGAGTAAGTTGGCCTGGATTAGTGTGACATACCATTATGATCAGGAATATTTATCCTGGTGACTTTGAGAGGAGCAGGAATTCAAGCAGTAGCTGTTCTGTTATTGTCATTGGGACTTATATCTTCAGGTTGATGTGATCTAGGGAAATGTGGTTTTTCTTACACTTGCTGAAATTTACCAACTAGTAAAAGAGATTTGATATTATATGCATAAAAGAATATTTTCTATGTTTTCAATTTACATTATATCATAAGCCACACTAGTTTTTAAATTGACAATTTTGTGCATTTTGATGAATGTATGTATTTATTAATGCCAAGAAAAATAACAGTGATTTTATTAATGGGTTCTAATTAAAAGTCAGCTAATAGCACAACATTCAGAATTATTACCTACTTGACCAGGTAGAGTTCTGAAAGTTTGAGAAAAAAATTATGGGCTTCCCTGGTGGCGCAGTGGTTGGGAGTCCGCCTGCCGATGCAGGGGACGCGGGTTCGTGCCCCGGTCTGGGAGGATCCCACGTGCCGCGGAGCGGCTGGGCCCGTGAGCCATGGCCGCTGCGCCTGCGCGTCCGGAGCCTGTGCCCCGCAACGGGAGAGGCCACAACAGTGAGGCCCGCATACCACAAAAAAAAAAAAAAAAAAAAATTAATGGGTATAAGGAAAAAAAATCACAGTACATAAACAGGCTATCAGCCAAACACTTTATTATTTTAATGATGATTGCAATTAATTGTAATTATTTTTAAGAAAATAGTTGTCTTGATAAATGCTTATTTAACTACCTTCATGGGAATAAGACTTTCTTTTAAGTAGGAATGCAAGTTTATTAAATAAATGACATAGTGCATCGTGGTTTCACAGCAAATTAATAATAAAAAATGAAGATTCTGGAATTTCTTGAATATATCCTGTTTACAGTGCCTCAGTGACATTATATGTATCTGAAATGATGTGATGCAAATAAACCCAAGGCATGATTAGAGTTTTAAGTACCAGACTACAGTGCAGGGTGATTTGTTTTTTCTAAGATGCAAATAAGAGAGCATGCCCTTGGAACCTCCATCACCTTGTGTATCCAAACAGTCCAAATGAGTTGTGATGTGTCTGCTTTCAATACCTTGGAAAAAGTCGCTTTTGAAATGTCACAACTGGAGATTTTATGGTATCACTTAACGTGAAATAAAACATGAAGGGACTTCAGGGGAAACTTGTCCTGTTTGTGGATGTGACAGCAGGCCTAGCTCAGCCGTGCGGTAGGTCAAGGCCAGGGCGCCTTCGTGGTCCACCTTGTCATGTAGCACTTGTCTGCCACACTTGGTCATCTCTTTCCCTCTCAGAAATTTATTGTCTTGAATTCACATTTAGTTAAACTCAACACGTATTAATTATTGCTTTAAATTCTGTTTGGAAAGAGACAGAACATCAAACATATCCATTTGTTTTAAAAGTATACGTGAGGGGCTTCCCTGGTGGCGCAGTGGTTGAGAGTCCGCCTGCCGATGCGGGGGACACGGGTTCGAGCCCTGGTCTGGGGGGATCCCACATGCCGCGGAGCAACTGGGCCCGTGAGCCACAACTACTGAGCTTGCATGTCTGGAGCCTGCGCTCCGCAATGGGAGAGGCCACAGCAGTGAGAGGCCCGCGCACAGCGATGAAGAGTGGCCCCTGCTCGCCGCAACTGGAGAAAGCCCTCGCATAGAAACGAAGACCCAACACAGCAAAAATAAATAAATACATTTTAAAAAAATAATAAAAAAAAATAAATAAAAGTATACGTGAAATTCTATGGAGGACACTAATGAGATACGGTACATGAGCCAACTATCAAGGAACGGACAAATTAATTGGGAGAGAACATATAGAAACATGAAGCTGTCCAATGACAAAGTAAAGTTCTGTATTGCTGAGTGGGAAGATGAAACATTGTGTGTGAATGTCTTATAGGATTCCAGAGGTGGGAGAATGTTGCGCAGGCTTTCTATCAGAAGTGAGGAAGGATATCTGAGCAGAGCTAAGACAGGACTCTCTTCCTCCTGATGCACACCAGCGATAGCTAATGACAAATACACTTGTGTTAATGTGCTCCTGAAATGATTTTAGGGCAGATGTTGTGTTGCTGAGTTTGTTTTCTTGACCAGTAGGAATCTTAAAGGTGGGACTGTCACACCAGAAGGAAAGGGAGACAGCCAAGAGAATGTGAAGAGCAAGTTTCCTGGCAATTAGGAGGTCTGAGTTTAGTCCCCAAGCTGTCAATTCACTTTTGTTAAAGGGACTTAAGGTGAGTCATTTTGTTTCTCCTCATTTATAAACTAAATTTTGGGAGTAGGATGCTCTTTGAGGCCCCTTCCGACTTTGGGATTCTATGAGTTGGTACTGTAGTACTCTGGGGAAAGTGGTTTCTGGACAGAAGGACTCTTAGGTACCTTTGGTTGTCCCAGTGACCTCTTATAATGTGTGTAGAGACAGAGCTGGTTATCTTACACTCTAGAAAGATCATGGATGTCCTGTAGGCCTTACATTTTGCACTTTCAGATTAACCAGACTGTTAAGTTTAGAAAGCTGATGTAAGAGTTCTTTTTTGGTTACTCTGCAAGAAGAATGAAGTTACTTTTACTCTTTTATAAAAGAACCCTTTGAGAATAAAATGGCTTTAATGTTTCATAGGGTCAAACAATTCTGAACAGCCTAGAGTGCATTATTCTTATCATGGCTTAGCAGGTATCATAAGTAAGAAGACTCTCTAAATATTTAATGTGAAACTGTCAAGAACTTGTCCATCTTTTCTTCCTGAACCAGTCCCATCCCGGTATTTATTAAGAAATATACATGTACTCAGATTTATAAAACTTCATTACCTAAATTTGGTTCTACTATCAACATCAACTAACATTGAGCATTTACTATTTCTTGGGCTTTGTATTCATCTACATATGTATAATTATCTTGTTATATATTCAATTTCTACTCCTGTAATTTATTTATTTAAATTTTTGCATTTTACTTAATTTTTTTTTTTTTTTTTTTTTTTTTTCCGGTATGCGGGCCTCTCACTGTTGTGGCCTCTCCTGTTGCGGAGCACAGGCTCCGGACGCGCAGGCTCAGCGGCCATGGTTCACGGGCCCAGCCGCTCTGCGGCATGTGGGATCTTCCCGGACCGGGGCACGAACCCGTGTCCCCTGCATCGGCAGGCGGACTCCCAACCACTCTGCCACCAGGGAAGCCCCAACTTAATTTTTTTTTATACAGCAGTTTCTTATTAATCATCAAATTTATACACATCAGTGTGTACATGTCAATCCCAATTGCCCAATTCATCACACACACCCCCACCCCCACGGCTTTCCCCCCTTGGTGTCCATACATTTGTTCTCTACATCTGTGTCTCAACTTCTGCCCTGCAAACTGGTTGATCTGTACCTTTTTCTAGGTTCCACATATATGCGTTAATATACGATATTTGTTTTTCTCTTTCTGTATAACAGTCTCTAGATCCATTCACATCTTTACACATGACCCAATTTTGTTCCTTTTTATGGCTGAGTAATATTCCATTGTATATATGTGCCACATCTTCTTTATCCATTCATCTGTTGATGAACACTTAGGTTGCTTCCATGTCCTGGATATTGTATATAGAGCTGCAATGAACATTTTGGTACATGACTCTTTTTGAATTATGGTTTTCTCTGGGTATATGCCCAGTAGTGGGATTGCTGGATCATATGCTAATTCTATTTTTAGTTTTTTAAGGAACCTCCATACTGTTCTCCATAGTGGCTGTATCAATTTACATCCCCACCAACAGTGCAAGAGGGTTCCCTTTTCTCCACACCCTCTCCAGAATTTGTTGTTTGTAGATTTTCTGATGATGCCCATTCTAACTAGTGTGAGGTGATACCTCATTGTAGTTTTGATTTGCATTTCTCTAATAATTAGTGATGTTGAGCAGCTTTTCGTGTGCTTCTTGGCTATCTGTTTGTCTTCTTTGGAGAAATTTCTATTTATGTCTGCCCATTTTTGGATTGGGTTGTTTGTTTTCTTAATATTGAGCTGCATGAGCTGTTTATATATTTTGGAGATTAATCCCTTGTCCGTTGATTCATTTGCAAATATTTTCTCCCATTCAAAGGGTTGTCTTTTGGTCTTGTTTATGGTTTCCTTTGCTGTGCAAAAGCTTTTAAGTTTCATTAGGTCCCATTTGTTTATTTTTGGTTTTATTTCCATTACTCTAGGAGATGGATCAAAAAAGATCTTGCTGTGATTTATGTCAAAGAGTGTTCTTCCTATGTTTTCCTCTAAGAGTTTTAAAGTGTCCAGTCTTACATTTAGGTCTCTAATCCATTTTGAGTTTATTTCTGTGTATGGTGCTAGGGAGTGTTCTAATTTCATTCTTTTACATGTAGCTGTCCAGTTTTCCCAGCACCACTTATTGAAGAGACTGTCTTTTCTCCATTGTATATCCTTGCCTCCTTTGTCATACATTAGTTGACCATAGGTGCATGGGTTTACCTCTGGGCTTTCTATCTTGTTCCATTGATCTATGTTTCTGTTTTTGTGCCAGTACCATATTGTCTTGATTACTGTAGCTTTGTAGTGTAGTCTGAAGTCTGGGAGTCTGATTCCTCCAGCTCTGCTTTTTTCCCTCAAGACTGCTTTGGCTATTTGGGGTTTTTGTGTTTCTATACAAGTTTTAGGTTTATTTGTTCTAGTTCCTTAAAAAATGCCATTGGCAATTTGATAGGGATTGCATTGAATCTGTAGATTGCTTTGGGTAGTGTAGTCATTTTCACAATATTGAGTCTTTCAATCCAAGAACATGGTATATCTCTCCATCTGTTGGTATCATCTTTAATTTCTTTCATCATTGTCTTATAGTTTTCTGCATACAGGTCTTTTGTCTACCTAGGTAGGTTTATTCCTAGGTATTTTATTCTTTTTGTTGCAGTGGTAAATGGGAGTGTTTCCTTAACTTAGCTTTCAGATTTTTCATCATTAGTGTGTAGGAATGCAAGAGATTTCTATGCATTAATTTTGTATCCTGCAACTTTACCAAATTCATTCATTAGCTCTAGTAGTTTTCTGGTGACATCTTTAGGATTCTCTATGTTTAGTATCATGTCATCTGCAAACAGTGACTGTTTTACTTCTTTTCCAACTTGTATTCTTTTTATTTCTTTTTCTTCTGTGATTGCTGTGGCTAGGACTTGCAAAACTATGTTGAATAATAGTAGTGAGAATGGACATCCTTGTCTTGTTCCTGATCTTAGAGGAAATGCTTTCAGTTTTTCACCATTGAGAATGATGTTTGCTGTGGGTTTGTCATATATGGCCTTTATTATGATGAGGTAGGTTCCCTCTATGCCCACTTTCTGGTGAGTTTTTATCATAAATGGGTGTTGAATTTTGTCAAAAGCTTTTTCTGCATCTATTGAGATGATCATATGGTTTTTCTTCTTCAATTTGTTAACATGGTGTATCACATTGATTGATTTGTGTATGTTGAAGAATCCTTGCATCCCTGGGATAAATCCCACTTGATCATGGTGTATGATCCTTTTCATGTGTTGTTGGATTCTGTTTGCTAGTATTTTGTTGAGGATTTTTGCATCTATATTCATCAGTGATATTGGTCTATAATTTTCTTTTTTTGTAGTATCTTTGTCTGGTTTTGGTATCAGGGTGATGGTGGCCTCATAGAATCAGTTTGGGAATGTTCCTTCCTCCACAATTTTTTGGAAGAGTTTGAGAAGGATGGGTGTTAACTCTTCTCTAAATGTTTGATGGAATTCACCTGTGAAGCCATCTGGCCCTGGACTTTTGTTTATTGGAAGATTTTTAATCACAGTTTCAATTTCAGTGCTTGTAATTGGTCTGTTCATATTTTCTATTTCTTCCTGATTCAGTCTTGGAAGATTATACCTTTCTAAGAATTTGTCCATTTCTTCCAGGTTGTCCATTTTATTGGCATAGAGTTGCTTGTAGTAATCTCTTTGGATGCTTTTCTGTGGTGTCTGTTGTAACTTCTCCTTTTTCATTTCTAATTTTATTGATTTGATTCCTCTCCCTCTTTTTCTTGATGAGTCTGGCTAATGGCTTATCAATTTTGTTTTTCTTCTCAAAAAACGAGCTTTTAGTTTTATTGACCTTTGCTATTGTTTTCTTTGTTTCTATTTCATTTATTTCTGATCTGCTCTTTATGATTTCTTTCTTTCTAACTTTGGGTTTTGTTTGTTCTTCTTTCTCTAGTTCCTTTAGGTGTAAGGTTAGATTGTTTATGTGAGATTTTTCTTGTTTCTTGAGGTAGACTTGTATTGCTATAAACTTCCCTCTTAGAACTGCTTTTGCTGCATCCCATAGGTGTTTTCATTGTCATTTGTCTCTAGGTATTTTTTGACTTCCTCTTTGATTTCTTCAGTGATCTCTTGGGTATTCAGCAACGTATTGTTTAGCCTCCCTGTGTTTGTGTTTTTTTACGTTTTTTTTCCCTGTAATTCATTTCTAATCTCATAGTGTTGTGGTCAGAAAAGATGCTGGATATGATATCAGTTTTCTTAAATTTACTGAGGCTTGATTTGTAACCCAAGATGTGATCTATCCTGGAGAATGTTTAGTGTGCACTTGAGAAGAAAGTGTAAACTGCTGTTTTTGGATGGAATGTCCTATAAATATCAATTAAATCTATCTGGTCTATTGTGTCATTTAAAGCTTCTGTTTCCTTATTTATTTTCATTTTGGATGATCTGTCCATTGGTGTAAGTGAGGTGTTAAAGTCCCCCACTATTATTGTGTTACTGTCGATTTCCTTTTTTTATAGCTGTTAGCAGTTGCCTTATGTATTGAGGTGCTCTTATGTTGGGTGCATATATATTTATAATTGTTATATCTTCTTCTTGGTTTGATCCCTTGATCATTATGTAGTGTCCTTCCTTGTCTCTTGTAACATTCTTTATTTTAAAGTCTATTTTATGTGATATGAGTACTGCTACTCCAGCTTTCTTTTGATTTCCATTTTCATGGAGTATCTTTTTCCATCCTCTCACTTTCAGTCTCTATGTGTCCCTAGGTCTGAAGTGGGTCTCTTGTAGACATCATATATATGGGTCTTGTTTTTGTATCCATTCAGTGAGCCTGTGTCTTTTGTTTGGAGCATTTAATTCATTCATGTTTAAGGTAATTATTGATATGTATGTTCCTATGACCATTTTCTTAATTGTTTTGGGTTTGTTTTTGTAGGTCCTTATTTTCTCTTGTGTTTCCCACTTAGAGAAGTTCCTTTAGCATTTGTTGTAGAGCTGGTGTGGTGGTGCTGAATTCTCTTAGCTTTTGCTTGTCTGTAAAGCTTTTGATTTCTCCATCGAATCTGAATGAGATCCTTGCCGGGTAGAGTAATCTTGGCTGTAGATTCTTCCCTTTCATCACTTTAAATATGACATGCCACTCCCTTCTGGCTTGCAGAGTTTCTGCTGAGAAATCTGTTTACCTTTAAGCTGTTAACCTTTTGGGAGTTCCCTTGTATTTTATTTGTTGTTTTTCCCTTGTTGATTTCAATAATTTTTCTTTGTCTTTAATTTTTGCCAGTTTGATTACTATGTGTCTCGGCATGTTTCTCCTTGGATTTATCCTGGATGGGACTCTCTGCACTTCGTGGACTTGGTTGGCTATTTCCTTTCCCGTGTTAGGGAAGTTTTTGACTATAATCCCTTCAAATATTTTCTCTGGTCCTTTCTCTCTCTCTTCTCCTTCTGGTACCCGTATAATGCAAATGTTTTTGCTTTTAATGTTGTCCCAGAGGTGTCTTGGGCTGTCTTCATTTCTTTTCATTCTTTTTTTTTTTATTCTGTTCTGCAGCAGTGAATTCCACCATTCTGTCTTCCAGGTCACTTATACGTTCTTCTGCCTCAGTTATTATGCTATTGATTCCTTCTAGTGTAGTTTTCATTTCAGTTATTGTATTGGTCGTCTCTGTTTGGTTGTTCTTTAATTCTTCTAGGTCTTGTTAAACATTTGTTGCATCTTCTCGATCTTTGCCTCCATTCTTTTTCCGAGGTCCTGGATCATCTTCACTATCATTATTCTGAATTCTTTTTCTGGAAGGTTGCCTATCTCCACTTCATTTAGTTGTTTTTCTGGGGTTTTATCTTGTTCTGGTACACAGACCTCTGCCTTTTCATCTTGTCTATCTTTCTGTGAATGTGGTTTTTGTTCCACAGGCTACAGGATTGTAGTTCTTCTTGCTTCTGCTGTCTGCCCTCTGGTGGATGAGCCTATCTAAGAGGCTTGTGCAAGTTTCCTGTTGGGAGGGACTGGTGGTGGGTAGAGCTGACTGTTGCTTTGGTGGGCAGGGCTCAGTAAAACTTTAATCCGTTTGAGTGCTGATGGTTTGGGCTCGGTACCCTCCCTGTTGGTTGTTTGGCCTGAGGCAACCCAACACTAGAGCCTACCTGGGCTCTTTGGTGGGGCCAATGACAGACTCTGGGAGGGCTCACGCCAAGGAGTACTTCCCAGAACTTCTGCTGCCAGTGTCCTTGTCCCCACAGTGAGCCACAGCCTCCCCCCGCCTCTGCAGGAGACCCTCCAACACTAGCAGGTAGGTCTGGTTCAGTCTCCCCTGGGGTCACTGCTCCTTCCCCTGGGTCCTGATGCACACACTACTTTGCGTGTGCCCTCCAACAGTGGAGTCTATGTTTCCCCCAGACCTGTCGAAGTCCTGCTATCAAATCCCACTAGCCATCAAAGTCTGATTCTCTAGGAATTCCTCCTCCCATTGCCGGACCCCGAAGTTGGGAAGCCTGACCTGGGGCTCAGAAACTTCACTCTAGTGGTGGACTTCTGTGGTATAAGTGTTCTCCAGTCTGTGAGTCACCCACCCAGCAGTTATGGGATTTGATTTTACTGTGATTGCGCCCCTCCTACCATCTCATTGTGGCTTCTCCTTTGTCTCTGGATGTGGGGTATCTTTTCTGGTGCATTCCAGTGTCTTCCTGTCAATTATTGTCCAGCAGCTACTTGTGATTCTGGTGTTCTCACAAGAGGGAGTGAGAGCACGTCCTTCTACTCAGCCATCTTGGTTCAGGCTCTCTACTCCTATAATTTAAATGTGGCAGCTGTAACTAATTTGGATATCAACTGCCTGCTGTGCTGTGCACATATCTATAAAACTTTATTCTACAATCTGGAATATATCTAAAAATATTCAGAAGTAAATTTATCATCATTAACCTGTCATACAGTGACAGTCTCACAGAAATAAAAAATGAAAGCAAACTGAATGAATTGTGAGATAGAAGCCCTGAGTTAACCCCTATTTCTGCATCTGACCTAGATGGACTGCTTGGAGGCAGGGCAGCATCATGGGGAGCTGGGAGTAATTTCTCTTGCATCTGTCTTTGTGTTGTCACGCAAAGTGTGGGGTCGTGAAGAAAATGTTTTCAGTCAGGTTAGTAGCTTCCATCTGAACGAGGACAAACATCTAGGATTCTGCTCCTTCCTCAATGGAGGGCATAGTGCAGAGATGAATGAGTCAGATATCCTTTATTCTGTGGATGTACAAGATGTAGCTATATGGTTCCAAGACTGTAATAGTATAATTTTACAAATGACTTTAATAGAAATCATTGTTCTATGGGTCAGCAATGAGTTTTCTATCAGCCAAATCCAATTGCGTTTTAGTTTTTTACAGTGTTTACCCTTAGTGAAATCATCCTTTTTGAAGCCTTCAATGCTGCTGTCCGTTGTTCATTTTTAAAACAAAATTTTCTCCTCTTTGTTAAAATAAACAAACCCTGCTATTTATTAAAAACACTAGAAAATACAACGGACAAAACTAAAAAAGCGAACAGATCCGTAATGTTACCCCTCAGAGAGACCCACTCTTAACAACATAGTATATAGCCCAACCTTTTCTTTCCAAGCATATTTATCATTAAAAAATAGAATCATTCTTTAAATACTGTTTTAAAACTAATTTTCTCATTTAACAATGTTACATAGAATTTTTCTTGTTATCAAATATTTGTAATAGGTATAACTTGAATAGCCACAGATCAGATATGTGCAAAAAATGAAAGTATTTCATAACTGCATGGTGGGCTCTCCTTGATTCTAAGTGTCTTTTTTTTTTTTTTTTGGTTTAGCAGCAAAAAATGTAATGAGTCATCAAGTTATTCTTGTCTTTTCCAATTTAAAACTCAGGCCATTTTTGGTAGTCAAATTCAAGAACTATAATCTCAGGTACTGTTCAAAGCTTGTCCTCCAAATTTCTTCCCTTTCTCAAAAGTTTTTCTCTCCCTTGTCCCTTCTCTAATTCACAGACTTGTGTTCCCCTGAGGTGTCAGGGAAGGAAGGGTGGGGAATCTCTGAAAGTTAAGTATGGAATCGGTGGTGGGTAGGACGTGCATCTCATTCCCAAGTTTCCCCTCTGCTATTTCTTGTCGCTTGCCTCATTTGATCTCTGGCACTGGGGATGCTTGCTGCAATCACAGCCCAGGGCTATAAGGTAGGGGACGCTTCCACTGATTTCCAAGTAGAATGGTTCTTGTCCTTTTCTTGTCTCTGTGCAGCTGCTGCTGATTCTTGGCATTGATGGACCTGCTGGGATCTTAGGACATATGACAGCATCTAAGGGTGCCTGCCTGGGTCCCTTTGAGGCTTTAGAAGCATCATGGCTATTACTTTCCCTTCTCTAACCTCAGATTTGTCCCCACCCCTTCAAGACTTATGCTGTTTGGGGTCTCTTTTCTCCTTGGCCGCCTTTTGGGGTGGAAGCTGGCAGGTTGGCTGATGCTTAAAACCAAATTCAGCAGCTTGCTCTGGGTCCTCAAAAATCCACACCTTTGCATCTTGTTGTGCCTCTCGGCCATCTCTTGCGATCAGTTTCTAAGTTCTCCAGCATCATGGGGAAATACCAGGGGTGGGGCCAGGATGAAGGAAGAAGGACTTGTGCTCACCATATAGTTTTCAAAAGTAGATTCTCTACTATTCTTCACTTCCCTCTGCCATTTTATCTCCTATCTTGAAAAAAGACTAATAAACCAGTTCTGTCTCTTTGTGGTACCAGTGCAATGGGCAAAGTTGGACACAGAGGTAGGAATTCCTCTGAATTTAGCCTTCTCAGTTGTACACAGTGGAGATGGATCAGAAGAAATCAAAAGAGAATATATGTTTCAGTTTATAGTGACAAAGAAATACTTTTGTGATTTGTTTGGCATAATTTTAATTGTTGCAAATTGTTGCATGGTGTTCTATTCTATGTGCCATAATTTATTTTACAAATTCTTTTTCACTTACTGCATCACTCATCCCATTTTTTATTATAAACAAAGTAAATTATTTAACTGTTTTTAAAGTGCTGGAAATCATGCTTCTCTCTCTAATTTTCAAGTTATCATCTCTCTAATTGTTCAAAAATGCTATACTTTTAAAAAGTTTTTCCTGTTTCTTTTCTCTTCTGCTCACAAAACTAGTTCTTGGTCTCCCTCTAATTTACCTTCTTTCTTGTCTCTTGGAAATACCATCTAGACTTACGCTTCAACTCTCACCTGGATTCATATGACTCCTGAATTTTTGTCTCTAGTCTTGGGTACTCTCGCTAAGAAGCAGTCCCACACTTAAATTACTTGCTGAAAATCTTTACTCAAGGGTCTTTCTGGGGCATATATCTCAAGATATTAAGACCGAACTAATTGTCTTTGATATTGCTATTTGATAATGGCATTATACTAGCAATAGAGCATGGGGAAATGATTGGTATATAACTAGACCTACCCATTAAGGACAAGAGCTGTGTAACCCAGATCATTTTTATTTTAACATCTTTATTGGAGTATAATTGCTTTACAGTGGTGTGTTAGTTTCTGCTTTATAACAAAGTGAATCAGTTATACATATACACATGTTCCCATATCTCTTCCCTCTTGTGTCTCCCTCCCTCCCTCCCAACCTCCCTATCCCACCCTCTAGGTGGTCACAAAGCACCGATCTGATCTCCCTGTGCTATGCGGCTGCTTCTCACTAGCTATCTATTCTACGTTTGGTAGTGTATATATATGTCCATGCCACTCTCTCACTTTGTCAAAGCCTACCTTTCCCCCTTCCCCACATCCTCAAGTCCATTCTCTAGTAGGTCTGTGTCTCCATTACCGTCTTACCCCTAGGTTCTTCATGATTTTTTTCCCTTAGATTCCATATATATGTGTTAGCATACAGTATTTGGTTTTGTCTTTCTGACTTACTTCACTCTGTATGACAGATTCTAGGTCCATCCACCTCACTACAAATAACTCAATTTCGTTTCTGTTTATGGCTGAGTAATATTCCACTGTATATATGTGCCACATCTTCTTTATCCATTCATCCAATGATGGACAGTTAGGTAGCTTCCATCTCCTGTCTATTGTAAATAGAGCTGCAATGAACATTTTGGTAAATAACTCTTTTTGAATTATGGTTTTCTCAGGGTATATGCCCAGTAGTGGGATTGCTGGGTCGTATAGTAGTTCTATTTGTAGTTTTTTAAGGAACCTCCATACTGTTCTCCATAGTGGCTGTATCAGTTTACATTCCCACCAACAGTGCAAGAGTGTTCCCTTTTCTCCACACCCTCTCCAGCATGTATTGTTTCTAGACTTTTTTGATGATGGCCATTCTGACTGGTGTGAGATGATATCTCATTGTAGTTTTGATTTGCATTTCTCTAATGATTAATGATGTTGAGCATTCTTTCATGTGTTTGTTGGCAATCTGTATATCTTCTTTGGAGAAATGTCTATTTAGGTCTTCTGCCCATTGTTGGATTGGGTTGTTTGTTTTTTTGTTATTGAGCTGCATGAGCTGCTTATAAATTTTGGAGATTAATCCTTTGTCAGTTGCTTCATTTGCAAATATTTTCTTCCACTCTGAGGGTTGTCTTTTGATCTTGTTTATGGTTTCCTTTGCTGTGCAAAAGCTTTTAAGTTTCATTAGGTCCCATTTGTTTATTTTTGTTTTTATTTCCATTTCTCTAGGAGGTGGGTCAAAAAGGATCTTGCTGTGATTTATGTCATAGAGTGTTCTGCCTATGTTTTCTTCTAAGAGTTTGATAGTGTCTGGCCTTACATTTAGGTCTTTAATCCATTTTCAGTTTATTTTTGTGTATGGTGTTAGAGAGTGTTCTAATCTCATACTTTTACATGTACCTGTCCAGTTTTCCCAGGACCACTTATTGAAGAGGCTGTCTTTTCTCCACTGTATATTCTTGCCTCCTTTATCAAAGATAAGGTGACCATATGTGCGTGGGTTTATCTCTGGGCTTTCTATCCTGTTCCATTGACCTATATTTTTGTTTTTGTGCCAGCACCATACTGTCTTGATTACTGTAGCTTTGTAGTATAGTCTGAAGTCAGGGAGCCTGAGTCTTCCAGCTCCATTTTTTGTTCTCAAGATTGCTTTGGCTTTTGGGGTCTTTTGTGTTTCCAAAGAAATTGTGAAATTTTTTGTTCTAGTTTTGTGAAAAATGCCAGTGGTCATTTGATATGGATTGCATTGAATCTGTAGATTGCTTTGGGTAGTACAGTCATTTTCACAACGTTGATTCTTCCAATCCAAGAACATGGTATATCTCCCCATCTATTTGTATCATCTTTAATTTCTTTCATCAGTGTCTTATAATTTTCTGCATACAGGTCTTTTATCTCCTTAGCTAGGTTTATTCCTAGATATTTTATTCTTTTGGTTGCAATGGTAAATGGGAGTATTTTCTTAATTTCACTCTCAGATTTTCATCATTAGTGTATAGGAATGCCAGCGATTTCTGTGCATTAATTTTGCATCCTACTACTTTACCAAATTCATTGATTAGCTCTAGTAGTTTTCTGGTAGCATCTTTAGGATTCTCTATGTATAGTATCGTGTCATCTGCAAACAGTGACAGCTTTACTTCTTCTTTTCTGATTTGGATTCCTTTTATTTCTTTTTCTTCTCTGATTGCTGTGACTAAAACTTCAAAAACTATGTTGAATAAGAGTGGTGAGAGTGGGCAACCTTGTCTTTTTCCTGATCTTAGTGAAAATGGTTTCAGTTTTTCACCATTGAGGATGATGTTGGCTGTGGGTTTGTCATATATGGCCTTTATTATGTTGAGAAAAGTTCCCTCTATGCCTACTTTCTGCTGGGTTTTTATCATAAATGTGTGTAGAATTTTGTCGAAAGCTTTCTCTGCATCTATTGAGATGATCATATGCTTTTTCTCCTTCAATTTGTTAATATGGTGTATCACGTTGATTGATTTGCATATATTGAAGAATCCTTGCATTCCTGGAACAAACCCCACTTGATCATGGTGTATGATCCTTTTAATGTGCTTTTGGATTCTGTTTGCTAGTATTTTGTTGAGGATTTTTGCCTCTATGTTCATCAGTGATATTGGCCTGTAGTTCTCTTTCTTTGTGACATCTTTGTCTGGTTTTGGTATCAGGGTGATGTATGCCTTGTAGAATGAGTTTGGGAGTCTTCCTCCCTCTGCTATATTTTGGAAGAGTTTGAGAAGGATGGGTGTTAGCTCTTCTTTAAATGTTTGATAGAATTCGCCTGTGAAGGCTTCTGGTCCTGCACTTTTGTTTGTTGGAAGATTTTAAATCACAGTTTCAATTTCAGTGCTTGTGATTGGTCTGTTCATATTTTCTATTTCTTCCTGAATCAGTCTTGTCAGGTTGTGCATTTCTAAGAATTTGTCCATTTCTTCTATGTTTCCATTGTATTGGCATAAAGTTGCTTGTAGTAATCCCTCATGATCTTTTGTATTTCTGCAGTGTCAGTTTTTACTTCTCCTTTTTCATTTCTAATTCTATTGACTTGAGTCTTCCCTCTTTTTTTCTTGATGAGTCTGGCTAATGGTTTATCAATTTTGTTTATCTTCTCCAAGAACCAGCTTTTACTTTTATTGATCTTTGCTATCATTTCCTTCATTCCTTTTTCATTTATTTCTGATACGATTTTTATGATTTCTTTCCTTCTGCTAACTTTGGGGGTTTTTTGTTCTTCTTTCTCTAATTGCTTTAGGTGCAAGGTTAGGTTGTTTATTCGAGATCTTTCTTGTTTCTTAGGTAGAATTCTGTTGCTATAAACTTCCCTCATATAACTGCTTTTGCTGCATCCCAGAGGTTTTGGGTTGTTGTGTCTCCATTTTCATTTGTTTCTAGGTATTTTTTAATTTCTTCTTTGATTTCTTCAGTGATCACTTTGTTATTAAGTAGTGTACTGTTTAGCCTCCATTTGTTTGTATTTTTTACAGACGTTTTTCTGTAATTGATATCTAGTCTCATAGCATTGTGGTCAGAAAAGATACTTGATACAATTTCAATTTTCTTAAATTTACCAAGGCTTGATTTGTGACCCAAGATATGATCTATCCTGAAGAATGTTCCACGAGCATTTGAGAAAAATGTGTATTCTGTTGTTTTTGGATGGAATGTCCTATAAATATCAATTAAGTCCATCTTGTGTAATGTATCATTTAAAGCTTGTGTTTCCTTATTTATTTTCATTTTGGATGATCTGTCCATTGGTGAAAGTGGGGTGTTAAAGTCCCCTACTATGAATGTGTTACTGTCGATGTCCCCTTTTATGGCTATTAGCATTTGCCTTATGTATTGAAATGCTCCTATGTTGGGTGCACAAATATTTACAATTGTTATATCTTCTTCTTGGATCCAGCCCCCTTGATCATTATGTGGTGTCCTTCTTTGTCTCTTGTAATAGTCTTTATTTTAAAGTCTATTTTGTCTGATATGAGAATTGCTACTCCAGATTTCTTTTGATTTCCATTTGTATGGAATATCTATTTCCATCCCCTCACTTTCAGTCTGTATGTGTCTCTAGGTCTGAAGTGGGTCTCTTGTAGACAGCATATATATGGGTCTTGTTTTTGTATCCATTCAGCCAGTCTGTGTCTTTTGGTGGGAGCACTTAATTCATTTGCATTTAAGGTAATTATCAATATGTATGTTCCTATTCCCATTTTCTTAATTGTTCTGTGTTTTTATTGAAGGTCTTTTCCTTCTCTTGTGTTTCTTGCCTAGGGAAGTTCCTTTAGCATTTGTTGTAAAGCTGGTTTGGTGGTGCTGAATTCTCTCAGCTTTTGCTTGTCTGTAAAGGTTTTAATTTCTCCATCAAATCTGAATGAGATCCTTGCTGGGTAGAGTAATCTTGCTTGTAGGTTTTTCTCCTTCTTCACTTTAAATATGTCCTGCCACCCCCTTCTGGCTTGCAGAGTTTCTGCTGAAAGATCAGCTGTTAACCTTATGGGGATTCTCTTGTGTGTTATTTGTTGTTTTTCCCATGCTGCTTTTAATATGTTTTCTCTGTATTTAATTTTTGACAGTTTGATTAATATGTGTCTTGGCATGTTTCTACTTGTAATTATCCTGTATCGGACTCTCTGTGCTCCTTAACTTGATTAACTCTTTCCATTCCCATATTAGGGAAGTTTTCAACTATAATCTCTTCAAATATTTTCCCAGTCCCTTTCTTTTTCTCTTCTTCTTCTGCGACCCCTATAATTTGAATGTTGGTGTGTTTAATGTTGTCCCAGAGGTCTTTGAGACTGTCCTCAGTTCTTTTCACTCTTTTTTCTTTATTCTGCTCTGCAGTAATTATTTCCACGATTTTATCTTCCAGATCACTTATCCGTTCTTCTGCCTCAGTTATTCTGCTATTGATCCCATCTAGAGTATTTTTAATTTCATTTATTGTGTTGTTCATTGTTGCTTGTTTCCTCTTTAGTTCTCTAGGTCCTTGTTACATGTTTTTTGCATTTTCTCTATTCTATTTCCAAGATTTTGGATCATCTTTACTATCAATATTCTGAATTCTTTTTCAGGTAGACTGCCTATTTCCTCTGCATTTGTTAGGTCAGTTCAGTTTTTATCTTGCTCCTTCATCTGCTGTGTGTTTCTCTGTCTTCTCATTTTGCTTATCTTACTGTGTTTGGGGTCTCCTTTTTGCAGGCTGCGGGTTCGTAGTTCCCGTTGTTTTTGGTGTCTGTCCCCAGTGGCTAAAGTTGGTTCAGTGGGTTGTGTAGGCTTCCTGGTGGAGGGCACTGGTGCCTGTGTTCTGGTGGATGAGGCTGGATCTTGTCTTTCTGGTGCGTAGGTCCACGTCTGGTGGTGTGTTTTGGGGTGTCTGTGGCCTTATTATGATTTTAGGCAGCCTCTCTGCTAATGGGTGGGGTTGTGTTCCTGTCTTGCTAGTTGTTTGGCATAGGGTGTCCAGCACTGTAGCTTGCTGGTCATTGAGTGAAGCTGGGTGTTGGTGTTGAGATGGAGATCTCTGGGAGGTTTTCACCATTTGATATTATGTGGACCTGGGAGGTCTTTTGTGGACCAGTGTCCTGAAGTTGGCTCTCCCACCTCAGAGGCACAGCACTGACTCCTGGCTGGAGCACCAAGAGCCTTTAATCCACACGGCTCAGAATAACAGGGAGGAAAAAGAAGGAAGGAAGGAAGGAAGGAAGGAAGGAAGGAAGGAAGGAAGGAAGGAAGGAAGGAAGGAAGGGAGGGAGGGAGGGAGGGAGTGAGGGAGGGAGTGAGGGAGGGAGGGAGGGAGGAAGGAAGGAAGGGAGAGAGAGAAAGAAAAGAAAAGAAAAGAAAGGAGATAAAATAAAATAAAGTTATTAAAATAAAAAATAATTATTAAGAAAAAAAAAATTTTTAAGTAAAAAAAAAAAACCGGACGGACAGAACTCTAGGACAAATAGTGAAAGCAAAGCTATACAGATGAAATTTCACACAGAAACATACACATACACACTCACAGAAAGAGGAAAAGGGGAAAAAATAATATATCTTGCTCTCAAAGTCCACCTCCTCAATTTGGGATGGTTGGTTGTCTATTCAGGTATTCCAGAGATGCAGGGTACATCAAGTTGACTGTGAAGATTTAATCCTTTGCTCATGAGGCTGCTGGGAGAGATTTCCCTTTCTCTTCTTTGTTACCACAGCTCCCAGAGTTCAGCTTTGGATTTGGTCCCGCCTCTGTGTGTAGGTTGCCTGAGGGCGTCTGTTCTTCGCTCAGACAGGACGGGGTTAAAGGAGCAGCTGATTCGGGGGCTCTGGCTCACTCAGGCCGTGGGGAGGGAGGGGTACGGATGCGGGGCGAGTCTGCAGCGGCAGAGGCCGGCGTGACGCTGCACCGGCGCGAGGCGCGCCGCACGTTCTCCCGGGGAAGTTGTCCCTGGATGCCGGGACCCTGGCAGTGGCGGGCTGCACGGGCTCCCGGGAGAGGAGGTGTGGATAGTGACCTGTGCTCGCACACAGGCTTCTTGGTGGCGGCAGCAGCGGCCTTAGCATCTCATGCCTGTCTCTGGGGTCTGCACTGATAGCCGTGACTCGCGCCCGTCCCTGGAGCTCCTTTAGGTGGCGCTCTTAATCCCCTCTCCTCGCGCAGCAGGAGGCAAAGAGGGTGGAAAAGGTCTCTTGTCGCTTCGGCAGCTCCAGACTGTTTCCCGGACTCCCTCCCGGCCAGCCGTGGCGCACTAACCCCTTCAGGCTGTGTTCACGCTGGCAACACCAGTCCTCTCCCTGCGATCACACGGAAGCCCGAGCCTCAGCTCCCGGCCCCCGCCCACCCCGGCGGGGGAGCAGACGAGCCTCTCGGGCTGGTGAGTGCCGGTCGGCACTGATCCTCTGTGCGGAAATCTGTCCGCTTTGCCCTCCGCACCCTGTTGGCTGCGCTCTCCTCCGCGGCTCCGGAACTCCCCCCTCCGGCACCCGCAGTCTCCGCCTGCGAAGGGGCTTCTAGTGTGTGGAAACCTTTCCTCCTTCACGGCTCCCTCCCGCTGGTGCAGGTCCCGTCCCTATTCTTTTGTCTCTGTTTATTCTTTTTTCTTTCGCCCTACCCAGGTACGTGAGGAGTTTCTTGCCTTTTGGGAGGTCTGAGGTCTTCTGCCAGCGTTCGGTGGGTGTTCTGTAAGAGTTGTTCCAGGTGTAGATAGGTGTATTTCTGATGTATCTGTGGGGAGGAAGGTGATCTCCGCGTCTTACTCTTCCGCCATCTTCCCAAACTCTCTAACCCAGAACATTTTGACATTGTTTTGATCTCACTGTTTTGGCCTAGTACACTTTTCTGTTCTCCATTTCATCAATGTGAAATAGTGAGTACACAGTAAACTAAATGATTAAAAGGATAAAGGTCAGATTAGCAACTAAATAGGCCAATATTGGAAAATGGAGCAACCTTGGAGTTGTCTGAGAGAATTATAATAATTAACAAGTCACACCATTGACTCCTTAGCATCAAACTAATGCCTGATACATAAGAAGTAATCAATAGATACTTTGACTTAATTAATAAATGAGTGTATTGATACAATACTTAAAACTGACAATAGCTGAAAATGAACATTTGCTTTTGACAGATAACTGATTATCTTAGTTCATTTAGGCTGCATCAACAAAAATACCATAAACTGGGTGGCTTATAAATAACAGGAGCTTATTTCTCACAATTCTGGAGACTGGGAAGTCTAAGATCGAGGTGCCAGCATGGTCAGATTCTGGTGAAGGCTCTCTTCCTGGTTGCTTCATAACCAGTGCCTTCTTGCTGTGTCTTCATGTGGTTGAAGGGGCAATGGAACTCTCTGGGCTCTCTTTTATAAGGACAGTAATCACCTCCCAAAGACCCTACCTCCTAAAACCATCATATTGGGGGTTAGGATTTCAACACATGAATTTTGGGAGAGCACAAACATTCAGACCATAGTATTCTACCTCTGGCTTTCCCAAATTCATGTCTTTCTCACATGCAAAATACATTTATTCCATCCCAAGAGACCCCAAGTCTTAACCAGTTCCAGCATAGCATCAACTCGAAAGCCTGAAGTCAAAAGTCTCCTCTAAATCAGAAATGAGTGAGACTCAAGGCTGATTCATTCTGAGGCAAAATTCCTCTCCAGCTGTGACCCTGTGAAATCAAACAAGTCATGTGTTTCCAAAATACAACGATGGGACAGATGTAGAATAAACACTCCCATTCCAAAAGAGAGAAATAGGAAAGAAAAAGGTGACAGGTCCCAAACAAGTCCAGAACCCAACAGTGCAACCAACATTAAATCTTAAGGCTTGAGAATAATTTCCTTTGCGTGGATGTTCTGCCACCAGGCCCACTGGGGCGTGACACCACCTTCTGGACACACTGGGGTATCCCCAGCCCCATGGATTTGCTAAATGAAACCCATGTGGCAGCTCTCACAATTGAAGTTTCAATGTGCATTTCTCCCGGGGTGGAGCCACCCACCAATGTCTCTACTGCTCTGGGGTTGGGGGAAGTGGTGCCTGCCTCCATGGCTTTATTTACTGGGCATTGCTGTAGCAGGGGCTTTCTGCAGTGGCATCACCCTCACCACGAAGGCCCTCTACCTGCATCATGTGCCTGCAGCTCTGGGTAACTCTATCCTTTGAAATCGGGTGGAGGTATCCATCTATACTCCCATGGCTCTGCTGGGCAAGGGTAGGGCCCCTATGGCTTTGTGTGGAGTTTGTCTGGCTTGTTGAAACCCAGGCAATGGCCTCCTTCTTTCAAAACTGAGGAGGTACCCCTGATGAGCTCTGAGTCCTTTTTGGGGTCCTTCTTTTTCTGGGTTGAGGAATGTTGCCTGTTTGCTGCTGAATGGCTCTATGGTTCCATCCTGTAAAATCTAAGAAGTCTAACAACCTTGTTTCTTTCCTTTCTATCTCGTTCCCCTTCAGTTCAAATTGGCAGTTTTCCTGCTGGGGTAGCTGGTTAAATCAATGGTTTGCACCCGTACTAATCTCCTTATCAAAGTTCGCACGGACACACCCTTAGTGTTCTCTTCCTAACATGTTTCTCATATTTTGAGACATGAATAGGCTGAACATTTTCTGAATTTTTAAGTTCTGCTTCTTTTGGGGTTAACAGTTGTCTTAAGTCCTTTCTTCTTGCATTTTACTATAAGCATTCAAGAGATGTCAAGCTGCACCTTTAACACTTTGCTTAGAAATAGCTTCAACCAAATATTCAATGTCATTAACCATAAGTTCTACCTGCCACAAAACAACAGGGCACAAACATAATTCAGCTAAGTTATTTGCCAGTCTATAACAAGGAGCGCCTTTCCTCCAGTTCCTCATTTCTGAGACCTCATCAAGATGGCCTTTTACAGTCTATATTTCCACCAACATTCTGTCCATAACACCTAAGTATTCTCTAAGAGACTGAGGTTTTCTCTATAGCTCTCCTCTTCTTCCGAGCCCTCACCAGATTCACTTTGATGGTCAGTTCCTGGCAATGTATATAGACTTTTTCCAGCACGTACTTCAAAACACTTTACCCAGTTCCAAAGATGCTTCCACATTTTTAGGTATTTCTAAGGGCAGCACGTGGTACCAACTTTCTATGTGAGTCCATTTGGGTTGCTATAAACAGAAATACCATCAACTAGGTGGATTATAAATCATAGAAAGTTATTTCTCACAGTTCTGGAGGCTGGGAAGTCAACGATCGAGGTGCCAGCATGGTTGGGTTTGGTGAATGTTCTTCATGGTCATGGAAGAGAGTGTCTGAAATGGAGTGTAGGGCCATAGCAGAGAAGTGAGAGGCTAAGGCATTGGGAGGCTCATTTACATGGATATTAAAATCACAAGAATTCTAGGTATAATGCAGTTGAGTATGACAGGAGGAAAATTCTTCAAGGAAGGAGGGGAGCGACTGCAACCTGCTGAGATTCAGATGTATTCTGATTATGGAACTCAGAGCTGGGCATTTCTAAAGTGAAGGAGGATGAATGGCTTGAAAGCAGACAGAGGGTCATGAAACACATCTACTTCATCTCCAGGTCTGTGAAGGAGAATAAACGGTCACCACTTGGTAGAGCTGCAGGGCAAGTAGTATCCTCAAGGGACAGCCACATTTCCTTTAGATAGAGAAAGTGAGGGGAATTTTGAGAGAAAAGAATATAGGGGATTTGACAATGACTAACTGTGAATTCCAGAGGACACAATGGAAGGATTCAGGACTTGCGTTGATGGGGCCAGAAAAAGGACTGAGATGGTCATGGAGGGATTAGCATGCAGAGATACATAAAGTGGGTGAAGGACACCAAAAGATCAGTACTGAAGATCTCAGGATGAGGCAAGGCAATTTGTGTAGCTGTGGTGAAGAATGGGGAGGCTGGAGGAACTGTCAAGTTCTGAGACTTTTTCTCAGTCCTTACTAATGGAACACTGATGGTAGGTGAGGTGCATAACTGCTGGGATCTGATGGGTCTCAGAGGCTTTCTTATGAGTTCTGCTGAAAGAGATGACAGGTTTGGAGTTCAGAAAACAGAACTCTGCTGAATTGTTTTTTTTATTGAAGTACAGTTGATTTACAATATTTCAGGTGTACAGCAAAGTGATTCAGTTATATATATATATATGTACTTTTTCAGGTTCTTTTTGATTGTAGGTTATTACAAGATATTGAATATAGTTCCCATGTGCTATACAGGAGGTCCTTGTTGTTTATTTTATATATAGTAGCGTGTATCTGTTAAACCCAAATTCCCAATTTATCCCTCGCACCCGCATTTCCCCTTTGATAACCATAAGTTTGTTTTCTATGTCTGAGTCTATTTCTGTTTTGTAAATAAGTTAATTTGTATCAATTTTTTAGATTCCACATTTAAGTGATATCATATGATATTTGTCTTTCTCGGACTTACTTCACTTAGTATGATAATTTCTAGGTCCATCCATGTTGCTGCAATTGACATTATTTCATTCTTTTTTATGGCTGAGTACTTTTCGATTGTATATTTATATACCACATATTCTTTATCCATTCATCTGTTGATGGACATTTAGGTTGCTCCCATGTCTTGGCTATTGTAAATAATGCTGCAGTGAACACTGGGGTGCATGCATCTTTTTGAATTATGGTTTTCTCTGGATATATGCCCAAGAGTGGATTGCTGGATCATATGGCACCTCTATTTTTAGTTTTATAAGGGACCTCTATACTGTTCTCCATAGAGGTTGCACCAATTTACATTCCCACCAACACAGTGTAGGAGGGTTCCTTTATCTCCGTACCTTCTCCTGCATTTATTATTTGTAGACTTTTGCTGAATGGCCATTCTGACCCATGTGAGGTGGTACCTCATTGTAGTTTTGATTTGCATTCTGTAATAATTAGCAATGTTGAGCATATTTTCATGTGCCTTTTGGCCATCTGTATGTCTTCTTTGGAGAAATGTCTATTTAGGTGTTCCATCCATTTTTTATTGGGTTATTTGTTTTTTTGATATTAAGCTGTGTAAGTTGTTTGTGTATTTTTTCAGTTAGGCCCTTGTCAGTCACATTGTTTGCAGGTATTTTCTCCCATTGCATAGATTGTCTTTTCATTTTGATTACAATTTCCTTTTGCTGTGCAAAAGCTTTTAAGTTTAATTAGGTCCCATTTGTTTATTTTTGCTTTTGTTTCCATTACTCTAGGAGACAGATCCAAAGATTATTGCTGCTATTTATGTCAAAGAGTGTTCTATGTTTTCTTCTAGGAGTTTTATAGTATCCGGTTTTACATTTAGGTCTGTAATCCATTTTGAGTTTATTTTTTATATGGTGTTAGAGAATGTTCTAATTTCATTCTTTTACATGTAGCTGTCCAGTTTTCCCAGCACCACTGATTGAAGAGACTGTCTTTTCTCCACTGTATATTCTTGCCTCCTTGACTGTAGGTGCATGCATTTATTTCTGGGCTCTCTATCCTGTTCCATTGATCTAAATGTCTGTTGTTGTGCCAGTACCATACTGTTTTGATCACTGCAGCTTTGTAGTATAGTGTGAAGTCAGGGAGTGTGATTCCTCCAGCTCCATTCTTCTTTCTCAAGATTGTTTTGGCTATTTGGAGTCTTTTGTGTTTCCATAAATTTAAAAATTTTTTTGTTCTAGTTCTGTTAAAAATGCCATTGGTAATTTGATAGGGATTGCATTGACTCTGTAGATTGCCTTGGGTAGTTTGGTCATTTTAACAATATTGATTATTCTGATTCAAGAACATGATATATCTTTCCATCTGTTTGTGTCATCTTAAATTTCTTTCATTGGTGTTTCATAGTTTTAAGAATACAGGCCTTTTGCCTCCTTAGGTAGGTTTTTTTCCTAGGTATTTTATTCTTTTTGATGCAATGGTCAAATGGATTGTTTCCTTAATTTCTCTTTCTGATATTTTATTGTTAGTGTTTAGAAATGCAACAGATTTCTGTGTGTTAATATTGTGTCCTGCAACTTTACCAAATTTATTGATGAGCTCTAGTAATTTTCTGGTAGTGTCTTTAGGATTTTCTATGCATAGTATCATGTCACCTGTGAATAGTGACAGTTTTGCTTCTTCCTTTCCAATTTGGATTACTTTTATTTCTTTTTCTTCTCTGATTGCTGTGACTAAGACTTCCAAAACTATGATGAATAAAAGTGGTGAGAGTGCATATTCTTGTCTTTTTCCTGATCTTAGAGGGAATGTTTTCAGCTTTTCACCATAGAGTATGATGTTACCTGTGCATTTGTCACATATGGCCTGTATGATTCTGCTGAATTTTATGAAAACCCCCCATGATCAGGCAAAACTCATGATTTTATAAAACATTTTTATTATTTCACAATATCATACTGATGATAAAAGTGATTTTTGTTTCCTCAAGTACCTCTCCAATGGGCTATAGGAGGAGTAATATTACTGCTTGAATTCAACCCTTTAAGAAAGCTGTTAAAATTTCATGGTTTCAATAAAGAAATGAAATATAGTATCTATTATGAGGTTGAGGATGATGGTAATTTACATTGAAAATTATGCAAGAACAAAGTTTATGGTTCCTGTGTCTTTATAACTTTATGGATATTTTATCACCATAGGTTGGCACAGTGTTTATGGAAATATTATTATATTCATTTTATAGATGAAGAGTCTGTGGTTTAGAGAAGTTAAATAAGTTAAAGCCGAGATTTGAACCTAATTTTGTTTTGTTCCAGGCCCTTACAATTGGGCATTTGCTCATGTTTGTACAGTGTTTTTATATAAATTACCTTATCTGCACAGGTAAAGGTTTAGTTTAGTTTTATTGATTCTCCTCCAAGCTCCCTAGAATATCAGAGTTCATTTCAGCCAACAGAACTTGCTCTAGATTTACATTAGAGTTACATCTTACTGATCCAAATAATCCACATCCTTGTTTTCCTGCAAATGAATAGGTTAAAGGAACATAAACTCCTGCCCACTAGAAATCTTGTGTTTTTTCTAGGAAAACAAGCTGCCATGAAAACCTGATGAAAAGGAATTCTTCTTAAAATAAAGAATACAGTAAGTAAACCTCTTTGGATTTTAGCATGATTTTTCTTGCCCCCCCCTTGATTTTTTTAACAGAACATTTTCATATTTGATATATGCAAAAGAATACATGCAATATATGTATAAACTATGTAAGCAAATTAACAAAAGAAAACTAGCCTACTCCCCCAAGCTTGAGCTGGATACTGCTAAAGCTCTCTGAGGTCTCCTCCCAAGCACTTCCTCCTACCTTCCACACAGAGGAAAACATTATTATATGTTGGTGTTTATGATTTCCTTGCTTTAAAGATGATGTATCCCTAGAAATTATATTGATTATTTTTTCATGTCTTTGAACTTTACAAAAATGGTATTATACAGTGTATGGTTTTATGCATCTTGTTACTACATTATCTTGTTTACACTTGTCTATGTTTCTTCCTTTTGACAGTTTGTTTCAAACTATAATATATAGTATAGTATATAGTATATGTAAGCATATATATTAACATAATGTTGAATAAAGCAGTAATAGTGGATAATTTGCCTCATACTTCACATATTTTTTGATGTATTTTATTTAATTTTACTTTTTCTCAAGCTTATTGAAGTATAATTGACAAAATTGTATATATTTGAATTGTGCAATGTGATGATTTGATATACATACACATTATGAAATGATAATCCTCGTATTTACTTTAAAAAGAAATCTTTCTAATGTTTCTCCCTTTAGACGGATTTTTTTTTCTTTTTTTAGATTCATTTTTGTTCAAGTCCATGTTAATTCAACCAGGTTCATTTTTACTCCAAGTTTCTAACAGTATATTTTCACAAAGTTATGAACAGGTTTGAATTTTAGCAAATCATTTTCTATATCTGTTGAAATGACAATATTGTTTTATCTTTTAATAAATAAATGTGGTATTTTACATTCATAGCTTTCATAATGTTAAACTTTCTTCCCATTCCTAGAAAACGACTAATTTGGTCTTGATGTACTATTTTTTAAATGCCATGGTATTTCACTTTCCCAGTATTCTGTTTAGTGATTTTTTTCATCTGTATTCATTTGTGAGATTGGACTAAAATGTTTCCCTTTCTATCTTTGTCTAGTTTTGGTATTAGGCTTATACTAGCCTTACAAATTAGTTATCTAAGTGTTACCTCTTTTTCTACTTTCTGGAACAATTCATAAAATTTTAGAATAATTTTTTCCTTGAAAATTCGATAAAATTCATTAAACTGTTTGGGCTTGACAGTTTATTTGTATGAAAAAATTTAACTTCTGATTCAACTTCTTTATAATTATGGAGTGGTTAAGACTTTTTATTTATTCTTGAGTCATTTTTTGGTAAGTTATATTTTCTTGGAATTTAGTCATTTTGTGTAAGTTTCCAAATTTATTGGCCTAAATTTTTTATTGTGTTCTTGGTTGTCTTTTTCATTTTATATGTCTGTGGTAAATCCTCTTCATTTTTTTATTTTGGATAAATTTATTTATTTTATTTTTGGCTGCGTTGTGTCTGCTGCTGAGTGTGGGCTTTTCTCTGGTTGTGGTGAGTGAGGACTACTCTTCATTGCAGTGCGTGAGCTTCTTATTGCAATGGCTTCTCTTGTGGAGCACGTGCTTCAGTAGTTGTGGCGTGCGGGCTCAGTAGTTGTGACGCATGGGCTTAGTTGCTCCACAGCATGTGGGATCTTCCCCGACCAAGGCTCGAACCTGTGTTCCCTGCATTGGCAGGCCAATTCTTAACCACTGCGCCACCAGGGAAGTCCCTTTTTTTCATTTCTAATGTTGTTTATTTGTGTCTCTATTTTTTTCAATCATGTCACTTAAGTTTGTCTATTTTAATTGTCTTTTCAAATGATTAACTTTCTATGTTGAAATAAACTTAACTTTCAAAAAAATGGCAACAATGGCACAGAGAACACTTGCCTTATCATTTATTACTGCCCCCTCCTACCACACATGTGTACATACATACATTTTATTTTTTCTGAACCATTTGAAGAAAAGCTGCATGTATCATGCCTATATAATTCTTAATACATTCGTGTAACTTTCCTAGGAACAAAAGTATTCTCTTTCATGACCACAGTATAATTATCCAGTTCAGGAGATTGGGTATAATACTTTGTTTTAATCCATAGTCTACATTCCATCTGTAGAACTTTTAAATTTGGCTATTATATTTTTTGTGTAATAATTTATACAAAATTTGTTCTTTTTGAAAACCGTTTGGTCATTGTTGATTTTTCATTTTTAAAAACGGCTTTATTGGGCTTCCCTGGTGGTGCAGTGGTTGGGAGTCTGCTTGCCAATGCAGGGGGCGCAGGTTCATGCCCCGGTCCGGGGGGATCCTGCGTGCCGCAGAGTGGCTGGGCCTGCGTGTCCAGGGCCTGTGCTTCGCGGCGGGAGGGGCCACAATGGTGGGAGGCCCGCGTACCGCAAAACAACAACAACAACAAAAACGGCTTTATTGAGGTATATTTACATACTGTAAAGTTCACCCAGTATGAATGTTCAGTTTGATAATTTTTAGGAAATGTATCCTGTTGTACAGTAATCACCAAAATCCAGTTTTGGAACATATTCATCAACTCAAAAAGTTCCTTCATGGAACCAGTCCTCACTCTGACTCCTAGATCCAGGAAACCACTGTCCTACTTTGTCTCTATAATTTTGCCCTTCCTAGAAATGTCTTAAAAGTGAAATCATGCAATGTATAGTTTTTTGTATCTGGCTTCTTTAGTGTAGCATGATGTTTTTGAAGTTCACCTATCTTGCTGTGTACATCAATAGCTGCTTTTTACTGCCGAATAATAGTCCATTGTTGGGATGTGCCATATTTTTTAAAATCCATTCATCATTTGATGGACACTTGGGTTGTTCCCAGTTTTTTATATTATTAATAAGGCTTTTGTGAATAGTCATGTATAAGCCTTTGTGTGGGTATATGTTTTCCTTTCTCTTTAGTAGATAGCTAGGTGTGGAATTCCTGGGTTATATAACAAGTTTACATTTAACTTTCTATGATACTGCCAAACAATATCCCAAAGTGATTGTATTATTTTACCTTCTCATTGTCAGTATATAAAGGTTTCAGTTGTTCTGCATCCTTGCAACATTTGGTATTGTCAATCTTTTCTTTTTAGCTATTCTAGTGGATATGCAGTGGTATCATTGTGGTTTAAATTTGCATTTCCTTAATGACTAATTGTACTGAGCATCTTTTCATGTTCTTATTCATTATTCACATATTTTCTTTTGTGAATTGTCTATTTAATTCTTTTTTCCCAATCTTAAAAATTGGGTTGTTTGCCTTTTTATTACTGTGTAATAAGAATTCTTTTTATCTTCCAGGTATAAGTATTTTTTTAATCAGATATATGATTTGCACATATTTTCTCATAATATGTGGGCTTTATTTTTCTTAATAGTTCCTTTTGAAGAGCAAAAACTTCTAATCTTGATAAAGCCTGTTATCAACATTTTCTTATCTAGATAATTATTTTAATATAATATCTAAGAAATCTTTTTCTAACGCAAGGAAAAAAATTCCTCTAGAAACTTAAAGAAGTTTTATAATTTTAGCTCTTTCATATACGTGTTTAATCTGTTTTTAGTTAATATTTGTATGTGGTATGAGGTAAGAGTTTAAATTCTTTTTTTATATGCATATTAAAATATTTCAGCACCATTTGCTGAATAGTTTATTCTTTTTATCACTTGGTACCTTTATTGAAAACCAGTGGATCATAAATGTGAGATTTATTTTTGGATTGTCTTTTCTATTCCACTGATCTGTATTGTTATACTTATTTTGATTACTTATTCACTTACATTCCACCTTTTATATCTTTAAATAGTTTATATAAATTATCAGCTATTCTGATATCTGAAGTCCTTTTTTGTCCAGGAAAATTTTTTGTTGTTTCTGCTGATTCTAAATCATAGTACTTGTTACCTTGTGGGTTTAGTGGCATGAGTGAACTCATATTTGGCTGAACTTCATCTGCGTGAATCTTGAGGGCCTTAGCTGGGAATTCCTTCATTCACAGAAGATTTGTATTTGCTTCTAGCAGAGCCAGAGGTGTGATATCAACCTAAGACCAGGGCCTGGACTAGGGTGAGGCAAGTGAGGCCGTCTAGGGTGCAAAATTTAAGGAGGCCCTCACTCTCAGAGTCCTGCAAGAGTGCCTCCTTAAATTTGCACCCTAAGTGCCTCTCTTGCCTCACCCTAGTCCTGGCCCTGCCAGAGACAGCTTTAATCCATTTCAAAGTTCTTCATTTATGGTGGATGTCAGGTTATCTTGCTTCTCCTGACAATGGCCCCAAACTCAGCTTCCTGAGCTTAATCCTTAATCCCCTTCCAGGTTCTTGACTCAATGCAGGAGTTTCAGGGTTAGTTCCCCTCTCAAGCAAGGGGCCCCAAACCTCAGTTTCCTGATGTCAGTGACACATAAGAATTTATATTCTTGGGTATTGGCTTTCAGATTGCTTATAACTCACCATTTCTGTTCAGCTCAATGTTTTTATTCTGTTGTGAGATTTTGTTTTATCATAAACCATCAATGCATTGAAAAATATGTTATTTACCCAAGATTTAATTTTATTATAGTTACCAAAGTCATCAAAATATGTAGCCTATGGTATGTTTGAAAGTGATAACTAATTTCTTTAAAGACCATAATTTTCATGTTTCCTTTAACTAGAAAAATATGCCTTAACATTTTTAAAAGCAGATTTTGTTAGAATGATTAGTAGATGAAACATGTAGACAATAGGTTGAGTAATAAATATGTGCCAAATGATTGGCTTGACCTTAAATAATAGAATAATTTTTATTTTGACTCATTCATCAGTCCTCAAAATAGTACTGTTAGGTACATGGTGATTTTCTCTCTTATGTGATTAAGCCCCTGCTAAGCAGGTGAGCCTGATCGTGCTCAGAGAATGCTGATTTGCTTTATTAAGGTACTTTGCTCACAAGCATGGTTTCTGGATGTGGTATATGATCTGAAGCCCAAGAAAAATGAAATATGAAGCCTTGCAAGGTAGAACAGAGTCACAATTTCACACTAAACCTATGGTGAATAAATACTCTAATTATTAAACCTTCTACTTCAGTGACAATAGGAATGAGAAGCAGTTGATATAATTAAGAAAGTAAAGTATTTTTGTTGGAATATCTAAACTTTTGTTAGAGAATAATAGGGAGAAGAAACTTGAAATGATCTTTTATCATTTAGGGAGCAAATGAGGAAACAAATTGCCGAGTTTCAGATTTGTCTAATAATAAGGTAGGCTCTCTCTCGGACCCTGTGTCCTTCCCTATATAAATAAGCATTGGACCAGATGTCTCTAAGGTACCAAGCTTGGGATACTATGTACGACCTGTTCCACGGGCATCATGAATCAGTATTCACAGCCAGAGACAGATAGGCCTGGCTAGAATCAATGTCCAACCACCACTGGTTAGATGAGCTTGGATTAGTGGCTAAGCTTAGCTTCACCATGAGAAAATGTAGATAATAACAACCTTACCCTCATTAGGTTGTTTGGAGAATTAAGTGAAATATTAGATGAATAATGCTTAGCAGAGTGGTTGATACAGAGTAAATGCCAAATGCATATAGGCAGTATTATTGTTGTTGTTTTCTGCTTGGTTTGGAGGAATTTATGCCAAGTCACTTATAGGCATGGATCTTCACGCCCCCTTTGATGTAGTGTTGCGTATCTCATAATTGAGAGAAATAAGATACTTTATAAAAATTCTTTTGGAGTAGCTGAAATTTGAATATTTTGTTAGTGATGTTACATTGCAACTACCATGTTGAGGAGTAATTTCCTTAGATTAATTATCTGCCATTAGAACTAAGCCAATCAAATTATCACAGTTCAGAAGGAAGACAGACATTTTGGTCAGCATTGTTTCCTTATGTAGACACAGCTAGATGTTGGTTTTAAATGATTGAGGTAACCAAATCTATTTTAATCATGCTCTTCATCTTGTTATTTAAATGAAAAATTAACGTGTTGGGTTGGCCCAAAAAGTTCCTTTGGTTTTTAAGTAAAAATAAAAGGCACGTTTTTCATTTTCACCAAGAACTTTATTGAACAATGTATTCACCCTTTTGTTCCAGTACTTTCTTCCATTTTTCCGGCAACTTCATAATTCCATCTTCCCAAAACTTTTTATCTTTTTGAGCAACAACTGTTCCAGGTACCTTTTATAGTCTTCCAGGGAATTGAAATTATTTCTATTAGGAGAATTTTGCAAAGACGGAAATAAATGGAAATCTGAAGGTGCAATGTCTGATGAATACGGCGGATGAATCAGAACTCCCTAGCCAAGCTGTAACAATTTTTGCCTGCTCATCAAAGAAACATGCAGTCTTGTGTTATCCTGATGGAAGATTATGCATTTTCTGTTGACTACTTCCAACTACTTCCGGATGCTTTTCATTCAGTGCTGCTTTCAGTTGGTCTAATTGGGAGAAGTACTTATTGGAATTAAACATTTAGTTTTCTGGAAGGAACTCATAATAGAGGACTCCCTTCCAATCCCACCATATACACATCAGCTTCTTTGGATGAAGACCGGCCTTTGGTGTGCTTGGTGGTGGTTCGTTTCACTTGCCCCACGATCTCTTCTGTTCCACATTATTGTACAGTATCCACTTTTCATTGCCAGTCACAATGTGTTTTAAAAATGGAAAGTTTTCATTACGTTTAAGTAGAGAACTGCGTGCGGAAATACAGTCAAGAAGGTTTTTTTCACTCAACTTATGTGGAACCCAAACATCAAAGCGATGAGCATAACCAAGCTGGTGCAGATGATTTTCAACACTTGATTTGGTTATTTTGAATATGTCATGTGTCTCCCGAGTGCTATAACATTGTTCTCAATGAATGTCTCGATTTGATCGCTAGCAACTTCAATTGGTCGACCCGACCATGGAGCGATGTCCAGTGAGAAACCTCCAGCATGAAACTTTGCAAATCACTTTTGACACGTTTGATCAGTCATATAGCACCTTCTAAATACACTGCACAAATTTTTTTTTTTTTTTGCGTTTCAGTTGTGTTTTTAACCTTTCTTGAAAGAATAAAGCATAATATGCTGAAAACGTTGCTTGTCTTCCATCTTCAATATTAAAATGGCTACACAAAAATTCACCAATTTTGATAAGATTTTTTAAATGCATACAGATATGACAGCTGTCACAATACAATCTAACCAAATTGTTTTGAATGCAGTTAAAGACAACTAAATGCTACTAGATCCATCTTATGAAACTGAACGACTTTTTGGCCAACCCAGTACATCTCATGATACTGTGCTCCTGGTTTGTTGAAGACCTGTCACCAGTACAATGTGAGTGTAGGCTTTCTGTTCACTTTCCAACACCACTCAGTACAGAGTGGCATAGAGTAATTGGTTTAGCTTGGTCACTTAAGTTTATTTCAGATCTCTATGAAACTTTATAGAAACACTTTAGAAAAATGTTCTGACAGGAAAACGTTAGAATACAGATTTTGATATCTCTGGGACTTGAATAGAGAGTGATTTTCTCCTAAAGAGATGGGCAAATGCAGAAAAGATTTATATACATATATATAAATAAAAATTAAAAATAAATAAATAAGTCTATCTATATATCTGGCACATGATTCTCTTTTTGGAACAATCAGCTTGAAACTATCAAGAGGCTTTTGTGATTGCCAGGTAATTGGCTTCACTTGTGGGCCAGGCCAAATTGCATTAATTGTGTTGATCACAAATAATAGTCTCAAGCACCACTACATCTTGTGAAGAATTACCTCAGGTACACAATACTGTAATTAAGACTCTAGCTCTAAATCATACTTATCCAGCTTGTTCTTGCTTGCTAAGTGAGGCATCTCAAGTGGCTTAAATTTATCAGCTAAATAATATCAGGGTTATTATTGCAGGACTGAAAAAAGGAAACATCCTGCTGGCCCGTGGGATGATTACAGAGTTGAGTCTTAAAAGGTAGGCAGATCAAGCACCTCAGTGAGGTGCAGAATGATACATCAGCAGGAAGCAGCACTAATGCTGTACCCGAGCAGTCTCTGAAGCCAACTCCTAAAAGGTACCATGAGTTTCCATTTTCACCCCAAATTCGGATGGCTTTTATTTATTTATTATAAATCTATTTATTTTATTTATTTATTTTCGGCTGCGTTGGGTCTTCTTTGCTGCACACGGGCCTTCTCTAGTTGCGGTGAGCGCGGGCTACTCTTCGTTGCGGTGCACAGGCTTCTCATTGTGGTGGCTTCTCTTGTTGCGGAGCATGGGCTCTAGGCATGAGGGCTTCAGTAGTTGTGACTTGTGGGCTCTCGAACGCAGGCTCGGTAGTTGTGGCACACGGGTTTAGTTGCTCCGCGGCATGTGAGATCTTCCAGGCCCAGGGATCGAACCCATGTCCCCTGCATTGGCAGGAGGATTCTTAACCACTGCACCATCAGGGAAGTCCCCTGATGGCTTTTAAAACACCCAGTGGATCTTGGCAATTTTTACATACAATCCCAATGGGGTTTTTCAATGATAAAAGAGGTTCTGGCCACAGAGAGGTTTGTTCCCTGAGTGAAGGGTGAGCGTTCCCTTTCCGCTCTGCTTCTCTTCCTATCTCATACTGCATTCCGTCACCAGCATGTGGTGCACTGGACAGTGTCCTGCATTCCACTCAGAGGAGCTGGAATTATTAATGGGTTCCTCTACTGGCTGTTTATGTGGGTGAGCAAGTTAGCCCTTTTGAGCCTTGGTTCCTTATGTGGGAAAGTGAATCTTTAGGATTATTCGAAAAAAATTTCCTAATTGAGACTAGCATTACGGACTACTATAATTTTATCTCTTTGTCTAATTAATCCACCTCCCTATCCATTCCCAGGCCACTCATCCCTTTGTTTTTGACCCTCCTACACCGAACCTGCTTCTTTGCTGCCATCCCGGGATTCACTCCTCATACCTAGTTTTTCTCTTTGACCTGACTAATCCTACTCTGGCCTCATGTTTACTGGCTGGTTCTTGGTTTCTTATTGTGGAAGAGTCATTTTCATGTTTACATATGGCTTTATGCCCTTATTTAGCTCCGGCCTTGTCAAACATTGTTGCTTACTTTTTCTCAGACTGTAGTTGGAACATCCTCCCAACTGGATCCTGTGGCCTGTCACCTTTGGGTGTCCCTTAATGATGTGAAATAATTGCTCAGCCTCCCAAGAAAAATAAATCTCTCAGAGGGCTTCCCTCTAGAGTCCTATTTCTTAACGGGCCACCTGTACCAGAATCATCTGCAGACTAACAAAGATGCAGACCCCAGTGTCTTACCCAGATTCTAGGGGCCTGCAGTCCAGGCATCTGTCTTTTAAAAAAGACTTCCTGGTGATGCTTAGGCACACTGAAGAGATTTTCTGCTCCTTCTCCTTCTCTAGCCGAAAACCCTAGACCTTGTGCTTGCCTTCTGTAACAGCAGCAGCAACGACAATAATAATAATAACAGTAACATACATTGATTGCTTACCGTATGCCAAGAACAACTCTAAATGCTTTTGCATTTGTTATTTCATCCTTAAAACAAACATGCGATATATATGTATTATTATTTCCATTTTTCAGATAGTAAACTGAAGCAACACTACTAGTATGAAAGCTGGAATTCAATTCCAAGCTGATTTAATATCAGATGTTATATTCAAATTACTATATTACAACTCTGTACCTGGAATGTGATTTTGCTTCTTGTCTGGGGGCTTCTTGGTTTTGATATAGGCCTGGCTTATTTCACATGCCTCTCTGCTGACCACATTTCTCGCCTAGAATTCTGTTCTTCATCAGCCCTCCTAACTGGACTTCTTTCTCTTCCCTTGCTTCCTTCTTTTTTTAAGGAAGGTTCTTGTTGAGATCACTTTATCCTTTGAGACAAATACAATTGGCTTAAACACTCTAACCCTCATAATGTGGAAGGGATAGTTGAAGGCTCTACCAATATTTCTGTGAATTCAGTGGGGTTTGCGTTCTTGTGGTCATGTTCCACATATGTTCCTGAGGACTCTCAATTTCATTCATGTCATTTCCTGCAGTAGTTCTATTGGCTCTGAGCTGATCCATCCATGGAACCCAGGGCTTTTTCCTTGATCTTTCCCAAATACCATTCTTGGAAGGCATTGTGTGTATGTGTGTGTGTATAGAAACTTTTTGAGTTTGGAATGGTAAAGAGGATTACATGGAGCTTAAACATTAGGTTTCCTATTCCTGAAAGGATTCCTGTTTCTGCTGAAAGGAATTTTTCAATTGCCAAATTTCTCTATAGGCCTATCATGTTGTCCATGGCCCTGAGCTTTATTATTTGTTTCACTTACCCTTTTTCCAACATTCCCCATTCCAAAATTCCAAGAAATGTCAGAATGCAGAAGAAGATTAATTGCAGGATGTATATTATGGGCAATGAATGTTACATGAATACAGATTTCATTTTCAGGCCATGTGGCCAAGAAAACTTCATTGAGAAGGATAGATTTATTAAGAACCACTCTAATAGAAGTATCTACTCCTCATTAACCCAGTTTGGGTATGCTGTTGTGCTTCATATAACATTTAAGTGTGCATGCTTTTAACCTTCAACAACTAGGTATCCTGGGACTCCTCTAGTTCTATCTCCCCAACATGGGGAGAAATACTCATGGAGAGGCCATTGCAGGTGGTATGAAGGCAAATGGGATGCATTAGGCAGCACTCCTACCAAGATATAAGATAGGTGAGGTCACTTGGAAGCAGTTCGAAATACCTATTCATGAAGACTGAACAGTCTACTGATGTAGACCTTGGGTAAAGAAAATGCCATTTCTTCATACCTTCTTGGCTAACAAGGATGGATCTAACACATCAAGTGGGCTGTCCTCATTTCTTCCTTTCCTGTGAATTTCTCATCTCATTCCATTTTGATTTCTGCTACCCTCCAAACCACTAAACTATCCTTATTAAGGTCATAAATGGCCTTTATGACTTTACTTCCAATGGAAAAGGAACTGTTCTCTTTGTTTTTGGTCTCTTACCATTTTTCAGTTCAGTTAACCACTCTCTCCTTTTTGCTTTTTGTTTTTAAAATTTTTAACACCTTCATACAATAAAATTCATCCACTTTAAGTATACATTTTTTTGAGTTTTAATAAATGCACACTGCCACTAAAACACCACTACAGTCAAGTTTAAGACCAAATGTATCATTCCAAAATTTCCCTTTTGCTCCTCATCATACCCACCTGACCCCAGGCAACCACTAATCTACTTTCTACTAATTTTGCCATTTCTATGATTTCACATAAATGGAATCATATAGTATTTACAAATTTGTGTCTGACCCCTTTCACACAGCATGATATTTTGAAATTCATTCATTTGATTGCATGTATCATTAGTTTGTTTATTTTTTAATTGTTGAGTAATGGTCTATAGTTTGGTTATACCACATTTTGTTTATCTAGTTGGTGGAATTTTGTGCTATTTCTATTTTTTTGATTATATTGAAAACTTTGCTATACACATTTCTGTAGAAGTCATTGTGTGACATACATTTGCATTTCTTTGGGGTGGACACCTAGGAGGGGAATTATGGGTCATGTGATACATGTTTAATGTTTTAAGAACCTGCCAAACTGGTAAAAATGTGTCTGTACCACTTTGCATTCTGATCAACAATGTATAAGGGCTCCAGTTTGCCCACAGCATCAGCAACACTTATAATTTTAGTTATTCTAATGGATATGTATTGATATATCTCTGTAGTTTAACTTTGCATTTCCCTAGTGATCAGCGATGCTTAACTTGTCATGTGCTGGCCATTCATATATTTTCTTTTATAAAGTGTCTGTTTAAATCTTTTAAACATTTAAAAATTGTTATTAGCTTTTTTGCTGTTGAATTATAGGAGCTATATATATTCTGAATGCAAGTCCTTCAGATCTGATATATATTTTATTAATAACATCTCCCAATCTATGGCTTGTCTTTTCATTTTATTAATGAGACCTATGAACTAAAGGGTTTAATTTTGGTCAAGTCTAATTTGTCAAATTTTTTTCTTTTATGGTTAGTATTTTTTATGTGCTAGCTAAGAAGAATTTGCCTAATACAAGGTCACAACAGTTTCTCCAAAGTCTTCTCTTATGTTTTCTTCCAAAGTTTTACGATTTTAGCTCTTATTCTTAGTTCTATGATCCATTTTGAGTTAATATTTGTGTATGGTGTGAGGAATGAGTTAAGGTTGTTTTTTTTTTTCATACTGATATACAGTTACTCCAGAACTGTGTTGAAAAGATTACCCTTTTCCCAGAGAATTACCTTGTTAGCTATAAAATATCAATTGACCATATAAGTGTGAGTCTATTTCTATACTCTATATGTCTATCCTTATGTCAATATCATATTTTCTTGATTATTGTAGTTTTAAGTAAGTTTTAAGTAATCAAGTTGTGTATGTCCTCTGACTTTTTTTTCTTTGATAAAATTGTTTTGATTATTCTATATCCTTTGCATTATCATATATATTTTAGAATTTACTTGCCTATTTCTCCCAAAAGCCTATTGGGGTTTTTAATGGAATTACATTTAATCTATAGATCAACTTGGGGGAGAATTGCCATCTTAGCAGTATTGATTTTTATATATTGATCTATTATCTGGTGACCTTGATACATCTATTTTTTAGCTTATTTGTAAATCCCTTAGGATTGTTGACATACAGGACCATGTTGTCTGCAAAAAAAAGGATGTTTCACTTTTCTAATTTGTGTCTTTTATTTATTTTTCTTGTCTTATTGCATTAGCTACATCTTTAGTGGTGAATAAAAGTAGGGAGAGCTGAGATGTTCTTGCCTTGTTCTTCTCATGTTAATCTAAAATTCTAGTTAAGTATGATGTTAGCTTCAGGGTTTTTTTTGTTATTTTTTTCATAAATCCTTTTCATTAGATTGAGAAAGTTCCCTTCCATTCTTAGTTTACTAAGAATTTTTCTTGTGAATGGATATTATATTTTTTTGCATTCAATTTGCTAATACTTTGTTAAGGATATTTGCAATTACAATGAAGGATATTGCTTTGTAATTTTCTTTAGCTATGATGTCTTTGTCAGGGTAATAATGGCCTAATAAAATAGAAATTTTTTCTCCTTGTCTATTTTTTGAATGATTTTTTGTGGACTGTTATTATTTCTTCCTTAAAAGTTTGGTAAAATTCATGAGTGAAACCATTTAAGCTTGATGCTGTTTTTAAAAAAGGATTTTAAAAATTTACTAGTACTGTTTCTTTACTTGAGATGGGCCTATTCAGAATTTTTTTTTAGTAGCATGTAACTTAGTAACAAGTTACATTAGTTAGTTACTAACAGTAGTAACATTAGTCTTTCAAGGAATCTATTTTATTTATGTTATCAGATTTATACATTCAAGATTATTTATAAAATTTTCATAATTACTTTGATTTCTATAAAGTCAGTAGCAATGTTGCCTTTCTCACTCCAGATATTGCTAATTTGAATCTTTTTTTTGTTCTTGTTCAGTTTAGCTAAATATTTATTCATTTTATTGATTTTTTTAAAATCCAAAAAACTCCAGTTTTTAGTTTCATTGATTTTTCCCTATTGCTTGTCTTTTTTGTTCTATTTTGCTTATTTCCCTCTGATCTTTATTATTACCTTTATTCTAGGTTACAGTATTTAGATTTAAATTGATTTTATTTATTTATTTATTCATTTTAGCTTCTTAATGTGGAAGCTTTGATAACTGTTTTGAAGCCTTTCTTCTTTTTTAGTATGGGTGTTTAGTGCTGTAAAGTTTTCTTTAAGCTCTGCTGTAGATTTATCCTACAAATTTTGATATGTGTGTTTTCATTTTGTTTCATTCAAATAGTTTCTAATTTCCTTGTGATTTCTTCTTTAACCCATGAGTGATTTAGTGTGTGGGTTGAGGAACGCATTCAAGGGCACAACATGTTCACCAATCTCTTCAGGTTTTTAATATCTGTTAGGCTCTCTGGAGGTCTCCAGCATTCATGCTTAGAAGTTATCTAAAGATATTTGGAGAATTTATATCTCAGCACTTCTAATGCTCTTTGACTTACCAAATCTCCCTGTTAAGATTTTAGCTGCTCTCTTGCCTACCCTAAACTGAGTCTACCATTTCTGACAAATAAGCTGTAGGTTTTCATAGTCTGAGCTGGGTAGGATTGGAATGGTAACTGGCAAGAAGGCCAGACAACCCACAGCTGAGTGACAGTTTTCCAATGGGTAAACAATTCTGAGGGCAGTCTTTGCCTTTGGTTGTTTTCCAGGGCCCTGGAATTGCTTAAATAATTTTTCCCTTTATAGTATTTGATTTCTGTGGAATGGAAATACCTCATCTTCTCATGCCACCATCACCAGAAGTAGATATCTGTTCCTTCCCTTAGAAACATTGTTTTTTCTTTGTGGCCACAACCCTAAACATCTTGCTAACTTTAAGTTTCCTTTAAATATTAGGATGGCTTGACATTTCGCAGAAACCACTTTTTTTTAAAAAGGCAGAGATTCTTTTCTCATCTTGCTTTACAAGGTCCCCTTAGGTGAGCTCATTGACTTCCATAGCTTTAACTGTCACTATATGCTACTTCTAAAATTTATATCTCCAGCCTAGACTTTTCCTTTGCACTCCAGACTCTTAAACTTATTAAAGTATCCTTTTTCACTTAACTCTTTTGTTGGCACCTTAAATACAAGTCCAAAATAGAACGCCTTCTTTCCTCCCTAACCTGTTCTTCCCCCGGAGTCCTTATCTTACTAATACAGCTATGATCCACTAGTATTCTTGGTACATCCTTAGTACTGCATATCCATTCCTCTCCCTATACCTCCATACATAATGAGGTCCTGCCAATTTCACCTTCTAAATACCTCTTGAATATGACCACATTTTTTCATTTCCATTGTTGTCATATGAATCTAAACCATCATCTCTTTCTTGAACAACTTAAAAGCATTCTTATTTTTCTAGCCAGACACCTTGGATCATCTTTCAAAGATATAAATCTTATTATGATCCTTACCTGAAAACATATCTATATCTTTCTTATGCTTTTAAAAAGGATAAAAAGCAGAATATTCAACATGGTCTATATGACCCTGCACAATCTGGTCCTTCCCGGCTCCTCCAGGCTCACGTCATACCACCTTCAGTTTTGCTCTCTGCCATTCAGTCTATAAGGCTCTTTTTTCAGTTCCTCAAACACATACTTTCCCTGATTCCCTAAGACCACCCTATTACAGGCTTTCAAGTACACTGTCTCTTCATGGCTCCTGTCATGTGTATCATGTGGTTATTTGTTTAGTGTTTTCCCTGCTTCTGTGTATGCTACCCAAAGACCTGTGTCTGTTTTGTTCACTACTGTATCAACAATACCTAATGGAATACCAAGGGCAAATTAGGCTCTCAATAAAATTTGTTTAATGAATGAATGCAAAGGAATATGTTTGTACTTATTGGCCTTCATGCATTTATGTATTGTTTCTGATTCACTCTGTGGCCACTAAGATTTTAAAAATCACAAAATTACACAATCAGGCTAGTCCAAAGATTATAGATGTAAAATAAGGTAAACTGTTCTAGTGTCTTCCCTCTTCTAACAGCCTCCTGACTGCAGATAGGTTTTCTATCCCTATGTCAGCTCCTCACCCTTTCCTCACCTCTTGCTGATGTTTTATGACTCTTAGTTTGTGTTGGGTAGGAAGTTATTGGAATAGTGGAAATAACTGCCACTATTTGGAAACTTCTGTCCGGTTTTTCTTGACAACTTTCCTTAAGGCCTTTGTTCTGTTCAGATACAATGAAATTTTATTCTTCTCAGTAAGCAGGTTTCTCCCTTGAAGGTTTTAAAAATGTTATTATCTGCTGAATAGTTAAAACATGCAGCCTTTGACACAAGCAAATTCCACTTACTAGCTGTGTGACTTTTAGCAAATTTCCAAACTTTTACAGTTTTCTCACCTATATGATGGTGTAAATGATAGCACCTACTACATAGATATAAAGTGCTTAGAAGAATGTTTGAAGCTTATTAAATACTTAATAAATGTTAGTTTATGTCTAATATCTGGCTCTCTAGTTTCTCTTACCATACATCACCCTCTTCCTCTCGAATTATAGGATCTAATTGTCACTTAATTGTACAGAATTGTACAGAATCAGAAATCTTGGGGGATAGGTATCGAATTGACTGTACATTCCCTGAAAGTAGCAACCATGCCCTATCACAATGCCTAGCATATAAAAAGTACTCACTAAATATTTGGTAATGGGCTGTCTTTGAAAATATGATCTAATTCCAAAGGATCTCTCCTTCAGTTAGCTTAATTTTGTGTATTTGTTCTATCAGAAACCCCCAAATTAGTTTGCATAGATTAATGTCAGAGGTCATACCTTTTTAAATCAGCACTAATTAAGGCAATTCGTTACCATTAAAAAAACAAGGAAAACTTGGAATAAGCTGATTCTGGACCTATGGGCTCTTTAAAATCTTCGGGCTGCTGGGCCTTGCTGCAAGTACACTTATTAAAATGCTTAAAATGTCAAGGACCATGAGACTGCCTTGGTATCAAAGCAAAGCCAAACAAAACAAAAAGAAACATGGAAAAAAAGAGATGTCAGCTTCAAATAGGGTAACCAGCGGCTGTGAATACCTTTCAATCAGTCGGAGTTACGAACCAATCTCACTACATACAGTTGAGTGGAGGTGAACAAAAAATTAGGTCAATCGATTGAACTATTTTAACAAGCTAGTCAGAGTGGAAAAAAAAGAACTTAACTTGGTGTACTGACATCTGTTGGGTAGGAAGCTGAAGTCAAGTGTGCTTTTTTTGTTATTAAGTTGCTCCACATTTGATGAATTTGAAGGAATTTTCTGTCTTTTTCTAATTGGTTGGTGTCATACAGATAGGCCCAACCTTACTTTTATGGCCACTTTTTACTCCTATCCCCAGCTGGAGGCACTCACAGCTGAGGCTGAAAAAAGGACTAATAAAGAGGCTTTGCTTGGTTCTCGGTGGTCTTTGCATCTTCAGTTCTCCATGGGGGAGCAGTGCTGATTGAGAAAGAAAGGGTCTTATGGAGTCAAAGAGAGGGACATGGGCATCTGTCAGACTCACACCTACTTAGGCTGCTTTAATCAGGGCCAAGAACTCTTAGGAGGTAACTACAATTCCCCACTTTCTCTTCTCCCTTGTATGGTATTTATCATGTTTTCTTTCTGAAATGAAGAAAAACAAAAACAAAAACCCTTTCCTTTGTAATTCAAATCTGAAAAGTTACTTTTATTTTTCAATTTTTCTTAAACTCTAATTCCATGACTTCCACGGGTTGTGTGTTTTTTTAAAAAAATTCTACCCCTCCCTCCACAGGGCCATTCAATTTTCTCTTCCACTCTATTTAAATGTCTTCCCAGAGAATGTGATAAGGCTGGTCAAAAAGTAGATATTTGTAATTGCTAACTTCTAGTAAATCATGGAAGATTAACTTTATCTTTCTATAAAAGATGGAATAGTGTGTGAAATGGGCAATTTGAATATTTTCAGGAAAGAGGATTCTTGCCTTACTTGATTGCTTTAAACCAATTGGAGAGATAAAAAACATTGAACACTTGCTCCCCCCCCCCCCAGCTCTTCTCCTACCAGGCACTCTCTCCATTATAGAACTCACAGTGACAACATAATGAACGCACAGCACAGCTGTCAAAGGAAGTGTTTGAACACTTGTGAAATTACAGGCTGCTGCAGAAATGACTTAAGCATGCCATTACCTCTTGCTGCATTTAGAACAAATAAGCCACCTGCCCTTTAGGTATTATCTGATCTGTTTGAATAGACTGCTATATAGACCCACACAGAAGACTCCAAACGTTCTCTCCTACAGTTCTGCTCAAAGAACTGCAGCTTCAGCATCTCACACTTCCTCTTCTCAGTGCTTTCCTCTCCGACTCAGTCTTTGCATACATTATATAAACAGTCACACGTCTGTCTCTTGTGTTCAAGGAAGTGTCATTTTTTGTGATTGTAGTTCCCTATCCTTGAGCTGCTGTATCTGCGAGCTGTGTTAGTCTGACTTCAAACCCGTGTAGCCTCTTACCGCTAAAGGAAAGTGTTTGAACGTGAATCCACCTTACAACTAAAAGCCCTTTCCTATCAGACATGTACTGAGTTTCAGAAATGTTTTATGATTGCCTCATCAATCTGAAATGGATAAATTGACTAAGATTCCATGGCTGCATTACCATAGCTGTTATCTCCTTAGCAAGGAAGGACATTTTAGATTTGTGCTCTCAGGAACACTACGCTTGCCTTTTCCGTGCTCTTGGCTGACACCCTGGTTCAAGGGCACTTATTGTTTCCTGCACCAGTCAGGGTCCCGGGAAGACACCAATGGCGCACTGAAAGTGGGTAAGTGGAGGAAAGCTTGCTAAAGGGATTATTTGCTAAGGAAGGGGGCAGGGTGTAGGGAAACCACCAGAGATAAGGTGGTACCTCAGGACTATTGGGGTGTACTGTTACCAGCCCTAAACCTGAAGGGATAAGGAGAGAGGGCAGCTCCTGAACCTTAGAGAGACGGGGGGCGGGCATGGGGCAGGCCAGCTGACAGGAGCCATTACCTTCATCTGGACAGGACGGGGCAGGACAGAGCTGGCTCAAGGTAACCTCACAGGGAGGGAGCTGAGGAAATATGCACCTCAAATGTACTCTCCGATTTCCTCCAGATCTCCCGTGGGCCCTCACCAGTGGCTGAACGTGATAGGAATGCAGAGGGGTAGGCTGCGGTGTACCTAGTCCCTCAGGTGAGAGGGCGGGTGGAGGGCAGTGGAAAGTGGCCCTTCGGGCAAATGGAGGATAACCAGCTCACCTCCTGAGGAGAGTAAATAATGGTTCTAATGGTTTCTAACGATTTGTTTCTTAGTCACGTCCCCCAATTCCCGTTCATCCTTTAAACTGGAGTCCAAGTATTATTCTTAAAGCAGAGCTGATTCTGTCACATCTTTTCTGAAAGACCTTTACTGACTCATTTCATAGGGCGTCAAGTCCAAATCCTTAGCATGGAATTCAGGGCCACACAAATCTCCTTTCCAGCTGACTTCTGAGCCATCGCCAACCACCTTCCTTCTACTGCAATCTCCTTCTTTAACCTGATAATGTCCCAAACTTTCCCCCAACTCCAATCCTTTATTTACTGTCTTCTCATTTAGAGTTCTCTTAACTCTTGCTAACTTTTTCCTTCTTCTTTAAATGGTCACAAACATCACATTTCCGTGAAGCTGCCTTCTGTCATCTTAGTCAGAATTAATCCTTCTTTCCAATATGCTGCCATGGCATTTTTGTTTGTTCTTCTCCCTTATAATATTATAACACATTCTGTCTTATGGTTAATTGTGGATATGTCTGCACATGTCTCTTGGTAGACTAGGAACTGTACAACACCCGCTTTGTGGCTCTGGGTCTGATTAGAAAGAATTTCTATTCTCATAGATAGACTTCTACTGGGTTGGGATATGCCAGGAGTGTCCAGAGAGAGGTGGAGCTCATGGATGAATCCAGGTCACGTCTGAGTAGGTAGATAGAGAGAAGGGGTAGAGGTGCCATATTAGTCTGACTAGGGAAGGAAGATCTGAATACAAGAAAAAAAAAAAAGCCACAAGGGAATCAGCTGTTGGAACAGTTCTGGGGGCAGTGAGTGTTCGGCTGGGAATAATGTGAACGAGTACGACCCCCTGACCTGAACAGAGCTGTGATGTCCAGAAATACACTTATGGGTTCTGGTCACCCGGAGCATCATGTCTCTGGATAGCTGTAATGAAAAGAGTTGTATCAGTCCATGAACATGAGTCTTTTCAAGGCAGGGGGCCATGCTTTATTCGTTCTTGTTATAATCTCTCTCTCCTCCCCCTACACCCCCTTAACACAGTGTCTGGAGCTTAACAGGTGCACTAAATATGTTTGTTGAAGTGACTGGAAGTCAGCAGATTTTATTTATATAAAAATATTGTATGGAATGTGAAAAGATATGTGTGTATATAATGATGATATTTTAAGAATAGTTAAAAGATAGCCTGCTGTAAATATTTTTCAAAAGTGTGTCCTTTGTATTTTCAGTGTAGGCTGTGGTACCCACTGCAGATAAACGTGCCTTCAGTAGTGTTTGCATAGTTGAGGTACGTTGGGTACCCGACGTCTGTGCTCATCAAGTGCTCGTGTGAAGCCTGAGTCACTAGGGGTGGGGGGAAAATAAGGAAGTGAACTTGACCACTGTGGTCCTGAGCGTGTTGATGACATAGGAAACCTCTGCTTGTTTTGCAGAAGTCTTCACTCCAGGGCACATCGTGTAAGAGAGTAAGAATTCCATAGTTCATTGCTGCCTGAGTCACAATTGCCTGGAGTGGGTCCTGATGAAAATGTCAGTTTCTGAACCCCAAGCTATGCTCCTGAATCAGAATTTAAGATGATTTCTACGAACACTAAAGCTTGGGAACCTTTGCCCTGGACCAGTGGAGGCACATTAGAATCGCTTGAATCGGTTTTAAAAAAATACTTATGCTCAAGTTTCCCCTCTGTCCCCTCCAATGAGTCTGACTTGAGGGGTCTGGAGTGGAATCCCTAGCGTCTGCAATCTTCCAGATGTCTGCAGTAACAGCACATTTTCTGTGGGACTTGGAGGCCTATCACATTGATTGATAGGTTAGAAATAGATCGTCCTAACCTCACAGGGATGTAGAGGACAGACTAGCAAACGTGCTGAGGAAAGCAAACGGGGTGGGTGGGTGGGGTAGGAAAACATCATAGCCTAGTCACTAAGGGTAACAGCTCTGGAGGCTGAAGCCTGGGTCCCCTTAATGGCTCTGGCACTGATGAGCTCTGTGCTGGCAGGCATCTCTGTGAATCAAAATAATGAACACCTCAGAGGGTCGTTCTGAGGATTCAAATAAGTTAATCTAAAGTATTCAAACAGAGCCTGTCATACAGTAAGCGCCCCATAAATGTTAGCCATTGTTAATCATCGTCAATAATTACATGAAAGAATTATGTTTTCCAAATAACAGGATGATATGGCATGATAAAAGGGTATCCAAAGGACTAGATGTTGTACCTATTTTATGAGACTCAGTGGTCAGAAATAGGAACAAGGAGTGGAGGTTGCTGAGATTTTGATTAGGATCATTATGCAGAAGAACATTTTAACAGCCAGCACCCTCTAAACTAAGGAATGAATGGCTGTGTAAGGTGGTGAGTTCTCAATCCCTGGAAATATTTGAAAACCAGTTGGTTGACCATTTATTTGGAACTTTATAGGGAATATTCATGTAAAGGGTAGCAATTTGGACTATAAATACAATTGATAAATCCTGACAATGCTTTTTTTTTTAAAAAAAAATAAGATGTTGGGGGTAGGAGTTTATTAATTTATTTATTTTTGCTGTGTTGGGTCTTCGTTTCTGTGCGTGGGCTTTCTCTAGTTGTGGCAAGCAGGGGCCACTCTTCATCAAGGTGCACAGGCCTCTCACTATAGTGGCCTCTCTTGTTGAGGAGCACAGGCTCCAGACGCGCAGGCTCAGTAGTTGTGGCTCACAGGCCCAGTTGCTCCGCGGCATGTGGGATCCTCCCAGATCAGGGCTTGAACCTGTGTCCCCTGCATTAGCAGGCAGATTCTCAACCACTGCGCCACCAGGGAAGCCCCCTAACAATGCTTTTTAAACTCTAAAGGCACCAAAGTCCAGTTATCTATTTTTACTACCATAATTACCTCTAGAGTCCACAGTCCTGTGGTTTTATCTCAGTTTTTGGCAATCATTTTGGTCACTTTTCTCTGAATCTAGTCACTGAAGGACAAAGATGTGTAAATGGCCTTATTTAAGGCTTCCATTTATCATGAAATGTAACTGTAGTTAGGTTTGAACAGATATAAGAGTGAATGCTACATAAGACACATGCCCAAGGCTGCTCAGAAAATTTATTCTGATAGGATTAACATTTTTTAGTGTAATGATATATTTTCAACATGAAATTCAAAGAACAAAATTCACTTATATGGCAATAAATCAGTCACGTTATCAGAGTGCTGGAGATTTTAATTAAATAATGTGTTAGGTACAGACCTCCTTGGGTCCCAGCTTTTAGACATAGCTATGGCTCTCACCAGTTTCTTTAGCTCAAGTCCTAAGTATAAGGCGAATTTCATTAGATCTCTTGTTATTTGTTTGAAATGGATGGATAGAGTAACAGGAAAAATTAAATGGAAAAGGAGTCGAGTGTGTGTGTGTGTGTGTGTGTGTGTGTGTGTAACTTTATGAATATGTTATTGCTGTGGATTGAATTGTGTCTCCTTAAAATTAACATGTTGAAGCTTTAACTCCCAATGTAATGGTACTATTTAGAGATGGGGCCTTTGAGCGGTAATCAGGGTTGGATGGTGTCATTAGGGTGGGTCCCTGCTCTGGGATTAGTGCCCTGTTGGTTTGTAGATTGGCCTCCATATGTTGGAGGACAAGGAGAGCCAAGAGAAAGTGGAGACCGCTCCAGATTGGTAGGTGGCAGTTTTACAAAGCAAGGAAACTTACATACAAGGTGGCTGCAGGATGAGTAGATCTCCACATCTACCCACCAGAATCATAAAAGTTAATATGGAGGCCTCAACTGGGTTCAGTCATGTATTCAGTTCAGCTGGTCTCGACAACTCAAGGCTTTTTCCTTGAAACTTGCAGACTGTACGTTCCAAGGACTGGGGAAGGGGTAATGAACCTCTGATTGCCCAGGTCCAGCTCTGAGAGTAAACCAATGGTCATGTCTTTCCGACAGTGCCCTTGTAAGAAGAGAAAGAGAGAAAATCTCTTTGTCTTTCCACATATGTGCATACAAAGAACAGGTCATATGAGTATACGGGGAGATGGCAGCGGCTTGCAAACTAAGACAAGAGGCCTCAGAGTAAAACCTACTTTGGGAGCACCTTGATCTTGGGCTTTCCAGCTTCCAGAACTGTGAGAAACAAATTTCTGTTGTTTAAGCCATCCTATATATAGTATTTTATTATGGCAGCCCAGGCTGACTAAAACAATTGTCGTCTGGTTTACAGGTTACAAAGCAGTTTGTATTCATTTATTCATTCAGCTATCATCAGTTGAGCACCTATAATGCACAAGGCCAGAAGGACTGAAAGACAGATAAACCACACCTTCTGCCCTCCAGAAATTTATAATGGTTGTATGAATAATGTAAAACAGAATAGAGTAAGCGAGAATTTGTAGAAGGTACATATACTTGATTTAATGCTGAGTGAAGGATGGTTTTCCTTGGAAGTTTTCATGCAGACTGTAACTTTTGACCCAAGACTTTAAGGAAGAATAAGATTTTTTTAAAAGGTAGAGGAGATGAGAAGAGTGTCCAGAGTAGGAACAAAGTCATAGAGAACTGAAAATGTGTAGCACTTTTAGAAAACCAGTGGTGGCGAACTCCTGTAAAGAGAGATGTATATCTGTGATCTAAACTGAGACGCTTCCTTTATTCCTGCACCCTGGCCGGCAAGCCCACTGTCTAGAGAAGTTGAGTGGTCAAGAAGTAAAATCATATTTTTGGAGTGAACCTGAACTTTGGGGAAACTGACAACAAATATTATTAATGTAGAATTAAATGTTCTTCTAATTTAAAAAGCCACCATGTCATAAGAAAAATCCAACTTTTTAATGGCAGAAAGACAGACTCTCCTGAAATTCATATTGGTGTATTTACAAGCAAAAATTGACTACCGAGGGTAAGCTGCCAATCCCAACAGTGAGGTAGTTGTAATACGTTAGATGGCTCTTCGGGGTGGAATATTTGTAGAGGATGAGCAAGGCAAGTTATCCAAGAAGCTTCCACCGGGAAGCCTGAAAGGTAGATACTGCAAGCTGGTGGCAGAGCGGAGGCAAGGAAAAGGGAGAGTGAGGATAACTTCAGAAGAACACACATCGGTTCAGTCAAATGTTTCTCATGTTTTCACATGTCAACTTCTGCCAAGTCAGTTGTCCCTTTGCCCGCACTCCCAAAGCAGTCTGTCATTCTTCTGAGGAGGCACTTTCCACTTTGTTCTCTGTTTGCCTCGTCTGTTTCTCCAGCTAGACTGTGAGCGCCTTGACATCAGGACAGTAGCCGTTACTTTGTAGTTCAGGTCTGACATTGTGCCTAGCATATATTATATGCTTACTTAACTATCTGCAGAATGGTGGATAAATTAATGATACGGCATAGCTGAAATTTCGCAGAGCAAAATGAAGAACTCAGTAATATAGGATCATTGAGTAGATATTAGGAGTAGGAGTGGTTCATTCTGGGACTTGAGACATTGCAGAACACAGATTAAAGCTGCAGGTAAGCGTTAAATTGATTTAATATTTTTCCAGGTATAGAACACTCGCTGAGGGAAGGAGGAAGAATCATTAACAAATAATTGTTCTCACAATCCAAACAGTGGGGTCGGCAGGATGCAAAAGAGAGGCACACAAGAAGCACTCAGAACTGGTGTTTGATTGAATATAATGGAGAATCATATTTACGGTGTAACTTTATTGGATCAAGACCAATTTCCATTCACTACATTGGAAAAATATTATCGTGGACCCATAGAAACTTGATACACGTTTTTCAAACGTCCCATCTTCTTGATGATTCACACCTGAGGAGCAGGAGATGCTGTGGGCGTAGGCACGTGCTCACTAGTCCTGACTACTTTTATGAGGGGCTACTGGGGACCCATATCCATCCGCCTGCATCCTGCAATCCTTCAAGGATGCCGACAGACTGAAGTTTCATCCCAGTGGAAAGGGCTTACTCTACTAAGTGACTGGCTTTATTCTATCAGCTATGGCTGCACCATAGCCCATGCTGAAAACAATCTGCTTATGTCAGTTGCCATTTTCCAATTATGTCCTAGCACTTTATTTCCCCTTCTGTACCTACTGAGACAAAATCAAAGTGTAAAAAACATGCGGAATTCATAGCTCATAGTGAAACAGGCTATAAAATGCTGAGAACTTGAAGCTTTCATCTGGCCTGTCAGGAACAGCCTTCCACTCCTAATTCGAATTAGGCCAGAGATGCACAAAATAATTTGAGTAGCTGCTGGTTAATGAGCTGTGCTTTACAGCTTGGGCCTCTCATGCCTCCCCTGGAGTACATTGCATGCTAAGTACTCCACTCTCATTATAGCCTCAGCCCAAGGAGCAGCCCATTTGGAGGCGATGCAATAATATGGTGTTATATATCAAAAAAATTAGAGAGAGAACAAGAGCTGGTAGGTCATGTCGGCTCTCCCCTGCCAGGGCAGGCTTGTTTCCCACAATGTTTCCTTGAGTGCTTCTGTCCAGGCCAGTTTTAAATGACCTGGGCAATGGAGCTCAAACCTCTTCCCCTGAGAGGCCATCTGGCGGTCTAATAGGCTTCAGTGTTAGCAAACTCTCCCCTGATGTTCAGCCTAAGTTTTCCTTTGCTCAATTTCCTCTCATTACTGCTGTTATTCCGCTTTGGTGCACCCCAAACAATCCCTCTCTCTCCTTCCTGTTTGCCCTTTCCTTATGCTTGTAAATGTTTTCCCTGTTCCTCTTGGTCACTGCCGGGCCACAGAACGTTTGCCTCAGTGTGTAAAAACTTGATGCTCTTCCTCCGTCCACGTCTGTGCCTCCCCGCGGATTCCTTCCTTCTTTGATCGAAACTTTCCTGATGTGTGCGGTCTGGGAAGAGCATGCCGCCTTTCATACCAGACGGCGCTCCTGAAGGCATCAGGGCGTTCTTCCGCTGCTCCGTGACAGATGTGTTTGTGCACACAGCCTAAAATGGCATTGGCTCTCTACGCCACCAAACCACACCAGGACAGTTGAGGCCTCATGGACCATCCGGGCTCACACTCTGCCGAACCAGAGAAAAGTGTTGCTCACCTGGAAGCGGTGATTAGGCACATGTGCATTGAGCCATTTTTCTTTGCAAAAGTCTGCTTTAGGCTTTTGGCTTGATTAAAGTTTGATTAAGGACTGAAGGGAAAAGCTCAGTGCAGAAAAAACAACATTAAAAATAAAAATACCTTGTACCCTGAACCAGAGCATTCTTTTTTTTTTTTTAACCCTATAATGGCAGTGTGATGACGGATAAGTGAATAAGCTGTAACTTTACCTGCTCTTCTTCGTGGAAGGAACAAAGCACAGGGTGTTGCAAAAGATATTCTTTTCTTAAAAACATTGCCGTTTCCCAGTTTGAAGGAATGGGTAAATGAGAGAAAAACAGAAATAAGAAGTTATTAAACCTCACCTTCCTTTTGCTCTCAAAGATGAGTTCAGGGCTTCCCTGGTGGCGCAGTGGTTGGGAGTCCGCCTGCCGATGCAGGGGACACGGGTTCGGGCCCTGGTCCGGGGGGATCCCACGTGCCGCGGAGAGGCTGGGCCCGTGAGCCACAACTACTGAGCCTGCGCGTCTGGAGCCTGGGCTCCGCAGCGGGGGTGGGGGGCCGCGACAGTGAGAGGCCCGCGCACCGCGATGAAGAGTGGCCCCCGCCCGCCGCAACTAGAGAAAGCCCTTGCACAGAAACGAAGACCCAACATAGCCAAAAATAAATAAATAAAAATAAAATTTATAAAAAAAAAAAAAAAAAAAGATGAGTTCACACGTATGTATAAGGCCAACTCCAAGTGAAAAGAATCCCTGAAATATTTTGCTGAACTTAAGTTATATTCCGTTCAATACATTAATATTCATTACATCATTTGACAGATGTTGTGTGGATGTGTTAGTCATCTGTATTATTTACTCTAGTAATTTCAGTATTATGAGGCAAAAGCTGTTTGTTATTTATTGCTATCCGTGATTCTACTTCTTTGCCTTAAAGTACTGTTGACCGCGTTTGTTCAGTACGAGTCAACTTATCTCGGGGGTTGCATCCTAGATTGGTTCCTCCATAATCTGTAAAGATGTGGTGTCGTTTGAAACTATGGTCGGGAGAAATTTTTTACTTTTTTTCTTCCTGTTTTCCCTTAGCTTAGCATGCAGCTAGGTGAACGTTGAATTGACACATCAGCCCTCTGCAGAGCTATGTCATAGTAAGATTTGCTACAACCCAGGAAGTTTGACTAATGCTGAAAGCTGCTGTCCATGTGCCAGCCTCCATTTTCCGTTCTGTAGTAAAAAAAAAAATTTTTTGACAGTATCATTAAAGTAAAACCCTAGGTTATGCTGCTATGTAGCATTGTGAGCAGTCATCTGATACTGAGGTGCACTGGTGCTGTGCTTGTCACTCGTGGGTTAGTGGGAAAAGAATAAGCTTTAAGCTTGACCCACAAGGAGATTCAAGTTCCTTGTTAGAGATAAGACTAATAAATGGAAACTAGCAAACTATCAATGGTCATAAACTTTACGTTCTATAAACTCACCCTTTTAAGTGATATAGGAAAGCCTGAAAGTACGATTGTTGGGGTGAAAGGGAGAAATCTTGGGACACAGGCCTACATGCTATATAATGAGCATTTATTAAGTGCTTGCTACCTGCCAGGAATAGTGCTAAGTATAATGATGAATTATCTTTTGTAATCTTTGCTTTAAAAAATCCCACATTTTTACTGATGAGTCGTGAGAGACTAAGTACCTTGACTAAATTAACAAAGGTTGAGATTCATACTCAGGGCTTCTTCAAAATAGAGCTTATGGTATTAATTGCTATAAAAGAAGGATTTGAACTGGGCCTTGAAGTATAAATATTATTAGCAACTCCAGTAAGGATTTTATGGTGTTACTTGGCATCTGACCAAGGACTCTCATAATGCTTGATTTCTTCCTCAAGCCCACAGCTCCTTCTTTTCTTACGAGATCCGAAGGGAGAGATATACACAAGAAATAATGGCACCTGATATATGAAGTACCACCACTCAGCCAACAGTGTAAGGCTCTACATGTGGCCTAGCATAGATGGGGTTCTTCTTTCACCTGTTCCCAAATCTTAACCCCACCTGGACACAAAAGATGTCAGATTCCCTGGCAACACTCATCGCAAGAGGAGAGAGAAAGATGGGTAGATTTATCCAAGGATACAGGTACTGGCTCAGCCTAATGCCGTGGGACACAGGGTATTGGAGAGTGTCAGAGAGAGAAGCCACACCCACATATGTGAGTCACTAATGCCCTGTCACCCCAAATGCCAGCTGTGGCCCATTTATGACTGTGGGAACTGGATCCACTAAGATTAATATTTGACAGAGAGAAGAGGCATGGAGACCTTTCTTTCCTCATTACACTCACATTCATAAAGAAAAAGAGAAGGAACCAGGCATCCCACACTGCGGGAGAAGTGTGCACGTTGACTGCATTAGAGATATAGGAGAGTCTTTGGTTTTCTGAATATAGAGAGTTTGAAGGGCCACTGGATTATCTGGATGGACGTGTCATGTGGATGATTGGACCTACATAGGTGAGGAGCCAGGGCTTGAGGTACAGGTTTGGAAGTCATTTGTTTAAAGATGCCAGGAAAGAACAAAGGGCAGATAGATTGAATCTTCAAGAGAACTGACTGAAAAGGGGTCATTAGTTGTAAGACAGTCCAGCAAAAGGAATACAGGAAAAATGGCAGTAGAGGGTGGTGGGGTGGGTGCAGATAGAGGAGTAACTCCCCAAAGAAGAGGATTTCAAGAAGCAGACCCTAAGTCTCTATACCAAGCAGTTAAGAGAGGCCTAGAGGGATACAAGAAGTCTTTTAAAAGATTAAAAGTCCCTAAAAGGACTTTTAATCAAAAGGGAGTTAATAATGCCCCTTGAGAGAGCAGTTTCAGTAGAATGGAGGGAATGGAAATTCAAGTTATGGGAGTTTGGGAGGGAAAGTTAAAAATTAGAAGTAAAAGTTGAATACGTGTATCTCAATTGTGGAGAAAGAGTGAGATGGTGCAAGAGGGAAGCAAGGCTAAAGATTATTATTATTGTATGGAAGACAGGAAGGGGAAAGCGAAACAGTGGACTGGTAATGAGCTGTGGCAATACTCATCACCACCTGATATTTTGTCACTTGTTTGCTTGTTGATGAACAATTTACTGTTTGTCGCTTCCAACTAGAATGTAAGGTTCAGCGGAATAGGGGCCTTGTCCATCATGATCAAAGGGGAAGACTTCCACTAGAATGTAAGATCCATGGGACCTCCTCTCTCTTGTTCTTTGCTAGATCCCCACCGCCCCAAACAGAGCCTATCACACAGTAAGTGCTCAATAAATATTTGTTGACTACATGAATAAATTAATGGCCAACTCCCCACTGTCTACAGTAGTGCTTAGCACACAGTGGGTGCTCAGACACCCATATTCATTGTTAACAAGTGAATGGTGAATAAGAGATAGATAAGAATTGAGAGGCAGTGGTGAGATCCACCTGAAGCCAAATGGCACATCTTTGTAGAGGGTCAAGGTAGCATGTTCTGTATCTTCCTCTAGGAGTACTTAGTAGCCAAAAGTAATGGAATAGTACTATTAATAAGAAGAAACCAGTTAATGTCTTTTGTGACTCCAGTACGTTCCAGTTGCTATTCTAAGTGCTTTCTGTGTTGAAACTTGCTTTATCCTCACAGCGGCCATGTGGTGAGCACCATTATCATCCTATTTTACGAGGAGGAAACTGAAACCCAGAGAGGGTTAGCAGAAAAGATGGCCGAGGTGAATCAGGATTGGGAGACATGACAACTGTGACAGAGTAGGGGTGACAAATTCCAATATAGTGTGAAGACGATATTAAAATGGCTTCCTCTGAAGTTCAACGTGGTATGGAGCCCAGTGTAATCAGGAGGGGATGAGCAGTGAGAAGCAGGCGAGAGGGAGTGATGGTGCACAGCTCTGTGAGAATGAGGCAAGCAGAACATCAGAGTCAAAAGGTGTCCTAGAGATCATTTGGAAGAATTCCCTTATCTTACAGAAACACTATTTTGACTAACCCCTAACAGAAATTGTGCATTTCCTTAAATTAGGAAGGTACCCACAAATCACAGTAGTAGAGCAGTACCTGTAATTTTGTCACCTATGGAGATCACAGCTGTTTTCTGATATTTATGTTTATGACAGATATTTTGAAGTATCATTTATAATCATCCCTGCTTCAAAAGTACAGTCTTTATTAGACCTGCCAATATCAGACCTGCCATTTTATTGAGTGAATTAATAAAGAAGCATAGATATTACTATATCACAGTTTTGTTTTTTAAATATTTGGTAACTGTATTTCAGTATAATTGGTTTTCTTTATATTTCTTTTCTTCGATTTTATACATTTAAACCCATTCTTCTGAGAAGGGTTTTGCAGGCTTCATCAGCCTGTCAAAGGGAGCTCTGGCCCCAAATGATTACCCCCGTGATAAGGAAATGGAGGCCTAGAGGGCTTACAGGACCAAAAATCCTATGGCTAATTGGTGTCAGCACCAAAGCCAGCACCCAGATTTCCTAACTTCTCGTCCAGTGAGGCTCTTCCCATTACCATGCTGATGCCTTTTGGTGTGGAGGAGAATGAGAAGTTCTACTTGCAGAAATAGAGTAGTTTTGAGGGTATTATGGACTGAAGGTTTGTGTGCCCCCAAAATTCATATGTTGAAATCCTAACCCCTAATATGATGGTATCAGGAGGTGGGGCCTTTGGGAGGTAATTAGGTCATGAGGGCAGAGCCCTCATGAATGAGATTACTGTCCTTATGAAAGAGACCCCAGCGAGCTCCCTTACACCTTTCTGCCATGTGCAGACAGCAAAAAGACAGTCATCTATGAACCAAGAATGACCCTCACCAGACTCCAGATATGTCAAGATCAAGTGCCTTGATCTTGGATTTCCCAGCCTCCAGAACTGTGAGAAACAAATGTCTGTTGCTTGGGCTACCCAATCTACAGTGTTTGTCTTATGGCAGCTGGGATGGGCTAAGAGAGATGACAGGTGGAACGGTTGGAGCTGGGCACTTGGGGTCCCTGCTCATTTCATCTCTTTCTCCAAACTCTGTCACACACATTGAGTAAAGAGAAAGTAAAGCCTCTGTCTAGCTTGGGAGGGAGAACATTTTATGGGCATCCTCTATCTGGGAAAGTTGCGTCCAATATTTGATAAATTATCTTGCTTTTTATTCCACTATCAATTCCCAACTTATCTGTTCATTCTCATCAGAGCTGGGGTCAGGACTCAACCTGTCTTAGATTCGGACATTATCTTTCTGCCGAGTTATGGTTTCATAAATCTACCAAGCTTTGCCAGAGATATTTTAAAATTATAACTTTCCTACTTTGAATACTCTCTCTGTGGGAAACCTCCCAATCTTCTTTGTCTTAGTGGAGAGGAATGGACCTGCATACTCCAAGGAAAAAGGGAATTGGGTGATAGGAAGCAAGAAGGTGCTAGAAGTAGGGGGGAGGAGAAAAAGGGTGATTGGTGACATTGGCCTGGGATGTAAAAAAAAACTACAACGAGATATCACCTCACACTGGTCAGAATGGCCATCATCAAAAAAATCTACAAACAATAAATGCTGGAGAGGGTGTGGAGAAAAGGGAACCCTCCTACACTGTTGGTGGGAATGTAAATTGGTACAGCCATTATGGAGAACAGTATGGAGGTTCCTTAAAAAACTAAAAATAGAGCTACCATATGATCCAGCAATCCCACTCCTGAGTGTATATCTGGAGAAAAGATACATGTACCCCAATATTCATTGCAGCACTATTTACAATAGCCAAGACATGGAATCAACCTAAATGTGCATCAATGGATGAATGGATAAAGATGTGGTACATTATATCCAATGGAATATTACTCAGCCATGAAAAAGAATGAAATAATGCCATTTGCAGCAACATGGATGGACCTAGAGATTGTCATACTGAGTGAAGTCAGACAGAGGAAAAGAAATATCATATGTTAGAGCTTATATGTGGAATCTAAAAAAATGGTACAAATGAACTTATTTACAAAACAGAAATAGAGTCACAGATGTAGAAAACAAACTTATGCTTATCAAGGGGGAAAGCGGGGGACAGGGATAAATTGGGAGATTAGGATTGACATATACACACTGCTATATATAAAATAGATAACTAATAAGAACCTACAGTATAGCACAGGGAACTTTACTCAATACTCTGTAATGACCTATATGGGAAAAGAATCGAAAGAAACGTGGATATATGTATATGTATGACTGATTCACTTTGCTGTACAGCAGAAACTAACACCACATTGTACATCAACTGTACTCCAGTGAGGGAGAGGATGCGTGTACGCGCGTATGGCTGATTCACGTCGCTGCGTGGCAGAAATTAACACGGCATTGTAAAGCAATTATACTACAATTAAAAAATAAAGAAGCATAATTTTAACTCCCCCCAAAAACCCAAACACCTCAACAGGGCACAACCAAAGGGTCTAACTGATGAAACTTAGGTGGGAATTAGGTTTAGAGTGTAGTGGCATAATTGAGAGATTTGTTCAGGAATGTTTTTATAAAGAGTGGTGGAGGGGCTTCCCTGGTGGCGCAGTGGTTGAGAATCCGCCTGCCGATGCAGGGGACACGGGTTCGTGCCCCGGTCCGGGAAGATCCCACATGCCGCAGAGCGGCTGGGCCCGTGAGCCATGGCCGCTGAGCCTGCGCGTCCGGAGCCTGCGCTCCGCAATGGGAGAGGCCACAACAGTGAGAGGCCCGCGTACCACAAAAAAAAAAAAAAAAAAAAAAAAAAAAAAGAGTGGTGGAGGAAGGAGCTCTGAGGAGCTCTTCGGAGAACAGGTGAGCAAAATGGATGGCTCAGGTGTGGTGAGACAAGGCGAGAGGAAGGCACTAACCTTGACCAGCTAGGTGCACATCATGAGGCTGGTATTGTAGATGCTCAACGTATTACCTTATCTAATCTTTAGCTGTGATCCCCATTTTACACATGAGGAAAAAAAGATGCAAAAAATCAAACGACACTAACACAAGTGTTCCAAAGCTGGAAATTGAGATTTCAGCTCAAGCTTAACTTATCCAAAATCCCTTGTGTTTTTCTCTGTTCCTTGATGCTTTCCAAAGAATAAGGAAACGTCTGGAGCACAAGGAAATCAGACAAAGTGATACGAGATGTGTATGACTATGCATGCATAGATTGGTAGTACAGTCTGGGAAGTCTGCCCAAAAAAGAGGCAGAGAAGGTTTTGTCACTTTCCCTTTCGGCTGTCTATTATTGACCACTCCCCCATGTGCAATGTGGGTTACTTTTGGAATGAAAATAACTACATTCCCGTATTAAAGTAATGCAGTGTAACAGCCCTCTAAATAGGATGCTAATAAGATAACAATGCGTTGCACAAGTCTTTGCTTCTGGAGATTTTTATTATAGTATCCTGCTAAGAGTGAACTTTGTTTGATCTACAGTGAGCAAAGTATTGGGGAAATGATTTTTTTGGATACAGCACATAGAAGTAAACTTTCCTCACCCCAAACCTGCAGCATCACATAAGCCTGAGGAGATACTGTCTCGTTGCCAGGACTGATACATAGCCTTTGGACAGACAGGGACAAAAAGAGGAGAGTGTTATTCCATGGAAATGGGAGACACTGGCTGGAAATACTGGAAAAAATATTAAATGTTTAGTACTTCTAGAGGAGACATATCCATTTGCCATTTCTGAAAAAGCAAACATTTGAAAATTTAGCTCTGAGATTTTTTTCTCATCTGATTAATTTTGCAGAAAAATGACATATTTCCCAAGTCAGATTTGAATATTTCTGTGCCATACTCAATCAGGAAAACAAATTTCCTTAATAAAAATAAAAAGCTGGAAATGATGTATTTTTTATATTTTACTTTTCCTTTGTAATCAACAGTTAAAAAGTTAAAGAAATAGAAATTAAAATTTGGGGAATGAGATTTATATAGAGTCAAAGTAATGTCCAGTTTGTCAAAAATGCTTTTTGTAATCCTCTTTCATTTGTTCATTAAGGATAGTAAATATAATCAGTAGAGTAAAACTTTAGTCATGCAAAGCGTTTTATAACATGTCTATATGAAATGAGAACCAACAATTTAATACTGTTAGTGATCTTTTTAAGCTTGTGTGTATTTGTGTGTGTGTGTGTGTGTGTGCGTGTGACCTTTGTTTACCTCAAATATCTCAAAACAGATTTTTTTTTTCCACCCAGTAGGTACTCTGGGCAAATATAAATATCACCAGTGTTATCATAAAACACATTTTCTGTTTTTATTTCTTCTTGGGTTAACATTTGGCTCTCCTGTTCATTCATCTTTCTTATTGGTTTGTTTGTTTATATGTGTCAAATAGCTAAAGGTATAGAAAAACAATATTTTCTGCTCTTTGCAATTTTTCTAGGTTGCCAGGTTCTGTGAGAGTCCTGGCTTATTAATGTACCTGACTTTTCCAGCATTTATCACAAATGTAAATGAACAGTCTGTGGTGTAGCCTGTTTTCAGGATTGCTCTGATGATTATGTTGCTATGGTGATAACAGAGCATACAGGTTCATGAGATAGTATTAGTAATGCAGCAGCTTGAAACTTAATCAGTGCACCGCGACTTCTCCCCCATATTTCAATATCACTTCAGCAAATTGAATTCCAGGCAGTTGTCAGTCCAATGTATTCCCTGTGGTTTCTCCTCTGCAAAATTGCCTCTTTATTCTATACACTGATGATCATGAAGTAATTGAAATCTGCAGCTGTTTGTCATGCTATTTATACAACTCTGCCTTGTAGCTAGCAACCTTTGTATGGTGTGCACTGCAGGTGACAATTAGATCTAAAACCTCTTTTTGGTTGAACAAGTGAATGATTGTTTTCTCCTAGTACTCCAGATTTTGGATACTTTATGTGTTACCTTGCTTTGTGAGGGAAAGTTCAGCCAAAGTTTAATCACAGTCTATTAGGGCAGCATGTCTGGGCTTTGCATTCTTTGCTTCCGGTGACTGTGAGACCACTGGAGTGTTGAGAAAAAGGGCTCCCCTACTCAGGAGAGGTGCCCCTCAATCCCCCACCTATCTGCTCTCGCCCTGTCAGAAACCGGACTCTCCAGCTTCCAGTGGCCCTGAAACATTTGCAACAATAGATGTGAAAACACAATTCAGGGTGGAAAAGAAAAGCAGCGATCCCGGAGCATGTGGCGTGGCTCAGGCATGGGATAATGCTTTCTCTATAGGCTGCTTTGTAACTCGGGGACTTAAGACCCTTTGCTGTTTCCCAGTGAACTGTTCCATTATCTAATCTCCCCATAGCTCTCTTGGGGTTGTCTTGAGGGTCACTACATGATTTTTTTTTTGAATGTGAACTCCAGGGAAACATAAACTGCACTTTATTTGGAGGCCAGCAGGTAGAAAGTGTCCCTTCCCTACTGCTCCCTGTAATGTGCGCTCATGTAGTGGGAAGCTATTGCCTTTCCCCTCCCAGCTGATGATTTCATTTCATGTGTTCCACCAACCAAAAAGTGGGCATGATAACATGAGATGGGAATGGAGGATTTCCGGGTTTTATAAAATAAATGAACGGAATGACTGGGGAAGAGCTGGGTCTTTAGAGATCCAGGAGGGATTTGGTCTTTCCTGCCTCCGCAGAGCCATGAATAATCTTCTCCACACATACTGTCCTCGTCCCACCATTGACTGAGGACCACGATCACCTGCTTTCTAGCTAAGCGCTTCCCTGCTCTGTGCATTTTTCTTTTCTCTTCCCTCCAGCCTGAGACGGCCCCTCCTCCCTTGCTGTTGTGGTGTTCAGACACTGACATTGTCTAGGGGTTCTTTGTACAGTTTAAAAGTTACTGAAGGTCAATCTGTGAACAGTCTTTTTGTTGTTGTTGTGGAATACCAACTGGGCATAGAAAAGAAAGTTGCTAGAGAGTTCTTAATGGAATAATCAGCAACAAACATGGATTGCATCTCTACACTGTATAACCGATGCAAATATGAGAGCTAAGTTTTGCACTGTTTTGAAATATCAGGGTTTTTTTTGTTTTTGTTTTTTTCAATTTATTGAGAAAGTGGTCCAGCATTTTGATTGTGTTTTTTCTTAGCTAGTTATTGCCTTCTGGCCAGTATGTGTGTCACGTGATACTGACCTCTCCACAGCAGATCGCCTTGTATGTTCATAGAAAAGCTGATGACAAATCTGAAATTTAGTGGATATTAGTGGACTGATGGTAGCTGGTGATCCTGGGAGTCTGTCTTTAGCATTATTTAGATATATCCTTTTTTTATTTCCCTCAAGGCTTCATAAGCATTCCCCCTCCTCAGTTCCTTTCAATTATACTTTAGTTCAAATGCCAATGAAACAAATTTCAAGGGCAGAGCTGTAATCAGGGAAGAGGGCATGAAAATTGAGAGGACACCCAAGTTTAAAATAATGTTTAAAAAGGGTACTACATTTACAAGTTTACAGCATATGTATGCCTTCAGCATTACAGGCACAAATGATCTTAATACCTACTTAGCAAGAGTGATTGGCTCAAACGGGAGGCTACCAGATGGCTCAACATTGTTAATAATGCCCGTCTGAGAGTAGCATCATGAATCACAAAGTTGAGGGCAAATTTTAAGGCTCCAGGTGGCAAATTTAAAACGAGAGATTGTTTAAAATCTGTCTTTAAAAAAAGAAAAGAAATGAGTACCAAATTGCAAAGTGAAAACACTCTTCACTCTTTTTTGTTATATACTTCATGCTACTTGGTTATATAGAATTTGCTGTAAATTGACTTACGGTATGCAAACAGAAAACCAAGTTCTTTAAAAATGTTGTGTTATGGGTTTTTTTCTTTTCATTTGAACCCTTCCTTCCTTCCTGCCTCCCTCCCTCCTTCCCTCTTTGTTTCATTCTTTTTTTTCTTTTTTCCTTGTGTGCTAGGATTATCTGTTACAATCAAAACTACATGCAGGTGATACTTAGGGAGTCTGTAGGGTTATCACCTTGGGTTTGTGGGGTTTTGTTTTGATGACCTCAGGTAACCCTTTTCATACCACAGAAAGAACCATGTTTTAATTCCACTTAAAAGTGGTTCTCCAAGTTTGAGATTTTCCAAGCTTCCAATCTGAAGAGGTTCCGGGATTTCTTAATTAGGAAATCTTGGAAGCCTGCATGAACTGGGCCTATACAGACCACTCCTTGCAATACTTAGAGGAAATCTCACTTTCCTTTCCCTTTAGGAATTGACTAGAACAAGAGTGAGTAAATTGATTTCCTAGTCCACCTTTGATCCCAGGTTTATTGAATAGATTTAAACTTATGCCTGTTCCTTAAAATTATTCTCATTTGCCTCATGAGTACGTACCAGAATGTTGCCTGGCCAAAACAGCCTTTGGGTTTTCATTTACATGTGGGCTGAAATCACATTTCTCTGAGCCCCTACCCATTCCATCCATATGGAACTTGCCCCCCTCAAAGTTTCCCAAGCTATTTCTGGGAGTCCCTGAATCGGTATCTCACATATGTGCACGAACACATCCAATATGCTCTTCTATTTCCAGGTCCTGGGGCCTCTGATAATCTTAGCTCAGTTACTGCTCACGGCACTGACCTTTCAGGTCAAGAGTCCTGTCTTTGCACGATCCTGAAGCTCCAGGCCTCAGAAGGGCAGAGGTGAGGAGAACTATTTTCTCTTCAACTCTAAGTTATATTTGGTCATCTAAGGCTCTAAATCAGCTCTGCGTGTGCCAAAATTTAGATACTAATTACAACTTTTGAGTGCTTATTATGGGTTATTGCTTTTTCGTTGGTCTTAAAAAAGCTTTCCTGAATTGTTTAGTCAGTCACGGCCCTCACCCCACAAGTATTCAAATCTGCTCCAAGTATCCGGATGGGGGCATTTCCAGCACTTCGTCCCTGTCTCCTGAATCAACCTAATCTTCATGTGCTTCATCTTATCCCCAAAACAACCCATTTTCTTTTCCTTCTTGAACTCTCTTTTATGCTAACTAGGCCAGGTTGTACTTTTCTCCTTGGAACCACGGTAACTTGGATATCTCAAGTCTAAAACAGGTGCTTTGCTTTATGTTTTGCACAGTTATTAGGCTTGGTAAACTGAGTAGTTTCTTCTAAGCATTGCCTGTTCAGTAGGCAAATTCAAACTTCTTGCAAAACAGAGAACTACTAGAACCTCTGATTTACAGTTTTTCCAGATTCTACCTTCCCTAGCAGAGGCACAAAGACCTTTGGACCAAGTTTCAGTCACCGATGGAGCTCTCAGAAATCTGCACTTCCGCATCCTTCAGCAGTATCTGCAAGAAAGTTGCATCTCCCAGGCAAATATCCTAGGAATGGGAAGCCTAAGATCCAGGAAGACCCAGGTGTCGCTACCTTTCTGGCTCCCTCTGTGTGTGTGTGTGTGTGTGTGTGTGTTTCCCAGGTAAGTCAGGGACAATGTCATCACTAGGGCAAGTGCTGCTGATTCTATATCCACAGCAGCACAAAAGAGAACAGGCCTTACATACTAGTCATGAGGTTATATGGAAGAGACTGACATCCCATGTATCCTCCTGGGACGTTTGGTTTCACCTTTGGAACTCAAGTGTAGTGTGTGGACTTGTATGACACCAGCATCATTCTTTCACTCATTCATTCATTCACCAAACACATTTATGGCACTAGGTACCAAGCACCTGTGAGTACTTGCAAGAGCAAAACAGTCCAAAATCCTTGTTCTCGCGGCACTTATAGTCTAGTCAGAGAAGACAGGCAATAAACAGGATAAGTAAGTAAATTACAGAGCATGCTACAGAATGATGAGTGCTAAGGAGAAAAATAAAGCAGAGATGGGAATATGCAGTGCTATTGTGATATAGGTTGCGATTTTAAATGGGTGATACGCTGAGAAAGTGAGGCCTGAGCAAAGATCTGAAGAAGGTGAGCCGTGAAACTACCCAAGAAAAGAAAAATCCACGCGGGGGGACAGCAAGAGTGAAGGCTCTGATGTTGGAGTGCCGGGTGCTGGCTGAGTGTGGGAAAGGTTAACGGGAGAGGAGGTCAGAAAACGACCTGTGGGCGAGGTTGTGGAGGGCTTCCTGTAGGGCCCCAGCGTTTCCTGTGAGTGAGGTGGAAAGTGACTGGGAGAGTGGAACGGGGGGAATGGAGCTGCATTTCCTGAGATGGGGAGACTGCAGGAGAGGCAGACTGGGGTGCGGACTGGTGACCAGGAGCTCGGTTTGGTCATGTTAAGTCTGAAGCGCCTGTTAGACCTCCACATAGAGCTGCCAAACAGGCAGTTGTACACACATATCCGTAGTTCAGGGGAGGGAGCGGGGCCGGAGACATAACGTGGGAGTCATTAGCGCAAATGGTGTTCAGAGCCATGAGGCTGGATGAGATTTACAAGGGCAGCACTAGGCCCACCTGGAGTCAGTCTTGACAGGTGACAAGTGAGACCAGCAGCAAGTAGGATAGTTTCCTCTGGCCCTGTTTACCTGCTGGCATTCGGGCCCAGCGTTCACAGAGTTAGATTTAACCAAGGTCGGAGTTTCACCAGGACAGTGTGACAAAGCAAGAGGGGGGGCAAAGGAGGGGAGAGTGTACAGGGAAGGGGTTATGATAAGGGGTCATGGAATGTATCTGGTGTGGAGGGTAAAGAGGATATAAAGGGATGGATTCAAGGAAAAGTGGTAGGATCAATGGATTGTATGTCTCGGTGGGGTAGAAGAATTGTAGGAGCTGGGGTTCTCAAGGAATAAGCTGGAAAGATACGAGGGGAAACTGGGGCTCAGGGTGCTTCAACAGAGACTGTGGAAGCACTGGAGTCATTTGTAATGAGAGAGTTTACGGTCATCGTTTTAGGGTGGGCCATGGCCCACTTCACCTGATGTGGAATATGTTTAGTGGGTCAAGATCAGCATTATTTATTTATTTATTTAAAATAAATTTATTTATTTTTGGCTGCGTTGGGTCATCGTTGCTGTGTATGGGCTCTCTCTAGTTGCTGCAGGCAGGGGCTACTCTTTGTTGCGGTGCACGGGCTTCTCATTATGGTGGCTTCTTTTGTTGCAGAGCACAGTCTCTAGGTGCACGGGCTCAGTAGTTGCGGCTCGTGGGCTCTAGAGCGCAGGCTCAGTAGTTGCAGTTTGCGGGCTTAGTTGCTCCGCAGCACAATGGGATCTTCCCCGACCAGGTCTTGAACCCATGTCCCCTGCATTGGCAGGCAGATTCTTAACCATTGCGCCACCAGGGAAGTCCCCCAAGATCAGCATTATTAAAATGAAATGCCATAGAATGGGAAATGTTAGAGTGATTACAAGTAATAAGGACACATATTGCTTTGGGAAATGTTTGTTTCAACTATATATATATATATATATATATATATATATATATTTATTTATTTATTTATTTATATATAATATGTACTCATATAAATTGTGTACATTAGAGGTCTGTTTGTAATGGGTCACAATGTAAAATGCATTTCTTAATTTAAAGTGAATTGAAAAAGTTTGGAAAACACTGTAGGGTCTGTTCATGGGACCAAGTAGCTGAGGATAAGGTTTTTAGAGGTATTTGCATGTCCTAAACGGTCTTTAAAAAGCCAGCCAATTCCTGAGTGTCTTGTGTGTGGTGAAAGTTAGTAACTCAGCACTAACGACGAGGCAGTTGTGAGGGGCTTTGTTTTCAAATTAGCAAGCCTTCTTCAAAACGAAATACCTGTAAAGCTATGCTTTTCTTTTTCTGTCTCTTGTAAGTATAGATTCCTTTAAAAATTCAATAAAAATATAATCATTTTTATATTTAATAAATATATATTCAATGAATATAATGCGTACACACACACACACACCTGATTTCCTTCAAGTCCAAACCAAATTTTTCCCAGTTGTGTGTTTATTTTCATGGCCAAAATAGTATTATCTATAAAACATACAAGCTTTCTTAGGTTAAAAGTGTTGTAGTCCTAGACACCTCCATGGCAACTCCATGGCAAAACTTAATGACATAATTAAAACAATACACCTCATCCAAATAGGTATATCCTCTTTAGATCAGGTTTCCAAAATCATTTTTCCATACAAATCATTTGAAATGTAAAACCATGTCTGCACTGACTGTTATCATTTGAAGGTTGGCTTTTCAAGCAAGCCTATGGGATCTGATACTCGTACCTCTAATACGAGGGAAACAAACTCGTAATGACTCCCAAGTCTCTTTGACCCCCTGGGAAGCGGGAAGTGGTTACTGTCGGTGGCTTTGATTTTAGGCCGGGATTAACCTCTGGGTGTATTAGTTTCCTAGGACTGTCATCACAAAGTACCACAAACTAGGATGGCTTAAAACTTTATTCAGAACTTTATTCTGGAACCATTCTGGAAGCTGGAGATTCAAAATCAAGGTGTCGGCAGGACCCGGCACCCTGTGAGACTGGGTGGAAACCTTCCTGTCTCTTCCCAGTTTCTGGTGGTGGCTGTCAATCCTTGGTGTTCCTTGGCTTGCAGCTGCATCACCCCAGTCTCTGCCTCTGTTGTCACATGGTGTTCTCCCTGCGTGCCTGCATTTTATGAGGACACCAATCATCTTGGATGAAGGGCTTATTTTGCTACAGTCGGATCGAATCTTAACTAATTACACCTGCCGTCATCCCATTTTTCAAATATGTAAGGTCACATTCTGAGGTACTGGGAGTTAGGACTTCAACATATCTTTTGGGGGACATAATTCAACTCATACCAGTGAGCAGTTGGGAAGCCACAGGTGGGCTCTAACTGGCAGAAACCTAGCGTGGAGGTTGGGGGCGTCCATGGCTGGTGCGTTACTGGCGGGGCCTAGAGACCACTAGCTGTTTAGATGTGTAGATCGCTCATAAGTCAACTGCGTCACGGATGCTTCTATTTTAAAGGTCACAGTTACACTGGGTGGAACTAAACAAACAGGAGAACTTTATATTTAAAGGAATTAGCCGTCTATAAAATTTTCATCTGAATTATGTCCTAAAAGGTCTCATTCCTCTTCTAAGGACCTATAACACTATCACCATCAGAGTGAACTGCAGTGTTAGGTTTCAGTGAGGATGACACAAAAAAACGAGGTTTTGAGGCCTATTGGTCAGGTATTCTGTAGAATGTCCAGCCCTCGATTGGGATTTGTCTGATGTTTTTCTCATGATTAGGCTCAAAACCGTCAAGGTCATTAAAAACATGAAAATGAGGGAACTGTCACAGCCAAGAAAAGCCTAAGAAACCTGAAGACTAAGTGCAATGAGGTATCCTGGATAGGATCCTGGAACCGGAGAAGGGAATTAGGAAAAACTAAGGAAATCTGAATTTCCTTAGGAAATTAGGAAGCGTGGATTCTAGTTAATAATAATGTATCAATGTTTGTTCATTAATTGTAGCAAACATACCATACTAATTAAATATCGATTATAGAGGAAACCTGGGTGTGGAGTGTATGGACACTCTGTATTATCTTTGCAATTTTTCTGGAAATGTAAAACTATTCTAAAGTAAGGATTTATTTTTAAAATGTTACTTGAAATCAAGTTGAAAGAAATAATGTGATGAATTAAATTGGGTAAAAAAAAGTTTTATTCTGGTGTGATGAGATTAATTGACTTTAAAAGGACTGTGAATAAAACTACAGAAAGCCACAGCTTTCTTTATCACAGCTGAAGCCACGAGAAGGAAGCAGCTGGTGGCATTGAGACAGGTCAGGGACAACCTGCTTTTTTGATCTTTTCTATTGTGCCCCTGTTGATACAAAGAAATAAAATGTAAAACAAAAGGGAAACCAAAATGCACTAAACAAGCAGCATGACAAAAAACAAAACAAAACAAAACAAAAAACGAGGTGTGTTATTTAACAGCTAGTGAACTAAGGAATGAAGTGAGCAAAGACTGTTGATTGTGAGCCGAAGTCCACTCTTAGCACATAGCTCCCGGGCAATGGACAGGGGCATATGAATGGCTAAGAGCAGAGGTGAGCTTTGAGGCAAACTGCTTTTTCTTCAAGTGTTCTTTTCTTTCCAGACTTGCTTCAGTGCAGATGTGTCTCCCGAATAAGTAAATTTCAAGGGCCAATTTATAATCTTGAATCCATCCTGTGAATGCTGTCCTAGTCATTGTCAGCAGCAAATCTGAAGACCAGAAGAAACCAAAGATGGTTCAGATAGGGAAACAGGGGGATTAATATCAAGGTGGCTTTTTATTTTTCATTGGTTTCTTAGAGAAATATCCTTTCATTTAAAAGGACTTCTGATGCCCCGATTTATTTCTTTCTCATCCTTTAACAGGTAACATAATCAACTGAATTAAAATCAGGAGTACTATCACATGTTTACAGCACATTGTTATTTTAACAGGCTTTGTAAAAAGTAGAACATGTGCAGGGAAAAAATGATATACTGGAAGTTGAATCTCTTTCTTATCTCAATAGTACATATTCTTGTTTTACCTTCGTCAGAAATAAGGCAAGATGTTCCTTCTAGTGTGGAACCATATGCAGAAAAGCACACCCAGATTGAATCGAAATGGGAGAATTCCCTGGGATATGAGATTTATTTTTCTCATTAGAAAAAAGGAATGGGCCAGAGAGGTTATCCGTATTTGAATGAGAACTTTAAAAAGCCAATGATGCAGAGAGTCCTCATTAAAATACTACCTGTGTGCTTCAGTCCTCTTGGGAAAACTACCAACACCAAGGAAGGGTCAAGCCTGCTTGGGAAATTCTAAATCATATCAATTATTCTTGTGCAGCCCCAGAATCCAGTGTCTGGTTTAAAAGGTCGAAACTTGCTAAGGGTTTCTTGCTCTTGTGGTGTAGACCACAAGGAGAAGGTATTATAAAAAGTCATTGCAGCTGGGTCTATGAAAGTTCTGTTGATTGAGAGGGAAGAAAATGCAAGTAGACATTATAAAAGATTACTTTCTGCGCTGCTGATGATCACTTTTGGGTTTGGTTTTCCTGAATGTTCAGGAAAGAAAGAGAGCTCACAGGAAAGGAATTTGTTGCAAAAGAATAATTGCTCAGTACATTACACAGCACAGTGGGGTTATAATGAGTATGAGAAAGTGCGATAGCTAACCAACCCTCGGAGTTTCGGTAATAGTTTGATTCAACTTCTTATACAGAATGCTGAGTGACCAGATAGTTTTGCCCAAAGGATTGGACTGCAATTGTTTTGAAAGTTTCTTGGGGGAAATGCAATGTGAGGATGACCCCCCATTCTTTTGTTCTTTCTATGTAATGTGAGAAAATAGCAGGAGAATGATTACATTATAACTAAATGAATTAAACAAAGCTCCAAAACATAAATTAGAATTTAACTATGCCATTAAAAACTAATTTAATTTGCAAACCATCATTACTAGATAATAAAGACCCATTTGCAAAATGTACAATATCTTGTGAACATGTGAAAAAAAACAAGTAATAAATCTCATTGAGCAGATGAGTTTCTGTTACATTAGCAGATAAAAATGCTGAATGGATGTTTCAGGATATAATGAAAACCAGCAAGTAATGGAACAATTGGTTTGCTTATTTTTTTTTCTTGGTCATAAATGGTTTTATAGTTAAAGGAAGCCTCAGGGAAAGTTAGAGAAGCACAGCAGTGCTTCAAGTCCAGTGTATGGACTTGGTGCGATAAAATCTGTTCTCAAACCAAGACAAAGAAAAAGCTTTTAAATGTTTTGTTTGTCAACATATGAAATACACTACAGTCTACCTCATTCAAGTGCCAACAATATCTTGTTTTATCTAACTGAAAATCTGATGAAAAATGCTGCCTTGTCCCTATAGTGTGTCTTATTAAATTGTGCTGGAAATAACAAGGTATATATAAAAAATTCAAGAGGAGGGAATAAAAAATGTTTACTTCTGGGATTACTATTTAAAAACTTACTAAGAAAATATTAACATTTCTTTATCTGATTAGAATACAGTGCAGATGAGTTTCAGAAAACTCAGTTTACTGGAAGTGAGTTTTAACTGTATGTTCTCTAATAAAATAGCTAATGGTTATTTTTTCCCCTACCTGTACTGTTATTGCTGACAGACCTGCAGGTAGAATCCGACAGTCATCCTGGAGTGCTGCCAGCAGATGGCAGTATAACCTTGCTTTTCTAGTCCGGCCCCGCTCCAGCCTTTAAAATTATAATAATTTGTATGGCGTCACAGCATTAATACGCAGTGGAGATGAAAACTTTCCCCCTGGTTGTGTCATTTCATTTGAGGCTGTACAGCGACTCTGTGTAGTGATCTGCTTCTGAAGAGAGACCTGTCTCTTCCATATCACATAGAGATTTTCACACGCTACATTATTGTGGTAATGCTTTTATTAAATTGCTTGGTGATTTGATACAGTTGGACATGCTCATTGCTAGGGACTGAATGTTTGTGTCTCTCCCCCCTTTACCCCTCCATTCAAATGTTTAAACCCTAACCCTGATTGTGATGGTATTAGGAGGTAAGGAATTTGCTGAGCTAGTTAGGTAATTAAGTTGACATGAGGTCATGAGGGTAGAAGCCCTATGATAGGATTAATGCCCTTAGAAGAAGAGGAAGAGACACCAGAGTTTCTCTCTCTCTTCCATGTGAGTATACAGCAAGAAGACTATCTGAACCTTCATCTTGGACTTCTAGCCTCCATAACCGTGAGAAATAAATGTCTCTTGTTTAAGCTACCCATCTATGGTATTTTGTTACAGCAGCCCGAGCTGACTGAGACACTCATTTATGTTTTACACTGTCATGAAATCTTCACATTAAAGAAGGTTAACATGTAGCTTAAACATCATCTCACCTCTGCAGCAGTTCCTAAATTAACGCAATGGGCTGACACTCCTATGCTGCGTTTGCCTGTTTACAGGCCTGGAGACTTACTGCTTTCTCTTGTGATTTTCTGCGTGTATAGTTGCTTTCTCACTAGACTGTAGGCTTCTCCAGGACAGTGCTACATTTTCACTCTTGAATCCCTGGCCTTCCACCCAGTGTTGGGCATTTTGTAGGCACTCAAAAGGATTTGTTGAACTGACTCAAGTCTTGGCTGAAGGCTCACAGGATGAAAGTTTTTTTATGTATTGCCCCATTTTACAGAGCAGCTCAATGATGTATTTAAGGAGAAGCCAGGAATTCTTGCCTTACAAAATGAAGCCAGACTCCTAACTTTTTGCTGAGCGTACAAACAAGAAACTTTACCGATTACCATAATTAATAGAAAATGATATATTGAGTTGCATTGCCCAACTCGAAATGGGGCCACTTTCTAACATAGTGACTTTCTTACAGTTCATTACCAAGAATGAAAAATTTTAAATCTATTGAAATGGCAGAGGAGACAGAATGTCAATACTAAGGTGAAATGAACCTTTAAATGCAGAATTATCAATAAATGTATTATTGATTTTAGGAGAGTAGTCATAGATACAGTCATTTATTTGTGAAACCACTTACTTTTTGTAAGTGATTTATTGCAGAAGAAGTGAGGAAAGGCTATATTTCATTTCAAAATTCTGGATGCAAGAGATGAAATAATTATCTAAATGACCCTTACATGGATTACATTTCCTTTATTTATATTACTTTTGATGTCCCAGCATTCTTTATTAGATTATGGACTAAATGACATCTTAAAAGTTCTAAGTTGAAAAACTCCATCTATGAACTATTATTAATATGACAACATTTACTGAGCCCCTGGGACTTTTAGTTGGAGAACACTTTCCCCACAACTCAAGTTTACTAGTCTTCACAACCAGACTTACTGCTGTCATACAGCAAAGAGGACTGTCAGTACTTACTTCTCCCATTCCTCACTGCAATAACATCTTGCTAGTACCAATTCCGAGACCCTCTTGTCTTTAGAGGAAATGGATTCTTCCTGACAGAGAATTTTCCTGTCAACACGTGGGCAGACAGTGTGGATTAGAGGGCCCGGAGCGCGAGCTCTCTGCTCACGTGGTGAAGACTTAGCACTCAGGCAGCGCACGCATCCACACACTCCTAGGTCTCAGCCTGGCAGGTCTTCTTCTGACATCATTCATTTCACCGTAAAAGGAAAGGAAGAGGCTGCTGAATTTGAAATACAAAGTTTGCCTCATCCATCCTTCTGAATTTGAAAAGTGGCTTGCAATTTATTTTTAGTGATTTGGATTAACTCCAGCCCAGTGAATAGTTAATGCTTTGTAATAAATGCCTGTTTTATTTTATTATTTTTTAACATGTTTATTGGAGTATAATTGCTTTACAGTGTTGTGTTAGTTGCTGCTGTATAACAAAGTGAATCAGCTATACGTACACATGTATCCCTATATCTCCTCCCTCTTGCGTCTCCCTCCCACCCTCCCTATCCCACCCATCTAGGTGGTCACAAAGCACCGAGCTGCTCTCCCTGTGCAATGTGGCTGCTTCCCACTAGCTATCTGTTTTATATTTGGTAGTGTATATATGTCATTGCCACTCTCTCACTTCGTCCTAGCTTACCCTTCACCCTCCCCATGTCCTCAAGTTCATTCTCTACGTCTGTGTCTTTATTCCTGTCCCTCCCCTAGGTCCTTCAGAACCTTTTTCTTTATTTTTTTTAGATTCCATATATATGTATTAGCATATGGTATATTTTTTTCCCCCTTCCTCCTTCCTTCACTCTGTATGACAGACTCTGGGTCCATCCACCTCACTACAAATAACTCAATTTTGTTCCTTTTTATGGCTCAGTAATATTCCACTGTATATATGTGCCACATCTTCTTTATCCATTTGTCTGTCAATGGACACTTAGGTTGCTTCCATATCCTGGCTATTGTAAACAGAGCTGCAATGAACATTGTGGTACATGACTCTTTTTTTTTTTTTTTTTTGCGGTATGTGGGCCTCTCACTGTTGTGGCCTCTCCCGTTGAGGAGCACAGGCTCCAGACGCGCAGGCCTAGCGGCCATGGCTCACGGGCTTAGTTGCTCTGCGGCACGTGGGATCTTCCCGGACCAGGGCACGAACCCGTGTCTCCTGCATCGGCAGGCGGATTCTCAACCACTGCGCCACCAGGGAAGCCCCATGACTCTTTTTGAATTATGGTTTTCTCAGGGTATATGCTCAGTAGTGGGATTGCTGGGTCGTATGGTAGTTCTATTTGTAGTTTTTTAAGGAACCTCCATACTGTTCTCCATAGTGGCTGTATCAGCTGACATTCCTACCAAGAGTGCAAGAGGGTTCCCTTTTCTCCACACCCCCTCCAGCATTTATTGTTTCTAGATTTTTTGATGATGGCCATTCTGACTGGTGCCAGGTGATACCTCATTGTACTTTTGCATTTCTCTAATGTTTAGTGATGTTGAACATCCTTTCATGTGTTTGTTGGCAATCTGTATGTCTTCTTTGGAGAAATGTCTATTTAGGTCTTCTGCCCATTTTTGGATTGGGTTGTTTGTGTTTTGGATATTGACCTGCATGAGCTGCTTGTATATTTTGGAGATTAATCCTTTGTCAGTTGCTTTGTTTGCAAATATTTTCTCCCATTCTGAGGGTTGTCTTTTCATCTTGTTTATGGTTTCCTTTGCTGTGCAAAAGCTTTTAAGTTTCATTAGGTCCCATGTGTTTATTTTTGTTTTTATTTCCATTTCTCTAGGAGGTGGATCAAAAAGAATCTTGCTGTGATTTATGTCATAGTGTGTTCTGCCTATGTTTTCCTCTAAGAGTTTTATAGTGTCTGGCCTTACATTTAGGTCTTTAATCCATTTTGAGTTTATTTTTGTGTATGGTGTTAAGGAGTGTTCTAATTTCATTCTTTTACATGTAGCTGTCCAGTTTTCCCAGCACCACTTACTGAAGAGACTGTCTTTTCTCCATTGCTTATTTTTGCCTCCTTTATCATAGATTAGGTGATCATAGGTGCATGGGTTTATCTCTGGGCTTTCTATCCTGTCACATTGATCTATGTAAATGCCTGTTTTATAGAGAGGTAAACAGGTGATCACTGAGTGATCCACGTGTGTTAGAAGCGAGGAAGATCATCAGATACTTATTTCTGTTTGTTTCCAAGGATCAAATGAAAAATGGAAATAAAAAATGCTTTGAATTTGAGTATGACTGTTTACATTATAATTGTTATCATTAATTTTGAGTACAGACCTTGGGAGCAGATAAATTAAATGTCATAAATCTATGTCATGGGCCTCAGGATTTGAGGAACAGTGATTCCAGTCAGTTGCAGCTCATGTTATTATGAACACGAATATTCCTCGATTCCTCTGCCTTTTACAGAGAAACAAACTAGATCACACTTCATGAAAAACCAAACTGATAGGACCATCTTCAGAGATCCTCTCCCACTACTGCTGCTTTTCTCGGTTCAGGGGATAGAGGGTGGTCTAGGAGGGCAGGTAATCATTTTCTGTGTTGGAAATCATTTTCTCTTGTTCTGGTCCTCTTAGTGGCCAAGGCCATCAACAGCAGGGAGTGGTTGTTAATCTAGACGCTCCCGCTTATTTTTTTCCACCTCATTAATTTACACTAAAGAAGCCCACTTGACATTCATTTGTTCCTAACAGGGGGATTCTGCATTCAGGTGGTGGTATTTAGCAGCAGGTTCTGCTATTTCTTCTCCATCCTGGTGGTACGTTGGCATCGCTCCTCACGGAGTTAAATTGTAGTAGGGAAATACGAAAAGAAAGCTCAAAGATGCTGTCTTCTATGGAACATAATGCGCAGTTATAACAAACAGAGCTTGATAAAATACCAGCAGCGGGGAACACAGTTATTCATTGCTTCCAGGGAAAATCAAGCAAAATAGCTACAAATTGTTTAAAGTACACCCCCCCCCCATCTTTTGAGTTTCAGTCCCTTTAGCTATGAAACAGAAAAGACCTTTGTTATTTCCCAAGCCAGGATTTGCCTTCCTTGGTGTGCAGTGCCTGCTTTGTCTGCATGTGAAGGAAGGAGCTTAAAGCAAATCCTACGAGCAGTTACCTCCGCACCATGACAAACACGTGTGCACCTCCACAGAGCCAAGGGCCTCCAGCTGGGTGCCTCTCCAGGAGGCTTGGCGTGCGAGCCCTGGCTGGGGAGCTCTCTTATCGTAGTGCTGTGCCGTGCTCCTGTTTGCCGGCCTATGTCGGGGCATCAGCCAGCATCTTGGAGATGCCCTCTCTTATTTCACAGACAATATTAGAGAGTTAGAAGAGTTGAGTACCGTGTCAAGGGAAAAAAAAACAACACTGGAAGAAATATCAGATAGTGTGAAGAACCTCTCATTTCTGTCTTCCCGGAAACGCTGTCATGGATTGCCACCATTTCTGGTCCATACTGCGTCATTACATCGTTAAATAGGACAGTGACAGGCTTATTCATGCATAGGCACCGCCACCTGGCAGGGAGCTATGAACCCCACGAGTCATCTAAAAATACCCAGTGCTTCACTAACATGGCTAACTTCAAAGATCTCTAGTAACTAAGAGGAAAGTTGCCTCCCCGAGGCTGAAGGTGTGACTCTGATGTCGTGAGAGTACGTGGAAATGCCCGTGTTCCGTGACTGCAGCAGGTGACCACAGCTCATCACTGAAACACCGTGTATTAGGTTGGTAATGTGTTCTACTATCTTCACTCTGTTCTCCTTTTCATAAGAATATAAGGTCAATTTCAGTAAAATTATAGAAAGTGGAAAATAAAGCAATATCTAGTAAATGGTAGAGACTGGCAACGTATGAAAACTAGTAAAATAACCGAACACGAAACTTATATGTCTATGGTCTGCTGGGAATTAGATCAGAAAGCACAGCATGCTGCCGATATTACACATTTGCAATTAATCCTCAAGTAAATGTTAAGAAGTAGAAAAGCAAAGATCCAGAAGTACTACTCCAAGTCCAATTTAAAGACCATCTGCTATAAAATACACCAGGTTAGAACCCTCAGACCTGGTCAAGAAGTGTGGACAAATCTTTGAAGAGCAGATGCTGCGATTTAACAAAATCAGTAATGCGAAACTGGTTTGTTTAGCTTTCTTAAGTGGAAACAGGATAAAACATTTTGCAGAAATGAATGAGTAAGAATGTGGTGATAACCCTTATCAAAACATTGAAAATGACTGCCTAAAATAACACAACTAGTAAATGGCAGAGGAGTTAAGACAAATGCAGAAATTGAGTATTACTCAGCTAAAGCCAGTTATGATGCTTCCGAACAACATTTTTTTTTTTACATGAATTAACTGTTTGGATATCTTATCCATCTGGACAATTGCCGTGTTTGGGAGGCCGTTCGCACTACAGTGTCTTTTTGTGGTGCTTATATTTTTCAAGTCTAGATTATTGATGTGTGTTTGGTTAGTAGGGTCCATTCTGTTATTCATAAATTGACCACAGATGACTATTTTATGAATTCCACGAGTATTGATTGAATATATGCTTTAGACTGCTGGGGTTACAAAAATGTTTAGGACTTGGTCCCTGTTCTCAAGGAGTTTATAGCTCAGTAGAGATATAAAGAAGAGGCTTATAAATAATGAATAATTCAAAAAAGTGTGTAGTTAGTGCCCAAAGTTAAATCCACTGGGTTTTGGGCAGCTCCATATAAACCCAGAAGCTGTATACTGGATCCTCAGCCACTTGCCAGTGGGTTGACCTTCGCTGGCTGCATTAGTTTTCTCAGACAAATTTCCTTTATTTTAAATGAATATTACAATGTTTTTGTGAGTATCAAATGATATAATATATGAAAAAGTGCTCGGAAACACATTTTGCTACGTTCCGGACTACAGTTAGGATTCAGAGAGTGCATTTGCATCTGGTGGAGACACTTCACTAAGAGGAGTATTTGGCTTCCCTGGTGGCGCAGTGGTTGAGAGTCCGCCTGCTTAATGCAAGGGACACGGGTTCGTGTCCCGGTCCGGGAGGATCCCACATGCCGCGGAGCAGTTGGGTCCGTGGGCCATGGCCGCTGAGCCTGCGCGTCCAGAGCCAGTGCTCTGCAACAGGAGAAGCTGCAACAGTGAGAGGCCCGCGTACCACAAAAAAAAAAAAAAAAAAAAAAGAGGAGTATTTAATCAACAGCCTTGAATGGAGGGTTGGATTTCAAAAGCTGGAGATAGGGTGGGGACTTCAGCCTAAAGGAACAAAGCTACACAAAGCAGGAAGTAATGAGATTTTTATCTTTTTTTTTTTAATTGAAGTATAACTGCTGTACAATATTATATAAGTTACAGACATACAATATTAGTGATTCACAGTTTTTAAAGGTTATACTCCATTTACAGTCATTACAAAATATTGGCTATATTCCCCGTGTTGTACCTAACTTACACTTGTAGCCTATCTTACACTCAGTAGTTTGTACCTCCCACTCCCGCATCCCTAAATTGCCCCTCCCCCTCCTCTCCCCACTGGTAACCACTAGTTTATCCTCTGTATCTGTGAGTCTGCTTCTTTTTTGTCATATTCACTAGTTTGTTGTATTTTTTTAGATTCCACATATAAGTGATATCAGAGTATTTGTTGTTCTCTGATATTTCACTTAGTTTAGTTCTTTTTTATGGCTTTTTGAATATATGTACAGTAAGTCCCCTACATATGAACCTTCAAGTTGCGAACTTAAAAAGATGCAAACGTGTAAGTGCGTGTCCAATCACATAAGTTAGTTCACGTGTCTGGCGTACATTGTCACGTGCATGTATCCTCTAAGAGTGGTTGTGCTTTTGTGTACTTTACTGTACAGTACTGTATAGAGTACAATAGTACAGTATCTTTATTTCAAGGTCAGGATGTCTGGAAGCAAGCATAAAAGCAGCAGCGATGTAGCTGGTACTGCTAAGAAGCACCAAGTGATAACGATGGAAACAAAAGTGAAAATAATTGATAGAGTGGAGCCAGGCAAAAAGATGGTTGGCGTCGCTCATTCTTACAACATGAATCGTTCAACCATCAGCACGATTCTAAGAACATGGATGAGATCATGGAAACATGAAGTCTGATGTGCCAATGATGTCGACAATAATATCAAAGAAGTGTGGAAAAATGATGGAGATGGAGAAAGTTCTCAGGGCGTAGATGAAGGATCAGTATCAGTGTTGAGTCCCACTCAGCTTAATGCTGATTCAAGTGGAAGCCAAAAGCCTTTATGAAGACTTGAAGAAGAAACACGGTGAAGAATCAGAGGGCGCATCTTTTAATGCCAGCCATGGCTGGTTTCATCAGTTCAAGGCTACAGCCAACCTTCACAACGTGAAAGTAAGTGGCGAGGCAGCGAGTGCAGATACGGTAGCTGCCTGGGAATTTCCTGAAACGCTTTGAGAAATTATTGATGAAGGTATATACTCACCCGAGCAGGTTCTTATTGTGGATGAGACAGGACTGCACTGGAGGAGGATGCCAGACCAAAGTTACATCAGTAAGGAGGAACAGTCGATGCCAGGCTATAGAGCAGCAAAGGACAGGCTAACTCTGTTGTCTGGTGGCCATGCTTCTGGCGATATGAAGCTGAAGCCTCTCCTAGTTTATCATTCAGAGGCCCCAAGAGCCCTTAAAAATATAGCCAAGGGCTCTCTTCCTCTTGTGTGGAAGAATAACCCCAAAGCCCGGGTTACACAGGCCATTTTCCAGGATTGGTTTTTCCACCACTTTATCCCGGAGGTAGAGAAATATTGCTTGGAGAACGACGTCCCATTCAACATTCTTTTGCTGCTCGATAATGTTCCAGACCATCCCCCATTCACGAACGACTTTCACCCCAACATCAGTGTAGTGCATCTGCCACCAAGTACTATGTCCCTCATCCAACCTATGGACCAGGGAGTTACAGCCACTTTCAAGAAATATTATTTACATCACTTTTAGTCAGGCAGTAAAGGCGACTGACGAATCAGGAACAACCTTGCGACAGTTTTGGAAGGACTATAACATCTACAAGGTCACAAAAAACATTGACTTTGCTTGGCGTGACGTCACGGCCGTCACCATGAATGGGGTTTGGAAGAACCTTTGCCTGCAGTTTGTTCACGATTTTCTTGGATTTGAGAAGGTGGATGAGGAGTCCAAAGAGCTCTTCAGCAACTTAGTGACCCTCAGCGAGAAGCCAGAGCTAGATCTGCATGAGGACGACTTCACCGAACTCCTTGCTGTGCAACACGAGGAGCTTACTAATGAAGACCTGATGAAACTGGAGGCCGAGGGAAAGGACGGAGAGAGACAAGAGGAAGGAGAAGTAACTGAAGAAACGAAGAGATTCACTACACGGGAAATGGCAAGGGATTGTCTTTATTTGAGGAGGCACTGTTAGTTTGTGAGGCACAGGACCTGAACGTAGAACCGTACACGAAGGTTGCAGCAGCCATTCAGAATGCAATCCAGTGCTACCGTGTCATCCATGATGAGATAAAAAGAGCTACTACCCAGACATCACTGGATCATTTTGTCAAGAGGGTAGATAGAACTGAATCCAGCAAGGAACCAGAACCTGGGCCATCAGCGTCAGGTGTGAGTGAAACTGCAGCTTGCCCTCCGTCTCCTGTTGCTGACGATCCTTCAGCTCTACCATCTCCCACCTCCTCCCCTCCTCCAGTCAGTAACTCTTCTTGCCTGTTCACTCGATGCCATTCCCTGTGTGCCAGCTGTTGTGCTGTACTACTGTACTTTTCAAGGTCCTGTACTGTAAGATTAAAACTGTTTTCTTTATATGTTTGTTTTTTAATTTTTATTTTATTTTTTTAAAAATATTTATTTATTTATTTGGTTGCACCAGATCTTAGTTGAGGCAGGTGGGCTTCTTAGTTGTGGCATGCAAACTCTTAGTTGTGAACTCTAGTTCCCTGACCAGGGATTGAACCCAGGCCCTCTGCACTGGGAGCACGGAATCTTAACTACTGGGCCACCAGGGAAGTCCCTTGAGCCCACTGTCTTTTTTTTTTTTTTTTTAAACATCTTTATTGGAGTATAATTGCTTTACAGTGTTGTGTTAGTTTCTTCTGTATAACAAAGTGAATCAGCTATATGCATACGTATGTCCCCATTTCCCCTCCCTCTTGCATATCCCTCCCACCCTCCTTATTCCACCCCTCTAGTTGGTTGCAAAGCACCGAGCTGATATCCCTGTGCCATGCAGCTGCTTCCCACTAGCTGTTTTACTTTGGTAGTGTATATATGTCAATGCTACTCTCTCACTTCATCCCAGCTTACCTTTCCCCATCCCCATGTCCTTAAGTCCATTCTCTACGTCTGTGTCTTTATTCCTGTCCTGCCCCGAGGTTCCTCAGAACCACTTTTTTTTAAGATTCCATACATATGTGTTAGCATACGGTATTTGATTTTCTCTTTCTGATTTACTTCACTCTGTGTGACGGACTCTAGGTCCATCCAAGAGACCCACTTCAGACCTAGGGACACATACAGACTGAAAGTGAGGGGATGCAGAAAGATATTCCATGCAAATGGAAATTAAAAGAGAGCTGGAGTAGCAATTCTCATATCAGACAAAATAGACTTTAAAATTAAGACTATTACAGGAGACAAAAAAGGACACTACATAATGATCAAGGGATCAATCCAAGAAGAAGTTATAACAATTGTAAATATTTATGCACCCAACATATGAGCACCTCAGTACATAAGGCAAATGCTAATAGCCATAAAAAACAACCAAACCTTACACCTAAAGCAATTAGAGAAAGAAGAACAAAATAAATCCCCAAAGTTAGGAGAAGGAAAGAAACCATAAGATCAGATCAGAAATAAATGAAAAAGAAATGAAGGAATCAATAGCAAAGATCAATTTGGTTCTTTGAGGAGATAAACAAAATTGATAAACCATTAACCAGACTCATCAAGAAAAAAAGGGAGAAGACTCAAATCAACAGAATTAGAAATGAAAAAGGAGACGTAACAACTGACACTGCAGAAATACAAAGGATCCTGAGAGATCACTACAAGCAACTGTATGCCAATAAAATGGACAAGCTGGAAGAAATGGACAAACACTTAAAAAAGCACAAACTTCTGAGACTGAACCAGGAAGAAATAGGAAATATAAAGACTAATCACAAGCACTGAAATTGAAATTGTGATTAAAAATCTTCCAACAAACAAAAGTCCAGGACCAGATGGCTTCACAGGCGAATTCTATCAAACATTTAGAGAAGAGCTAAAACCCATCCTTCTCAAACTCTTCCAAAATATAGCAGAGGGAGGAAGACTCCCAAACTCATTCTACGAGGCCACCACCACCCTGATACCAAAACCTGACAAAGATGTCACACAAAAAAGAAAACTACAGGCCCGTATCTCTGATAAACATAGATGCAAACATCTTCAACAAAATACTAGCAAACAGAATCCAACAGCACATGAAAAGGATCATACACCATGATCAAGTGGGGTTTATCCCAGGAATGCAAGGATTCTTCAATATACACAAATCAATCTATGTGATAAACCATATTAACAAATTGAAGGATAGAAACCATATGATCATCTCAATAGACTCAGAAAAAGCTTTTGACAAAATTCAACACCAATTTATGATAAAAACTCTCCAGAAAGTAGGCATAGAGGGAACCTACCTCAACATAATAAAGGCCATATATGATGAACCCATTGCCTTTTAATTGAAATCGCACACATGGCCTCAGGACTTCATGAAGCTCAGGTTCTTTATGTCTCCTCACAGAAGGAACTCAGGGAGAGGCAAAATGATCGGTAAGAAGTGGATTTATTGAGAGAGATACACACTCCATAGACAGTGTGGGCCATCTCAGAAGGTGAGAGTCTGTTTGTTTTTTATGTATTATTTGTGTGAAAATTATTATTAACCTATTACAGTACAGTGCTATATAGCTGATTGTTTTAGTTGGGTACCTAAGCTAACTTTGTTGGACTTATGAACAAATTGTTGGACCTATGTGCTCTCAGAATGGTACTTGTTCGTATGTAGGGGACTTACTGTATATATATATACACCACATCTTCTTTATCCATTCATCTGTTGATGGACATTTAGGTTGCTTCCATATCTTGGCAGTTGTAATTAATGCTTCTATGAGCATTTGGGTGCATGTATCTTTTCAAATTAGTGTTTTTGGGTTTTTTTGGATATGTACCCAGGAGTGGAATTGCTGGGTCATATGGTAGAGGTTTTTAAAAATTGTAGTAAAATATACATACCATAAGTTTACAATTTTAACAATTTTTAAGTGTACAGTTCAGTGGCATTAAGTACATTCTCATTGTTGTGTAACTATCACCACCATCCATCTCTGTCTTTTTTCAGTCATTTTTTTCATCTTGCAAAATTGAAATTCTGTACTTATCAAATAATAACTCTTTGTTGGAGGAGGTAATCAAGAGGACCTGACCTCCAGTTGACCCACAAGCTGGACCTGTGCAATGGGAGGCTCCTCACCCACCCCAACCCCATCCCTGAAATGTATGTTCTGCCCATTGTTTCCATAATAATAAGGGCTATTCTCAAGGACACAGCTTTGAGAGAGCAATGCACTGTTGAGACCATCTAGATAGCGACTGAACTCAGTTAAGGCCCCTATATAAACTTTTAAGATTCTGGCAGGTGAAGAGATCTACTTTTTTTTTTTCTGCCAAAGACAAGCTTTTTAGGTTCCCTTGCTTATTAAACCTACCACCTACGAGTCTGGAGTGGTCTGCCTCTTTCTTTGGTCTCTCCTTGCCTTCCTTGATGGGCAGTTTCACCTAGGAAAGTCCCAGAATTGCAAACCCAAACTCCTGATTCCCTCTTCTCTCCAGCCTCTGGCAACCACCCTCTACTTTCTCTCTCTCTAAATTTGACTACTCTGTGTACCTCAGATAAGAATCACATGGTATTTTTCCTTCTGTGGCTGGCCTATTTCAGTTAGCGTAATGTCTTTGGGTTCATTCATGTTGTTGCATGTATCAGAATCTCCTTCATTTTTTTTTTTTAGTCCGAATTATTTTATTTATTTATTTATTTTTTAAACATCTTGATTGGAGTATAATTGCTTTACAGTTGTGTGTTAGTTTCTGCTTTATAACAAAGTGAATCAGTTATACATATACATATGTTCCCACATCTCTTCCCTATTGCATCTCCCTCCCTCCCACCCTCCCTATCCCACCCCTCTAGGTGGTCACAAAGCACCGAGCTCATCTCCCTGTGCTATGTGGCTGCTTCCCACTAGCTATCTATTTTATGATTGGTAGTGTATATATGTCCATGCCACTCTCTCACTTTGTCCCAGCTTACCCTTCCCCCTCCCCATATCCTCAAGTCCATTCTCTAGTAGGTCTGTGTCTTTATTCCCATCTTACCCCTAGGTTCTTCATGACATTTTTTTTCTCTTAGATTCCATATATATGTGTTAGCATACGGTATTTGTCTTTCTCTTTCTGACTTACTTCACTCTGTATGACAGACTCTAGGTCCATCCACCTCACTACAAATAACTCAATTTCGTTTCTTTTTATGGCTCCATAATATTCCATTGTATATATGTGTCACATCTTTATCCATTCATCCGATGATGGACACTTAGGTTGCTTCTATGTCCTGGCTATTGTAAATAGAGCTGCAATGAACATTGTGGTACATGACTCTTTTTGAGTTATGGTTTTCTCAGAGTATATGCCCAGTAGTGGGATTGCTGGGTCGTATGGTAGTTCTACATGTAGTTTTGTAAGGAACCTCCATACTGCTCTCCATAGTGGCTGTACCAATTTACATTCCCACCAGCAGTGAAAGAGTGTTCCCTTTTCTCCACACCCTCTCCAGCATTTATTGTTTCTAGATTTTTTGATGATGGCCATTCTGACCGGTGTGAGATGATATAATCTCCTTCATTTTTAAGGCTGATTAATATTCCATTACATATACCACATTTTGTTTATCCATTTATCTGCTGATGGACATTTGGGTCCCTTTCTTCTTCTGACTATTATGAATAATGCTGCTATGAACATGGGTGTACAGATCTCTCTTTGAGACTCTGCTTTCAATTCTTTTGGGTATATAGCCAGAAATGGAATTGCTGGATCATGTGGTAATTCTATTTAATTTTTTGAGATACCACAGTTTTCCATAGCAGCTGCACCATTTTACATTTCCACCAGCAGTGCAGGAGGATTCCAACTTGTCCACATCCTTGTCAACAATTGTTATTTTCTGCTTTTTCTTTTTGATAACAACCACCCTAATGTGTGTGAAATGGTATCTAATTGTGGTTTTGATTTGCGTTTTCCTAACAATTAGGGATGTTGAGCATCTTTTCATGTGCACTTTTGGTCCTCTGTATATGTTCTTTGGAGAAAACTCTTCAAGTCCTTTGTCCATTTTTGGAACTGTTGGTTGAATTGGAGGAATTCTTTATATATTCTGAATATTAAGCCTTATTAGATGTATAATTTGCAAATATTTTCCCATTCCATAGGTTGCCTTTCACTCAGTTGATAGTGTTCTTTAATGCATAAAAGTTTAAATTTTTGATGTAATCAAAGGTATCGTTCTTTTGCTGCTTGTGCCTTTGCCGTCATATCCAAAACATCATTGCCAAATCCATCATCATGAAGTTTTTCTCTTTTTTCTTCTAAGAGTTTTATAGTTTTAGCTCTTAACATTTAGATCTTTGATCCATTTTGATTTAATTTTTGTATATGTTATGTGTCCAACTTCATTCTTTTACATGTGGGTATACAGTTTTTGCAACACCATTTTTGAAAAGACTGTCCTTTCCCCAATGAATGAAATGTTTTTGAAGAATGGAAGCTGTGTGGAGTAGTTAAGGATTTAGTCAAAGAGCAAGCTGACAAGTTTGTTTGTGATCAAATTCTAGGCTGAATGTCAGGCTCAGTAGTATGGACTTAATTTAGTAGAGACTAAGGTATCATTGATTAGGACTGTAGTTTAGGGGATACATCTGCTGGCCAGTGTAGGATGGGTTACAGTGGGAGGGAGTTCTCTGTGTGTTTTTGGAAGCAAAAAAGAATATTGTAGAAATATTTTCTTTTTCTTTGTTAACACTCATAATATCTAGTATAGAAACTCTTAAAAATATTATTGACTGATACTTTCACATTTTTATGATCTATAAAGCACTGTTAATGAATTTTGCATTTTGAATGATTTTTCTCCTCAAAAAATTTGATTTCTCATAATTTGGAACTTGGCTAATAAAGAGTGGCATGAAGAAAAAAATCCAAATCACCAGTAACCCCACAATCCAGATGTTATTGCTGCTAATATTGGCTGCCTGCAAGTCCAGTTTGATAAACATATGCATTTTATGTAACTAAGAATGATAATGAATGTGAAGTTTTCCATGCTTGTTTTCCTTTTTAAATTTCGTTTGTCATTGTTCTATGAGCACCTTGCCTTGATGTTTTAAATGAGTTTTAAAGTGTACTTAAGTGATAGGTGTTGCAAAAAGGGGCAGGAGGACTGGTTCTAATCTCCACCCTAGCACAGACTTGCTCTATAACCTTTACCCAGATGTTCAGCCAATCACAACCTCACTTTTACTGCCTGCAAAATTGGATAATACTTGCTACCTGTTCCCTGGGGGCACGATGAAGAGCTATGAGGTAATGCCTGGGAATTGCTTTCTCTTCTCTATAAGAAAGGTGCTATGCATGCAAAGATTGTTATATCGCACTGAGCCCTTGCCGAGCCAAAGACGGAGGGAGCGAGTGCACAACCACTTTCTTCCATTCTTTGCCATCAGCCCCTGCATCCTATCTCTGTGAGCTTATGGGCCCGCTTTCTATACGAAGGGCTTATCACATCAACGCACAGCTGCATTGTGTTTCTGCAGCTACTGAAAATATTTATGGCTTAGAAAGCAGTCATTCTCGATGATTGGATCAGAGTGTTATGAACACACAGACAATATCAAGAGCACTCAGTAGCATCTCAGTATTCCAACTTGGTCTCTTCCTCTAGTTATATTTATCATTGTTCTTTAGATCTTAGGTGACTGCTGCTGCCTCTGCTAACAGGGTTTCTATCTGTGTGGGTGAGTCTGACTGTGTGACCTGCTGTCCTTGCTACACTCCCTAACCGTGTCATCTGTCTGCTCATTGCAGGGCTGGCATCTGTTAGCGTTTCTTCCTTTTGCCACATAACAAAATGGACAAGATGATGGTTTCATGCCTTTCCTCTGAATACAGAATTCCAGGATTATCGATCACATTTGCCCGAAAGCTATGTCTATAATGATACGACCTTCAAGTATTCATAGAACGCATTTCTTTGGGGAAGTTGACTCCTCATTCGTTTTGTGAGACCAGGGTTTCTGTGTCCTCTGCAAACTTCCGTCCACTTTGAATCCACATATTGCTGTTTTCCATAGACGGTAACTGACTGATTTCTCTGAAGTCTTCGTGAAGTTAGAAGGCCATAGACAGGGAACCCTTTTTCTAACAGTTTCTTACGTTGAGTGCTTGCAGTTGACGGCATCTTTAGCATCATTTCGGCCATCCTTTCAACAGCCTGTGCTACAGGAGTCACATACGTATATTTTAAAGATGAGGCGGCATAGGCGTGAAGCACCTAAGACTTGCTCTATGTAAATGGATGAATCTGGATGCTAATCCCGGGCTCTCAACTCTAGCCCAGTCCTCTACCCCCTTCAGAGGGAGAAGAAGCAAATTCTTTCCCACGTAGGACAATGAGAAATAAGAAATCAAAATAAGAGTTTAGGATGGCTGTGTTTCATTCCGGCACTTTTGTCTTTCCTCTAGTTTGTGTGATGTTAGCCAGCAGGGACTCGTCCCTTTGCAGTCTGTATATTGTAAAGCATCTGTAACAGCACTCTGGACCGTCAGCAAAGGCTTGAGGTCTTATTCTGTTATCCAGATCAAACAATGAACTGTTTGTTTTTTCCACAGAGGCCTTTAAAAATCCTACACATCTGGACAATGCCTCAAGCATCTAGAGAAATCTGCCCAAGTATCGAGAATATTTCAAAGAGCATTTCTAAATAGCAGCCTTTACCTTGTATTTCTATTATGCTTCATCTGTGCATTTTGAAATGCATTCCCAGCCCAGTTTTATTAATCCTACCACCTCTGATATAAGGAAGGGAGCACACCTTTTATCTCCATTTTACAGACGTGCGGACTGGGTGGCGGGCTGTATCGAAGGAGGCTTTTAGGCATTCTGACTTACGGAGCCTAATAATGAGAGTTTGGGTCCTCTGGTGCCCTTTTGCTCCATGTCGTTTCCAATTTGCTTTCTCATCTCTAGAGAGCATTTCCATCTTTTATTTTTGGATGATAGTTTCAAGTCTCATTTGCACCACCAGACCTGTAAATTCTTTTATTCTGTGGGAGGCCTGGTCAGGATGACATGTCTTTCTTTTGTTTGGGGTGGGGGAGGGGCAGGAGGCGGTGCGGCTCGAATAGGAAGCTCTGCACCAAAAATGAATCATTTTCCTTGCTTTTAACTCTGCTTAGTTTATTATATACTGAAGGCTTAGATTTAGATTTAAAAGAACGGGCAATAATATCTGCAGTACTGCCATTTAAAAATGTAATACAAGACCTAAATTTTTTATCCTCTAGTACTGCATATAAACACGTACATGTAGATAAACCAGTCTTAGAAAATTAATTGGGAATCAGAAAATATATCCACCAAGTTTTTTTTTTTGAAACTGTGTCAGTGAAACTAAGAATGCCTTTCCATTTTTCCATGTACCAAACTATTGGTAACTCATATTACAAAGGGGTTCTTGCTGGTCATAATGTTATGGAATGTGGGTTTTGTCTGTTGACTTTTTTTTTTTTTTTTTAATAAAGGATAATCACAGCTTCACAGGAGCTATGTGGTCTGCTTGATGACCCAACCAGCAGAGAGAGATCCTATCTGCTAAATCTGTGCCTCGTTCAGTAAATGCACGCTTCAAGGGATGAGTGAATGAATGAGTGTATGAACTGAGTTGGACAAAGAAACTAGTAGAAATCAACTCGTTGGGAGGCATTGGAAGGCAATTCATGCCATAGTTCCTTGGAGATCAATAGGGACAGCCACTAAGACTATATTAACCGACCTCAGGAAAGTCAGGTGGAAAAAGCTATAAACTAGGAGGTGATGTTTAAGAGTAAATTTCCAGTGAGGGAAAATAATCTAGACAAATAGCAAAGGCATGGAGCCTAGCAGGCCAGGCAAAACTCTGCTAGATCCTTTTATTTTATGACCCCCAAAATGTATTGACTGTCTGTCCTGTGCCAGGCACAGTGCTGGTGACTGAGTCCACAGGCATCAGTCCGGTTATGGTTTCTGTCTAAGCTCAATTCAAACAGAGGGCACAGACCGGACATCTACTGATAGCAATGTAATATGATTATTGATAGGGGAGAAACAGCTATGTGATCCGTTAAAATACATAGAAAGGGAATGATCCGTTTTGCTTAACAGAAGGTTTTACAGAGAAAGGAACAGTGAAGATTTTTGTGGTGTTTTGGCTTCCTTTTAAAATTTTCCTCTCGTAGACAGCTTACCATGAAGAACCTTGATGTACATCCAGCAGCTTTTACCCTCACAGCTGTGCTGCTCCTTTATAAACAAGAGAGTTGAGGCCCCCGGGCGCCAAGTAAGGTGTCCAAGGTTACCCAGCTAACGAGTGCATCAAACCCAGTTCTGTGGGGCTCCAAAGCTCGTGCTGCTTTTGCTCTTGCCACTTCGCTAACCAGGGTCTCAAGGGATCAGGAGAAATTCATCGGGAAGGTATGGAGCGGGACGAGGGAGTTTTCTGCAGCCGGAACAGCACCTCAGAGTGAGGGAAGCATTCAAGAGCATGGGATATTGGGGGATATGAGCATCTCCTTGGCTTAGACGGTAGAGGTTATGTTGTGTGCCCAGCTGTCTGAAAAGCACCGTAGTCGATGAAAGGATTTTAATGTCCCTTGAGGTTTTATAATAGTTAAAAAATTATCACTGGCCTCAAGGGACATATTAAATCCTTCATTAATTTGCCAAATATTATTAAGCACTTACTATTTGCTAGGCTGTATTTAATCTAGGTGCTGGAGATACAGCAGTAAAGGCATAAAGTCCCTGCTTTTGCAGAGCTTACACATAGAGGGAAATAGATGCCAAACAAAGGAAAAAACAAAAGAAAGAAACAATGCTAGACAGTGATAATTACTATGAAGCCAAAAAGCAGAGAAACAGGACAAAAATGGTTGATGTGGGTTACATTTGAAGGCCATAGAAGGCCTCTACAGGAAGTTGATATTTGAGCAATATTATCTAATAGAGGAGATCAGACATGTATATAAGCAACCACAGAATAAGAAGTATGTGATAAATACTAATAAACATTGAAAAGGACACGATAGAATTTAAATAAAGAAATTAACACTTACTGAGTATGATTATGGTTTGGATAACATTCACAATATGCTTGACAGGCATTATTTCCCCCAATTTTACAGATGAAAAAAAAACCCCTGAGATTCAGAGAGGTTAGATAACTTCCATAACAGCACACAGCCGGGATTCAAACTCCGATTTGTCCGAATCCAAAGTGTGTGCTCTGTCCTGCTGTAAGAGCCCTCTTCTTCTGGGGTGAAGATGGGAAGTTTAAAGGAGGATTTGCTGGTAGCAAAGGTGGGCTTCAAAGGACACGTAGGATTTTGATAACGCAAAATTTGAAATATGAATAGGAGTGGAGCACCCAAAGCAAAAGATAGCAGAAGGGAAAAATGCGGGCTTTGTGTACAAAGCAAATTGGTTGCAGCCCAGACTAAGAGGGGCCCCACAGGGAGAGATAAAGCTAGAGATAGGAACAGTTTTCAGAACGGAACAGAAATGGAGTGTGCCCTTTATTTGGTAGGCATATTGGGAGCAAGTGAAGCGGTTCCCCAAGAGATTCTGCTTATCCGTAGGACGGGTAAACGCTTTGGGGAACCCCTGTAGCTCCCAATTTCTCTGATTATTTTATTAAACTCACCAGACCGAGCAGCTTATTGTCAGTGAGTATTATCCACACTCGCTCACTTCACAATTAAATCTAGTGTTAACCTGATACAATTACATCGGGGAAAGGCACTTGCACATAGCTTCGCATGAAGAACTTCATGTGTGCCCTTTCTCAGTTGATTCCCTGGGACATGGTATTATCTCAGACGTCACATTGCCAGAGGGATGTAGTGCATTGCATGAACTCCATCTGGCTGGTCCAACCCCCAACAGGTTGACGAGGTGCTGACAGGATGAGGAGGTAGAGGCTAGAGGTGCTGCCATTGCAGTGAGCAGTCAGGGAGATGTTATTCAAGAGACAAGAAAGAGCACAACCAAATTCACCTTTGCTCCCCGTTGGAGAGCAGGTTGCATTCTTTCCAGCAATGGGATGAGTCAAGCCACCCGCAGTGGAGGGAAAATAGGCTGGGGCGAGCTCTTTGGGGAAGATCTCAGTGGTATCATGAGAAACCGACATGCGCCACCGTGGTGCCATTCAAGGTCAGACTCCTAGAGTGGCCTTCAGGCATTTTGGTGGCCTATTATATAATCTTCCCTTTTTGTGCTTTCTGTCTATATTTTTTCCCCCTGTGCATTGTACGTCCCAGTCTCTGTATGTCAAGCTGCTTTATGCCAAAGGCGACAGCCAAAATGTCTTTCAAAATCATCCTTCAGTCATATTTTTCATCCAGAGACATAGATTTACAATCAATACCAATGCTAGGGTTCTATCTATGAATGCGCTTTGGAGAGAGATCCATGAACTCTTGAAATTGTTTGTACATTTTTGTACTTATATGCACTTTCAGAGGAGTAGTCGTGAAACTTTAAAATAATTCTGTTACCTTGTTAAGTTCAAACCCCCTTTGCCTTTCTTGGAATTGCCTGCTTTACTCCCTCCCTTCCTTCCTCCTTTCCTCTTTCCTTTGTTCCTTCCTTCCCTCCCTTCTTCATTGTCTCCTTCTTTCCCTTCCCTTCAGCTTGTTAACCAAGTTACTAATTACTTTCTAGCTAACCTCTCAATCTTCTTTGTTTCTTCTCTCACTTAATTCGGCAGCTCTTCTGTTTCTCCATGTGGTGTAGGGTGGAAAGGTTGGGAAACGATGAAGGCAGGAGAGTGGAAAGAAATGAGAGTAAGTAAAAGTCATAGGAAGTCGGACAGTGTGGGTTAGATTTGGGCACCAAAGCATTGGTTATGATTCCTCCCATACTTTTCATTGATTATCACTTCTTTCCTCCTATACTTTTCCTTACCTCTTTTGGTAAAAGTACTTACGGCATCTACAAAAAAAAAAAAAAAAAAAGAATAGAGGAAAAGGCAATCGGAAGAGGTAATGAAGGCCTAAATACTGCTCCATACAAAATTAACAAAGGATAAAGGGATACCATACACTAAATGTATGATTTAGGTTGAGAAATGGCAAGTTTTCTTATTCATAAGGGTTAAGGTTTCAAGTGGGTCGAAAGAAATGATGTTTGAAACAGATCTGAGGCAACCAATGAATAGAAGCAGAAATTAAGTGCAATGAAGACAAATTGGGAAAAAGGACTCTAGTTATTTGAGTTTAAATGTGTCACCATATGTTCCTCTAACAAAATATACATAAAGTCAAACTGTACATAAAGTCAAAATTCCTCTAGAATTGTTCTCTAATTTCATGGACTATCAGGAATTGCAGTGCGTCTCTCTGTTTGCAAGATCTGAGTACATTAGTATTATTGCAAACTTGAAAATTGGTATTTGTATATACTAAGTTAGCATTATTATAAATGGAAAAAGGAAACTAGTTAGTGTTAAACAGTTAGGATTTTGAATCCTGGCTTTGACAGCTACTATTGTTTTGCTATGGACAATTTACTTAAACTCTGTGGGCCTTAATTCCTTTACACATGAAATAGGACTAATAACGTTTAATCTGTAAAGTTAGTGAGCTGTCAAAATCAGATGATCTGTACTTGGCATATAATAGATGCTCAGTAAATGTTGGCTCACACCACAAAGACAGTTCTAAGGCAAAACAAACACAAACATTTTAAAATTAGTAAACTGTCTTTCACATAATTTAGTATCTTTCCTCAATAATCCAGAATTTTGACCTTATCCATGAGTTTTAACACTAATCGTGTAGAGTGGTTGATTATATTTTTCTTTCCCACTCAGAAAGTAAGTGGTTTCAAACTATCCTGTGCTGCTTTAGCTATTACTGTTTAAATTTTTTTCCCCCTTTCAACTACCAAAGAAGAAATAGTCAAAGGAAAGTGAATCACAAAATGTCCACTCTCTGGTCCTGTTTCTGGTTTTACTCACCCTCCTGCTTGCCACATGGTGAGAGTTTGAAATCTTTATTGTTGTTATTACTCCGTTTTTCCATGCAGCAAAAGTAGGAAAATCAGGAATAGCTAAGAAATGGCATGGGGCTCCTGAAAGTGTGGAAGACCCTATGTCTGCTTTTCCTCTAATTAGAATAAAATATTTCTCCTGGTGCTCAAATGGAAGAGTAAAAATACCCCCTCCCTTTTCTTCCTCTGATACGGCTTATTATTTTATTCAGTAGATTGTTCACTCATTAAACACTTCACACTTGGCTCCCCTGAGCTGGACCCCTACACACACTTTAAAAGAACCATTAGATGATAGCTTCTATTAAAGATGCTTCAATCATACTTTTCTTAAAGGACCATTATCCATTAAACAGAACAAAATATTTTGAACAAAAATGTAAATAAAACATTTTTGAATAGAGGTTTTAACTTTCTTATAAATAGGTAGAGAATATGTGTCAGTTTAAGTGCCCAAGAACCCCAGGAATGACCATAAGACCATTCTGATGATGGGACAGTTCTGCAGGAACAGCTCTTCCAACAAGAGTGACTCCAAGAGACATGTACTGGGCTGATTTGCTTGTCAACCACAGGCAATCTGAAGGCATCAACATCAGAGGCTGTGTGTCACAAATTCATCCATCCTTTCCCTCCTGCCCCCTGTTTATTTCATATCTCTGTCAACGCCTTGGACTATTCTTCATCTGAACCCCACTCAGATGATGAGAACCGGAAATAAGAACGTTCAAAGTTGCCATCTACTTCTCAGTTGAGACCTTTTCTTGGTTTCAGCCTTTGTTTATAAGTGTAGATTTGAGAAAGGTTGACATTTTCTCCTCCACTGTACCTTTCGCCAGTGGAATACTTTCCATGGTGTTGCATACCAATTAGACCCATAGTAGGAATTTTTATCATGTTGAGGAGTTAATCTAGCTTGCCAGACTCAGTAGTCAAACTTCATTATAGTTTCTCTTTTTTTTTCTCTATTGAATGGAGACATAATATCCCCCAGGACTACTAATATTTTCTGCCATTTGGCCCTTTGCATGGAATTATATCCCACATTACCGTGTTCGGTTCCTAAATATTTGGAAAAGTAAAAAAATAGTTCTTCATTGAACTTTTGGGGGAAACCATTTGAAAACGACGGCCCATCAAAGGTTCAGTTTATTTCTCTGATATATTTCACTTTAGATTAACTTTTTTTTAGACTCTTCCAAAATTGAGTTGCACCAGGCACTTTTCAGCCCGTAATTCTAGCCTACTCAAGTCATTGCTAGTTTTACTGTTTTCCTGCCATGTACTGACTAAATTTCTCCACCTCGTGTCATCAGCACATTTCATCACCTCACTGTATTTCCCCTCTTTTAGGTCGGCACAGTGACTAAAACCAATACTAACGCTGACCCTTAGGACGCGCCACGGGTCGCGTCCCTCCATTTGGTGGCGCTGCCTCCTGCAGACGCCTTTGGCTGCAGCAGCCTTTCTGGATCATTATCCGCTTCAGCAATTTGGTTCCTCTGGTTCATGGTGTGTCCACATCTCTCAGAGGAGAGCAGGCTTCCTTTTTTTTTTTTTTTTTTTACATGTGACTGTATCTCCATCTATTCAGGACCACAGAGGGTGAAAGTTTAAGACTTCAGATAGGGAGGTAATGGAAGAAATGTTCACATATTGAGGTATGGGGAAGTCATTCTGGCTTTTAGCTAATGAATTATAACGGAAAAGAATTTAAAAAATATATATACATATGTATATTCTACATATCCGAATAATTTTACTGTACACATGAAACTAACACAATATTATGTCAACTAAAATTTTTTTTAATTAAAAAAATAAAAATAATAAACTTAAATTTTAAAAATATTCAACTTAAAAAAATAGTTCATGCATGAGGTTAAAAAAAAACTGCTTTTCTATTCCTAGCACAGATTTTCTATTATTTCCATCAACAGAGGGAAACCTGTATTCTCCACATTGACCCTGCCGTTCCTCTGCCTGACTGTTCTGAAGGGTCGCACTACAGTGTCATCTCCTTTAGGATGCATTTTTTTCTGGAAGTAGGAATGGTTGTCCCCTTCAAGTGCTTATCATAGGTTGTCCATCCCTCTTGAAGGTCTAAATAACTTCTTTTTAAAAAAAAATAAATTTATTTATTCATTTATTTATTTATTTTTGGCTGTGTTGGGTCTTCGTTGCTTCCAGAGGGCTTCACATCTACTGAGCCCGCGTGCTGCAACTACTGAAGCCCGGGCTCCTAGAGCCCGTGCTCCGCAACAAGAGAAGCCACCGCAATGAGAAGCCCACGCACTGCAACAGAGAGTAGCCCCCGCTCGCCGCAACTAGAGAAAGCCTGAGCGCAGGCTTCCTTTTAAAGAGGCGCTCATGTCTAAACTCAGAGATCCTTTTAACCCGGATATATGTACCTTTGAGAAAGCAGTGGCATGTTACTTCTCAAGGAAATAAAAATTCAATTATACTTCAGTGGAAGTGTGAATAACTACTGGATAAAATCCAGGCATGGGAGACAGATTACACAGATACCAGTCTAGTCCCCGATTCACCTTTGCCACTGGCGATTCCAGATAAGACATTTAAACGTTTAATTTTGACTTTATATTGGAATCCCCATTACTACTAGTGAATGCGTTAGGTTGCCATAAAATATCAGTGCAATAATAATGCATTGAGATCATCATCTATAAAGAGAGGGATTTAATCCCTTTCATCACAAGGTGAGAAAGAAGATCTGCATTCCTCCAGTAGAAAAGGGATATTTCACAGGCTTTATCATAAAATTTTACTAGGTCTAAGATCCCGGAAAAGCCTGACCATCTAATTTAGACCCAGAAATTTTATAGTAACAATTCTGAAGCTGACTCAAGAGCTCAATTTATTCTCTCACAGGTTATAATTAATGAACAGAAACTTTAAAGAAGTTGTTTATATTACTTTTTTATACCTCTGTAAATGTAAAGAGTTAAAGAGTAAAAAACCCAAGAGTTTCCAAGGGACCTCCCCCACCACCATGTCACTGATAATATTGTGGATTTTCAATATTAGGCATCTACTCTGTGTTCTAGATTTCATGGTTTTAAATCCAGTCTATTTTCTTGTGATGTTTTGAGCTTGGTTTATGATCTATACAACCTGGCACACTTCATTTGCCATAAAGAACATTTAGGTCATGTCTGTAAATCTCCACGTTGCTCTGATTTCATTAAAATCAAAGTATTGGATGACTAACTACTTCTGTATTTAAAAAAAAAAAATCACAGTGGTTGCTGTAATTTTAGCCTGAAATCATTCTCTGAAAAACAGATAATTTTGTAGCATGTGTACAATATTGGCCAAATCAAATTCCTTAGGTTGATTCTGATGAAAAAAAGGCCATCACATAAATCTTGAAGGCAGTGAATTAGAAACAGAAAAACAGAACAGGTGACTGAAGAATCAGAGGAAAAGGAAGAAGGAAGAAAGGTAAAATTTATCCAACCTGTGGACACATCACGCTGCACTTCCTCTCTTTGGTTAGACTCGGGCTAGATTAGGGTCTGTCTACCTCTAATCGTTTTAGCTGTTGTTTTAATGAATGTCAAATTACCAAGATTTCAGTTAGGAAGACCTTCTGATGAGTCTTTTACCTTGTTTCCTTTCAATGCAGTAGGAATTATAATGAAGAAATTAAATCATTCATTATAGACAATAGGAATACAGTCCCAAAAGCTTTTATGATTTGATGTCCTCTTGGCAACAGCATTAACTGAGTTTCAGGTTTATATTTAATATTTTGGAAGATTGCTTTTTCAAGATAAAAATAAGGTTCTGAAATAACGATGTCCTTAAAGTGAATACAAATCCCCGTATCTTTGTGTTACTCAGTAATTTATGACTCAATCCCATAGAAATACCCAGGCACAATGATACCTTTGTTTACAATTAAGAAAAAGCTAAAAGATACTTTATTTTTATATAAAAGTATTCACTGAGTGTCTGTTATGTTGCAGGGATGGTGATAAATGCCAAGTACATAGTTGAACGGGAAAAATATACCTGCTTTTATAAAGCCTGCATTATAGTGGAGGATTCAGAAATATAAACAGGCAATTGCATAACAGTGTGACAAAAGCTGTGATAGGGAATTATGTGATTAGGTTTAATTCCCTATTCCCTATCACATGGGAGTACCAAGGGAGGGCATGACTCAACCTAGATTTGGGATTCAGGGAAGACTTTCTGTATGAGGTGACAGATAAGCTGAAATTTGAAGGAAGACTAGGAGGAAACAGGGCTTCAGCAATGAACATGTGAAAAGGTTTGAGAGAATGCACAGAGCAGAAATAGTTTGACTCACTGACTGCATGATGGGGATAATGGTAATCATGTTGATCATAGAGAAAGGGGAAGCTAGAAGGTCAACAAGATCTACACGTACTGTAAGACACATGTTAGGAGAATGAATTTTATCCTGATGCAAGGGACTAATAGGTTTAAAGGGAAAATGGCATAATTAGATTTATTTTTGGAAGATGAGTCAAATCATTAAGCAATATGTAGCAAGAAACCGAGTTTTCAGTATCTCTAGTTCTAGGGAACATAATGCATGTATAGATTTTTGTTTAGATTCAATATAAATGGACTTCTGTTTTTACCAGTAGCATTCTAGATTTTTTGACAGAACTTCTGGCTAAAAACAACTGAAAATCTTCCACATTATTATACCATTGATATTCTGGCAAGGAATTAAGAAATTCTCAGAGGGAAAACCTAAGTGTAAGTGAGAACTCAGACACATAACTAGAACATTGAGGGCAACTTCCCCTTGAAAAGATTTGCCAAATCTAGGTGACCTGACCTTTAGTTTTTATGTCTTCACAGGGTACAGAAAATGGGAGAATAAGCCTAGGGCCTGCTAAGCATGGGCATTTTTAAAAGACACCCCATATAAAAATGGGACCCCAAATCCCTGTACCCTCAGGATAAGGATGAAATAAAAATTGGGAATAGTACTCCTTGCCTTGACACTCTTAGCACAGCAAAGGAAATCTCTCAAAGTCTGACACTGATTTGAAGGAAAAAGGATCTCTTTAGAATTTCTCGCCACAGGACAGTCCTCAGGTTAGTTTGAAGTAGTTTGAGATTGGTATGTTTTAGGATTAGGGAAGAAGCAGATTCAAATCCTCTCTGGAGGAATTCATCTTCAACACAGTTCTCAAATAATTCCCATGAATATCCTAAGGAATATGAGTGTACAGCCCAGATTCCAAAACACAAAAGAAAACAAGAAAGTGAGAGCTATCAGAAGTAGCAGATGGTAGTATAAAGTTCAATAAGTCTTCAGATATTGATAATATTAGAGACAGAACAGAAAATAAGCATGGTTACTCAGTTTGTTTATAGAAATAACATATAATATTTTAAAATTAATAAGGAGCAAGCTAATTAAAATGACTAAGCAGATATGAAAAAATTAGAATTTCTAGAAATGTAAAAAGCAATTTTTAAAATTGAAAACTCAGTGAAGAGGTTTAACAGAAGACTGGAAACAGCATCAGAGAAAATTAGTGAATTGGAAGACATAGTTGAAGAAATTATGCAGTTGAGGTGCCAAGAGACAGAGAGGTCATGAGCATAGAATACAGAGTGGGAAGGTGTAGTGTATGTCTAATCAAAGTCCCAGAAGGAGAGAACACAGAGAATGGGGGAAATAAAATATTTCAAGACATAATGGCTGTAAATTTCCCGGAATTGATAAGAGACACCAACACTTAAGTCATGGAAGCCTAGTGAATCCATCCAAGAAGAGTGTATAAAAGAAAATCTGTATCTAAATTCACCACAAAACTGCAGAATCAAAAGAATATTTTAATTCAATATAAAATGTTTATTCTAATATTTTATCCATATCAACATTAAACCTTTTTATTTATAGAGATTTCCCTATTAACACAGTAATTAATTATAACTACTTTTCTAATCAAAGGTGGGTGAAACTTTGGCTGTACTCATTGGTTTATTTACCCATGTTTAATTATCATTTTATTTTATTTTTATTAATTTTTATTGGAGTATAGTTGCTTTACAATGTGTATTAGTTTCTGCTGTACAGAGAAGTGAATCAGCTATACATATACATATATTCCCTCTTTTATGGATTTCCTTCCCATTTAGGTCACCACAGAGCATTGGGTAGAGTTCCTTGTGCTCTACAGTATGTTCTCTTTGGTTATCTACTTTATGCATAGTATCAGTAGTGTATGTATGTCAATCCCAATGTCCCAGTTCATCCCACCACTACACCTTTCCCTGTTGGTATCCATATGTTTGTTCGCTACGTCTATATCTCTATTTCTGCTTTGCAAATAGGATCATTTTAGTTTAGACTGCATCTAATTTTTAACCGCATGACCTTGTGGTAATATAACCAGGATCTTGGACTCCTAGAGTGAAAAGAGATCATAAAGATAATTTATCCCAGTACTTACTTTAAAAAAAAAAAAAAGAAAGAAATAGAAGTATTGCTTTCCTGTATCATAGAACTGCTCAATAGTTGCAGACTCAGGTCTCAAATAAGAACTCATTCTAAATGACTAATTTACTGGTGCCATTCCCCTTCTTTAGTCTGATGAAGGGAAAGACCATAGTTTAAATGGTAACACTGACAAGACTCACATGACAGGTAAAGTGTTCTTAGCTGAAACAGTGTTGGTACAACTAAAGTAAAATTGGAGTCTTTTAAAATAGAAATTTCGGGCTCCCCTGGTGGCGCAGTGGTTGAGAGTCCGCCTGCCGATGCAGGGGACGCGGGTTCGTGCCCTCGTCTGGGAGGATCCCACGTGCAGCGGAGCGGCTGGGCCCGTGAGCCATGGCCGCTGAGCCTGCGCGTCCGGAGCCTGTGCTCCGCAACGGGAGAGACCACAACAGAGAGAGACCCGCGTACCGCAAAAAATAATAGTAATTTTAAAAGATAAAATAGAAATTTCAAGGGCGTAGTGGGAAGAAATATTGCTTTTTGGCTCAAAATCACAAATTTCATTTTAATCAACCACTAAATAATGATATTAAATGTAGGGCTTGCTATTATGATTCACAAAAACTCCTTTCCCCAAGATTGCTGAGAACAGAAAAAAGGTACATTCTCTTCCAAGGGGGAGAATGCTTTTAAGAGATGCAGCTTTTTCCACGTGGACTACATTCTATTTCTAACTTAAACCTACATTTTAAATTAAACAGTTGTATGTCCAAAGCAATTAATAACATACCATAATAATTCCTGTCTTCTCATTGTACCTGGCCTGAATATTAATAGAAACATCAACAACTTTATATTCTTAGCCTCTCACCCCCATAAGCTACATAAGCCTAATGATGTTTCCAAATTTGGCTTCTTTTTATAGCTATAGTTATTCTTGTTTTCATAATTTTCTAGGCCACCTTAATTTAATATATATTAAGCATCTTCACGACTTCATTTAGGTGAATGGCAACAATTTTTAAAATAGAAAACGTTTTTTATTCTATAAGACAAAGTATGCTGTAAGGGAGAAATGTTATAAAGGTATTGAAAGAACTAGGTACACTGATTCTGGGTCCAGAGGGCTAAGGAAAACCCACAGGAGAGCCTCTGAATGTCAGAGCAAAGTCATTTCACAGTCACACATGTACTCATACCAACTCTGTGTACCTGTCAGTAACTCAGGGAAGCATCTTGCTAGGAGAGAACTACCTTTTATGAATTCCCACAGCCATTTGTCCCCACCAAGCCCATACTTTGCTTAGAACAAAGAGTGAATAAATGTGACTTCTGCACACCTAATGAATAGGATAATTACTGGCAATGTAGGATGATAATTAAAATCATTTCCCTGCCAGAGTTGATAGCTGGCTATTCTCACTTCTCCCTCTAGATGGCAGTGGCACTCTTTCATTCTGAGACTGTTTTGTCCTTTTTAAAAAATCTGCTCTCTCTCACTCTCCTAGATAGTTGTTCTCAGCTCTGCTGGGCAATGATTTAAACAGTGCTTTGATGATGTAGGATGCTGGTGTTCAAAATCAGGTCTATCCTTTTCTTTTTTCTAGAAAGATAATATACAGCTTTTTCAAAGTCAATTAACACTTAGGGCAAATGAAATGGGGAGAGCAAAAGGTCACTTTCTAAAGGGTTGCCTTGACACATTTTGGTATTATTCAGGTTTCATCCAGGAATTGCAAATCATTGAGGAAAAAAAGGAAATAATAATTAGTTCATTTTGTTTCTTGATAACACCCAATAAGATGGCTTATTATGACTTTTCTGCTTTATTTCCTATGAAGCCCGTGGTGTGCTTAGAATGCTGGCTGGTAATTCTATATGTCTTGCAGTCTTGAAGGCAACTGGGATGCTTTGGGGACGATGTATGCATTGGGAGATCGCTGCTGCAGAGAAGCCCTAAAATTTCTGGATTGCGATGTGGTTAAATATGTTTTATAAAAGAAAATTGCTCAGTTTGCGGCATGGCAGAAGATAGGGGGGTGATAAAACAGCAAAAATTACAGGACTTTCTTTCACAATGTAATCGGCATTAATTCCTACCCCAAATCAATGCTAAGTGAACTGAAGCTCAAGAGTTAGTAGAAGGAGGCTGCATAAATATAGAGGAAGTCCATATTCTGACCTCAGATGCGCTTTGAAATCATTGCTTGAGTATCAAGACGGTTCCCGAATGAGCATCTCAGAATATAACAGCTCAAGGTTCTAATAACTTACTTGAATTTCACTTAGAAAACTCGCCTGGACACCCCAAAACAATAAGCAGATATTAAAAAAATAATTGAACACATTGCAAATGAGATTATTAAGAAATTGACTTTTAAACTGACTGCTGGCCCATGTGCTGGTTGGAGCAGGCCGACTTGGAACTGTGCATTGACCACCCCTCTCACATCGTAACTCACAGTTAAGATTGCAGTCACAGCTCCTTCCTTTTTATTTTAATATCAAAAGACCTTCACTCTGTTTAATAACCTTTTCCTTCTTGAATAAGGAGTTTCTGTTTGCAATCACATGAATAGAAAAAGACCTGCTCCAGAAGCTCTGGGAGATTATTTCATGCCTAGCTACAAAAATAAAGTTTTGAAATAGCAGAAGGGATGGAATAACTACATAATGAGCAAATTCTTGTGAGGTAAATTATTATTCGGGATTTTCGAACGGATCTTTTAAAAAAAGCAACTAATAATAATTACAATCCTGCAAATACTGTGGCCTGGTGGGAGACAACAGTAGCTTTGCTGGAAATACTGCTGGGCGCCTGCACTTTCTTCTGTTCCCACATTGCAGCCGGAAACATTAGAAACCCAGCAAAAGCCCTGCATCCCCCCGGTGGGCAATGCCTCCTAGCTTTGATTCTGCACACATTTCCAACTGTACAGGGATGGACGCAGTAATGTGTTCCTTTTCACGCTCTATGGGTCAGAGTAAAGTTTGAGGCTTCAGGTAAGTTATATGCTAAAAGAAGTGTGGATTCAAACTATGATGTTTCATCCTTAGAAATATTTCTGTTGGGTGTCATTCGAAATTCCACGGTCAAAACCAGCAATCAGGTCATTGAAGTTCATTGAAGGAGCAAAGGAGAGGTTGACTGCAAGCCTGAATGCACAGGGCAGACCCTCTCTTTCTAGTTCTAATACTCCCGTGAGAGTCTTCTGCTTCACTGAGCCTGGGCCTTTGACCTTCTCCACCACTTCTTTCCATGTCTAATAGGACCAATTGGATTCCCGTTCTTGCAAACTTTAATAATGACAAATACCTCCCTTTGCATTCAGTTGAAGATTTTAGCTGCATTTTGGAGAGAGGTTTAAATTCAGAGCTGGCTAGAGCAGTTAGGAAGCTCGGGTAGGAGGGAAGAGGGTGTGGAAGACTGATTTCTCTACGATCATCAGAAAGTCTGGGCGAGGGGCGTGGTGGTTGATCTCAGGGCAGCAGCTTACTGTGCTCTTGACCTGTTTCTGGTCTGAGCACTCTCTCTCTCTCTCTCTCTCTCTCTCTCTCTCTCTCTCTCTCTGCTGTCACGAAGCACTTCAGTGTCTGTCTTCCCCTCAACTCTCGCATCAGCACATTCACTACATGTGACACAAGACTGTCACCAGAATCAGCCTGGGCCTCCCCTTGTCAAAAGGACCATCAGCACCTGGCCCCCCTCCTCCCAAGAGACTTGGTCTCTGGCAGGTGTTACAAGCTAAAATTGAGTTGTGTGGCAGCTGCTTCTGGAACCTCCGAGACCGGGCTGCACGCCTGAAACGCGGGGAAACAATGAGGAAGCTACCCATCACCACCCTGTGCCAGCACCCACTCCTCCCTCCAGAGAACGTGGCTGCTTGCAAAGAAAAGTTGTTTTATCTCACATGAAAAAAAATGTTTTTCTCTTGCTTGTTTACCCAGTGTTCACCGTTGAAAAATAAGGCAGCCTCTTCATTAAGGGGTAAACTTAGGAAACATTACTCCTACTTGCATTTTCCTCTAGGTGCCAACACTTCTCAGCAAGCTTTCAGACAACAGTCACCTAGCAACAGTTTTTTCATACGTTAAACGATTTCAAACTCTCCCGTTTCTTCCATGAGAGCTGGATATTTCACCTTTTCTCTCCCTCTTACCGCTCAAGGAAAGAGCAACCAAGAAAGAGAAAATATATTCAGTTTCATCATGAAGGATCAGTTTTAAACGATTGCTTTTAAATGGGAAAATGTCTTCTGTAATAATCTGCTAATCCATTTGTGACTTATTATTTAAGTGGCCGGGTATTAGGTAGGATCAGGTTCCACTGCAAGTGACAGAAATACCAAAAATAGAGTGAGTTTTACCGGAGAGAAGAGGTGATGCTGGCAGTCCTGGGCCGGTATGACAGTGCTGGACTCATTGGGAATCCAGGCTCACGGTTTCCGATTCATCGGCCATCCTCGATATGCAATGTCTCATTCTTTGTCTGAGGCAGGTGTCAGAGGTCCAGTCATTGTGTCCTCATTTTGGAGATCAGGAAGAAGAAAAGAGCAATAAAAAGACACACTCCCTCCCCTTAAGGTTACTTCCCAGGAGTTTCACAAATTCTTTCTACATTCCATTGGCCAGGACTTAGTCATGGAGTCACACAATGCAGTCTTTATTTTGCGCTTTCAGGTGACCAACTAATATTCGGGTGTTCTACCACCGAGGAAAAAGAGAGAATAGATATTGAAGAACACCTAATAGTCTCCGCTACAGAGCATATATTAAAATTTAGATAAACTGCAGAATTTATATTTCATCACTAGCTCTTTGTTCTTCCAGAAGAAAAGAATACTTTCTTCTCTTCTCTTGAGAGGAATAGATGGCAGAGATGAAAACGTAGGCATGATCTGAGCTGCAATTGTTTAGCAGGCTTTGAAAACATCCTAGTGGATTACACAGGAGCTTAAACAATATTGGAACCATATTGCACTGAAACAATATAGGAACTTGATTGTGCTATTTATCACCCTAAGGAATTCAGAGTAAGGTCCATCTCGGTGCCTATCTGAGGGCATTTTCATTAAATGTCTTACTAAAAGAATTTCTTATGAGTTGTGTGTCACAGCAGGGAGACAAGGTTATAGAGTCTTAAATCATTAAAAGAATACTTATCTAAACTGAGAAATGTGTGCTGAAAAGTATCTGGGTTTATGGAAATGTTGAAGGCTTTGAACAATATACCTGAGTTTAAGGATGTTAAGGATTTAAAGTTTACCTATAGAACGTGGCTTTGCATCTAGGTCTTTACCAGCTACCTGCTTCCTGAGTGAGCGCAATCAGCCCTGAATTAGTTGAATATTTTCTACTGGTTATGCAATTAAAATATGTGTCAGTATATGGATGCCTGTCCTTCACTCCAGAGACGCTGATTTATTGGGCTGGAGTGGGTCCAGATCCTGGCTTTTAGGGGGAAGTTTTCCTCGTAATTCTGGCGCTCACTTAGGCTTGAGAACTCGTAGATTAGATGCCCCCACATCAGACTCCTCTGACTCTATGTGATAATCTTTTAGGAAACGTCATCAAACTAAATATTGATGCCTTGGATAGCTTTCTACTCTTTGAAAGGCGGCTCCGTTCATACATTAAACAATTTATCATTTCATTTTTATATTTTTGAAGATTCAGGAGTAGTTAAAAGCGAAGACTTGGAGTCACATCTGTACATGTCCCAAACTCAGTTTTACCAATTAACAGCTGTGGGATTGGGGCCAGTCACTTACTCTTTACATGGTTTTCTTTCCTTACCTGAAAAATGGGGTTTCCTTACCTGAAATAGAGTTTGTGTGATGATTAAATGAATGCTTTAAGTAAAATGTTTAGTGAACTGCATGACATAATACAAGAGCTATTAAAATCTTTATAGTATGTCTTTGAGATTGATAGGACAGATATCATTAGCATACTTTGGTAATTAAATCATTGTAGGTAAGTTAAATACCTTACTCTGGGTAACTCGATTGATCCTATTTATTTGATTCTCTCCGATGTGGGAATCCTGACTGCTCTGGACCCTATGAGAACATAAAATGTGTATGTAATATACAGTGCAGTTAGGGAGTCAGGTCCTGTGTTTAGAAGGCACAAAGTAGAAATATGGGAAGTATATTTGTAGCAGAGATTGCATATTAACCATCAAGTCTATTTTCTCCCTGTTCCATTTTTGCGTATATAGAATACTTCTAAATTTCCCTTGCAATTATTGTGGTCAGATGACTTACTTCTTGCAACTGGAATGTGAAAAAATGACATGTGTCACTTCTGGGTCTGGACCTTAATTTGTTAAGTATACCTTCCCATTCCCACTTGATGGAACCTACATGTAGCAGAGTACATGTAGCTTTGACCATGTAGGAAATAATGTTGTAAGGAATGGCGGAGCAACAAAATGGGAGAGTTCTGTATCCTGAATGACAATCCTGGTTAAGCTGCCCTAGGAAGCTGTACAAGAGATAAATGAACTTTGTTCTTTAGGTGGCCCAATTGTTGCATTTCTGTAAAAGAAAGCATAGCCTTCGCCCTGACGGAACTATTTACTAAGCCCCAGATTAGTTGGACATTCCAGAGACAATGACTTTGCCGAATGGTGGTTCTCAAAGTGAGGTTCCCAGGGCAGCAGAATCAGCAGCAGCACCTGTGGATTTATGAGAAATGCAGAATCTCAGGCCTCACCCCAGACCTTCTGAATCAGAAACTTGGGGGTAGTAGTCAGTGTGTTAACACACTCTCTGGATTCTTCTGAAACAGACTTAAGTTTAAGAACCACTGTTACGGGGGGAGAGGAGATTAGGAAAGAGTAGGAGAGTACAGGGAATGGGCTAGTAGTGCTTCAAGAGAATAGACATTGGGAGTAGAATGTCTGGGTTTGAATCCTGGCTCTGCCACTTACTCTCAGGCAAGTCAGTTTCTATTCCTGAGTTTATTTATCTGTAGAATGGGGATACTAATTGTTCAATAATCATAGGATTGTTGTGAGGATTAAATGAGTCAATATGCTTAATGCATTTAGAACAGTGTGTGGCATTTAAAGAGCATCAGCCATAATTGCTATTTGAGCAAAGAAGTTGTATTGAAGAGTAGAGAATTAATCTGCACGAATGAAGGTATAGAGGTGGGTCACACGACTTGTCTATGGAAAACAATGGGTCTAAGATTTATTAAATAATGTAATCAATATTTATTCCCCTGCTTCAACACTTCGAGGACATAATTCAACAATTTCTTTTTTGTGGAGCTCTTTCTAATACCGAGTGGAATCTGTCTCCCTGTTTTAGTGCTAACTTTCCGAACTTGCATAGAATAAATATGATTCTTCTTGTACCTCAACAGTCATTCTTTTGGAATGATAGTGGCAGTGAGTACCCCAGAGGAATCAGTCTATTTATAATAACACTGGTCCAGACTCATTCTTTTAAAAAATGCTTCAACATAATAGCTACAACTTCCCACTCTACTAGCCGTTCCTCCACACTCAGTCAGCTTTATAATTGCTTCTTTCCCTCCAGATCTCAGAGCTTGGCCATATTATCACAGTATATCCCAAAGTCTGGGGTCTCTAAGCTAGCTCTTAGCATTGAGGTCCTGGGGAAGAAGGGTCACATTTCCTCTAATATCTTTGAAGAGTATGTAACAGAATCATTACCCTGCAGGGACCACCGTGCAGAGCCCTTTTTCTATTTCTTAGCTCCACTGCCCTCTTGTGAACAGCTATCACGCCAAAGCCAAGCTCCCAGTGTGGACTCGTTTCTTTATTTATTTCTTTTTTGAAATGGGCGTACAACTGCTTTACAGTGTTGTGTTAGTTTCTGCAGTGCAATGAAATGAATCAGCTCTATGTATACACATATCCCCTCCCTCCTGGGCAACCCTCCCCCACCCCATCGCACCCATCTAGGTCACCACAGAGCACCGAGCTGAGCTTCCTGTGCTTTATAGCATGTTCCCACTCACTATCTATTTTATGCATGGTAGTGTATATATCTCCATCCTAATCTCCCAATCCCTCCCACCCTCCTCTGCCCCCGCTGTGTCCACATGTCCGTTCTCTATGTCTACATCTCTATTTCTGCCTTGCAAATAGGTTCATCTGTGACATTTTTCTAGATTCCACCAGGGTCCCTTTCACACAGCACGGCTGTAACTGTACTATAAGCAAGTCATAGGGTATTGTATCAATAATCCATTAAAGGTCCCATTTAACTCCCAGACAATAGTACAAAAGCCATCTTATCTCCTTCTTCATATCACGTCCGCGTCCTAGTTGGTTTCTTTCCATTTTAACCCGCCTCCCGTCAAAAAAAAAAAGGCCTATTTCCTTGGCCTCACATCCTTCCTCCAGCTACTCCCTTACACAGCAAAATTTCTCCAAAAGCGTTGTTTGTGCATGCTGTCTCTACTTCCTCATCTCTCATGCTTTCTGGTATAAAAACAGTTCATACTTATTGAACAGGAGCTCTATGCAAGATACTATGTTATTTGCAGGGCTAAGTAAAGAGGAAGGAAACACAGATCCGATATTAAAGGCTCTAAACGTGGGTTTTCTGACCCCTACCTCCAACCCAGGCTCCACTGTCTTGAAACAGTTCTAATATCCATAATTCTAGCCAATGTCTAGTCAATTTCAAGATGTGGTTCTCAGTTATTCCCATGTTCATCAGAAGACACACCAGGGCGCCAGAGTTACAAAGCACAAAGGCATTTAACTACATATCTATCTGATTTTAATGTTCTGCAAAAGCTGCTTTTTATCGAAAAATCCAGCTTTTCCATCAAGTGATGATTTGACATTAATGCATATACCTCTTCAGAAGTAATCAAAGAACTGAGGTTTTCTATCAAAGTACCCGACTGCACTTTAAACTTTATTTTTCTATGGTATGGCATGAACTGAGAATACTTCTTATGATTTAGGAACAATTATGCACTTCTATATTCCACCCTACTCTCTATATAGTAAGTAGTAAGTTCAGGCTTACAAGCACCGTAAACTCATCACAGAAAAGAAATTCTAAGGGTTGGAATGAGCACAGTTCATTTTGCTGCGGGGAGGACATATATTTCAATGTTCAGGAGGCCTTGGTAGTTTATTTTAGACTAAAACATTAGCAAATGTACACAGAAGAGACCATAGGGTTTTCACTTCCTAAGCAAAATTTAGTCAAATATTAGAATCTTTGCTCTGTTCTGATGTTGCTTTTAGAACCAGGAGATACTGTTTTCCTGTGAGAGTCATGCTTTTGCTTATTAGAAGTTCAACATCTTTTCCTTTGCGTCTAAAAGAGTATGTGGCTAATGGATTTTTAAAAAAAGAAAACTCAAATCAACAACAACCTCAAATCTCAGCAATTAGAATGTAGTCCTCCGTGACTTCGCATCCTTAGAACATGTATTCTGAAATAGGGTAAAGGAGAAGAAGGGTGTAGGTTGAATAGCAGAAAAAATTTGGAAGAGCAACACATTCGAAAGAAATAAAAGTCTCCTGAGTAGTAGAGGACACACTTGGAATCAGACTAAACCAAGCATAGAAAAATATACTGAGAAGTATTCCTGACCAGTAGAAGAATGCATACTAAGACCCCAAAGATGATTTTCCCATTATTAATATGAGGCCTTCTAAGTAATTTTTAAAAATCTAAAAATCTATCTAGTTTGAGCTGCATGTAGCTAGTTGGAGAAAAAATCTGAGTACTTACTATAATCACTCACAGTTGCTCTTTTGTTCTTTTTGTGATTAAATATACACACAAAAAATCAAATGTATTTAAATTTTTGTCTTACTCTTCTTCTAAGTGTACTTGAATCATGATGAATGTAATGAGTTGTTATTTATAATGTGAAATATGGAATGAAAACTAAATGTCTCTGTGGAGAAGAAATTTCTCTCAACTTGATATGTTATGGATTCCTCCTAGAAATTAGCCATCATTACAAGTGATAAGAAAAGTATCAATCAATTATCTAACTACATGCAGGGATACATGAGGCACTGAGCAGACAGATTTACACAGTTACAGCTAATCTGTCCTCCTGGCAAATGTGGATAACTGAGAGCTTATCCTCTTTCTTTTTTCCTGAGAGAGAAAGATTCAGGTGAAATTCACTAACGTTTGGTAGGTAGCCCAGTTGCCTCTGCCCGGATGTGTTCTGACTTATGGCTTTGAGGAAAACAGTGCCATCTCTTGAATTTGGTTAATGCAGGCTCTATTTTTCAATTAATTTAGGATTTCAGGCACAGTGTAATTCCAGTAGTAACAACGCAGTGTTACCAATCAAAGCAAACATCTCTTCCTGAAACCTGCTAGTTTGCAAAGTGGAGAGTGTAGAGGATCCTGCTTTGTACATTCTCAGCAGGACTTGGAGGTCCTTATACCATTGCCTACGCTAACCAGCCTTAGGTTTACAGCCTCTGTTTACTACTGCTCTTAGCTCAGTTCCTACCAAAATGGGAGTACTCATCCAGGCACCTCATGCCCAGGCGGGTCTCTGCTTCTCGAATGGCTTCCTTTACGGCCCGTTAAAATTCTAGCCCCCTCTCACGGTCCATTCCAAAAGCACCTTCTCCATGAAGCCCCTCCTGATCCTTGCTACTGCAAGCACTCCTGCCTGCTTTGTCTGCGCCTGGGCCTCCCACCGTATCTAGCTGAGTCTTCCCCTTCTCCGCAGCAGATTATACTTGAGATAGAGCGTGGGTCTTATTCATATTTGCTGTCGCATCCAGTGCGGTGCTGTGCACAGACTGTGTGTATGATAGTGAACCCACCCTCAAATAGCATGAGGACAGACTTTATTTCAGGCACTGTGTGGGCACAGTGAAAGACTGTAACTTATTACCGTCAAAAATGATCAAATTGGGGCTTCCCTGGTGGCGCAGTGGTTGAGAATCCGCCTGCCGATGCAGGGGTCACGGGTTCGTGCCCTGGTCCGGGAAGATCCCACATGCCGCGGAGCAACTAAGCCCGTGAGCCATGGCCGCTAGGCCTGCGCGTCCGGAGCCTGTGCTCCGCAACGGGAGAGGCCACAGCAGTGAGAGGCCCGCATACCACAAAAAAAAAAAAAAAAAAAAAAAAAAAAAAAAAAGATCAAATTGTGCTTCCCTGGTGGCGCAGTGGTTGAGAGTCCGCCTGCCGATTCAGGGGACGCGGGTTCGTGCCCCGGTCCAGGAAGATCCCACATGCCGCGGAGCGGCTGGGTCCGTGAGCCATGGCTGCTGAGCCTGCGCGTTCGGAGCCTGTGCTCCGCAACGGGAGAGGCCACAACAGTGAGAGGCCCACGTACAGCCAAAAAAAAAAAAAAAAAAAATGATCAAATTGATTAAGACTTGTGAAAAGATAACTATCTTATGAGGAAGAATTTAAGAGAAGTCAAATGCGAGATTATAAACACCATCATTATTCACAAAATGGAAACACTATTGTGTGTGTGGTGGGCTACAAATGCCAAAGAAAACTTCAAGGAGAAAAATGCAAGCTGGATCACAAAGGATGCTAGGGACAAAGATAAAAAAAATTGGTTGGGGTTCCTGGATTCCATGTCGAAAAGATTTAAGGAAGCAGAAATCAAGGTGGGTGACCAAGGGTATTCAAAGTTCTTACAGGCTTGGGGAGAAGGTTAGTAAAGGCTCTCAATGCCCATCAGAAAGTGTTGCAAAATGATGTGTTAGGAAGATTCACGGTGTTTGTGTGTAAGATGTTTTCAAGGGAGGTGAGGCTTGTTATGTTAATATGTTACCCACATGGTGCAGTCCTTCTAACACACATACAGGGCAGTTCTCCACGTAAAGGATTACAATTATTTCCATTGATATAGTAGAAATGCCATAAAAGATTCCTTGCTTTATAAAAGATTTAAAGTAAAATTATTTTAAGAACGGTGAGCATTTCTGGTGAGTGTAAGATTACTTTTCTTCAACTTTTACAAAACTCTTGCGGAAGCATAACTGGAGTGTAATGCCAGGTGCATCTGTGTGCTGTGTTAGCACACCTATGTATTTCTGGTTTACAGGGAAAGGTATCCTGAGCAAAGTACTCTTGCACCATTTCACTTAGACTTTAAGTCTTCCTCAGAGTTCTAACCTTCGAAGATCTCAGAAGTGAATATTCTAAGCTGCATAGAAATAGACAAGACAGTGTAGAAACTTAAAAACTCAGATTTTTTTCTTGCAAACATGTTGCAATAGCTTCTTCACTTCCTTGGGTTTATATGAGATTCACAAGGCCCACTCAGCCACCTGCTCTGCTTGATTTCAGATCATTTCCATCTTTGCCAAGGACACAGAGGCAAATAACGGATGTGCATATGTGTGTATGTGCACATGTGAGCAAGTGTGTGCAGATACATACACACACATACACACACACACACAGAGTTTAGGTTGTGTTCTCATATCAAGTTTTGGAAACTGTACTTTTCCTGGGGTTTTGTATAACCAGTTATTTAGCAGCAATGTTTGCCTTAAAGTTATTGTTATTTTTGAAATACAGAAACTTTTTCAAACTCTTTTTCTCTTTTAACAGCAAAAAGCAGCTTGGGTGATCATAGCAAACTTTCAAAGTCCATGCTACTCAGTGTGCTTTAGGGTAGCAGGATGATTTAGTTTTACTTTTGTGCAGTATTTAGAGCTTTGGAGGGATGCAATTGAAAGAGTTCTTTTTAAGAATTATGAAATTTGTATTACAAGAGGGTTAAGGTTTAACTTGTGTCCCCCCAAAAGATATGTTGAAGTCCTAACCCCTAATTCTCAGAATGTGACCTAATTTAGAAATTGAGTCTTTGTAGATGTAATCAAGGTCAGATGTGGTCATCAGTGTGTCTTTATAAGAAGAGACAAGGAGACACAGACAGAGACCCATGGAGGAGAAGGCCATGTGAAGACAGAGGGAGAAGGCCATGTGAAGTGAGAGGCAGGGATTGGAGTGATGAGTCTACAAGCCAAGGGACACTAAGGATAGCCAGCAAATGCCCCAAGAACATATCCCTAGATCCTTCAAAGAGATCATGGCCATGCCAACATCTTGATTTTGGACTTCTAGCCCCTAGAACTGTGAGAGAATAAATTTCTATTGTTTTAAGCCATTCCAGTCTGTAGTATTGACACTTTGTTATGGCAGCCCTAGGAACCTAATGGAGAACGATTACATACAGCTCTGAAAGTAGGTGAATCTAAGAATGCCACGTTGGACAAGACTCTCACCCATAATTGAGAAGAGCACAAGTGACCTTTCTCCTCTAGAGACCATGCACACCACTGATGCTTTTTTTTTTTTTTTTTTTTTTTGCCATGGTCTGAGGTCTACAGAGAAGTTGTTAAACAAAATAACAATACTAGCTAACATTTACTGAGCACTTATTAGGGGCCGGATCCTATTCTAAGCACTTTACATGTATCATCTGGTATAATCCTCCAACTGTGTGAGATAGATACTATCATTATCCCCTTTTACAGTTGAGGAAATTGAAGTACCAAATGGTTAAATAACTCGCCCACAGTTACGGATCTGGGATAGCTGTGGTTTGAACCCAGGCAGTTTGACTCCTGAACCCACCCTCATACAAAGCGTTCACTCTTTCCAGAATTCCATGGCCTTGTGCTTTTTTGGAGGAGTGAAATTAGAAAGAAGGAGATTACGTTGACAGAGCCCCTTTGGAAGTGAGTGATATGCTCGGATCTGTTACCCTGTTTTATTACTTAATCCTCATATTGACTCTTTAAGGTCGTTATTTGTTTGTGTGGCTTACAGATAAAGAAATTTTCTAATAGTTTGTAAGTAGTACCAGGATTTGAACCCGAATCTAATAAATGACACTTATTCAGAACCTATTCTGTGACAGGGACTTTATATACATTTTCTCTTTGACTTTTACAACAATCTGGTAAGGTAGTTGTGTCTGGGAGTCGTGAGAATGAGGTATCAGAAATGAACAGAAATCCTGGGTGGGTTTCAGCCTGTGGAAGACAGGCTAGCGCTGGGCTGCTATGCTCTGTCACAAGAAAGAGAAGCACCCGCCCCTGGGATGAGTAGGATACCAATATATCTATCACCTAGAACTTGCTTTGATTAAAAGAGAGAGTGTGAAAATAGTGAGAAAAAAGAGCATTGGCTTAGGGTCAGGCTATTGGCATAGATGGATGGGAAGTTGGCTAAAAGGCAGGAAAAAACACATCATTGAGGAGGAAACATCCCATATGATAGTTCCCATTGACACATCTGTAATGGAATGTTTGAACCTGAGGTAGAAACAACTGTCTTTTTTTTTTTTTTTTTTTTTTTTTTTTTTTGCGGTACGCGGGCCTCTCACTGCTGTGGCCTCTCCCGTTGCGGAGCACAGGCTCCGGACGCGCAGGCTCAGCGGCCACAGCTCACGGGCCCAGCCGCTCCGCGGCACGTGGGATCTTCCCGGACCGGGGCACGAACCCGTGTCCCCTGCATCCGCAGGCGGCTTCTCAACCACTGCGCCACCAGGGAAGCCCCACAACTGTCTTTTTTGTAAGTCCCTTCCTATCTGGGTCAGATTGTTCATAGTTTAAGCCAGGTGGGAGCGGGCCATGCACAGCCTCCATGATGCCTAGCCAGTATTCATGACTGTAAGATTTCCTAAGATTTTTTTGAGTTAGATTGGCTTCTGCCTACCTTTAAACTACTCCGGGACTCCTAAGTGTACAGCTCTTGAAAGAGGTTCCTGGTATCAAAGACAAGTATGACTTCCATTTTCCAGGTGAGGATCTGAGACTTAGGCCCAGTATCTTTTCCGGGGTTAGATAGCTGATAAATGACAGAGCTAGGATTTGAAGTCAGGTCTATTGACGATGAAAACATATATCAGAATATAGCGTCTCACTCTCTTGCTTGCAGAAGTTCACTGCTCTGGCTTGCACAGTTTTTATTTTGGCAGTTTCTTCTGTTATTCAGACTTTATGTGAAGCTATCCCCTCACGGTTGTGTAATGGAGAACAGCATCAAGTGTTGGCCAGTCTGCATTTACGAAGTACTTTAGGTACCGCTCATCCTTAAACTATCGCAGAATCTTCTTAAACATTCTCAGCTCTCAACTTTCTTTCCTTCACAGAAAATTGTCAGGAAAAATGGTTAAAATAGATCAGATCACAATTATCTGTAGTGGCTCACCATTGCAGATAATAATTGTTCCTGGCTTCTGTGCCCTTGAGACCATGAGACTCAGGCTTGAAATGTTTCAAACATGCAGGCACTCATGTTTCACCATGGACAGAAGCTCTTAAGCTGAGTATTGAGCAGATAAGTTTTGTGTGAATATGTAATTTTTAAATTATAAATTATTTTAATTATAATTTAATTATTTTATAATTATAAATCCTTTAATTATAAAGGATTACATGCATATGATAATCTCCACCCATCCCTCCCCCGCAAGTCCCCCAGCCTGAGAAAAGGTCACCCAGCACCACAGGGCATAACTATGAAAATCAAAAGTCCACATTTCACCATCAAAACCATGTTCAGGCCTTGGGAGCAACTTCCATTCCTTTTATGACTAGTTCCATCACGCTAGATAATGGCTCTCATAAGAAAACGCTTCATGGGTGAATCTGATTCACACCAAAGGTTGCCACACACGGATTGCAGGATGAAGACCAAACTCATTGAGCTGACGGTTAACAATTCTTTATAATCTTACCGTTTAACGACATCTTTCTCTGGGTCTGATGTTCCAGGCATAGACGTTTTCAAGATCCCAGTGTCTGTCCTCACATTGTTCTCGGTCTGCTATGTCCTAACCTCCGTTCTCTGCCTATTATTATTATTATTATCCTTCACATACTCACTTCAACTGCAGTTCCTTTAGGTAAGTGTCGTCTAATCTATTCTCCTGGATCCTTCCAGAGCATTGGTTTTAGGCTACTCTGAACTATTGAATGACATCGCGCGGTATGCTCATTTAACTCACCAGATTCAAACTGCAGACCTTCAGAAGGGAGAGAGAGAGGAAGAGCAAGAGAGGATGTGTAGAAAGCTGTTGTTCCTGCCACTGGAATCAGTCCTCCTGGTGCTGTGTATGGTGTTGGGCTTGTGAAGCTTTTAAAGCAAAGCTTGACTCTACTCAGTTTTCACATTATTTGCTGACTTTAGAACGTCACTCCCCCAGCAAGATTCTAGCCCCTGGTAATTGGTTACTGCCATGGGTCAGTGCCACCTTATTTTATCCATATCTGACTACTTGCACATAACATACTACAATGCTTTCCAGGCACATTCATGACTTAAAAAAGAAGTAACCGCGAAGTATAGCATAGTGGTTAAGGTTCCAGGCTCTAGAGTCAGTCTGCTTGGGTTTGAATCTCAGCTGTGCCAGATCCTTGGGTAGAATGAGACGTATCCTAGTTTATCCAGGACGGTCCCTTTTTATACCTACTGTCCGAGCATACTTTCCAGTTAATTCCTCCTTTCACTCTCAAAAATGTTCTGCTGTAGATGATAAACCATATAATCATGGAGTCACTTACTTAGTCACTTGAGGCTTCAGCTTTTTCACCTGTAAAATGTGAAAAAATGATGACATCTACCTAAAGGCTTGTTTCTGAAGCATGAAGAACAGAATTTTGCACACAGTAAACTTTCAATAAGCATTAGCCATGTTTCTTTATTGCCTTCCTTTCACATGGAGTCTGTGTCTAAGTCATACAGTTTAGAGCTTGTCCATCAATATTCAGGGCTGTGGCTTCCTCATGCAATCCCTCTCCCTTACAGTATTTACTTTCAACTTTCAGGAAATTGTCGTGATATACTAATGTTGTTAGAAGAAGACATTTCATTGCCACATGTCAAAAGTTGTCATTGTATTTACATACATACATACATATATAGAGAAACACATGTACGTGTTTCTAATCTATCTATCTATAGACACATGCAAACAAACTTTACGAGGTCTTAATGTAAATGCCCCATACGCCTCAGATAGGCTGCCCTCATGTACTATGAAACCTGTGCAATTTCACATATTGGTCTGCAATCTTCAAATAATCTGAAGAGCAGGGCTAACAAGAGGTAATCAATATTTTATGCATTTATGAGCTCAACTTTTGTTTTTAAGAGATAAAGGCATGGAAGAAATCAGAAGTCTAAATTACCTACACCTAATGAAATACTAAGTAGTTTATTGGTTTAATAGGATTGGGGTTGAAAAACGCATTTTAGGAACACCCTGTAAATAATATAAGACAGATAAAAAAGGCAATGATTAATTAGGCCACAAGTTCATTAACATAGACTTCATATGAAATTTATAGATTTCTAAGCTACTTATTAGACCTCAGTAAGTGGTTGAGAATCTGAGCTGTAAGAAATGAAGCTCACTTAAATAAATAACTACCAAGATCAGAACAAACGGCCTTTGCTTTATAAACCTTGCTCTGCCGTGCCTTCACAGTTGAGGCAGAAGCCATCTAAAATGCAGCCTTATTCCTAAGCCTCCAGAAGCATGTCATGATTCTTCCCACTTTGAGAGAGGAGCCTGTCAATCAAGCAAGCTTATTTTGCAGGTCCTGGAGGGGAGGATAACACATTAAGTTTTCCTCTTTCTTATTCTTGGTAACATTTTATCTCAAGTGCCCATTAACCAGCACAGTCTATAATTCGGGCTGAATTATGATGAAAGCACTCTCATAGGAGCACAAAGCATCTGCATCAACAAACCGCTGCCATAAGTTTACAAGAATTAGTCTCTGATCACACCCAACAAGGTGAAGTGCCCCCTTCCAGGAGCTACACAGTCTGCCCTACTGAAGGGTCAGAGGAAATGCCTTTATTCTCTGTTGCTCTCAACTCACCTGTGCTACCTTAAGAAGCCATTGGGCTTCATTTCTTCTTTTTATAATGACATTTGTGACACTTCATCCTGGGATTCAGATCTTAATTTTTCAGTTCCTTTTTTTATGTCATGATAGAAAGTCTGGGGAATATATAGTGTCAGCTGCCTTTCAGATTCATCATTTCAATATTTTCATCTGCTACAACTGTTTAATTAGGAGAGGCTCCTTTTGGTAGGCTCCTTTTGTATAACTTTAATGAAACTGAAGAGCATGAAATGTGGTTTCCCTGCTTTTAAATGAAGCTACTTTTATAGAAATAAGATGAGAAATGGAGAAATTGTTGAAGTCACAGTGCATGAAATTAAGGGAGCCCAAACTGTATTGGCAATACTGCTTTTTTTTTTCCTCTCTCTCTCTCTTAAGTTGATGTTTTGAGGACCAAGGTTGTGGTTGCTAACAAACAGGGCTGACGCTGTTTTCTTTCCTTTTTCAAGTTCATAGACTTCTGACAGACATGCCCTTAAGGATTCAATTTGTTGTTGTTGTTTAGGAAAATTATATGCAGCAAACTATGTGCGATGGAGGGCTATTTTCAAACAACACAAAAAGCAAATTAACGATGGCATCTAGTTATGAGATAAAAGCTGAAATTGGGCGGATTTCATGTAAAGCAGGATTCACTGTGTAGACCTGAAACAGAACAACTCCAGAAGATTTCAAGCAACTTGTGTTCTAATCACACGGCATGTACTGCGAGGCCCCACCAAACCAAGAAGGTGTTAGTTACGTGGGTATTCGAGTCATCATCAGATTTTCTATCATGCTATTGTGTCTCTAAAAATACAAAGGGAAGAGATGAAGCTACAGTTTTCTCATACGTTAATCAATGTAACAACCACGTTGGAAATTCTACTGCCAAATTCAGGGGCTCTGCATTGCCTGGCTATACAATCTAGATTAACTTGATAACAGACATTTTTTGTGGGGGGTGTGGATGCAGGTCTTAGAACTGGTTTTAATTGCTAGTTTCAAATTATGAAGATACTGAGTGAGATTTCCCTGCTGACCTAGAATAGAGGATTAGTACTCTCAGATTAGAACAAGGAGGTATTAACCCCCAAGTCTGAAGAGAGAACCTCTAAGAGCTAGCAACAACTGGGGCCTGAAACCTCCATCAAAGATTATTAGCTCATGAAGTCCAGCCTTCACTCCAGCAGACTGTAGAAAGGAGAACTGAGGAGGCAAAGAGAGCAAGAGAAGCCTCAAAGGCTTGAGTTTCCGTCCTGCAGAATTGCCCTCCTCTCCTCATCGGATAGCTGGGCGCTTGTCAGTGTCTCCCCCAGCGCTCTTGTGGTACGGGGGGTCAGGAGCTGAGGGGTTTGGGAGATAAGACCAGACCTAGCTTGCCGTTTCAGAAAACAGCAGTAACGAGGTGGATAGACCCTGGAGTCTGTCATACAGAGTGAAGTAAGTCAGAAGGAGAAAAACAAATACCGTATGCTAACACACATATATGGACTCTAAGAAAAAAAAAAAAGTCATGAAGAGATTAGTGGTAGGACGGGAATAAAACACAGACCTACTAGAGCATGGACCTGAGGATATGGGGAGGGGGAAGGGTAAGCTGTGACGATGTGAGAGAGTGTCAGGGACATATATACACTACCAAATGTAAACTAGATAGCAAGTGGGAAGCAGCCACACAGCACAGGGAGACCAGCTCAGTGCTTTGTGACCCCCTAGAGGGATGGGATAGGGAGGGTGGGAGGGAGACGCAAGTGGGAGGGGATATGGGAACATAAGTATATGTATTACTGATTCACTTTGTTATAAAGCAGAAACTAACACACCATTGTAAAGCAATTATACTCCAATAAAGATGTTAAAAAAAAAAAAAAGAAGAAGACAGCAGTAGAGAGGATCCCTAAGGTCTCCTCATAAACTCTGAAAGACCACCCCTCCGTCCGCACTTGGACTTCTGACTTTCGGGGGGCACAGATGGCCATTCACGGTGAGCCAGGAAAGTATTGACAAGCAGTGAGGAGGAGGCTACAGCCACGGCGTTTCGCTTAGAGAACTTTGCACCTCCTTCCCATCCCTTCTCCCACCTGTTCCAACCCCAAAGAGGTAAAGCCTTGAAAGGGGACAAGGATGAGTTAGTGTCACGTCGCCCCTGCCCCCTCCACTCGAAGATGTTAAGAACGAAAACGCTGATTTCACCCTGCTCTCCACACCCAAGCTTTTGGAGCCGCAGACCTGGCCTTGGCCAAGGGAGGGAGGGCTGAGGCAGAAACCAGATTTAAATGGGATATGAGAGCAATTTTAAACTAGAGAGCGTTCCAATCATTGAGAGTGAACTGAAATGCAAGACACTTGCTAATATGTTGGACAAAACAAGGTTGAAAGCAGTGATTGGGAAAAAAAAAAGTGGTAGTTTATACCCAAAATGTCAATTCAATTAATTCTATTTGGTTCCTTTGATGGCCTTTGATCTCTTTTTGTAATTCTCTTTTGATTTTAGGACAAAACCACTGAAGTAATCCCTCTTTAAAAAAACTAAAATTAAATAAACACAAATGCTGAATTTTTTTCCCAACCAAAAACCTTCAATGTTTCCTACACTTAATGCCACAGTAATAATTTTCCCAAGTAAAGAGTTTTCTGGAAAAAGAGAGCAACAAAAAGAACAAAAAAACTGCCTACAAAACTCACAACATTGTTTTGCCTTCTTCCTTCTTACCAGTCATTTTAAACAGCTCAAAACCAAGTAAATAGTGTTATAATTAGCTATCTTTTTAGAATGATTAATTTTCTATTTTAGCTCTGGGTAATAAACTCCTTCTTAGCTGTTTGTCGCAGGTTGGGTTTTTCAGAAAGCGGTCTCTGCAGGTAGAATTTTGTGTGGGGGAGGTTTAATTGAGAATGCTTGTCCGATCCACAGTGAGGGAGTGAGAGAAGCAGGAAGGAGTACGGGAGAAATCAAACCATGATGCAGTTACAACAAAGAGTTGTGCTGAATTGGGGCCTGGGGCCTGGGCCTTTAATACTCTCCGCCTAGACCGGTCTTGGATGCAGGATGTCCTTAGGAAGGGGGTGTGACCTGACTCAGCTGGGGGCTTCAGCTACCTATACTCCCAACAGCGGTGCACTGGTAAACCAGCTCTCTGGACAAAAGAAAAGTGAAACGAAACAAAAAACAACCACAAAACCCTTACTTATTTATTTTTTGTTTGTTTGCTGGTTTCTATAGTATATGTAGTTCCATCATGGCTGATTTCAAACTGCTGTTATGATGCCACGGAACGCGAGTTGGGAAGAGACGCTTGCAATTGGCTCTCACGAAGCAGTAAGAGTGGCCCCAGCACATCACGGGTTCGGTCCTGGGGGGAGGGATCTTGGTAGTGCACCACAGCATCCACCACACTGACTTCTTTTCATGTGAAGAAATACTTTTAAAACTTAAAAAATTTTCAGCTACACTGGGCACGCCATAATAAATAGTTGCAAGTTTTAGTTCAGTGAAATTAAATCACCCCGAGTGAGAAAGTCATTTATATTCCATGATATCCCAACAGCTTATTCTTATTTGGCAGCTCAGGCTCTGAACCAACAACAACATCTGCTGGCAATTTATTCTCTATTATCTTCTGCCTACTACTTAACCTACTGGATCAAACAATTCTATGTTCACTGTTCCCTATCCACCGGTAAGTTGGAGTGTTCACTTGTAAAAATTTAAATGTAGCTTTAGAAAAATTTTTCATGCCCTGATTGGAATGTCGTTTAGAAAAATTTCAAATACGTAATCGTTATTTCGCCAAATCCACTGCTCCTTTGGCCAATTTATAATTTATTTCCCTATGATTTCAGCCTGATTGACTTTCTAAAGGCTTAGGAAGGGCAAAGAGTGTACAAGGACTGTTGAAAATAAAATGGAGAAGTGCCGAATGCTGGCGCAAGCTGTTGACGTTTTGCTTTACTGGAACCCCCCGAGATCGCTGACCTCAGGGCTTATTTCCTCTTCGTACACATTCCTCAGCGACTGGCCTGTCTTCTCTCTGGGACTCTCTCTTCCCTTGCCCACTGTGGAAATGAACGTAGCAATCCAACTCCTCTCATTCTTGTCTCTAAGAAAAGATTGCGTGCTTGCAATGTAGGAGCTGCACAGTCGGTATGTATTGTTTTGTTGGATTTACTCTACCAAGTAAAGGCAAGCAGGCAGGGCCTGTGAAATAAGACACAAAAGGGATTTTCAAACCAGGAGGATATTTTCACTCTTTGTGACAATAGTTATCTCTAGTCTTCATTGAGGTGTAAAACAGACCCCAGTTTGATTTTTCATCCATTTAATTTCTTAGTTTATTTCCTATGAATTGGTGGTTTTCTTTATTTCTGGGGATAGCTCCCAGAATTGTCCTACCTTAGACAAGAAAGCCATATAGTCCCTACAAAGGGGAAGAAAGGTGGATGTATATTAGCTATGGCAAAGGCTAAGCTGTTATAACGAAGGGACCCAGAGATAAAATAGCTGGATTAAGATAGTTAGCTTCGGGTAACACTTCAGCCAGTTCGGGCCTGGGTGATAAAACGGATCACAAGGGACAGAGTCATCGGGGAACCCAAATTTCTTCTCTTTTTTTTCTGCCGTGTTCGCCGCCCTCTAGATTGATGTGCTAATCGGCGAGGCCCTGGGAGGGACGTGGGATGCTTACGTGGCTGTGCGCCAGTTCACGGGAAGGGCAGGAGCAAGAGCTTTCTTTGTAGCTAAGACACAATCTACTCGCAAGATGCAAGTGTTACTTCTACTCACTTTCCACTGAGGGCTGGGAAACGTAACTTCTAACTGCGAGGACAAATTCTGAGGGGTGGCTAGCAGTCTGCCAGCCTGGGCCCCTCAGTATCCACGTTCACATCTCTCACCCTCTTCCTGTGTCCCAAGCGAGACAGCCCAAAGTCCCATCCATTTCTGCCTCAGATCAGAGTTTAGGAATTCTGGGAGATGATGGAGAGTTCTCTTCAGCAGGTCCCGATGAAGTTTTTGTGGTCTGGTTACTATAAACCAATAGACAAATCATCAGCCTAAAATGGGATAACTACAATTTGAAACTCTCATTCATAAAATAGAAGAATTGGAAACACAGCAGTCCTCAGTTGTTACAAAGACTTCCTGCCCTAGCAGGGGAGTACAGCTTGTAATTAGCCATCTGGCCACCTCTTTTTATGCTTGCTGGGAGAGCTACCTTGTCCATTGTCCTCTGTGGACCCCAGCTTTATCCCTTGTAAGAGTCTCACATGTTAGGTGTTTCTCTGTCTGGAGTGGGTGTTGAAAAGTAAAGTTTTTGCAGTCTGCTCTGCTGCAGGCCCAGGACCTAGAGAGTTGCCAGACTTGTGATTTCTTCGGTAATACAATTTCCTAAAAATTGTATGCTTTCAATCTACTTGCTAGCATTCATTCCTATCGGCAGGTGACTTTAATAAAGGTTTTTCCCTAGACATAGTCCTTATGCCTACTGATTCTCTTTTACTGCTGGCATCATGGCTCAGTCCGCCCCCGAGTTCTTCACTTAGGCTTGGCTTGGAAGATAAAGCTCTAAAGATAAGGCCTAACGTAGTGTAGGTATCTCATGCCAAGGCATCTTCACAGGAGGTGTTTGAGAGAGGCTCCAGGTAACAGACTTATGTTCTGCTGTTCTTGGTATAAAGCAATCCAGTTTGTGTTTCCAATTCTGTGAGTCTCCAGATTTCTGGATTCTCAGGTGATTTAGATTTCAGACTACAGGCAGAGAGTGTCTCACTGAGCGGACTTGTGATTCCTTACATGTCTGCTCTCAAACTGACACATTCTTGCCTGAGTGTATCTCTTTCTCAGGTATCTTATTAAAAGTAGCAGGGAACAACTAACCTCTAAATTTCTGGGTGTTTCCCACTACTTCCTCCAGAGCTATAGGCTCCCTGGGTGTGCTTTCTGAGTTGACACAGGTGAGAGTTTTGCTACATGCATAACAAGGGTTACAGAAGGCCAGCAGGCAGTGTCTGGCTTTTCTCTGCCCACCAGATGATTTCTAAACCAGTTTAGAAATGTATTTTAGGTTTTGTTATTTACTGTACCGCTTCCAGGTGCTAATTTCTGTATTAATCAAGCTAAGTTGAGGTAAAGGTTATGTTGCTATAACAAAGAGATACCCAAATATGACTTACGTGAGAAGTTTTAGTTTGGCTGATCCAGGATCTTAGGGTAGTTCTGTACTCAAGGTGACCGATAGACCTAGATTTCTTCCCTTGTGTCATTCAACTAACCTCACAAATGCCTGTTTTTATGGAAGAGAGAAGAATGGATTTGAGGGAACCAACTAATAGTTTGCCAAAATCATTAGGAAATAGGCCCAAAATGTTTCAGTAAGATTAATTAATATCTTAGCAATCGCTACACTTTGCCATCAATCTCACTGTCTTCTTGTTTCACAAATGATGAGACTCTTAAGCCCTTCTCCCCAAGTATCTTTTTGACTAGAATCATGAAATCATCCAATTGGACGAAATCATCTAATCAGCTCCTATAGAGGGCACTTGTGGGATGTTTGGGTAGTTGAAATGTCTGGGGACTGTTATTACCATTTAATGCCCAAGAGTCCTGAAGTATGAACAAGGGACATGACCTCAAAATAGAGCATTGTCCACTCAAAATGCGTGAAAAACTGCATTTCCTAATTCACAGCCCTCATTTTCAGGTGATTAGTGTCAGAACAGAGGGAAGCATATAGATTTTCTGACTCTCTGATAGGTTCGCTTTCTAAAATCCAATCCTTGAAGAATAGTCTTGAGGGAAATTACACTCTAAAAAAAAGTTTAAAAATTTTTTGCTGTGCTCTTGGCTCCCACCTGTTCTGTAGCAGCAGCAACTTACCTGTATAATTCTGTCTTTTCCTACCATATTTGAAGAGTAAAAAAATCTGTTAAAAATAGAATGACAGTTGTACGGGAAGGAAATAAAACTCTAAATACAGTATCTCTATATGCATATATAAATAGGGATATAAACAGACAAATACAGACTCTGGCTGCAGCAGTAAGACTTTATTTCGGTACGAGGTTTGTGGCATCAGTCTCATTGCTTTATATTCAGGCTTATGGATTTGAAGGTACTGTGCTTTCCCTTTTCAAATAAAGAAGGTCGGAGGGCTTCCCTGGTGGCGCAGTGGTCGAGAGTCCGCCTGCCGATGCAGGGGACGCGGGTTCGTGCCCCGGTCCGGGAAGATCCCACGTGCCGCGGAGCGGCCGGGCCCGTGAGCCATGGCCGCTGAGCCTGTGCGTCCGGAGCCTGTGCTCCGCAGCGAGAGAGAGGCCGCAGCAGTGAGAGGCCCGCGTACCGCAAAAAAAGAAAGAAAGAAAGAAGGTTGGAGAGCGAAGGTGGAAGCATGGGGATAGGAGCGATCAAGCCCATGGCCTGCGCTTTGAGCGTCCGGACAGGGGCTTGGTGTCTCAGAGGCTGAGACCAAGGAACCAAGAAGAGGAAGCAAGGGAGAGAGCCCAAGTCAGGAAGACCTCAAGGGACCAGTGCAGAAGCAAGCCAGCAGCAGGCTCACATGCAGACCAGCGGGCAGGGAAACAAGCCGTGAGGCACCAGGAAAAGGAGGTCTCAGCCCTGGGACGTTGCCGAGAACCACGTAACAGCAACAACAATATAAAGCAGAAACAAAACACGGCCTTATCAACAACAGTCATAACTACCGTAACAGGATTCCCAGGGAAAGCCATCTTGTTGCCTGGAAGGGAGAATGAAACAAGGTGTGGTGAACATGTTATCTTGACCAGAGGCACAAAAGTTAGACATAAGCGCAAACTGTGGCATATTTATCTTAGCCTGTTGAGTATGCAAAACAGCATATTGTGACTGCAGGTCCAACAGTGCCACGGAGGAGGGATAATATAACCATTTGTCTTAGTATCTTTGTGTCTTTCCCTTTCACGTATTGTTTAAGCAGTGAAAAGAAAATCTGATAAAAATAGAGATGACAGTTTTTGGAGAAGGAAATATAAAACTAAATACATTATGTAAATTTGCATAAATAGAACTAAAAGCACAGAAATATGGAAGAAGATGAAGTCAGAAGACCATGCCACGACGGTAGAGTCTGTGTCAGGAGAGGGTACAAAGACGCATCGTTTTCTGTAGGTCCCTGAGCTGTTTATTTTAATTTGCTGAGCGGATTGAGAATGTGTGAACTTGCTTGCACTTTTTAGAGTCTGAGGCTGTCATATGCTGGAGCTCCTTTGAGTTCCCTATAGTGTTTTGATTTCCCATAGTTTTATATATAGTTGAAAAAAAAAAAAAGCATAACTTTTTATTTGCCTCCTTAAAAATCTGTCCTGTCTTTACTGTTACACGTCTGCTGCTAACTGGCGTTTTCCAATCTGGTTCCAGGGAAAATCACCTGTATGGACTTTCTTTCTTTTACCTACTCTTTTTATCAGAACCCTAGCACAATTGGACTTCTGCCTTTTCTCTGTGAATTGCCACCCTCTCACTCCCAGGCACATAGAATTCTACTTCTTTTTTTTTTTTTTTTTTTTGGACGATAGCTTACTAGGTGCGTGTTTGAAACATGAGCTGGTGGTTAGCCATTCCCCGACCCACGTAGCACCTTGCTCTTGGTTTGTGTGGTCTATTCTGGAGCTCAAGACTTTAGAATGGGGGGAAGTGGGAAATCAGGAACGCAAGATCATTCTTCCTTCCCTCCTTGCTGAAATTTCTTGCTACCATGAACTGCAGAGCCACAGTTAGCTCATGACAACCAGGGTGGCAATAGCTTGTCACTGAAGTCATGTCCATCTCCTCCTTGAGTCTTCTGTGTCACAATTGCTTAGGTCAGCCAGGTATTTCTTTGCCTTCCTCTGGCTGGATTCTAGACTGCTCTGTGTCCAGTGATCAATCTGGCTGCTGAGAGAGAATCAAGAGACAGAACCTTGGAAAGTTAGAGTTTTTAGGGGACTTAAAGCTTATCTGCTTCACCTCTTCTTGTAGACTGGGAGAAGGAACCTCATGAAACACTAGCTGGGGATGCTAAAAAGGGCAGTGTTAGTCCCGGAAGCCAGGTCTCCTTCTGGTCTATTTCCAACAGGTCATGCGTATTTCCTTGCCATAGGCAGGAGTCTACATGATGGTATCCAAGTATTTGCTCTATAAATAGACTTCTCAGTGTGCTTTCTTCTTTATAGTCTATATAATAACACCGTTGCTAGCAACAATTTTTCTGCCACTACACAGTTAGCAAACAGAAGAATGAAAACCCCCTAACCCCTCCTTTTCTATTTTTTTCCTGTTTTGTGAGTTTTCTCCAAGGTAGACCCGAAAGTAAAAAGAGGAGGGATGTTTGAATCCCCCTTTTTTCCCTATATAATTTTTGTTTTTTGGAAAATAAAATTGTAACCTTGTTCCAGTTTCCTGAGAAGACAGTGGATTCCTCTGCCACCATGGAAATCTCCTTCTCTTCTCTTCATATCAGTATCCTCTTAGATTTAACCTTGAAGTACAAAATGTTGTCTGACTGCCCTGACTAATACCTCAAGTAGCTCCCGCCATTGTAACTGGAGTCGTGGAAATCATTCCTCACAGGTGGCTGCGTCCCCTTCTCTTTGTGACAGTGTCTCAGCTAAAGCATCTTCAGGTGTGTTTCCTGATGGGTGCTTGGGATTGCGACTGCCGTAGGGTGTCAAGAGCAACATCTGCATCGATATCTTCTGGAGAATAAGGACCCGAAGAGCATTTGTTAGAGATTTGTGGGAACCCAAGACGTCTGGGTGTGCAGTCATAGTGTGCTATTCTCTCTATTTGTTCATTTATTTGTGCTTCTTTCACTGAGCAGATATTTAGTGAGTTCTACTGTGAGCAGGGTGCTGGTTTTACTGTACTGAATGAGACGCAATCCCTGCTCTCCAGGAGCTTAGAGTCCAGCTGGGGAGATGGATAAACATGTGAATGATTACATAACCTGCTGTGATCATCACTCTGAAAAAAGGCAAATTGAAAGAGTCATAGGGGAAGCACAGAGACATTGCATTTCAGTTGACCTGTGAGGGCAGAGAACTCTTCCTGGCATGGTGATGCTTGAGTGAGTGTTTAAGGATAGGTAGGCACAGGCCACATGGTCAGGGAGGGAAAGAAGCCCCTGTCGGGGGAGAGAGCAGTGCGATGGCACAGAGGAGTGAGAAAACATGTCCTCTTGGGAAACTGCAATGTATTGGTGTGGCCAAGGGGGACTACACGAGAGAAAGTCTGGAAAAACAGTGGAGGTCCGGATCACAGCCAGCCTTCTCAGCCAGACTTGGACTTTCTCTTCTTGGACTGTGAATTTAATGAAAACTTCAGTTGATTTCCAGGCATTGTGCAAAGTGCTTTCCATTTAATCACTTACTGAAACTTCTTGGAGACTTGGCAAAAAGAGTTTCCTGTTAATGATTCCTATTTTCCATCGAAAGACGCTAAGACTTACAGAGAGTAGGTAATTCACCCAAGGTCACAAATAAAAGTTGGGAATTCAGCCATGCTCTGTTGCTTTCAAAACTTGTGTTTCCTGGGCTTCCCTGGTGGCGCAGTGGTTGAGAATCCGCCTGCCGATGCAGGGGACACGGGTTCGTGCCCTGGTCTGGGAAGATCCCACATGCCGCGGAGCAACTAAGCCCGTGAGCCATGGCCGCTGGGCCTGCGCGTCCGGAGCCTGTGCTCCGCAACGGGAGAGGCCACAGCAGTGAGAGGCCCGCATACAGCAAAAAATTTAAAAAAATAAAAAAAATTAAAAAAAAAAAAACAAAACTTGTGTTTCCTGAGCTATTCGGTGGTTTCATTTACGCAAAAGATTTGCGGAGAGTGCATATTTATTATGATGGATGGTTTTAGCAGAGAGTATCAGTACTCTGCCCACATCCCCTTAGATTTCTTCACCATTTTCCTGCACTTTGGCTCTCATTGCTCTTTCCTTATAGCCAGCACCTGCACCTCTTTGTTGGAAGGCTGTCCTTACACTGTAAGAGTGTACTTTCCTGTGCAAAGGGTAGGAAATTCTTGGAAAATTAGGTGCACTACTGCCACTGCACACTCCTAGCCCTTAGGCAGTGCCTGATGGATGCCACGGTTGTAATACCCTGCTCTTTGGTCCCTGATATGAAAACACTGAGGTGTGACTTACACTGTCACCAGATTTCCTGCAGGGAATTGAGCTGGTTACCCTCTCCGGTCCTTTGCTTGGTATCACATCTTTATATGGCTTCTGTACTAGTTTCCTATCGCTGTTGTAACAAATCATCACAGTTTTCATGACTTAAAATAACAGAAACTTATAATTAAATAGCTCTGCAGAAGTCCTGCCTGGGTCTCGGTAGGCTGAAAGGTGTGGGCAAAGACTGTGTTCCTTTCTGTAGACTGGATGGGGGGATCCTTCCCTCTGCAGAAATTCAGTTCCCTGTGGTTGTGGTCTTGTTTCCTTGCTGGCTGTCAGCTGGACCCACCCGTAACTCCTAGAAGCCTCCCTCTGGCCCTTGCATGTAACTCCCAACATCTACGGGACAGCACAGGGCGTCAGGCCCTTCTCATGCTGCCGTCTCCCTGACCTACCTTCTTTCACATTTAAGTACTCCTGTGATTAGATTGGGCCCATCCGTATAATCCAGGATAATCTCCCTAGTTTATGGTCAGATGATTAGTAACCTCAATTGCATCTGTAATCTTACTTCCCTTTTACCGAAGAAGGCAGCATATTCCTAAGTTCTGTGTATTCGGAGGTAGGTGGGCATCTCCGGGGGGAGGCGGTATTCTACCTACCACAATTTCCTCTCCTTGTGGTTCTATTTCCCCCAATCCCCCTACTGGTTTCTTCTGAAGACACTTCCTAATAACTCACTTTCACAAGTGATTTATTTGGGGGGGTGTCTGCTTTTGGGGAATTCAACCTGAGACAATGAGGAATTCTCTGAATTCAAGAACAGTCTTGGTTATTAAATTGGGCGGGGGGGGGGGGCGGGGGGGAGTTTAGGCTAGCTCTCCAAGTCCAGGCGGAGAACAACCACTCCTGTGCCTGTGTTCGTACCTGCTGGGCTCACTGGCTTTCTAGCAGTCAGACGGGAAGAACAGGGGAGACCTTGCTAATGAGATTCTCTCTGCTCACCTGAAATCCTCTGCACATCACCAGCGTAGCCCCCGCAGCGGCCTTGCCTACCAGCCAGCGAGTCTGCGCGCGGCATTTATAAATACAAGCGTGTGGTTCCGCCACAACTGTCAAAGGCGGCAGCTTGTTAGGGAGCAGCGGATACCAGCCAGGGCCGGCCCAGCCCTGACGCTATGCGGCAAGGCATCGAAAATGAACATGTCACCCAGTTCAGGGTCAATATGCAAAACAGAAGAGGGGAAAATGGAAGCTTGACAGCCTGTCGTGATGATTATTAGCTGTCTTCCAGGGTCCTGTGGGCTCCCATCTCCATGTACACACTTGGCCAGTCAGAGGTCTACAACAGCTCTTTAGCACACGCTCCTTTGCTGTGTGTATCGCTTGGGTCTGTTTCATCATGTGCCAAGTTCCCCGTCCTCTAGGTACACAGATGCTCCAGTTATACCCACTGCAGCGGGGTGCCCAGTGATGGAGGTACATGTATTTAAACTTAGGACACTTTTCTGGTGTTCGCCAGGTTAATCACAGGCTCTGCCCGGCGCCGAAAGGAGAAGGGGCTCAAACAGAGCCCACCTGCTGAGCAGAGGTTACATCCGGTCCTTGAAAATATCACTTCAGAAACCATTAGTTGGAAGGCCGTGACTGAAGGAGGCCCCTGGGTAACGGTTGTAATAGACGCCCCACGCTTACTTTGCCTTTGCCTTCATTCCCTTTCTTTCACCAGCCTACAGCTCCGGTTTCCACTTCCCTTTCCCTTTACAGCGTAACCCTCACTCCCTGAGATTTACACCGACAGTCCAGGCTCCACGTGAGGGCTACGTTCACAATACCACCCATGAAAAGGCTTTTATGATCTTGAATTTGATACTTCTCCACATTTTTTCCCACTACTTTCAAAATATACATTCCTCATATCCCAACAAAGGGGAGAAGATTAAAAAGAGAAATGCCAGGAAATAATTCAGTGAAGACCTAATAAAAGATGCAATCAATCATGTAAGTGACAGTAGCAGTTTCTTTGAACATCAAATCTAATGGTTTCTTTTTCTAGTACAAAAGTGCTCCATTAACAGTGTGAGTCTTTTATTTAGGTAATTCACATGAGTGGTTGCCAGATGTAGTTTGTTTTCAGGAGGGCACACTTATAGAAGCAGCACACTGAGAAGAGACAGAGGTATCTCCATCTAAGGGACTCTCTAATGACCTTTCAGAGTGAAGGTAGCAGTGAGATCCTAAAAATGAAGCCCTCAAAATCAGATCCAAGTAGCACTTCACATTTAAAGTGATGGTTGGGTGTCAGGGCTGGTCTGCAAAGAATTGCGGGTGACTCTTTGCCTCGCCATCTCTCCTCAAGGTACAGCCTCGACTTGCCAGAGCCTCTGAGTCCTGTGCAGCCGGGGGCTGACTCCAGCCTCATCTGTGTTTTGACTCCCTTGCTTCAATCAAAACTCACCTTTTGAGGCTTCTTCCCCTCAAATGCTTCTTTTCTATGAGGTACTTCAATCAACTAATCAACAACTAATGTTCACTAATGTATTCACTTTGTACAGTGATTGATAAGCTTCTACTCTGAGTGTCCATTAGTAAGGGACACCTTTTGAAGATGACGCCTTTAACCCAGAGCAGTGGCTACAACGGTGTCAGGCAGAGGGGGAAGTAAATGGTTTGGTTTCGGAGAGATTTGGGTTGAGATCCAGACTTGTTATGCACTAGCTAGTACTTCTGGATACATTGTCTATGTCCTAGGAGGCTTATGTCTTATTTTGATGAAAGTGTGGATAATAGTGTCTAAATTTTCCTTCTTTCAGAAAAATATGTATTTAGTGTCTACTATTTTTGATGATTAAATGAGAAGAGGTCGATTAAAATATTTAATACAATGACTAAATGTAATTTCCCTAAAAACATAAAGACGGTGAAAGTTTCTGGGAAGATAGTTTTGAGTTGTGTAACTTTTGTTCTCCTTCAATTCATATCATAAGTTAGTTGTTTAACCAAAGGGGGGCCGGCTTTGGGTGACATGTATCTAAGATGCTTAAGAAGTTGTCTGGGGACATTGAAATCTGATTCTAGTGAAACACAGTAGACAATCCTACCTCAGGGAGAGTTCATCTAAGGTTGAGAAGATGGGCAAGTGCTTTAAATTCAAGATGACTTCTTAACAGTGAATGAATGAATGGCTTCTAGGTTAATTATCTTGATGACCCACAGATTTAGGGCTAAGAACTGTGTTCTGGGGGTTAGGCAACTAGGGTTTAAGTCTTGGGTTTGTTAGTTAATTATTACATGCCCTAAGAAAAGCCAGTTAAACTTTCCATGCCTTAATTTCTTCATTTGTAAAGTGTTTGGGGTGTAGAAGTTTATCTCTAAGATTGTTTCCAAGTCTAGCATTCTCTACAAACTGTGTTCTCGTATCTTCCTTAAACGTCTCATTTTAAGAGCTGCCATTGCACAGATTATATTTGAACCTAGGCTTGATAAAACCTTTGTGAGCATTTCAACTTCTTTCTACATTTCATTTTGCTGCCTTTTCTCCTTCTCTTCTGTTACCTTTTCTCACTCTCACTCCCTCTGTTAAATCTCTCGTATTGGTTAGGCCAAGCTATGAATAGAATTTACTTTTTAGATGGTTTGCTAGACAATTGCATCCTTGAGGGATTCTGTCAACTGCTTTGTTAGTATAAAGACAAGGAGAAAAATAAATCAGACAAATGAGTGGAATGCATTATGGGAAGAATAGGGAAGGAATGGTCTCTAAGCAATCCACAGTTCTTGGACGAGAGCAAGATATTGTGCTGCACGTTAGCAGAAGGAAAAGAGAGCAGAGCAAAGCTATGTGGCTTGTCCAGTAGGGCATAATAAGAGTGAAGGCCAGTATTTACTGAGTTTTCACCACGTAGAAGGAACTGTGCTCAGTGCTTTACTAAAACCTTAAGAAGAAGATACTCTTCATAATCTGACAAAGATGAGGAAACTGAGGTCCAGAAAATTTTACTTTATTACCCCAAATCACACAGTTCGGAAGTGACATAATAAGCATATGGTTTCCAGCTACGTGGTTCCAAATCCAAGGCTGTTTGTCACTTGAGTCCTGGCTTTCCAGGACCTAAAAATATGAGTTTGGGCAGAAATGAGGTATGAACTCTACAGGGTGTGGACTTGAATGTGACAGACAGACACAGAGCAAATCAAAAGGAAGCTAAGATGTGTTCGATTGGGAAGGACAGTTCTTTCTATTTAATACAGAAGTCGTTTGTTGGGGGCGGGGATGGGGAAGGTTGCTTTATCTGCTGCTTATGTTAGAGTAAAAGAGACCGTAGAATATTACCTATACCTTGGCATCCATAGGTTTTCTGAGGTAGTCACGGGTAGCGTGGAAAAACAATAGGTAAAAATGCATACTAAAATGAGAAAGAATATGTGTTCATGCATGTGTGTGTGTGTGTGTGTGTATTTGCTGATGTATTTGGATGACTCACTGAGAAGATAGGTTAATGAATTCACTGAATTTTTCAGTTGTTTAAAGAATAATCTACTCTCTTGCCTTATGCCAGACTAAAAGGGCTTCGTAAACAGTCACATAAAAAAAAGTAAGATAAAATATACCAAAATGTGTTGTCCTTGAACCTCTCTTCATACAGTTGTTTAAAATTCATATACTTAAACAGAATGACCCACCTATCTGTGGCACCCAGAGTCTGTGGCACCCAGAGGCTTAGAGCTCTTATATAACACGTATTAATAAACTAGGAGAATGTGGTTCCTGCCACAGTCATTTTGTTTTTGGCCTCCTGACGGGGCCTCTTGCTGTCAAAGGCTTCTTCTCAGATAATGAAAGGCAATGCAAGACATACACATTCATTCCTTTCTCCCCTCAACCCTCTGTCCTGTCATCTCAGAGCAACAGAACCTTCCAGTGGTGTTCACTTTAATAAGCCAATTTCTTTGGGTTTATAAGTGACAGCTTTGAAATCAGTGGGGATCCATGTCATTGGGGGTATCTCCATGTTGCTCTCTCACAATTAGCTTTTAATTAGCAAGGTAACTGCTAATTTTAAGAGAATGCAGCAGGGCCCGTTTCCTTTCCCTCCCTATTTTGGTAACATCTGGTTGGTAATGGAACCGTATGGTTTATCAGGATATACCTAAATAATGTCAATAAGATCAACAAGGAAGTAAGCCAGAGTGAATCCCTCCAGAACTTCTACATAGATTTCCTTTCTCATTCTCATTCTGCCCTGTATGTACGTCCTACTTCTGTGACTTATGGACACCTATCAAGAAGACCTTGTAAAGTTACGGTTTTTAAATTCATGTTTTCATTTTCATTCTATTTAAGTAGTTCAGAGCTGTTAAGAAAGAAGAAATAAATCTGGGCAAAAGTTACAGGGAAAAACCCAGTTGTTCACCTGGGGACTCAATCTGAGGGTACGTCCAACCACGGCTGCTTGCTGGGGCAGTGCTGGCCACTTTCACCTCTTCTGTGGCGTAGAGGACGGTTAGTGGGAGTGCTGAGGTTTGCTTTCGTCCTCAACGGCCCATGTGGCATTTTGTCCTTCCGGTTACTTCCAGAGCACCTGACCATCAGTATCGTTACACCACACATGCTATTGGTGGTGGACTCTCCAGATCTCTTTGTCCGCAGCCCACAAATCATATGGAGAAGACTTTTGAATCAGCTCAGAGTGGGCTGTGGAGAGAGTATATATCATTACAAACCCACTGTTTGAAAGCTCAGCTACAACTAGTAAGGGCAGGCCAGCTTCTCGAACGAATAAAAGTAAAAATCTAAACGTTCAAAAATCAGGTATTTGTCTCTTATATAACAGTCCAGGCAGGTGTTCCCAATTTTATGCTTCTTTCAGAATCATCCCATAAAACTAACTTCATGTAAAACTCCTAATTATGAAAGATAAACTATATTAAAAAAAAAAAAAAACAAACTTTTCCGCTCTAGTACCATACATACTCCGTTCTTTGAAAGTCCATAAAACACTTGGGTGTAAGGTGTTTGAGGTTAATTGCTGTGTGGTTGTGTTGTTGAAAAAAATTGAAGCCTCGGGACTTCCCTGGTGGTGCGGTGGTTAAGAACCTGGCTGCCAACACAGGGGACACGGGTTCGAGCCCTGGTCCAGGAAGATCCCACGTGCCACGGAGCAACTAAGCCCGTGCACCACAACTACTGAGCCTGCGCTCGAGAGCCCGCGAGCCACAACTACTGAAGCCCGCGCGCCTAGAGCCCGTGCTCCGCAACGAGAAGCCACCGCAATGAGAAGCCCACGCACCGCAAAAAAAGAGGAGCCCCCGCTCGCCGCAACTAGAGAAAGCCCGCGTGCAGCAATAAAGACCCAACGCAGCCAAAATAAAATTAATTAATTAATTAATTAAATTTAAAAGATAAATAAATGAAATTTAAAAATCGAAGCCTCAATTTGACTTGGAGTCCATCCTTGTGGGCTGCTGTGAAACAGCAGCAGACCGTCTAGTCTGGAACCCAGCTCTCAGAAATGTGCCCTTTAGAATCAGAAGGGACCACAGATCTAGCCCTGGAGGAACAGAAAATGAGTGAGTGCTACTAAAAAACAAGTTTGTGACTGCAAATTAAAGAACCATTCTGAGATCAGAGTAAATTTCCTATTGGTTATGAATGCATGTTTTCTTATTGGAGTAGGATCATTGTTACTGAGGCAATTTTTGAAAATGAATAAAAAAGAATGTGTGTGTCGGGATTTAGCCAGAGGAGAGATGTTCCTGCCTCTCGGTGCCGTGGAGGCGGCCAGCTGTTGGAGAGATTTTTGTCAGTAAAGTTATTTCTCATTGAGGTCCCAATCTTCCTGGATTTTCTGTGGCTCCTCCTGGCTGTGTAACTTAGAGGAAGTAGAAGTGTGATGATGTTTTGTCAGGAAAGAAAGCTAGCATAGAATTTCAGCTCAATACCGACAACTTGCACTTTGGCAGTGCCATTCAGCTTTCACTGCAAACTTTCTAATTAATTCAAGCTTCACTGAATTCTGACTTGTATTATTTGGAGCTTGTTTTGGGTTAATTATTTTGCTTTCCAGACCTATGTTGTTGAAATATCAAATGCGTATTTGTAAGTAATGTTGGCAACTTTTCTTCTTTTATGGCTGCTAACGTTCTTTCCCGTGGTAAGAAGCCACATCTTGCTATCTTAAGGAAGGCTATCATTTTCTCCAAAGAAGGACTGAGTGTTATTACAGATCCTGACTAAAAACTTTGGCAGGAAAAAAGTGTGTGCAAGGCAGAAAGCGAAAACACCGTTTCTCCCACTGTGGGCTTTCACACTACTCCCACAGAGCTACTGAACTCCTCCTGAAACAGATCGATTTTATCTGTGAAATAGGTGAAAAATGTATCCTAGCAAGATAAACCCTGAACTGTTCCTGAGTTAAAAAAAGCAACACGATATAAGTAGGGCTTTTATTTGAAGGAAAAGAAACACATGAGATAGTATCCAGTGACAAAGCTGGACGCCAACACAAGTTGAATGCCAATGTCAGACCTGTCGAGAAAGCACTTAATGTTGTCGTCTATATAGAGAGACTTTATGTTTACAAGGCAGTCTGGCAAGCTGGATCTTTTTTACTCTATAGCCCTATCGAGCCCTCTACGGTGGTAAACAATTAAAGTCAACAAGTAATTATTGAACAACTATTATGAGCAAATCACTGTGTAAGATTCTCCGAGGTTTAAAAAAATAAGCAAGGGGGCTTCCCTGGTGGCGCAGTGGCTGAGAGTCCGTCTGCCGATGCAGGTGACATGGGTTCGTGCCCCGGTCCGGGAAGATCACACATGTGAAGCGGCTGGGCCCGTGAGCCATGGCCGCTGAGCCTGCGCGTCCGGAGCCTGTGCTCCGCAACGGGAGAGGCCACAGCAGTGAGAGGCCCGCATACCGCACACACACAAAAAATAAAATAAAAAAAATTTAAAAATAAGCAAGACATAAACCACGGTATCAAAGAATTATAAACTTAACAAGAATAGGACAGGCAAACAAATAACGATATAACAAGTCGTAATATGATATGTCCTTACACTCTATACAAACATATGTTGTTGGATACTGAAAAGGATTAATGAGAAATATTTTATACAGTTAAATTAAACATCACTTCCTAAAGGGCAAAGGCTATGTTTTACATTCTGTATAACACTGAACACTCAACACAGATGACATAGTTCATAATTTTTAAAAAATCATTGAGGTTGGACTTCTCTGATGGCGCAGTGGTTAAGAACCCGCCCGCCAATTCAGGGGACACGGGTTCGAGCCCTGGTCCGGGAAAATCCCACATGCCACGCGAGCCACAACTACTGAAGCCCGCGCGCCTGGAGCCCGTGCTCCGCAACAAGAGAAGCCACCGCAATGAGAAGCCCGGGCACCACAACGAAGAGTAGCCCCCGCTTGCCACAACTAGAGAAAGCCCACGCACAGCAACAAAGACCCAACACAGCCAAAGATAAATAAATGAATAAATAATTTTTAAAAATTCCTTGAGGTTGTATCAATTGGATGTTCATTAGCAACTGTTAACACCAAGAAATTACTGGGAAATAAATGCATCTCATGTAAGCCCTTGTATTTGCCTCTGTGAAGAATGCCTCTAGTGATTTCTTTCCCAGATTTAAGTTACAGGGCAATTTTAGGTACTTAAAATATCTTTAAGGTATTAAAAGAGAGTCACTTCTGCTTAGGGATCTTGATAATTTCCTTATGAAGATTACAGTGGAGTGAATTCCAGGTACAAATACAGAGTCAAATTAGGATTCTTAAGTCCTTTGGAATAGTGATATGCCCAGGACTGGGTAGGTCTTGAAGAAGTGGCAAGAGTTGGGTTTTTGCATCCTAACATTAGCCTGAGGGCAATTAGAGGTCCCAGTGTGTGAAAATCCTAAAATAATCTTTGCTGGGCCTTCATAACCATGGATACTTGGGTTACTTCTATTTTTCCAGTTATTCTAGCAGCTTCACTGTGTAATTTTTATTTTTGTTTCTTTTGAATGACTCTGTAAATTTCTGCTTGAAATATATATCTAGAGGGTAGAGGGGGCACTGGGGCTGGGCTTATGAAATACCCAGAAGGGAGGTGGGGTAAGAGTATTAGCTTTAAGGCTCTAAGTTATTTGAGTGCAAGGACTGGACTTTATATTGTACTAACATTCCCAATGGCATAATTCAATAAATACTCATGTTGATTGAAAATGTCAAAGGTAGGGGCACTCCTGCTTTAGGTATCAAGTCTAGGAATGACAACACTTTGCTCCAGTTTTTAATTAAACTTTTAATTACTTTAATTTAATTTAATTTAATTTAATTTTTAATTGTTCAAACAGCCAGTAGATGTCATGCCTTTGAAGGAATCACTGTATTGCATCAGGCAGACATTGGAATATGTGTAAGTCTACTTTCCTCACACACTATGTCTCCAAGCTAGTGAGAAAGGCAGATAGCACAATGGTATAATATGGCATTGAGTTCAAATTATAGAATTCAAACTTAAAATATTAAAATATATGTGAAGCTGAATCAGCCTGTGCTTATAGCTTGCTAATAAATCACATTTTCCACTTGCTGCTCTGATTTGAAGAACTAGCAGTTGGAAACTAGGGGCATAAAAGAATAGGCTTGAATGAATTTTAAGGAATGATCTAGTTCATTTTTCTGCCATTGGCAGATTTCGGCTAAACTCTTCTTGTATGGGGAGAATCTCTCCTACTTGAAAATACCGGCTGGGAAGGAAATTCTAGTATTCCCTATAATACCATTATGATCCTTAGAAACAACTTGTTTCCTTCAAAAATAAATAGTTTTCTCAGTTATTTTGTTCCTGGCAATACACATTTCAGGCATAATAAATCCAGTACAAGTGCCACTTTTTTTTTAAGCTTTTAGTAGAATATATTAGTTGGAGAGAAATATGTATTCACCAGAGAAGAAAAAAGTTTTTTCTTCCAGATGAAGGTTAATTCTAATAAGAAAATAGAAAGTCCATTACTAATGCTTTTGCACTAAAGCTCACTTCCTCTTCGGTGATCCTGAAGGATGTTCTTGCATATCAATGTTGTACCAAATGCTTTCATTATCTCTGTGGTTTTGTTTATTCAAATGTTTTCCCCACATGTGATTTCTTCATATGTAAACTAAATAGACGCAAATACATGTCTTTTGAGAAGTCTGTAAATCTTTCTTTAATGAAGGTGCCCTTCAGTGCAATGGGCCTATTTGGGGAATGTTCAAAGATGGGTTTACTTTCATTAATTTTTTTAAAATTTTACTTTTAGTCAGAGATAGGAAAGTCAGATCAAATAGAAGCAAATATTCTCCTTTTTGATATTATTCAAGACTCTTCATCTTCATAGTGCTTCAGATAGCTGATTGTTCTCGATACAGCAAAATATAGGCCAATATGAAGAAAGGGTTAGCATCACCTGGTATTGATGACCCAGGAAAACTGACTGAGTTAAGCAGAGGAAAGAACTGTTATTTGGTTAGTTGGTTATATAATTTAAATCACTAACCACATAAGCATGACAATGTGCTGTGACTAAAAAACAAGTAACTCACCCCTGTCAAAAAATGTAGCTTTCTTTTTTCCTAGCAATGAAAGTAACTGTCAATTTATATGCAATCCCAGATAAAAAATGGTGGTGAACCAGATGCACTGGTGCATGAGAATGGAAGTAATTGTTTGTGGTTTTCATAAGAAGATTGTCAGTTTGCAGCATTTAAATTACACACAAACTGCTTTTTACATCTCTAATTGTAGCTCTGTTGTTTTCAGGGAGGGTTGAATTGACATTGACAAACATAGACTTAGAAAGAATACAAAGACATGAAAACAGCACTAAATTTGCCCCAAAAATGATTCAGTGAACAATACTGCCACATTCTATTTATTCCTTGATATGCCAAAATTTCCTTTTTTCCTCCTAGGAGCAATGCTGACTTTGGTAAGTTAATGAGAAGTAGTAACTGCAGAGATGTTTGGTAAATCAAGCACATGAGTTTCATGAATTATTGTATGCCTACTTTTTAAAATTTTTTTTGAATTGCTTAAATTTAATGTAATCCTTTACCTGTTCCTTTTCTTTAACTCTTCAGATTCTTCATTTACCTTCAGTATTTGATTCACTGTAGCAGTTTTTCCCCATTCAAATATTTCTGTGATAACATTTTAGCTCTGGGGAAGTATAAAAACAGGGTCCTATTGATATTCTACTCATCACCTTTTGCTTTAATCCCCAACTTTTCTGTAAAATAAGGCCACTAACCTCTTGGGCCTAAAGAATGAAAAGCTGGCTTATCAGAGAACAAAACAATGAAACAAAGAGGTAATTCAAATTTTGATTTTGTAGAGCCAATTGAGTGTGTGGTGTTAATTCTGCTGTACAGACCACTGCAACAACAAAAAAATGATTTCCAAATCTGCAATTCAGGTTTGGTTTCCTTTGAAAAAGACTTCTGGTTCTTAAAGGGTCATACCGAGTTAAAAATACAGTTAGAAAGATAAACAATAGCTTGGCAAGAGGAAATTCAAGGTACATGTGCTGGGGAAAAGGGCCATGTTAAAAGCGGAAAACAAATGAAAAAAAAAAAAAAGTAAACTTCTCCATTTGGGCATTTCTGCAAGGAAAATTGCCCACATTTTGCTTGGCACAGAATTTTGAAAGTTCATGCAGTGGGAATAATTAGCAGAAACCATTTATGTGTGCACTTCCAGAAGAGCTGGGCCCCTTGCACACTTGCAGGGGACTGTGCTGGGGAAAGAGTTGTCCTGTACCTTTAAAACTTGAAGGAAAGCAAGGAGCCCTTTGGTCCCCTAATGTTCACATGCCCCGAAGGAAGTAGAGATGTGGGAGACGGACACAGCAAGCTGACTGGATGCTTCTCTAATGATGAGCCACTTGGCTGGTTTTCTTTGATTTGTATCTTGATCCAGACTGTGGCTTAATTTGAGTAGCACCAGAGGGTGGCAATTGTAGGATGACAAGCTTTAGAGCAATAAAAGAGGCTTTTTTTTTTTTTTTTTTTTTTTGTATAGGCTGAACAGTTTAAAACTGGAATGGGCTGCCTTGGAGAGTGTGAGCTCTCCATGGGTGCAGGTGCAGGAACAGGCGGGATGGCCAACTGTTAGGGAGATTGACAGGAAATTTCGTGGGAGGACAGACTAGATGACCTATAAAGTTCCTTTCCCTTCCAATGCATACTCTATTTTGGTTTATTTTAAAATTCATTCTCAGCTTTTGCTTTCTTGGCTTTGGGTCAGCTACTATTCCTGGTTCTCTAGGAGCTGTGGAGTGCTGCTGCGTGTGTAGGGTAGAGATGGGGGTGCAGCGTCACCAACGGAGAAGTTTCCTGAAAGTTACACTCCCTTTATCACCTCTTTTTCATGTGTGATGCCAGCAGAGTGGCCACCAGGCTTTGGTATAATGCATTTAAAGAAAGTCACACCGGTGTCCTTGGAAACCTAACTTGCCTTTTACTTTTTGGAAACAACGATTACCTGCCCGTCCCACATACGGTTTAGATTAAATCAGCAGGAACTTTAAATTCCAAATTTAATTTGGAAATTATTCCACTCAGCAATTATTACGACCTCTGCGGTTACCTGACAACTCACTCTCTCCTCAACGGAGGATTGTTTCAAGACAATTTGTTTTTCAAACATGATGATAATTCCACTAGCCCCTGACTGAAAGGCAGGTGACCTCAATTTATTTTCCAGTAGATTTTCCAGTAGCCCCTGTCTTTCTGTTGTTATTATTTGGCTTCGATTTTTATAGAAAAGATTTGGGCTGAGTCACCTAAACTGTCTTGTCTTGGTTTCTTTGTGGCCATTGACACAGGTGACAAGAGACGATTTTTTTAACTTTGAGATCTGTGTTTCCCTCTTTTCTTCTCAGGACCTTTCCCCTCGTCAAGCAGATAACTACTTTGTCTCTGGGGAAAAGTAGGATTGTTTCATGGGGATGGAAATAATAAGAAGCAATCAGTCTGGTGTGGGTTTGTTTTTGTTTTTTGTTTTAACTTTCCCAAGAAGCTTTTGAAAATCAAAAGAGAAAGCCCTGAGGACAGCAGGTTAAAGTGTTTATATCATAACAGGGGTATTGGAGAAATAAAAAGAACCATTCTATCCTCGCTTTCCCCCTACTGTGTGACCTAGAAGGATAACTCTATAACTATATATAGAGGGAGACGATTGGATATGACCTGAGGGGAAATCTCTGGTGGAAGACGGAGGCTTTCCGGAGACTTTTTGGAGAGGGGCAGCTTAGAAAACTTTTATGAACCAACTTTGGAAGTCAAGCGATATCACTTCCACTGAATTTTACTGGTTAAGGCCATTATAAAGTTTCACTCAGGTTCAAGAGGAGAGAACACAGAACACAGATCCCACCTCTTGATGGAGGAATCTCATGGAGAAGATGATTTATATTGTTACAGTTTTCCGTGAAAAATGCCATTCACTGCAGTGGCTTAGTGTATCCAGAGCACTGCAGATCAATAGAGGACATGGTGGGTTCCAACAGGGCACAATTCCCAAAGGAAGACAACCAATAAGAACTGTTCCATGTTTTATAATAAACTTCTTGGCTATTTTTGAATAAAGTGACATTCTCCTGAAATAAAGAGAAACTTTCATCAGAATTGACTTTCAATTACATAGACGTGTAATTAGTCTTGTAATGTAATAGAGATATTACACACTGTCATGATTTATATCTACCAATTTTATCTCAGGATGCTTTGTTATATTTTTTTTTACTTTTCCTATTTTTCTTATTTAAATTAATACTTTTTGGTATCTGGGGTGGAAGGATATCTTCAAACTTTTAAGTAAAATTCTTAGGCTATAAGGCGAGAGTCATGTTTTATATATTTAATTTTAATACCTATATGATGAATGCATAAATTATTAAACTGTGGTATATTGAAATTACCTCAGTGGAAGAAAATTAACTAGTCCCATCTTTTCTCTCTTTCTTTCTGTATCAGCTGGGCTGCTTTAGGCTGTGACCTCTCATAATGGCTTAACCAATGAGGATTATCTATTACCTTACTAAGAAGAATTCAAGAATCAGGACTTCTCAGGGCATAGGAAGTCAGGGCTGCCCTCCTCTGAGGATCTCTTAGCTCTGCCTCCTCGGTGTGCTGGCTTTATGCTCAGCCCAGTAGCAGTATGGATGCAGCAGTTCTAGGCATCACATCTACAGACAACAATGAAAAGCACGAAGAGATGATCTCCTCTGATGCTTCCTTCTTAGGAATGAGTAACTTTTTCCAGGAAACCCCCCCTCTCTCATATTTCTTTGTCTAGGACTGGGTCACATGCCCACCTCAAACAACTACTGGCAAAGCTTCATGGATTTCTCCCCCAAAAAGATTTAACTCTAAGAGCTGGGATTGAGTCACACTTCCTAAATCAAGAGATTTACCCTTGGTCATATCCAGCCTTCTGCCTGTTTCTGTAAATAAAGTTTTATTGGGTTACTGCCATGCACATTCATTTACTTATTGTCTATGACTACTTTCACACTGAAACTGTTGAGTAGTTGCAACAGAGACTGTGTTACCTGCAAAGCAGAAAATATTCCCTATCTGTCCCTTTATAGAAAATGTTTTCTAATTCTTATCCTAAACCATAGAACAAAATTGGGTTTCTGTAATCCAAGGACAAAGAGAGGTTAGGATATTGGATAGGCAACAGGTTCTACTAAATCTTCTGCCTCATTTTTCAAAGAGTACCTTATGGTTAATTTCCACAAACCTCACAGGCATTGTTACATGTATATTGTGACATTTTATGCTGTTACTTTATGTCAGTGACCCTGTTAGGTTACTAAGGTTATTCTACTGCTGTATATAAAGGTTTTCTCCTCGGCTCTGAATTTCAGGATATGATCTACTGTGATGGGTTAATATTGTACCTTTTCCCTTTGTTGTATAGACTAGCCATGAAGCCATACTGACCTCTAGCTTCATCAGTAACCAAATCACATTTTCTACTCAATGCTCTACTTGGCCAAACCTTACAGACTGAGTTAAGTAGAATGAAACTTCATGAAGGACCTGGCATGTTTACATTTTAATGTGGGGCTTTGTTTTAGATGTTATTTTTTAGAGCAATTTTAGGTTTACAGTAAAATTGAGAGGAAGAAAAAAAATCGAGAGGAAGATAACAGAGATTTCCCCTATACTCCCTGCTCCCATACGTGCACAGCCTCCTGCATTATCAACATCACTATCAGAATAGTGCACTTGTAATCAAGGACCTACATTGACACATCGTAATCATCCAAAGTCCATAGTTCACCTAAGGGTTCACTTTTGGTGGTGCATAGTCAATGGGTTTAGACAAGTGCATAGTGACGTATGTCCATAATTATAAGCACCATACAGAGCATTCTCAGTGCCCTAGAAGCACCCTGTGCTCCTCCATCTCCCACCACTGGTAACCACTGATCTTGTTATTGTCTCCAACATTTTGTCTTCTCCTGAAAGTCATAGAATTGGAATCACGCAGCATGTAGCCCTCTCCTATTGGCTTTTTTCACTGAGTAAAATGCATGTAAGGTTCCCTCACAGTTTTTCACGGCTCACTAACGCATTTTGTCTTAGGGCTGAATAGTATTCCATTGTCTGGATGTGCCACAGTTTATCCATTCACCTACTGATTTCAAGTTTTGGCAAATTGGTAAACATCCGTGTGTGGGTTTTTACATGGCCGTACGTTTTCAGCAATTTAGGTAACACCAAAGAATAGGATTGTTGGATCCTATGGTAAGAGTGTGTATAGTTTTGTAAGAAACTACCGAACCCTCTTTCAAAGCGGCCGTACCATTTTGAATTCCCATCAGCACTGAGCGAGCATGCTTTTTGCTCCACATCTCGCGAGCATTTGGTGTTGTTGGCGTTCCAGATTTTGTTTATTCCCATAGGTGTGTAGTGGTAACTCATTGTTGTTCGAATTTGCATTTCCCTGATGACATACGCTGAGGAGCATCTTTTCATATGCTTGTTTGCCGTCTGTCTGTCTTCTTTGGCTAGATGTCTATTAAGGTCTGTGGCCCATTTTAAAATTAGGTTGCCTGTTTTCTTACTGTTCAGTATTTAAAAGTTCTGTGTGTATTTTGGATAACAGTCCTTCATCAGATGTGTCTTTTGCAAAGACATATCTGTGTCTTTGCTAAAGACACTTGTCTTTTCTCCCAGTCTGCAGTCATGTTGTCTATCACAGAACAGTAGTTTTTAATTTTAATGAAGTCAAGCTTATCAATTCTTTCTGTCATAGATCAGATCTCTGGTGTTTTATCTAAAAAAGCATCATGGAGGTCATCTAAGTTTTCTCTTATGTTATCTTCTGGGAGTTTTATAGTTTTGTATTTTACATTTAGGTCTGTGATTCACTTTGAGTTAATTTTGTGAAGGGTGTAAGGTTTGTATTTAGATTCTTCCTTCTTTTTTTTGGCATGTGAATACCCAGTTTTTCCAGTACCATTTGTTAAAGAAACTATGTTTGCTTCATTGTATTACCTTTAATCCTTTGTCAAACATCAGTTGACTATATTTATGAGGGGCTGTTTCCGGGCTCTTCATTTTGTTCCATTGATCTATTTGTCTATTCTTCCACCAGTACAACATGGTCTTGATTACTGTAGCATTATAGTTAAGTCTTGTAGTCGGGTAGCGTTGTCCTCCAACTTTGTTCTTCTTCAATATTGTGTTGGCTCTTCTGGTTCTTTTGCCTCTTCACGTAAACTTTAGAATCAGTTTGTCAATATCCATAAAGTAACTTTCTGAGATTTTAATTGGTATTGCATTGGATCTATAGATCAAGTTGGGAAGAACTGACATCTTGACAGTATTGAGTCTTCCTATCCATAAACACGAAATATCTCTCCATTTATTTAGTTGTTCTTTGGCTTCATTCATCACAGTTTTGTAGTTTTGCTCATGTAGATCTTGCATATATTCTGTTAGATTTAGACCTAAGTGTTTTACTTTTGGGGGTGATAATGTAAATGATATTGTGTTTTTAATTTCAAATTCCACTTGTTCATTGTTAGTATATATGAAAGCCATTAACTTTTGTGTATTAACCTTGTATCCTGCAACCTTGCTATATAGTTCCAGGAGTTTTTTGTCAGTTCTTTCAGATTTTCTACGTAGATGATCATGTCATCTGCAAACAAAGACTGTTTTATGTCTTCCTTCTCAATCTATTTTCTTTTCTTGTTTTATTGCAAGCAAGGACTTCAGCTATGATGTTAAAAAGGAGTGGTGAGAGGGGACATACTTGCCTTGAGCCTGACCTTACTGTAAAAAAATTAGTTTCTTATCATTAAGTATGATATTAGCTGTAGGCTTTTCGTAGACCGTCTTTATCAAGCCCAGAAAGTTCCCCTCTATTCCTAGTTTACTGAGGGCTTTTATGGTGTTGAATTTTGTCAGATGCTTTTTATGCATCTATTAATATGATTGTATGATTTTTATTTTTTAGTTTGTTGATTTGATGGATTACATTAATTGATTTTTGAGTGTTGAATCAGCCTTGCATATCTGGGATAAGTCCCACTTGGTTGTGGTATATAATTTTTATACTTTTTTGGATTCAATTTGTTAATATTTTGTTGAGGATTTTTGCAGGTATGTTCATGAGAGATACTGGTTTCTAGTTTTCTTTTCTTGTAATGTCTTTGTCTGGTTTTGGTATTAGGGTAACACTGGCCTCATAGAATAAGTTAGGCAGGATTCTCTCTACTTTTATCCTCTTAAAAAGATTGTAAAGAATTGATACAATTTATTCCTTAAATATTTGGTAGAATTCACCAGTTAACTTTACGAAATATTTAAGCACCCATCTGGGCCTGGTGCTTTCTGTTTTGGAAAGTTATTATTGATTCAATTTCTTAAATATATAATATATAGTTCTATTCAGATTGTTTACTTCTTATGTGAGTTTTGGCAGATTCTTTCAAGGAATTGGTCCATTTCATCCAGGTGGTCAAATTTGTGGGCATAGAGTTGTTTATAGTATTCCTTTATTGTCTTTTTTTTTTTTTTTTTTTTTGTGGTATGCAGGCCTCTCACTGTTGTGGCCTCTCCTGCAGTGGAGCACATGCTCTGGACGCATAGGCTCAGTGGCCATGGCTCACGGGCCCAGCAGCTCTGCGGCACGTGGGATCTTCCCAGACCGGGGCACGAACCTGCGTCCCCTGCATCGGCAGGCGGACTCTCAACCACTGCGCCACCAGGCAAGCCCCTTTATTATCTTTTTAATGTCCATGGGATGTCCTCTCTTTCAATCTGATATTAGCAATTTGTCCTCTCCCTCTCTTTTTCCTTAGTTAGCCTGGGTTATCAATTTTATTGGTATTTTCAAAGAATCACCTTTTGGTTTCTTTGCTTTTCTCCATTGATTTACTGTTTTCAGTGTCATTGATTTCTGCTCAAATTCTTATTATTTCTTTTCTTTTGTTTATTTTGGATTTAATTTGCTCTTCTTTGTATAGTTTCCTAAGGTGAAAACTTAGATTATGAATTCTAGATATTCTTCATTTCTAATACATGCATTCAAGCAATAAAATTTCCTCTAAGCACTGCTTTTGCTGCATCTCACAAATTTTGATAAGTTGTGCTTTCATTTTTATCAAGTTCAAAATATTTTTACATGTCTGTTGAGAGTTCTTTCTTGACCTATATGTTTTTAAAAGTGTGTTGTTTAATCTTTTTTTGGGGGGGAGGGGGGTGGATTTTCCAGTTATCTTTCTGTTATTGATTTCTAGTTCAATTTCTCTGTGGTCTGAGAGAACATATTTTCTGTTTTTTAATTGGGGTATAGTTGCTTTACAGTGTTGTGTTAGTTTCTGCTGTACCACGAAGCGAATCAGCTGTATGTATATATATATCCCCTCCCTCTCTTGGATCTCTCTTCCATCCCCCCCATCCCACCCATCTAGGTCACCCCAGAGCACTGAACTGAGCTCCCTGTGAGAGCACATATTTTCTGTTCTTTTAAATGTGTTAAGGTGCATTCTATGGCCAAGAATGTGTTAACGTAAGTCAATTCCAATCTAAGCAGAGACCAATGCAGAAGAGTCATGACCATTTCCTGAGAATGCCTGGGTGCCTGGGGGCACACAGGGTCCATTGTTGGAGTGTGTGAGTGGAGGGGGCATTAATTTAGATATGCATTCCAATTTGGACTTTTTAGATTAGAGAATGTGAAACCTCCCTTCCACTCAAGGATGAACTAGTTATAAGCAATCTAGAAAACTACTTCCTAGGTAATATTGCCTTGAACATATTGGTCTAAAAGTTTAATTATGAAAAACAATATTAGTTGCTGGAAGATACGCAGTGTAGTTGTGTATTCCCCAGGAATCTAGATATTTAAAATCTGCATCCTTTTTCAGACTCAAGTCTGAATATCTGAGGACTATATGCTGGGGTCATATTATTTCGACTCCTCTTTGAGTTGTCACCAAAGAATTCTTTGGCATTATGCCCTCGTTTGGTACCAAGAAAAGTTGCAAAAATCGCCATTTGCAAATCCCTACTGCACAAATTGTAGGGATGTCGTTGAAAATTATGTCAGCTCTACCTCTCTGATAGCTGTATGAATTTCAGCATGAAATTGAGCATGAAAATTGTATCTCTCCTCAGTACCTGGAATGTTTTTAAACTTATAGTTGATTAGAGTTTTTTTCAGTATCATATTTTCATATATAGTTACATATAGACTTCAAGAAAAACATGTCAGACCAACAGAGAACCTATGGTTGGAACAGGGGTAGCAGCTGAATATACCCACTCTACGCATCCTTGGAGGCCTGAGACAGTGTTGAGGGAAATCTCAGGTTCTACTGAGCTAGACTGGAATCTAGCCACAAACCTATTGCATTCCTACTTGGCTTCACCCAAGAAGCTTAGAGTCAAATTTGTAGTCCAGCTTTCAATTGTCTAACTTACATTAATTGACCTAATGATTTTACCTCGACTATACCTCTCTTCTGAATTTTATTACCTCTAACAACAGCAAAAAGAAAAAATCATTTTTTTATAAAGAAAAAAAAATATCTCTAGAAAATGCTTCAAATCCTTTTTAAAGAAAGAGTAAGGTATAATTTGATAATTATAAATATTTCTAGGTTTATGACCAAGAATTTTACCAAGGATTGATAATAAGCTCATTATGCAGTTGTTTTATGCAGGGTAATAAGCCCTCTATCAGATTCTTTTTGTAATTTTCTAAACTACAGGTAAACACACAGATTAGCACCTATATTTTAAAAGTGTTTGTTTTGGTCTCCCTGTCACCTGAAAGCACAGCTGATAAAAGGTGAGAATTGTAGGTGGAGACTTCACCTTATATATGTTGTTCCTTATTTTGGCATGGACTTTTCTTTTCCCCCTTGAGATTCAAAAATGGTATTCATTCTAGCTTCCTTCATTCTCATGAAGCTAGCTGAAATCCTAGCTGGTAACATGCTTCATCCTTTCCTCTATTAGCTTTTATCACAATGAACGTGGCAGACCTTTCAAGGAAGGGGCTTTCTCTCTGGGATTTTGCTCCGGCTCTTATAAAGACTCTCGACTTTTGTGAAAGCATTGAGAACCCGTACCATGCAAACCACCAGACACACAGTCTTTGACACTCTTCTGTGTGGCATTTCTATATTGCTTACATCTGTAAAATCCCAGGTCTCTTTGGAATCAGTTGGAAATATGAGATATTTTTGAAGACTTTTTTAAAGAAAAGCGACATGCAGATATTGTAGCAAATCCAGCTGTCTCTGGTATAGGCAGTGGGGGAGGTTCAGACACGGTGTCTCTGTGTGATAGTTGGGATGGGAAATAAAATGTGCGTGAGGGCGGGTGCTACCTCGCTGGCATCCTCTCCGCCTGTCAGACACCCTCTCCTACCTTTAAAATCAGGCATTCCGGTGTGGGTCCAGGAATAGTTTCCATGTGTCGGAAGCATTACCTTCCCTTCTGCTTTTAGTTCAGGTGGCTTAAACATTTCTGGGTGTGTAAATGAAATAACGAAAATAGGCTCTTCATTCCTAGATTTGATATTCTCTCTAACTGAACGACTGTATTCAAAGGGTGACAGTTACTAGATAGATTGAACCTGGGCAGATAGATAATATGAAGGATAATAGAATCCAGATCACTTTCATTTCAACAGACTCCCAGAATAGCTACTCTATCTGAATAAAAAATAGTGCTGGGATTAGCTGCTTTAATAAGGACAGTGATAAACCAAAAAATGTCTAAAGAACAGAATTCAGGATGGGGAAAATATTATAGAAAAATACCATATGAGAAAACGGTGAGGGAACTAACGTTTTTACCCAGAGAAGAGGACAAGTGCATGTGTACATGTGGTCTGTGTGCTTGGTGTGTATTGATATGCAGGGGTGACGGAGAGAGAATTTTGAGCACTCTCATGTGGAAGAAGTAGAAAGGATACCATTAGATGGAAACTCAGTGGCTTCAGGGGCTAGTGTATATATGTATGTATATATACGTATATATACATATTCACATATACATATTCACATGTATATATTTTAGCAATTAGTTGATAGCAGATGGAAAGCTCTCACTCAGAAAGGCATGATTTCCTGTCATTGAATTTATATTCACTGACGAGTTTTTCCAATTATTGTTAAACCCAGCTTAGAGGTGCTGTGGAAGGCATTCTGCATTCAGGTTGGCTTTGGGATCTCAAACTAAAAGTTCCTCCAACTCCGAACTATCCTAATTCTCTAATTTAGAATTTCACTTAGTTCAGATTGACACTTTTTTTCCCCTAATTTCACCTAGCCAGAGTTGTGCAGGTTCTAAAATAGACATAACTGTGATACTCTGCATAGTGTGTTCTTAGGTACTGTTACACAATTATGACTGTTCTTTCACTTTTTGGTGATCAGAGGGGTTTCAGACAACTGCAAGCTTCTTCCTTTCATCAGAAAACAACTAAACTACTCGTGGCACCTCTTTCAAGATGGCAGATAGTACTATTCTTCCTGTGCCTGATTCTTGCACTAGTCACCTTTTTCTCATCATGGGCTTCACAGCAGCTTCCTTGGTTCTGGAGAGAATTAACTGTTTCCCTAATCATCTAAGTTACTTCCACCAGAATGGTTCAGGGGATGGAGAGAGCAAGATCTGATACATTCTAAATGTAAGTATTATTGCCTGCTTCTTAAGGAATACATGCTTACGGGCACATTTCAGGCAAAAGTACACTATTATTTAGGATATCCAACCTCATGTATCAGTCTAGCTCCAAGATACCCACTCAAATTAATATTATCCAGGAGGATTTAATAAAGATACTTTTTGTAAAGGTGTGGGAAGGGCTCAAAGAAAGTACAAGGGGTAGTGCAATACGCAGGGGCTAGTATAGTGGACCGCTGACAGCTCCTAGGTCTGAAGGGAAGAGAGAGGAGGCAGGTACTACCATCTGGAAGGAAGAAGCCATGCAGAGAGAGCTGTCTTGAGAGCAGATTTGACCTTAGGTTAGAGCTGAGTGTGTAACCAAATAAAGCCTCATGTAACTGCGGTCCAGAAAGCCAAACTCAGATGGTAGGTGTTTGTAGCAAAGTAAGGGTTGATTTACAGGGCACCAAGCAAGGCCATGGGAGGCAAGTCTCAGATCCACTCCATCTTGGTCTTTGAGTTAGGGATGTTTTAAAGGGGAAGGACAAAGGAACTGGGATTATTGTCTTGCAACATTTCTTTTTTAAAAATTAATTAATGAATTTATTTATTTATTTTTGGCTGCATTGGGTCTTTGTTGCTGCGCGCAGGCTTTTCTCTAGTTGCAGCGAGCGGGAGCTACTCACCATTGTGGTGCACAGGCTTCTCATTGCCGTGGCTTCTCTTGTTGCACAGCACGGACTCTAGGTGCGGGGGCTTCCGAAGTTGTGGCTCGCAGGCTCTAGAGCGCAGGCTCAGTAGCTGTGGCGCACGGGCTTAGCTGCTCCGCGGCATGTGGGATCTTCCAGGACCAGGGCTCAAACCCATGTCTCCTGCGTTGGCAGGCGGATTCTCAACCACTGTGCCACCAGAGAAGCCCCTTGTGACATTTCTTAATCATGGTGTCAGGAATCAGGATGTCCCTGGTTTATGATTCTCTGGCTAGGTGGTCCATGCTTTGGAGGGGGTCTCTGAGCTCATCTTGCCCTGGAGAAACAACTTGAGGTGGTACATGAATGATGATATCTACAACAGCATTTTTAGTACATTAAGATTGACAACAGCAATCTTAGTCATCTGACTCTGGTTGATTATTTCAGTTAGCAAAGGACTCGGGTCAGAGGGAACAAGAAAGGGATTGAGGTCAGAGGAGACAAGCAAAGGAATAAAGTTTTGGATAGAGAGATTAATCATCAACTCGGTAAGGGAACCAGGTTTTAGAGGGACCGGTTTCAAGAGCCAGCCTGAGGCAACCCAGCAGGGAACCAGGAGAACAAATTCCCAGCTCAGTGATCTGTTCTCCGTCCTCTCTACTGCAGGATCCCCAACTGTATATATTGTAACCTCTGAAGCCACAGTGGACTTTGCATATAATGATAACTCTTCTAATTCTTCCCTATGATAACCCTCAACGTTCTCCCTTTGATGTAGTTTGTATGGTCAGGCTCCTGGAACTGAGGAGACCCTGGTGAAGGGTGGAGTATGTATCTGAAGGGGAAGTGGCACATTTTTGACACCCAACATTTGCCTACTCGGGAAGCATGAGTGGATCCTTGGAGGGACCTTGATTACACCTCCTTTTCTTCTTCCTGAATGCCTAGAGAAGACCATTTTGGACCCCTTTCTCCTTGATCCTTTTGTTTTAAATGCCTTCTGAGATAGTATCACATGAGTAATATGAAAGGAAAGAACTGGGAAGAAGAAGATTACTTTGTTCCTTACCATTCTCTCACCAAAGTGTCCACTCTCCAGCATAGTGACTTGGGTGGCACCTTGTGTTTCCTTGCTGATCTCTGTTGTGACAGTGTTTCACTTTTCCTAAAGGTAAAGTAGAAGGCTATCTTCAGTGTTTTTCTTGACTTTGGATTGAAGACTGTCAGGGGCAGAACCACAGCTGTCCTGAAATTCTCAGAATTTCTCAGCCAGAATGTTCAACTCAGCAAACCCAGGGCAAGAATTAGGTCTGTAATGTCGCATAAAATGCCATGCTGAAAAGTCATATTAGGATTTTGAAAATAGAAGTCTTTAGTATATATTTTTTCTCGACTTGGGAGAAACCATGACTGTTTTTGAGAAGTTGATGGGGATTAATTGTTTAATAAACAAAAATAAAAGTAGTAGGCTGGGTAAGGTATTTGGTAAAAAGCTCATTAGAGGTGGCATAGAGCATGTAAGTACCACTCTCTTCTCTTGGTAGAGTTAGATGAAGTAATAATAATTTGTGTGCATTAAAGTGTATATTATTGGTACAAAAATCAGAAGTCGAGAGATAGTGTACCATGCAACATGATACACAAAAATAATCATGCTTGATTTTATATTTTTAAAAGGATTTAAATGGGTCTCTGGCAAATGATTTTTCACTTTTTAACATAGAATTGGGGTTGGCAAACCTTTATGTAAAGGGCCAGATAGTAAATATTTTAGACTTTGCACACCAGATGGTCTCTGTCATAACTATTCAACTCTGTCATTGTAGCTCAAAAGCCACCATATACAGTATATTAATAAGTGGGCATTGCTGTGTCCCACTTAAACGTTATAAACACAGACAAGGGCTGGACCTGGCCTGTAAGCTGTAATTTGTGGACTCTTGACCTAGGTCTAAATATTTTTTGTCTGCCATTTCTAAAATTTTAATGGTCTTGGTAAAATTGGACAAAATTATATATTTTATTAAACTAGAGTTATGAGACATTTCCCAAGAATTCAGAATCTTAGGAGATCATCATATCCTTAGCAGTAAGGACACCTCAGTAGATACTGTCATATTTTAAAGATACTCTGGAACATCTGACGATTTTGTGGTTTTAAAATGAAATGTTCTGTTCTTATTGCACACACACACACACACACACACACACACACACACTAATAATAAATAATGAAGGCAGAAGGAAACTTTTGGAAGTGAAAGATAGGTTTATGACGTAGATTGTGGTGGTGGTTTCACTGGTGTATAAGGTGTATACTTACTTCCAAACTCATCAAGTTGTATACATTAAATATTTACTGCTTCTTTATGTCAATAAATCACAATGCACAATAAACTGGCTTAAAAAAACACCTGAGGACTTGTTTCAGGCAAAAAAAAAAAAAAAAACCCAACCAAAGAAACAAAATCCCCAAATATGCTCTTGGCAAATAATATATCAATGTGATCCAGCCATGGAGTACATAAAGACATGCATTTCATCTTATTTGAAATGGATCCATCAAAGTACCAAGAAGTTGTATACTAAATATTAATAGGGGAAATTTTTTCTTGAATTTGAATAGAATAAATTTAGTCAATCATGAGTTAAAACCAAGATATGATTTTTCTTCAGTTACTGAATCTTTTTTTTTTTCTTGCTTTTGGCAATGTCCTTCAGCCAAAGAACACGAGGAACACAGTTATAGCTGAACAAGTTGGGTTTATTGTAATTGCAGCTTGAGGTAACTGCACATCATGGGGACTAACCAAGACAAACCTAACATTCCCCTGAGCTTGACTAAACTTTAGATAGGCTTCTTCCTGACGATAGGCCCCTGACCTCCCTTCCTTAGAGCAGTTACTTTAGAAAACTAGCTATTATGAATTCTTTCTCTACCCTTTGAGTTGTAAATCTTCTCCCAGCCTCTTTCCAGTTTTATAACTTTCTCAAGGACCTGGGAGCCATCCCTTTGAAATGGAATCAGCAGGGAAGATAGTGTCCCTATCTCCCAGTCTCTGTGGGAGGGTAGGAGCCAACCCTCACGAAGCACTAATCAGCAAACCCAGATAGTCTAATCAACTGACTGACTTCCAACTAATGTCCTCTAGTACTTTTCCACTAGCTCACCTTGGGCTCAAAAAGGCACCTCCTTTTTGTTTTAGTGGAGTTGATTTGAACCTCTCTCCCCTATTGCAATAGTCTTGAACAAAGTCTCTCTTGCCTATTTAACTCTATCCTATGCAATTTTTCTTTGATAAGAAATATGGCTGTTTCAATAAAAGGGCGTTAGGACTTACAGGATTTGAGCTTTGGCTGGGCAGTTTTGGGGAGGTGGTAAAGAAGTGGGAGCTCACTCTGTGAGAACACAGGGAAATTCTATGAATGAGTATCTCAGTAAATCTTATTTATAGGGAGGGAAGACTAGAGTCAAGGCAGAGCTGTAACTGGCAGAGAAGCAGCAGTCACTCATTTAATAAGAGGGGATGACTTGTGTTTTGCATGTTGTACAGTGTCCTTGCTTTTGTCTCACTTTATCGTGGTCTCATAGTGACCTTGTCTGATGTTGATGTTCTCTGAGACTGTTTCTGTCCAACAGGAGAACAAAATGACCTGAATGTGAGCATCAGACCAGCTTGCAATAACATTGAGGGCTAGCCGTGAGTCCTGAACAGCTCCAGATGCAGAGATCTGCTTGTTTTCTTTTTCACTTTGTTACATAAAAAGAAAAATATTGCTGCTCCATATGTGAAGTTTTTAAGGACAAAATAATGGTTTTGGAATTCATATTTTTAGAAGATCAGAAGGGTCCGATTAGACATATACACAGAAAGATATACATTCTCTCTTCATCTCTTATTCTCATAATAATAGTATCTGATTAACTATGGTCTTGGTGAACCTGGAGAAAAGCTTTACCTTAAGTCTGGTATGAATAAAATGGCCTCAAGAAGTTACAAGATCAGGGCTATTTTATCTACACTTACCGTATACTCTTGATTGGTCATTGTTCTTTGAGGTTGATAAGTAGCAATTTTAGGATTTATCTTGGAATAAAGGTCCTGTAATAAATAAATATCCCATAAGTTCATCTGTTTTTGCGGAGTTAAATGATCACTCTTGTCAACAAGGTCTTTGCTGGAGGTGAGATGAAGTTTTCCTGGTTGAATGGTATGCCCAAGACTGAATCGTGAGCTGACAATATTGAATGTGGAAGGCTCATTCTTTTTTTTAACATATAAATGTATTTATTTATTTTTGGCTGTGTTGGGTCTTCGTTTCTGTGCAAGGGCTTTCTCTACTTGTGGCAAGCGGGGGCCACTCTTCATCGCAGTGCGCGGGCCTCTCACTGTCACGGCCTCTCTTGTTGCGGAGCACAGGTTCCAGACGCGCAGGCTCAGTAGTTGTGGCTCACGGGCCCAGTTGCTCCGCGGCATGTGGGCTCCTCCCAGACCAGGGCTCGAACCCGTGTCCCCTGCATCGGCAGGCGGACTCTCAACCACTGAGCCACCAGGGAAGCCCTGAAGGCCCATTCTTGCTCGGTAAGAATTCACTTGGTCAACTAACTTCAGCAGGTTCACCTTGGTCTTGATGGAATTTTCTTCTTAGCATACTGGATCTTCTATTCATTGCGTAAAAGATACCTAGTGTCTTTTACACTATGAATGGAAGATCACTTCTTCATCTAAGTAAGATTCACTTATTATCCAGAAATATTTACTGAGCATCTCCTATATATCAGACACCGTCCTAGATACTCATAAACATCAGTTAACAAAACAGACTCTCATGGAGCTTAGCATTTATGAAGACAGGTAATGAACAAACAAATCAATAAACAATGTGACAACTATTGTGAATAAAAACAGCATAATTGGAAATAATATATTGGAAGGGAGGTGTACAGAATCACTTCTCTCTGAGGAGCTGAATTTAAGCTGAGACCTTAAAGTTGATAAAGAATTAGTTATGCAAAGATAGAAGTAAAGAATGAGGTCCTTTCTTTCACTCTCCTTTATAATTAATTGACCCATCAACATAGATTTAACTTATAGCCTGATGCTGTTGTTTTATTTTATTTATACAATGTTTGCTTGTTTGGCTGGGTCTGCAACCCTCATTAAATTTTGTTCTTTTACATTACTTTTATATTTAGGTTTTTATTAATATAGTTACTGTTACAGTTTGACCTATAGTATCTCACAAATAGATAGTTCCTTTAGGGTTGTGGAAGCAGGATACTTAACCAGTCTTGCTTTTGAAATTCAGTTACTTTTCTAAGATGTTAGGGACAGTTTTCTTCATCAGAGTTTCTGACAGTGAGAAGTACCAGTCTGTATTTGTAGGTTTGATATATAGATTAAGTTCCAACAGCTTATCACATTTTTATAAAATCAATACAGCTAGGAAAAACATGAAACCAGGGTTCCTGGTCTGTTTAATCTTTTTGTCATTTCCAATGTCCTGTTGACAAGTTTAGGAGCTGTCTATTGAAAGGGGAGAAGGAGAGAGACACAAAAAGAGAGAGAGATGGACCTCCTTTGAGGCCTTTTCTTTTCTCTACTGCAGTCTCTATAAGTGGCATGACCATATTTTATTTCCTTCTGATTCTAAATCTTTGTTGTCAATTAGGATTCTCCCTCTCCCTCACTTTGCACATCTAAATACAAAGGCATTGAATTTGTTCACTCAATCTGTTTTTGCTCTCTTTTCTCTGTCATGATCTCTTTCTCTCTTGAGTCTGTATTGTCCGATAGGATAGTAATTAGCCATATGTGGCCATTTAAATTTCAATGCAATAAAATTAAATGAAATATAAAAGTTAGCTCCTGAGTTGCACTAGCTACCTTTTAAGTACTTAAAAGTGACATGTGGCTAGTGGCTACCATATTGGTAGAACATTGCCATCACTGCAAAAAGTTCTGCTGAACAATGCTGCCCCAGACTATTACAACAGCCTCTCTGCTTTCACAATTGTGTGTGTTCTCAAGCAAAATCAATCCCATTTATCCTATAGCTTGTTGCCAAAGTTAATCTTCTTAAAGGTCTAATTTTGCTTCCTTGATCAAAAATCTTCAATGGATTTCTCATTAACTTCAGAAGTAAATCTAAACTCCTAACCCTTATATTCATAATGCTCTAAGATCTAATCCCATTCTCCATTCATGCCATTAGCAAATTTTTTTTTTTTAAAGATGATACTCTATTCTGACAAAGGGAATGGTGAAACAGATACTCTCACTTGCTGCTGGTAAATTGGCATTTTTCTAGAAATAAATATGGCAAATGTTGCAAGATATGAGAAAGAAGTATACCATTTGCTTCACAAATTTCATTTCTGGTAATCTGATCTTTAAAAACTAGCTAGAGATGTGGTCAAAGATAGGTACAGAAAGGTGCACATTAAGGTGCACAGCTTAATGTTTAGGAAAAACTGGAAATAATCTAAATGCTCAATCAATACAGAAATACTTAAATCAATTATGCTGCATCTACACCAGTGAGCCTCAGCTTTATAATCTTGATACCACAAAAATATTTATAGCTTCATTTCCTGCTACCTCATTCGTTTCTCCATTACTTCTTAACTCCAGGCACATCAAATACTTTTATACTAAACCTTCATTTTTTTTGTATAAGCTGTTCTGTCTGCTTGGAATATTTTCTCAGTCCAAATCACCAAATGTCTACTGATGCTTTAAAGCCAGTTCAGATTTCATCTCCTTCATGAATTCTTCTTAGACTTTCTCTATTAGAGATGATAGCTCTTTTCTTCATACTCCCATGTATTCCCATGACACTTGTATAGCATGTATAATGTGATATTTGTAATTCATAGCTTATTTGTCTTTCTCACTCTCTCACAAACTATAAAATCTTAAAAGCTGAAAGAGTGTTGTTTTTTTTTTTAATCGTTGTCTTTTTAGTATGTGACACAGTACCTGGTCCATTTTTGATACTAAATAATGTTCCTGGAGAAATGAATGCAGGGAAAACAAATGTAACTCTAGTCACTAATGCCCAGAGGAGTTCAGTACACACTGTAAGATCCCCGCCCCCATTTTCTTATGATCGAGTTGGGAAATCGATGTGGGAAAAGAAGAGATAACCATAGAAATGAACTGGAGGAATGTCAAAGGTTTAATTTTGTATTATTGTTAATGTTAATCCTCTTTAGGCTGTGTAAACTTTGTTCGGTTAAGCAAATACTCTGGAAGACAAAGATTTTATATTTGCTGGAAAATTCACAGTTGCTAATGTCTGTGTGTTTTTAGTGTCCTTAGGAACCTTAGCAAATAACTAACAGATTTGCATTTTCCTTCCACCTAGAGTGAAAGGTCTCCAGGTCCCTTACTGAACAATGACATTAAATAAATACCAGAATACAGGCACTGAGTTGGTAGAAGGGATTTGGGCTGATCTGTGATTTTGGAATAGATTACTCACAGATACTGTAGCCCAGTAAAGAGAATAGAATTAAAATTACATTTATAATTATATTTGTACTCACTCCATATGCACTGTTGACATAAGGTTTTATAAATCATGACTTTTATATATCAGGCAGGTCATGTAATTTTGAAATAAATATTCAACTCAAAGTGAAGCAGACTCATAGAGTCGAAGAAAAAGTCCTGATGTGTAACCACTGGTAGCCTAAAAAAAGTGCACTGAAAAATTCATGCATAGTATTTTACCACCAAATCACCCAATTTTATAGCATGTTTAGGGAATAGGAGCACTAAATTCATCAAACTTATCTAAGTTTGGGTGCTTCATAAATAAATAATGAAAGAAAGTCGATAAATCCAAATCTCCTTTCCACATATTTATTTACATAAACTTATACTTTCAAGAATTTACATAATAATTTATAAGGGGAAATGTTCTGCAGAGATTTTTGTTATCAATTCTTGTCACAGCACTCAGACTTTAGCCAAAATTATGAATTTTGTTTGGGGTCCTGGGATGATACACAGACATGAGCAGTGTTTAATGGAAGGATAGCCTGGCTATTATTTTACAAGCTTTGCTCCATGGAACAAACATTTATTTACCTCTTTCTGATTTTTAATTAGTTTTTAGTTGTTTAATTATTTTAAGTGTATGTTTTTGTAGTAAAATATAAGTATGCCATTTTAAAATTTATTTTATTCCTTTAATTAGGTTACCCAATCTTGGGGCCCAGAAACTATTCAGTTTCTGTTCCCAATATCTGGCATCAGCTCACATGTGGTGGCAGCAAAACCTGAAAGATGAAGAAAAACTCTCGACTGGCTTCTTAAAAGCCTAGTTAAGAAGTAGCTCCAGCCTCAAATATAGGGGAGTAAGAATGTCACCGCAGGTCACCACAGAGGCCCTCCCCCATTACACATGACACTGAAGAGCAGGAAGCCTTTGAGATTCCCTTCAAATGGGAGCCGTGCTTTGTTCTGCTGCAGAATAGCCACATGCCTGGAAAACCTCCCTCAGAGTTTGCCTTGAGTAGGTTCAGTAATTGTACTCAATGGAACACAATTTTCCCAAAGGCATAGGGATTCTCTGAGGGGAAACACTGGGCTCCTTGGAGAGTTTTTAGAACGCTTCAGAATTTTCTACTGAGTTTGTATTATATACTCTTGGCCCACTTTAGAAAATGATATAGTATATTTTTGCCTTTAAACATCTTTGATTTTCATTATTCTTTCTCTGCCTAGACCCCGGAACTAGGGCACAATTTACCTCAGCAGAGCCCTCTATTTCCTTTCAGGCATTGCTTCTTTGGAAAGAGGTAAAATCACTTTGCTGACAAACTAATTTCTAAAACGTATCTACACCGCATTCACCGACGCAACCAGGTTACTCTCATCTCTAAAATTCTTCCCCAGTTTTGCTCGTAGTATTGAATAATTTCTTTCCTTTATAACCCTCGTTTAGTCCGCATGGTTTGTATTACCTACATTATCTCCTAATGATCCGCTTGTTCTTTCCAAAAACAAACCTCTTCTTTTGGTTCCTTTGTCTGATTCTTTAAACGTGCGCTGAATGTCCTCTTTGCTCTTTCTATATCTAAAATGAGGGATTTCTCACTCTCCACAGGTACAAACCATCTTCTAAGAAGTCTAGCTTCACTAGTGAAACCAAACGAAGAGCCGTCATTCGATCAACTATGGCTCACCGCACCCACTGATCAATTTCTCAATATGACCCTACATAGCTCCAGAAAATGTTCTCACTCAGGTTTCTTAGATTATTTTTTTAATCTGGGAAGGAAAAAAAGTAAAAAATCTGTTGTTGAGTATAAGCTCAGTACTGTACCCACAATGGTGGAAGGGAGGGGTAGGGTAGAACATAGCTACACATCTGATGCTGACCGGCCAAGCATGCACAGGGAGATCAGACACATGATCCTTTAACACAGCGGTCCCCAGCCCCTGGGCCACAGACCAGCACCGGTCCGCAGCCAGTTAGGAACCGGGCCGCGCAGCAGGAGGTGAGCTGCGCTAGAGGGACGGAAGCTTCACCTGCCCCTCCGCATCACTCCCCATCTCTCGCATTACGGCCTGAGCCACTACCTGCACCCCGGCATCCTTGGAAAACTTGTCTTCCACAAAACTGGCCCCTGGTGCCAGAAAGGTTGGTTACCACTGCTTCAACCCACTGTTAACTGGGGTGGGCAAAGTGGGATCTATGTGGGATTTCCAGAACGACCCTTCCATTCCTTAGAATTCCCTCTGGTTCCTTAGAGTGTACGTCCTTCAGTCTCAGAGCCGAGGACTTTTCAGGGTGGGCTGGAAACCCACTTAGTTCCTGCCTGTGCCACTGTTCTCTCTTCTCCCAGCCTTCTGTGGTTATCTATGACTGGAATTTATCTGATTCCTCTATGAATGAGCTGAGGGGGATGGGGAACGAGCTTAGATCACAATGGCCGAGTGTCTATCAGACAATCAGAAAATGCACACCGCAACACTGCCTACTTCCCAACACATACCCCGGGCGTGAATTAAGCAACGGCTCTTCTCCTTGTCATCGTAAATTGACCCATCCTGCCACCTTAACTTTGATTTTCATATGCACCCAACTTCAAAAAGGGAGAAGGGAGAAAAAAAGAAATCCTATTTATAACACTTTTCTCCTGTAGAGATACCTCTGAACCCTTGAAAGTGGGGCTGGCCATTTTCATGTTCATGGGTAGAAAAGCCTGCCGAATTGGGTTCTCATGGACAGATTTAAGGAGTATGTATTACTTCCCTGCTTAAAACCCTCTGACGGCGTCCTGTCACACAGTGACATCCAGTCTTCACCACACTCTACACGACCAAATACAATCATATCCCCGACTTCTTCTCCAATCTTATTTCTTACCACACTTACCTGAACATTCTTCTAGAGCTCTGTTAGCCCGACTGCTGTTCCTTGAATACACCAGATACGATCCTGTCCCAGAGCTTGCTACTCCCTCTTCTTAGAACACTTTTCTTCTAAAAGTTTACCTCCCATCTCTTGTCAACTGTCAGCTCCTAAGAGAGGCTTTCCTGATCACTCTCCTTGAAATAGCTTTTGCTCACACAGCTTGCATTCCTCCGGGTCTTCGTCGCTCAGTAGCTGAGGTTGCATTGCATGAATCATCAGTGCAGAGACTTCATTCTATGCACACTGCCACATTCCCCGGCATCTATAGCAACGCCTGGCTCATAGGAGTCAGTCAGTAAGTATTAACTAATTTTGTTTCTATTAATGGGTCACCGTACTAACTACTACTGTATCTCATAAATGGGCTGTGGCTGAAGTTCGTACTGCCTCAGAAATGCCACCCCTTGGTCCTGAGAGTGATGATGGAATGGCGACTTGGATGCCTATGGAAGATAGAAAGAGTAGATTTCACTGTAGCACGGTTCTTATAATCCAAAATGGTAGAGAATTTTAAAGGCAAAGTATGACACGTGGGCTTCATTCATTCAGGAAAAACCATCAAGGTGACACATCTTCAGTCAGTTATAACCTGTGATCCACTGAAATAAGTTTGCATTGATATCTTGTCTTTAACAACAAAGTCATCTGAAACATGGGTGGCATACCTTGAGGACAGATTTCTTTACCTCCTCCAGTAATAGTAATTCCTAAGATGAGTAATTTTCCATCTTAGAATCATGTTATAGGGAAAAAAATGACTTATTTCGGGCTTCCCTGGTGGCGCAGTGGTTGAGAGTCCGCCTGCCGATGCAGGGGACGCGGGTTCGCGCCCCGGTCCGGGAGGATCCCACGTGCCGCGGAACGGCTGGGCCCATGAGCCATGGCCGCTGGGCCTGCGCGTCCGGAGCCTGTGCTCCGCAACGGGAGAGGCCACAGCAGTGAGAGGCCCGCGTACCGCAAAACAAAAACAAACAAACAAAAAATGACATTTCTTTTTCGGGGCTCTCTGCCTTCATCCATTCTGACCAAGAGATAGGTTTAAGAGTCAGTTACTATGGAAGGTTTTCCAATTATTTTACTGAGGATCAAAAAGTTTAAGGGAGTTCCCTGGTGGTCCAGTGGCTAAGACTCCGCGCTCTGAATGCAGGGGACCCGGGTTTGATCCCTGGCTCAGGGAACTAGATCCTACATGCCACAACTAAGAGTTCGCATGCCACAACTAAAAAAGATCCCACATGCCGCAATTAAAAAAAAAAGACCCCGCATGCCACAACGAAGATCCTGTGTGCCGGAACAAAGACCCGATACAACCAAATAAATAAATTAATTTAAAAAAAGAAAGCTTAAGATGACTACCTATCATACTCAAATGGATCCACAACCAGAGAAACTTAGTAACATTTGTTTAAAAATCAGCAGAGACTAGTGTAATAGCAAATAAGCTTACAAAGCTGGCACATGAGTTTCCTAATCCATGCATATGATGGCTTCCTTTTCTTCACGTTTGAACAGAAGGCCTAGATGCCCATTAATATCTACCTTGGGGTAAGGGAAAAAGAAGGCAGGTACAGATGTTTGCTATCAACGTAACATTCTCAAACAGAAAAAGATGTTCTCACATCCAGCTGAAGTCCTAGGAATTGCAGACTGGAAATTACTTTGTCAAGACTGACCTCCTCTTGGCTTATTTCCTCTGCGTTATTATGCCTACAAATCTTTTCTTTGGCTTGAGGTGCAGTACCACACGGCCTTTCTGGCACCATAGCCATGCTCATGCAATGGTAGCAGGTGGAATAGGAAAAGCTGTCCTGCACCACAAAGCGTCCCATGGATTTAAACACATTAAAATTTCTTTTGGCATTCTGATAAAAAATTAATTTAGTTAAATACAAGCTGAAAATAGTATAACTGACTTGAAAAGAAATATTGTGACTTGTATCCCTTGGCATTGTAAGAAATTTCTTATCTGACCATGAACTTCATCTCAGTAACAACAGTAAACCGCCATGTGTACTTTCAGTTAGATCCCAATTTTGACTAATACGTATGGCTCTTCATATACTTGAGTAAAAAAACAAAACCCTTTATTTCTGTGAATTACAATCTGCACTGCATCCCAGCAGGTCCAACATTGTTTTGGTCTTTTTCCTTCGGTTGTGACTGTTCTCCATATTCTTAAGGTTAAGAACATAGAGCCTGCAATCAGCTCATTGGTGGACTTGGTCATTATGCTCAAATTACACATCAGTTTCACCTGGATTACTTGAAGCTAAGTAACAAAAAAAAAAACCCTGCCTCAATATCTGCTGCCTTAAAGGTTATTGAATTCAATCATATTGAGATAATAGTTTTAAATTAACATGTATATTGAACTTTACAGATATGTTATTCTTAAATTACTGAAACCGGTTACTCAAATAATAGAAATGGCATCCCAACTAGATCTTCTTGCCTCCAGCCTTTCTCTTCTCTCTCATTCATTAGCTTGTCACCAAAATTATTTCTCCAAGTCACAGTTTAGCATATATGTCTTCTTTCTTGGAAACTTGAGATGGTGGCTTCCGAATTACAGAATTAAGTTCAAGTCCCTGTGCTTAGGGTTCAAGGCTATTTGTAATCTTAGATCAACCTAGTGTTTTACCCTCATCTCCTGCATGGACTCTGCTTCTCCCACATCTACCTGCTATGCTCTGACCTTAACCAACAAACCATACATTTCTCGTCATGTACACACAAACTTTCATGTCTCTAGAATTGGGTTCATGCTTTTTGCTCTGTCTGAGGTCTGAGATTCCTCCCCTTTTTCATTTGGTTAAACCCAACTCAACCAATATGCCACCTCCTTTATGCAGCCTACTCCAACCCTCTACTCTTTTCCTTACCTCAGAAAGAAGGCATGATTGTCTTCTCCAAGATTCTGCTTAAAGAGAGAGGTGTTACTAAAAAGTGATAAAGTAAATTTCTTCCCCCTGTACCAGTTGAGCTATTGGACGTATAAAATTTTGGGGTGTTCTGTTTATTTTAAACTGAAAAGGTTTCATCAAAGGCTTATGTGTAAAACCTGTGCTCTGTTATTCATGTTAATAGAACATGTCCCATAATTGTTCATGTCGGCTGGGCTGGGCTGTTAGCTCTGTGATTCACCTAAACTGCAATGCCTACCCATTCATACAGAGGTCGTTCACATAGAGTACTCAGAACTCATTGCTAGGCCGTGTCTGGTTGCCCTGATTTCCTTGGGACTTAGCTATAGCCCTGATCTCATAGACCCATTCTCATCTGCCCATGTAGAGGAAATGAAGTGTGATTTGTCCTAGGATAGAGGAAGCAAAAAGATACAGTGGGGGCTTCCCTGGTGGCGCAGCGGTTGAGAGTCCGCCTGCCGATGCAGGAGACACGGGTTCGTGCCCCGGTCCGGGAAGATCCCACGTGCCGCGGAGCGGCTGGGCCCGTGAGCCATGGCCGCTGAGCCTGCGCGTCCGGAGCCTGTGCTCCGCAACGGGAGAGGCCACAGCAGTGAGAGGCCTGCGTATCGCAAAAAAAAAAAAAAAAGATACAGTGGGATGGTTTTAGAGGGGTAGGGAAAGCTTCCAGGAGGAAGGATCCTTAACTTGAGACTGAAGTAGGAGTCACTTTAGCAGTTAGTAAAAAAGTTAGGCAACAGGAAGGAGCAAGTCACAGTGAGATGAGGTAAAAAAACATCAGAGAGGCAAAAGTAACTCAGTCTGGCTGGAGCGGTGAGTGTGTAGGTGCACGTGTGTGACTGTGGCCTCTCCTGGGGAGAGAACACGAGAACAGAAGAGGCCAAATGTTCTAAGGAACATTTGTATGATAATTATCATACAAGGTAGAAAGTGATAAGTGCCATATGAGAGATAAAAATAAAATGCTAAGGGAGTTCAGAGGAGGGAGAATTCACACATTTATGTGTGGCTGACCTATTTTTACTAACACTATGATAAATCTTAGCTATGTGGCTCATCTCAACCATGGCGATGTTAATTCTGCAACTACTTTGACCTTCTGTAGGGGACAGTCTTTATAAAAACATCCTATTTATAATATAAATTTGGTCCAACTACTGAGTGCAGGCTGACAGTGTAATGGCATCAAAGCTGGAGAGTTTCGGTGGGTTTAAGCTCTAGATGAGTGGAGGAAACAGAAATGGAGACTTACATTAAGCAGACTTGGGGGTCATAACTGTTAAGAGTGAGCCAGTGTGGAGTTTTAATCACTGGCAGAGGGCAAAGGAAAAATTGGGAAAATCAGAAAGTATAATTAATGTACAAATGGGAGGCTTTTTTTTTTTTTCTGGGTACAGTTGCTAATGCTTTACCCATGGAGGAAGCAAGTTTAATATGTGAAGAGACATCCTTCCTTTTACTATAAGACACCTTCTGTGCACCCTATCTGTGCAGACACCACCAAAATAGAGGGACTATACCCCATCGACAGACCCGTGTGCATAGCCGGTGGTCAGCCTCTACTTTCCCAGGCATGTGCAGGCTCAGCTCCGCCAGTTGGTGAGCCCAAATTTGCTAGGCCTGGTAAATGGATGTCCCAGTGCACCAGACGAAGAGATTAGAATTCGTTTTTCTGTTCTGAGTCCAGCTTTGTGCTCAACTGAACTGTGACCATTTCTTTTAAATCCTGCTGAACTTGCCTGGCTTCTAAGACTAAATTTCACATCCTTCCATCTTTAAGCATATCACTGCTATCTTGTCAGCAGACATAATTGTTACTTTCCACCCGCCCTGGAAATAATAGTGATCAGAGCCAACATCTTGTACTTAAACCTGAGCCCTCAACAAACATTTCTAAAAGGCAAACATAGCAAATGCAACATAGTGGAAAAGCTCCAGACTTAGAGTTGGAATCCCCTCACTTGCTTTAGTAATTATGATATGCTTTAGAGCATATCAGTGAATCTCTTTGAGTCTCTGTTTAATCATCTGCAAAATGGATTGTTCTGGGATTAAATGTGAAATATAAACATAGGCTTAAAATGCTGCAGAAGGTAGGGTATTATTTATTGAAGATCAATGGATTTTTGGTGTTGAGAAGTGCTTTTGCTTTCCCCCCAATCATGTATACTTGGACATTTATTATAGCCATTCAATCTACAGATCAAAGTGAAGACTCCATTCTTCCAGACATGCAATTGGAGGCACTTCTATAGAGTGGAGATGAGTGTGATTTTATTTACCTTTTCAAGGCAATAGGCTTGCAAGCTCATTAAAGAAGTGGTCATCTTGTTAAATTTAGTCAGCTGAAAATGAACCTTGTATTCCTTTTCTAAATGGTATATTATTCCATGAAATTCATTTTCATACCTTTCACATAGAACATGAACATTTACGTGAAAGAACGTTTCAGAAAATAGAAAAAAGGACAGGATAGTAATTACAACCAAACTTTCCTTGTGCTGACAGCAGACAACTCATTTATTAAGTCAATGTAGTCAAGTAACAGCAATATCACACTTGATTGAGATCTTGGCCAAGTCTGACAGATGTTCTCTACTCATTGTCAATCTCAAGTATGTTTTAATGTGTTTCAAGTGGCTGGAGCTCCTCTCTGCAGATGCCACTGTTGCAGAGATCATGAACAAATTCTTCAAGGCAATGGGTTTTGTATTTAATAAGTGGTTCATGGTAGGTAACGGGTAGAAATCACGCTGGAAATGCAATCATAACTCTGGAAACAGCCGTTCTCAGTCTGCAGTTGACGAGCCTCCTTCAAATCAGTTAAATTCAGAGTAGTGCCCCAAAGCTCGTCTGTGTGTATAACATCTCTGACCTAAAAAGCTGATAAGAGTATTTCAAAACCTCAATCTCTTTGGAGACTTAAGAAGATTCTAACTTTAGGAGACTTACAAGCCATAGAAACATTTTTAAAAATTGCTGCGGTATTTTTTACCATTATTCCTCAATGAAATTGCAATGTCTAAAGGTGAGAGAGAGAAAGAAAGCTTAGAAAGTAATTCCTATTTACTTCTATAGGTGTTTCTATCAATACTAGGTTCAGTATAAGGTTTTAGATGCTTTAAAAAAAAGTTTTCAGAGAAATAGTTTGATATTTCTACTGGTTTATAGGTCTGCTCATTTCACTTTAAAAATTATTACCAGTGTAGAGAAAAGCCATGAGGATAATATTTTCTTTGGTCAATCTCTATCTCAAACAAATGGTTTATATATTTTGTATACTATGCCATAAAAATGAATATTGCTTAGCTGCTGTGGTGTATTAGTTTTTTCCACACCAGGATAAATCTACTTCCTATTATTAGTCTCTATCTCCACTTTAAATGTAATAGTTCATTTCTTTTTCTTTTCCCTATTCTTTATACATCAGATATAACCTTTTAATGATCTAGAGTGTCTTTAGATAATGGTCTGAGTTGAAAAACAATTCCTAAGAGATTACTTTGTTCTTATGATGCAGCAGTTGTTTAAGAGCAGAGAAACTTCTGAGAAAGGTAGGTGTAAACCTCGCTATAAGTCAGAGGACAAGTGTCGAAGTCCTAATTTCATTTATCCAACATTTTGTCTAAAGGGAATGAAACTTGCAAATATTAAAGGAGTGTTTTATCAGACTTTTGCTGTTTACAACTTTTCATACTTCATGCTTGATTTAAAATCCAAAGCCTGTCAGGAAGCCAGATGGCAAGTAAGGACATCTCTGATACATTAATATTGTTTAGCTACTGCAAGGTAGAAAAGGATTTCATTGTTTTTGAGGAGGTGTAGGGTGGAGTAGAACACCATTGCCCTGAATGTCTTCTGGGGAGTGATGATAGTGAGAGTTTCTGTGAAAAGATGATTTCTTAAAAAATATTTCTGTATTTCTATCTGTTAGGCTTCTATAACTCCATCCCTACAAGTTTCCAGAGCCTGGTTGCTGCATAGAGCAATTAGCTTGTGCCAGAGAGCTAATGAGTAGTGAGAGAAATCTCTGGGTTAAATGCAGCCTGTGACAAACACAGTGGGATCTGAAAGAGCTGCTTGTTAGTTAGAAATTAGTCATGGGCTGGCCCCAGGGTTTATGGGTAGTAACTTTAGATTATCCATTCTCATCTTTCTTTGGGCAGCCTTGCCCTTCTCTCAGGCATGGTATGCCCTCTGGGGAGTTGTTAATGGCACTGCCAAAACTATACAACATTTAAATGGAACATCAACTGAGGAAAAAATTCTTTGTCTTGGAAAGACAATCAATAAGATGGGTATGGAGGCTGGGAGACCTTTCTTCTCACCCAAAGAGAAGGGCAGTAAGGGGTGAGGTCACTCACTGTAGGCTGATTACTGAGTGCAAAGATGGTGGGTTGATTGAAGGTGTATAAATAGACCACAGAATCTATTAATTTCGTAGAGTATATTTGTGTGTGCTCATTCGAATGTAAAGTTGAAGGGTGGCTTAGATCAACTGTAATATTTAAAGTTATTGTTTACCAAAGCAGCAATCCAGTATCCTTGGCATTCTTTTAATTTGTGGGCAGGATGCATGGGTTGAAAAATTCAACTTCTGAAAAAGTGCAGCTTTGAAGCTGTAAAAAGCCACTAGCTGCCTTAGCTGATTACATAGCAGGCTCTTTAGACCGCCAATCTCTCGGCAGGCATCCCTGCCTCACGTTTTCCTATTTATTTTTGCTGAAACTCTACCATGGATTTTAAGCTAAAAGAAAAAATAAACATGCAAGCATTTGTTTAAGAAGAATCTGGAAACTCTCTGATACGCTATGTGAGCTGAGAAACACCGGTGTGGTGGTTTATTGTATGCCACCAGCTGTAACCACTTCAGCTGGAGAGCACTTTATATTCTTCTTTAAGGCAATAATTGTTAAGTATATTTTCTGCTTGTAATCAATAGCTTTTATATTCAACATAATATTTCTAAACAAAAAGAGATATTACGTTGAATGTGAAAGCCACTGATCACAGGGAGCAAACGTCATTTCCACATGCCACTCCACATGACTAATACCAAAATTCGAAACCGCTGTACCAATGTGACAAATGCTACTATCATTAATTGGTTCTTCAATCTTTGGGAACCAAGAAAGAAAAGAAATCTCATTCCCAAATTTCCAGTGAAACTTACCAACCCTTTTGAGTAGGGCCCCAACAAGGATCCTCCTGCCAGGCGTCAAGCCAATGGGTAGAGACTGAGTTCAGTTGGAAGCACAGGAAAACTTTTTTCTTTGATCAAGGAACGGAGAGACGTGAGCTCGTGCTCTAGAGCACAGGCTCCCCGTGAAAGGCGGTGGGCGGGGCTGATTTACAGGGATCTGGGCGGGAGGGGCGGAGTTCTCACCTGTCTGGTGCAGCTGTGCTGCTCACGCTCCAAATCTCGCAGGGCTGGCGAGCGTCTCTGCGCACGGCCCACTGCCGCCATGTTGAATCGCAGTGCCGTGAGGAGCGCTACTGCACGCAGTGTTCGAGATGCAGTGTCCCGCGCGGTTGTTTTGCCCTAGGAGGGCCAGAGGCAAGCCCTCTGCTCTGGGCCCCCTATGAGCAAGGAACATTAGACGAAGCACAGAGGAAAAGAAAAAAAAAAAAAAGGTTAGACTTTGTTTTATTACCCAGATTCTATTTTTTTTTTTTTTGGCGGTGTTGGGTCTTCGTTTCTGTGCGTGGGCCTTTCTCTGGTTGTGGCAGGTGGGGGCCACTCTTCGTCGTGGTGCGTGGGCCTCTCACTATCGCGGCCTCTCTTGTTGCGGAGCACAGGTTCCAGACACGCAGGCTCAGTAGTTGTGGCTCACGGGCCTAGTTGCTCCGCGGCATGTGGGATTTTCCCAGACCAGGGCTTGAACCCATGTCCCCTGCATTGGATGGCAGACTCTCAACCACTGCGCCACCAGGGAAGCCCCCCAGATTCTATTTTTATTTCCTAGGAATCGTTCATGGGCTTTGCGGGTGTCAAAAACCATGATTTGCATAGAAAAATAATGTCATGAATGTTATATAAACCAGAAAATATGATTTGAGGATTTTTTCTAGAGGTAGTGATGAGCTTTCACATACCTGTGTGTGTTGTTTGTGTGTATGTACATATTTATGAGTATGTGTATGTATAGGATCTCATGGAACACTTCCCCGGTCTGTTCCATGATTGACATGAATTGAACTCCCCGTTACATCTACATCTGTATACCGTCTCACCCTGTCACACATATATACGTATATGACACGTACGTGACACGTTCCCACGCACATATATTTATACTGACTTATACTGTTATACCCCCTTGTCACCTGGTCTTTCACATGACTAAGGAAAAAGATTTCCAATGTAGCTGATTCTTGTCAGCAGTATGGCCTCTGAGTGGAGTTGAAGTTTTTCCTCTGTAAAAGCAAGCTCTGTCATGTTGCAGCATTTATTTTTTAGCTTAGTATCGCTGGCCAATGTGTAAAGTGGAGGCCCCTGGCGGAGTTGGTAAATGATATTCGGTCCCCCTTTAGCTTGCTGAGCTCAAAGCTTCAACCACCTGGAGAAGAGAACACTCTTCTTTTACCTATGTGAAGATGCCATGGCAGAGATGTGTTTTCATAAAAGGGGAAATCTTTTGATCTGAACATCATTTTATGGTCTAGCAGTGACCTTGCTTGTATCATGACCTATGAATTTAGCTGATGAATTAGGCACTAGTATTTTTCATAAAATTTATAATTCAGAAAAAATGATCATTTGTGGGTGATAAAAATCAGACGCAATGGATTATTTTCAAACTGAGAAAATAATGAAAAGATGTGAAACTTTGTAAAATGTAGCTAAGCCAGTAAGAGGTGGAATTCAAATATCAGCAAGGAGAAGTGGAGTAACCAATAATCTTTGAATTAGAAATTTAAAATATAATGCAGCCAATCTTGCATCATAGATTCCATCATGATATTGACCACTGTATACATAGTGAAATCATTATAGAAATTTATTTCTCCAGATTTGATACTTTGGAAATATATTCTAAAATACAAATATGAAGGACTCAGGTAGATTAGAATGGGGATTTTTTTCCTTATACAAATAGATAGATCAAAGTTACAGTACATTTTTTTTGTGTGTGTGCAGTACGTGGGCCTGTCACTGTTGTGGCCTCTCCCGCTGCGGAGCACAGGCTCCGGACGTGCAGGCTCAGTGGCCATGGCCCACGGGCCCAGCCGCTCCGCGGCATGTGGGATCTTCCCGGACCGGGGCACGAACCCGTGTCCGCTGCATCGGCAGGCGTACTCTCAACCACTGCGCCACCAGGGAAGCCCAACAGTACATTCTTTTAAATGACTCTGTGCCAACAATATTTAATCTCTGGTCTTTCGTCTTAAAATACAAAATAATGTGAAAAACTTAAATAGCATCAATTTTGTACTTTGCTTTGCGTATAGAGTCCCTGAACTGAGTGAAGGTCCTTATGAACAGCTAATGGCTTATAAGCTGGCCATCTTGAAATTTTCCTCGTGATCAGGATTTTTATTTCTAGGTCCACAGTCTCAAAGGCAGGTTCAGTGGAGTCACTAGGGACCAAACAAGATGAGACATCAAATAACCTCTCACCATGAAAGCAGGTCCCTCTCGAAGGGGATACAGAGGAGAGAAGACAGCTCTCTGCTTTTACTCGGTACATGAAGAGACGAATTTAGGCTCCAAAAGAGACCACCCGCTACCCTTTATAGGTGCTAAGAAATACCAAGCTTAAAATTTAAGAAATATGATACTCTAAATAGAGAAGGGAAAAGACTGGTAATGAACTTTCAGAATAGACAAGTAGATTGCACTGGTTGCTATTAAAATTACACATCCACAGGCAGAGAAACATTCGCTCAAATTGTACAGGGATGCCGTAGTGCTCTAGGGTAATGCTTTTAACTTATAATGAGGCATTGTGAAAAATATTCCTCTTTTGCACCTGTGTCTATGGGTTTGGGGGCTCACTCATCAGAACGTGAACTGCTTTTGTGAGTGTGTGCGTGTGTGTATGTGTGTGGGAGGAAAATTCATTTGTTTCATAGTGTTTCATTCCTGAGTGAAAGCCGCATGGGAAGAGTTGTTTGCTGTATGAAAGAGTATTTTATACCGTACTAAATCTAGGAGTTTATTATTTTGGGGACAGATTCACATTTCAGGGTAAGACCCGTATGCACCTTAGTGTATTCTGCCCTTTTCCTGGCAGAAACATCCTGTAGAGATCTCCAAATAGCAATTACCTCAAGTCATAGCACCAGAAAGTGTCTTATTCTCAGCAGAGAGGCATTATTTCCAAAAGATGCTCTGTGCAATCAGATTCAACTGTAAATCTTAATTCTCCTAATGCTCAGGTACTGAGCGGGTGTGTTGGTGTTGAATAGAAGCACTAAGTGGAGAGTTATACATTAAATTTTTTAACTGTTGTACTTGAAAACTATTATTTTTTTGCATAGTTTAGGAAACACATGTAAACCATACATTCACCTATTCCAGTGTGATAATCCTAAAAACATTATTGAACCAGCAGAATGGAAAGAAAATCAGTAAGCAGATTAATTAATGAACTGGATGAATTCTTGACCATTTGTAATTCCTTGTACAGACATAATATGGCATGGATATATCGGTTACAGCAAACTTTATAACTACCAACCTCATCACAAATATCACGTATACACATGGTGTCTTTTATATTTTTGGAATTATCTGGTTTTGCACTTCTTAATCTAATCCAAAAAACAACTGTAATTGATTAGAATTTGCAAAAAGTACAGCTTTTGCAAGCACTTTAGGGACTTAATTTAATCCACATGGCCAGTGTAAGGTAAAAGTAGAACAGGATGCTTTAAAAACAAATGGCACTTTCAATTAGGGTAAATATATTCCTGCTAATACTTAAACCTGAAAGCTTTCTTAGTTGCAATATGCTATCTGTGATAAGTTGGATTATCACATATTAGGTGTGCCTTAGATGAAAGCTTCACTCTTTCTTTTCAGCTCTGTAGAACATGGAGTTCTAAGTCATCAGGCCACATGCTATGAACTGACTCCTAGTGTTTCTCATACTGTGACTCTTGTCTAAAGCTAGTGACCTGCTTTGCATCTGAATATATGTAGTCAGTTTATACATACTGATATTAGAAATGAGAACTAATGGTTTTTATAAGCGCAGTGGAGAGAACATTCCATCTAAAATGCTGAAAACTCTAATTTAATATGTGAAAATGAAGCAGCCAAAAAAGATTTTTTTATATGTTCTAGGCTTCAAGCGGCAGCCTTTCATAAAAAAGGTGAGATGCCAGACAGCAGATGGATTTATCTTTTAGCTACAAAACTACAAATCAGTTTCATATAAACAGCTCTCTCAGCCAAAGATAGCTTGACAGTAATTCTCTAAAATTCATCAGATCAAGGAAAGTGATTATGTCTGACGACATGAAATAATGTAAAAGTAGAATACATCACGATTTCAATATATGAGACTAGATAATCCATTAAATACAACCATTTTAATGAAAATGCTTTTCATGTACCATATACTCTTTAGAATGATACCTAATTCTAATTCTTTTCAGAATAATCTGAAAGCATTAGCATAATCTGAAACTAGGAAAATATAGTTTTCAAGTTGCAAACAGTATTAAATGTTTTAAAAATTTTAGGAACATCAGAGGTCAGTGTGAGGTTTTAAAAATAGTTTTATCTTACTTATTAGACTAACATTTGGACTTTGAAACTGTATACGGAGTTTAGGTAATTAAATTTCTTTTAAGAAAAGATACATGATGCATTGTGCATAAAACACTTAATCGTTTGTAGTTTAAAGCTTCTTTTACTTCTTTGTAATATTTGGGGGCAGAGCCAAACCAACTCCAAAAGTGATGGAGAGAGATTCTGTACATTACAGCAAGGCTCTCAGGCTGCACTTAATTCTGGTATAATGACATCTGGCCAGCATTCTAAGATGAAATTTTCAATAAATGCTGGCTACTAACACAATTCATTATGGTTTCTCCTGGTAAAGGATGTGGGCAAAAATTGCTTTGGCTCTAAAAAAGCTTTCACTTCATTATGAGACTGGATCAATCACCATCAGTAGAAGATACTCATTGGGCTACTTCTTTGGCAGCTGTTATGCATTTTGTTATCAGAGCCTGTTGAAGGCACTAAGAAATTGTTTCTATTAGGCAGGCATTATTGCTAGACTCCTTTAAACTAAATTCGTTTTTAAGTGTATTTCTTTAGTAAAGAGATGGAACATTCAGTCTGAGCTGAGACCAGTGTGAGATCACCTGCTTATCCCTATAAAAGCAATGCCATTTAGATGGCATTTTATTTGTGTTTCTGCACAAAAATAAATGGAAATATATTTTCCCACTAAACTGAGAAGGGAAGTCACGTTACTCAAGGATCAGTATGCATTTGAGCAAGTGGAGAGGTTAAATTTCATGTTCAGCCCCTTTCTCCTTCTCTTTTTAACTTCTCTCATCAAGGAACATTTTTAAGGAAAATTTAACTGCTGCTATACATGGAGGTTGCAGTATAAACTAAAGCTTGAAACCATATCTCCCTGTCTCACCATTTCATGTCTTTTCCATTGATTTTGTGTCTGCATTTTTGGGATCATACAAGGAGAGAACTAGATAAAACTTGAAATAAAGTTTTTCGGACATTGAGATGGGTTTTAATAGTCACCTCACCAAAGAGAATCTGATGTATAAGCACTATTTTGCATTTCACACACATGGTAGACATAATATATTGTAGCAGATTCCTTTGGACACGCTGTATTTAAATGTTTACTGCTTTCCTCTCTCCTGAGTCCTCTAGAAAAGAATTGTAGAATCTTATGTTACCCAGAGTGTCAATGTCTTCAGTCTGATTCCCTTTATTATCAAAGAAAAATTCAAAAGGTCGTCTACCATTTCATAGGTAGTTTATTCTGAATGTGCCTGAAGAAACGCATATAAATTAGAATATGTGAGCATGTTCAAGGGTTCTCACATATCAAAGTATGAATTATTGCGAATGAAAGAGATTTGAGAACAAGCGTGCTGCAGTGATTGAGGGTGACAACTAGAAAATTCCAGAATAGAACTTCTGAACCACCCCCACATATCCAACATGGGATTTTGTTTTGCCACATCTCTGCTAGCAAAGTAAGAGAGGAAATTTACCATCACTTGTCAAGTTGCTCAGTATTTCATAACTGCTAAGGCACCAAAGCATTATTGGATAAGCTTATATTATTCAAACTTCTTTAAACTGCTTGGGTATATGGTAAATAATTGGCTGGAAAATATAGCTGGAAAACCTTCTTTAAAGTAGGTAATTCGCAACTCTTCCATAATACCATACTCGTGTCCTATAGGAGTCTTGTCAGAAAATATTATTTTGCTAAATTGGTAGCATATACGGGTTTCTCTACAGGCCCTAAATGGAATAGAACTTTACAAGTTTGGTACAGATGAACACCAGTTTCACTGTCAGTTCTAGAGAAAAATTGACATTGTTAATGAAACACTTCGGAAGATTCGCTAAGTGGTTAACAAAGAAAATGAAGTAGGTCAGGGAGTTCATGTATTTATACTGGTTCAGGTAACTTCATGAATAGAACAAATCAACATCATATAACAAATGAATCCTGGTACGTTTTAATGGCTCAGAACTATAGAGGTAGTTGCAGCTTGTTGAAGTGCTTTGTTGCACACAGTCATTCACAGGCTCGGGCTGATAGAGGCTCTGCCATCTTCAGCTTGAAGGTGTTAGGCTGCCCTGGGTAGTGACGCCCAGCAGGTAGTAGGGAAGAGAATATGCAGGGCTTTAACGGGCCACGGCTGGAAATGTGAAGTTTGCATCCACACGCATTTTGTTGGCTAGCACTCAGTCACGTTGTGACAGCTAATTCAGTGAGGCTGAGAACGGTAGTCTAGATACGTCCAGGAAGAAGAGGTGAGCAGCCGTCTGGTGTAGGCAGCAGTATTGCACAGCACTCATAGGACCACGGGAAGAATAATAGAACTTTATTTATCCGGATGTACAGAGATTGCCATAGGTTATGAAATGGGAATTTTAACTTCTGAGGCTGGGAGAAGAAAGTGGAATTAAGCCTGAAGTAAACATTGATGAAAGAAAGCTTGAATTTAATGACTGGCCACCAGCCAGCTCATGTTCTCCTCATTCTCCTTTCTTCTTTTCCCCTCCATTGTGCTGCTTTTTGGAGAACTGTAAATTATATCACAAGCTGTAAGTACTTTCTAGTTTGATTTCACCAGTGTTGAGGTATTTTCAGCAATAGTATCAAAACTTAAAAAATATTTATTTATACTTATGTATTAATATATGGGTCCCTATTAAAATTGAAATATTATACAGAATCTCAGTTTGCAAATCATGCAAAATTGTACCTGTTTTGGTTGTAGTAGGGACCCAAAGTCTCTCCCATTCAACGTGCTCTAATCCCCCCTCCTATCCCATGTCAGACCTTAAAGCATCGCTAGGAGGCAGAGTTGAATCAGCTGTTCTACTTTCATATCACCGAGAGTCATGGTAACAGCCAGTTTTTGTGTTCTTAATCCTGAATTCAGCTGCCACTATGTCTCCAAGTTTTCCAGCCCATTTGGGTCATTCTGTGATTCAGTTCTTTATCCATCTCAACTTCATATATGGTACACTAATCAATATTTCCAAAGAATATCAGAATCTATTTCTTCTCATCACTTCTTATTCCAGTTTGTTAAGTCTGATGAATTCTCCATTGACCTTTTTCATTTATAATCTTTTACATTTCCTTCTGTTTGTTCTGAGTTGATCCTAATGGGCAATATGTATAGCTCCTGTGCCACAATTTTCATCTTCATATTCACAAAAGACAGTTGTGTGAATAGACTTTTACTGAAGATGAGGGGTCATTCTGGAAGAAGGCTGTGTTTCATCCTAGCACAATAGAGAGACAGTTGACTCTGATCTTTAACCATCTCCATCCTTAAGTCCTTAAATGTGGCTAGACCAGCTCCAGGAACTTCCCACTGGCTGTTTCTCCTCCTCATGCCCCAGCCTCCTACCATTTTGCTGGGCTCTCTTCCCTGCTCCTCACATCCCCTCTGGTTTTCCAGGTTCCTAGGACAGCTGTCACCCTGTCTCTATAGGGCAGCTAATGGAAACGCAAATTTTCCCTTTTTTTATTTTGCAGAGTTTTTTTTTTTTTTTTGTCTTATTCACAGTCTATTCTAGTCATGCCAAGGAAACTATCTATTCATATATAAAATAGCCTTTTAAGCCTATTACTTGCTAGACAATAACATTTCTTTACCTAAGAATTTTTCCACCAGATTTTAAAGAAACACTCCCTACTCTTCTCTCCCACCCTCATCTGAGGCTTGTACAAGAAGAAGCTTTAGACGTAAGATTTTCTCTTTTGCAGCTCATGATTAAAGAAATATATGTTGGAATGAACACACAGTAGGACCTATATACAGAGACAAAGAAATTAGATAAAGTAAGACAATAAAGTCCATGTCTGGATCTTAATAGAGACAATAAATATACATGGGTATCATCCTCCACACTGTAATACCTCCTTTCTCTGCTTTCATCGTGGATACTACCTCTTGGGTTTCAAACTTTCTTTGCATTATTGTACCCTTTGAATGATTAATTTTTAAATAGAGGGGTTGCTCCTCAAATATGTTGAGCAGGAATCTTGACCAGGATGCTTAAAAAGAAAAACTCTTCCTGATATATAACATTTATGATTTTTGTGATCTCACTATGCACACATTTCTTGCTCTATTATCGCTTTCTGGGCTCTCCATCTGATTTCCATAATGTATGTTCATGGTGAACATGTTTATTACAACAGATTGCTAAGTTAACTTATCATGGCTTTTCTGCATTTATATTTTCTCCTGATTCAGAATTTTAAGAGACACCAAGGCAAATCTGACAGTTACCTGATAAAGCTGAAATTCTGTCTACAATGGGAGTTCCTTGGGACCCTGACTGCCTTTGGCTCTGCAAACGCATGCTGTATGCGAGTGTTGCATTGATCAGAATGAGTCTGCCTGCAGTGAGCCCTGGGCATGCTCTGGGCCTTGAAACTTAAGAGGAGTGCGGGATGGTGTAATCATTGCGAGAGCAGCTTAGGTACAATCGATCGCTGCTCTTGACACCAGCAATGAACGGCTCTCTAGAGGGGCGTATTGCAGTTGTGAAGTCAAGCAAGTATCCGTGTGGTGGGGAGGAACTTCAGTTTTTCTCCAAGTAAAGACACTACTCCAGAAGTCGCAGCTGATTAATGATCAACTGCTCCATTCTTTGGGTTGTCTGCAAAGATAGGCTGGTGTTTACAAAAACCTATTGATAATTCCATGAAAGGTCTTTCTTAATTCTAAATATACACCTTTCCTTTGGTCTGAGAAAGAAAACTAATAAAAGAAATTTGGCTTGCTGCAATCATATATTGGGAACAATTACACTAAACAAAAATCTCTCTTGAAAGTGAGATGCTGAGGGTCCAGTGGGTTTGGGGTAGAATGAGATCCTTTAGAAGAGTTAACACAGCGGCTTCCGCGGTGCTCTGAGTGCCAGTGGCCATGTCAACCCCTGGGTGGAGCATCTCAGTGATGAGGAGCTAGCTTTGCTTTCCCTCTGCTTCTGGTAATCGTTGTATCATATATCAGGTACTCTGAGGCTGTACCTTCCCTTTTTCCAAGCACTTAAATAAAGCAAATGTTCAGTGTGTGATGACTCTGTAGCAGATACAGAGCTAAGTGTTTTATTTACATTATTTTTTATTCAATCCTCAAAAACTCAATGTAGAAATATTGCTTTCATTTTGCAAATGCAGAAACCAAAAATAAGAGAAATTAGGTGGATTTGTCAAGACCACACAGTTAAAGAAACATCAAACCAGACTTAGAATCAGGTCTGTCTTAAAATCTTATCCTCATAAGCAGGATATTCTTTGATGTCTTTTAAGAATTTTTAGCATTTTATTTATTTATTAAAATTAATTTATTAATTAAGTTTTGGCTGTGTTAGGTCTTCGTTGCTGCATGCGGGCTTTCTTTAGTTGTGGTGAGCAGGGGCTACTCTGTTGCGGTGTGCGGGCTTCTCATTGTGGTGGCTTCTCTTGTTACAGAGCGCGAGTTCTAGGCGTACGGGCTTCAGTAGTTGTGGCTCACGGGCTCTAGAGCACAGTCTCAGTAGCTGTGGCGCATGGGTTTAGTTGCTCCGCGGCATGTGGGTTCTTCCCAGACCAGGGCTCGAACCCGCGTCCCCTGCATCGGCAGGTGGATTCTTAACCACTGCGCCACCAGGAAAGCCCCAGCATTTTATTTGAAAGCTTCACTCTAGGGCTTTTGCCGTCCTAATTATAGCCTTAGTCTCCACCCACCCCCAAGCCCTCTGCCCTTCACCCCCAGATCTGTGATAATGTGTTTTGTCTGTTTTTGGCTATGAGACTTGCCTTCCATTTTAAAAAATACATGCCTTTTAAAAAATCCAAGCTTATTACATGAATCTATCTATAGAAACATTGTTTTCTTTTGATAATTCCCTGTTGTCCTTCATTTAGACTGTATTTTCAGGATGATTTTTAAAATCAGCTCATTCCACTTGAGCCACATATGTAAACTTTAGGAATTGATAACCTTTATAAATTATTTTAGGTCATCAAAGCAAGTCTATACTCAGCTGGAGACGGTCACCCCCCGGTTCACCCTAGTGCTTTCATTAACAAGATGCTTCATGGGAGTGGAGGCCATTCTAAAGGCATCAAGTAAGCAATGCAGGGCCTGTGACCAACTCCCCCCAAAACTGAAGACTGCATTTACTATAATCACATACAGAGTAGCACACATCTAGACACGCTTGTCACTCAGAATCACCTATTTAAGTGTACTGGTTAAACGAGCATCTACAGGGGTGACACTAGCGTAATGATAATTATCTGGTTAATTCTGATCCCTGATAGTAATAGTTAGGAGAGAATAGTGTAGAGGAGGTGACAGATTGTATTGATACTTTATTTTTTAGATTAGAGTTTTGGGATTGCTCCTTACCGGATTATTACTCAAGCCTCATTTTCAGAATTTTCTAACCGCATTACCTAGGCAGAATTTAGGGTTTTTTGGAATCTAATAATTAATAAACTGTTCCGTAAATTTAAAAAGACACATAAATTTGCCACTTTTTAGACGATAGCATGACTCAAAATTATAATTTTTCATTTATATTCAAGTTTTCTAACTGGAAGAGAACACAGTTTTGCAAATATAATCAATAGATACACTTACTTGCTAACCCAGTTGTTTTGTTTATACCTGAAGGTAGAGTTTTTAACTTCTCTCCCTTTTAAATGCATTCAGTGATTAGTAATTAGATATAATATATAACTTTCTAATCTTTGTACAGTTGTCATGACAGTAACTCTTTGGGAAGCTCAGGTATTTTAGAGGTAGCTTTTTTCAAGCACTGAAACATATATAGCACTTTAATTCCTTAATATCCAAGTGTCCACAATATATATAAAATGTGACTTATGACACAGAAACAGGCCTGAAGTGAGGCTCCTGCTTAGGATGGGCGCTTGACCATCTGACTCTCAGCTGTGAAACAGGAGTGATGATACTACTTACTTCACATAGTTTAGTGAGGAGTATACGAGAACTCCTTACAGATAAAACTATAAAGACATTACTTATATAAAATTTGGCTTTGAATTCTGAGCACAACTGATTGCCACTTTAGTCCCACGAAAGGTGTGCTGTGTCTTTCTCACAGCCCACATCCAGTGTCTGCAAATCCCTTGCTCTGATGTAGCTCAGTAGAGAGTATAATCTTCCCTGACAGGTATAGAAAGACATGCACAAAGGAGCTTCTCATTGAGAGTGTGTCTCCTGTGTAAATCAGCACATCTTGTTCATTAACACAGCTCAGGATAATCAGGCCACAGAGCCAAGAGCATATTGGAAGGGGTCCAGAAAGCTCCAAAGCCAGAGAGATGGAAGCAGATTGGGATATGTCTGGAAACCAGAGTCTGCCTACTAAATACTACCTGCTTTCCCTGCAATCACTGATTAGGGGGAAAAAAAGAAAAAGACACTGCCCCCCCCCCACTCAAAGAACTTTCAGATGAAGTCAGACAAAATCATCTCCCCTTGCTTCATGTAGATCATAGGAACATTCTCAAATAACCAACGCTGCATGCAATTTATTTTCTCTTACCCTCTGTTCTTCTGAATGACACCACTTGGCAGGAGGTTTTGCCACTTTCAGAAGGTTCAGGGCCTGAGTGGGTCGCAGGCTGCCTCAGTGGAGATTTATCATGTAGAATAATTCATTGAGCCATATGTTCCAATGAATATATACAGACTGTTGTAAATACATCCACTGGATTTCTCATTTGCTACCAGAGGGAATCCATCTTTCACATTTTCCAGCAGAGCACTTGACTGCAGATGTTAGAAAATATTTTGCTTTAAGTTTTGTTCTGACTCTTCCCTCCAGTATGATTTACCTGGTTTTTATTTTCAGCTAAAGTCTAAGCTTTGTCTGAGTATTTCATTTAGAAATGCCATAAGCACCCTTGGGTATTCCTGGGCTGATCATTTCCACCAGAATAATCTCTCCAGGCGTTTGCCTATCCTAACGGACACCACCTGTTTAGGCACTCCGTGTGATGCAGGAAAGTATTTTATGTTAACCCTGAGCTAAAGCAGCACAGCAATATGTTCTTCTAATTGCTAGAGGTCTTTAATGCAGATTCAGTCATAGTCAGATAGTCTAGTCCTTGTGCCTCTTCTATTATCACCTTGCAGGCCAAGCGTGTAGTTATTCCCTTTGAATGACATTAGCATCAGTTATTTTATTTAGCTAGGTCTCAATTCAGTGTCAGCTGAGATCAAACACGGCATCTAAATTTTGATTAGTGACCAGGAGGAGTGGGGGATGGGGATATTGGAGTGTGGATACTTTTGAGTTTGTCCTAGATAGGGTTGGGCCTTTTGGAGGCAAGCATAATAAAACATAGTCTGGAATGGGGAAGAAATAGAGTTAAGAAGGAGGCAGAGAGGACCAAGGAATAATTGTTTCTGCCTCTGTTTTGTAGGGGATCCTAAAGACAGTTTGTGAGCCCCTGAAGGTTGTATGCTTCTGTCTTTTTCATATGTGTTTATAGTTAGTTTCCAAAGCATGAATTTGGATGTCAAGACTATTTTAAGGCCTTAGAAATGGAGAACCATTCTTTATTACTTGGTTGAGTCCCTATTACAAGTTATTTTAATCTTCTGCACTTTTTCAACCTGCTTTATTGATCAAATGCTACTCCATTTTCCATTCCGGATAGGTAGAAGAAGATAAATGGAGAAAGTTAAAGGAGAATGAAAAATAGGAGGGTAAATTCTTAATGAATACCACAGAGAAAATAAGCCAGTTGTCTTTTTTTTTTTTTCCATTTTTACTATGGAACCTCAGCGTTCTCTTAAAACCTTTTGATCTTCTTCAAATGCCAAGAGTTGCCAATGCTTCAGAGGCGATTGGATTCATATTGTAAATGAAGAGGAGGGAGACAGTGGAGGTGGAGTGTAAATTGGTTGTGGTTGGAGAGATAGCAAGTTACATCTGAAACATAATTTCGGTATTTGATTATTCATACCTCACTCCCACCTCTAAGCATGGAGTGAAGACTAAACAACCGAATTAGGAACTAAATAGCTCTCAAGTAGGTATCAGTTATAATTTTCTAATATAGTTAATAAAACATACCTTTTAATTTTTCACTCTCTCTGCTTCCTTCAACTGTCTAATAAAGGAGCATTCCCTCCCATTCATATGTCCCCTGTAGTGATCTGTTAATAACCCAGACCAAAAAAAAAAATGCTTGCCATTGGTCTACTACAATTGTGTGAAAGAAGCTAGTGACAGCCGACACAGCTGCTACCAAACAAGACAGTTTGTTGGCAGTCTGACAGCTGTTGACTGAAAGTTTAAGTACCAAGGCCCTGAATGCCCTGCAGTAATCCTATAGCAATACTGGAAACTCACCAAGTTTAAGACACCAAGATGTGACTGTCATGCCTCTGTGCCTTCTTTTATTGAATGTAGCTTTATCTTATCAAGTTAATGTCATTTCTGAGGCAGAGAACAGGAACAAAAAAGAAAGTGCCTTCCAGAAAACCAGATTCAAAATAGCACCTGGTTCCCTCATACCACGATTGTCTATAGTGTTAAGTTGCAATTAATGATATGAGATCAGGAACCTGGAATTCATTTTAAAAATCCCATTGCTACTGTCATTTAAACCAATTGTAAATGTGCTTTCATCTCCATCTTAAAAATGCCCAGTGCTCAGCATAGTAAAAATAACCATTGTAAAATTTGTTTTACCTTAGAATTTCACAAATATTCAGTATAGAAATGTTATACCATTACGTAAGAAATTTTATGATTTGTCAAATTATAGGGAAAATAAGAAAAGATGAGATTCTGCTTTAGACCTTGAGACTTAAAATTAAGAAATTTATAAATGTGTCTATAGATCTTTCTATACTTATATAAAGTAATTGGAAATACCAAATGTGCATTTCTGTAATGTGAGTCTGGTTTACCAATCCTTTGTCACAAGGTTATAAGTAAAATCTGTAGTCAGGAGTTGCTAAAATAATATCTTTGTTCTGATTCTGCATCATCTTTTAGTTTCTTGCTGTATCTCAAGCTGAATCAGGCTTTTTTTAAATGTTGTGCTGGTCTCTTTCTTGTAGAACAGAGTGCTACACTAATTGAAAAAAAACTTTAGTTTATTTGCATGCAATTGGTTAATGTTCGGTCTCTAGGACACATCAACTTCAACTGCATTAGCTATTTCTGTGCCTATTTGTTACTACACATAATTGCACGATGCTGGAGAGACAGTTCTTTATGTGCTCTTCAAAATGCATGTAAATGCCTCCAGAAAAAAATGTTTACTGCAGCTGCAATGGGAGGATTTATTTTTTTCAGCCTCCCTGATGTTAGGAGAAAATAAGAATAACTTCTGATTAGATTTCTACCTGGGAGACTTTACTTCATTACTCAGATTTGCGTCTCTGATTGTTTCCCACAATCAACTATCACACCACTTCTCCACTTCAGCCTGGAGTTGAGAGGTTTCCTTGTAGCATCTTCATGATTTTGATACATAATTTAATCCCTGTTGTATGTAAGTTACATAGAGTACTACATCAAGCATTGTTGGGTAGCCCAAGAGTTAGTTCTTAAAACATTAATAGGATTTAAGGAGGTTGGAGTGTTGAAAAGAGGAATTATAAGCTCATGAAATCTTTCCAGTAAAAGTTCGTAGGAGATGAGTGTGGAAGATGATTGTTAAATGATGAGCAGTCCGTGTTGGATGGAGTACAGTTGACTCTTGAACAACACAGGTTTGAATTGCGTGTTCACTTATACATGGATTTTCTCACTAAATTCGTACTGTAGTACTGCATGATCCAGACAGAGTTGGTTACCTGGATCGTGGATACGCAACTGTGGATATGGAGGGCCAACTGTAAAGTCATATGTGGATTTTCCAGTGTTTGAGGTTGGTGCCTGTAACCCGTGTGTTGTTCAAGGGTCAACTTATATGTACTTGACAAGGTCAAAAAGAGAAAGGGCTGGATGGCTGGATGGCTTGTATCATGAAGGGCTTGATTTTGGACTTTATTTAGTCCATTCCATTGGGGATCATTCAGAATTATGTTAAGAAGATTCATTTAGTAGTGGTGCAAACAATGGATTTGAAAAGAAGGGGGAATCCAGCCTATTCCTTCTCTCAGAGAAGGAGCTATCAGAGGTTTCTGTAAAATTATCTGAGAGATAAGAGAAGTCTAGGTTAAGATGGTGACACTAGGAATAGAAAGTAGGGGATAAATACAAGAGGAAACGGGGAGGTATCATTTTAAAAGTTTGACCATTTACTCACAGCCACACAGTTTCCAGCATCAGTGATGGGGAATTTAAATATAAACCTGAAGTGTTCCACTTGTGTTGTTGTAGTGGAGTATTTCCAGAAATAGGCAAGAGAACAATGTAAAGATCCAAGGACAGAAATAAATAAATTTGTTTTTAAAATATATTGTATTTGAAGTTCCAAGGAAAACATCTAGATGAATATATGAAGCAGGCAGCTGGAAATGTTTGTCTAGGACTTGGGGGAGAGAACAGAGTTGGGGGTTTGGAAGTGGATGGTGTGGGAGTGAATAGGATTTTCAGGGAAGGAATCAATATTGCTACACATGAGCTATTCATTGGTTTTGATGGTTATTTGACAGGGCATGTTTTATTAGGATTAAGTCACTTTGGTTTGTCAATGTCTCATTAAGTAACAGATTAGTAAGTAGGCACATGAAGGGTGTGGGAAGGAGGAAGGGAACATAGGGCCATCTTTTACGGATGGAACCAAATATGCTGGTCTTGAAGACCTCAGCAGATCGTTGAAGAATAGTATCCACAGTTTGCTTAGCATTTGTTTGTCTGCTTTTGCTTGCTTGTTTTTGTATTATGCTTAGTTTAAAGATGAAGAGGATTCTGCTTGGACTGTTATTGAAACAATTTTTTTGGTTCTACATGAAGCATGTGGTTCTGCGTGAACTCTTCAAAATACTTAGATGTGGATTATATTTAACTGCTATATTTAATGAATTTTTTAAATTTCGTGGTGTAAACTGAATTGCAACACAGAGTTTATATTTTAGAGTTACTTTTTAGTTTTTTCATATGAGTACAGATAAATTTGGAAGTTGAAAGGATAAGTAGATGATAGAGTATTTTGTAACTGCCTAATATTCACTCAGTTTGATCATTTAAGTCCCCTAAATTGTTGAAAGAATGAGGTATTCAGAAATTATTGTCTCCAAAAATTATTTTTTAGGGACTTCCCTGGTGGTCCAATGGTTAAGACTCTGTGCTTCCACTGCAGGGGACATGGGTTCGATCCCTGGTTGTGGGGAACTAAGATCCCGCATGCTGCATGGGGTGGCCAAAATAAATAAATGAATAACTTTAAAAAATTATTTCTATTTTTCTTCATCTTTATTGAAGTACAACTGATAAATAAGTGTATATATTTAAAGTGTATAACATGATAATTTGATATGTGTACACGATGTGAAATGATTACCACAATCATGTTAATTAATACATCTCTCACCTAACATAGTCACCATTTCTTTGTGTGTGTGTGTGTGTGTGTGTGTGTGTGTGGTGAGAATACTTAAGGTCTACTCTCTAAGCACAATTCAATTATACAGTAAGTATTATTAATTAGTTATTATGCTGTTCATTAGATCCCCATAACTTACTTATAAGTGAAGACTTCTGCCCTTTGACCAGTATCTCCCCCATTTCCTCCATCTCCCAGTGCCTGATACTCTCTATTTACCCTCTCACCATTGTACTCTCTATTTCTATGAGTTTGACTTTTTTTTTCTTTTAGATTCTATAGGTAAGTGAAATCATACAGTATTTGTCTTTATCTGGCTAATTTCACTCAGCATCATATCCTCTAGGTTCATCCATGTTGTTGCAAATGGCAGGATTTCCTTCTTTCTCATGGCTGAATAATATTCGTATATATATCACATCTTCTTTATCCAGTCATCTGTTGACGGACACTTAGGTTATGTCCATATCTTGGTTATTGTGAATAATGCTGCAAAGAACATGGCAGTAGAGATATCTCTTTGAGGTACTGATTTTGTTACTTTTGGATATATACCCAGAAGTGGGATGTCTGGATCATATGGTAATTCTATTTTTAATTTTTTGAGAAACCACCATACTGTCTTCCATCGTGTCTGCACCAGTTTACATTCCCACCAACAGTGCACAAGGGCTCCCTTTTCTCCACATCCTTGCCAACACTTATTTCCTGACTTTTTGATAAAAGCTATCCTAACAGATGTTAGGTGATAATTTGTTATTTTTAATTGTAAGACCTTGTTGAGGCTTGATTTAAGGGGATGAATCTAATAATCCATGTTTTCTTATTTCAGGAGAGGCAGACCTGTGCAAGACACAACTTTTTGAAATAACTGACTTTGCGGAGCTGCCCTGTGTAAAAGCAAAGTTCTATCTAAACTTTTTGAGTCAAATAGCTGGCATTAAATACAACCATATTGGGATTTCTGTTTTTAGCCACTAAACTAAATTGGGATGTGAGGCTTTATAGAATGGTTAAAAACAAAATAAACAAACCAAAAACTTCCTTACCCTGAAACTTTATTTGAAACATTTTTGACACCTAAAAAACTCCCCAAGCTTTTGGAAATTAATGCTTTGGCTCTTTTTTCTCCCCTAAGCAAGTGCCTTTGGGATAAACATTTGTGTTCTGTGCTGAATAAAAACCAAACACAAAGTTGATGTATCGCACTCTTAAATAAGAGTGTAGAGTTATGCTTCAGCAGTCCCACTGTTGGGTGTCTGTTCTTGTCTGTTGGCATATGCTTAGCAACCCACTTATATTTAAGTGATAGTTGTATGTAACATCCTCAAGGAAAGTTCTGATTGCTAAAAAGAAGTAATTGCGTAAGTGGCAGTCTCTTCAAAGGCTCAGAATTGAAGTTACATACTCTGTGGTGTTAGGGGTCGTGACACATTCATGCTAACCACTTAGGTTAGCAATATTATGTTTCCTGGCATGGTTGATTTACACTGCATCCTTATAAGATTCTTCTCAACTTTCCATTATAAGCTAGGGTGTAAATAAAAAGTTGCTTTTAAATAGCTTTATGGCACAATACCATGCTTTCTACCCATGAATCAATCTGTGAATATACACAGAGGTTATCAAGGAGCTTCACAAATAGGCTCTTGTAAGAAAAGCCCTATTTTAAGCAGGATTACTGTTGGGAAAGCTCACTAAATACTGGGACTATCTGGGCTTTTAGTTTTCTACTATAATATCTGTAACTAGAAACTTTCAAACATAAAAATAGCAATTATTCAGAGATGTTAAGAATAGCATCAATAATCCAATTATTGTTTAATGTGATAATTTTAGTTTTGTTACATTTTAAATCTGGATTATTTTGCTATATATCCTAGTGCATGGATGAAAATAGGCCTCACTACATAAATTATCAAATGTCTATATTTTCATTCTTTATTATTTGTAAGGGAGAGAAAAATGTTTACATCTTCAGAAGTCATTCAGGATTCAGTATAATGAGTACAGACTTTTACATTATTTATTGAAAAACCTTTCCATTTTCTGCACTCACTTTGAAAGAGACTAAGTAGAAAGTACAATATTACACATTAGGAACTTTGCTTATAATATGTTTAATCGTGCTACGTTATTGACTTGCCAATATTTAAAATAATACTATGCTCAATTACTTATGTCTATAGTAAAGTGCCAAAGGGAGGAATTTGCCATCTTCTAATGCAGTATTATTAACTTCTCAAGTTCTCTCTGATAATAATAGCACCAGGGTTAATCCAGAAATAAACAAATTCAGTAATTTGACTTAACCAACATAATCTGTTGGGTTTGGGGCCAAAAAGTTTTTACTTCATATTTTCTCACTTGCCATTTAAATTTAAATCTCAGTTTGGCTACTGCCTTAGCTTGGCTCCCCAGGAAGCAGAGCATGAGACATGACCAGAGCCCGGCAGATAGGTAGTTTACTCAGGAAATGACTCCTGGGAGGAGGAAGGAGGAACGGGAAGAGTGAAAGTGAAGGGGGAAAGACACAAGGATGATTACGGGTTTGGTCCCAGTGAGGAGTGACATTCTTCTTGTCCCATAGGATTTTGACATGGGTCTCAGAACTGTCTGTCCAGGAAATCAAAGGCGTAAGCATTTATCTCGTGGTTCCCATTCCCCGTTAGTCAAGGGGGAGTTCTTGGACAGAGGTGAATGCCCTTGCATTTCTGGATTGGACATGTGTGAGTGCCAGTGGGTTCCCATGGGTCTTCCTGATCCTTGGCCTCAGAAGAGCCCTGGGGCGGGAAACAAGAGGTGTATCGTACACTAGGTGGGTGCTGTCAGGTTGCACCGCCAGTTCTGGAACTGACCTCTAAGGCAGGGGGGCTGGACTACTAAATAAAGCCAGTAGGATTTAAGTGGTGTCTAAGAGGTGTTCCATACAGTTGTTTAGATACTATAACTGATTCTGTGACATCATAACCTACTGAGTCACATACATATAAACCTAATTAAGATGTACATGTGGGGGCTTCCCTGGTGGCGCAGTGGTTGAGAGTCCGCCTGCCGATGCAGGGGACACGGGTTCGTGCCCCGGTCCGGGAAGATCCCACGTGCTGCAGATCGGCTGGGCCCGTGAGCCGTGGCTGCTGGGCCTGCGCGTCCGGAGCCTGTGCTCCACAACGGGAGGGGCCACAGCAGTGAGAGGCCCGCGTACCGCAAAAAAAAAAAAAAAAAAAGATGTACATGTGAACCATTTTATTATGTTTTCATATTAGCTCTGTTGCCTCTTCCCTAAAGGTGGACAATTTCTCCTCCTGACTCTCTCTCTCTTTTGTTTATGGCATTGGCCTAGCTGTAAATCTGGGAGTGATCATGGTCTCTCTTCTCCTCCAGTCCCCGTGGTCAACTGTTTACCAAGTCTTGAAGATTTTAAGTGCAAGCCACTACCAAAATCTGTCCTCTCCCACCTATTTCTATTAATATGGTTCTCATTAGTGGCTGTTTATTTGGGGCATCTTTCTTCTTTGTTTGTGATGGTCTTGGGCAATTAGACATATAAAATTATTCATACTGCCTTTGCAAGCCTCGACAACTCACCATGATTAGTAGGGAAAGTAAAATCTGTTATGGGGATGATTATTAGAATACGAAACAATCTTCTATTGGGTTACAGGGAAGCCAGCAGACTTGGAAAAATGAAATGAAACACAGGGCATGGAAAATAATTCTTAGCATAGCATTTCAAGAAATTTTCAAGGTATACACTTCATATTTATCTCCTTCAATGAAAACCATCAACCATATATTTCCTAGACATGAAGTTTTCATTTCAATGTATTGGTTACTAAACATTCAAACAGATGGCAGATGACTTTTGAGGACTAAGATACTCAAAGTGTATAAAGAGATCAACATAAAAATTATAGTATTTACCAACTGCATTTTGAGTAAACTAGATGAAAATAATATGCAAAATTCTGAAGAAAAATTCTGTGTGTATTATTGGGGTAAGAACAGTGCTCATTTTATAGGGTTATTTTGAGGATTAAATGATTAAATGAGTTACTACATGCAAAGTACCTGGAACAGTTTTTGGTACATAGTACATATTCAATAAATGTTTATTATTATTATATCACTTTTCCTATTTTACCTGAATATTTAACATTTTCCCAAGTATTATTTCATTGGTCAAGAACATACATATTTGAAAATTAGCCATGTGAATCTTTGCAAGATCATCCTCTTTTTCCTTCAAATATGTATCTTGTCTAAAGTAGTCTTTTACTTTGCATGTGTTCGTGTGTGTGTGTGTGTGTGTATGTGTGTGTGTGTGTGTGTAGTGAGGGGTTGCTCACAGAACTATTTACTATTTAATTAACAAAAGTATAGAGGATTATTCTCTACTTTTTGTATTTCAGAACCTAAAATTGTTAGCTACAGCAAGTGCTCAATCCACTGTGGTCATCCTAATGACCAAATTATGAAATAAGATTCTTAATTGGGGTACATAGACATTCTTTTTTTACTCTAGATCTTTTATAATTGGAAATATTGTACACCTAAGTTATGAGGAATTCTCTTTGTATTTTCTAATTTGTTGATATATATATTTTTCTGATTAAACATAATGCTTGTTGAAAAACATTAGGCCAACTCCAAAACACCCTCACTGACACTTTGCAGAAAAAAAAAACTTTGTGATAGTTGCAGTAGAAAGAAAGCATCTATTCAATCCCTTGTCTGGGCAGTTGTTTCCTTGAAGAAGACCAAGAATCTGTCTGCCTACCAGCACATGACTCAGGTCATCCATTCTCTTTAAGGTGAATTACTTTCGGTTTCCTTTGGCTGGAAGACGTCACAATCATGCTCTGTTGCTCAGTCCCACTTCTGCAGTCTTTTTACTGGCACAGGAACATAGTACAATGGAGATATCAACCAAGGCACATCTCAGTCCAAAGAGCTTCCCTTGAAAATCAGATAACAGCATATGCTTCAGTCTAGCAGACTTTTCTCCTCACCAGCAGACTGCAAAGGGTGATCACCAAGTGTTTTGTAAATGAAAAGCGTCACGCCCTTAATGCATCCAGGCAGGGGATAATTCCGAAGAGGAATTTAGCAGAAACCACGTGAAACATCACAGAAGATTGTACGATGCCACACAGGTAGCTCCGGGGGACATAATGTGTTACTCACCACTGAGCGTATTGCCGCCTGCCTGTCCCTTCAACACACTAGCCCCAAACAAATAAGTTCTTGCTTCTCTAAAAGAAAGAGGCTTCTGTTTTATTCTTTCCTGATATTTACAATATCAGTTAAAAAAATAAGTAGTTTCTAGGAGAAAAATGTGAAATAAAATTATTTTTCATTAGTACATTTCTGATCATGACATTAGCTTAAAGACTTTCAGTAATTTGGAGTAGTTCAGGGCAGTATGGCCTCACAGTGGTCCCATTACTGTTAACAGGAATCGTGAGTGTTGTTCCATACAAAGTATTTTGAGAATTTACCCCACAGAGTTTGCACACTGTGGAAACAGGAGGTCATTGGTAAAACAGAATCTGGAAATAAAAGTTAACATGAAGATGTCCATATTTTGATAGGGAAGCAACTTGGGAACAAGGTAATATGATGGACTGCAGAAATACGGATGTTCAAATGGATCCTTGATTTCTTAAATATCTTGGGTTTGATCATCATCAGACAATATTTGATGTCACCCTTCAGAGGGTGGTTTAAGCCCTGTAAAGGAAAAAGCAAACAAGCAAAGAATAGGATAGCATGCTGTTCTTGAAATGCAGAAAGTAAGAACTACATGTTTCCTAATCCAATTAAGACTTAAAGTTGAGCTATAAACAAAATGAATTTTTAGTAGACATTCATTGAAAACAAAACAAAGTTTAAAAAAGATAGTAAAAAGAAAACTCCAAATTTCAATTTAAGGTTGTTTTAGATTTTCCATAAAGTTACTTGAAGCTTTAACCAAGACTTAAAAAGAAATTTTCCAACTGTATTATTTACTCTATCAATATTTAATTTCAAGCACTCTTATTTAAATATTGGTCTCCTCCTCCTTGTAAATTTTCATGTAAGGCTCCATATATCTCCTGAAAAAAAAAAAATCTGTACTGGCTTGAATACCACCCATCTCCCCCGCCCCCCATTCATGTTCATTAGGAACCTGTGAGTGTGACCTTATTTGGAAATCGGGTCTCTGAAGTTGTAACCAAGTTAAGATGATGTCATAAAATGATTAGGATGGGTTGTAAATCCAATTTGACTGCTGTCCTTATAAGAAGGGGGAAATTTGGACATGGAAACACAGACACACAGGAGAATGCCACATGAAGACTGAGGAGGATTACGATGATGCTTATATAAGACAAAGAACACTAAGGTTTGCTGAAAGCCACCAGAGGGAGGCATGGAATAGATTTTTTCTCAGAGCCACCCAAAAGGAACCAACCTGCTGACACCTGATTTCAGACTTCTGGCCTCAAGAACTGTGAGGGAAGACATTTCTGTTGTTTTAAGCCACCCAGTTTGTGGTACTTTGTTACGGCAGTCCTAGGAAAGTAATACGGAATCATAGTTTACAACTTAGTGGGAGAAGTCTGTTCTGTCTTTTTCTTCTTACTGAACAATTTCAATCTAAACTGTGACTGCTGACATGCTTTGCTTTGGTTCTTTGAGTTGAATTTCCAACATAATTCCTACTCTGAAAGTCAGAAGAGAAATCAATTCCACTTCCTCAAGGACCATTATAGGAGGAGAGAGTGAAACACATATCTTAGGGTAAGCTAGATGCTGGTATCAACCAGACACCCTTGGAATCAGGCTTTGAAGGGAAGAGATGCTTTTATGAAGCCACCACATTCTCTGCTCCTGTTGCCTGGGACCTTCCTGTGCATCTCAGGCTTCAGCACTGAGCTTGAGTGTTACTGCTGTTTTACCATCTGAGACCCATGGATCTTTTATACTTTTTGCCTTTTTAGTTCATGTAACAAATATAGAAGTAAGAACAAAGGAATAGTGAAAAAAACTTTGTGTGAAATTTTAATAACGAAACAGAGCAAACCCAAGTATTCATTCCATATTTCCTGGCTTTTGAATGTGTGTTAGCCTGAAATGGATACTGTCCTCTGAATGAAACTAAAGCTTATCAGTTGTTATGCATGTACCTGGAACATATCTGTCTCATAAATACTAATTTCAGATTTCAAATACATCTCTAGTAGAGCCTAGCTTGTCATCACACCTGTTTTTTCTTGCACTTGCCTCACCAAACGGTATTGCTTGAAGAGCCTTTTGAAGTTTTGACAAGGTAGAATTTTGCTAAAGGTGGCCATCTTCTTTGTTCTCTAATTGAAGAATATTTTCATTTTTAGATTTATAAACAGAAGTTATAATGATCAACCCAATTTTTTCTATTTTACATCATTTATATTCTTCTAGTTACTTTTCAGTACACATATGCCTGCAGCATTTGTCTACCTATGAACCATAAAATCACAAAAGATGAAAGAATATTGTCACCTTTTCTTTTAGAAAAACAGGATGGTTCAGGTTTTCCACTCACCGATCTTGAATATTGTTCACTCACCAATCTTGAATTTGAGAAAATTCATATAGAATATTGTCATCTGAAGACTCACAGTCTAGGATTTTACTTATATATCAGTTTCCTCATCACCGTTCTAGTCTAGTACTGCTGCTTGTCATTTACATTCATCTTCTGATTCATCTAATAATTGTGAATCATCATTCTCTGTCAATATTCTTCTCTTGCCAGTATGAGGAGAAAATAAAATTTCTGCATTCAGAATGAAGGAAAATAGCACTGAAAGCCCAAAAGCAGACTACAAAGATTATCTCCAGGCTTCTTTTATCTTTTCTTAAAAGATAATGATGTAATACTTTGGTCAACTCAGTATGAGAACTTAAAGATGACACAATAGTGATGATTTTTTTTTTTTACTGTTGCATCATCCTTCCAGATGATTCCATAATTTTTCTCTTTTCTTATTTTAATCTTTCTCAGTATTGTTGAGGATAGTCAGTGATAATAGATGAAGCAATACTTAAGAGTGATGAAATAGCAAGTTGTTTCGAGATAAAAAGTATCTTAGAGTTATAGAAAGCTTGATTGGACCCGTAGTGTAATTGTGAGATAGAATGGATTTTATTCCATTAAAAAAGACTAAATTTTCTCTTTGTTCTTTGCAGGACTTTTAATAAAGAATAAATGTCATGAAATACCAATCCTTACAAATAGTTAGCTCTCATCAAAGAAATTCAAAAGCTGAAATTGGATTCAGTGGACCCTGATGATGTATCAAAACTTAAGGAAGTGACGATAAGGGGCCACTAGATAGATGTTTCAATAGATGGCAAAATAAGGATTAAAATTCTTTTTTTTTTTTGCGGTACCCGGGCCTCTCACTGTTGTGGCCTCTCCCGTTGCGCAGCACAGGCTCAGCGGCCATGGCTCACGGGCCCAGCCACCCCGCGGCATGTGGGATCTTCCCAGACCGGGGCACGAACCCGTGTCCCCTGCATCGGCAGGCGGATTCTCAACCACTGCGCCACCAGGGAAGCCCCTAAAATTCTTCTCCTCAAGAATTTTGCCTTAAGTGTTCCAGACAAAAAAAGGATCCTCCATTATATGGTCTTATGCTCTCACATACTTCTCCTTAGTAGCACAGATCACAATTAAAACTAATTATTTGGCTAATGCCTGTATATACTCCATCTGTCTGTAAGCTACATGAGGGTAGGAACTTTATCATGTATTTGTGCTGGTATTCCCAACTACCCAACACAGAACCTGGCCCATACAAATTGCCCAGGAAGAACTGGTAAGTGAATGAAAGAAAAAACTCTGAAGGCCATTTTGTTCACCTACACAAATAAGAGGTCATATGGTCAGTCTATGCTTGTCACCTTCAATAAAGGGAAACTTTTTTTTTTTTTTTAAGACAATGCATTTGCATTTCAGAGAGCTCAGACTGTTAACAAAGTTAGGCTACATAGTTCTGGAGTTCTGGAACCAGACTACAGGGCTTCAGTTCTGTCTCTGCCCCTCACTAGTGTGACTTTGGGCAAGCTATGTAACATTTATATGGTTCAGGCTCCTCAGCTTGAAGTTGGAGATAATATTTGGACCTTCTTTAGGAGTGTTGTAAGGATTAAATGACTTCTTATGTAGTACCTACAAGAGTGTCTAGCTCTTAGTAGGCATTGTATGAGCACTTGCTGTTATTATTATCATCATCATCATCAAGTGTATTGTTATTATAATGACCTGAATCAGACCACCTAGTACTTTTAACCATTGATTCTCACTCTATTCCTAGAGTCTCCCAAAACTAGTATCTCCAATACCATAGCCATCCAGCTACATAGATGTTGTTAGCTGTTTTTCTCTTCCTTAAATTGAATATTAACCTTGCTTAAGTGTTCCTCAAAATATTAATGTTTTCTCTCTCCTCATTACTCATGTCACCTGAGTCTGAATACTTGACCATAATTTGTGTGGCTTCTTCTCAAAATCCAGTGTCTAGCACTGGACGCAGTACTCTAAGGATAGTCTAACCAGCCTGGAATGGGGCCATTCCCTCCTTTGACCCAAACATTTTTTTGTCCATCATCAAAGCTTGGGATTACATTATTTATTTTGGCAGACACAGCCCACTGTTGAATTTTACTAAAGTTACACTTACATAAAATCTGCATTTTTTTCCCTCTTGTATGACTTCTCTAAGATATATATATTCCAGATTCTAAGCTCCCATAACTTTTATTTTAAGTAGGTTATTTTACATTTAATAATAAAAATTATATATGTTTAGCAATTAAAATTTAAATTTTTCACATAAATCATCTTTTTTAATTTCAAAAGAAATTCATGTGGTAGAAGACCTTGTAATTTCTATTTTATAGCTGAGGGAACTTGGATAAAGGAAGATCAGGTAACTATCCCAGGATAATATAACCAAGCAGTGACAGAACTGTCACTATTAATAAAAATAACTTTATTTTTTACTCTATGATTTATGTTTCTATAAATGGTTATTGTTATAATTCATATGATTAGATTTGGCATTTGGCTACATTTGATATCCCTTCCAGATTTATCTCATCAACTTGGCATCATTGTCGTCCTCTTTTTTTTTTATATATATATATATATATATATATATATACATATGTAACATCTTTATTGGAGTATAATTGCTTTACAATGGTGTGTTAGTTTCTGCTTTATAACAAAATGAATCAGTTATACATATACATATGTTCCCATATTTCTTCCCTCTTGCGTCTCCCTCCCTCCCACCCTCCCTATCCCACCCCTCTAGGTGGTCACAAAGCACCGAGCTGATCTCCCTGTGCTATGCAGCTGCTTCCCACTAGCTATCTATTTTACATTTGGTAGTGTATATATGTCCATGCCACTCTCTCACTTCGTCACAGCTTACCCTTCCCCCTCCACATATCCTCAGGTCCATGCTCTAGTACGTCTGTGTCTTTATTCCCGTCTTACCCCTAGGTTCTTCATGACATTTTTTTTTCTTAGGTTCAATATATATGTGTTAGCATACGGTATTTGTCTTTCTGACTTACTTCACTCTGTGTGACAGACACAGGGTCCATCCACCTCACTACAAATAACTCAATTTCGTTTCTTTTTATGGCTGAGTAATATTCCATTGTATATATGTGGCACATCTTCTTTATCCATTCATCTGATGATGGACACTTAGGTTGCTTCCATCTCCTGGCTATTGTAAATAGAGCTGCAATGAACATTTTGGTACACGACTCTTTGAATTATGGTTTTCTCAGGGTCTATGCCCAGTAGTGGGATCGCTGGGCCGTATGCTAGTTCTATTTGTAGTTTTTTAAGGAACCTCCGTAATGTTCTCCATACTGGCTGTACCAATTCACATTCCCACCAGCAGTGCAAGAGTGTTCCCTTTTCTCCATACCCTCTCCAGCATTTATTGTTTCTAGATTTTTTGATGATGGCCATTCTGACCATTGTGACATGATATCTCATTGTAGTTTTGATTTGCATTTCTCTAATGATGAATGACGTTGAGCATTTTTTCATGTGTTTGTTGGCAATCTGTATATCTTCTTTGGAGAAATGTCTATTTAGGTCTTCTGCCCATTTTTGGATTGGGTTGTTTGTTTTTCTGTTATTGAGCTGTATGAGCTGCTTGTAAATTCTGGAGATTAATCCTTTGTCAGTTGCTTCATTTGCAAATATTTTCTCCCATTCTGAGGGTTGTCTTTTGGTCTTGTTTATGGTATCCTTTGCTGTGCAAAAGCTTTTAAGTTTCATTAGGTCCCATTGTTTATTTTTGTTTTTATTTCCATTTATCTAGGAGGTGGTTCAAAAGAGATCTTGCTGTGATTTATGTCATAGAGTGTTCTGCCCGTGTTTTCCTCTAAGAGTATGATAGTTTCTGGTCTTACATTTAGGTCTTTAATCCATTTTGAGCTTATTTTTGTGTGTGGTGTTAGGGAGTGTTCTAATCTCATACTTTTACATGTAGCTGTCCAGTTTTCCCAGCACCAGTCATTGAAGAGGCTGTCCTTTCTCCACTGTACAGTCCTGCCTCCTTTATCAAAGATAAGGTGACCATATGTGCATGGGTGTATCTCTGGGCTTTCTATCCTGTTCCATTGATCTATATTTCTGTTTTTGTGCCAGTGCCATACTGTCTTGATTACTATAGCTTATAGTATAGTCTGAAGTCAGGGAGCCTGATTCCTCCAGCTCCGTTTTTTGTTCTCAAGATTGCTTTGGGTATTCAGGGTCTTTTGTGTTTCCATACAAATTGTGAAATTTTTTGTTCTAGTTCTGTGAAAAATGCCAGTGGTAGTTGGATAGGGATTGCATTGAATCTATAGATTGCTTTGGGTAGTACAGTCATTTTCACAATGTTGATTCTTCCAATCCAAGAACATCGTATATCTTTCCATTTATTTGTATCATATTTAATTTCTTTCATCAGTGTCTCGTAATTTTCTGCCTACAGCTCTTTTGTCTCCTTAGGTAGGTTTATTCCTAGATATTTTATTCTTTTCGTTGCAATGGTAAATGGGAGTGTTTTCTTAATTTTACTTTAAGATTTTTCATCATTAGTGTATAGGAATGCAAGAGATTTCTGTGCATTAATTTTGTATCCTGCTACTTTACCAAATTCATTGATTAGCTCTGGTAGTTTTCTGGTAGCATCTTTGGGATTCTCTATATATAGTATCATGTCATCTGCAAACAGTGACAGCTTTACTTCTTCTTTTCCGATTTGGATTCCTTTTATTTTCTTTTCTTCTCTGATTGCTGTGGCTAGAACTTTCAAAACTATGTTGAATAAGAGTGGTGAGAGTGGGCAGCCTTGTGTTGTTCCTGATCTTAGTGGAAATGGTTTCAGTTTTTCACCATTGAGTACGATGTTGGCTGTGGGTTTCTCATATATGGCCTTTATTATGTTGAGGAAAGTTCCCTCTATGCCTACTTTCTGCAGGGTTTTTATCATAAATGGGTGTTGAATTTTGTCAAAAGCTTTCTCTGCATCTGTTGAGATAATCATATGGTTTTTATCTTTCAGTTTGTTAATATGGTGTATCACATTGATTGATTTGCATATATTGAAGAATTCTTGCATTCCTGTAATAAACCCCAATTGATCATGGCGTATGATCCTTTTAATGTGCTGTTGGATTCTGTTTGCTATTGTTTTGTTGAAGATTTTTGCATCTATGTTCATCAGAGATACTAGCCTCTAGTTTTCTTTTTTGTGTGACATCTTTGTCTGGTTTTGGTATCAGGGTGATGGTGGCCTCGTAGAATGAGTTTGGGAGTGTTCCTCCCTCTGCTATATTTTGGAAGAGTTTGAGAAGGATAGGTGTTAGCTCTTCTCTAAATGTTTGATAGAATTCCCCTGTGAAGCCATCGGGTCCTAGGCTTTTGTTTGTTGGAATATTTTTAATCACAGTTTCAGTTTCAATGCTTGTGATTGGTCTATTCATATTTTCTATTTCTTTCTGATTCAGTCTTGGCAGGTTGTGCATTTCTAAGAATTTGTCCATTTCTTCCAGATTGTCCATTTTACTGGCATAGAGTTGCTTGTAGTAATCTCTCATGATCTTTTGTATTTCTGCAGTGTCAGTTGTTACTTCTCGTTTTTCATTTCTAATTCTGTTGATTTGAGTCTTCTCCCTTGTTTTCTTGAAGAGTCTGGCTAATGGTTTATCAATTTTGTTTATCTTCTCAAAGAACCAGCTTTTACTTTTATTCATCTTTGCTATCGTTTCCTTCATTTCTTTTTCATTTATTTCTGATCTGATCTTTATGATTTCTTTCCTTCTGCTAACTTTGGGGTTTTTCGTTCTTTCTCTAATTGCTTTAGGTTCAAGGTTAGGTTGTTTATTCAAGATGTTTCCTGTTTTTAAGGTAGGATTGTATTGCTATAAACTTCCCTCTTAGAACTGCTTTTGCTGCATCCCATATGTTTTGGGTCATCGTGTCTCCATTGTCATTTGTTTCTAGGTATTTTTTGATTTCCTCTTTGATTTCTTCAGTGATCACTTCGTTATTACGTAGCTTATTGTTTAGCCTCAATGTGTTTGTGTTTTTTACAGATCTTTTCCTGTAATTGATATCTCGTCTCATAGCGTTGTGGTGGGAAAAGATACTTGATACAATTTGAATTTTCTTAAATTTACCAAGGCTTGATTTGTGACCCAAGATATGATCTATCCTGGAGAATGTTCCATGAGCACTTGAGAAAAATGTGTATTCTGTTGTTTTTGGATGGAATGTCCTATAAATATCAATTAAATCCAACTTGTTTAATGTATCATTTAAAGCTTGTATTTCGTTATTTATTTTCATTTTGGATCTGTCCATTGGTGAAAGTGGGGTGTTAAAGTCCCCTACTATGAATGTGTTACTGTTGATGTCCCCTTTTATGGCTGTAGTATTTGCCTTATATATTGAGGTGCTCCTACGTTGGGTGCACAAATATTTACAATTGTTATATCTTCTTCTTGGATCGATCCTTTGTTCATTATGTAGTGTCCTTCTTTGTCTCTTGTAATAGTGTTTATTTTAAAGTCTATTTTGTCTGATATGAGAATTGCTATACCAACTTTCTTTTGATTTCCATTTGCATGGAATATCTATTTCCATCCCCTCACTTTCAGTCTGTATGTGTCTCTAGGTCTGAAGTGGGTCTCTTGTAGACAGCATATATATGGGTCTTATTTTTGTATCCATTCAGCCAGTCTGTGTCTTTTGGTGGGAGCATTTAATCCATTTACATTTAAGGTAATTATTGATGTGTATGTTCCTATTCCCATTTTCATAATTGTTTTGGGTTTGTTATTGTAGGTTTTTTCCTTCTCTTGTGTTTCTTGCCTAGAGAAGTTCCTTTAGCATTTGTTGTAGAGCTGGTTTGGTGGTGCTGAACTCTCTCAGCTTTTGCTTGTCTGTAAAGGTTTTAATTTCTCCATGAAATCTGAATGAGATCCTTGCTGGGTAGAGTAATCTTGCTTGTAGTTTTTTTTCCTTCATCACTTTATGTATGTCCTGCCACTCCCTTCTGGCTTGCAGAGTTTCTGCTGAAAGATCAGATGTTAACCTTATGGGGGTTCCCTTGTGTGTTATTTGTTGTTTTTCCCTTGCTGCTTTTAATATGTTTTCTTTGTATTTAATTTTTGATAGTTTGATTTATCTGTGTCTTGGCGTGTTTCTCTTTGGATTTATCCTATATGGTACTCTCTGTGTTTCCTGGAGTTGATTAACTATTTCCTTTCCCATATTAGGGAAGTTTTCAACTCTAAACTCTTCAAATATTTTCCCAGTCCCTTTCTTTTTCTCTTCTTCTTCTGGGACCCATATAATTCGAATGTTGGTGCATTTAATATTGTCCCAGAGGTCTCTGAGACTGTCCTCAGTTCTTTTCATTCTTTTTTCTTTATTCTGCTCTGCAGTAGCTATTTCCACTATTTTATCTTCCAGGTCACTTATCCATTCTTCTGCCTCAGTTATTCTGCTATTGATCCTTCCTAGAGTATTTTTACTTTCATTTATTGTGTTGTTCATCGTTGCTTGTTTCCTCTTTAGTTCTTCTAGGTCCTGTTAAATGTTTCTTGGCATTTTCTCTGTTCTATTTCCAAGATTTTGGATCATCTTTACTATCATTATTCTGAATTCTTTTAAAAGTAGACTGCCTATTTCCTCTTCATTTGTTAGGTCAGATGGTTTTTATCTTGCTCCTTCATCTGCTGTGTATTTTTCTCTCTTCTCATTTTGCTTATCTTACTGTGTTTGGGGTCTCCTTTTTTCTGGCTGCAGGTTTGTAGTTCCCGTTGTTTTTGGTGTCTGTCCCCAGTGGCTAAGGTTGGTTCAGTGGGTTCTATAGGTCTCCTGGTGGAGGGGACTAGTGCCTGTGTTCTGGTGGATGAGGCTGGATCTTGACTTTCTGGTGGGCAGGTCCACGTCTGGTGGTGTGTTTTGGGGTGTCTGTGGCCTTATTATGATTTTAGGCAGCCTCTCTGCTAATGGGTGGGGTTGTGTACCTGTCTTACTAGTTGTTTGGTATAGGGTGTCCAGCACTGTAGCTTGCTGGTCATTGAGTGAAGCTGGGTGTTGGTGTTGAGATTGAGATCTCTAGGAGATTTTCGCCATTTGATATTACGTGGAGCTGGGAGGTCTCTTGTGGACCAGTGTCCTGAAGTTGGCTCTCCCGCGTCAGAGGCACAGCACTGACTCCTGGGTGTAGCACCAAGAGCCTTTCATCCACATGGCTCAGAATAAAAGGGAGAAAAAGAAGAAAGAAAGAAAGAAAGAAAGAAAGGAAGGAAGGGAGGGAGGAAGGAAGGGAGGGAGGAAGGAAGGAAGGAAGGAAGAGGATAAAATAAAATAAAGTTATTAAAATAAAAAATAAATATTAAGAAAATAAATTTTCTTCAGTACAAAAAACAAAACCAAAAAACGGACAGATAGAACCCTAGGACAAGTGGTGAAAGCAAAGCTATACAGATAAAATCACACACATACACATACACACTCACAAAATGAGGAAAAGGGGAAAAAATGATATATCTTTCTCTGAAAGTCCACCTCCTCAATTTGGGATGATTCATTGTCTGTTCAGGTATTCCACTGATGCAGGGTACATCAAGTTGATTGTGGAGATTTAATCTGCTGCTCCTGAGGCTGTTGGGAGAAATTTCCCTTTCTCTTCTTTGTTCGCACAGCTCCCGGGGTTCAGCTTTGGATTTGGCCCCGCCTCTGCGTGTAGACGGGACGGGGTTAAAGGAGCAGCTAATTCGGGGGCTCTGGCTCCCTCAAGCCTGGGGGAGGGAGGGGTACGGATGTGGGGCGAGCCTGCGGTGGCAGAGGCCAGTGTGACGTTGTAGCAGCCTGAGCCACCGTGCGTTCTCCCGGGGAAGTTGTCCCTGGATCCCGGGACCCCGGCCGTGGCGGGCTGCACAGCCTCCTGGGAGGGGAGGTGTGGAGAGTGACCTGTGCTCACACACAGGCTTCTTGGTGGTGGCAGCAGCGGCCTTAGCGTCTCATGCCCGTCTGTAGTTTCTGTGCTGATAGCCACGGCTCATGCGTGTCTCTGGAGCTCCTTTAAGCGGCGCTCGGAATCCCCTCTCCTCGCACACCAGGAAACAAAGAGGGAAGAAAAAGTCTCCTGCCTCTTCGTCATTCCAGACTTCTCCCGGACTCCCTCCCGGCCAGCCGTGGTGCAGTAACCCCTTCAGGCTGTGTTCACATTGCCAGTCTTCTTCCTGCCATCTGATCTAAGCCCGAACCTCAGCTCCCAGCCCTGCCCGCCCCGGCGGGTGAGCCGACAGGCCTCTGGAGCTGGTGAGTGCCGGTCGGCACCGATCCTCTGTGCGGGAATCTCTCCGCTTTGCTCTCCGCACCCCTGTGGCTGCGCTCTCCTCCGCCACCCGCAGTCTCCGCCCGCGAAGTGGCTTCTAGTGTGTGGAAACCTTTCCTGCTTCACGGCTCCCTCCCACTGGTGCAGGTACCGTCCCTATTCTTTTGTCTCTGTTTATTCTTTTTTCTTTTGCCCTACCCAGGTACGTGGGGAGTTTCTTGCCTTTTGGGAGGTCTGAGGTCTTCTGCCAGCGTTCGGTGGGTGTTCTATAGGAGAAGTTCCACGTGTAGATGTATTTCTGATGTACCTGTGAGGAGGAAGGTGATCTCCGCGTCCTACTCTTCCGCCATCTTCCCCTTCTCCCCTCTTACATATTATTAAAATGTTGAGCTAAGTTGGTCTAGGACCAGGTCAATGTGGATTATCTAGAGGGCATCGTTTTCTTCTTAAATTGAAGTATAGTTAATTTACAATGTTGTGTTAATTTCTGGTGTACAGCAAAGTGATTCAGATATATGTGTGTGTGTATATATATATTTATATATATACACACACACATATATACATATACACACTTTTTCATATTCTTTTTCATTATAGTTTATTATAAGATATTGATAATAGTTCTGTGTTCTATACAGTAGGTTCTTGTTGTTTATCCAGTTTATATATAGTAATTTGTCTCTGCTAATCCCAAACTCGTAATTTATCCCTCCCCTCCTGCCTTTCCCCTTTGGTAACCATAAGTTTGTTTTCTATGTCTATAAGTCTGTTTCTGTTTTGTAAATAAGTTCATTTGTATCATATTTTAGATTCCATATATGTGATATCATATGATATTTGTCTTTGACTTATTTCACTTAGTATGATAATCTCTAGGTCCATCCATGTTGCTGCAAATGGCATTATTTCATTATTTTTTATGGCTGAGTAGTATTCCATTGTATACCTGTACCTCATCTTCTTTATCCATTCATCTGTCGATGGACGTTTAGGTTGCTTCCATGTCTTTTTTTTTTTTTTTTTTTGCACATATATACATTTTAAAAAAATATTCTTTTCCATTATGGTTTACCCCAGGAGATTGGATATAGTTCCCTGTGCTATACAGTGTGTATATATATACAGACACACACTTACATACATATACCACATCTTCTTTATATATATATGTACCACATCATCTTTATCCTTTTATCTGTCAATGGACATTTAGGTTGCTTCAGTGTCTTGGCCATTGTAGATAGTGCTGCTATGAATGTTGGATTATCTTTTTGAATTAGAGTTTTCTCCAAATATATGCCCAGGAGTTGGATTGCTGGGTCATATGGCAACTCTACTTTTAGTTTTTTAAGAAACCTCCATACTGTTCTCCATAGTGGCTGCACCAATTTACATTCCCACCAACAGTGTAGGAGGGTTCCTTTTTCTACACCCTCTCCAGCATTTATTATTTGTAAACTTAATGATGGTCATTCTGACTGGTGTGAGGTGATACTTCATTGTAGTTTTGATTAGCATTTCTCTGATAATTAGTGATGCTGAACATCTTTTCATGTCCTTTTTGGCCATATGTATGTCTTCTTTGGAGAAATGCCTGTTTAGGTCTTCTGCCCATTTTTTCATAGGGTTCTTTGGTTTTTTGTTATTGAATTGTATGAGCTGTTTGTATTTTAGAAATTAAGTTCTTATTGGTCTTTGAAATCTTGTTTTTGAGTCTCAAACTTTTTTGAAATTTCTTTTTATTTAGAATCTCAGGCCATTGTCCTTTTTGAACTGTTTGTAGTCTCAGTTCCAGAATTCTCAGAAATTTGTAGAGAGAATATTTCTTCTCTTTTCTACATCTAAATACAGTCAGTCTTGAGCAATGAATTCTCATAGATTTGCTCATATCATGCTTAAACTAATTGGGAATATACAATGGCATTTATCCTCGCTTTTCTGAACACAAGTAGAGTGGTAATATATGCAGTGACAAGAAGTGTGTGTAGTAGAGAGATATTGTTTGGATTTTTCTCTTTGCATGTGGTGAAAGCTTGTGAATAGACAGGCCACGTAGTCAGATTTTTAACAGTTCTTACATTGGCCTCAATTATTTGTCTGCTTATTAAAGGAAGTTATACTACAGGCCTCTTTGTCTCTGTGGACCCCAAATGTTATGTTTACCCTTTTTGTGCATATGCCGTTAAATTCAGTGTCCCCAAATATTATGTGTACATTATTATTTTTTAAAATATACATCATTAAATCCTACATCTCAAAGAAATTTTCCTCTGGAGGCCATTTCTGTTTCACCCGTCCCTCTGTTAACATTTTCTGTACTACCTTGTAATATACCTTTAATTAGCTAGTATCTTTTTATGTATTCACATCACATTTTTGCAAGGTAGATAAAAAAAATTGCTCTCAGTGGTGGGATTTTTACTTGCTGTGTTTCAGCTTAAAACATACTTTTCCCCCGCAAAAACTAGTTTTATAAACATTTGCGAAGCTGGCTGCATAAAGGAAATTGCTGACACAACTGCATCTATAATCGTGCAAATGATATGACTACATGCGGAGTGCGAAGAAGATAGAAGCAAAAATTGGGCTGTATTTTCAAGTTAAGTCTCAGTGTGAAAAAAAGAGACTAATGCCACTTAGTTATAATTTGAAGTATTTGGAATATTTTTGCTTTGTTAATACTTGGCCAGAGTGCTCAAAATAGAGACATGTGTCTTAGGGACCAAATGGAGCTTTGTGTTATATGCCAGTAGATTAAAGGTCTCTAATGATTTGAGAAGAGACAGAACATGCTGTGGTTTGGAAAAATTTACCTAACCTTCCGGTTCATTCTTTCTTTTTTTTTAAATTATAGAAGGAGTATTATAGTGCCTTTCTCTGTGGTGCCAAAGGGCTCATCATAATGTCTGCAAATTATATATATTTTTAGATTATTAGACTATTATATCTGCTCTGTCAGACCTCAGTCTTTAACATAAAATCTATGCATGTGAACAGTTTCTGCAGCTCCAGATATTTATCTCTATTTTTGCAATCTCCTAACGTTAGGATTATAGTCCTTTTGAGTAGCTGTTTAAATCAGGTATTTTTGTTTACTAAATTACTGATCTAGTGTACAGTATCCCTTTCTTCCCCATCAGTATATCAGTTTCGTTGGATCTGTAGTCCTTATTAGGTAGAACTGATCTAACCCCAGTCTCGTTTTCACTTACCACCTGTGTGACTTTGAACAAGTCATCTGCCACTTCTAAACCTCAGTTTTTAAGTCTCCAAAGTAATGAGGCGAAACCCAGTCATCTCTCACCTGGCCTAATCTAACCTCCAAGGATCAGTAGGCTGGGTTTCTAAGATTCTGGTAATACTAGTATAACTAACACTTACTGAATACATAATTGTGTGCTAGGCACTCTTCTAAGTACTTTACTTGTATGAAAGCCTTTAGTCTTTGTCAAAATGATGAGATGGATATTACAATTTTTCATTTTATAGGTGAGGAAAATTAGACACAGAAAGGTTAAGGAACTAGCCGTGGGTCACACAGCTTAGAAGTGGCAGAGCTGGGATTTGAATGCAGAGATCGGGATCCAGAGTTCACTTGCTTACCGACTGTATCAGGATCCTTTATTGGTAGCCAGCTATGCTTCCTGTTGGAGCCAGCCTTAGATAAATCACAAAGTAGACCACGTTACTTCTACTCCAGACGGCATTTTCCTTCTTACTTCAGGTTTGTCAAGTGCCTCATGCTGCTCCCCCGTATCCAGAGCTTGCCACTCTGAAACTTTTCCATGTACGGAAGAGGCATGCGTGTCTTCCGTTTCCGACCTTGAGTGCTGTTTCTTTAGGATTCTGCTTTATGCTGAAAAACTGCTAAGCAAATTCAAAGCAAGGGCAAAACAACATGTTTAAAGGGGAGAGATGTTTCAGAAAGAAAAATATTTTTCTCTGAAACTAAATTTAAATATATATGTCACTACCTGTGTGATTTAGCATTTGACCCACGTCTGGGTTCTTTTGACACATACCAGTAAAATTAAAAAATTTTTCATGTCCCTTTCTGCCTCCCAGTAAAACCAGAAATGGATGCCAGATGTCTGCCTCTTTTAAAACATCCTGAGTTTTCTTGGGATGTTTTAAATTTCATCTGGATCTTTGGTGCTGCATTGATATGTACCTTGAAAAGAGAAGAGTGTGATTTTAAGAATGCATTTCTTAGAGTCATAATTAGAAATAAAGCTAAAAATTAAGAAATTTCCATTTTAAGTTACAATATCTTTATAAAAAGTCAAGAAGGAAAATTTTATTAAAGTTATTTTACTGAACTAAGACCTAAGAGGAGTTATAGTTTAAACAAATTTAATATACTTTTAGTCCTTGAGCCTTGTAATTGCAAGCTCACTGAAACACAGTATTAATTTTAAAGCCCTTGCAAAACTGTTTTATTTACACCATTCTTGTTTTGTCAAGTTTGTGACTAGATAATCCTTTAGAGACAATTTTGAACTATTTGAACAAGCCTACTCTGAGGTCATGTATAAACAATTTATTTATGTGTCATTATACCATCCACACTATTTTCTTTTCCTTTGCTTTTTATTTTTCCAGAGGATTATAGCAGATGTTTTAGATTTTGTGAGGAAGGTCAGGTTGTTCTCTTCTCTAATTGCCATTAGGAAGAACTCCAGTGAAAAGCTGTTTGTTATACTATGCTTAGACAGTTGCATTTATACAGTCGAAAATCGAGTTTACTTTGGGACAGTTAGGGATGAAATAACGGCTGCATTACTTAAACTGTGAAGAGTAAGAGCTCGTGACCCACAGTAGAAATAAAAATTGAAGTGCTCCTTTGGTACCTTGTGCACAGCGTCGATCTTGGCACTCTTCCCTTGACTCACATTGCCCATCTCCTTGTCTCTCCCTTCGTTACACTGGGAGCTCCTCAAGACAGGAATTGTTTTCACTCCTGGGAGCATCTGCCTTTCTCAGCACAGAACCTACAACACCATAACGTACTCATCTAAGGTTTTTTTGAAGGAATGAGTAAATAAATGAATTAATTTTTTGCCATTTCAATTAGTAAGTCACATTTATTTTTCTAGCAAACCAGTTACCATATCGTGGTGGGCATTGTGAGATACATTCACAGTCTATTTGTGTGTGTGTGTGCATGTGTAAGAAGTAAAGCATAAGTATTGAGAGGGATGGTAGTTTTGTAAAGGTATAAGATAATGTATAATATAATACATATGTCATAGAATAACGTAATAAAGGTGTATGATAGATTTGGGTGGAGAGAGCACCTATTTAGGCTATAAGTTTCTAAGAAATCAGAAAATGAAGACATGATTTTATATATACTAGTGAAGGCTTGGTTTAGTTTTTCTTTTTGTGTGTGTGTGACTTTTGAGTATTTTTAGCAATTAGAGAAAAATCAGTCTTTGAGGACCTGTTGTGTTTTGGGAGAGGTACAGCTAAGAAATCAATACCAAAGAACTCTAAAGATGTGGTTCCAGGGGTCCTATTGTCGTAAGGATACTCAGGAAGAAAAGCACCCTTAGTTGGTCCAGGGGCTGATGCCTCACTAACACATCTACATCTGGAAATTTCTATGTCTTTGATTTAGCCTGACTTAATCTAACTGGACTAAGCCTAACTTAGTCACCTTAGCCAGGCTTTATACTTCCTCCCGGTAAGTCCTTTGTTTCAAGAGGAGGGAGCAGTTTACACAGCCTACAGAAGGTGTTCGGTTTAATGTTCAAGTTTTTATTTAAGTTTTTATTAATAGAGATAGTCCTAGCTAGTTTTCGGAATTCAACAGGCATGACTGCTGGTGTGGAATAACGAAAGGCATGAAGATTAATGGGAAAACTCATCAACCTTATTGACAATTCCCCAGCAATTTTATGGTGTCTTCATTAGTATCATCCTTATCTGTAACTGTATTTAGTTTTGATACTTGTCTTTCTCCACTACTAAACAATGAACTCTTTGAAGGCACGGTCCTCTTTATCTTAGCACAGTGCCTCATTGATTGAAAGGATGCCTGAGGTAAGGTAGAACAAGAATATAGTTCCTATTGACAGACTGCTTGAAATTAAACTTAACTTTTGTCTAATGCAATCGTCTGTAATCATCTGATTATCGGTGCTAATTGGTATGCTGGGCTGGCAGTGATCGAGACTGCACTTTGCAATACAGTTTAGATCTTGTCAGGTCATCTTCAGGTGAGGTCTGTACACATTAAGAAGTTCTTAAAACCTGAAGTAGTTCAGACAAACCGTGGATCATTGATGCATGATCCTTGGTTACTTCCATAGAAATTCAGTTGGAGAGGTTTTACCAAGTAAACTGGCACACGCTACTCTTCTTTCTCCTTAATAATATCATAGTAAATTCTGACTCATAGCTCCAAGTCTACTTGCTTTCATGCAAGTGAATTCTATAACTATTGTGTGTCAGCTCAATGACTATAAAATAACCACTGACAGAGAAGTGAAATTACAACATAGATATCTCAGCCATTATCACCTGACTTTGTTTTTAGTAGATAACCTAATCTTATTATCTGATAAAGGGCAACCTGGATCCCATGCATTTTTTTTCTGAGAAAAAATACTCATGCAGAAGTAGGTCTCAGAGGACTTCTATCGTTAAAACTTTTGATAAAAATGACCAAAAATCAGGACATTGGAAGGTAATGCCGTATGAGATGATTATTTTTCTGTGGTTTCTCAGTGCCACTCCTGTCATACCTTTCTCTGTCTGCACAAGCGTGGCTCAGATTTTTAATGTACATTTTCCAGGACCTCTTGCCAGCTTGCCTGCTGCTATGTCTATCGATAGGGGATATTGTTAGAAAATCAGAAGGCTAGAAATTGGGAGAACTTCCTGTTTGGGGCTTCAATGACATTGCAGTTGTTGGCAGTCCCTGGAATTTTCTGGGAGTTTCTGGAGCAGCAGAAGTGGTGAAGTGACTCTGGACTCCCGTAGCCTGGATAGGAAAAAAAAAAAAAAAATCTTTTCAGTAGTTCCTACCCAGGTCCAGGTGGCACATATTTGACAGATCTGGAACTGACTACAACAGCATCTCTAAAGTGGAGTAGCAGGTACAGACTAATGGGTTCCAGCCTGGAAGTGTTAGCAGGCTCTGATTTCAACTCTCCTTCTCATTCTTTTCCATTCACCCTTCCAATATAACTCATTCCCTATATTAACTTCCCTCTGTTTGATATACCTAGAGTGCATTATGGTTTTTTTGAGCAGACAGTCCTTTTAGATATCTTTAGATGTCTATTCATTGAACAAAAAATTACCAAATACCAATGTGTACAGTGTGTACTAAGACATATGTATAAGTATGGCTAAATTTCTGTTTGTTTTTGAGAATGAATCTCCAAACATGCTGTTGAGTTATACATATTGTAAAAGCAAAGCCCATATACAATTGCATTATTTCTTGGTTCTCTCAATGATAATATCTAACTTCCATCACTGGGTTGTGAGCTTTGGGGGGGATGAGAACTGTACTTTATTTTTATATTCCCAGAAATTAGTGACACAGTGACCCTCTTTCCCCCTTCTAATCCATTCTCAGACTATAGGCAGTGTGGTTTATAGAGTAAATCTCTTTACTACTTTAAATCATTCCGTGTCTCTTCACTGAGCTTAGAATAAAAATCCAAGTTTTTTAGCGTGGCTTGCTTGGATCTTTACGTTTTGAGCATTGTTTACCTTTCCATCTTCATCTCTTGCCTCTTGATCAGACTCTAAACTTTTTGTTCTACCTGGACTGAACAACTTACAGTTCTGCCAAAGTCCCACACCGTGTCTCACCTATGGGCGTTGTCGTATAGACGACCCTTTAAATCTGAACACTGTTTTCTCTTACTTCACCCCTGTTTTCCAATGTGTTTTTCCTATGTGTGCGTAAGTTTTCAGCATTTTAAGTATTGTGTTTTCTTCATACTTTCCCCAGTCCTCCAGTCTGGCTTAGAAACCTTTCTAAATACTTCCAGTGCTTTCTTCCCCTCTGTTATCACAATATTTAACGTACTGCTTCATTCCATCACATCATTGTTCATTAGGACTTTTTGTTATGCAGGGATATCAGATAAGTTCCTAAAGCCGAAGATGACCCGTACACACCTGCATTCTAAAGATGCCGGAAATCGGTTTCCAAGCTTATCTTGCTTTTCAGACTTGCCTGTAATCCTCACTATCAACCCTACTAACCTTTAACCAGCCTGCACGAAGAGCAGTCTAGACAGCCAGAGGAATGGATGGATGTCTTTTCTTGGTTGGAACAAGAACGTCCGTGAGAGATAGTGTGACATAGACCCAGAGGAAGTACTCTGAATTTTTATTTCTTACTTGGGAGAGAAGTAAGAAGGCGGTCTTTCTCTTTTCAGGCCAGTGAAGAAAGTTTGCTGGTTGGGTTCCTGTGTCAGTGAGGCCGGCCACAGTGCTCAGATAGGTGGTCACACGTTGTTTTGAATATTTTTGTGAGGGTTTTTTTTGGGGGGGATGAGATTAACACTTAAACGAGTGGATTTTGAGTAAAGCAGATTGTCTTCTGTAATGTGGGTGGGTCTCATTGAATAAGTTGAAGGTCTGAATAGAAGGATAGACTGACCTTCCCCAAGCAGGAGGGAATGCTGCCATCAGACGGCCTTCAGACTTGAACTACAGCACTGGCTCTCCTGGGTCTCTAGCCTGTTGATCTTTGGACCAGAACTGCAGCATCAGCATTCCTGGGTCTTCAGTCTGCAGGCCCACCCTGCAGATTTTGGATTTGCCAGCCTCCTTAATCACATGAGGCAATTACTTAAAATATACACATCTGTCTATCTGTCTGTCTATCTAGGTATATATCTATCTTAATCACCTACTGATTCTGTTTCTGTGGAGAACCCTGATTAATACTGAGGGTTCTCAAGGGCCTGAATGTGTGTGTAAGCGTGGAAGCCTGATCCTTCATTCATTGTCTGCATGTTGTCTGCGCTTCACTTGTGAGCTCACCCCAAAAGTAACAGAGTAGAGCACGGCGAGAGAGTTGTTGCCCAAGGGTGGCCCACGGCTCCTGAGGATTCGGGCCACTGAAGAACAGAAGACAATGCCAGCTGCTTTCCTGGAGCACCCTGAAGGCAGGATGTTTGTTGGCTGGAGCGGCCCGCGGTGGCAAGGGCAGCAGGAAGGGCAGCGGTGTTGCAGTGTCAAGTCCCTCCGTTCGGAGCGGCAAGGATTCCTGGGACTCCTGCGACCACGTAGACCCTGTGGAAAGGAACCAGGCTCAAGAGCTGCTCGAAGGTGCCCTTCTCAAGGCATTGCACTGATGGAATAAGAAGATCTAAACAGTGAAAGTGACGCAGTATGCTGCCAGGGCGCAGCTCCTCCCGTGGTCTCTCAGCCTACACTCGTGCAGCTCAAAATGTCTGCCACACGGGGTTCCTGCCACACAGGGGTGGATGACAGCAGTGTCCATGAAACATTTGTTTTCTTTCCTCTTTTTACTCTTATAAACAGAATCAGCCAGAAGCTCCAGGATGAGAAAGAGGGAGAAAACACCCTCAACCTAGCCAAGGTCGGGCTTGCCCCGGCGGTATGCTAGTGGGACAGCTGTTTTGTATTGCATACCGTGAGGTTAGCCAACTGTGAGGTTTGGGGGCACAGTACGCAAGGCTTCTCACCACTGGTACAAATTTTAAATGTAAGCGTTTACCTAAACCTCTCTCAGTTTCAGTAATTTGTTAGAAGGACTCAGAACTCCCTGAAAGATGTTATAGTCACAGTTACAGTTTTTTCCAGCTAAAGAGTACTGATTAGAATCAGCCAAGAGAACACGTGCCTAGGGAAGGGGCAAAGTACCCAAAGTGGAGATTCTGGTGTCCTATCGCCGTGGAGTCACGGCGGCGCGACTTACCTGGCACTGATGTGTGACAGTATGTGTGGGCTACTGCCAACCAGGGAAACGCACGTGAGCCTTGTTCAGAACCTGAATTGAGGCTCAGTGGCTGCCTAGAATCTCCATCCGCTCTGAAGGTGGAGTGGATGCTGTGTGGCTCGAAGCCCTCATCGTAAATCACTTGGTAGCCTGGGGGCCAAGGCGCCCAGGTAAACAAAGATCTTCTTCTGACAGATCACCTCCCAGGTGAGACAAAGGCAAGACCTCTCTTTGGGTAAGGTTATATTCTTTGCTACACAGATACGAATTTTGACTTAAGAATTTCTGGTCACTGAAAGGGACATGTAGATAGAACATGTTTGAATAAAGGCATTCCTTGAAAGCAGTTTGTACATCTGTTGAATTTAGACTTAAGGTATACATGCCTAACTGGATTATTCTCAACTAGAAGTGAGCTCTGTGAAAATAGGGATATCTTTCTTGTCTCCACAGCCCAGCACAGATTCTGTTAGTATAGGCCCTAAAGAAATATTTGTCTAATGAGTGAATAAAGACCTATCACAAAACACTAAGTAGACTATCACTGCAGAGCTATTCTGGTATGATACAAGTACTCCTGATGATCATGATAGAGTTATAAATGGTCAGAGCCTCAGTGATAAAGTCACCACCTTCAGTCTAAATAGAATAAAGAGAAAGAAGACCATGATATTCCACTCATTACCTTATTAGCCTTGTAGAGGTAGCAGAAATATCTAGGAGTTACTGTAGAGAGACAACAACTGCTTGTAAGTTTCAGATGCAGCCTTTGTCTCTTCCTTTTGTTTAAAATAATTTATGACCAGAGCCAAGCAGTTAATAACATAGGATTTATGTCCTGGAAGCTTCAAAAGACAGGTGATGCTGCTCTGGAAGGATTCTTTCAGGAGGACTGTAAGCCCGTGTATGTGTGCTGTGGCATGACAAATGCATTCCAAAGTGTATAGTGTTCACCGTTAGTTTTAATACTGACATACGGGGACAGATTGTTCGTGAAGTTTTGACAAAAACGATATTTTATGACTAAGATTCATGAATAATGCCTTTTCTTTTAAATAAACTTTCGATTTTAGAATAGTTTTACATTTATAGAAAAGTTGTGAAGATTGTACAAAGAATTCCCATATACCCTGTACCAAATTTCCCTTATTATTATTATTTTTAATTTATCTTTGGCTGCTTTGGGTCTTCGTTGCTGCGCGCGGGCTTTCTCTAGTTGTGGCGAGTGGGGGCTACTCTTCGTAGCAGTGCGCAGGCTTCTCACTGCGGTGGCTTCTCTTGTTGCGGAGCACGGGCTCTAGGTGCACGGGCCTCAGTAGCTGTGGCTCACGGGCTTAGTTGCTCTCCGGCATGTGGGATCCTCCCCGGCCAGGGGTCTAACCCGTGTCTGCTTCATTGGCAGGCAGATTCTTAACCACTGTGCCACCAGGGAAGCCCCTTCCCTTATTATTAAGATCTTAGATTAATATGGCACACTTGTCACAATTAATGAACCAATATTGATATATTACTATTAATTCAAGTTTATACTTTATTCATATTTTCTTTGTCTTTGCCTAATGTTCTTTTTTAGGTTCAGGATCCCACGTTATATTTAATCAACATGTCTCTTGAGGCTCCCCTTGGCTGTTAGAGTTTCTCAGACTTTCTTTTCTTTCTTTTTTTTTAAATAGCCTTGACAGTTGGTCCAACTATTTTGTAGAATGTTTCTCAGTGGCATTTGCCTGATGTTTTCTCATGATTAAACTAGGGATATGCATTTTCTGTAGAAAGACCACAGAGCTAAAGTGCTATTTTCATCACATCATTAAAAAGGCGCATGCTATCTGCATAACTTATCACTGTTGACTTTGTGACCTTGAACACTTACGTTCAGTGAGGGTGGACAGAAGCTCACTATGTGCAGTGCACCCTCAAGGAGTGGAGAGTGGTGCTTTACCTCTTTGAGGGTGGCTTATCCGCGTATAATTTGGTATTTTTCTAGCTGAGGTATTTGTCTGCTTTCCTCCATGTATTCAATTATTTATTAATATCAGTATGGACTCATAGATATTTATATTACACATTAAGCTCTAATCCAATCCTGCTTTATTATGTTGCTCTAATTGTTTTCTCTTTAGAAATTGGGACCTCATTCTGTTGCCTTCCGTGTCCATTTGACATGTCTCTAACATGTCAAATGGTGAGCACTTCCTTAATTTTTGGCACTGCAAGAAGATCCAGGCTTGTCTTATATATTTCTTGCCCCAGCTCTGGAGCTCCAAGGAGCCCCGGTTCCTGTTACTGGAGAATAGTAGTAGAAACCAAGTGCTTTGTGATAGGTGTGCGTGCTGTTGCTGGTGCGTCATTTTTTTCTGATTTGTCAGTGCCAGGAAATATATGTATATATACCGACCTCTTTATATATACATATCTATAAATATTTCTGTGTGTATCCGTCTTCTATTGATATTAGGCTAAACACGAGTTTTGTAATATATCTGGCTCTATAATCAGTCCATTACATGTTTCATTCAAGCCTTCTCTCCTTGCTTATCACAATCTCCAACGTGAGAAACATGACTTACCCTCTGCCGTCTGTTTACTTCATTGTCCAGTTCTGTATGGTGGTTTCAGAAGTGCTAAGCCACACCCCTGTGGAAACTAAGATGACACTGCTTATATGTACTCCTTCTGCCGTTTTTCTTATAATCTCTACACTTCTACAGAGTTACAAAGGTCAACATGTTTTTCCCCCAGCCTGTTTAGTGAGAGTGTTTCATACACGTGCGATAGGATTAGATCTTTTTGTTATAGTTCATCCTGGAATACCAGGAACTCCTAAATGAGTTTGCCTATGTACACTACATTTTACTCTTTGTGCTGTAAATTCTATGGGTTTTTAACAAATGCATAGTATTGTATAACCAGTCTTACAGTATCATACAGAATAATCTTACTGCCCCCCCAAATCCCATGTGCTTCACTTATTCAATCCTCCTCTTCCCCCCAACTCCTGTTCCATTTGCCATTCCTATGTTTTGTCTTTCCCATAATGTCATATAAACGGGGTCCTATAGTATGTAGTCTTTTCAAACTGGCTTTTTCTACCTAGCAATGTATATTTAAGAGTACTCCTTTTGTATGTATTTTATTCCACACAAATAAAGTCTAGATTTTTTCCATCTGTATTTAGGAAGAAATTTTATCTTAGGGGACATAAACTAGCTCAAAGAAATGTAAAACACTGTGAAATTCAGACTATGCTAAATATCTTCTGTTTGCCCTTGCAAATCAACTTTTCACATTTCTCTTCTGTATTCAAATCCTGGAAGGCTGACTTGTGTGAAGTTCATTGATGGTCTCCTTTGTCCTCTGATCTTGAATAGACCAAGCCACTGGGCAGTCCTGCAGAAGATAAAGGGGAGGTGGAGAGCAAGACTATGGTTTTACTATCCTTGCTCTCTCTCTCTGCCTAGCGTCCTGATGACGTGTCTTAAAATCACTGTTCTATTCAAGGTGGACCTCAGCACAAAATTTCTCATTCTGGTTTCTATCAGTAGTAATCATCTCATCCCTTTTTCTCCTTGGACCTAATGGCGATAAGAGGATAATGGTATTGCATCATCTCTTCTGGTGTCTCTAAACCATATCCACCCTTTTATAAACAAATCCTTTATTAAATTCTTTTTGAATTATGCTCTTTTGAGAGTACCATATCTTTACTGTTGAGATCCTAACTGATACATAACCTGATCCAGGCTTTGCTTCATGAATACCCAGACTTGACTTCATGAAACATACCTCCTGAAAAAATATAGGAAGATACCTGGTTTTACCCCATACAACTATGCAGGTACTTCACTCCCTCCTTCATGGCCTCACAGATCCAGGATCATGACCAACTTCTCTTAAGGGTATTAACTGAGAGGGAGCCTAGAATACTAGTCCCATCTCAGGCTTTGTCCTTGTAGCACCTTAGTTAAGGTTAGTCACTGGTTGTTCTCTGTACATTTTTTTACCCTGGTTTTTAATGAGAGGAATTCCTTTGTGCATGAGGCATATTACAAATCCTCAGGATTGAATATTGTGAATGACTGAGGTTCTTGTCTAGTTAATAGCTTGAATTATAAAAGTTTTTTTTTTCTTTCTTATAGGTAAAAGGTAGAGCATCTGGCTTGATATCCTCTGCCATAAGATTGGGAATGCTTCTCTCTGTGGGCAGGGAATGTAAACCCATACTCGAAGTTTATACTGATTCCAATAAAGGCAGATCACTGTCTGCTCCACAGTAGAAGGTGTCCGATGAAATAGACCTGCCAAGAAGTGATTCACTAATCTTTCCCTCCAATGGTGTCATATCAAGGGCTCAGTTTAATTTTTTCCTGTTGGAATGTTGGGCAGTAGCAGTATTTAGACAAGACTTGGTGAGGAGGAGAAATAGCTTCTCTTTGCCGTCGTGGTCCTGCTCTTCATTGGTCATGATTCAAACACTACAGTGGGTGAAGTGTTTACCATAGGAGAGAGCTGCCATTGTGGTCGATGTTTTACTTCATAACGTTAACCCAAGACACACAGATCTGCATTTTTTGTACTCATTTCCGTCATACACGTTTTCCCTAAGACTTTTTCCCCATGATTTGCAGCCTTATTTTTTATCAAACTCCTGATTAACTGGCCAAACCATTCACCTCTGCCCAGATTAAGTGCATATTTATACATCTGGCTATCTTCCTGTCTGCCTTTGAAATGAATATCTAAGTGTCCGACTTGGAGCTCTGTCCACAGAGAAGATTATTATTTACCCCACAGATTCACCGCATAACATCCTTACACTGGGTTCCTGAATCAAGGCAGCTTGCTCAGACTGCAGACTCCTCTACTATTGTGGACAGTTCTTTAATTTTTAGCCTTCAAATTCACCATGTAAATGGTTAGAGCAATAGTTCCTCAAAATCCAAAGTAATGCTACCTCCAAACCCCAACATGCTTACTTTTTGCTATGCCTCTTTTTTTTTTTGCTGTACGCGGGCCTCTCACTGTTGTGGCCTCTCCCGCTGCGGAGCACAGGCTCCGGATGCGCAGGCCCAGCGGCCATGGCTCACGGGCCCAGCCGCTCCGCGGCATGTGGGATCCTCCCGCACGGGAGCACGAACCCGTGTCCCCTGCATCGGCAGGCGGACTCTCTCAACCACTGCGCCACCAGGGAAGCCCTATGCCTCTTTTTGAGTTGTAGAAAGTTTGAAGTATATTAACTTACCTTTTACTTTATATATAATATCTTATGCTCCAGGCCATTGTAATTCTAAAAACTTAACTGATATGGTAGGCTCCTGAAGGTTTGCGGCATTGATTTTTTACCCTTCTGCATGCGCGTGTCTTATTAGGACAGTACTTTTGGCATGGTGTTGATATGATGGGCATAGTGTGTGAAATTAAAAGACAACATTCCTGCAGACTATGTTATGACAAAGAACCAGAGTTTAACATAGCTGTAAGGCATTTATGTGAATGTGTACTGCTGTCCTTGTCATGTGAATGTAAATTTATTCCAGTGCTCCCTGATGCTGTTCATTAGGAAAAGAATATTGGCCGTGTTAATATCAGTATAGAAGTGTCAGATGTCTTATTGATGTGTTCCATTAAAAATCCACATCTGGCAAAGCAGTTATGATTGAGGCTATCAACTAGTTAAGCATATAATAAATAGTCCACCATTATTTACTTATTCATCCTTTACCTTTGTAGGAATCTGACAGATTAACTGAACAGTTCTTTGCTGTGTGCCATCACCCTATATCCTCAAGCCTTTGATGATGGCATTGAATTCTGTAATTCTTTTCTATTTGAGATATCATTTCTAAGTTACTGCCTTGGTTGTTGGCGGGGGGGTTGTGTTTCAGGGATTTCTATTTAATTCTTCCTAATATAACAAACCTGGCTCTACAAACATGAATACAAAGCCAGTGTGGGTTCGGCCTGCTTCTAAGTATATCTATCTCAAGTACATATTCAGAGACTGGAAAATAATTTCAGGATGTGTTTATGTGTCCCGTCTTGTTCTGTGCGAGTTAGGTTTGGACCAAAACTCTGTTTTTCACCTGGCCTCCGTAAGCTCCCATTCTAAGCCAAAGACAGTGTTGGTGGTTTGGATATTCTGGTATTGCTGTCACCTCAGACCTTGGAAGGTATTTAACCTATTTGTAACTTTCGGATATCCTCTCTTCTCCAGTTCATTGCTGTGAAATGGAAGAATTATAGACTTGAAATCACAGTGTACGGGTGTTCCTCAGAGGGACTGGACCTTCCCTTTAATCGATGAATTCTGAATCTGTAAACTGACTTCGATCTGGAACTGGTGGAGGGAAATTTTCAATTGTGGGAGTTGCTGCAAGTCTTCTGATCACCAGCTCTTGATTTTTATGCCCATTATTAAGTAACATTAAGTAACATCCATTAAGCTTTCAAGCTACCTTCCCTCTGGAGCAACAGGATATATTAACTGTTACTACAGATAACTTAGGTCAAGATATTCCGATTGCTACTCTAGCCTTAATGCCAGTTTGGTAGTTATCTTCACATTGCCTCAAGTGGTTAAGTTCTGCCAGCACTGACACTTAGGAATCTTAACATTATCACTAATTTTAGGGAGCTCATTTTAATGTCACTGTTTCCCACTTAACACCAGCCTGCATAGAACAGCTCCTACTGAGGATGCCAGTGCTTTCCTGTGAACTCCTTATTGCCTTAATAAAGGAAGTGTCTTCTGGGTCTTCTTGGAGAATATAGTCTAGCAGTTGATTTTCAGATCTTACACAATATATCCATTCTAACATTCTGGCTTCCCTGTGCCTTCTGATCCTTTCTTTACAGTTATGTTAAAGACAATTCCAGAATTCCCAACTTATTAAAGTAAGATATTTTCAAGTCCAGGCATGAGGAAGCCGCCATCTCAGGAAACTGTTATGATCAACTCCAAGGGTCCAAACAAGGGAGGCAATTTTCCTCCAGTAAGTGGAAATGAGCTACTCCTGTTGGCCGCGAGAGTGAGATTTAAGGTTCAAGGTTTTTCAGAATTCTCCACCCAAAAGTTCCCGTCCTAGGTAATAGGCTCCCATTATTTTCCTTTAGAGCCCATAATTTTGACACAGGAGATCTTTGAGAACATACTTTTAGTCTCCTTTGCAGCTCTGTCACTTTTATAATTAGATCCCAAGCCTGATTTTCTGCACATTGCACCCTGAAGCTATAGAAGATGAAAATTATTCTGAAGCTTCATAGGAACTTACTGGCTTTGATAATATTCCTTTAGCTGGCAATTAGCTGTCCTGAACCTGTCATTTTCTTTTAGCAAGACCTCCAAGTCATAAAGAGCAGCTGCCCTATACCACAATTCTCTCAATTATTATTGCTCCCATATCAGTCACATGCAACTTTATTGTGATACCACTCATTCCAGTGGAATTACCTACTTATCGCCAGCAATGGGGTCTCTAAGATCGTTTTAGGATAGTGTGATTATTCCAGAAATCCCACTTTGGGGATCAGCTTGGTACAGCTACGCTTGGTACCAGTTGTCTTAGCCTGGATTTTCTAGTAAAATAGCCTGAGGCTATTTAATTAATAGCCATTAATTAATTAATTAGCTAGTTAATTAGACTTTTAAATCCCAGAGCAGTAAGAGTGAGGGGAAAGACAGAAGTAAGATAGAGAAAAAGAAAAATCAAATATAAGCTAGTGTGTGACTGAGCTGCCATATTGTTTTATAAGAAAATACTACACAGCCAGTTGCTTGGTCACACATAATGTCTCTGGAGAGGTAGTATGATACTACTGTCAGTTTCATAAGTCCATTGTGGGGGAGGGAGGCTGAAGACTTTATCTACTGGCTCCTCTGTGTCTTTATCTGTCAGTGGTCAAAGTTCACCTTATAGGGCATTAATTCCCTTACACTTCTAAATTATGTTTCCCTTCCTCTTTGGGGAATCAGAGAGATTTAATGCCATGTGCTATGGCTCTTCAACTGAGCACAGAAATGGTGCTAGTAAATAAGTCCTCCTTGGATTTATTCAGATAAGACTTGGGCGTTGCAGCTGCTCTGCTGTCCTGCCAAGGCAGGGGCATGATGCCAGCCGGGCTGTAACCCTGCTCTAGTTACTCCAGTTTCCATCTCGTGGCAGCTAGGGCTTTTCATCGAGCAAGTATCAGAGGGTGTTGATTGCAGGTGGGAATGAGGAAATCTCTGAAGGCACATAAATTTGCTCTCATACAATACTGAAATTGAAAACTATTAAGAAAATTAATCAGTGCGAAAACTATAGTCACAACAAATTATTTTTCCTTTCTGTCTCAGTACTTTCCTAAATTTAGCTAATAAATTAGCTATTTATTGCATATTTATTGTGTACCAGGTATTCGGATAAACCTTTTACATATATTATCTCCTTTCAGTTTTTCAACAGTGTAAGAAGGTCCCTACTATTGCCCCCCTTCTAAATATAATGAAGTTAAGACTTAGAGGGGTGAAGGAACATGCCCAAGTTCATATAGCTAGAAAGCAGTGGGGCTGGAGGAAATGTCAACCTAGCTAGTGGGCCTCCAGATCGTCTTTTCGGTTGAGATGTGAGCAGTGCACATGGTTCTTACACATCTTGTTCACCTTCTGCAGTTTTCATCTTTATCTTTATCTATAAAGCCTGGGGGGAAAACCCCTAGAAAGCTGTAAGATAATAAGGTATGTAGTACTATAGTAAGGTGAAATTAAGATAACAGTGTTACTGGGCTTCCCTGGTGGCGCAGTGGTTGAGGGTCCGCCTGCCCTGCCGATTCAGGGGACGCGGGTTCTTGCCCTGGTCCGGGAAGATCCCACGTGCCGCGGAGCAGCTGGGCCCATGAGCCATGGCCACTGAGCCTGCGCGTCCGGAGCCTGTGCTCCGCAACGGGAGAGGCCACAACAGTGAGAGGCCCGTGTACTGCAAAAATAAAAAAAAGAAGATAACAATGTTACTTACATCATAGTTGTGATGAAGTTGTGGTAAATAAGTTAATCCAGGAGAAAAGCTTAGTTTATTTCTGGTAAATAGCAAGAGCTCAGCACCAGTTAGCTATTACTACTCTTATTATTGCCATTATTATTACTATTAAAGTTGGTCATTTCTCTTACAAAAATCTAAGCTTCCTGTATTAGGTGTACAGTAAATAAAGGTCATTCAGAAAGAGTGATTATACTGAGTGATTGATAAAAGCAAATTATAGCTATTTCAATCCTAAGAGAGGACGTCATGTTATCCTGCCTGTTCCCACCCTGGTCACTCTTAACTTGCCTCTATTTTTTTTTTTTTTTTTTAATTTTTTTACTGAATCCTAAACTTTCTTGACTCCATTTCATAGAGTCTTGTCCTCTGGCCTTGAGCTTTGTCTCTGTTCCCATTTTAAGACCTGCCTTCTGGGCTCTTACTGCTTGAGTTAAATTGGGGACTCAATCCTGACTCATCTGGCCCATCAGAACATAACCCTGGTTTGTACTAGCTCTTGGCTTGGCCCTCCTCTCTCGAGGTTTTTTCCTGTGCATTCCTTGCACTAACACATTGCTCTTTTCCTCTGTGATCCTGATACCAGCAGAGAGAGGGTCACTCGGTCATTCCTCAGGTGTACTGTACACCTACATTTTGACCAGCAGCTTCTAGACTCTGAGCCTTGCGCTAAGCACTTCAGAGGGGTGCTCCTGTTTTGCCAAGTGATTACACCAGTTTTAGAAAAAATTATACTTATTTCTTGGAATCTTGAGTTTAGAACTACACAGGCCCTTCTTGGCAATCTCTGGAGGCCCAGAAGTTTACTTAGGGGCACAGGCCTGGGCCCTCAATGGGCTTGTCAAACTTAGCAAATAAAAACGCGGGACTCGAGATTAAATGTGGATTTCAGATAAATGAGAATTTTTCAAAGTATGAACTAGATCCCAGCCATCGCTTGAGACATATTTATACTACGAAATTATTCCTTGATATCTGAAATTCAGATTTAACTGGAGTCCTCTATTGTACCTGGCAACCTTATCGCAGAATGGAACCTCCTGTCTCATTTATCATTGGAGACAATCGTTTAGATACCTGTTACCTGACAACAATTGAGAAATAGTCATTCCTCCTATAACTTATTTTTATCTTGATCTTGACTCTCTATCTCCTTAGGGTGAAACTGTCCTAGGGTGACCTTACCTCTTGTTTTGTGTGGAAAGTCTCACTTTGTGTCCGTTGTCTTGACACAATTGCTGACTATCCTCTTTCCCTTTCAGAAGTGTCTTGGTTTGGATGATAAATTATTTGGCGTCACGGATGCCTCATTCCACCCTTGAATTCCTGCTGACCCTATTGGTAAGTAAATTGTCGGCTTCTTTCACTCAAAGCCACGCTCTGACTTCCAGAAGGTGCCACCAGTCTGATGAACCCGTACTTCATTTCCACAAAGCACCAGGTTACACCATGCTGCTTAAGCTAACATAGACAAATAAATGACTCCTGAACAACCATTATTAGTTACAGTATAACTTTCTGTACTTTGTACCATGTGTACAGAGAACAGCAGAACTGAGCAAATGTTTGATGAATTCGGTAAATATGAGTGATAACGCCGATGTCAGGTGAAGAGTATTCAAATGCCATTTTTGTTTGAAGGTATTTAGGTAATTTGCACTTTCGTTTGCAAACACGTGATGAAGGTGATGTCTATGTATGATACATAGCACCAGTTGATTAGACTACATTTTGAGAGTAATTGTGCAGAAGTGAAATAATTTTCTTTACATTGCCTTAGGTCACTATTTCCATTTCACAGTGTCGACTAAACACAATTCTTGTATCAAACAATAAAATATTCAAAGAATAAAGTTGCAATTTTATCCCTATGAAACGTCAGATAACTTGAATGATTGATTTCACCCCTTGATTTATCCATTTATATTTTATATTCAGGTGTACATGTGTTTGAGAAAAAGTCTTATAGACACAGACTTTTATGCTCACCCATAACAATATGATGCTGAGTAAGAATCATCCTTTTATAAGCATCACATAAATAGAGTCAGGTCCCATCAGAAACCAAAATAACTGTCTCTATATTTTAACAAAATAATGAGGGGAAAATGCTGCTCTTAGTTAATATGATTTTTTTACATGTATTGATCTCATATAAACCAAAATATAGAGTGTTCAAAACAGAAGGAAAAAGAACATCTCTCAGTAAGAATTCATACTGTAAAAGTATTTCTAAATGTATCTTCTTTCACTTAAATGTTAAAAAGTTATTTAGAATTACTAGAGGAAAACAAACATGTCATTATATTTTCTTTATGTTAACTCATCCAATATAAATAAATGAAATGCATTATCATATCTTAGCAACCATGATTGGATTTTATTTTTAGATAGTAAGATAGTAGTTGTCTTATTAAACCTAAATCAGAGGCTCTTTAGGAAAGCTTACTTTGAAATATTGCTGCTAATTTTACCAGTATTTTAATGACCTCCAAGGAAAACTGTGAATGTTTTATGAATATTTAGAAATAATGCAGATATTTCAAGAAGAAAAATGGAAATAAAAGGAAAAAGGTGTCATGTCATAGTTACTTCATCAGTGTAGAGAAGGCATCAGTAAGAAAATTCCAGGTGAATTGAAAATGATCTTATGAGGAGCAAACATTAAGATGACCCTGACTGTAATATGGAGAATGGGTAGGAGGCGGGTTCAAAGGCAGGAGAAGAGAGATCAAATTATAAACATTAAATATACCCAGTCTTTTTGTATATCAGTTTTTTTAATATCAGTTATATTCAATAAAGCTGTTTTAAAAAACATTAAAAAGGATTTTTTTTTTTACAGAAATATCACTTTTATTGACAAGATAGGGCCACAATGGGCAGCTCCACAGGATACAAATGAGACAGTCCCAAGACAAGAGTGTAAAATTACAGCAGACAGGTTCATATTCTTCACCCTCCTCTTCTCCCCCAACACCATCAGCTCCAGCCTCCTCATAATCCTTCTCAAGGGCAGCCATGTCCTCAGGCCTCAGAAAGCTCTCCTTCCCCCGCGCCCTCACCCACGGGCCAGTGAACAGAGGCACGCTTGGCGGGCATCAGGTCAAGCTTGTGGTCCGGGCGAGCCCCGGCCTCAGCGACGGCTGGGGTGTAGCTCAGCAAGCACACAGCTCGCTGTACTTTGGCCAGGTCCCCGCCAGGTACCGCAGCGGGAGGCTGGTAATTAACGGCAACTTTGAAGCCAGCGGGGCAGGCACCAGTCCACAAACTGGATGCTGTGCGTGGTCTTGACGGTGGCGGTGGCAGCACTGACATCTTTGGGAAGCACGTCGCCACGGTGCAACAGGCAGCAAGCCGTGCGTTTGCCGCGGCGAGGGTCGCAGTGCACCGTCTGGTTGGCTGGCTCGGAGCAGGCGTTGGTGATCTCTGCTACAGTTAGCCGGTCACGGTAGGCTTTCTCGGCAGAGATGACAGGGGCATATGTGGCCAGAGGGAAGTGGCTGCAGGGATAGGGCACCAGGTTGGTCTGGAATTCTGTCAGATCAGCTATTGATGTGTTGCAGTCATTCTAGTGAAACATGGCTTTGTCTTGTAGCAGAATGATTGTGGAAATGAAGATAGAGAATGATCAGATTAGAGAAATATTTTAGAGGTAGAATTTGTGGGTGTTGTTGAGTGATTGAGTAAAGAGGGGGAAGTGTAGGGAATGCTGAAGAACCAAGAATGACTTGTAGATTTCTTAAATGAACAGCAAAAGAATGCTGGTACCATGTGTAGAAGGGGAAGCCTAGAGGAGGAACACATTCCTGGGAGTAGGAATCCAGAGTTCGCTTTTGGACAAGGTAGATCTGCAGCATCACCGATCTTGCCAACAGAGCTGTTGGTTGACCTCAACATACACATGGTCTTTTATATCATGGGGGCTGATGAGATCACCTAGGGAGAGAACACGGAGAGAGGAGAGAAGACAGCCAAAGCCAAGTTCTCAGGAGGGCAGTGTTCAGGTGCTGTTAGGAAAGAAGGAATGGAGTCAGGAGAGAGAAGTCAGGATGGTTTGGGGAAACCCTAGAGAGTGTGATGAGAAGAGAGAAGTCAAGAGGTTGGAAGGCTTCAAAACTCAGAAATCCATCCAGATGGTCCTGTAGGATAAGAATGGGTTATGTGAATTCTTTGGATTCAGGAATTTCAAGATATCGGTGAACATACCAGTACAAGAGTTGGGGGACAGGTTTGGCTAGAAACCAGATTGGAGGACGTGAAGCGTGGGTTTGAGGAGAGGAGGAGGGTGCTGTGCACATATAAAGCATGGTATGTGCTGTCACAGCTCTGCGGCAGGAGCCCAGAGAAGGTCTGACAGTTCACGGAAGGCTGCGCAGCTGAGGAGGTGACAGCAATGTTGTGTCGGCACATCAGCCGAGCTTACTATTTTATGTTCTGAAATATACTCATTTAAAATACGTTTATGTGGAGCCGTGAAATGTGTTACACACCCCTGCCTTCTTCCACGGACGGTGCCGAGCGTAACGCAACTGTTGCGCCCATCGACTGCCTCTTTCCTTTGACGGGCTTCACGTCTTCCGAGTTAATGAAGGACACCGAACTTGCGCAGTCTAAATGGTTTTGGATATCAGTGCTTTAGAGTTCGTGGGTGCGTATTCACGCGTGTGTGCATGTGGGGGGGAGAGAGAGAGAGAGAGAGAGAGAGAGAGAGAGAGAGATGCGACCTGAGGCTCAAATCCAGGTTTGCCAGCCTCCAAAACCCCATGCCCTTTCACTATTCCAGTCCATTTCTCTAACTAGTAATAAGACTTACTCATTCAATAAATATTTTTGATTACTTTCTAAAATAACAAAACAATCACGACAGCTAACCTATGTAAAAGCGTACTTACATGGCAGGTAATGTTTTCAAGTACTTTATATGTATTATCTCATTTAATCCTCACAACAGTCACATAAGATTCCTTTGTACAGGTGGACCAATTGAGACCTGGAATGAGTATATAAATGTTTAGATGTTCCACATCTAGGGAAGGGTGAAATCGGGTTTCTAACCAGGCTATTTTGCTCCAGGGTTCTTTACTCTAAGATACTACTAAAATGGAAATTTTGACAGGCAAATGGAAAAGGAAACACAGAAAGAAAGTCGTTATTTCTTGAGTGTAGTAAGCTGAGAGAGGTAAGCAAAGAGGCCGCAGAGGGAGGCAGTTGGCATCATCACTGGCCTTTTAAGCCCTGTTCAAGAGTTTGGATTTTAATCCAAGCAGCGGCAGTGCCTTGGTGAATTCCGAGCAGTCAGTGATGAGATTTGCTTCTAATCTCTGGTTGGCATCGAGCATAAAAAGTGAGCAGTTTCTTCTGTAGAAGTGTAATTCACATAAGCTTTGAAACAACTATTATAGACATGGAGGCTTTTCTTGTCCTCATCTTATTTCTTAGACCCTCTCACTGTATGATGTCTTGGTTAAAACGATAATTATGATTCCAACAATACCAAATAAAGCTACAAATGCAAAAGCGGTTAATAACAGTAATCAGAAACTTGAAGGGAGAAAAGTAAAAGAGATCTCCACACAAAGTCAGCTTAAGTCATAGTTTACAAATTTTTTTTTTTTTAATTCCTCTTAGGTTCTAAATAAATGTTTCATGAATATGTTCAAATGCAACTTCTTCGGTGAAAATCTTCTTAACTCCCCATTCAGCATTAGTTGCTGCATCTTATGTTTTCTCATAATAATCTATTTGACCTCTATTTAACCAGTTATTATCCTGTACTATCATTTGTCTGTTTACATGTATAACACAGTTTGTTTCAGTTTGGTTCAGCAGAGATTTTTGTTGCACTTTCAGTGAAGTAGTCACTATGCTAAGATCTCCACATCATGTACTAAGTGACTTAGAGGCCTATAATCAACACTGAGTTATTGTAAACAGGATATGCAAATCTTTTAAATTTGTTACCTAGCAAAACCCAAGTATAATATATGTGAGAAAATGGAACTCTATTATCCTCACTTGATGCACACTTTTTAGAAATATTTAATTCAGTCTTTTAACTTTCTCTTATTTGTTGGTCAAATCTTGAATAATTCCAGAGCCAAGATTCATAAAGACAATATACTTACAAATGCATGCATATTTAAAAGGGCAAATATGTCTTGACCTTTAAAAAAGCAAATCCATGAATTTTGAAAAGGAAGACAAGTTTTCACATTGTGTTTTATCAGATAGATACAGCCTGTCAGCAAACTGATTGTCAAATAAGCCCTTCTACCCTTGCAAAATTGGCAGGAAAGAAAGATGTGTCTGTAGTGTTGATTGTCTTCTACTGGAAAGTATAATTATGTCTAACTAGGCTAAGTGGAACTTATGACTACCTGATTATAATACTCAGGAAGAGATTGTCTGCTTACAAAGTTAAATTGAAGCATATTGAGTCTTCAGGTACAAGTCTTGACATTTCTTTTCAAATGCAGGCCTAGAAAATGTTCATGGTGTAAGTAATCTGAGAATGAGAATATCTTAATAAAGGGTAAATCATTATAGAATAAATATAGAGGAAAATGGATTACTGACCAATCTTCCAGTGAGTCTGAAGAGTGACTCATCTGATGTGAAAAAAACTAACTCTGAATACACAGAATCAACTCGAGATGTACGGCACTTATGCCATTGTGACATTTATTCAGAAACAATTCTACAGAGACAGAAGAAACTAAGTGTTCAAACTTCTGATTTTAAAATTTCAGTTGTATTCAGTTGCTTCATAAAGGTATAATTTGTGTGTAAAATACATAAGAACCATCTCCTGTGGTGTGGAACTTTGTCTCAGTTTATGGGTCAGGGAGTTTTTATTTCAGGCAGAATCCTTGAGATTGGAATTTTAGACTCTAATTCAATCTACATGTTTTAAAATTATGGATATAGATGATATAAAATAGGTTTTTTACATAGTTATTACATTGTAGAAGTTATTTTAAAAATTATAATAAACCCTTAGTGCTGGCTTTTCACATAAATGACTAAATTTTACTGGTACCTGGAGCTTAATGTTTACATTCCCCAAGTTTATGCATTTTCAACAATATTGTTGAAAAAAAGACTTAAGTTAATTTGTTTTTTTTTCTTTGTAAAAGAGAGGCTTCAAATATAACAGCTTTTAGAAATGATTCAGGAACACTGTTAGGAGCAACTCCCCATTAGGTTATAATACTCAGCAAAATTTATGATACGTTTTTCAGCTTCTCAGTCTCCCCATTTGCCGGCATACCATGGGTTGTCCATACTCCCTTCTATTATTATGTTTTCCTCTAGGAGAAACTCATTTCCTTTCTATTTTAATCTGATAAGTCCATTGAAGTGTAGATATCAGAGAATCAGCAGTCTGAGAATTTTGTCTTAAGAGAAAAGCAACCGAGTGGGAGGAGGTCGGAATTCCACTTTTGGGTAACAGTGAATAAGGGACGCTTTTATGACTGTAGGGTGTGTGACGTTGTCTTTAGTGTCTTTAGTTTCCTTTCCCCATTATATTCCAGAAGTTTGAGATCCAGAAGGCAGTTTTCTGGATAGCCAGGGCATTATTAAATAGTTAATAATAATTAGATAGTCAAAATTACTGTGAGAAATATCCTACCTCCACTAATTTAGCAGGTAAGTTATACTTTCACCTGTAAGAGACTTTGGCGTTTTACTTGAACATTTCTAAGTTATTGATTAGATGTTTGAAAAAGACTAGGAAAAATAATACAGGTTTGACAAATTACTATGTGCACTTTCATAAGCAACGAACAAAACACAGGCATTTTCACCCATCTTCGGGCAGGTGGTGAACGGCAGCAGCAGACATTACAAATATAGATGTAGCACATATATATCGCAAACAGCTGTAATAGCTAAATACATGCCAGAAGACTTAATCATTCTCGAGTTTTTTCCAATACATGCTAGCGTTCAAAAATAGACTTCTCTTTCCTACAATTGCTATAGAATTCTTTGAAATAGGCAAGTGCATCTATGCTATAGGAACTTTGCTGTGTGCTGATTAGGCTGTATTTTCAAGGCTCCTTGACAACTAGTTGATTAGCAGAATTCTCATTAGTTATGATTTGGTATGCGTAACTCATGACCAGTGTGACTTCTTGTTTTTGCTACTGAGTTGGCTGAATCAAGTCTTTTGTCGTGTGTAGACCTTTTGCCAGTGCAGATTATCTGCGTGAACCCTGAAGAGCCGAAAACCTGCACATTTTATGTGTATCTGTCTGCCGTCAGGAAGAAAGGACAGCCAAGATTTTAAGAATATATATATATATACTTATGTATAGACATATATATATACACATATACACATGTATACACATATATATACATACACATATACATATGTACACACATATACATATATATATTTAACAGTTATATATATTTAACTGATGGTGAACTTACATTAATATTTTAAATTAAAAAAATTCTGAGTATGTGTCTCTTAGTTGAAAGAGTCCTTATTTTGTTTGGAATGAAAGAAATAACAAAGTTTCTCAGAAGAGATAAGGAAATCTATATATACCATTTAAAAATTCTGGAAAAAAATTACCAGCAAAGTCATCACTAAAGTTCTTAGACTACAGATATTATTAGCTTTCCTGGAGTCTTCACTGTAACTTAATTATAAGAGAAGAGGGTACCTAGGTCAGCTGATATCCCACAGCAAAATGTGGGAGAAGGTGCATGGGTTGCAGTCCGAGGATCTGGGTTAGTCCTGTCTGACGTGTGTGACCCTGTATGAATTTCACCAAGTATCCTCATCAGTGAACTGGGGATGATGAAAATACTATCTTACCCAGAAAGGATTAAAAGAGTTGATGGATGTTAAATGAACTTTGTCAGCTCCAAAGTGATATTGAAATGCTAGTTTATGTGTTACTTAGAGGATGTGAGTCACCATTATTTCTCATTTTTCACAGTTTGATGACATTTCAAGTAGATAAGAACTCTGGTTAGATATTGGTGTGTTTTTTTTGAATTTTATTTTATTCATTTTTTTATACAGCAGGTTCTTACTAGTCATCCGTTTTATACACATCAGTGTATACCTGTCAATCCCAATCGCCCAATTCATCCCACCACCATCCCCACCCCCCCCCATGGCTTCCCCGCCTTGGTGTCCATACGTTTGTTCTCTAATCTGTGTCTCAATTTCTGCCTTGCAAACCGGCTCATCTGTACCATTTTTCTAGGTTCCACATATATGCGTTAATATACGATATTTGTTTTTCTCTTTCTGACTTACTTCACTCTGTATGACAGTCTCTGGGTCCATCCACGTCTCTACAAATGAGCCAGTTTCATTCCTTTTTGGCTAGACGTTGTTGACATTCCCTTTTCTGCCTGTTGCAAATAATGTCTTCTGCTCACTCTGTGATTATTGCTTTTCTGTACACATTCTTCTTTCCTATTTTACCTCTCCTGACCATACCCCAGGCATATCATGATTACCATCTTTCTCATCTCAGCGACCTCAAGATTTTAGGAAAACTTGAAGTCTATAGCTTTTAATCATCAAGAAAATAAGGACTCATTTCAGAGTGGATATAAAGGGTCAAACATTAGGAAGAATAGATTATGGATGTTCTAAATCCAGCATTTTGAGGCTTATGTTCCTAAGGATACAAATTAAATTATGTGAGATAATTATTATTTAAACAACATAACTTTACTGTGTAGTATTGCTTTAGAGCAACAAATGACTTAGTAATTCAGCAGGATAATCCTGAAGGGAATAGTGCTGCCAAAAAGGAAATCATTAAATATTTTGGAATTTTAAATATAGTCATTTCTTCCATAATGTGGTATGTGTGTTCTTAAAAATAAATACATTTTATGGAATTTCATGAAATAAAGATAGCATTGGGGTGGAACTCAAATCCTGTTCAATTTTATAAGGAAATAGACTTAATAAAAACATAAAATACTACAGTATCTTACTTAAAGAATCTTAGATTTCAAATAAACACAGGAACAATACAGTAGATATAGATAAGCATTGCAATTTACTTTGAAAAAAGACCTTAAGTTTTGCTTGGTATAAATAAATGTAGTGAAATGTGGTATTTGTGGTACCTTCAAGAAATGGAAGGAAGGACATCATTATTATGAAGGCAGAAATTGTGTCCCTGGAGTTGACACAGATGGTTTTTGCTTGGTCCGGCAAATGAGACCAGATGCTGGGTAGTGGCTTTCCGTGGCAGCCTTATGTCTGTACCCCGAATCTTCCATAAGCACACTTCAGTCCCCCTTAGAACAGATGATGGCTGTGGTGTATCCAGCCCTTGTTTCAGTTATTTTCCCACTCTGTCTTTGATGGTGCACATCTTGGATTTCCTTAGGTCTGTTCCTTCGGAGCTGTACCATGCTCTCTCATTTCTTTAAAAAGGTTTTCTTACTTTAACTTCTCAATATCTAAGACTCTCTGATCTTTATCATATTTAGATTGTGTTATTTAATACTTTAACAGGAAAAGTACATAAAACCAGGAGTATAGCATAATATATACTTATAGGGCAATACGTATAGATAAACAGATTAAGGAAGAATGTAAGGTGTATGAATATTTTGTGTATGCCTCTGCAGATCACTGTGTTCAACTGGGTAGTCTGTTTCTCTTTCACACGGTGTTCTTTGGAGTAGGATGTATAGCCCCTTGTGAAAAATCAGTATGAGATAACTGTTATGCTGGTTTTTTCCTCCTATTTATCCTCAGCATATTAACAAATGCAGCCATTACAGATAAGCATTAAAACAGAAAGAAAAACAGTACTATTTTCTAAAGCATAAGATTCCCCAAGCTGAATGTGATTGATTGTAAAGGAAATCCATGCATCATTTAAGAAGTTGGACTAAAATATCTCATTTGCTAATTTATCAACAACTCCCCACACTGTCCCTGTAGAAGATGAGATAAAAATCCTCTCTGGGTAAGATGGAGAGGCAAGAAAGTTAGATGTGGTTGAGCGCTCTAAGAAGATCTGTGCCGTGACACTCACCCCTTTCCTGGTGTACTCTGGAGAAGGGAGAGAGAGATGACACCAACGACATCTGTGGGTCTAAAAGTAATAGTGAATCTGTTCCAGTTTTCATTTAGAGACCTAGAGGCACCATGGCAAGAGAGCCAAGGGGATAGAATTGCCTGAAGGCAATTCATGCAGCCCCATCAAATGCCGTGACCCCCAAATAGTCATGAAAGAACACCTAAATATGTATCTGCTCCTGGGAAGATGCAACAGAGTAAGAGGCAGTAGACCTGAAGTGGACGCATGGCTGCCATGAGGTCTTGGTGGCGGATGGCTACATGGACCTTATAGCCAGAGAGTAGACAGCTCAATTGATAACAATTTGGAGTGAGTGACAACAGCAGACATCCAGATGGGGTGATATTTATATTTCAGTGGATGCTCTACAGGCAGACAGTGACAGGGGCTCAGCTGCCTTCCTCTATTGTTATTTTCTTTTTAACATTTTTATTGGAGTATAATGCTTTACAGTGCTGTGTTACCTCTATTGTTATTTAGTCACTGAAAAATCAAACATTTATTGAGTACCTAGTATGTTCTAGGCACTGTCAGGAAGTGCCTGGATCTACATAAGCCTTTAGATGGCATCCTACAGAGAAAGCATTAACTTTCTGTCATGCAGCATACCATATATTACACATATTTATTTTGTATTATCTGTGCACTAGAATATGTGCTCCAAGAGGGGAGGAATTTTTAAGCATTCCTATTGCTTATTACAAAATCTAACACGTAGCAGGTGCCCAATAATTACTGATTGAAACAAACGAATGACTCAGGAATAATGAGACTGTGCAAACAGATAGGAATTATAGAAAGATAAAAACGTTTTTTTAATATCTGAGTCGATGGCCGGACGATTACTATCTTCTATAGAGTCAAATAATACCATTAAGTCATAGAACTGTCTTTATGTGTCTGTCTTTATGTATCTAAAGTAAGTGGCCAGTGAATGGAGGCAGAAAACCTTTCTATAGGTGTGTCCAGGTCGTGTTGCGGAGCCCTGAGGGACACACTGGGAGCCTCACCTGCAGAGGTGACAGTAATAATGCTAATATAGCAACAGCGACCTGAACTGTCGGTCCATAGTCAGCTAAACACTTACACATACATAAATCTGTGGAAGGGTATCTTCGTTCGGGGTTAGGGTGGGAAGGTGTGTGTGTGTGTGTGTGTGTGTGTGTGTGTGTGTGTGTGTGTAGTTCAGTAAGGAGGAACATAATCAGTATGGGTGGTCTTGACTGTTATGTAGACCTCTGCCACCCATTATAATCATTGCTAGCCACTTGCAGCTAGGAAGTACTTTACAGGTATCTAACCTAAATGGAAATATGCTCCAAGTGTAAAATGTACACTGGACTTCACAAAGACTTAGTACAAAAATATAAAATATCTAAATAATTTTAAAATATTGATTACATGTTGAGATAATATTTTGCATGTATCAGTATTTGTTTAAATAAATATATTCCTAAATTAACTTCAACTGCTTCTACGTTTGACTACCAGAAATTTTAAGATTATGTATGTGGCTTGCATTATATTTCTACTGGGCACTGAACAGAATGGTCTAGACCATTTTGCTCAGACACATTCATTATTCTCACCTTCATACCTTGGATGAGAATATATTCCTGTCACTTGGTCTGACACTGTTGTGCAGTAACTGCCTACTTCCAGTTTGACCTTCTTTAGCACTGGGGGAATAAAGAACTTATGTGGACATATCATCTAACTATTCCAGATAAGCTCTAATTACTTCAGGAGTTCACCATTTCTAAATCACAGTTCAAAAAATAAATTAATTGAATGACTAAGTTTCCATTTTATGTCTAGGAATTATATATGGTTCTTTATTCTTTAAGTTCCTTATTTTCACTCTGGTAGGCATGCATTCTCTGTCACTGTATTAAACATAAAATTAGCAATGAACTCACTAAAAGACAGATGCTTGCTTTTTCCTTGGGCATTCTTTTTTTTTTTAACAACTGAAACTTCAGTTTCAGAGAGAATCATACATGGGTTGAGTATATTATAATTAATATAGAAGGTATTCACTTCCACATGGTTTCAATGGCAAAAGTAAGCAAATGGGGGGGTATAAAGATAGGACTGTAGATACCACAGGAAGTATAAATAATTCAGACATTTATAAAAGAAATGTATTTCTAACCGTTGCAGGCAGGGCAGAAGCTTACCCTCTTTAATGGCTGAACTGCTCTGAACTCTCTGATGCTGTCTATCCGGAGTCAGTTGAAAGGATAGTTTCAAGAATTACATGACTAACACGCGCATTTAAAATTTCTATTTAGGAAAAAAAAGTTATGTTCACACAGGTCACCTAGACAAGCAGACTATTACTAATCAAATCACTTGGATCATTACTGTAATTTCCACATCTTGGAATTTATATTGTGAAAGTTGTATAACAAGAAAAGTGTATTTGGAGAGAGTTATCTGGTGTATGTTCGTTTTAGCAAAGATGGAAGCTAAAGAGGCAAGGTTCAGTGTTGCACAGTGACTAAATGGAACCTAGATAGAAACTAAGGTTTTCTGGTCCTTCGATTTTCCCTCAGTAGAATCTAAAGGCAGGAAAAAAGTTCCAAACGTCTTATAAAATTATAATCTTAAATCTATAAATAATCTATAATCTATAAATCTTAAATTATAATCTCCACTGCTCCAAGGACCAAGTTATGTTAGAAAGATTAATTTCTTGTTAATTCTTATTTTTCTCTTTGGCCACCAATATCATGGTTTCTACGAGGAGAAACATTCTGAAAAATGAAAAGAAGTTTTTTTCAGGTAGCAGTGTCTATTCATTTTACATCCCATTAGCTACTGCTTCCATTGCAAAAAGTATCAGAACTAGATTTGTGTCACATAGATGTTATGCTGTCAGTTTTTCAGTGCCTGTAATGGAATTACAGAAACCAACAGGTCTTGAATTCTAAATTTTATTAGCAATATTCACTTGGTTAACTCTCTTTTTTTTCTTCCTATTCAATGAACAGTTTCTCTGGAAAATATGATTGTTTTCATATTGCTTCATTAATAATTTCTCATTTTCCTTTAATACATATTGCAACGTTAAATTTTCTCAAGTCATTGAAATGACTGACAATGTCTATTGTTTTTCTATTTATCCTTTTGTGAACTTTTAAAGTTTTAATTCTTACGATTGTAATTATTAATATTTTCTCATAGGACCTTCCTTCTGATTTAGTTTTCTATATGGCTTCATAGTTTTCCTTTCTCTTTCCTTCCCTGCTCCTAGGAGTCAGTGTATTTCTTGTCATTGTCACTGGAATTAGAAGAGGAAAGGAATATAATTGCCTGAATTTGTCTTAATGTGTGCTCTGAGAATCAGATAATTTATATTTAGTTCTGTTTACCAAATATACTAGCTGCCTATTTTGTGCAAGACACTGTGTTTGTTATGAGAAGGTATAAATGTGAATGATGCTATCAGAAACTACAGATTTATGATGGAAAAACAGAATCTGCATTTTCTTTGCAGAGGCTGAAAGCCCATAACTTGTGTTTTTATTTCTTTTTACAGAAATTTAAACAATTCTCTCAGAATGCAAAGTGAATAGCATTTTTACTTTAAATATATATTTCTGTGCATTAATACTTAACGTTTCTCCCAGTTTTACTGAGAAATAATTGACACGCATCACTGTGTAATCTTAAGGCACACAGCACAATGATTTGATTTACATGTGTGAAGTGATTATCACGAGGTTCAGCTGACATCCATCCTCTCATATAGATACAATATAAAGAAAAGAAAGAAAAATTTAAAAAAATCTTTTTGGGATGAGAACTTTAGGATTTACTCTCAACAGTTTTTCTGTATAGTATATAGCAATATCAACTGTAATCATCGTGTTGTACGTTACATCCCTAGTGCTTATGTATCTGTTAACTGGAATCCTCTATGTCTTGACCATCTTCCTCCACTTTTCCTTCTCCCCGCCCTCCTCATCTGGCAATCACATATCTCATCTCTTTTTCTGTAAATTTATTTGTTTGTTTTTAGAGTCCACATATAAGTGAGATCATATAGTATTTATCTTTCTGACTTATTTCACTTAGCATAATGTCTTCAACGTTCTCCATGTTGTTGCAAATGGTAGGATTTCCTCATTTTTTATGGCTGAGTAATATTCCACTGTGTGTGTATGTATAACTTCTTTATCCATTCATCCACCAGCGGACACTTAGGTTGTTTCCGTGTCTTGGCTACTATAAATAATGCTGCTGTGAATATGGGGGTGCAGATATCTTTCAGAGTTAGTGTTTCTGTTTTCTTTGAATATATTACCAGAAGTGGAATTGCTGGGCCACATAGTAGTTCTTGCATTCCGACAACAATACACCAGGGTTCCCTTTCTCTACGTCCGTGCCAGCATTTGTTGTCTCTTCTTCATGATGAGGCCCTTTCTAACAGGCATGAGGTAATATATCTCATTGTGGTTTTAGTTTGCATTTCCCTGATGACTATATTTTCATGTACCTGTTGCCCTTTTAATATATCTCATTTGGAAAAATGTCTGTTCAGGTCCTTTGCCATTTAAAAATTGGGTTATTTGGGGTATTTTGCTCATGAATTGTGTAAGTCCCTTATATATTTTGGATATCAACTCCTTATCAGATATATGGCTTACAAATATTTTTTTTACCATTCTGTAAGTCTTCTTTTCATTTTGTTGATGGTTTCTTTTGCTGTACAGAAGCTTTTTAGTTTGATGTAGCCCCACTTTTTAATTTTGATTTTTATTGTTTATGCATTGTGGTTCAGTTCATTCATTGTGTTATAAGATTTCTATTTTTACTTTTTGTTGGTCTCTATTGCTTTGTCTTCTCAGTTTTTGTTCATGTATTTTTTTTCTGAATTTCATTTAGTTGTCTGTGTTCTTGCAGGTCATTAAACTTCTTTTTTTTTAAATTTATTTTTTATGCAGCAGGTTCTTATTAGTTCTCCATTTTATACATGTTAGTATATACATGTCAATCCCCATCTCCCAGTTCATCCCACCACCACCCCCACACCACATTCAACTTCTTTATGAGGGTAATTCTCAGTTCATTTTCTGACGGGTCAGAGATTTCCGTTTCTTTAAGATCAGTTATTAGGGCTTCCCTGGTGGCGCAGTGGTTGAGAGTCCGCCTGCCGATGCAGGAGACACGGGTTCGTGCCCTGGTCCGGGAAGATCCCACATGCCGCGGAGCAACTAAGCCCGTGAGCCATGGCCGCTGAGCCTGTGCGTCCGGAGCCTGTGCTCCGCAACGGGAGAGGCCACAACAGTGAGAGGCCCGCATACCGCAAAAAAAAAAAAAAAAAAAGATCAGTTATTAGAGTTTAAGTAGTTTCCTTTGCTGGTACCATATTTACCCTGTTTGTCATGATCCTTGATTCCTTACATCGATATCTGCACATGGAAGTGATGTGGTTCCTTTTCCAGACTTTACATGTTTGCTTTGGCAGAAATGGATCTTCAGTAGTCCCTTCAGTTTGGGTTTCTGGGTGTGTCTGCCGGTATTATCGTTGGGCAGGTGAGGCCTATTATTATGGTCTGTATTTTGGTGAAACAGCTGTTCAGACTCCGAGGTTGGAGATTGGGAGTGTGCCACTGGCTGAGAACAGTTGGACAGGACTGCTGGCTTGGTTCTACCCAAGTGAGGCTGCAGTATAGGCTTTGCAGTTGCTTGGGTTCTCTGGACAGGCTTAATGGTTGAGACTGGGTGCTATATTCAGTTGTAGAAGGAGCTATGAATTAGATTCTCTGCCCTGGCAGGGGAGCAGGATGAAACCCCGGGACTGTATACCTCATTGCTTGGGGACTCAAATCAGGCAAGAGTGTGTATCGAATTCCTTGGTCAGGTGAGGCCGTCGGTTTTGCTCTGCAGATGGGAAAAGCCACGGGCTGTTCTCTGTTCAGGTGCCACTGTAAGCAGGGCTGTTGAATGGACTTTGCAGTTTCCCATGTGCTCTGCTTAGGTTCCCTGGTCAGACGTGCTAGAGGCCATAGTCTGTAATGAGTGGGGCTACAGATTACTTGCCCTGTCCAGGCACAGTAGAAGAAGCAGCAGCTTGAATGCTGGTACAGCTCCTTGTTGCTTTGACCCAAGCTGACCTGTGCCTCAAATTCCCTGGCTGAACAAGTCCATTGGTTTTGTTCTGCTAACCTTCAGCTCTGGCTGCCCTTTTTTGGCTTGAGTGCTGCCGAGCTGCACAGATTCCCCATGTTCTGACCAGCCCTTCTGGTCAGATAGGGCCAGGAGCCACAGAGGGTAACTGGAGCTGTGTCTCAGCTTCCTTGCCTGGGTGGGAAGGAGAGGGGCTGCTCTGGGAAACTCTCGATTTCTCAGATAGGTTCTCTGGATGGGAGGGTCCAGGAGCTACCCTCAGCCTCGGCTATACATTAATCCCCTGCCCTTGCACAGCATGACAGTTCTCCACACCCAGTACTGCCTTTGCTCTGGGGGTGGTCAGCTTTGCCCGTCTTCCTCTGTGCTTGAGCGCCACTGGGCCGCACCCTTCCCCGGTGTTCTCAGCAGCCCCTCTGGCTGGGCGGGGTGACTTAGTGCCTTGCCTGGACTTGGGCTCTAGGGATGGCAGAACTCCTTGTCTGAGGATCTGCATCAAGCAGCTCTGCACACTGCTGAGTTCCCTGGTCAGAGTGTGCCGCCGGTTAGGTTCTGCAGATGAGAAAAGTTGCAGGTTGCAGTTACTGCCTGGACAGCACAGGTACGGACGCCGTCGCCGTACCAACACCGTCGCCGTCTGTAAGATCCCTTTTCTGGTCGTTGCAATCCCCCCTTCCTGCTCTGTCACAGCCAGATTCCCCTGCAGTCACTGTGGGCTAAGATCAGAGTAGTGGCTCCCACAAAGCCCGGGCAGGGCTGATGGTTCCCCTGGGGTCTCTTTTCCCAGAGGCTCTGGGGAGACCTCTCCGTGCGGTGCTGCAACTGAACTGGGGGAGGGGCACGGAAGTCAACATTTAGCCGCTTCTCTTACCTTCTAATGCAGTCTGGTGTCTTGTTCTTGAATAGTGGTCAGTTGTTCCTCTTGTGAGGGGGAGTGAAGTCAGGAACAATTTACGTTACCACCTTGGTGACATTGCTCAAAGTTTCTTGAACCCCCACACGTGCATTCCCCCACTCCACTCTTCAGCTTTCAGTTTGTGAATAACGCTGATCATTCCAATAACTTACACTAAGAAAACCGTTACAGCTAAATGTTTGTCTTATACCTTATGAAACAAGCATGAATGAATAAAAGAAAGCATGGAGATTTAAGGGAACACTTGAAAATATCTGATTTATATTAAAAAGTCATCACAAAGACTGAACATGCTATTCAGGAATTATTCAGTGCTTTCACCCCAGGTGTAATTTGCTCTTTTAAAATATAGTAAGACATTTTAATTTGCAGCCAGGTCTGAACATGTTTTGTTTCGTTTTTTGTAAAACCATTGCCATTCCCTGCAGCTAAAAGATAAATGATCAAAGATGGGAATAGTAATTTTTATGACTTCCTTTTCAATTGAAGGTTGCATTGAGGCAGCTCAGTTACTGTGCTTACATGTGGAGTTTTCTCCACCCTCAATCTCCATCTTACCCCTGGTAAAGAAAACCGTAAGAGTATATAGAGCTGTTGATAACCAAAAATTAAGTTTCTAGTTTTGCTTCCCAAAGAAAATATATTGGCTATGGTTATATCTATTCATATAGAATGAAATGGACAACTTAGACACTTAAATGGGTATTTCATTAAAAGTTTTTTTAAAAAATTAAACAGTAGTAAATAGCTAAATTGTAATAGCCACAGTATCTTTTTTTTTTTTTTGCGGTACGCAGGCCTCTCGCTGCCGTGGCCTCTCCCGTTGGGGAGCACAGGCTCCAGACGCGCAGGCCCAGCGGCCACGGCTCACGGGCCCAGCCGCTCCGCGTCACGTGGGATCCTCCCGGACCGGGGCACGAACCCGCGTCCCCTGCATCGGCAGGCGGACTCTCAACCACTGCGCCACCAGGGAAGCCCCACAGTATCTTTTTATAGATTATAGCTAATGCTGTTCCATACTTTTATACAGCAAGTGTAGCAAGAGTCATGGTTCATCCCTCTGGGGAATATGTTTTAGGTCAGACTTCAATCAGGCAGTTCTGTTCTAGACCCAGAAAATAGTATTTCCCTTCTTGGCCACCAGGGCAGAATCAGTAAAAGCATTTTATTGAGGAAAGCAGGCAGGAAATGCAGAGCGCCTAACCTAGACTTGGAAAGCTGTAAGATCACTCACTGCTCATAAGTAACCAGTGGCAGTCGTTTTTGAGAGCAGAAAAAAGGAAACCAAAGTCTCCTTAGAAAGTACAGTTGGTAAAAACTCTGAACCTAAAGTGAAATATAAGCAATCATCTTTAGAAGAAATGATTTTGCAAGTAATAAGTTCACTGATACACTAGTGAAATGACATACTAATGCAGGTAAAGGTGGGACAAAATGCTGTTGAGAAGTAAAATGAAAATTAAAAAGTATAAGTGGAACCAAAAGGTTTTTAGCTAAATTCTTTAGCTGAATTAAGGCATTTCATTAGGTCTTTATGAATAGAGATAGGATATTTATTTTATATTTTATAACCCCATCTTCCTTATATTGAGTTTTATATAATTATGCTAAAGCCAAGTGGTTAAGTGTATAGTAAATTCTACGTGGTTTTCATTTCATAAAAGGATTTCAGTCACTCCCGCACCTCCATAAAGTCCTGACTCAAACAGCCCTCTAGAGATGGAGTGGGGTCAGATAACTACAGTGGTTCCCAGCAGACGGCCAGTTAGGTCTGAGTTACTGAGATAACTTACAGCTTTTAGCACTGAACCCCATTTATTGTTTCCTTTCAACCTTTATGGAGCCAACCAAATTAAATATTTGACACAGAAACCTTTAAAGCGAAAACCATTTATTGGATGGCAGCAGTCAAAACAGGAAAGGGAAGCTAGCCCTTCTGGGATCCAGGGATATGGCACCTCTCAGAGTAGAGGGGTCTCTAGGTTTGATACACGGAAACAGAAAATAAATTGGAACGAATTTGTCTTTGACTCGTTGTGGTTGCCTGACCAGCCTGGGTCTCCATGGTAATTTTCCAGGAGAAAATATGTGAGAGTGGAAACGGGTCTCATTTTAGTACCAGGGGAACCCTCACCTTTTTGGTTTTCTGCACTTAGCCTTAAACTGCGCAGCAACACCCCTGGGCCCTGTGTGTAGAATGGAGTCAAGTGTCAAACTGGCCACTTTATCCATTTACCCTAATATTGAAACCCTCTTGACTGTGTCCCTTTGGATTTTGTCTTTGCTTTATATTTGTTGGATGGAATTACTTGACCTTTTTCATGGTGACTTAATGTGGACCATTGCACACACACAACTCCCCAACACACAGTTTTACCCAAGCAGGGCTCCTTGACCTTTATTATATCCAGGGAAGACTTCTGGGTTGTCTTTGTCTCCTTCTAATCTGAGGCAGGCCAAAACATGTAATGTTTCGCTGATGTTTGACCAACAAAATTATTTAGTTCATCTTTTCTGATTAGATAATTCACGCACAGTGTATACATTTCAACAGACGTAAAAATGTGTATACTGAAAAACCTACCTTTCTCTCGTTCCCATAACCCAAATTTCCACATTCCTCTTACAAGAGCAGGCTCTGTCATAGACTGATACGTCACTGACATCAGCTTCATCCATAACTTTCTAGAGACTATCCACTTTTTTCTTTCTTCTCTCCTTCCCTCCCTCCTTCCCTCCCTCCCTCCCTCCCTCCCTTCCTTCTTTCCTTCTTTCTTTCCTACCATGGCATTCTCTACATGCTGCTCTGCAACTTGCTTTTTGTTTAACTTAACATTTTATCTTGAAATTGTTCCTATCAGTTTATAAAGTGGCCTAATTCTTTTAACGCACACCATATTCTCTTGTATAGATATACTTTAAAGTATTTATGCAATTTCTTACTAATGCTCTTTTATGTTGCTGCCAATATTTTGTATTACAAATAATACAACGCTGAATATTTCTGTACATGTGTCTTGTAGCTTTTGTACCTCTAGAGGTAAGATGAAGAAGTTGGTATATTTATATTAATACGACCTTCTACCTTCTTTTCTCTTCTCCCAGCTTTTAAAATTTCTAACATTTCCCAATACTGGATTTATAGTATTTACATGTGCCTCAGTGATAATAACCTGTCCGTGTGTTCTAGTCTTAGTCTTACAGTTTAACAGACTTTGTGCTCCCCATGGGTCCTTTTGACGTTGTTTCTTCACTCACTCCTTATTTGACTGAAGTTGGTTCTTTAATAGATTCTTCGAGAAGGCATCTTGAGAACTATATTCCCTGAGGTATTGTGCATTTAGTGTCGTTTATTCCTTTTATATTTGAGTAACAGTATGAATGCTAATTAAATCCTTGGCTCACACTCTGCTGATCTCTTCAAAGATTTAATTGCTCTACTAGATTTTAGTATTGGATTTTGCCATACAGAAGGAAATGTGACACCAATTTTACTTATATCTGATTTAAGTGACTTGACCTTTTATTCTGGATGTCCAGAGAATTCTTTATTTATCTTTGATGTCCAGTAAATCTATAAGTCTGTATATTATTCTTTATCACTTATTTATTTATTGGTTTATTATTGGTAGGATATGATGCACTCTTCGACCTGTAAATTTAAATCTCCTTTTCTTTTAGGAAAGTTTCTTGAATTTTATTTTTGTATATTTGCTCGTTTATCATTTAACATTTTTTCTTTGAGGACTCCAACTATTCAAATGTCGTATATCCTTTGCTTTTCCTTCGTATGTAGCATTTTTTATTATCCCTTTTATCATTTTCTTAATCCTTTGCCTTCCATGTCTTTTACTGTGTATTCACAATTGTCTGATATCCTTCTTGCTACTCCCAAAGTAGCCTTCATTTCCATGATAAGCTTAGTTTTTATCATATACCCCTTTCCTAAATTGTGCCAGCTTATATTTTTTTCTCTTAAGTTTTCTTGTCCTTCATGTTTTCAATCAAATATTTATATGAAGCACTTAATATTTGCCAGGCACTATTCTAGGGGCTAGTGATAGAGCAGTGTAATAGGAGACAAAAATTTATCCTCTCACAGAGTTTACATTATAGTTGGTTTTTGTATCTCTGCTATGATTCTGTCTTATATATGTGATTACCTCATTGAATTTCTATAAAATTCAATCCAATATTTTTATCTGCCCCATGAAAAATGATTCTTCTGAGTACAGTTTTCCTACCATCTGTTTTTCCTTTTTCTTTTTAAATTTTTAGTAGCCGAATCTTATACAGATGTTTATTATGGGTCCTTTTATCGCTCATCTTTGACTGGCATCGTTAATTCCTTCTAGACCAATTATTTACATAATTTTTTTTGAGGGGTGAGAGAGATACCAGATCCACGTTTTAGTCTAGGGGTCAGCAAATCATAGCTTGTAGTTTTAATATGGCCCATATCCTTGTTTTGTACAGCCTATGAACTAGCAATGGGTCTTCTATTTTTTTGTGTGTGTGGTACGCGGGCCTCTCACTGTTGTGGCCTCTCCCGTTGCGGAGCACAGGCTCCGGACGCGCAGGTTCAGCGGCCATGGCTCACGAGCCCAGCTGCTCTGTGGCATGTGGGATCTTCCTGGACCGGGACATGAACCCGTGTCCCCTCATCGGCAGGTGGACTCTCAACCACTGTGCCACCAGGGAAGCCCAGGTCTTCTATTTTTAATGGATTGGAAGGAAGAGAAGGAGGAAGAGGGGGAGGAGGAGGTTGTTACAGAGACTGTATGTGGCCCACAGAGCATACAATATTCATTATCTCATCCTTTGTCGAAAAAGTTTGCCAATTCCTATTTCATGATAACAGCAGTTCTTGTTGTGAAACAAAATAATGTGTTAATGAGTTTGTTATCCTTCATTTATTCCAGGAAATTGAGATTAGCAGTGCAAAGGAGCTTATACCAATCTCTCCTCTAGCTTGCTTCAGAAACAGTCTGCTTCCTTCAAGTATGGCTCTGTGTGTGTGTATGATTTATCTTTCAGCCTCTATTTTATTCCCTGTTTTTAGAGACAATGCTAAAGTTGGTCAGAAAATATTTTGCTACCAGCCCATATATCATATACAGATTTCATTTATGCAAATGAAAGATTATTGATATTGCTTACAAGTGTATGTCACTTGCTTTGGAAAATAGCGCTCTGATGCTTTTATCGGAGACCTACAGCCATGGGTGTATTCTCAGCGATTGTTCCTACACTTCTTTTATACTTTTTCTACATTTTGCAGCCTTCCCTCATGTATTGTGATTTGACGTACAAATGTTAAATCAAAGGTATACAATGGATTTCTGTTTCTTATTCTCTTAGTTGTATTTATATGATTATTCAATGGAGAAAAGGAAAACACCTACCTTGGTCCCATATTTTAAAATAAAATGTCTACATTTTTATAAACATACAATATCTTTACTTTGGAATATGTTGTCAGAAAACTTGGAGGAATAAAGATAGTAAAGTGAAATAGTAAAAATGATAGAAGTGTAAGTTGATATTACTGTGAATGAACAGTAAATTCTTATCAGACTGCCTCATAAATATCTAAGAAGCACACAGTGCTATTTTGGTTGCACACCATGGCAAATCCTTCAAAGCCCTATGTGGTTGGTTAATTAAATTCCACATAATGATTTAAGTGATGAGAGGGATAATTTAAGAAAAATGTGAATGAGTTGAATACTCTAAAGATCAGAGTTAAAGAGGCTTGTTCTGTAAATCAGCAAGTCATCAGTACCTACACTGTTTAAGGCACTGTGCTAGATGCCAGTTTATTCTATACTTGGCATCAAGCAGATCATTACACTCTACCAAAGGCAAGAGGAAATGGTTTCGACTAGAGATGTAATTGATATAAAATGAATCACTTAAATTGAGAGGTTAAAAAAAAAGAACGTATACAGGGAAAACTCTGCAGTAGTAATCCTCGTTCGTCTGTAGTTTCATTTTCTGTGGCTTCAGTTAACTGCAATCATCTGTGGTCTGAAAATATTAAAAGGAAAATTCCAGAAATAAAAAATTCATAGTTTTAAATTGTTTGTCGTTTTGAGTAGTGTGATCAGATCTTGTGCTGTCCTGCCCGGGAGGTGGCTCATCCCTTTGTGCGGGATATTCTGCCCATTAGTCACTTAATAGGTATCCCAGTTATCAGATTGACTGGGGTATTGCAGTGCTTGTGTCTAAGTAACCCTTATTTCACTTAACAATGGCCCCAAAACACACGAATAGTCATGCTAACTACCTAGCAATAATTAAACATGAATGGATTAAATTCTCCAATCAGAATGCTTCCTTTAAGTGACAAGTTAAAAGTTCTCAACTCAATAAGGAAAGAAAAAATACCGCGTGCTGAGGTTGCTAGGATCTGTGGTAAGAATGACTCTTCTATCCATCAAATTGTGAAGAAGGGAAAGAATCCGTGCTAATGTTGCTGTCATACAACAAACTGCAAAAGTTAAGGCCATAGTAAATAGGTGCTTAGTTAAGATGGAAAAGGCATTACATTTATACAACGAGATATTTTGAGGGAGAGAGAGAGAGAGACTGTATTCACATTACTTTTATTACAGTATATTCCTATACTTGTTCTATTTTCTTATTATTGTTTTTAATCTCTTACTGTGCCTAATTTATAAGTTAAACTTTATTATAGTTATATGTATAGGATAAAACATAGTATATATAGGATTTGGTACTCTCCATGGTTTCAGGCATCTACTAGGGGTCTTGGAACATATTCTCTGCAGATAAGGGGGGACTACTGTATTTGAAGTAATGAGGACCCTGGGAGTAAATAAGATAGTGAAATTATCATGACCATTAACTTTTCTGCTAAGGCTCTTGACACATAGGGAGAAAAAATTAAGATAGTTAGATGAGTCCATTTGAAAGTGTAAATGGAAAAGAAAAAGAATGAAATTAAGTTCATATTGGAAGTTTCTTTTAGCTGTTCTTCACACATATTAACCTACACAGTGAAGTTAAAACCCTTTAAATTTCAGATTGTGGATCTTATTTGAGATCAACTGGACTTCGATTAATTTTCAACATTTTACAGTTGCAACGTGTTTCCAATATAATTCAAAAGTAAATTTGTTTTATGTTCTCTCTCCTACCCTCATTTTCATGGAGGACATGAATTCTTAAAAAATTTGCCTGGTAACATTTACTTCTTTTCTGCTCCATGAAGGAATATAATTAAAACAGTGAAAAGCATTGAGCTTATGGTTCATAATGCACTAATTCATGATCGTGTATTAGCATTCTGATTAAAGTAAAATACCTCAAGAAACTGGAGAAAGATTTCATTCTCACCCTTCTCTTTATATGTATGGTGAGTTCTGTGATTCAGGCAATGTTGCAGCCGAGAGGCTATCGTAAGTGAATGCTGCTTAGGAAGCTATTCAACGGGAGTTTTTAAACAGCTGTTCCCAAGCTTCATTAAGACTCATTATGAGTTGTCATGTAATGGAGAACTTATATTTTTTGATGATCTCTGCATACCAGTAAAGATAAAAGTATGTCTTAAGGCAGAACTAAAAAGAACAGAAGTTGGTACATATTAAAAATAGATTACTAAAATGCCCTAGTTAGCTGGCACAGACCTTAAAAGCTCAGTACAATCATTCAGATTTAAAGGGAAAGATAAAAAGTGACTAAACTCACTGAGCTTTTAATACATCAGCTGTTATATTTTTGGGAAAAACTCTATTCTTTTATATGAAAGGTACCTGGGGGCCCCAAAGATTGATCTGCACCTCTCATGATGGGAATTCAGAGAGCTGGCATGGTCACGGCTGAGAAAGGCATCCTGATGGCTTTTCTAATTGTTACCTTGGTTCCAAATGCAGGTAAGAGTCACATCTGCCCTCCGTGCATCACACCCCAGACACCATTCTCACACCACACAAAGTGAAAGGTGATTTCAGTTCTTGGTCAAAGCATGAGGATCATTGATACATCTAGTTCTGTATCCACAGGGATCTCCAGAATGAATATATACATAGAATGAACTTGGCAAGATGCATTTGCAGGGGCAGGAGATTAAGGGTATTGGTTTGAAGTTTCAGAGGTGTTTTTTATAGAGCAAGCACACTGTTTTTTACTTATATTGTCAATAAAAGTAGCAAAGATTTTAAAGGGATGTTTTTACTGTTTGTGAAAGGTAAGAAAACACCAAGTATCCACATCAAATGTAAAAGTTGCTATTAATTTGAGTAAGATGGGAAGGATAATGAAAATTAACGATGGTTATTTTAGCACTCCAAACCATTACCTAGAACTGCCATTCTTCCATCAAATGTGGCACTTTCTCACAACAAGTCACCGTGAGCAGTCCTGTCAGGGCCGTCTGTGTATCCAGGTCTTCATGGCTTAGTGTCACCTGCAGCCCTCCTCCGCATACCCAGTCTCACTCATCCAGAACTCAGTATCCCTTAGGAAAATCAAGAAAATGCCAAGCAAATGGTTTCTTTTGTGAAGAGGAGACGATGTTTAGCAGGTACACTGCACACTTGCCAGTAGCAAACAGAAGAGCAGATTAGATTGCCTGCCATGAAGTTCAAGACAACTTGGAGCTGCTCAGAGAAAACACTCCTTCATGACGGACAGCCAGACATGACAGTGGTTTTAGGAAGAGTGCTTTGGGAGCTAACGAGTGCATACAAGTTTACGTAGCCACAAGTGCTGCAGAAAGCTGAGTATGAGGGTACCATCTAAGAAAGCGTGCCGAGGCAGAGTAAGAAAAAACTAGATCTGTGTGCACAGCAGTGTAGGAAGAAGTGTCACGTCTCTTTTACTCTAGATGAGTTTGAAAGGGAGAGAGTTGGTGTTATGTGAAGAGGCTGGCTCCCCGCTAAGGAGCAAGGTCAATAAAGGGAGAGTGGGTAAGAAGAAAAGAATATTTCTCTCGGTTCTTGAAATGTGCTCATATTGTAACCATTTTGTTTCTGAAAACCTTTCCAAGGTAACTGATTATCTTTTTCGAGTGTTGCAAACCAGATTACTGAACAGCTTCATATTTGATGGTCTTCAAACCAGTATCTTGATATCACCAGTAGGTGTGCTAAGCGTTCGGGGACACGGGAGAATTTAAGGAGCTTTTTTGCCTATTTAATGTACCGAGGAGTAATCCAGGAAGTAGAGGAGCTTCTTATGGGAAAGTTCTAATTGCTGTTGAGACTGCCCACAGATTAATTTGAAGTGGGCAATGGCAATATTGTTTTCGTAATCCCAGCGCAGCAAATCTAATGCTCTCCCTCGCAACAGGCTTTCTCTTCTTTCTCTTCTCTCATCGCTGCAGAACTTTGAATAGTATCTGCAGTTTCAAACTGTGTTTTCACACCTATTATTTCACAGCCCGGTGAAGAGGGTAGGACCAGAATTACAATCCTCATTTTATAGGTGAAGATACAGGTCAAGGAGGCTACGGGAATTGGGCAGGCCATGCAGCTAGTTAGCCACTGACCTGGAACTTCAACACAGGTGTCCTGAATGTAACCTTGAAAGCATGTCCTTTCCAGGATTACACACGCCTCACACCCAATTATAGAAGAGGAGATTCCTAAGGAAGAGATGATCTGTTTTTGTTCAGTCTGTTTTCTAGGATTCCTGAGAAGATTTTTGAGATCAAGCCTAGAATGATAATGATTAATTCTTGCCAAACTGAGCAGACATATTTTGGAAGTTCCTGCAGCTATTTTTTGTAGTTGTATTTTATTTTATTTTTTTCAATTATTCCTATTATAAAGAAATTGCCTGTTAAATCTACAGCGCTTTTAATAGTAAGGCAGTGTCTGCATGACTAGCCCAATATGTGAAAAGACGACAGGCAATTTAACTTGGCTGTGTAGACTCTGGTTCTGTCTTGTGATGGATAATGCTACCTTAGTTTTATGCTGCATTTCTCAGTGTTGCTAAGGGTTTAACAAACTGTGCATGGCTATGTGAACAACTTGTTCTCCCCGTGAAGGATGGCAAGCATGCTGTGATGACAATACCATGCAGTCAGTTTTCAGGGTGGAGCCTCTCTACTCTGGATGCAGCTACTGAACTAAGAATGGAACAGAATGGAAAGGGCTTGGTTGAAGGAAAGTGAGACTCCGAGTCACACTTCCCTCATAGTCTCTTTTACTTAGTAAAGAGACTCTGACCTCTGTACTAAGAGGTCATAGTCTTTCATTGTATATTCTTATAAGGTTATCCCTGAAGGCTAACATGCAGGATTTTGGTGACTCTGACCTCTGTACTAAGAGGTCATAGTCTTTCATTGTATATTCTTATGAGGTTATCCCTGAGGGCTAACATGCAGGATTTTGGTGACTCTGACCTCTGTACTAAGAGGTCATAGTCTTTCATTGTATATTCTTATAAGGTTATCCCTGAGGGCTAACATGCAGGGTTTTGGTGACTCTGACCTCTGTACTAAGAGATCATAGTCTTTCATTGTATATTCTTATAAGGTTATCCCTGAAGGCTAACATGCAGAATTTTGGTGACTCTGACCTCTGTACTAAGAGGTCATAGTTTTTCATTGTATATTCTTATAAGGTTATCCCTGAGGGCTAACATGCAGGGTTTTGGTGACTGTGGCCTCTGTACTAAGAGGTCATAGTCTTTCATTGTATATTCTTATAAGGTTATCCCTGAAGGCTAACATGCAGGATTTTTGTTGCTTTAAATAAGTAGCAGTTGAAATATTTTTCTTATATATCATGCATGTTTCTCTAATGAAAGTGAACAATGATTTTGTCATGCTTTTCCAAGCAACCTTAATTTCTCCACATGACAAACTCTTTCTTGTATTTCGCAAGTCTTTCAGACTTCCATTTTGATAATCCTTGAGTTCAGAAGGAGATGGGATTCAGATAAATATCATTTAAATACAGTTCATCGTGGGCTATTCGCTGCAACAGGTTTTATGTCCTCTCTGTATTATTTGACTCACCATCAAAGGTGCAGTTTGTTCTCTGTGTTTTCAATTTAGTGTATCCTGAGTATTACATGGTGTGTTAATTTGAAATATGAGTACCACAGGGTATGGCAGGAACCACAGAATTTAATGTGAATGAATTGGAGTCTTAGGACCATGAGTCAGATCAGCCTTTGCCAAGATGTATTCAGCAGAGCAGATCCTGTAGTATGAAGAGGGTGGGTAGGCCTGAGAGGGAGGAAGGGTATTTGAGAAATGCTGTAATGCCTCTCATTGGGATTGGTAATACCATTAGCATATTAATGGCCTTAAGAATTCCTAAAGTGGATAATTTTGTTTAACTTTGTTTAATTCAATATTTCTCAAATTTATTTCGGTCAGTCATAAATATTTCATCGAGTTTTTATTACAGGCCAAGCTTTCTTTGAGAAAAACATGTAAAAATTCTTGTCTCTGTGGAGCTTACATTCCAGTGGAGGACACAGACAGTAGCAAATAAATATGAAAAATAAAAAGTAAGTCAGATAGTGCAAAGTGCTATGGAGATTAAAAAGAGAGAGAGAGAGACAGAGAGACAGAGGGCATGAAGGAGTGGGGTTAGAGGTGGAAAAGTTGGGTATTTATTTAACCAGAGAATCTGTATTATAAATGAGTAGTACTTATTAAGGCCTGCAGAACTAGAGTCTGCAGAAAACACTCTGAGAAGCAGAGTTGGACCCTCAGTCAAAAACCTCGGACAGCTCACTTTCTACGTGCCTGTTTCACGTTTCTTTATAGAACATGATTTCTTTAAAAAGTACCTTATATCCTAAGTGCATTTTTCTAAATTTGGCTAACAGTACCTGTGATATGTGAGCTAGTGCTGACAGAGTACTTAAACATTTTAAAACCAGCTTTGTCCTTTGAGGGAATAAAATAGGTAACCAAAAGTCAGATTAATAACCACTAGATGTCGGTGTTATCATTGGGTAACAGATACGATCTTAAAGCTCCTTAGCAGGCATGGTTGACCTAGATAATTTACTGCAAAAGTAGATATTAAAAATTACCTTCCGAGTTTGTTAAAATGTAACTGCACAACTTTCACAAGCAGTTCCTAGATGATAAAAAACAAACAGTTTGGAACAAGATTTAAAGAAAACATAAGAGTGTAGGCATATACCTGTTGCTCAAGCTAAACAGTTAATTGAAACACATTTTGTTCACGTTTCCTCAATGTCAGTTAATGTGTTCAGGAAATCTCTCCCGAGCAACTAGTATGTGTCAGGTTCTCGACTAGGCACCAAGAAGGGTAAAATTAATAAGCTAATGTCCCTTAAAACAAGGGTAGTAGTTAGTGACATAATGTCATTTATATTGGTCAGTATATAAGGTCAGTACATTTTTAGAGATACACACAAAGCAGAGGGACAAGGATGAAGATAAAGGAGTGACATAACCAGCTACGTAGACAATTCAGCGGCAGTAAGAGGACTGATTTGCAGGGGACAAGTCTGGGGGCATGAAGGCCTTAGGGGACTTCGGTTGGCAAATGTTTATACTGACTTCACAGACAAATTAGAAGCCATCAGGTAGTAACTGTCAACATCCATCAGCAGATCTGCAAAACCACCTGCATATTGACTATTCTTCTTTCCTCTCCTTTTACTGTGGCATAGGTACCTCTTTTTCTGTGTAAGGCTAATGTGTCTACCTGCCCTTTAGCCCTCATACCCTCCACCAGGGGCCTTGCGGCAGTGAGCATCCTTTACCTTCAATATCTTCCTCTTTCCCAAGTGCCTTCCCTTCGGGATTTATGCTCCGTTATCACCAATCCTGAAAAACAGAACAAACCGAACTACTCGCCCCACCTATCTGGGAACTTCCACCGTTACCACAAAACTCTTACAAGTGTCACGTAAAGGCACTGGTTACGCTTCCCACTCACTCCCGTCTCTTCACACGAACTGCTCCCAGCAGTGGTTACCCTGTCTCCAGCTTCAGTAAAGCACTTTCGTCCTTTACTTGGATGGTTTCAGAGCATCTGCCACTGTTGCACATTTCTCACTATTTGAAACATCATTTTTTCACAGCACCACATTTTCCTGGTTTGCCTCCCTAATTATTAGCACTGTTTGTCAGACATTTCATTGCCTTCTCTTCCTCTCAGTTATTTAGTTTAGGCTCCCTTCCACCCCCGGCCCCCATTCTCACTCTTTGCACTTTATCCACAGGTCATGCTTATCTGCCTTGCGTCCAGCCCAGTTCTCCGTCATTTCTCTCCTAGTGTCTTCAGATCCAGCATATTAAAAATTAACATCATTTTCTCTTAAAACTTGCTTCTTCACCAATACATTCCAACTTTCCTGTTGTTCAAATTAGAAAGTTTGGCATCATCTTTGATTTTTCTTCTTCTACGACTACATCCAATAAAAGCACATACACTTAAACTTATGTATTTACTGAGTGCCTGCTGTGTGCCCGGTGCTCTGGATATGGTTGCAAACAAGGCTTGCAGATCCTGACTTCATTGAGCTTACAGATGAGTAGAAGAAGCTGAGAACAAACATGCCAATAAGCTATAGACAACAAGTTGTGATAGATATTTTGAAAAATATGTTGTGAATAAAAGTATTTAGAGTCTAACACTAAACAAGGTGTTCAGGGAAGTGATGTTTAAACTGAGACCTCAAGGATGGTAATAAATCAGTTATGGAAATTGGGGAAATAGTGTTTCAGGCAGAGGGGAAACGTGTAAAGGCATTAAGGTGGGAAACATTTGCCACTTGTTTGTATCTCTCTGTGCTCAAGCCTCTAAATGCTTCATATGGTTAGTAAAGCCCTTTAGGATCGTGAGCCTGACTTGTCCGAGCCCCACTTCTTGCTCTGGCACTTCAGTCTCTTTGTTCACATTGCAAGGGGCTTTGTTTAGTCCCCCCAATATGCTAAGCTCTCTCTGACTTTCAACTCTCCCACAAGCTTTTCCCTTTGCTGCTGGGAACGATCTTATTGGACTGTCTCCTTTATTTGGCTAGTTGAGACTCATCCTTCCGGTCTTCTCAAGGGCTGGCCTTGCTCGACTGGCAGCTGCACCCCCATCTCCTGGTAAGAGACTGTCTCACAGAAGCTCCTGTGCTCCTCTTTCATAACTAGTTTTGCTCTTGTTTAGTGTTAATCTTCTACGCCACACTGTAGACTCAGTGAGGACAGGGACTCTATCTGTATTTTTTTAAACTCTTTATCCTCGGTGCCTAGTACTGTACCTGCCATATTATAAGCACTCAATAAAAATTTGTTGCATGAATGAATGAATAGAATGAATGAAAAGATATTTAAAGATAGGCACATGTAAGAGGTCAGGTGATTACCCCCAGGTGCTACCCATATTGATGGATAAGTTTATGTGGGAAAGATATTTGGATCCGTTTGAGAAATTTTGGATTTAAGTTTAGGAGTCAGAATCTTCATGTGTAATATTCTCATTAAAAACAAACAAACAAACAAAACTCATTTGACTCCCCCATCCTTCCTCAGCCCCCATTTCATTTCTACTGTTCTTCTTGGAGAAAAAGTCCTCAAAATAGCTATCTCTAATTTTCTTCACTTCTGGTGTTCTGTTAACCCATTTCAGTGAGGCTTTTGTCCCCACCACTCAGCAGGACCTGCTTTTATCATTGTCTCTAATAGCCTGCTTGTTTCAAATACAGTGGCCCATACATCTTACTTAGGAGCGCTGATACTGTTCATCCTTCCTTCTTTCTGGAAACACTTTCTCCTTTGGCCTCTGTGTTCTCTTCACACCACACTGTTCTTCACTTTTTTTGCTAGATTTACCTCCACTTCGCAAACATCAAATATTGAGGGACCCGAGGTCTCCATCCTCAACTTTTCTCTACCTGTGTGTTTTATCCAGTGCTCCAAATGCTTTGCGAAGCATCTATGCCCTGCTGGGTTCGAATATCATAAGTGTAGCCCTGATCTCAGTCGGGAACCCCAGACTCACCTATTCAATTTTCAACTTGACGTCTGCACTTATATGCTAATTAGACACCTCAAATGTAACACAGCAAACGGAACTTTTGAATCTCCTCGGAAATCTGCTCCTCCAGAAGTCTTTCTCACTTCAGTAAATACAGCTCCTGCCAGTGGCTTAATCCAAGCATCTTAAGGTCCATCCTTGACTCCTCTCTTGCTCTCACATCCCGCATTCCATCTATCCCGATCCTGAATGCTCTGATTGTGAACTTCTCCTCACCATCTTCCCCATGGTGAACTAGGCTAAGCAGTCCCTTGATTCTATCCATGCCCCCCTCCCCCCCACACAAAGCCTGTTTCTGCACAGCAACCAGAGGAATTTTTTTCTACAGAAGTTTACCAGATCATAATATCTCTGTTTACAAAATCCTCCAGTGGCTTCTTGGCTCGCTTTGCCCTTACCATGGCCTTCAAGGCCCTATATGATCCGTCCCCAGTCTACCTTTCTGACTTATCTCATTCTGTTTTCCTTCTTGGCAAAATGTACTCTAATCACGTTGACGTCTTTGCTTCCCTTCAGTACCCCACAACAGCTCCCACTCCAGACCCTTCACATGGTCTGCTCTTCTGCAGGGGACACTCTCCAGATGTTTTCATGTGGCTCGCGCCTTCCTTTAAGTCTCCGTTCAAATGTTACTGTGTCTGAGAGCCTTTCTGTTAATACCTCATCAAAAAGAGAATCTTTCCTCACTTTCTGTCCTACCCACCTTAATATTGTAGTACTTAACCATGTTTGTTTTGACACATAATATATTTCTTTATTTTAGATGGTATGCACGTAATAGGCACCTAAACGAATTCAGTCAGAATTCTAACTAGAATCTAGACTTACGGTTCAGATTTAGACACCCTATTATGTTTCCTTATACATGATTCAAACAAGGCAAAAAACTGAAAGCTTTTTCATATGTGTCCTGTTCTTCAGGTGGCATGTGGACTCCTAAGGATAATTGATTATATGATAGGATTATTTTGCTAAAAATTTAAACTTTTTTTCCATGTCTGTTCCTGTGCTTTTTCCCTAGGTTACCCTGATTATTCAGACTTGTTTAACCTTCTGGGCTCATTCTTCTTATTCTTTCAGTTTAGGGCTCCCTTAAAGTTTATTTGCATAAAGAAAGAGTGGCAGCGCTGCTCTTAGTAACTTAGTCTTCTGAGCCAGTCTGATTCTTTTAGAAACATTCTAAAAGGGTTTACCTCGCTTTTTTAAGCTCATAACATTTTCAGAACAACCTAACACAGCAGGAAGAATTTGTAAAGGGTTAGGCAGTAATTTCCCAACACCTCCCGACCCCAGGTGCCGGCCGCTGCTCCCCGGGTGAATGGCTGGGGAGTGGCTCAGTTCCCAGGGGGAAGGAAGTGAATATCTAAGCAAGTTTTCTGTTTTGTTTTTCAGTGCAATTAAATTCCCTTAAGGCAGACACTTTGTTTTGTGCCAGGCCTTTTTCCCCCTGGGCCTAGGATTGTGCCTTGCATTTTGTGGATATGCTAAAAATAAATCTAAGTAAATGAGTGAATAAATGAGTTAAAATTAGCAAAAGGAGTTCACATAACTAGAGAAGCAAGGTTGTTTTCCAGAAAGAGTCTTAAATATGATGTGTGAGATATGGGTCTTAAAACGTGGTCAGGATAAGTAAGCCACAGGCTTCGTTCATTCATTTGTAAAATGGAGACAATGATACTTCATAGGACTTGTCACGAGGATTAAGTGAAATAGCATGAAATATGTGGCACATACCGGATACTAGATAAAAGTTTAGTTTTTTATTCAGTCCCCACCAGCCTCCCCCCCCCCCCCCGCCTTCTTATTCTTTGGGTCATTATGTAATAGTAGTAAGGAGTGGAATATTTATTTTATTGGGAAGAATAATGGGTTTAAATATGGAATTGAACAGGAATAATTATTTTCTTGGGCCATTTCTTCTTTGGTTACTTCATAGTTTCTAGACCTTATTTTGGGCTGGATAATTTTTTGTTGCGGTTTCAGATTGTCTTTTGCATTATAGGATCTGTAGCTGCATCCCTAGCCTCTACCCATTAGAAGCTCAGAGTACCCTCCCTGTTGTGACAACCAAACATGTCTTTAGATATTACCAAATATTCCCTGGTGGGATTGGGATAGAGGTGGTGGGAAATAACTCCCAACTGAGAACACTGATTTACTGCGGCAATGGGATAAATTAAAGAGAGTTTCCCAATAGAAGGGTGTCCTACCAACCTTAGAAGAGAACGTGATTTAGGCTGGGTCCTAGGGTAACACAAGTAAGAAGGGGGCTATCTGATATTAAGTCTTTTTTCTCTCACTTCCTCCTGCTTAGGGGCAATCAATGCAATTCATGCTTATTGTTGACTTTGGTTCCAGTTTCCTGAAACTGGCAGTTTACAGTTGATATTCTGGTATAATTATTAATAATGCTCCTTTTTATTCTCGAAAGTGTTCCTGTTTGGATAGTAAGTTGTATGGCCACTTTAGCTTATGTAGTGACCACTATTCTAGATGCTGGAAATTCAGTGGTAAAAACATACCCATTTGGAGCTCATATCACAAGTGGGGAGGAAGAAAATAAATGTGTTATGCGATACTGGTTAGTTACAAGTGTCATAAAAATGCAAAACATGGAGCGGGGGAGTGCCAGGAGTGGAGTAGGCTAATCCTTTAAATAATGCAGTTGGGAAGACCTCTTCCAGTAGTGGCCTAACGATGTGTGGATGTGGGTCCGAGTTCTTGTGGCTCCCTCGAATCTAGACTTAAGTTAAAGGAGCAAAACCTTCACTTTAGTTTTATTTTCACGTCATACACATGAATCTCCTAGGCAAATCCAGGTTTCGTATGGCCTTAAGATTATACAGTGCGGGTGGAGCACTATTGAAAATGCAAACTTATGAGTGACAATTAGCTGAGAGGCCCCAGAGCGTGGGCTTCCTTAGTTTGATGATTAATCCACTTCTCTGGAGTCAGAGCTAGTCAGGGGACTGGGGGCAGAGCCCTGTCTGGACGAGAGAGAGGAACGAAAACTTCCCTGAGGGTTTACATCTCCTCCGCAAACAGGGAGAGCCCTGGGCCTGGTGAGAGAGGGTGGGGGGCCTGAGGCGTCACTAACTCCCCACAGAACCGAGTTTTGGCCTAATATTGACTATTTATAATTTCTTACGGCTGGGTTACACTACCCTACCCCTTACCACTCACCCACAACATTTGATTGTGGGTCAGCAACTTTATGTCATTTTGTGAGATAGTCCACAAAGGAAGCTTTGAGCAATAAGTGATTTTTCGAAGTGTCATTAGTGTCTCTAATGATAGCTGACAAGTAATTAGCCTCAAAAATATTCTAACCAAGTGGGTTGAGCCATTAAACCTGTCCAGGAAAAGTAAAAGGTGTCTCATTTGATAAGAAAAGAGTAGGTTCCATGCAGCTTATTCCATTAAATGAGCTACTTCATTGTAGGCAGATTCAGAAGCTCTTTGTTCTTTCTCTTAAACCCCATAGCTTCGAACTATGGTCCTATTCAAAATCTGTCAGCCGAGGTCTTAACCATAACACCAGTCTTATCTTTTCAAAAGGATTGGATCAAAATAGCTTAGTTTTCATCTGAGTTTAACAGGGAAAATGGCCTGTGGCTGTCACTCTATAATGAGAACTTTCCCTAGTGGCCAGCACTAAAGGATACAGTGATGTGTTGACTTCACATTTATCATGAGAAATTCTGATCTCTAAATATGTAAAAAAAAAATCATAGCTCTTTAGAGAAGTGATATGAGTTAGTAATATAATTCACTATTTGACCTGTGAGAAGAGCTTAATGAGAATTAAATATTTCTTCAGACTAGGTCAAAATCAAGAGCGGTGGCTCATGTCGTATATCCTTAAACATCAAACGCTGCTCCAGAGGAAGCAGTGTATCATGGAACGAACAGTTTATGTTCATGACAGGCTGCATTACTAGATATTATATTGGGAACAAAACAAATCAAATTTAGGCATTTGTACAAGGTTTGAACAATGGAATTTTCCTGTGAGCTCTGAATTTGTATTTCAGCTACCAAACTAGAACTATAGTCTTTGTTTTCACATTTTTTCTTACATTATCAACAAGCGTAAAAAATATTAGTAGTTTTTGATTTGAATTTGTCCCTAATGGAATTATGTCCTTTAATATGCAAGGAAGGTGTTTGTGTTTGTCTTCTTTCTGTCTAAAAACTTGGAGAAGCTGAGTTTTTATTTTTACTTGGTAGATTATTTTACTCTGATATTTCAGTTGGCATTTTTTCCCTCCCCTCTATCTTCAAATATGTTAGCCTGTAGAATTTGGGAAGTATCTTGTACCAGTGCAAGTATTGGTTTCATTATGACACTATGCATATTTATCTGAGTGAGAAATGGATCTGAAAATTGAATGTGATTAGAATAATCACTTGTAGTAGTGTCAATCAGTCTGCCTAGATGGGAATATAAAACAGTTTGGAATTTCTATAAAAAATATTTTAAACAAATCGTGAGCAAAGCTAGTATGTGGCTACATATATATACACGTGTATATATAACAATTAGAGACAGGAACTACTTCTATATTTACTGATTGTTTCACAATTCTTCAGAGAATTAAAATATCATATAATGGTACCAGGTATAAAATTTACATTTGGTTCTCTATTTTGACATACATTTTCCCTAAAGTTAAAAAAAAAATGAACCAACTCTGTATGATTTAATATCTATACTGAATTTTGAGGATTTCAGTATACTTAGGGTTACCAGGTGGTTTAGGTATGAAAACACATTTTAAAAAATTGAATATTACATAATAATATATATAAAAGCAAAAATTTAGAAGAAAGTAACATTTAAAGAACAGGGCTTTTGTTAAATAAGTTACTCCTTACACATAAAACTCTTTGAGGCACAGACTCTTAGCTCCTTCCCTTTATCTATTCCTACCTTCTCACTTTGTAACAGAATCCCAGATACTAAGTGGATACAAACACATAGTGACATTTCTCAGAGTACCTTAAACTGGTGTGACTGAGTTCTTGCCAATGAGGTGTAAACAAAGTGTTCTATGGTGCTTCAGAAAACTTTTCTTAAAAAGGAGCAGCCTTGCCTCTCTCTGCCCTTTGACCAACTCATTCTTTGTCATATACATGTGATGATTGGTGTTCTAGGATCCATCTTGGTTGACAAGGCTGAAAGCAACATCTCAGAAACGGCAAAAAATTGAGCTTGAAGGGGTTCAGGGTGTTTATGGACTTTACAGAAATGCTCTCCCAACCTCGAACTATCAACCTCTGGAATTCTTTTGTGTGTGAGAAAAACAAACTTATATTTTGTTTGAACCACTGTTGTTATTATTTTTTGCACGTGGCCCAGTCTCTTCCCAGATGGTATGTAATATAATCATTTAAATCCCGTTTTTAAAGAATATTTAATGGCATGGGGAAATTAAGATTGTATGTTAAGTAAAGTAAATAAATTAATTTATTAATTAACAGACAAATAAACCAAGCTGCTGACAGCTTTTATCATTTTTACTTTCTTCTTTATACTTTTCTGTTTTTTTTTGTTTTGTTTTGTTTTTGTTTTGTTTTGTTTTTGCGGTATGCGGGCCTCTCACTGTTGTGGCCTCTCCCGTTGCGGGGCACAGGCTCTGGACGCACAGGCCTAGCGGCCATGGCTCACGGGCTTAGTTGCTCCGCGGCATGTGGGATCTTCCCGGACCAGGGCACGAACCCGTGTCTCCTGCATCGGCAGGCGGATTCTCAACCACTGCGCCACCAGGGAAGCCCACTTTTCTGTATTATTAAAATGTTCTAAAATGAATAAGTAACACTGTGAAGAACATTTTTGTACATAAAATTTATATACATTGTTGCTCACTTCCTTATAAAAAAGTAGTCCACTTAGAAGTGCAGGGTTAAAATGATTTTTCATACATTTTGGCAAATCAGTATCTATAATGATTTAATCTAATTTGCCCTGAAGCCAGTGACATAAAGAAAGTGCTATTTTCTTGCTTTATAACAAAAGAGTATTATTCTGAAATGTTAAAAATTTGACTATATATTAGCTTCATGTTTTTTCACTTTTTTATTAAAATTTGGATTTTTCCCCTATAAAAATTATTGGTGAAGGATTAGTAACCTGAACTAGATGTGTGAAAGAAATAGAGGAGTCAAGGACGATTCCAAGGTTTTCTTTTCACCTTCAGCAACTGGAAGTATAAAATCTGATGGAGAGTGGTAAGTGTAGAAAGAATCCTACAGACTAAATTTGGGAAGCACATCTGAAATTTAGTCCTTTTTAACAAATGGAAGTGTAACTGACCTACAACACTATGTTAGTTCCAGGTGCCCGACATAGCGATTCGATGTTTCTGTACATTACAAAATGATCATCACGATAGGTCTAGTTACCATCTGTCACCATACAAAGATATTAACAATATTATTGACAGTATTCCCCATGACTCTAAAATTTAGTCGAATATGTTAAACATGAGATGTCTTTTAGAAATCCAGGTGGAGATGTAGCGTGGGAAGATAGATATGAGTTCGGAATTCAGGAGAGAGGCTTAAGCCAAAGATATAAATCTGGGATTCCTCTGCTAGTAGATGATATTTAAAATCATGAAGTGGATGAGATCATCATGTCAAGGAGCATGTAAAAAGAAGAGATGAGTAAAAATGAAGCAAGAGAAGAATTAAGAGACTGTGGTCTCCTGGAAGTCACGTGAAGGATTTCCATTAGGGGGAAAGGCATGATAAAGTCTTTCAAATGTTGATGACAGGACAGATGGAGCACAGGGCACAGATGTATTCGGCATGTGGAAGTCATTGGAAACTTAAGGAGAGTGGTTTGGTGAGGGGTGGGGACCAAAGCCTAATAGGAGAGGGTTTAAGAGAAAACTGTAGGAGAGGAAACTTGGAGAGAGTGAATATAGACTGCTCCTGCATGGAGTTTTGCAGTAAAGGAGAGGAGAGAAGTGGGGGCAGGAGCTGGCACAGAAGGTGAGGTCTAGAGAAAATTTTTCTTTGTTTTGTATTAATATGGGAGAAATAACAACATGTTTTTATACCACTAGCAGTGATCCAGGAAAGACAGTAAAATGAATGCAGCAGGAGATTGAGGGAAGAAGGGCTGGGAGTATATCCTTGGAGAGAATGTGATCAAGTATGCATGTGGACAGACTGGCTGTAGAAAAGGAGTTCACTTACAGGAGGAGGCAGAAGGGCAGGTTAAATGGGTGCCAATACCAGTAGGTGGTAGACATAGGGGTGCTTGTTAGCAGACTCTCCTTACTGATGGCTTCAGTTATGTTCAGTGAATTGAGAGGCAAGTTCATCAACTGGGGAGTGAGGGTAAGCAAAGAAATGTTTGAAGTTTGAGGAAAAAGGGTCAGTGTGAAATACCAGCTGGTGATAGCGGAGAGCGAATGGACCAAGGAAACACACTATGAATGACAGGAAGCATTAAGGGTCCACCTGAGCTTTGTGCTCATACATTGAAAGTGGAGCCAGTCAGCATGGTTATGTGTTTTTCTTGAGTCACTTTCAGCTGCTTGGGTGCAGGCATGAAGTAGGCTGAAAATTGGATTTTACCTGGATTGTGGTGTAGCCAAAGGAATATGAGGAAGGGAGAAATGACCAAAACAATTCTGTGAGAATTCGAGGAGATGAATATAGTGAATGTCCATGGAATTAAATGGAGTAAGGAGAGAAGGAGGCATATTGAGTGGGTGAGATAAAAAGAATCAATGAATTGAAAATCCCATTTGGATAGAAAGATTGTAGGATTTAGGATACTAAAGGGAATGAATTGGAAAGATAGGGGATGGTTACCTCAAGTAAAACCGCAGGAGTGAGTAGCTAAGGTGGGTTGGAAGACAGGACACTAAGAGAGGGGTTCAGGTAACTGAATTTTAAAAAAAATCTTGAAACGATTATTTTATAGCTTCATAAACTTTTAATTTTGAAAGATAAAGTTGGAAACTCCTTTAATATCATCGTGTATGAATTGAGGTAAGGCTGTAAATTTCTGTTAGCATCCGTTTAGGGAAAGAAATAGGATATCTGGATTTTTTTCCTAGAGATGAAGAGCTGGAAAGTAACACTAATTTTGATGTTAGTTTGATATTTTACAGGATTGAACCGTACAAAATTGCCGATATTCAACTATCTTTAACCTATAAAATGGCAATTTCCTATGTTTAACGTATTATATGTATATGTATGCGTACAGTTATGTACATGCATCAGTAAGGTAAAATTGCTCAAACAAAAGTAAAAGAAAAACAGGTCTGAGGTTCTGTTTAGAAATAGACTTTCTGAAAAAGAAACATGAGTTTCTCTTTTAAGAAGAAGAAAAATTAAGGCAGAGCAGGCAGACAAGAAATGATTTTCATTTTGTATCTTTACAGTCTTCCTCTCTGGGCTCATTCTCAGCAGATTCATTATCAGAAGCTAGATGTCACTGATATTTTTAATATTTTGGTTATAAAAATAATACTGGAGCACATCTTTATTTTCAAAAGATGCAGACAGTATAAAAATTTATGTAGTAGAATATGAAAGTTATTCTCTCCTTTTCCTTCCCAAACTTCAACTGCTTTTCCCAGAGGTAACGTCTGCAAAATGCTTTTAGTGTCCTTTCTATGCGTTGGTCTGTATCCAGCTATATATATAAACACATTCCTCCCCCCTCCTCCTCCACCTCCTCCACCCTCCCTTCTCTTCTTCCTTCTCCTTTCACATAAATGGAAAAATAATACAGGCATATTTTTTAACTTGAATTTTTCACTTAGTGATATATTTTATAGATCTTTCGACGCCAAAATGTATAAAGCTACAGTGATCTCTGGCGATGACTGTTAGACCCTGGTGTTTCTAGGGTGAGAGAGATGGGCAATCTATTAGGGTATTTCTTGACTTGTATAAAATATATTAGTAATAAAATAAAATAAATAGCAGGATGGAAGGAATCTGTTTTTGACACAATGAAAAATCCAGTGGCTCGCCCTGGTTCAGAGTGACCCTGTTCTCACTCCTAGATGTAATCAGTTGAAGAAGAGGCCAGGTCTCCTTGAGGAGGATTTTGCAACATCGTTACAAGAATATACAAAAAATACTCCCTTATTTTCCAGTGAGGTCTGTGGCAGTTAACCAGGTTGACCACGTATAGGAGGAAGGAGAAATTCCTAGGTTTTTGAGAGATGTGGGATGCAGAGTTTCAGTTGACACTGAGAGATCCAGAATGCTATCTCACCTCCCTGGTTAGAGGTAATAAATGGACTCACTGATTAGTAAATCCAAAGTAGTCTATAAGCCATTCTATCCCTGGTCCCCAAATGGAATTTCAGAGATTGACACTTCCCTTAAACTTAAAAGATACAAGGGTGGTGGTTTTAACATAGTCCTGTTTGTTCACCTATGTGGTTTATACAAAAACAGATGAATTATAGCATATGTGGGTGAATCACTGTAAGCACCACCAAATTGTATCAGCAATTGCTGCTGTTACACCAGATGTGGCATTTTTATTGGAGCAGAGCCATAACGTCTGGTACTTGATGTGTGACTGTCGATCTGGTAAGTATGTTCTTTTCAGTCTGTATCACTAATGAGGATAAAAATGGGAAGGACCACAGCACATACACACTTTGTTTCTCCAGGGCGGTGTTATATACGCGGTTCTCAGCTACAACAGAGTCTGAAAAATCTTTGATAATTTTGACATTCTACAAAATTATCACTGTATTGATCATCTCAAGAATCAGACCTGATAGAAAGGAAGTGGCCAGTACCCTGGATGCTCTACTAGAACACATGTGTAAGAGAGGATGGAAGATGAACCCTGTAGGATTCAGGGACTTGTCCAATAGGTGAAATTCGGGGGAATGGTTTGGGTGGGTGGGGGGGCGTGTGAAACATCCCATCAGATTAGAGCACAAATGGTTGCATCTTCTACTCTTCAACTCTGAGAAGAATGGACAGAGCTTGGCTTGGTACACTTGGGCTTTTTTGAGTTTTGGAGGCACCACCATACTTGGGAATAACCCCTCTAGCGGCTGTTTGATTACTTGGAAGAAGGCTGGTTTTGTGTGAGGCCCAGAGAAAGAAAGGCTTCTTCACCAGCTCTAGGCCGTTGTATAAACTGCCCTGCCCTTCAGGGTGTATGACCCAGCAGACCCAATGGTACTAGAAGTAAAAAGCCCCATGAGAGAGCTGTTGCATTTCACCCAGACACCTAGAAGAAGGTGATGCCTTCAGCAGCAGAAAACTTTAAAAATCAGATTTGGGGAGGCTATTGAGCCCTTGTAGAGACTGAGTCGCTTTTCATGATGCATCAAACAACCATGAGACTGAAGTGACCTAATAGAAGGGGTTGTCAGATCCACCAAGTAATAAGGTCTGGCAGATACATAGCAATTTATTGCATGATGGAAATTTTATAGAAGAGATTAGACCCAAACAAGTTCAAAGGACACGTAAACTGATGCCTCTTCCTCCACTTATACTTCACGGAACATTCCTTTTAGCTAGCTGATGGAGTAGCGGAGAAATTTGACCCTGTAGACTGGCTCAGTAGTTCAGTGTGAAGCACATGGAACACTGGTGCACTACAGGCCCGCTCAAGGGCAGTTCTAAAAGACATTGATGCGAGGAAATTATTTCATTGGGCAGAACTGTGAGGAGTATACCTAGCTTTCCACTTTATCTGGAAAGAAAACTGGCCCGAAGTAAGACTGTGATTTCCCATGCAGCAGAGCATGGCTTTGCTTGTTGGTTCAAGGCGGGGGTTGGCATGTCCTGAAAGCTATACCTGCTCCATTGTCAGTTTTTACATAGCCTGTGAGTTAAAATTTGGTTTTATATTTTTAAATGGTTGGAAAAAAATTCAAAAAGAATAATATTTCATGATGCGTGAAAATCATATGAAACTCAGATTTCAGTGTCCATAAATAACATTTCATTAAAACACAACCACGCATTTATTTATGTAATATTTATGGCTATTTCTGTGCTCTGGAGGCAGATTTGAATAGCTGCAACAGAGATTGTATGATTCACCAAATCTAAAATATTTACTATATGGACCTTTTATAGGAAAAGTTTATGGACTCCCTGGTCAATGGCTTGGGAGAAGAATGACTAGAATATTACAGGCAAGGATTTTTTTTTTTTTTTTTTTGCGGTACGCGGGCCTCTCACTGCTGTGGCCTCTCCCGTTGCGGAGCACAGGCTCCGGACGCGCAGGCTCAGCGGCCACGGCTCACGGGCCCAGCCGCTCTGCGGCATGTGGGATCCTCCCGGACCGGGGCACGAACCCGTGTCCCCTGCATCGGCAGGCGGATTCTCAACCACTGTGCCACCACGGAAGCCCAAGGATATTTTTAAAAGAGCTGTATGGATGAACTCATGGGGATGGATGCATGGATGTCTCATGCCAATGCCTAGCAAAAAGAATTCACTGTGGAGGAGACATGGAACAACCAGTGGACGGGGTGTTTCATCTGATAGATGTGTGCCAGCCTTTGTCCTCAAGCACCTTATTGCTTACCGTAAGGGCCCATAAATTGAAGAGCCATGGGAGTACTGATGCATGGCGCCAACAGCATGGGCTTTTTTACCCAGGATGACGTAGCTGCTGTCACTACTAAATGCCTGATCTATCAGCAGCAGGGATCAATTCTGGGTTCTTGCCATGGTACATCACTGAGCAGACCAGCTCTCCATTTAGTGTCAGGTTGTTATAGAAGATCCTTTCCGGCCTGGTGTGGGGGGTGATTCATTATTACTAAAATTGACACTCAGTCCCTATGTGAATTTACCTGTTCTGTGGTAGTGTAGAACACCACTACGTGAGTTTGGAGAAAGTCAGACTTACTGATGTGGGATACATCAAAACAGGTCCTCAGACAAGACTGTGGGATCTCTTCATCACGCAGCCAATCTGACGAGTAGATCCTACTGTTTGAAATAATCTATTTTAATCTCAGCAGTGGCTGCTTGGAAATGCTGTACTGTAAAATTAAACTACTGTCCTTCAGGATGCATTATATGATTTGACCAAATATTTGAGGCCATATCTTCAACAGCTAGAATGCATGGATTCAAGGACAAAGGGTTCGAGGATGTATGATTGATCCTTCTCAATATGACTTCAGTGACCCACTCTAGAAATTTGTGCTTTTCCCCCCCACAAATCTAAGGTCTCTGGATTAGAACTTTTGGTTCCCAAGCTTCTACCAAGGATAGTTAGGATTCTACCTTCACTAAAGTTCTGACTATTGATGGACAATTTATTTATTTTTTATTTATTTATTTTTGTAAACATCTTTTTTGGAGTATAGCTGTTTTACAATGGTGTGTGAGTTTCTGCTTTATCGATGGACAATTTATAATTCCCCTTTTTAGGGCCTGACAAGAACCCTAGGATTTAAGCTTGGGAATTCTAGAATTGGTGGTAGAGAAAGGAGAATATTATGACTTGCACTTGTCTATCGCTCTGGGTACCGTAACTTATTCCACTAACTTTTGTACCAAGCGTTTTTTAAAGACTGTGGCTAACCACCAGTTTGAAAAACTAGTGACAGAGTGGTTTTCGTGTGGGACACTGATGACTCAGAATGGTACAAAGAGTGACTGCAGCCAGTGCCTCAGTGTACTCTCACATCTCATTGGTCTACATCTGATTTCACCCCTAGCATGTTGGAAAGTTCTGTGCACACTCAGACTCACGTGGACATAGCACTGCCGTAAGTGCAAGCTGTGCTTTTCTCTCTTCTTTCTGAAGTCATTGGAACGCAGTGTGTAATTCAGCCCAGAAATACGGGGAACTTAGTGCTCTGAGGGTGACCTTCAACCAGAGTGGGGCAGGAAACGGTATATAAATGTTCACTTTCCTATCTTTTTTCATGAGCAATTTGGGGAGGCATTATGGGAAATTGAGACTCCATTGCCTACCACATCAGCCTACAAAAATTCCATACCCTTTACATTCACTTTTCCTCATTTTCTGTGTCCCATTTCCTTACTCCTGTTCTCTGTGATCACTTTCAACGGAAATTACCTACATTGAAATCTCTTTCTCATGCTCTCCTTCGCAGTAATTCAAACTAAGACAGTATCATCTGAAATATTAAAGTTTAAACAGTTTTTAGGTGGTCAAAGTTTTTATTCTTTTCCTTTATGGCTTCTTGTGTGTTGTGCTTTGCTTATGAAGCCCTAATTACTTTAAGATTATAAAAATATTTGTTAATATTTCCTTTTAATACTTTTACAATACATTGTCTAACCACTGATCGATCATGTACTTTTGTCTATTTTATGAGATATGAGTTCATTGTTATTCTTTAATAAATATAGTCAACTATCCTCTCACCATTTTCTGAATAGTTCATTCCCTTTACAAATTGATTTTGAATGTCACTTGTATAATATACACGATTCCTACATAAATTTTATTATGGTTTATTGGTCTATATTTATGTCACTGTGCTCATATCACAATATTTAATTATGTATAGTACATTTTGATATCTGATTGGGCAAGTTCTAGTTTTAGTGCTTTATTTATTTTTTCACAATTGCTTTGACCATTTCTGTACACATTCTGTTCAATATAAACCTTACTATCAGCTTTACAAATTCTATTTTAAAATCCCTTTGAGGTTTTCGATTGAGATTATTGGTATCACATTGAATTTATATATTGATTTGTGGATGTATAGCATCTTTACTGAACTTTCCCATTCGGGAATTAATCTACTTAGGGTTTCTTTTTGACCCGTAGTACAGTTTTGCTCACTTACTTATTTTCTTACTCTGCATACTTATATTTCTTGTAAGGTTTATGTGTATTTTATAGGTTTTATTTCTTTTTACATAGTTTGTTAACGTGATCTTCTTTTCTATTGCAGTTTCTAGTTGTTGGGGAGTGTGTAGGAGATGTGGTGTACTAGAGAACTATTGCTTTTGTAAGTTGACATTGTATCAGGCTGTCTTACTGAACTCTCTTATTTTATTATGTTTTTTTGTTCATATAGGTAGATTTTCAAGGAATATAAATTATATCATCGGAAAGTAATGAGAATTACTTTCTTATTTTCTATTATTTTTTATTATTATTTATTTATTTATTTTTGCGGTATGCGGGCCTCTCACTGTCGTGGCCTCTCCCGTTGCGGAGCACAGGCTCCGGACGCGCAGGCGCAGCGGCCATGGCTCACGGGCCCAGCCGCTCCACGGCATGTGGGATCTTCCCGGACCGGGGCACGAACCCGTGTCCCCTGCATTGGCAGGCGGATTCTCAACCACTGCGCCACCAGGGAAGCCCTCTATTATTTTAACACATGGGAGAGTAGGCACGTGTACTAAATTGACCATTTTCCTCACTGACTTTAAAAAAATTTTTCCAGATATGGACCAAGCAAATTTTGAGTCTATATGAAGATAAATCCTGTGTTCAGGAAGACTAAAAACTGAAGCTAACATATTAGGAATCCAGTCAGGAAACTGAGTCGGGGAAGAGCCAGGAGTCAGAGAGTGACCAGAATCTGGTCTCCAGACACAGTAAGAATTAGCAGGGATCAAAATCAAGGAGCAGAAATTCAAGCCAAGATACAGGAATGCTGAAAAATTATTCCTTTTCTGTGACAGAGTGTTTAATTTGGAAGGCAGATACGAGGTGATCAGAGGTTGGAATGTACTAGCTGGGAATTGAGGTATTGCTAGAATCAAAACTGGAAATCTGTAAGGGATAAAGAAGGTAAAGGTCCAGCTGAAACGTTCAGAATGCTCTCTGCTTTTGTGGGATGTCCTTTTTTCCCTAGTCGTTGTAGGGGCTATAAGCACACTGCATATGTAAGTTTTGCTTTTTTCCCTTTCTGTGAAGAGTTTGCACAGAGTCTACCCAGGATTGCTGTTGAATGGCCAAGGCTTGGATTTAATAATTGGCTGCTAGTAATAAGCAAAGTAGAAACCCTGTAATTTTTCATCACTGTTAATTACCATTTTGAGTAAAAAGGTGAAATCAGTCTTAATCTCCCTTCCAAAAAAAGATACGATTTTTTTTTGAGAAGTAGAGTAATATAACTACCGATCACCTTCCTTATTTCCATAATATCAGGTGATGTCTGTCAACTCCCAGCTTGAAGTGTAACTCAAGAGCCAGTGACTCTAAGTACTAGCCTAAGAAAATATTTATAATAGTCCTATTACTATATATTAATAATATAATTTAGAAAATATTATTTCATATATATTATCCCCATATTTATGTTTATTTATTGCAAGCATAGAGATAGACAGGGTAGACTATATTAATTGTTCAGAAGAAGAAAAAATTCTTACATGTGGATAAAATGATAGGAATGAAGTAGTACCAGCCATACTAATTAAACTAATACAAATGAGTATAAATAAAAGTATGAAATAATAAGGGTGTATTTTCTGACATGGCAGTGTAGTCAAAGAGACTCTGGGAAAAGTGCCATCAGCCCCATTAAATATAAAACCAGAAAATAGTTTCAGTCACCCTTGACAGAATAAGAAATGTATTGGGAAAAGCCAGCTGCATAGAAAATTTGAAAGGAGGAATTGATGAATAGAGAGGACAGTCAGTGAAAAAACATTATATTGAGCAGGTGGGTCACTAGTCTGTAATAAGAAGAGTGAGAATAATAAAAATGTATTCAGTATTCACAAATATGGCTGGGGCTTCCCTGGTGGTGCAGTGGTTGAGAGTCCGCCTGTCAGTACAGGGGGCACGGGTTCGAGCCCTGGTCCTGGAAGATCCCACATGCCACGGAGCAGCTAAGCCCGTGCAACACAACTACTGAGCCTGTGCTCTGGAGGCCGTGAGCCCCATCTGCTGAAGCCTGCATGCCTGGAGCCCATGCTCCGCAACAAGAGAAGCCACCGCAGTGAGAAGCCCGCGCACCACAACGAAGAGTAGCCCCCGCTCGCCGCAACCAGAGAAAGCCTGCGTGCAGCAATGCAGACCCAACGCAGCCAAAAATAAAATAAATAAATTTATATATAAAAAAAAGAATATGGCTATAATGGAAAATGATCTGAAACAGAAAACCGTAGAGAGAAAAATGAGGAGCAACACAGATAAACCTTCATGTTTTATTATATTGAAACGATGAGTTTTAAATGAAATATTAGTAAAAATAAAAGGGAGATGACTGAAAAGTATTGATATTATAGAACTGTAAAATTACAAGTATGTTTTAATGAGAATGATATTCTAGAAAAAATTTATGACCTTAACACATTACAAACTGATTCATCATTGTTAACTCTGCTATGATAAATACCACCATGAAAAATTATGGTTCATCCATTATTTTCAAGCTTTTGGGAAAAGGTCTTATTTGTATATCAAGTATGTAATGTGGATCAGTATTAATTGTTGCCAACACAAGAAAATTTAGGGTCAATTGTAACAAATAAGTTTAACATTGACCTTTAATGCATTGTTTTCTTTAAGAGCTTATTCAGGAAATTCTGTGTACCATACACTTGAGTATAGAGAGGAATTTATTCTTTTATCAGGAAGCATTAAAATATTTAGTGCTTTAAGGTTAGAGCCAGGGCCAAAATTAATGAACAATTTGCAAGTTTAGCAGTTGTAGCAAGATTCAAATTTCTTTTCAAAAGATAGAATTGAAATGATCAGCACCTATGAATAATTAGCTTTTATGCTAAATAGTAATTGCCAGAACTCACAGGTATTTGGGAAATAACTGTTTCTCATTTTGACAAAGTGAAATGTACATAATTGGTCATGCATTGCAATTTACTTCTCCAAGAATTTATCTACAGGGAAGATTGTAAAGTCTTGTTTATTCCCTGTCAAATGCATTATAAAGTTACACTAGCTTGATCATAATTGGTCCAGAAGTGACATTTTATTTTATTTTAGTTTTTACTTTTCTAGAAGTTTCATCAGCTCTGGGAGGGATTTTTTGTTGTTGTTGTTCAGATAGAGGTGAAATCTGTGCGGCAGAAGCTCCCAGGACTTTATCAAACAGAAGGACCTCATGTTTCCTGCTGGTCAGTTAGTTGCTACCAGTGAAGGAATGAAAGGGTACTTCCTCCTCTAGAATTGGGCCATAGTCCTGCAATGTGGAAATTTTAGAATGTCAGCTACATTCTGAAGTGTCCAGCATCTCTCAGCTGATTTCACCACCGTGAATATGTATCTTATCTGACAAATTTTCAACTCTCACAAACACGTATATGTTCAGTACTCAGAGATATGTAGGAAATATCATGACAACAAAAGAGGTAAGAGAATGGTCAGCACATAACTGAAAAAGGCAAATCATAACATGATGTTACCAAACTCCTCTGAAAGATTTAACAATATTTTATTGAAACTAGCTATGAGAAAATGAAAATCAATGCTTTCCTCTCAGGTAGTATAGGAATAGTTCATAAGTGACACCGTTGCAAATCAGTGGCAGAAGCAGAATTAGAAATAAGCCACTCATTCTTATACTTTGGATATAAGCAGAACAAAAATAATGAAAAATAGTCTATTCTTTCATAACGCTGTAGTACATTCCTACGAAACCACACGTTATCAAAGTTGTGTTATAAAAATTTTAACGAGAAAAAAATGATTATGAGTTTCAGATTTGAAATACAACTGTTTAGCTTTTAAAAATTAACTAAGTATAATTTGTGGTTCTATTGTGTTATCATAATTTACAATTAACATTCTGGTTGATCAATACTGACAAGAAAATAACTTAAGCGCCACTAAGAAAATCCTGAAAATAACTCTGATGAGGTCTTCGATCGAAAGTAATGGGCATTTCATAACAATGAGGATGGGTACATTACAAAACAAACAAAAACAAAACAAAACAAATCTCCAAAAACAAGTGTTGGTGAGGGTGTGGAGAGGTTGGAACCTTTGTGCACTGTCGGTGGGAATGGAAACTGGTGCACCACTATGGAAAACAGTATGGCAATGCCTTACAAACAAACAAAGGGATGAATTTACCATATGATCCAGCATTTTCACTTCCGTGTATATCCCCAAAGAACGGAAAGCAGGGACTTGAAGAGATACTTATAAAGCCATGTTAATAGCAGCACTATTCACAATAGCCAAAAACCAGAAGCACCCTAAGTGTCCATTGTCATATGAATGAAAAAGCAAATGTGGCATATACATACAAGTAAATATGATTCAGCCTTAAAAAGAAGGAAATTCTGACACATGCTATAACATGGATGAACCTCGAGGACACTATGCTCAGTTAAATATGTTAGTCACAAAAGAACAGATACTGTATGATTCCACTTACGTGAGGTACCTAGAGCAGTCAGATTCATGGAGACAGAGTAGAATGGTGGTTTCCATGCATTGGGGGAGGAAGGGATGGGGAGTTTTCTAATGGGTATGAAGTTTTCAGTGTTCCAAGATGAAAAGAGTTCTGGAGGTTGGCTGTACAACAGTGTGAATGGAATTAATACTGCTGAGCTGTACACTTAAAAATGGTTAAGATGATAAAGTTTTTGTGAAGTGTATTTTACAAAAATTTAAAATTTTAAGAAATGTTGTGGGTTTTTACAATTACCATTAGCACAAGCATAAATACATCATTATGTATATGCATTGTTATTACTATTACAGCACAGTCCACACTCACCAAAGTTAGACAAAAATCATGAATTTACAGTTTGATCACTCAGCCTCTCATCACCAATGTTCTCAATTATCAGGTAACGACTAATAGCAGCCTCTATAAAGCAAATTCCAGTTCAGAATTAATCTATTTTGTTTGGGGCAATTTGTATTATAAAGACTTTTACAATATAGGAAAAATATTTTGGCTGAAGTAATTTTGTATCTGGCTTTCATGTCGATGATACTTAAAATGTTTATGTAAGAATACTTTGGTATGTGAATGGCTACTTTGTAACTAAATACTCCACTCTGATTTCAGTCCCAGCATTTGTTTTCATGTTTATGATTACACTGGGACCCAGAGCTTACCTGAAGTGACAGCATTTTTACTTTTATATATTAGAGGACATTACTGGCTGCCACTAAATTGATATATCCTAAAATTAAAAAGCTAATTCATATTCTACATCTACTATTGAATTCATATGGAATTATTTTGATCAGTTATTTGAAAACCTTATTTTTTTGGCAGTTATTTACAATGGGCAGTCATCTTCATAGACTATGGCTTGATTTTTAAGTTATTCAATCAATTCAGACTTTGATTTAATACCACAAAAATAGCATAGTGTAGCAGAGTAACTGTAACAGGCTAATGAGTAAAGAGAGGCAAATTTGATCTAAGAAATGATGCATCTGAGCCAGAGAAGTCCAAAGAGCTCCACAAAGAATTTTATAAAAGGACGTCTCACATTCATTTGAATAGTGAAAAGCAGTGAAAGAATAACTAGAGAAGTATTAGTTATGCTGAGGTCAGAAGACCTGTGCCTTAGCGTTTAGTACCATATTTGCATTGTATGAATTCTATCTTTGTGGATACTCACCTCTATAATTGTTCTATTATCAGTAAGTGGAATAGCACATTCCCAGTGAAGAATTTTTGAGATGATATTTTGAACATTTCTTTCAGAATTTTCATGTGTATATTTTGGTGTACATTCTCAGATTGGTTCATCATGATATTGAATTAGCATATAAAAGAAGCTCATTATTTAGTTTCAGCAAAACAATATTGTCCAAAGTGTTAAAGTAGTACTATTAATTTAAATTTTATTAGGTGCATTATTGTGTTTGTATTTGATTTTCATATTTTAATCTATGAACTATAAGCACTAGAAAATTACTGCTGACTTTATGTTTATATTCATTTAAGAAATATTATAATAAAAATAACAATACTGGCAACCTGCCAGAATGTTTACTTTTAAAGGGTGTATGCATTTGTACACGAACTAGGATACAATGGAATATTCTAATGTTTAATGTTAGAGAAAATCATCCCTGTGTCTTTTGTGTTTTTGTAATGTAAACTTACTTTCTCTTTTTTTTTTTTTTTTTAAACGTCTTTATTTGAGTATAACTGTTTTACAATAGTGTGTTAGTTTCTCCTTTACAACAAAGTGAATCAGTTATACATATACATATGTTCCCATAACTCTTCCCTCTTGTGTCCCCCTCCCTCCCACCCTCCCTATCCCACCCCTCTAGGTGGTCACAAAGCACAGAGGTGAACTCCCTGTGCTATGCTGCAGCTTCCCACTAGCTATCTAATTTACATTTGGTAGTGTGTATAGGTCCCTGCCACTCTCTCACATTGTCACAGCTTACCCTTCCCCCTCCCCATATCCTCAAGTCCATGCTCTACTTTCTCTTTGGGAATCACAGTGAACTTATTCATCCAGAGTTATGTTTCATGATTCTTAGAAGAAAGACTAAGGAAGTTATAACAATATGAAAATAGATATGCATTTATATTGATACATAGAAAAGACTACTAGGATTTCAGCCAATCGATAGATGATTAAAAGATTCATCTATGATGAAAAGCATAAGGTATTTGATAAAGTACTTCTTCGCAGTTAGAAGTGACATTCTAAGAAAATCAATAGTACATTCATTTTTTACTTTGCATTTAAATGATTTGGACAAAAGGTTTCTCTCAACCTATTAGCCATTTTAAAAGGCTTGGAATGAGTTTAAATATTTTGAACAGATCTAGATTGTGAAATAGGTCTTCAGATTTTGCAGCCAGAAATAAAAGATTGAGGCCAAAGGGTAAAGGACAATATGGCTTAGACTTTAAATGGAAAGAGAACAGAGACAAAGAGAAAATGATCTGGCATTATGTACTCACATCAGTGGCAGTAATTAAGCTTTTCAGTATCATTAGATATGATGACAATAATTTATAGCCTTTCATGGTATTTCACATGCTAGGCATACAGAAGCATATGATAGCAGGACCCTTAATATTTCTCATTGTTATTTTTTCTAAGGAAATAATGACATTCAATTGTCATGAATTGGGGAGATACACAACACAAATTTGGATTCTTCAAAGGAGAAAAGATGGAATGTCTTATGCCTTTTAACCATCTGCAAAATATATGGCAGTAGTAAAATGCTTACAAGATATTGAGGTGAATATTTCTAAGAGTGTACAGTATTTAAATTTATAAAAGTTAATTTGGCATTATATTAAACACTGAGTTAATGTACCATCAGCCTAACAACTGAACTATAACATATTATGCCATAGTGTTAAATTGAACCAAGATATTCCAGGTTTTGATTGTGGGCAATCAGTCATGAATATTTTCTAATGCTGTGGTTAGTGCAGAGGAAAACCCCTGCGTGGATACTTTGGGAATTCAGTCCCAATGACAGGAAAGAGTTAAATATTGAATTTAAATGAATATGATGGTCAGCCTTAATGGATAACTATGTTTATTTCCTCTCTTGAACATTAAATTGAAGATCCAATTCTTATTTGGTTTTCAAGGCATATTTACAAAGAACTTTATGATAAGTAAGCTAGACTTCTTTTCCCTTGATCTTGACCCGAGTCTTCACTTCAAACCACCAAGTTGATTATAGTGAAAAGGCAATTGCAATTTCAGAATTGATGTTTGGATTCAAATGTTATCCGTATAGACAGGTTCTTTAGCACAGTGCTCTGATTTTGAAAATCTGTCAGATACCAGTTTTTGAGGAATTGCTTTAGAGAGAGTTGACTCACTAACCTCAAAGGACATGACACAGGAGCGCAAGGTCTTGTACATTTCACAGGGTTTAAATATATTGTGAGTGTTATAAAAGGTACTGCAGCTAATTTCATCTTCCATAACAGATAGCTAGAGTGTAACCTGCCCTTGGGTTATGCTCAGGTGATATTTTTGTTCATCCCAGCCAACGGTTTTTGTTCTCTCGCTGTACTTGTCGTTCAGGGAGTCTTCTCTTGGAGTTGAAGCCAGAAGCCAGTACAGAAGCAGAAGGGCTGCTCCGTGTCATCTAGCTGTTATTATAATAACAGAAATACTGCTTTTAGCCACATTCCAAGGTTCCTTTCTACGTACATTGATAACTCTCTAAAACTTACATTGATAACTTCTCTAAAAAGTGGTATATAAGTGCCATAAAATCCCCTTTCCCCAGTTGCTGAGCTGACAATTAGACTCTTTTTTTCAAAATAAAGCTTTAAGTTCTCAGAAGTTAGTCATAAACAGGTCTAGTATGTCCAATAGAGGCTTTTAAATGAGGGATGTAATCACAAGAGCATCAAGAGCACCTGCTAAATAAGGAGATAGAATGAGAATGTAAAACAATACACTTACTCATATTTATCTGATTGGGACTTCCATACTTAGCAAAATAAAACCCTTACTCCCTAAATGACTTTTTACTTTTCTCAACAGACATATTTAATTCTCACATCTAATGCTATGCAATCTGATGATGCATTCAGCTAATTCTTGCTGTCTCAGGGACTAAGCATATAAGATGAATATTATCCATGAATTCCCTCACCTTGTTCCCAGTTAAACCTTTTAATATTTGCTCATTAAAGTATAATTTTGGGGGGTAACAAATGGAGTATTGGGAGTGTTGATATTAATCTGAATTCCAATGACGGCTGTCATGATGGATAGACTAAATGGAGATATTTGGGAGGAAGTTTAGGAGGATTTGGAGACTGATTGGATATGGGAGATGAGGTAGACGCTAACTGTTCAGCAGTGAGGAAAAACAGTGTCATTTAGTGAGATGGAGGATATAGAAGGAAAATAATAGAGAAGAATAGAGGAATAGGGATAGTGAGAGGAGGAGGAAGAGGAAGAGGAGTTCAGATTAACGTGTTGGGTTTGAGGTACCTCTGCTACATTCAAGTGGAGATTTCATAAGCAGTGTGATATACAGACTTGGATTTTAAGAAATGGGTCTTGGTTAGAAGAATAGATTCTGGATTTGTGAGTATAGAAAGGAACTGGGTTTTCAAATGCGGGGGGAGATTGACCAAGTACAGTGTATAGTTGGCAAAAAAAAAAAAAAAAAATTCTGAAGAACATCATCTTTAAAATAATGGGTAGAGGAAGAAGAGTATCACAAAGGAACTGAAGAGAGACCTCCTGAGAGTTCCTGGTTACAAGGAAAGTATTTTCCAAACTCAAAGCCCTTAACAGTCAGTCACACCTTAACTTTCTGGATTTATTTCTGGAAATCTTCCTGTTCAATATTGACTCCAGTAGGATAAACTCTTTGTTGTTTCCCTCACATGCCATGTACTTTTTTTTTTATTGTGGTAAAAAAAATAAAATCAACATATAGCATGAGACCTACTTTCTTAAATTGTTGTATACAGTACCATATTGTTAACTGTATGAACATTGTTGTAAAGCAGATCTCTGGAACTTTTTTTTATCTCGTATGACTAACAGTCTATATCCATGGAACCATAACTCCCCAATCCCCACACCCCACTCCCAGCCCCTGGCAACCACCAGTGGTCTACTTTATGCTTTTATGAGTTTGTCTACTTCAGATATTTGTATAAGTGGAATCAGGCAGCATTTTTCCTTTTGTGGCTGGCTTATTTCACTTAGCATAAAGCCTTCAAGTTTTATACATGTTGTAGCATAGGACATGATTTCCTTCTTTAGTACAGCTGAATAATCTTCTAATGTATAAACTTACCACATTTTCTGTACCCATTTATCCATCAGTGTACATTAAGGTTGTTTCTACCTCTTGGCTATTGTGAATAATGCTGCATGAACATAGGAGTGCTAATATCTCTTTGAGATCCTGTTTTCAGTTCTTTTGGATGGATACCCAGAAGTGACATTGCTGGATCATATGGGAACTCTGTTTTTAATTTTTTGAGGAACCTCCTACTGCTCTCCATAGTGACTGCACCATTTTACATTGTCAACTGCTATTGAAAGTGCCAGTTTTCAGGGGTTACAATTTCTCTACATCCTTGCCAACACCTGTTATTTTCTTTCCTTTTAAAAATATACATAACAGCCATTCTAATAGGTGTGGGGTGATACCTCATTGTGGTTTTGATTTACATTTCCCTGATGATTAGTGATATTGAGCATCTTTTCAAATACCTCTTGGCCATTTTTATGTCTTCATGGGAGAAATGTCTATTTAAGTCCTTTTCCCATTGCTTAATTATTTGTTTTCTTGCTGTTGAATTACAGGAGTTTCTTGTACATTTTGTGTATTAACCCCTTATCAGATATGGTTTGCAAATATTTTCTCCTGTTCAATAGCTTCCTTTTTCATTCTGCTGATTGTTTCCTTTGCCTGCACAGAGGTTTTTCTTTGATGTAGTTCAGCTTATCTATTTTTGCTTTTGTTGTCTGTGCTTTTAGTGTCATATCCAAGAAATAACTGCAAGACCAATGTTATGAAGCTTTCTCTCTGTTTTCTTCTAGAATTTTTTCAGTTATAGGTCATATATTTAATTCATTTTGAGTTGATTTTTGTGTATTGTTTAATATAAGGGTCCAGTTTCATTCTTTTGCATGTTGATATACACTTTTCACACACCATTTTATTGGATAGGCTATCCTTTCCCCATTGAATATTCTTGGTACCCTGTCAAAGATCATTTGGTACTATATATATTGGTTTATTTCTGGGTTCTCTATTCTATTCCTTTGGTCTATAGTTTGTCTTTGTGCATTACCATACTGTTTCAATTGCTATAGCTTTGTAATATCTTTTGAAGTCAGGAAGTATGTGACTTCTAGCTTTATTCTTCTCAAGATTGTGTTGGTTATTTGAGGTGCTTTGTTGTTCTATATAGATTTTAGAATTGTCTCTTTCTGCCCAAAAAAATTCCACTGGGATTTTGATACAATTCCATTGAATCTGCTGTTTTGGGTAGTATGGACATTTTAATAGTATTAAGTCTTCTAATCCATGAACATGGGATATCTTTCATTTTTTTGGGTCTTTGAATTCTTTCAGCAATGTTTTGTAGTTTTCAGTATACAAACCTTTTGCTTCCTTGGTAATGATTATTTGTAATTATCTTATTCTTTTTGGTGCTATTGTAAATGAGATTGCTTGCTTAATTTCTTTTTCAGGTTGTTTATTAAGGCCTCCCCAAGTACTGTCTTTACCTTACTAAAAGAAGAGTTTAATGGCTCAGTAAAAGTCCTTCCTTTCAAGATATTAAACCATAGATGAAACATGATAAATTTAGGTACTTTTCATAGAGATGAAAGCAATATAGATTGCTTTAACATTATTGTTAAATTACCTTCATTTACCTTTAAAAACATCATGAGGTCTCATAGTTAGGCTGAATTGCATAGGGCACTCAGATACCACAAATTTTCTCAAGAAAGAGGCTCATGTCTTAGCACAAAGGCTCAGAACTGAATATTTATACTTGGGTAAATGTGGTTTACACCAATGACAGTGAGGAGATCATGAGAGAAAAAGCAGAGAGACAGAGAGCAATAGAGAGACAGACAGAGACAGAGAGAAAGAAGGGAGATCTATGATAGTAAATATTTTCCCAGTTAGAATTTTATGGCTTTGAGGGGATTATAAGAAACTACTATGAACAACATATGCCAACAAATTGGATAACCTAGAAGAAATAAATTCCTAGAAACATACAACATATCAAGCTCAAATCATGAAAATAGAAAATCTGAACAGACCTATACTTAGGTGTAAGGAGATTGAATCAGTAACTAAAAACCTCTCAAAACGAAGAGAAGCCCAGGGATACATGGCTTTACTGGAGAATTCCTTCTCAAACTCTTCTGAAAAAATTGAAGAGCAGAAAACACTTTCAAACTCATTTTATGAGGCAAGAATTGCCCTAATACCAAAGCCAGAAAAAGACACTACAGAAAAGAAAGCTATAGGCCAATACCCCTGATGAATATAGATGTAAAAATTCTCAACAAAATACTGCCAGACTGAATTCAACAACACGCTTAAAGACTCATATACCATGACCAAGTGGGATTTATCCCTGGGATGCAAGATTGGTTTAACATAGGAATATCAATCCATGTGATAACTATACATGAATAGACCAAAGGATAAAAGGCACATGATCTGTCTTAATAGGTACTAAAAAAGCATTTGACAAAATTCAATATATTGAATATTTTTAGATTCAATTTAAAATATTTTAAATGTTTAAAAACAAATTTTTCAGAATATCTGAGTATGATCAATCTACAACACTTACCTCACTGTCAGTTCTTGATAGCCTGAGAACTAACTCTCTGAGGGCCAAGACATTGCAGTATCCTCAACTGTAAAATAGAAATAATATCTATGTCATGGTGTTGCTGTGACTATCAAAAGAGACAGTATGTGTAGGGACTTACTTTGGCATATATCAGGGGCTCAAAATATAGTAGATAATAATAGTGATGGTTATTTACTCATCTTTGTAATTTCAGGACTTCAAAGATTCTCAATAAATTTATGGATTTGAATGGCAGAAAGTTCAAATATAATTGATATGTAATCAGTCGTAGTAATCCATTCACTATCAGAAACACAATGGTGTTTTCATGTAACCTGGATACAGGAGGATAACTACCCAAAGATTTATAACTTTTTTCTACTGACTTTCCCAAGGTGGTGAGGTTTTTCTTTCATCAGGCAACTACCTCTTCAATAAACTGCAAACATAGGATTAACTTTAGTGCTATGGAAAAAATAGATACAGGTGAAGACAGCTAGCTGCATACTCAGAAAGTCTGTATTCCTATCTGAGGTTATCTTCCAAGGGAGTAAAAAGGAAACCATTTCGCTATTTCTATAACTTAGACTTCCTTCCAACCTGGCTTACATTATTTTTAGATCTTTCTACATAATGAAAGTGAGAAAAAAATGAAAGAAGCATTTAGGAAGCACCAAAGTATATTAAGTGTTTGTTTTCAATTCCATGTAATTCCGAGTATGTCATGTTTCTTAATTGTGTATTTTTCTCCATTGTTACTAGTGAGGGTTCTTAGCATTGCTCAGGCTGTATGAATTAGCACACAGTCAGGGTGGGTTGATTCTTCCTTAGGTTATTTCTTATAAGATGGTGTGCTTGCGGTGCTGACTATTTAAGTTGAAAAATTATATTTTCAAAACATGCAGGGCAATTTAACAAAAAAGAAAAACTTTAAAAAATTTACCATCAATCTAGACTCCAAGTGTGTCTTGAAAAAATGTCTGTTAGACAAAATTTTTTTTGGACATGAGAGCTGATGAACTTGTTTCTGTAGCTGGGATGTTAAAATTGGAAAAAAAAACTGAAGCCAGGTTTCTTTGATGGCTTTGAAGGGATAAATCTGATTAAAAAGCCTTTTATCAGAGAAAAATATTCTTTGACAGAGAGCATTTAGCCTGTATGGTTTTATAATTACTGGTGGAAATTGGGAGAAAAGGAAGAGAGTAGTATACCGCTCAGACTTTACTCTGGCTCTGTGGTCCCCAGACACTCCGGGGTGAGATTTTGCCTATGAAAACTTGTATTTGCCCTGCTGAACCCACTCTACTGTGACAGCTGAACACAAGCCTCAGGCACTCTGTTGCCAACTAAACCGAGGCGATGCCTCTGTGATCCCTCCAGCTGCAATCCCTGGAATGCGGAGCAAAATGAACCGCAGCGGATTCAAGTGAGCCGTAAGGAAAAGCAGTTTATGCAGAGCAAGAGGGCTGCTGTGGTTTTGTGTGTGATGCATGTTCATACATGTGGTGGAAGAGGCCATCTCCAGTCCCATCTAACGAAAATGGAATGAGGTTCTGAAATCGGGGTGTATCAGCCATGCCCCTGTACAGCACAAACCAGCAAGTCAGCCTCAGAAACCAGCTTCCTAGGTAACGTTATACTTTACTTTGTTCTTTTCTTTTTATCCACAAAGAATATGCATTATTTCAGAAAAGAAGACAGGGAGATAGGTTTTAACCTATTATGCTGATACCCTTTTTATACCTGAGAATGAGTTTTGCCTAGCAGACCACTTCTACATTTAGTGAATGTACGGCATTCGGAGAGAACCTCCTTCTATTTACTTAAAATTTTTATGCCACTCTCGCTCCTCACCGGACACACACACACACACACACACACACACACACACACGGTCACAGTAAACTCTTAAGTTTGAATATACATGTTGGGAATGGTAGAGAAAGGGTATACTCAGGGGATCATAAGTATTGCCGGCCCCGAAGTTCATGAAAGTCTTGACACTGTTTATAAGAAGCATAGTTAAAAGAATGTGTGTACAGTGTGGAAGAGTGTTGGTTGTGAGCAGCAAACATATCTATTTATTATCAAATCATTTGAGAAGCTGTGGCAGGTTTGATAACCTCTGTGTGACCTTTCCAAAGCCTGTAGGGTTCACTTGGATTCCTCTTAGGGTTCAGCTGAGATTTAGCAACTTGGCCCAGGTACCTCTACCATCTGATGAATGAAGCATGAAGTGGTGACAATACAGAAAATACTTGAAAACTCTATGAAGTGGAAAATTTCTTCTCTGATGTGATCTCTTAAAAAATGAAAGAGGACGACTGTCTTCCTGTTTAAAAGGCTTCATTGGCTTCACAGTTCTCTTTAAATAAACTCCAAACTCTTTACTATATCCTACAAAACCAGATACTTGCTCTGGTCCTTAACCTCATCTGCTGTGGATTTATTTCTCACATGTTATCTTTCAGATGCAAGGCCTTTGTACTAGTCATCTCGGACTGTCATAACAAAAATACCACAGTCTGAGTAACTTAAACAACAGGAATTTATTTTCTCACAGTTCTGGAGAGTGGAGGTATGAGATCTGGATGACCAGCATGGTCAGGTTTTGGAGAGAGCTGTCTTCCTGGCTTGCTGATGGCCACCTTGAGAAAGAGAGAGAGCTTTTTCTTCCTCTTCTTATAAGGCCACAGTCTTATAGAATTAGGGCTCCACAGTTATGAACTCACTTAACCTGAATTACTTCCTACAGACCCTATATTCAGGTACAGTCACATTGGGGGTTAGGGCTTCAACATACGAATTTTAGGGAGACACAGTTCAGTCCATAGCATTCCACCCCTGGTCCCCCAATTCATGTCCTTATCACATGCAAAATATATCCATTCCATCCCAACAGCCCCCAAAGTCTTAGCTCAATCCGGCATCAGCTCTAAAGCCTAAGGTACGAAGTCTATCCAGATATCAACCAAGTCACCTATGGATGAGATTCAAGGTATGATTCCTCTTGCGGCAAAATTCCTCATCAGCTGCAAACCTATGAAACCAGACTATTTATATGCTTACAAGATACAGTGATGGGTCAGGCATAAAATAGGAATTCCCATTCCACAAAGAAAAAATTGGAAAGAAGAAAGGAGTGACAGAATCCCCAAGTCCAAAACCTAGCAAGACCAAATTCCAGTAGATCTTAAGTAGATCTTAAGGCTTGAGAATAATCCTCTGTGGTTTGAACTTTAGCCCTCCAGGCCCTCTGGGGTGACAGTGTCACATCCTTCCTGCTTCAGCTCTCTGCAAGGGCCTCTGCCTTTTTGCTCTCTGAGAGGCCCCTGCCCACACAGCTCTCTGCAAGGGGAGCTCCATCCCTGAGGCACTGGGCAAAGTCATGCTGGCTTTCTGGAAGCCTGAGATGTGGTCCCACCCTTTGAAACTGAGAAGGAAGAAACAGCCTTGCCCCCTGAGCCTGTGATGGGAGGGGCAGCCCTGAAGATCTCTGAATTGTCTTCAGAACCATTTTGTGCTTTCCTTGAAGAATAGCACATGTTTTTAGTAGAATAGCTCTATGGTCTGGTCCTGTAGAAGCCAAGGAATCCAGCAGCCTTCCTTCATTCCATCCCACTTTCTCTGTCCCCTTTAGTTCAAACTGGTAATGTGTTTCCTTGTATAATCCCACCTCTATTCCTGGTTTCTGCTATGATGATTGATTAAGTCCATGAGTTGCACCCATGATCTCTTTATCAAATGGTTTGTCAGCCACACCCTTAGTGTTCTCTTTGGAGCAAGCTTTCTCATTTTTTATCTTTTGGATAGGCTAAGAATTTGCTAAGTCTTTGAGTTTTGGTTCCTTTTTGCTTAATTCCTCCTTCAATTCATCTCTCCCGTTTTGCATTTTACTCTAATCAGTCGGGAGGAACCAAGCCACTCCTTTAATACTTTGCTTAGAAATCCACTCAGCTAAATATCCAATTCTGTTGCTCACAAGTTCTACCTTGCATAAAACACTAGAACAGTTCAATCAGTTCTTTGCCATGACACATTCCTCATATTTAGCTGGGATCTTGTCAGAATCACCTTAAACATCCGTGTATCTAGCATGCATCTCAAAACTCTTCCAATCTCTACCCGCTACCCAGTTTCAAAGCTCCTTCCACATGTTTAGGTGTTTATCACAGCAGCATACCACTTCTTGATGTCAAAATCTATCTTAATCAGCTAGGGCTGCTATAGGAAAACACAATAGACTAGGTGGCCTAAATAACTGAAACTTACTTTCTTACAGTTCTGGCGGCTACAAGTCTGAGATCAGGGTGATTGTGTGATCAGGATCTGGTGAGAGCCCTCTTCCTGGCATGCATATAGCCTCCTTTTTGTTAGGTCCTCATATGGCAGAGGGAGAGATCCCTTTCTGTTTCTCTTCTTATGAGACCATTAGTCCTATTGGGTTAGAGCCCACCCATACACCCTTTAACCTCAATTACCTCCCAAAGACCATATTTCCAGATACAGTCACTTTGGGGTGAGGGCTTAAACATATAAATTTTGGGAGGACACAGTTCTGTCTATAGCAGCTCTCTTTAAGTTCCCCACTTTGGGATCTTGGCATCTACTCTTTTTTTTTTTTTTTTTTTTTTCCTGCCTGGAACACTATTTTCCCTGTGCTTTGCACAGCTGTCTCCTCATTGTTCAGAGTTTGTGTGTCCTTTTCCTCTTCTGAGAATTTATCCTTGACCCCTTCAGTCAAAGGCAGGTTATCTGTTATCCATTAGTCATACTCTGTGAACTCACTACATGTGTTTCTTTCAGAGAACTCATCATAGTTGAAATGTGTTTACTGTTTGCTTCATTTTCAGTTTTCTCTTTCCCCCATTATGAGGGCAGAAACGTTATTTCATTCACCGTATTATGCTTGGCAGAGTGCTTGGCACATAATTGGCTTCAGTAAATTTTTATTGACTTTATCAATGAATGACTAATAAAACTTGACTACATATTTCACCTTGTAGTCATGTTGCAGTAATTTTTTAAGTAGAACCTGTTGGATTCCATCATTGCAGGTGTTAATGGTCTTTCTGTTAGGGTGAGTCACCTTTGGAAGAAAGTGAAAAGGTATGATAGATGCCAGAGTGGAAGGATGCCTGGAGCCCTTCAGATCTGGGTTAGCTTTAACACTGTAGAAAGTGCAAAAATGTATTTAGCCTTCTCTTTTAAGTATGTAATTGATTTAGTGAAATTTAGTTTGCAGTTCAGGATAATTGGGACACCTGCCTAAGGTACTTAACTTCCTAATAGTAGATGGTCTACTGGAAATTTGATATAGGGGTAATGGTTATCCATCTTGATTCTTGATTTAATATTTCATAATGGCTAACTAAAGAGTTTTTTATCCATCAAGATGTGTTCAGTTTCAAGTAACAGAAAATTCAAGAAATAGTGTCTTAAATCATAAAGCTCTTTATTGTTTACATAATAAGAAATGCAAAAGCAGGAAGTCTCAAGGTTGGTCTTATGGTTCAATAACATAATCTTGAAAAGCTCTTTCTATCTTTCTGCTTCACCTATTTTAATGTGTTGGCTTTTTATATTCATGTCTTTCACTGTTGGGTCACAAGATGGCTGACACAGCTTCTTGGATCACATCAATGTTTAAAGGAAGAAGAAAGAGATGACACCAACAGTTTTCTTCTTACATCTGTCCTTCAGATAAAGTGAGGATAAAAAAGCCTTCCCCAAAATTTCACGGAAGATTTTCACGTCAGTTCCATTGACTGGGCTGAGGCACATGACTGTAGTTAGTTGCAAATAAGCCTGAAAAGAAAGGATACGAACAAACTAGGATTTATTTTGACAGGCTTACGTAAATAATGATTTAATTCCTGGGCTATGCGAGAAGGCTACCTTTGCTGAGAGTCAAGTCTTTCTGTCTCCTGTTGATCACAAAATTGGGGTTTTGTTGAGAAGTAAACAGGGGAGAGATAAGGAAGGGACTACCCTACCTGCTAAGAGTTGTGTCATTTAACAGATTAAGAAAAAATAGCAGCAATTATTCAGGACCAAAAGAAAAAATTTTAAATTTGAGTAACAAATGATTCAGAGTTAACATTATATGTAAATGAACATTTTGGGGGATGACCATTGAGAAAAAAACTTTAGCAAGACTGGGCAGCCAAATAATTAAAAGATATTTGCATTCTTTTAATTTATTTATTTTAAACACTAAATGTATACAGAATGATTTTATATCACAGATAGTCACTATTTACATTTGAACTGAGATCTTAATATTCTGTTTTACATATATACATTTTTTTATCCATCCGTTGATGGACACTTGGGTTGCTTCTGCCTTTGGCTGTTGTGAATACTTCTGTTACATATACAGGTGTATACATTTGTCTTTGAGTCTCTGTGTTCAGTTCTTTTGGGTGTATAACCAGAAACAGGATTGCTGGCTCATATGGTAATTCTATCTTCAATTTTTTTGAGGAACTGCCATACTATCTCCATAGTGGCTCTACCATTATACATTCCCACCAAGAGTTCACAAGGGTTCTCATTTCTTTACATCCTCAATACAGATTAATTTCAGTTTTTTATAATCAAAATGTTTTTTTATTGTAGCCCTCCTAGTGGGTATGAGATAGTATATAATTGCATTTTTGATTTGAATGTTCCTAATCATTATTGATGTTAACTATCTTTTCATGTATTTATTAACCGTTTTTATATCTTTTTTGGAGAAATATCTTTTCAAGTCCTTTGCCCAGTTTTTAAATCCAGGTTTGTTTGTTTCCTGTAGTTGAGTTGTAAGAATTCTTTTCTTCATATATTCCAAATATTAACCAATTATCAGATACATGATTAGCAAGTATTGTCTCTCATTCTGTGGGTTGCCTTTTTTGCTCTATTGATTATGGTCTTTGATGCACAGAAATTTTCAATTTTTATATAGTCCAATTTATCTTTTTCTTTCTCTTGTTGCCTGTTCTTTCAATGTCATATCTAAAATCATTGCCAAATCCAGTATCATGAAGCTTTTCTCCTATGTTTTCTTCCAAGAGTTTCAGTTTTAGCTCTTAAATTTCAGTCTTTAATGCATTTGAGTTAATTTTCATATATGGTATAATATAAAGGTCCAACTTCAGTCTTTTGCATGTGGAGTTGAATACACATCCTTTTAAAACTTGGTGAATAAAATAGAAAGTATATATATGTGTATCATTTTGACTGCATATTGTAACATGATGGTCGTCCTCACAACCATCAAAAGTGGATAGAACCACTTTTTTGTGAAATATGATTTTTATTTGAAAGAATGACAGTAAAATTTCATTGTTCAGATTAAGATATTGGCAAAGATTTTTCTTGAAAATAAATGAAGTGATCTTGCTGCTTGAACATAAACAACTGTGGCAACAATTTCTTGCCAATGATAAAATTCAAACTTTGACATTAATAAAAAATTATAAACTTTTGGAAAGTTTAATTATCTGTCGTCCTCCATTGTGATAGCTTTCCAGCTTGACCTGTCAAAATTAGTAGTGATATTCACAAATGTATTTTTTGACATTGTATTATAAAATGTGTCAATACTTAATAGATCTTAACAAAGCAATATATTTCAAATGACCAACATTTAAATGGTGTTACAAAATCATACATGATTGAAAAGCTTATTTAAAGTACAAATTAGACTAAATGGCTTTTAATGAAATAAAATACAGAAATTCAGTGAGAAAGGTTCAGATTCCACATGTAACTATTCATTAAGAACTAACATGTATTGAGTTTTGGTATAATATCAAAGAAGAATATCTATAATTATCTGAAAAGACTATCAAAATATTGCTACCATTTATAACTACATATCTGTGAGGCTGGATTTTCATCACATTCTCAAAAAACAATAACAGATTATAACAGATTAAAAGCAGAGGCACATGTGAGAAACTAGCCATCTTGTATTAAGCAAGACATTAAAAAGATTTGAGGAAATTCAAACCATGACATTGTGCTTCTATGCCCTCTCAGCGAACAGAGGTAGGAAATATTTATATGTATAGAACATTCATACATGTAAACATCTGACCGGTATGCATCTATAATAGTTCTGTGTGTATCTATGCTGTTGTCTGAATGTTTGTGTCCTCCTCAAGTTCACATGTTGGAATCCTAACATCCAATGTGATAGTGTAAAAAGGTGGGGCCTTTGGGAGGTGTTTAGTTCATAAGGGTAGAGCACTCATGAATGGCATTATGGTTCTTATAAAAGAGAGCCCACAGAGCTCCCTAGCCTTTCCACTATGTGAGGATATGAGAAGTCTGCAGCCCAGAAGAGAGCCCTCATCTGACCATGCTGACACTCTCATCTCAAACGTCCAGCCCCCAGAACTGTGAGAAATAAATTTCTGTTGTTTATAAGATACCCAATCTGTGGTATTTTGTTACAATATACCCAAATGGGCTCAGATAATCTGTAATATAAGTGTATTATAAAATCATGAGTTTATACCAGTACTTACTATTCTATTCCAGTACCTCAGAGCTCTTTTCAGCCTTCCCTCTTCCCATGTTTACAAACATCTTCTCTGCTAATGAGAACCTTGACTCCCTTTATTCTTAATATTTTATTTATTTGTTCAGTAAAATCCATCTCTCAACCACACTGGCTATGTCCTCCCTGTAACCTTGTCTGCCATGCAAGTGTGATAGTCTTCTCTCAAACAGTGTTCCCTCTGGTGAGAGAAACAGGTAATAAGCAAAGAAAAAAATATATATATACACACACACACACACACACACACACACGTTATAGTTTCAGATAGTTACAAGTATAGTGAAATTTTAAAAAAGGAATGTGATAAAAAGCTACATTAAATAGAATTAAATTAAATTTCTAAATTAAACATTAAATAGATGATTAGGGAAGCCATATCTGGGGGGTATGACTTTGGCCTAGAACTCCAGTTTTGAGAAGGAGCCCGCCTCCTGAATACCAGGGGTCCTGTCAGTGGGAAGTGTGAAGTTAGCAAAAAGATTGAGGCAGAAAAGAATTTAGTGGGTTAGGAATGCCTAATCTGTTAATACAGTAACAGAACACTTGACTAAGTAGCTTGATCACACCTAGGTTTAGTTTTTGAGACAACACAGAGTTTGGATTAGACAGATTTTAACAGGTGCCTTTGGCTTAATGGACTCAGGACCAAGTCTCTGGGATTCTCTTGAGTTGTGGTATTCTGGAGCAGCGTGTAAGAGCCAGTTGTTAAATTTTCAGGAATTGGTGAGCTGGTGGTGAAACAGGCATCATTAAAAATTAAGTTTTATGAACAATTACATTATTTTAAAAAGGCAACACATACTCAAAAAAAACTCATCACTTCCTAATTATTTTACTACATTTCGCTATTATCTATACACCTAAGATTATTTATATCTATTGTAACTGCATGGTAGAAATACTATATAATGGTATGCTTACTGCATGTATTTTCTTAAGTTGATGTTAAGTGATGTCTCCCTGTGGCCTTTACATAGAACAAGATGGGGGTATTTACACCAAGGAAGTCAGCAAATGTGATATATAAGCACTCCCCCCACTCCCCACCTCCTGCACAAAAAACTGGTTGTTAAACATTTAATAACACACGATTGCTCTTGAGACTTTTTCTCCATGGTAGCAAAATGTCTGCTGCAGCTCCAGGTATGAATTCCAAAAGGTCAAAGACAAGGTGAAGTGTTGGGATGGAGGTGGAAGGAAAGAAATGGTCCGGGAAATGTGATTCCTGAACTAGAAAAGCAAATATGCCACAAGCCACTTCTAGCTGGACGATATTTGGGAGTCGGGCTGGAAGTGTGGGTTGCCTGGGCCATTCAGGGGCTGCCCCAGAGTTTAAGAGCTACAGAGGACTCTGATGCACAGGGAATAAGGAAATAATGGAAGAATGATGCAGTTGGAGTGGTTAAATGAACATTATTAGAGAGAAGATGGTGCTTTGTAACCTGCCCTCCCACTTAATACATGACAAATCTTTTTATGTTATTAATTATTCTTCTACAGCACAGTTTCTAAGACTATAGAGTATTCCATTATTGAATTCTTTCCCTAAAAAAAAAAATTCAATTAATGACTTAGAAAATCTTAATATTATGTAGTGTACAGTGTTTACCATTCATGGTCAATACCTCAGACCACCTTTACTTGTGTTTCATGGGAAAAAGAAAGGGACAAGAGGTAATCTGGTTAAATGGAGAAATTGGAAGTATTGTCAGGGGAAAAAATAGCTATTTTTAGGTTTTGATTATGGTATTCACTTGGTGAAGTATAAGAAAAAAAATTAGGAAATACAAGACAATTTTGACACCTTAGCCTTAAGCTTCTGCATTAAAATAAGAGGAAAATAATGTTCATATATCAAGGGAAATAGGTTACATGCTGAAGCATGAAAACCTCTTCACACAATCAAATGTACTGCCGAAAAGGAATTAATGGTGTTCTACTTATTTTCATTGAAATAAGGTTAGAGACTCCAGCTCTGGTAAAAATTTAGCAACTGAAGGCCCCAATTGAATTAATTGAACTTTCCCAGGAAGGAGAATTCTAGTTATTGCTTTTCTATTTTTCCAAACTTGTTGCTATTAAATTACAACAGGCACTTACAGCCTGTGAAAGCATTGGCTTTGGCACTGAAGTTCCCTAGGCTGCTTGGTTCCTACACAAACTTCCTATGAGGAAAGGTCTGTGATTTAGCTACATTTAAAAGTTTGGAGACTCCATCCATTTTAGAGCTTTTAGTTTCCAAAGAAGAATGAAAAATAAAGGTTTTAATATGGAAAATATGGGGCCTTTTTGTTTCAGAATACATTTTTTCCCCTTTCCTTTAAGACTGGTTTCAGAATTGAGTGCTGTCAAACCTGTCAGGGAGGCAAAGATAATTTCTAGCCTAAGAGAAGACTAATTTTAAATGCAAACCAGGGGAATAATGGGGCATCAGAAATCAAAATGAAGGGAAATATTGCTAATCTCTTTCCATTGAGGAAAAGTACAGTGTGAATTAAGGAATCAGAGGTATTTTTCCTCCCCCTCTTTCAATGAGATGTCAAGGTAGGGCAGGCTCTTCATATCAGACAAAAAATGTGCTGGAGTTGAGATTTTCTCCCCTGTTGTCACCAACAAGTAGCCTGAAATAAATACTGTATTTTAAAAAGAAATTTGACTGATAGCTTCTGTTTGCCTTTCAATTATCATTTCATTTTTATTTCCTGTAGTTCAGCATTTTCATTCAGAGAGCTACATTTCTGGTCAGAAAGGGAAGCTTCAAGTGGAATCAAGTAGTGAAGGAATGAGAGAGAAAGTTCGCCTGTACATATTCCAGATGACAGAATTACAGACGATGTCTTAGCCTGTGACATGCTGTTCTGTTCTTACACTTTTTGATAAGTCATGAACTCTAAGAATAATAAAAGTGTGAAAAGCATAGATATTGTTTCCCGAGAGAGCCTCCTTCCATCTAGTTGCCCTGCAAAGAACACGAGGAACCTCAGAAGCTGCCGCCTTTTTGAAAAGCATCTTGACATTTCCAAAAGGAAAAGATTGGCTACATTTTAAATTCTTTACAGGACTTCTCCAAAGAATTTATAGGATGCTTATAATGTATCTGATATTCTTTCAAGCCCTGTATTAGTATTGTCTTGTTTAATCTTCACAGTAACTTTATGAGATAGTGATATTATCTCATTTTATAGATGAGAAATTGGGGCTTGAAGAGATTTAGTAATGCTATACAGCCAATAAGTAGAATTACAGAAGAGCCCATTCTTTTAATCATTACAATTAATAGTTTCCCAACACAAAGCACATGGCAAAATGATAGTAAAAAGGCAGCTATACTACAATCAATGGAATATGCTTTATCCTCACCATCTGAGACCTTTGTTTGTAACAAAGGTCTGAGATCTTTGTTTGTAACTTGGTACTTTGTTTGTAACTTTGTTTGTAGCTTGCTACGGAGAGGCAGAGATGGGGATGGGTGGAGCTAGTTATCCATGCTTTGGGTTTGTGTGTTCTTTCTTACCAGTGGCAGACTACACATAACCCATATTCTTAAGAAAGTTTTGCATGCTAGAGTTGTATTCATGGAAATGATGCCTTAAATTCTAAGACAGACTAGAGACCAACCACTTTTCAGATTAGGAAGAATGGGCTATAATGGCAAATTACAGGAGGGTTACCTGAGGAGATACAGAATATAACAGATGAATTGAAAATTCTGACCTGACTTTGGAGATCGTTATTATGGAAGTAGATGAGTTGGTTTCTTGAGAAATGTCCTTTGGCAGTATATTGATCAGGCTTTTGACAACGTATTCCACTGAAAAATTCTGAAATGTTTCATTTTCTTGAATGGTCTAAGTTTTAAAATATTTAATCTACTTCTTACATTTATGTATGGTTTTCCTCATAGGAAATAAAGGGTTTTTTTGTTTTTTTTTTAACTAATGTAAGTACTAAAATGATAGATTACTTATATTTACTGTGAGAACTTGCTGGAAGTGGAAAGTATATACATATATATGTAAATTATATTTTTAAAAAAACCCAAAACAGAATCCACAGTTGAAAACCATATTTTTTATTGATTAATTACATGTTCAAGCAGGTATCAGTTTTCTAAAAGAATAGTGGAGTTTTCCAAGGGAAAGAATGATGAAGAAATTACCATGAGAATTTTACAGAAGAAAAGGGGGTATTTGTAATTTTAACCTATATGACAATTTCTCATTACCTCAATAGATGCAGTTAATAAGAAAGCGTTTCAGTGAGATGTACTCCTCTGTTGAATATGTTCTGGTGTCTCGTGTCACATGAAACCAGGAAGTGGGTATATAACTGTTTTATGAAATCAGTCATGAAATATTTATGAACATTCAGAAAAAAATAAAATGGACTTAAATGTCAACCAGAATATAAAAATAGTATGTTTTTTTTTCTGTTAATCTTTGTGGAAAGTTTATCTTCTTTCAACTGTAAATGCTATACTTCCAATTATTCTGCAATATCATAGTTCTTCTATTACATTTTAAAGTCTCAAGAAAAATTCTTTACTTGTGCAATGCATCTTATTGATTTTCATATAGTCACAAATTATAAAAATTCAATAGAACAAATTGGAAATAGCAAAATATAAAACATGAATATATTTCTATTTTAAGCAAAAATGAAATTCTTCAAATCTCTCACTTAAAAAATCATAATTTCAAGGTTAGAATTCTGAGTAAATTATAAGCTGTATTTATGCTTTTGCCACATGGCAGAAATATTTTCAGACTGTTTATGTATATCAAGATATCTGTGTTTTTGCTATTTGCTGTTTTTAAAGCAAAGCTATTATAATTTAAGAGCATTTTGAAAAAGTAGTTCTGAAGAACCTAGGGGCAGGACAGGAATAAAGATGGAGATGGAGAGAATGGACTTGAGCACACGGGGAGGGGGAAGGGTAAGCTGGGACAAAGTGAGAGATTGGCATGGACATACATACACTACCAAATGCAAAATAGATAGCTAGTGCGAAGCAGCCACATAGCACAGGGAGATCAGCTCTGTGCTTTGTGACCACCTAGAGGGGTGGGATAGGGAGGGTGGGAGGGAGACATAAGAGGGAGGAGATATGGGGATATATGTATATGTATAGCTGATTCACTTTGGTATAAAGCAGAAATTAACACATCTTTATGAAGCAATTATACTCCAATAAAGATGTTAAAAAATAAAATAAAAGCATTTTGAGAATATGCTATATAGCAAAGTCATAAGAGCAGTCATTAAATGATGGTACTAGCCCAAGGGCAGACATTTATTTTTCTGAAAAATCAATACTTTAGAATAAAAAAGATGATGAAATATTTTTGTGAATATATGATTATTTATTAATATGTTATACTTTTAAAGTATAGTTAAAAACAAAAATATGCTATAATGGCTGCAGAATTGTGATCCTTCAAACAATCCCTTTTTTACTTTATTTTTAATTTTTTGACATCTTTATTAGAATATAATTGCTTTACAATGGTGTATCAGTTTCTGTTTTATAACAAAGTGAATCAGTTATACATATACAGATGTCCCCATATCTCTTCCCTCTTGCATCCCTCTCCCTCTCACCCTCCCTATCCCACCCCTCTAGGTGGTCACAAAGCACCGAGCTCATCTCCCTGTGCTATGTGGCTGCTTCCCACTAGCTACCTCTTTTACGTTTGGTAGTGTATATATGTCCATGCCACTCTCTCACTTTGTTCCAGCTTACCCTTCCCCCTCACCATATCATATCCTCAAGTCCATTCTCTAGTACGTCTGCATCTTTATTCCCATCTTGTCCCTAGGTTCTTATGACCATTTTCGGTTTTTTTTTTTTTTTTTTTTTTTAAGATTCCATATATATGTGTTAGCATACAGTATTTGTTTTTCTCTTTCTGACTTACTTCACCCTGTATGACAGTCTCTAGGTTCATCCACCTCACTACAAATAACTCAGTTTCGTTCCTTTTTATGGCTCAGTAATATTCCATTGTATATATGTGCCACATCTTCTTTATCTATTCATCTGTTGATGGACACTTAGGTTGCTTCCAATGAACATTTTGGTACATGACTCTTTTTGAATTATGGATTTCTCAGGGTATATGCCCAGTAGTGGGATTGCTGGGTCGTATGGTAGTTCTATTTGTAGTTTTTTAAAGAACCTCCATACTGTTCTCCATAGTGGCTGTATCAATTTACATTCCCACCAACAGTGCAAGAGTGTTCCCTTTTCTCCACACCCTCTCCAACATTTACTGAAGTGAGGGAGCCTGATTCCTCCAGCTCCATTATTCATTCTCAAGATTGCTTTGGCTATTCGGGGTCTTTTGTGTTTCCATACAAATTGTGAAATGTTTTGTTCTAGTTCTGTGAAAAATGCCAGTGGTAGTTGGATAGGGATTGCATTGAATCTGTAGATTGCTTTGGGTAGTAGAGTTATTTTCACAATGTTGATTCTTCCAATCCAAGAACATGGTATATCTCTCCATCTATTTGTATCATCTTTAATTTCTTTCATCAGTGTCTTATAATTTTCTGCATACAGGTCTTTTTTCTCCTTAGGTAGTTTTATTCCTAGATATTTTATTCTTTTTGTTGCAGTGGTAAATGGGAGTGTTTTCTTAATTTCACTTTCAGATTTTTCATCATTAGTGTATAGGAATGCAAGAGATTTCTGTGCATTAATTTTGTATCCTGCTACTTTACCAAATTCATTGATTAGCTCTAGTAGTTTTCTGGTAGCATCTTTAGGATTCTTGATGTACAGTATCATGTCATCTGCAAACACTGACAGCTTTACTTCTTTTCCAGTTTGGATTCCGTTTATTTCTTTTTCTTCTCTGATTGCTGTGGCTAAAACTTCCAAAACTGTGTTGAATAATAGTGGTGAGAGTGCGCAACTTTGTCTTGTTCCTGATCTTAGTGGAAATCGTTTCAGTTTTTTACCATTGAGTACAATGTTGGCTGTGGGTTTGTCATATGTGGCCTTTATTATGTTGATAAAAGTTCCCTCTATGCCTACTTTCTGGAGGCTTTTTATCATAGATTGTTGTTGAATTTTGTCAAAAGCTTTCTCTGCATCTATTGAGATGATCATATGGTTTTTCTCCTTCAGTTTGTTAATATGGTGTATCATGTTGATTGATTTGCATATACTGAAGAATAATTGCATTCCTGGGATAAACCCCACTTGATTATAACGTATGTTCCTTTTAATGTGCTGTTGGATTCTGTTTGCTAGTATTTTGTTGAGGATTTTTGCATTTATGTTCATCAGTGATATTGGCCTGTAGTTTTATTACTTTGTGACATCTTTGTCTGGTTTTGGTATCAGAGTGATAGTGGCCTCGTAGAGTGAGTTTGGGAGTGTTCCTCCCTCTGCTATATTTTGTATTTTGGAAGAGTTGGACAAGGGTAGGTGTTAGGTCTTCTCTAAATGTTTGATAGAATTTGCCTGTGAAACCATCTGGTCCTGGGGTTTTGTTTGTTGGAAGATTTTTTTTTTTTTTTTTTTGTTACGTGGGCCTCCCACCACCGCGGCCTCTCCCACTGCGGAGCACAGGCTCTGGACGCGCAGGCTCAGCAGCCATGGCTCATGGGCCCAGCCGCTCTGCAGCATGTGGGATCCCCCCTAGACTGGGGCATGAGCCCGTGTCCCCTGCATCGGCAGGCGGACTCCCAACCATTGCACCACCAGGGAAGCCCCTATTGGAAGATTTTTAATCACAGTTTCAAGTTCAGTGCTTATGATTGGTCTGTTCATATTTTCTCTTTCTTCCTGGTTCAGTGTCGGAAAGTTGTGCATTTCTAAGAATTTGTCCATTTCTTCCAAGTTGTCCATTTTATTGGCATATAGTTGCTTGTAGTAATCTTTTATGATCGTTTGTATTTCTGCAGTGTCAGTTGTTACTTCTTTTTTATTTCTAATTCTATTGATTTAAGTCGTCTCCCTTTTTTTCTTGGTAGGTCTGGCTAATGGTTTATCAATTTTGTGTATCTTCCCAAAGACCCAGCTTTCAGTTTTATTGATCTTTGCTATTGTTTCCTTCATTTCTTCTTCATTTATTTCTGATCTGGTCTTTATGATTTCTTTCCTTCTGCGAACATTGGGGTTTTCTTGTTCTTCTTTCTCTAATTGCTTTAGGTGTAACGTTAGGTTGTTTATTTGAGATGTTTCTTGTTTCTTAAGGTAGGCTTGTATAGCTATAATCTTCCCCCTTAGAACTGCTTTTGCTGAATCCCATAGGTTTTGGGTTGTTGTATTTTCATTGTTATTTGTTTCTAGGTATTTTCTGATTTCTTCTTTGATTTCTTCTGTCATCTCTTCGTTATTAAGTAGTGTGTTCTTTAGCCTCCATGTGTTTGTATTTCTTACAGATTTCTTCCTGTAATTAATATCTAGGCTCATAGCTTTGTGGTTGGAAAAGATACTTGATATGATTTCAATTTTCTTAAATTTACCAAGGCTTGATTTGTGACCCAAGATATGATCTATCCCTGAGAATGTTCCATGAGCACTTGAGAAGAATGTGTATTCTGTTGTTTTTGAATGGAATGTCCTATAAATATTAATTAAGTCCATCTTGTTTAATGTATCATTTAAAGCTTGTGTTTCCTTATTTATTTTCATTTTGGATGGTCTGTCCATTGGTGAAAGTGGGGTGCTAAAGTCCCCTACTATGATTGTGTTACTGTCTATTTCTCCTTTTATGGCTGTTAGTATTTGCCTTATGTATTGAGGTGTTCCTGTGTTGGGTGCATAAATATTTATAATTTATATCTTCTTCTTGGATTGATCCCTTGATCATTATGTAGTATACTTCTTTGTCTCTTGTAGTAGTCTTTGTTTTAAAGTCTATTTTGTCTAATATGAGAATTGCTACTCCAGCTTTTGATTTCCATTTGCATGGAATATGTTTTTCCATCCCCTCACTTTCAGTCTGCTTGTGTCCCTCGGTCTGAAGTGGGTCTCTTGTAGACAGCATATATACGGGTCTTGTTTTTGTATCCTTTCAGCCAGTCTATGACTTTTGGTTGGAGCATTTAATCCATTTACATTTAAGGTAATTATCAACTTGTATGTTCCTATTACCATTTTTTAAATTGTTTCGGGTTTTTTATTGTAGGTGTTTTCTGTCTCTTGTGTTTCCTGCCTAGAGAAGTTCCTTTAGTATTTGTTGTAAAGCTGGTTTGGTGGTGCTGAATTCTGTTAGCTTTTGCTTGTCTGTAAACCTTCTAATTTCTCTGTCAAATCTGAATGAGATCCTTGCTGGGTAATGTAATCTTGGTTGTAGGTTTTTTTTCTTTCATCGCTTTAATTATGTCCTACCACTCCCTTCTGGCTTGCAGAGTTTCTGCTGAAAGATAAGCTGTTAACCTTATGGGTATTCCCTTATGTGTTACTTGTTTTTCCCTTGCTGCTTTTAATATTTGTTCTTTGTATTTAATTTTTGATAGTTTGATTAATATGTGTCTTGGCGTGTTTCTCCTTGGATTTATCCTGTATGGGACTGTCTATGCTTCTTGGATTTGATTAACTATTTCCTTTCCTTTATTAGGGAAGTTTTCAACTATAATCTCCTCAAATATTTTCTCAGTCCCTTTCTTTTTCTCTTCTTCTACTGGGACTATATAATTCAAATATTGGTGCATTTAATGTTGTCCCAGAGGTCTTTGAGACTGTCCTCAATTCTGTTCATTCTTTTTTCTTTATTCTGTTCTGCATATGTTACTTCCACTACTTTATCTTCTAGGTCACTTATCAGTTCTTCTGCCTCAGTTATTCTGCTACTGAACCCTTCTAATGAATTTTTAATTTCATTCATTGTGTTGTTTATCTCTGTTTGTTTGCTCTTTATTTCTTCTAGGTCTTTGTTAAGCGTTTCCTGTATTTTCTCCATTCTATTTCCAAGATATTGGATCATCTTTACTGTCATTATTCTGAATTCTTTTTCAGGTAGACTGCCTATTTCCTCTTCAGTTGTTAGGTCTGGTGGGTTTTTGCCTTGCTCCTTCATCTGCTGTGTGTTTCTCTGTCTTCTCATTTTGCTTAACTTACTGTGTTTGGGGTCTCCTTTTCACAGGCTGCAGGTTCGTAGTTCCCATTGTTTCTGGTGTCTGTCCTCAGTGGCTAAGGTTGGTTCAGTGGGTTGTGTAGGCTTCCTGGTGGAGGGGACTAGTGTCTGTGTTCTGGTGGATGAGGCTGGATCTTGTCTTTCTATTAGGCAGGTCCATGTCTTGTCATGTGTTTTGTGGTGTCTGTGGCCTTATTATGATTTTAGGCAGCGTCTGTGCTAATGGATGGGCTCTTGTTCCTGTCTTGCTAGTTGTTTGGCATAGGGTGCCCTGCACTGTAACTTGCTGGTTTTTGAGTGGAGCTGGGTCTTGGCGTTGAGATTGAGATCTCTGGGAGATTTTCACCGTTTGATATTACGTGGAGCTGGGAGGTCTCTTGTGGACCAGTGTCCTGAACTTGGCTCTCACACCTCAGTTGCACAGGCCTGATGCCTGGCTGGAGCACCAAGAGCCTGTCCTCCACACGGCTCAGAATTAAAGGGAGGAGAAAGAAAGAAGAAGATAAAGTAAAATAAAATAAAGTCATTAAAATAAAAATTATTAAGAAAAAAATTGTTTTAAGTAATAAAAAACAAAGCAAACAAAAAAAAATGGACAGAGAGAACCCTAGGACAAATGGTCAAAGCAAAGCTATACAGACAAAATCACACACAGAAGCATACACATACACACTCACAAAAAGAGAAAAAGGGGAAAATAATATATATATTGTTGCTTCCAAAGTCCACGTCCTAAATTTGGGATGATTCGTTGTCTATTCACGTATTCCACAGATGCAGGGTACATCAAGTTGATTGTGGCCCGCTGCTCCTGAGGCTGCTGGGAGAGATTTCCCTTTCTCTTCTTTGTTCGCACAGCTCCCGGGGTTCAGCTTTGGATTTGGTCCTGCCTCTGCGTGTAGGTCACCTGAGGGCGTCTGTTCTTCACTCAGACAGGACGGGGTTAAAGGAGCAGCTGATTCGGGGGCTCTGGCTCACTCAGGCCGGCGCGGGGGGGGATGGAGTGCGGGGCAAGCCTGCGGTGGGAGAGGCCGGCGTGACGTTGCAGGAGCCTGAGGTGTGCCATGCGTTCTCCCAGGGAAATTGTCCCTGGATCACAGGACCCTGGCAGTGGCCAGCCGCACAGGCTCCCGGGAGGGGAGATGTGGAGAGTGACCTGTGCTCACACACAGGCTTCTTGGTGGTGGCAGCAGCAGCCGTAGCGTCTCATGCCCGTCTCTGGGGTCTGCATTGATAGCTGTGGCTTGCGTTCCTCTCTGGAGCTCCTTTAAGCAGTGCTCTTAATCCCCTCTCATGCACCAGGAAACAAGAGGGAAGAAAAAGTCTCTTGTCTCTTCGGCAGCTCCAGACTTCTCCCAAACTTCCTCCTGGCTAGCTGTGGTGCACTAACCCCTTCAGGCTGTGTTCACGCCGCCAACCCCAGTCCTCTCCCTGCCTTCCGACCTCAGAAGCCCAAGCCTCAGCTCCCAGCCCCACCTGCCCTGGCAGTTGAGCCGACAAGCCTCTTAGGCTGGTGAGTGCTGGTCGGCACTGATCCTTTGTGCGGGAATCTCTCCGCTTTGCCCTCCGCACCCCTGTGGCTGCACTCTTCTCCGTGGCTCTGAAGCTTCCTCCCTCCGCCACCCCCAGTCTCCACCAGTGAAGGGGCTTCTAGTGTGTGGGAATCTTTCCTCCTTCACGGCTCCCTCCCACTGGTGCAGGTCCCGTCCCTATTCTTTGTCTCTGTTTATTCTTTTTTTCTTTCGCCCTACCCAGGTACGTGGGGAGTTTCTTGCCTTTTGGGAGGTCTGAGGTCTTCTGCCAGCATTCAGTGGGTGTTCTATAGGAGAAGTTCCACATGTAGATGTATTTCTGATGTATTTGTGGGGAGGAAGGTGATCTCGGTGTCTTATTCTTCCACCATCTTGAATCTCCTCCCCCCTTTATATCAGTGTTTTTTCTTTAGGAAAATTGTTAGGTATTAGTGCATTTAAATGATCATTCAGATAAAATACAGCTGATCTAGATTTTTTAAAATCAAAGACTGATACTATAATGTGTAAAACACTGGGCATTCATGTTAGGGTGTGCAGTTATAATCTAATGTAAAATCCTGAAAGTTCATTAAAACTCTATTTAAAATGACCTGAAAACTTTGCTTCACTGTGATGAGATTAAAGTTTAGTCAGTTCCTTTGAAGGTAAATGGGACAGCCATAGTTGAATTACATCAAGCATAATTCATTCCTGCCTTTGGCTGGCACCTTTCTTCCCTGAAAAACATGGTCAAGTGTAAGAGAGTAGATTTTTGTTAAGAAGGGAAAATGAGAAATGGGTAAACAAGCCATGTCTGTTGGAAAGAATATGAGAAAGGGAAAATAAAGTTATATGTGCAATTGGGGTTGCAGAGAAATTGCCTTAATACCACTAAAGCTTCTGTTTCTCTCTGTATGATACACACACACACACACACACACATAGAGCTTATGCATGTTGGGAATTTCACAAAAAGTAATTTTGTGAAATTAATTCCATATTTCTTAAGTGGGTGGATGCATCTGTTCTCTTCAGACATACTGAGGTGAGCGAGTTTGAGATTTCTTCAGTGGTGGATTAGCTGTGCAGGGTCTGCTTTCTTAATGGTGAGGAAATTCTTAACTTTTAATGATGTTATGACTGCATAAAGATCTCATTTTATACGCTAGTGTTAGAATTACCAGGGTCTCAACACCAAAATGTTAACTATTTGAATTTTCTTCAGCTGTATCCCTAGTTTTAATCAGACTGAATATAAAGATAGAGTACATTTTAGGAAAATATCTGACTTTTCTTCTGCATTCATCTGTTCTAATAAGACCTCACTGGATATGTTTCACTCCAGTGCACTGTTAAAATAGTGTCCATTTTATTTCCTACTTCACATACCTGACTTTATTTTATAGGTGGAGGTCTCTAGAATGGCTGAACTACTCTTTGGAGTCACACAGGGTAAAATTCCAGACCCATGCTGTCCTGTGCGCTTGTACCTCCATTAGAGACGATCATGCTGAGCCATAATTTCGACTAACATTTTTGGCTTGATGACATGCAGGTTTACTTTTTCATCTTAACGGACCTGGAGGAGGGGGAAGAGAAGCAATTTTTGGTTTGATGAGGTGCCTAGCTGACACTTAGGCCTGGATTTCTAAAATGGCCTGAAGCTAAATTCAGAAGAAATGGAGTTGATTTTTGGTAGGTCCCTGCTGCCTTTTGAATGCCACTTTATCCACTGCTATTGGTTTTGATAGGGCTATTATATAACCTGTTATTATTAAGTTCTGTAACCTTGGGCTGGCTGTGATTGTGAACTTTCTCTTGATAACTGGCTCTGATGCCTTTTACTATTTTGGTTTTGGGACAGACTCGGGATAATACATATCTATAAGGTTCTGCTTTATCAATTTGTATTAATTGCTTTGAATTGCAATTAAAATTTATTTGGACATGGGAGAGGCTTGCACATTCCTAAATGTCCAGTTAAGGCCATTTATTAATGGTTAAAATGTCATAGGATGCCAACACTAAACAAGAAGATGAATACCTCCTCTCCTGGTAACATTTTCTTCACCTTCCTGTCCTATCATATAAATTATTGTGTTGTTTTGGGGAAGGGCTGAAATTGGATAATGCTCTGAAAGGCTGAGTTGAAGAGAAAAGGGTTTCTTGGAACCCATATGTCTTCATAAAAAATGCTGACTTTTGAGGCAGGCTGAGGTGTAGTATTGTCTGTTTTGCAGATGGCTGATAGGCTGCAAGAGGACGATAAAATCTCCAAGGTTACTCCCATCCAGATTGATCTTTGCTTTCATTTAAGTTGTCCTAGGATCACAACTGCGTAGGCAGTGGTAACAGAAGAGTCTCAATGTGATACAGAAAATAGAATCAAATAACCAGCTTACCTACAAATTTAAGCAAGCAATATAAATATTAAGCAGAAAATGCCTACAATTCCTCTTGCTTTGTTAGTGAAGAGCTCAGAGTCAGTAGGAAACGAGATAGGTCTAAATATGTGTGACAGTAGCGCAACAAAATGTGTTAAAACTGAATTACAGAGTGACAATGAACTGGAAAAGTTGGCAACACATGGAATAATGGCAAGATACTCTGAATTGAACGGAGTCAAGTGGTAGTAACAAATGAAGGAACAAAGCAGGCTAAAGCTGGCCTGGGTGAACCTTGGAGGGAAAACTGGCTTCATCTTGTGCTGCAGAATTTCAGTGACTAAATAGAATAAATGTTCAGGCTAGAGCAAACAAGTCTTATGAGGGTTGTCTGAAAAGTACTGGTGATAAAAATGACTGGATAGCTACCTATCATTTTAGAAAGCATGGGAGGTAAATACTGTTTCAACCAGAGTTAGACATTTTGAGGGAGGAAGGAATTAGGACATGAAGAAATGAAAATTATGCTAAAGACAGGAGCATCCTATAAGAAAAGTCTGACTATGTAAGGCATTTTATTGAGACTCTAATAGTGTAAGTTAGCAATGTATGTATGTATCGGTTGGGATGCCTTTTGCTATAAGTAATATAAAAGCCAATTTTTTTAAACTGACTTTTAAAATAAAGACATCTATTGCCTTACAAAATTGGTAGTCAGGTGTTAGGCCTTCCTAATTGTCTTAATTAGGCACATAACTCAGTTTTACTTCTTAGGTGTTCTTTAATCTTTAAGCAGGCAGCAAGATGGATTTAGTTAATCTGGCTTTATATCCATGCATAGCACAACCCATAGGAAGAAAAGTGTATTTGCTTTTGAGATCAGACATGGTTTCTACGAAGTCTCTAGAAAACTTCCTTTCAGGTCACACTGGACACCATTGCATCTAATAAGCACCCCAAATGGATGCAGGATGGGATTAACATGAGATAATCAGATCTACTCCATAGATGAATTCCCTGGATTCACTTGTGAGAGACAGTAAATAAACAAATTTGTAGTAATTTGGAGCAGTTAAAGTCTGTGATTACAGACAACTCTAAAAATCTCAGGAGCCTAAAGCAACAAAAGTTCCTTACTTGCTATCTCCATATCATTTTGGTCTACTCATTTTGGGAGTCAGGCTTGAGCATCTTTCCTATCTGGAAGAGTCTATTGTGAACTATATTAGCTTTTCCATCAAACCCTCTTGACCCTTTGTAGTCTATCTCTCCCTCCACTCCCCATGTCCTGCAGAAAACTGATCTGTTTTTGTTAGTATAGATTAATTTGAATTTTCTAGAATTTTATATAAATGCAACAGTGCAGAATGCAATCTTTGTGTCTGGCTCTTTCATTTAGTAGAATGATTTTGAGCTTCACCCATGTAGCTGCATGTATCAATAGTTAATTCCTTTTTATGCTTAATAGTATTCCTTGGTCTTGATATACCACATTTTGTTTTTCTATTCACCTTTAAGTATTTTCTGTTTTTATTTTGTATAAAGCTGTTATGAACTTTCATGTGCAAGTCTTTGTATGGATATATGCTCTTTTTTCTTATGTAAATATAATTTTGTTTGTAAGCATTCTAATGTATTTAAAATAAAGGTAAAATGTGGTTTTATATTTATCCAGATATATGTTATTTTTGTTGCTTTCCATTTCTTCTTGATAATCCAAGTTTCGCTCTGATATCTTTTCTCTTTAGCCTAAAGAACATCCTAAAGTATTTTTTTTTCTTTTTCTGGTACAGTTTTGGTAGTGAAAAATCTTCTTAATTTTACTTTACTTGAAAATATATTTACTTGCCTTTGATTCATAAAGGAGATTTTTGATGAGTATAGAATTCTGGGGTTTCAGGGGTTTTTTTGTTTGTTTTTTGTTTTCTGTTTTGTCATCACTTTAAAGATATTGTTCCATTGTGTTTTGGCTTCCATAGTTTCTAATGAAAAGTACACAGTAATTCACAACATTGATTCCCTGTATACAGTGTGTTGATTTTATCTGACTGCTTTGAAGATTTTCTCTTTGTCAGTAGTTTGACTATGAAGAGCCTAGCTTTGGTTTTCTTTGTATGTACATGATTTGATGTTCAGTGAACTTCTTCAATAGTTAAATTTATGTTTTTCACTAAATTTTGAGGAGTTTTCCACCATTATTTATTCAAATATATTTTTTCCTTCCCATTTTTTCTCTTTCTGTGACTCAAATTACATGCATGTTAGACTTGGTAAATACTGTCTCACAGTCCCTGCAGTTCTGTTTATTCTCTATTTTCTTTCACTTGGATATTTTATGATCCATTTTCATGTATTAAGTATTTTTTTTTCTTCTGTCATCTCTATTCTGCTTTTCAACTCATCCATTAATTTTTTTAAAATTTTAGATCTTGTATTTTTCAGGTATGAAATTTGGTCTATTTTTATATGTTTCATTTTTCACTGAGAATCTCTTTTTCTATTTGTTGGAAGTGCATATTCCTTTACCCTATTGGTTACAGTCATCATATCAATAATAGCTGCTTTGAAGACTTTGTATAATGATTTCAACCTTTGGATCATATCTATATTTGTCTCTGTTTTGTTTTGGTTTTTCTCCTTAAGAATGTGTCTTGTTTTTTTTTCTCTTTGTATTTCAACTAATTTTTTATTGTTTCCTTAATAGTATAATTGCTGTGTTGTCAAAACTAGAATGCTATTGTATTACTTCAAAAATGTTCATGTTTTTTATCAGAAGATAATTTTCATGTACTTAATCAAAAATTCTGTCATGTTTTTGAAAATTTGGGGCAGCTTGAATTTTAATCTCATTTTAGATTTCAGTATAATCTCATATTTTAGATTTCAGTATAGACTCATAGATTTGAGTTTATGCTGATCATTCATGGTTCAAAGATTAAACAAAGATTTGGGTAGAATTTATTCTCAGAACCTAGAGCTTCCCTTATTTGTTTCTCTCCTTCCCTGGATTTATCTTTTACTTTTAATTGTTAATGGTTGGTCTAGGCTTTATCCTCTGGATTCTCAGGCTAGAAAGATTGTGGGTCTTCTCTCAGAATTTTAGCTTCCTTGTATTTTGCCATGACTGTGTTATGCCCTCAATATAAAGGCAGAAAAATGTGGACCTACCTGGTTGTAATCCTTTCTGTTAAGTTTTCACTCCTTTAAAATTTGTCTGCTTTTTCCCATTCTGTAGAGATTTTAGTTAATTGTTTTTTTCTTTTAATATTTCATACAGAGTTTTAGAAGCTTACTCCATCATACGGAAAGAGAAATCTGCCCTGCCTTTTAAAGTTTCTGCTTGACAGTAACACAAGTGACTTTCATTCACATTTCTTTGACTTAATGTAGGTATATGGCCATGCATATCTCCAAGAGGGCAGAGATTGTAACCCTATAATGTGTCCATAGATGAGACCCTGTTTGTAAATAGTCTTAAAGACTACAGACTAACACATCTCAGAATTACGGAAAGGAAAAATAAACCTAAACTTTACTCAAGAGATCTGCTTTATGACAAGTTCTACAAAATGGTAGATAAACTTCTTTCAAGAAATTGGGGAAAGATTAGATATGGTGGTTAAGGATATTTTAATCCTTATGTGTGAAGTTTCAGTTTTGTATAAATAGAACACATTCATCTACTACTTGAGTAATAAGACCACAACTGTTAAAAGAGATAAATTTGAGTACTTGGAGGAAGAATGAAGAGACAAATGGTTGACTGCAAAAATATATTTTTTTCTTTTTTTTGTATTATGCTGATCTTAGATCTTATGATTAGCAATATCTTCTTGCTCTTCAGGCTGCTAGTGCAACAAATAGTTGATAAATAAGGGATATAATAATATCTAAATGATTATGGTATTTGTTACAAAATAAATTTTTATTTCAGCAGACATTCTTAAGACTTTTATTTAAAAGATACTCTCCATAGAATTTAACTAACATATACTGCAAATGCAATTTAAAATTTATTAGGAATTATCAGATAAGTATGAACGTCAAAGATTAATTGCCTAGAAGTTATTAAGTAAATTATTTGGGTTTCCAAAGAATAATATAAATATTATTCAGTAACTTATTAAAGATATAACCTAATGTTTAAGCCTTAATAAATATATACACCTTAATAATATATAATATGCAAAACCTATAATTAGGATTATAAATGCCATTATTAAATAAGACAAATTTAATCATTAGTTTCATATAAGTTTCACTAATATAACTCATTGAGTAGAAAAAAATCAGTATATCTACAAAATACCCAGTTTGTCTATATTAAATAAAATGCAACTAGTTTTTTTCACAAGAAGATGTTGATATTACACAATTTTTAATGTTTTCTATTAAGATGCCAATGATCACCATTTCACCTAAAAGGAAAAATTACGTCAGTTGAAATAAATAAATTTAATCTACATAGTTTCCCAATTTCAGCATATGTATCTATTTCAATAATTCCAAATGAGAAATCCATTGCATAAACTAAATCTCAGGCAGAAATTTTTCTGAACTAAAGTTTTCAAAATTGGCCAATCATATGGGTCTGACAAAGGATCTCATTGTATATCATTTGCATTTTCTTGACATCCAGTGAGATTGTCTATCTTTTTATATCTGTATCAATAAATGGAGTTGTATGAATTATCTGGTCTCATCTTTTGCCCACCTTTCTGTTGAATTTAATTGTTACTTAATGATATGTAGAGATTCTTTCTATATTTTTAGTTTTAATAATTTCTCAGATCTGCATTGTTACTATTTTCGTTCTCTGTGGCATGTCATTTTATTTTTTTTAATTTTAATTTTTATTTTTTTTGTGGTATGCAAGCCTCACTGTTGTGGCCTCTCCCATTGCGGAGCACAGGCTCCGGACGCGCAGGCTCAGCGGCCATGGCTCACGGGCCCAGCCGCTCTGTGGCATGTGGGATCCTCCCAGACCGGGGCACGAACCCGTGTCCCCTGCATCGGCAGGCGGATTCTCAACCACTGCGCCACCAGGGAAGCCCCATTTTATTTTATTTATGATATATGATAAACTTTATCACATAATAGTAGTAAATTTTTTTTAACATCTTCATTGCAGTATAATTGCTTTAAAATAGCATGTTAGTTTCTACTTTATAACAAAGTGAATCAGTTATACATATGTTCCCATATCTCTTCCCTCTTGCGTCTCCCTCCCTCCAACCCTCCGTATCCGACCCCTATACGTGGTCACAAACCACCTAGCTGATCTCCCTGTGCTATGAGGCTACTTCCCACTAGCTATCTATTTTACGTTTGGTAGTGTATATGTCCATACCACTCTCACACTTTGTCCCAGCTTACCCTTCCCCCTCCCCATATCCTCAAGGCCATGCTCTAGTAGGTCTGTGTCTTTATTCCCATCTTACCCCTAGGTTCTTCATGACTAGTTTTTTTTTTTTTTTTTTTTCTTAGTTTCCATGTATATGTGTTAGCATACAGTATTTGTTATTCTCTTTCTGACTTACTTCACTCTGTATGACAGACTCTAGGTCCATCCACCTCACTACAAATAACTCAATTTCGTTTCGTTTTATGGCTGAGTAGTATTCCATTGTATATATGTACCACATCTTCTTTATCCATTCATCTGTTGATAGACACATAGGTTGCTTCCATGTCCTGGCTATTGTAAATAGAGCTGCAATGAACATTTTGGTACATGACTCTTTCTGAATTATGGTTTTCTCAGAGTATATGCCCAGTAGTGGGATGGCGGGGTTGTATGGTAGTTCTATTTGTAGTTTTTTATGGAACCTCCATACTGTTCTCCATACTGGCTGTATCAATTTACATTCCCACCAGCAGTGCAAGAGTGTTCACTTTTCTGCACACCCTCTCCAGCATATGTTGTTTCTAGATTTTTTGATGATGGCCATTCTGACTGGTGTGAGATGATATCTCATTGTAGTTTTCATTGAAATTTCTCTAATGATTAATGATGTTGAGCATTCTTTCGTATGCTTGTTGTCAATCTGTATATCTTCTTTGGAGAAATGTCTGTTTAGGTCTCCTGCCCATTTTTGGATTGGCTTGTTTGTTTTTCTGGTATTGAGCTGCATGAGCTGCTTGTAAATTTTGGAGATTAATCCCTTGTCAGTTGCTTCATTTGCAACTATTTTCTCCCATTCTGAGGGTTGTCTTTTCATCTTGTTTATGGTTTCCTTTGCTGTGTAAAAGCTTTTATGTTTCATTAGGACCCATTTGTTTATTTTTGTTTTTCTTTCCATTTCTCTAGGAGGTGGGTCAAATGAGATCTTGCTGTGATTTATGTCATAGAGTGTTCTGCCTGTGTTTTCCCCTAAGAGTATGATAGTATCTGGCCTTACATTTAGGTCTTTAATCCATTTTGAGCTTATTTTTGTGTATGGTGTTAGGGAGTGTTCTAATTTCATACTTTTACATGTACCTGTCCAGTTTTCTCAGCACCACTTATTGAAGAGGCTGTCTTTTCTCCATTGTATATTCTTGCCTCCTTTATCAAAGATAAGGTGACCATATGTGCATGGGTCTATCTCTGGGCTTTCTATCCTGTTCCATTGATCTATATTTCTGTTCTTCTGCCAGTACCATACTGTCTTGATTACTGTAGCTTTGTAGTATAGTCTGAAGTCAAGGAGCCTGATTCCTCCATCTCCATTTTTCGTTCTCAAGATTGCTTTGGCTATTTGGGGTCTTTTGTGTTTCAATACAAATTGTGAAATATTTTGTTCTAGTTCTGTGAAAAATGCCAGTGGTAGTCTGATTGGGATTGCATTGAATCTGTAGATTGCTTTGGGTAGTATAGTCATTTTCACACTGTTGATTCTTCCAACCCAAGAACATGGTATTTCTCTCCATCTATTTGTAACATCTTTAATTTCTTTCATCAGTGTCTTATAATTTTCTGCCTGCAGGTCTTTTGTCTCATTAGGTAGTTTTATTCCTAGATATTTTATTCTTTTTGTTGCAATGGTAAATGGGAGTGTGTTCTTAATTTCACTTTCAGATTTTTCATCATTAGTGTATAGGAATGCAAGAGATTTCTGTGCATTAATTTTGTATCCTGCTACTTTACCAAATTCATTGATTAGCTCTAGTAGTTTTCTGGTAGCATCTTTGGGATCCTCTATGTATAGTATCATGTAATCTACAAACAGTGACAGCTTTACTTCTTCTTTTACGATTTGGATTCCTTTTATTTTCTTTTCTTCTCTGATTGCTGTGGCCAGAACTTCCAAAACTATGTTGAATAAGAGTGTTGAGAGTGGGCAGCCTTGTGTTGTTCCTGATCTTAGTGGAAATGGTTTCAGTTTTTCACCATTGAGGATGATGTTGGCTGTGGGTTTGTCATATATGGCCTTTATTATGTTGAGAAAAGTTCCCTCTATGCCTACTTTCTGCTGGGTTTTTATCATAAATGTGTGTAGAATTTTGTCGAAAGCTTTCTCTGCATCTATTGAGATGATCATATGGTTTTTCTCCTTCAATTTGTTAATGTGGTGTATCTTTTTGATTGATTTGCATATATTGAAGAATCCTTGCATTCCTGGAACAAACCCCACTTTATCATGGTGTATGATCCTTTTAATGTGCTGTTGGATTCTGTTTGTTAGTATTTTGTTGAGGATTTTTGCCTCTATGTTCATCAGTGATATTGGCCTGTAGTTTTCTTTCTTTGTGACATCTTTGTCTGGTTTTGGTATCAGAGTGATGGTGGCCTCGTAGAATGAGTTTGGGAGTGTTTCTCCCTCTGCTATGTTTTGGAAGAGTTTGAGAAGGATAGGTGTTAGCTCTTCTCTAAATGTTTGATAGAATTCGCCCATGAAGCCATCTGGTCCTGGGCTTTTGTCTGTTGGAAGAATTTTAATCACAGATTCATTTTCAGTGCTTGTGATTGGTCTGTTCATATTTTCTATTTCTTTGTGGTTCAGATTCAGCAGGTTGTGCATTTGTAAGAATTTGTCCATTTTTTCCAGGTTGTCCGTTTTATTGGCATAGAGTTGCTTTTAGTAATCTCATGATCTTTTGTATTTCTGCAGTGACAGTTTATTGATCTTTGCTATCGTTTCGTTCATTTCTTTTTCATTTATTTCTGATCTGATCTTTATGATTTCTTCGCTAAATTTGGGTGTTTTTTGTTCTTCTTTCTCTAATTGCTTTAGATGCAAGGTTAGGTTGTTTATTTGAGATGTTTCCTGTTTCTTAAGGTGGCTTGTATAGCTATAAACTTCCCCCTTAGAACTGCTTTTGCTGCAACCCATAGGTTTTGGGTCATTGTGTCTCCATTGTCATTTGTTTCTAGGTATATTTTGATTTCATCTTCTATTTCTTCAGTGATCACTTCGTTATTAAGATTTCTTCAGTGATCACTTCGTTATTAAGTAGCGTATTGTTTCATCTCCATGTGTTTGTATTGTTTACAGATCTTCTCCTGTAATTGATATCTAGTCTCATAGCGTTGTGGTCGGAAAAGATACTTGATACAATTTCAATTTTCTTAAATTTACCAGGGCTTGATTTGTGACCCAAGATATGATCTATCCTGGAGAATGTTCCATGAGCACTTGAGAAAAATGTGTATTCTGTTGTTTTTGGATGGAATGTCCTATAAATATCAATTAAGTCCATCTTGTTTAATGTATCATTTAAAGCTTGTGTTTCCTTATTTATTTTCATTTTGGATGATCTGTCCATTGGTGAAAGTGGGGTTCTAAAGGCCCCTACTATGATTGTGTTACTGTTCATTTCCCCTTTTATGGCTTTTAGTATTTGCCTTATGTACTGAGGTGCTCCTTTGTTGAGTGCATAAATATTTACAACTGTTATATCTTCTTTTTGGATTGATCCCTTGATCATTATGTAGTGTCATTCTTTGTCTCTTGTAATAGTCTTTATTTTAAAGTCTATTTTGTCTGATATGAGAATTGCTACTCCTGCTTTCTTTTGATTTCCGTTTGCATGGAATATCTTTTTCCATCCCCTCACTTTCAGTCTGTTTGTGTACCTACGTCTGAAGTGCGTCTCCTGTATACAGGATATATATGGGTCTTGTTTTTGTATTCATTCAGCCAGTCTGTGTCTTTTGGTGGGAGCATTTAATCCATTTACATTTAAGGTAATTATCGATATGTATGTTACTATTCCCATTTTCTTAATTGTTTTGGGTTTGTTATTGTAGGTCTTTTCCGTCTCTTGTGTTTCTTACTTAGAGAAGTTCCTTTAGCATGTGTTGTAAAGCTGGTTTGGTGGTGCTGAAGTCTCTCAGCTTTTGCTTTTCTGTAAAGCTTCTAATTTCTCTGTCAAATCTGAATGAGATCCTTTCTGGGTAGTGTAATCTTGTTTGTAGGTTTTTCCCCTTCATCACTTTAAATATGTCCTGCCCCTCCCTTCTGGCTTGCAGAGTTTCTGCTGAAAGATCAGCTGTTAACCTTATGAGGTTTCCCTTGTGTGTTATTTGTTGTTTTTCCCTTGCTGCTTTTAATATGTTTTTTTTGTATATAATTTTTGATAGTTTGAGTAATATGTGTCTTTGCATGTTTCTCCTTGGATTTATCCTGTATGGGATTCTCTGTGCTTGTTCGACTTGATTAACTGTTTCCTTTCCCATATTAGGGAAGTTTTCAACTATAACCTCTTCAAATATTTTCTCAGTCCCTTTCTTTTTCTCTTCCTCTTTTGGGACCCCTATAATTCGAATGTTGGTGCATTTAATGTTGTCCCAGAGGTCTCTGAGACTGTCCTCAGTTCTTTTCATTCTTTTTTCGTTATTCTGCTCTGCAGTAGTTATTTCCATTATCTTATCCTCCAGGTCACTTATCCATTCTTCTGCCTCATTTATTCTGCTATTGATCCCTTCTAGAATATTTTTAATTTCATTTATTGTGTTGTTCATCATTGCTTGTTTCCTCTCTAGTTCTTCTAGGTCCTTGTTAAATGTTTCTTGCATTTTCTCTATTCTATTTCCAAGATTTTGGATCATCTTTACTATCATTATTCTGAAATATTTTCAGGTAGACTGTCTATTTCCTCTTCTTTTTTTAGGACTGGTGGGTTTTTACCTTGCTCCTTCATCTGCTATGTGTTTTTCTGTCTTCTCATTTTGCTTATCTTACTATGTTTGGGGTCTCCTTTTTGCAGGCTACAGGTTCGTAGTTCCCTTTGTTTTTGGTGTCTGTCCCCAGTGGCTAAGGTTGGTTCAGTGCGTTGTGTAGGTTTCCTGGTGGAGGGGACTAGTGCCTGTTTTCTGGTGGATGAGGCTGGATATTGTCTTTCTGGTGGGCAGGTCCACGTCTGGTGGTGTGTTTGGGGGTTTCTGTGAACTTATTATGATTTTAGGCAGCCTCTCTGCTAATGGATGGGTTCTTGTTCCTGTCTTGCTAGTTGTTTGGCATTGGGTGTCCAACACTGTAGCTTGCTGGTCGTTGGGTGAAGCTGCGTGTTGGTGTTGAGATAATGATCTCTGGGATATTTTTGCTATTTGATATTATGTGGAGCTGGGAGGTCTCTTGTGGACCAGTGTCCTGAGGTTGGCTCTCCCACCTCAATGGCACAGCACTGACGCTGGGCTGGAGCACCAAGAGACTGTCCTCCACACGGCTCAGAATAAAAGGGAGAAAAAGAAAGAAAGAAAGAGAGAGAGAGGGAGGGAGGAAGAAAGAAAGAAAGAAAGAAAAGAAAGAAAGAAAGATGTTATTAAAATAAAAAATAATTAAGAAATTTTTAAAAAGTTAAAAAAAAAAAAAAAAGACGGACAGAACCCTAGGACAAATGGTGAAAACAAAGCTATACAGACAAAATCTTACACAGAAAGCATACACATACACACTCACAAAAAGAGGAAAAGGGGAAAAAATAATCTATCTTGCTTCCAAAGTCCACCTCCTCAATTTGGGATGATTCGTTTTCTATTCAGGTATTCCATAGATGCAGGGTACATCAAGTTGATTGTGGAGCTTTAATCCATTGTTCCTGTGGCTGATGGGGGAGATTTCCCTTCCTCTTCTTTGTTTGCACAGCTTCCACGGTTCAGCTTTGGATTGGACACACCTCTGCGTGTAGGTCGCCTGAGGGCGTCTGTCCTTCCCTCAGACAGGACGGGGTTAAGGGAGCCGCTGATTCGGGGGCTCTGGCTTCCTCACGCCACGGGGAGGGAGGGGTACGGATGTGGGGTGAGCCTGCAGCGGCAGAGGCCAGTGTGACGTTGCACCAGCCTGAGGCGTGCCATGTGTTCTCCCCGCGGAAGTTGTCCCTGGATCACAGGACCCCGGCAGTGGCGGGCTACACAGGCTCCCGGGAGGGGAGGTGTGGAGAGTGACCTGTGCTTGCTCACAGGCTTCTTGGTGGCTGCAGCAGCAGCCTTAGGTCTCATGCCCGTCTCTGGGATATGTGCTGATAGCCACGGCTAGCCAGGTCTCTGGAGGTTTTTTAAGCAACGCTCTTAATCCCCTCTCCTATGCTCCAGGAAACAGAGACAACAAAAACTCTCTTGTCTCTTCGGCAGCTGCAGACTTTTCCCAGACTCCCTCCCGGCTAGCCGTGGTGCACTCACCCCTTCAGTCTGTGTTCACACAGCCAACCCCAGTCCTCTCCCTGGGATCCACCGAAGCCGGGGCCTCAGCTCCCAGCCCCCTCCCCACCCAGCGGGTGAGCAGACAAGCCTCTTGAACTGGTGAGTGCCGGTCGGCACCGATCCTCTGTGCGGGAATCTCTCCGCTTTGCCCTCCGCACCCCTGTGGCTGGGCTCTCCTCCGAGGCTCCGAAGCTTCCCCCCTCCGCCTCCCACAGTCTCTGCCCGCGAAGGGGCTTCTAGTGTGTGGAAACCTTTCCTCCTTCCTAGCTCCCTCCCACTGGTGCAGGTTCCATCCCTATTCTTTTGTCTCTGTTTATTCTTTTTTCTTTTGTCCTATCCAGGTACGTGGGGAGTTTCTTGCCTTTTGGGAGGTCTGAGGTCTTCTGCCAGCGTTCGGTGGGTGTTCTGTAGGAGCAGTTCCACGTGTAGATGTATTTCTGATGTATCTGTGGGGAGGAAGGTGATCTCCGTGTCTTACTCTTCCGCCATCTTGTCCTGTCCCCTCTGTAGTAAATTTAATTGCATATACTTTTCCTTCATAGATTTTTTTCTATGCAGTGTTACTAATGAAAAATTTTAAAGATTTTCTTCTGTAACTTTTATTAAATTTCTAAAAGTCTTCCTTTCCCTTCTTGGTGTTTAATACACCAGGATTGATTTTTTTTGGTCGGTTTTAAGTAGAGGACATACTGTTTTCTGTTTGGATAAGCAATTTTACATGCAACATTTTTTGAATATGTATATCTTTTCTTGTCCCCTGGCATGGGATATCACCTCAGAGTATACCATGTACACATATCTTTCCTATATTACTCTTTTATAATTTTGTCTTTTTTTACCGTTTCCTCTTTTTTAAGTCTTGGAAATGATTTTTAGGAGAAATGCTCCTCTCATTATTTATACTCTTGTGAAATATCCTCCCCTGGAGTGTGGGATGTATTTAATAGCTTCTACTAGAATGCAGCAGAGGTTATTAGGTTGTGAAAAGTCAGGGGCATCTCTCTTGGGCACTCTTTCTCATTCACAGATTCCTCACTCAAGTGGAAATAATCTGCATGCTGTAGGGAACTTTAGGGAGAGCCCTTGGCAAGGAACTGATGGCTCCAGCCAATAGCCAGTGATGGTCTCTTAAGTGAGATTGGAAGTGAGATCTTTTTCCAATTGAGTCATGAGATAACTGCAGCTCCAACCAAAATTTTGCTTGTAGTAATTAAGAGATACTGAGGCTTTTAGGCACCCAGCTAAACCATTCCTGGATTCCTGAGCCAAAGAAACTGTGGAATTATAAATGTTTGGTGTTTTAAGCTGTTCAATTTGGGGGTAATTTGTTACCTAGCAAATAACAAATACAACCCCCATCCTTCTTTACTTACAACCACAACCTTGATATTCAACGTGTAATCCATGGAACAGCAACATCCAGGATTTTTTTAGAAATGTAGAATCTCAGGCCCTTCCCACAACCTACTAAATCAGAGTCTGAATTTTAAATTCCCCGTGTAATTTTTAGACTAATAAAAATTGAGATGTTATAGTCTAGAAAGAATTGTTCTTTTAATCAGAGGTAGGGAATAGTTATCAAAAAATAATTGCTGATAAATAACAAAAAGGACTATTGGTAATAACTAAAATCAGAAAAGAAGGATTAAGATTGGGTAAAAGCATGCTACAGAAAAACATTTCCTGGAGATATGAGAATCTCACATCACTAATTACTAGCCATATGGAATTTGAACTTTGAAATTCAAAGAAGCAACACTGATGAAATCATTGGTTTACTTTTATAAGAAGTGAACTTTGACAAGATAAATGATAGGGAAAAATAAATAGGAAAGCTTTTGATGAAAAGCTTTGACCATTTTACTGTGACAGCCAACATTTAAATGTGTTATATCCCATTATGACATGAACTACAAACCATTACTCTCCAAGGATGTTATGCCAATGTATTTTTCTTAGTAGCAACCTAATCAATTCTGAGGTATTTTTGATGTTCTCTTTTTTTTAATTCAGAATAATTGCCTATTGTGGGATCTTATAAGTAAATAACTTGCTTAAACATAGGCCTTGCCTTCAATCTGGAACCATTCCTCAGTCTCTTCTTGACTTTCATATTTTTCAATAAACTAGTTATTTTGTAGAAATATTCCTCAATTCGATTTGTCTGTTGTAGCCTTATGATTAGATTCAGGTAGTGTCTGTTTCTCAGAATATCATGATGCTGTGTTTTTCTAATTGAATCCTGGCTGGTAGCATACAATTTCAGTGTGTTCTGTTACTGCTGAGGTTAACTTTGATCACTTGAGGAAGGTGATGTCTGCCAGGCATTATGAAGTTACTCTTTTACCTTTTGAAATAAATAAGTACTTCATGGTGTAGTATCTTGAGACCTTGTATATACCTTCAGACTTTCATTTTATTTATTTATTTATTAAATTTAATATGGACATATGGATTTTAATTTTATTTGATGAGTTTTCAGTCTTTACTGTTATTCATTTTGACTCTCAAGTTGTCTCTGGTTTGGCCAGTAGGAGCCTTTTCAATAATGGTGTATGATTTTCTTACTTTTTAAGTACTTCCTTGCTTTCTGGAATAAGTATTTCAGGCTCATCAGGTACTTTCCCTGTTCCAACCTTGGAATCGGCCCTTTCTCCAATGAGCTCTCATTCCCTTTAGTGAGAATGGTGTTTAGACACCAATATTTGGGAACCAGATGTGTTTATTTCTATTGCCATGTTCTGCTAACAAGCAGTGAGAATTCTGGCTCCCATTATTCTCCATATATTGAATTTTGAAATCAGTCTCCATATATTTTACCAACCTCCTGTCGCTGTCACCACTTCTCATTCCCTGGCCACAGTGTGGAACCTACACCTCCTCACTGTGCTTGGATTCCAACACCTCATCCCGAGCCATCCCCTTCTATAAGTGCCTTCTATACTTAGTCACCAGAACCATGTTTGGAGACATGCCTGGGATACCTGCCCACACATGGACTCCCTCTTTACTTAAGCTCTAAACCCTACATTGGGTTGGTTCTCACACCATCCACCACTCCTTCATGGATACTCTTCTCATGTCACTCATAATTTGCTACCTTGTATTATGGGTCACCCTCCTTACTCTGCTCATGCCAGAACCCCTCTCCTCCTTCACACTGACAGCTTCTCACTCTTGCTCCGGTTACTTCTCTCCTGGGCCAATGCCCACCTCACCCTATTTTGACACCCTATACCAGCCCCCCTTGCTCAGCATTAAAAATGGCTTTTGGGCTGAATTGTCTGGGAAGAAAAATAAGGGGAAAGGAAGAAAAGGGGTAAAGGAAAAGGAAGAGAATATACTTTTAGCACACTACTCTTTCACTAAATCAATCAGAGCTATTTTATTCTTTGCAAATAAGAAACCTGACTAAAATACATGGTAAGAAAGAACTTCCATCCAGGGAAGGCCCTTTGTAGGCAATTTATACAGCTGCTGAAGAAATAATCCAGCTACCTCTACTATATCCTGTGTTCTAAAATCCACCTCCTATTTTTATAACAAATAGTCAATGAGCAACAGATATTTGAAGAAATATGATAACATGATATAAAAACAGACAAAGCTACAGAAAACATGACCTCAGAGGAGACAAAGTGAAAAACAAAGAAGATAAAGTTTTTAATCTAATTTGTGACTGTGGAGACAGTTGAGGAGATAACGAGAATGAGGTGCTATGAGGGAGGAAGGGAGGGGAGGGAGGGAGGGAGGAAAGAAGGGATGGAGGGAGGGAAAAAAAGGGAAGGGAGGGAGGAAGAGGAGGGAGGGAGGAAGAGAAGGAAGGAAGAGAGGGAGGGAGGGATGGAAGGAGGAAAGAAGGGATGGAGGGAGGGAAAAGAAAAGAAGGAAAGAAAGGAAAAAGGGAGGTAAGACCACCTCCTAGAGCTTTACCCAAAACAAGTCATTGGTCTCCTCAATTCTTCAATGGCTAAACATTTTTGGAATTCTTATATTCTTATTATTTTTCCTCAGCTAGTAGAGAGCTGGGGCAGTGATCAAGTCCTCCCTTCAGAGTATGCATTTACTCTCTTTACATATGTATGTATACGGTTTTTACCTCTATGATCTTTGTACATGAAGACAATGTGGCCCAGTGGTAAAGAATACAAACTGTGGAAGCTGGAGTCTGGCTGCCTGGGTTTGAATCTGCTCTGCCTGTGGTAGCTATGTGACCTAGACAAGTTACTTAACCTCTCACTGTAACTTGGCTTCCTCATCTGTAAACTGGGGATGATCACAGAATTGTAATAAAGATTAAATGGCAATATCATTAAAGCACTCAGATAAATGCTTAGAATGTGATGAGTTCTGTTTTACTATTATAACAATATTTTATGTATACATCTACTGCTACACATTTGCTCTACATGTTTAAAATTACACACACAATAGAACTTCTTAAAAGATATCCTAAAACATCAATGCAAATTGAAGTTCTGGTATTTTATTCCTTCATGCTGGAGGCCATCTTGCACAAGCCCTGGGATGAGTGTCATTTGGCAACTGGTGATCTAGAGCAGTAGCATATGGGAATCCAGTGAGATGGGTACCACCAAGGGATTCTGGGAAATGAATAGGAATATGCTAAGAATGCAGGCAAGGACTCTGCACCACAAGTATAAGCCGCCAATATCAAGGAAGACCTGTACCTGGATTAGTTTCTTTTACGATAACATGTTTCCTGTGAGGAGAGGGACAGATTGTCAGGCTTGACTCACCTTGGGCATACAGGTGGATGAAAGAGGAGAGATTAGAAGTAATGAGTTGAAGGGGTGGAAAAGAGGAAACTTCTGATAGGAGAAACTTGACTGACATATCTGTCACCTCCCATGCAGTAGAAACTGTGCTGAGTGATGTTTCACACATCTCTTTGGACACTCACAGCAACCCTGTGAGTTTGGTTTTGTTTTTTCCATATATATATACATTTGAGGAAGTTTAAATATTTTTCCAAGATGGCACAGCTTATAAAGACCTGAGCCAAAGATATAGTTTGAACTCAACTTGCCTAATTCCTTGTCTACCAATATTTTCATCACACCCAACAGTAGACTCCCTATTTTGTTTGATTACTTTAGAATAATATTCTCTCTCACACATACATACACACATGCTTATAAATTATGGTTTCATTGAACATTTAATTATTCTTAAAATTTTTTACTTTTCATTATTTCTAGTAAACATAATGGTGGATATATTAATGGTTTTATAATTGTTGTATTCACATAATTTGTAGTATGTTTCCCTTGCTATTCTTTTGAAACCATCTTATGCCTCAACATTCAGTGCATTCAACTTTGAATTAGAACGTATTGGTTCTTAACCTTATTTTGGGACTTTGTCTTGTCATAAAATCATAAAATCTCTCTCTCTCTCTCATACACACACACACACACACACACACACACACACACACAATTTTAGTTGAGAAAAATGTTGAGACAAAAAACTTGGGCTGTTAATGGAAAATAGTATTAGAAATAGTTTTAAATTACATCTGTTTAATTTATCATCTCTCTCACAAACCCCTGGATTCTTTTGGTTTCAAATGATGGTCATTTGCTTAAGGAAAGAGCTGATCAAGAAGGAGGAAGACATGAGGAAATATGTTCTTCTTATAAATTTTATATTATTGTTCTTTTGTATTCCTAGATTACTATGGTGATTATTAATTTGAGTCAATTAAAAATTGTTATTCATATTTCTCTTTTACATATCATAATGCATTGCTAATTTATAAGTATCAAACTATTGTAATCTTTCTTTCCACCTATACAATGTCATTAAGATTTAATTTCTGACCTTGCAAATGGAAAGCACAACTTAATTTGTTGAATGAAACAGCAGCTCCAATACCTCAAGTATTTGGTCAATCTCCTTTCATTCAACTACAGGTCCGGAATATGTACACACATGCAAATGTGTTTTTCACATTGGGAAAACAGGTTAAAGTGATGCAGTAGTTAGGAATGTTGAATATTGACAGTCTAATAAAAAGTTACTAAATATTTAGTAATTATTTCATATCACCTTCAAATGAGCCATATTAATAGAATTTAAGGCAGTGATTAATGTCTTTATAATCCATTTTATCAACTTTAATGTAATACTCATAGAAGAAATAAGAATTCTAGGGAAAAAAAGCTATATCCATTTCAAGTGCCTGTGTGAACATGTGCTGAATTCAATTTTGTTTTCATTTTCTTTAACTTGATTTAGTTAGTTGACTGTTAGTTGACATACAATATTAATGTTTACCTGAAACTAATCAATGATAACCTTACTGAATATTCATAGCTAAAAATCAACCACAGTGGAAGGGATTATTGATTCTCAATATTCATGTTGCTTTTAAATTTTTATTTATTAATCTGGAAATTTCTAAAATGTGCAGTGCTGTATGTTTGCTTACTTTGGCGATTTAGTGCTGCATATTTCAACACATTAGTTCACATATTAGAAATCACAACTCTTTTATAAAAACAGCTGGTTCAGTATCTTGACTCCTGTAATGACCAAGTCTCACATTTCAGAGACCGTGAACCTTGTTGCTTCTTCATTCAGCTCTTCTCATGTGTCTACCCAAGTATACAGTGCTTTACGTAGTGCAAGGGACATAGAGATAATTCCTTCCTGAGTCCTGTAGGCAATCAGTTTATACCCTGAAGCATGAAATTTGATTGCTCTTATTATCTGAACTTCCATACCTAATACAGTTGTCAGTGCTCACAAAATCAACAGGCCTTTGTAAACATGCAGCTCTAGAATTGGACTTAGTAACCTCTAGTTACAGCAAATTTCATAGACTGTCTTTATCCTTTGCAAGATGACATTACATACTTCAAGATTTTATGAACTGAGATCTGGCAGTTAGCGGTAACCACTGGTCCTTCCTCAAAAATTAAGCACAGAACTAAAAAAAAAATTTTAGATAAAATTCTAGATGAAATTTCAAAAAGTCCCTGAAACTTAATGCAAGGTAAATATGATTTTGTCTGATTTAATAGACAGATTCACTTCTCCATCTTCTATTTATTATATACTCACAAAAACTGATCTAACCAAAGACCTCCATATTTCCAAGTCATCAAACTACATTCACACATAAGCTCCCACCCTAACTCCAGCAAAATGCCCTGCTAATGACCTGTGTGTTGTTAAATCAAATGATTTGTGTTATGTTTCTCATCCTATCTGACCTCTCAGAAGCACTCAGCACAGCTATCTATGCCATCCAATTTGCAACACTGCCCTCCCTCTCTTGGTTTCCTCTCCATCATATTGTCCTGATTTTCCTACCACCTTTCTGACTATTTATTCCCCAGTTTCCTTCTCTCATCCAATACCTAAACATTGTACAGTTCGTCAGTGTAGTACCAGGTCTGTGTATATTTTGCCAATAAATCCATCTCTATGTTGATGACTCTCGAATGTATAAGTCTAACCCAAATCTTCCTCTTGGTTCCAAAACTGTGTCTGATTGTCTGCTTGATGTCTTCACAGCCAAGTGTATTCCAAGTATTTAAAATTTAATATATCCAAAACTCAACTATTGATGTCTCCCCCATGCCACCACCCCAACACCTATTCTACCCCCCACTTTCCCCTATCTTGAGGGTTTACACTGTGCCTGGTATAGTACTGCTAAAAATCTCAAAGTCTTGGGAAATAACAATAAATAAGTTGGACATCATCCTCCCCCTTAGAAACTCATTTTCTAAAGGGGAGACAGACAAAATGAAACACAGGAAAATAAAGTTGAAATTCATAATAATTTCTGTGAAGGAAAAATTAAAGAATTGAGTCAATAGCTAACTTCTACTGAGTATCATTTTAAACTGGGGAAGGCTTCTTCACTCCTAATTTTTTTCTATTACACAATTCCTAGCCTCTTTCTACCCTCTCTCACTTCTCTTATGGGTGATTGTTGAGTTCACTCAGGGCATCGAGCATAGTGCATCTCCTTCCTTTTTACCCTTCCTCTCAGAAGTGTACTTGACTCTGCCAAGCAAGTACTAATGCCGTAAGTTTTTAGAACCCACGTCCTGCACCCATGGGGAAAACCTACAGTCCTTTAACTGTTTTCTCTCCTTCTTCTCTCTTGAAATACTACCTGTCTATCCAGAGAATATCCTCTCAATATCTCACTTCCTTCCCATTGATTTTAAAGATGTTTCTCTTGCTCTTCTGGATCACAAATTGATCCTTCAGGGGTTTTGAAAGGCTTTAGATTTGTGACTATGACCTCAAAGACCTCAACATCTAGAATAGGATTGGCAAACTATGATCCAGGCTTAAATTTGGTGATAACCTGGTTTAGTTTTTAAAGGTTGTACAAAAAAACAGATGACTATGCAACAAAGAATGGTTTGCAAAGCCTAAAATATTTACAGTCTTTTCCTTTACAGAAAAAATGTTCGCTGACTCCTAATCTAGAACATGGAACCAGGAGTCTTGAGAAATTAACTGGTAATAAAATTTTTGGAACAATAAAATATATATGGATAAATTTAGGCTTGTTATTCTCTCTCTTTCTGTCTCTCTATCTCTTTCTCTCACTGTCTCTCTTCTTCCCTCCCTCTCTCTCTTTCTCTTGGCAGTACTAAGCCCTGGGATCAGGGAATGTCATTTCGTCAGGGATAACTCCAGGGACTTGAGTAATGGTTTGCTTTCTCTATTTGGTGGTTTTGGAATTCCATCAGCCTCTTCAAATATTAGGCTTTAAGCATGTGTTCTAATAATGCAATGATTCTCCTTTCATCTTCCACGAGGTTCTTTGTTTTTGGGTTTTTTTTAAACAACACATTTTAGCACTCTTCTCTGAGTTCAAGTTTCCTTAGGACCTGAAAATGCATTTAGTGTCAACCTAGATTTTACATTACAGAATGATTCCTAAAAAGGAGTGAGAAGGACAAGGAATGGAGAAGAAACCTTTACAAATAGTAGAATTACATGAAGTGTATCTGACTGTGCTGAGCCCTCATCAGAGCTAGAAAAAAAATGCTCTTTACTAAGAATTCTAACATTTTCAAGAAACCACTTAAATCAGAGCATGGGTTAGTGCATATTTTCAAAGGGATTCTATTTCCAGTCAGAATCAGAGACTTTTTTCTGACAATGGGCAATTACCTTACACTTATTCAACTAGCATTTCAACTGTTATCATGGTGCCCAATCTTCAATGCATTTTAAATCAATTTCAAACCTCTCACAATTTTCAATGATTTAATTAAACAAAACAGCCTAGTTCTATCAGAAAATTCTTTTTCTCTAAATTTTCAACATATCAGTAATACTAAGATTTCTTTGGACACCTTTTAAGTAAACTTCCTGGATAGGAAATGAGCTGCCTGATTTTCTGTCATCTAGTTCCTCAGAATAGCACTATTAATTTATCAAAGAACTTCTGGCTACCCAAATATTAATCTTTTCAAAAAAACCACATTAATTTCTTATTTATTAAATTGTAATCTCTTGACTCTCTTCCTTTTAGATGTTTTGTTTTAGTGGTCTTCAAATATACGTTGCTCATATACCACTGAAAATAATTATGAAAAATATATTTTTCATACTTTTTAAAGTTAACTAAAATTATTTGTTATAAATTTAAATAACTTCAAAATATGCAGTTCTGGCAAAATTTACATTCTAACATTTTTTAATAGAATGGTTAAATCTTTTAAATATCTCCAATGGAATCTAAACAATCATAGTGATTTAATACTGTATAATCTTATTAAAAATACATGAACAAGCCCTTCTTATGTAATTAAAGATTTACATCATTCTCTTTTCTCCTGCAGAACAGATTTTCTACAACTAAGGCTATAAAGAAAAGGCCACATTGAGATGGGTAGGAGGGCCAGAGATGCAGTCTAGTCAGAACCCACACCTCTGATGTGGCAGCCCACAAGCAGAAGGGATATCACAACTATGGAGGTTCCCCTGAGGAGCAAGGGGTCAGACTCCCCAATCTGGGGACCTGTACTGTGAAGATGAACCCCCATAGCCTCTGGCTTTGAAACCAGTGGGGCTAATGTCTGGGAGTGGTGGAGGGATGTGGGAAACCAAGACTCTGCTCTGGAAGGGCTCACACACCAATTCACCTGCTGAGTCCCAGTACAGAGGCAGCAGCTTGAAAAGTGCTTGGGTCATATGAGAAGGAGACTCGTTGACTAATTTTAGGGTGTTTGCCACAGAGGTAGATGTAGTGCTTTTAGAATGTGCTCAAACTTAAGCAACCATCAACTTAAAATGGTCATCTATATATTTAGGTTGTTATATGTGAACCTCATGGTAGCCACAAACCAAAAGCTGTTAACAGGTACACAAAAAAATACAGAGAAAGAAATACAGAGATCTGGTGGAACTTTCTCTGAGGCTGGAAGCACTAGCAGGCAACACCATCTTTTTTTTTTTTTTTTTTTACTTTTCTTCCATCTAGCTGACCTAGTGATGGCAGGTACCATTTTTGTCACCCTCCTAGCTAACTCCATGAGTCCTGCCCCATCATTTTCCTGAAGACCAGTCCCACCCAACCCAGTCTCCCTGGTTGGTGCTCCAAAGCAGCTCCCACACCATCCTACCTGGCAGGTGACCTCAGCTGGCACAACAGTGACACCCCTCTAAAGCATCTCCCGTTCTGGGGGGCCACCCCCACCCACCAGTGCACCTGCAGCAGTTGAAGCTGTGCTTTGCAGCCAGCTGGCCTGGGGGCCAACTCTGTATATCATTGTGCCTGTAGCCTTTGTGGCCCAACCACAACAAGAGGACACACAGGTGATACCCCTGGAGCACCTGGTTCTGGTGACTAGGGGGTATTGTGCTACTGGGCCCCACAGGGCACCTTCTACATAAGGCCACTTTTTCAAGACTGAGAGACGTAGCTGATACATCTAATACTATACAGAAACAAACACAGAATTAGGCAAAATGAGGAGACAAAGGAATGCCTCCCAAATGAGAGAACAAGACCAAACCTGAGTGAAAGAATTAAATGAAACAGAGATAAGCAATTTACCAGATAAAGAGTTCAGAGTAATAGTCATAAAGATGCTCACTGAACTCTGGAGAAGAATGGATGAACTCAGTGAGAACTTCAACAAAGATAAAAATATATTTTAAAAAATCAGAACTGAAGAATATAACTGAAATAAAAAATACACTAGAGGGACTCAACATCAGATTAAGAGGTGCAGAAGAATGTATCAGCATCTGGAAGTCATGGTAGTGGAACTCACCCAATTGGAATAACAAAAAGAAAATTTTAAAAACGAGGCTAGTTTAAGGGACCTCTAGGACAACATCTGCACACTAATATTCATGTTATTGGGGCCCCAGAAGAAGAAAAGATTAAAAGGGACAGGAAACCTATTTTAGGAAATAATTGCTGAAAACTTCCTTAACCTGGAGAAAGAAACAGACATTCAAGACCAGGAAGAATAGAGAGTTCCAAACAAGATGAACCCAAAAAGGCCCACACCAAGACACATTATAATTAAAATGTCAAAAGTTAAAGAAAGAATATTAAAAGCAGCAAGAGAAAAACAACTAGTTATGTACAAGGGAACCCTCATAATAGTATCGATTTTTCAGCAGGAACCTTATAGGCCAGAAGACACAATATATTCAAAGCACTGAAAGGGTAAAAACTTGCCACCAAGAATATTCTACCAGCAAGATTTTCATTCAGAATTGAAGAAGAGGGGTTTCCCTGGTGGTGCAGTGGTTGAGAGTCTGCCTGCTGTTGCAGGGGACACGGGTTCGTGCCATGGTCCAGGAAGATCCCACATGCCATGGAACAGCTGGGCCTGTGAGCCGTGGCCTCTGAGCCTGCGCATCCGGAGCCTGTGCTCCGCAACGGGAGAGGCTGTAACAGTGAGAGGCCCGCGTACAGCAAAAAAAAAAAAAAAAGAAAAAGAATGGATCCTTTACATGAGTTTGCTTCCTAAATGAAATAAAGCATGACACCTTTAATATTTCTTCCTGGTAATAATTTCTTTGCTAGCATAGAACTCTACATTGTAGTTTTTGACTACAGGAAGGGGAAGTGAGGTCATTAAATGAAAATTTTTTTTATTATCACTACCACTCTTTAATATAGCTGAATTCAGAACACTCTAACACCTCTCTTTGCAGATAACAAGGAAAGACAGAGAGCGCTTCTGAGGTTTATAATGTCTTAGTTAAAAGAACTTAAGGGTTGACAGCAGTATTTCAATTGTCCTATGTTTGGTACTTCAAAAGACTTACACTCAGGAGCAAAGCATCACATGGTGGATATAGAAGTGAAAGAAAGGCAATTGAGGATGGGGTGGTAGAAGTGGTGCACTAGTAAATGTTTAACAAGTGACTGAAAAAAAGGTATGTGTGTGTGTACATACATAAGTTATAAATTTTACTGATCTAAAGGATATGTAGTGTACAGTTGCAGATAACAATAACATAATACTCTTCATTGTAAATTCTTTGTAGAGAATTGATTCTCATAGGATGCTTTTGTTGAATTTTGCTAAACTCATATTCATAACCAACCATTGACTGCAATTGATGCATGTGTGTGGTTCTGCCATGAATGTCGATTGACAATTTGTTTAAAATAACAAGAAAAATGAAAACGAAGTAACAGAGGTATGTCAGAAATTGTTTGTCAATGATATGAGTGATTTCTTTGCTGAATCAGATCATAGTTTGAAACTCTGGAGGAATATTTCCTCAAATTTTTTGTGCTATGTACAGTGTAAAATACACTTTTAAAATGTATCTGAATTGTTACATTTTCTCCTTCACTTTCTTATGTCATTTTATATTTGGCCACGCTGCACGGCTTGCTGGATCTTAGTTCCCCGACCAGAGATTGAACCCAGGCCACAGCAGTGAAAGCTCCATCCTAACCACTGGACCTCCTAGGAAATCCCTCTCCTTCATGTTCTTGAGTGTAGCTAATCAACAACCAATAAATCAAGCCCTCCTTTGCAATATTTGTTGCTTAGTGATTTCAAGCTACCAGGGTGATGCCACTGCATGTGGAATTTGTAAGATATGTAGCAGAACACTATTACATGATATTTCTAACAAACAGATATGGTAGATGTAAATAATCTCAAAAAAGATAGGTAATAATAAAAAAGTAAAATTAAAGGAACATAATGAGTTGTGAGTATTTGCTATTTGGTTTTTAATACAATTTATTTGATTGTAAGTTTATATTAATTTTTAGTAATAGCTGGTTTAACAACTGGCTTGCAGAATTTCTGAAAATTTAATAATTGATTCTTAAGAGCCAGTATGAACCAGTTCCAATCCATACTGGGGGAAGCCTAGCAGCATGATTCCTTGACTACAGATGTGTAGGGAAGAGGACATCTGGACATCGAAAATCTAGAAATTGATTTTCTTAGTTTTTCTAAGGAACTTTTTTTCAGATCCCCCAGTTTATAATTTTTCTGTCATGCTCATCCATATAGTCTTTTAGATGGTATTTTCTTTCTTTTTTTCTTTTCTTTTTTCTGCAGTGCTTTTTCATTGACACTGAAAATGATGTTTCTCTTTATTCAAGGCAAAAATAATTCAGACTTAGTTATTACCAATGTAGGGATGTTAGGTTGAATTGTTTCAATTCTTCATGTCTCTGCAGTGGTATTATACAACTTCACCCTTGCCAAGGAATCAAGGTGGGTAGAGTGTACTCTCCTACATTTAGACATTGGGAGATATGCCACTCTGAACTCCCTTCAAATAAGGATTCTTGCTTGCCTCAGCTGCCGGGAGTGCTGTCAGTTAACAGACTTCAGTTGACAGCCCATGAGGGAATTGTTTTGGCTGTAGAGAGGCTTCTCAGCCAAGTTCATGAAGTTCCAGGGATGACTGAAATCTAGAGACTGGCTGAGGTAAAGGTGAAAGGGCCCAGACATTTTCCGGAACCTGGAACAGTTTGATGTGCCATTTCAACTCTTGGTACCTCTGTGAGATCTGTGAGGTTGGATGAATCTATCAACCTGCCTCATAGTCAACTTCTCCCACTTCTCAATCCTACTTTCTTCTTCTTTCTTCCATGGGTGTTGATCCCAAGAGGACTTCATGATAAACAACCTGAACAATAAACTGTCTCTCAGAGTTTGCTTTCTGGAGAAATAAAACTGCAACAGTTCATGTCGGGAGTGGTCTGGGAAAACAAGCAATGATATAGGATTTGGAGGTTGGATTACTCACCACCCAATTGGCAATGACGTTCTTATCATTGGTGTTTAAGTAGGGCACAGGTAAACCCTGGCACAAGTGGTGGTTTAATTGTTAAAATTCCAAAGGTGATGAATTTGGGGTCATATACCTGGGAAAGAGAAAGCATTCACTTGTGCAGTGTATCAAACATTTGAAAGGTATGAGAAAAATAATATTCAGAATGGTTACTGCTGACTATAGAGACACTCTAGAAAAGGATAACAGCAGGCCGAGAGTGATTAGCTGGTAACTGAAAACCAGATGTGAAAGAGGGTTTCCTTGGTAGCTTATAAAGAGGCCCTTATTTCCTCATTTGGGAGAGCAGAGAAAGGTGTAAACCAGGACAAGGACTTCCTTGACAGAGTATTTGAGCTCTGGTGAAAGTTAAATACCTAATCAAGAGAGGTCAGCTATGTCAAGGTCAGGCCCTATTTGGAAAGAATGAGACCCCTGACACTGGGTTGGAGACATCTGGTAAGATGCTCCCCAAAATCTTTTTTTTGTTTTTTGAATTTCCAAATTTCTTTTCACCTTCTAAAGCTTCCTGTTAAGTGTTCACAAGAAGTCGACATGTGCCTGTCAGAATCTTGCTTCACTTCTCCTATTGGCCACTAGGCCTATTACTAGGGTTTAGTTGCATTGTATAACCCAGCTGTGAACCACTGGGTCTTATAAGGGAAAAGACAGTCTGTACCCCAAAGGAGGTGCAGCTCATGGCCAGCAAGAACCTTCATCAACCAGGGAAGGACCCATAGGTCTGGATTGTGAGAGTCCCTGATCAAATGGGCCAGAACTTAGGTTGGACAAAGGATAGCTTTTAATTTAGAAAACTCTCCTGAGATACAGAATTTAACACTATAAAAATTGGTAAATCAGATCTTATCAAAATATAAAACTTTGCTTTGTGAAAGGACTTTTTAAAAGGATGAAAAGACAAGTTTTAGATTGGGAGAAAATATTTGCAAACCACGTGTCCAACAGAGGACGAGTACTTAGAATATGTTAAAAAAATCGAATCTCAACAGTAAAATCAAAACAAATAGAAAATGAGCAAACACATGAACAAACATTTTATGAAAGAGAACATAAAGATTGCCAACAAACGTGAAAAGATGTCCAACATCATTAGCCATCAGAGAAAGGCAAATTAAGACCACAATGACCACACACACACAAAGTAACAATGTCAAATGCTGGTGAGCACACAATTTGGATCACTTATAGTACATTGTTAGTGGGAATGTAAAATGGTACACTCTGGAAAACAATTTGGCGTTCTTATAAAGCTAAACATGCAGTCACTAAACGACCCATCACTTTTATTCCTGGACATTTATTCTAGAGAAATAACACATATTCACACAAAAATCTCTATACAGATTTGGTAGCAGCTTTATTTGCAATAGTCAAAAACTGGATTCTGTCCCAATGTCCTTCAGTAGTTATACAAACTAGTAAGTACATATATACCATAATCAGCAAAAAAACAAAAAACAAAACACAAAGCCAATCCTAAAAGGTCACATGCTGCATGGTTCAATTTATTTTACATTTTGAAATGGCAAAATTTTGTAAAAGGAGGAGAGATTAATAGTTGTCTTGGTTAGGGACAAGGGTTAGGGTGGGGTCAGGAGAAGGATGCCAGTAGGGTTATAAAAGGGCAATAGGTTGTATTCTTGTGTTGATAGAACTGTTCAATATCTTGACTATGGTCATACATACACAAGCCTACATGATAATATTGTATAAAATGAAACACACATGCACAAATGTGTACAAACAAAATGGGAAATGTGAATAAAACCTGGTGGCTTTTGTCAATGTCAATATCCTGGTTATGATATTATCCTATAGATTTGAAAATATTACTATTGGTGGAAACTCAGTAAATTATATGTTGGATTTCTCTATTATTTTTTACAACTGCATGTGAATATACAATATGCTTAAAATATTTTTTTAAATTAAAAAAATCACGATGTTCTGTGTTTAACCCAGGATTGCAAGTATGTTTAAAGACTAGAAAAACTGTTAATGTAATTCACGATTGTAAGAGATTAAAAGGGAAGGATTCCTATCAAACTACCACGGGCATTTTTCACAGAAGTAGAACAAAAAATTTCACAATTTGTATGGAAATACAAAAGACCCCGAATAGCCAAAGCAATCTTGAGAACGAAAAATGGAGATGGAGGAATCAGGCTCCCAGATTTCAGACTATACTACAAAGCTACAGTAATCAAGACAGTATGGTACTGGCAGAAGAACAGAAATATAGACCAATGGAACAAGATAGAAAGCCCAGAGATAAACCCATGCACATATGGTCACCTTATCTTTGATAAAGGAGGCAAGAATATACAATGGAGAAAAGATAACCTCTTCAATAAGTGGTGCTGGCAAAACTGGACAGCTACATGTAAAAGAATGAAATTAGAACAGTCCCTAACACCATAAACAAAAATAAACTCAAAGTGGATTAAAGACCTAAATGTGAGGCCAACACTATGAAACTCTTAGAGGAAAACATAGGAAGAACACTCTATGACATAAATCACAGCAAGATCTTTTTTGATCCACCTCCTAGAGTAATGGGAGATAAAAACAAAAATAAACAAATGGAACCTAATGAAACTTAAAAGCTTTTGCACAGCAAAGAAAACCATAAACAAGACGAAAGGACAACCCTCAGAATGTGAGAAAGTATTTGCAACTGACAAAGGACTAATATCCAGAATTTATAAACAGCTCATACAGCTCAATATCAAAAAAACAACCCAATCCAAAAATGGGCAGAAGACCTAAATAGACATTTCTTCAAAGAAGATATAGAGACAGGCAACAAACACATGAAAGAATGCTCAACATCGCTAATCATTAGAGAAATGCAAATCAAAACTTCAATGAGGTATCACCTCACATGGGTCAGAATGGCTGTCATCAAAAAATCTATAAACGATAAATGCTGGAGAGGGTGTGGAGGAAAGGGAACCCTCTTGCACTGTTGGTGGGAATGTAAATTGAAACAGCCACTATGGAGAACGTATGGACGTTCCTTAAAAAACTAAAAATAGATTTACCATACGACCCAGTAATCCCACACCTGGGCGTATACCCTGAGAAAAACAATTCAAAAAGAGACATGTACCACAATGTTCATTGCAGCTCTATTTACAATAGCCAGTACATGGAAGCAACCTAAGTGTCCATCGACAGATGAATGGATAACGAAGATGTGGCACATATATACAATGGAATATTACTCAGCCATAAAAAGAAAAGAAATTGAGTTACTTGTAGTGAGGTGGATAGACCTAGAGTTTGTCATACAGAGTGAAGGAAGTCAGAAAGAGGAAAGCAAATACTGTATGCTAACACATATATATGGAATCTAAAAAGATAGTTCTGAAGAAACTAGGGGCAGGACAGGAATAAAGATGCAGATACATAGAATGGACTTGACATGGGGAGGGGGAAGGGTAAGCTGGGATGAAGTGAGAGAGTGGCATGGACTAATATATACTACCAAATGTTAAATAGCTAGTGGGAAACAGCCACGTAGCACAGGGAGATCAGCTTGGTGCTTTGTGACCACTTAGAGGGGTGGGATAGGGAGGGTGGGAGGGAAACGCAAGAGGGAGGAGATATGGGGATATATGCATATGTATAGCTGATTCACTTTGTTATAAAGTCGAAACTGACACACCATTGTAAAGCAATTATACTCCAATAAAGATGCTTACAAAATAAAAGGGAAGGATTCTGATATCTTTGCAAAATATAGAGACTTTCATATATTTCTAATACCAAGTTCTTATTAAATGAGCAAAACATCAAAACCAACCTCTTGGTAGCTAAGCTAAGGATAAAATTAAACTTCTTAACATGGTGATAGAGTTTATATGCAGTTATCCATAGCAAGTATCTTGCCTAATCATAAAATACTGGAAATATACCCACTGAAGCAGACAATAACACTAAGAACTCCAGCTTCTCCTCAATATTGTTCTGTAGATCCAATCCAATGCTACGAAAATAAACAATAAGATTTAAAAGTAATGAAAATAAGACATAAAACTGTCCTTATTTGCAACTGATATGACTAAGGAAAAAAGTATCAAACACAATCAGCTAAAATCTATTAGACTTAATAAAAGAAAGGTGGTCAGAGTAAAGATAAACTCACAAAAATCCGTAACTTTTCTATTTAGCAGAAATAACCAATCAGAAAATAACCCAAAAGGAAAAAAAAATACTGCATCTAGAATAGCAACAAAAACTATAAGGACTTGAGAAATAAGCTTAAGAAGCGTGCAAGACCTTTAGCAGTCAAACTCATTGAAGGATATAAGAAAGACTTTAATGGAAAGACATTCTACGTTCTTGGATAGAATGGAGTTCTGCATTGACGGAGAGATTACTAAGTTACTGGATGGGAAGACCAAATTTTTTTTTAGAAGTCAATTTTCCAAAAGTTAAGTTATTCATTCAGTGAATATTCTGTTGAAAATCTCAAAGGAATATTTTCTGTAACCTGATTTTAAATTCATTCAGAAGAAAAACTTTAGCCAAAGAGATTTTGAAAAGAATACTAAAGAGAAACTTATCTTACTGATATCCAAATACTCTACCAGTATTTTTGTACACATTATATTAAAGGGTAGATCGTTTCTATATTTGGAGAACTGCTTCAGGACACAGAGATGTATGGCAGTTTTCTCAACTTATTTGTGAGAGTTGCATAACTCTGATACTGGATGTAGTGCAAAAAACCCCATAAAGACAGTAATTAAATGATAGTAAGAATACTAACTCAAGAAGAGGCACGTGGATTAATGAAGCAGAATTGAGCTGAGAAACATATCCATGTATATGTGGGAATTTAATGATTAAAAATTGTGGCAATTTTAACGAGAAAGAACAGTGTTGCAAAATGCATTTAATAAAGGTTTAATCCCCTCCTTCACTCCATACATAAAAAAATTCTATGCAGATTAGATAGTTATGTGTAAAAATTTTTAAATATGTAGGATAATATTTCTACAAACTCGGAGAGAAAAAACTTCCTGATTAAATTATCAAGGGAAATACTGAAAGAGCTGTTTATATAAAAATTTAAACCTCTGAATAAACAATGTCAAAACATAAAAGGCAAACGTTTCTGGAAGAATTACCATTTGCCGTATATATTTCAGACAGAGTATTTTTTTTATTGCTGTTAAAAGTTCTTCAATATGTCATTTGTTAAGAGAAAAGACCAGGTTGTCAAAATAACATAGTGACAGTGTTGACTGTGTAAAGATTACATAGTTCTATATATAAACTTTGCTAAACTACAAAATGGTTATACACACATATATACATATGAGAAATTGTGATAACGAAGGCTTTCACTGTTACTGTACATAGTTCTACATTTGCTTTATTTACTGCTGTAGGAAAGTATTCATGTATGACTTTAGTAATTTAAAAAAATTATGTCTGACAGGATAAAATCATTACCGTCACCTGCAGCCCTTTCATTCTTCCAAACCTTATCAGCTAAAGCCCTGATACCTTCCGCCTGAAAGTTGCATTTTTGAATAGTATCTGGAACTATTTTGGTCAAGGCAGGTTGTGATTCAGCAGTTTCCATTTACCTGTAGAACATCCAATACCCACTTGCCTTAGATGAGCCCTGAAAGTCCTTGTGCTTGCTGAATTAATACTTCCTGGTAATCTCTGTTTCAGATAATTTTTCCAGGTTTGGTAGCTTCTCCCTTTAGCAGTCCAGTTCCCTATCAGCCTGGACCCCTGCACCAAGGCAAGTGTGCTAGAGCTTCATCTCTGCCCTAGGAGTGGGGTATGGATGAGATTTGCTTTATTCCCAGCCTTACTTTATTCCCAGATTTGCTTCATTTAATCACTGTGAGTGAGTTAAATACCAGCTCAGGTCTCTCTGCTTCTCTGCACTTGTTTGATTGAACTTCCGAGCCACGCAAAGGAAACTTAGGGTTGCTGGAACCTTTGAGACAAGGTTCCTCACTCTTACCTGCCTGGCTATTGTGTGGGCTACCAACCCCAAAGCCTAGGTAGTTTCTTTCGCTATGCTTCTGTCTAGTACCAGGCTTCTTCCTTTTTTCCACCAGTCAGGTCTAGGTTGCTCTTCACTTGTCCTTCAGTGTTCACTTTCGTGCATTTCCATCTTGTTCTGTGTGTCCTGAGAGCTTGACCTCTGTAGACTGTCACCATTGGGATGCTCAGAGGGGCTGAAGGAAATAAAGTTCAGGGTATTTACTCGCCTGCTGGCTTCTCCCCACAACGCCAGAACTCCTTTCGAAAGGCAGTCTCCCACAGCAACAAGTCTCAACAGCTTCTGCAACTACTCCCTCCCTTTATCCCTTCAAGCCTGGAGAGGGTAACTATTGCTTGTACACGGTTTCCAACTATCCCTAGAAGTTTTCCTCAACGTTGCCTATGCCTTTGTTAATAGATTCTTTCTTAAAGTTTCTCCAGCCACTGTTTTGGGTGTGTATCCTGCTAGGACTCTGATACAAGCCTTGCTACTGCAGCTGGTAAGGCTCAAGCCTAAGCACTTTTCAGTTGCGGCACTTTAAGTTGTATGAACGCTTGTGCTTTGACTCGATTTTTAAAATCTCTTTCCCGTTCAAGACGAATCATATTCACAAAGTAAGAAAAGTAACGATTCTTCCTTAATCACAATTGTGGAAATACTAAAGACACTTGTTTCTTTAGCCCATGGTTAAAAAAAAAGAGAGGTGTTTTAGGATTGATATGCATGCTGATAAAGTGGGTTATAAATATAATTACTTATGCCCGTGAAACCAGTATTAACAACTGAACTTAGGAAACTTTTTTAAGTTCATGTGTAGTCTACTCAGCATTATATTTTCATTTATTTCTTTTAATTATTTTATTTCCTACTCAGTGTTAGGCCACATATTTTTGTGTGTGCCTTCTCTCATTAAATTATAATTCCTTTTTAGGTATCTGTACGAAAGCACTTTGACCATTATATATGTTCAATTGACTGTTTATTTAACAGTTTGATTAGAAAGTAGTCTTATGTAAAGTGATTGATGCTGTGGTTCAATATAACTGATTTGGCTTCTTTTTGGTAGTGTACAGAGAATATTTATTGAGCATTTATTATGTGCAAGGCACTATTTTAGGGACAAGCTTTTCACGTAGCAAAAATTAACGGTGGACTAAAGCCAAAGTACTCTTTTAGCAAAAATAAAAGACCACAATGGAAAACATGTCTTTTTTAAGAGTTGCTAGCCATTGCCTTTTTTTTTTTTGAATTTTATTTTATTTTTTTATACAGCAAGTCCTTATTAGTCATCCATTTTATACACATCAGTGTATACATGTCAATCCCAATCTCCCAATTCATCACAACACCACCCCCACCCCCTGCCACTTTTCCCCCCTTGGTGTCCATACGCTTGTTCTCTACTTCTGTGTCTCAAATTCTGCCCTGCAAACCGGTTCATCTGTACCTTTTGTGTTAATATACAATATTTGTTTTTCTCTTTCTGACTTACTTCACTCTGTATGACAGACTCTGTGTCCATCCACGTCTCTACAAATGACCCAGTTTCGTTCCTTTTTATGGCTGAGTAATATTCCATTGTATATATGTAACACATCTTCTTTACCCATTCGTTTGTCGATGGGCATTTAGGTTGCTTCCATGACCTGGCTAGTGTAAATAGTGCTGCAATGAACACTTGGGTGCATGTGTCTTTTTGAACTATGGTTTTCTCTGGGTATACGCCCAGTAGTGGGATTGCTGGATCATATGGTAATTCTAATTTTAGTTTTTAAAGGAACCTCCATACTGTTCTCCATGGTGGCCATATCAGTTTACATTCCCACCAACAGTGCAAGAGGGTTCCCTTTTCTCCACACCCTCTCCAGCATTTGTTGTTTGTAGATTTTTCTGATGATGCCCATTCTGACTGGTGTGAGGTGATACCTCATTGTAGTTTTGATTTGCATGTCTCTAATTATTAGTGAAATTAGTGAAATAATTAGCAGCTTTTCATGTGCTTCTTGGCCATCTGTATGTCTTCTTTGGAGAAATGTCTATTTAGGTCTCCTGCCCATTTTTGATTGGGTTCTTTGTTTTTTAATATTGAGCTGCATGAGCTGTTTATATATTTTGGAGATTAATCCTTTGTCTGTTGATCCATTTGCAAATATTTTCTCCCATTCTGAGGGTTGTCTTTTCATCTTGTTTGTAGTTTCCTTTGCTTTGCAAAAGATTTTAAGTTTCATTAGGTCCCATTTGTTTATATTTGGTTTTATTTCCATTTCTCTAGGACAGGAGGTGGGTCACAAAGGATCTTGCTGTGATTTATGTCACAGAATGTTCTGCCTATGTTTTCCTCTAAGAGTTTGATAGTGTCTGGCCTTACATTTAGGTCTTTAATCCATTTTGAGTTTATTTTTCTGTATGGTGTTAGGGAGTGTTCTAATTTCATTCTTTTCCATGTAGCTGTCCAGTTTTCCCAGCACCACTTATTGAAGAGACTGTCTTTTCTCCATTGTATATCCTTGCCTCCTTTGTCATAGATTAGTTGCCCATAGGTGCGTGGGTTTATCTCTGGGCTTTCTATCCTGTTCCATTGATCTTTCTGTTTTTTTGCCAGTACTATATTGTCTTCATTACTGTAGCTTTATAGTATAGTCTGAATTCAGGGAGTCTGATTCCTCCAGCTCCTTTTTTTCCCCCTCAAGACTGCTTTGGCTATTTGGGGTCTTTTGTGTCTCCATACAAATTTTAAGATTTTTGGTTCTAGTTCTGTAAAAAAAAAAAAAGCCATTGGTTATTTTATAGGGATTGCATTGAATCTGTAGATAGCTTTGGGTAGTATAGTCATCTTCACAATATTGATTCTTCCAATCCAAGAACATGGTATATCTCTCTATCTGTTGGTATCATCTTTAATTTCTTATAACAGTGTGTTATAGTTTTCTGCATACAGGTCTTTTGTCTCCCTAGGTAGGTTTATTCCTAGGTATTTTATTCTTTTTGTTGCAGTGGTAAATGGGAGTTTTTCCTTAATTTGTCTTTCAGATTTCTTCATCATTGGTGTATATGAATGCGAGAGATTTCTGTGCATTAATTTTGTGTCCTGCAACTTTACCCAATTCATTGAATAGCTCTAGTAGTTTTCTGGTGGCATCTTTAGGATTCTCTATACATAGTACCATGTCATCTGCAAACAGTGACAGTTGTACTTCTTCTTTTCCAATTTGTATTCTTTTTATTTCATTTTCTACTCCAATTGTTGTGGCTAGGACTTCCAAAACTGTGTTGAATAATAGTGGTGAGAGTGGACATCCTTGTCTTTTTCCTGATCTTAGAGGAAATGCTTTCAGTTTTTCAACATTGAGAATGATGTCTGCTTTGGGTTTGTCATATATGGCCTTTATTATGTTGAGGTAGGTTCCCTTCATGTCCACTTTCTGGAGAGTTTTTATCATAAATGGGTGTTGAATTTTGTCAAAAGCTTTTTCTGCATCTATTGAGATGATAATATGGTTTTTATCCTTCAATTTATTAATATGGTGCATCACATTGATTGATTTGTGTATATTGAAGAATCCTTGCACCCCTGAGATAAATCCCACTTGATCATGATGTATGAGCCTTTAATGTACTGTTGGACTCTGTTTTCTAGTATTTTGTTGAGGATTTTTGCATCTATATTCATCAGTGATATTGGTCTGTAATTTTCTTTTTTTGTAGTATCTTTGTCTGGTTTTGGTATCAGGGTGATGGTGGCCTCATAGAATGAGTTTGGGAGTGTTCCTTCTTCTGCAATTTTTTTGAAGAGTTTGAGAAGGATGGGTGTTATCTCTTCTCTAAATGTGTGATAGAATTCACCTGTGAAGCCATCTGTTCCTGGACTTTTGTTTGTTGGAAGGTTTTTAATCACAGTTTCAATTTCATTACTTGTGATAGGCCAGTTCATATTTTCTATTTCTTCCTGGCTCAGTCTTGGAAGGTTATACCTTTCTAAGAATTTGCCCATTTCTTCCAGGTTGTCCATTTTATTGGCATAGAGTTCCTTGTAGTAGTCTCTTAGGATGCCTTGTATTTCTGTGGTGTCCCTTGTAACTTCTCCTTTTTCATTTCTAATTTTATTGATTTGAGTCCTCTCCCTCTTTTTCTTGATGAGTGTGGCTAATGGTTTATCAAATTTGTGTATCTTCTCAAAGAACCAGCTTTTAGTTTTATTGATCTTTGCTATTGTTTTCTTTGTTTCTATTCCATTTATTTCTGCTCTGATCTTTATGATTTCTTTCCTTCTACTAACTTTGCGGTTTGACTTTTCCTCTTTCTCTAGTTCCTTTAGGTGTAAGGTTAGATTGTTTATTTGAGATTTTTCTTGTTTCTTGAGGCAGGCTTGTATTGCTATAAACTTCCCTCTTAGAACTGCTTTTGCTGCATCCCATAGGTTTTGGGTCATTGTGTTTTCATTGTCATTTGTCTCTAGGTATTTTTTGATTTCCTCTTTGATTTCTTCAGTGATCTCTTGGTTATTTAGTAACATATTGTTTAGCTCCCATGTGTTTGTGTTTTTTATGTTCTTTTCCCTGTAATTGATTTCTACTCTCATAGCATGTGGTCAGAAACAACGCTTGATATGATTTCAATCTTCTTAAATTTACTGAGGCTTGATTTGTGACCCAAGATGTGATCTATCCTGGAGAATGTTCTGTGTGCACTTGAGAAGAAAGTGTAATATGCTTTTTTTGGATGGAATGTTCTATAAATATTAATTAAATGTATCTGGTCTATTGTGTCATTTAAAGCTTGTGTCTCCTTATTAATTTTCTGTTTGGATGATCTGTCCATTGGTGTAAGTGAGGTGTTAAATTCCCCCATATTGTTGTGTTACTGTCAATTTCCTGTTTTAGAGCTGTTAGCAGTTGCCTTATGTGTTGAGGTGCTCCTATGTTGGGTGCATATATATTTATAATTGTTACATCTTCTTCTTGGATTGATCCTTTATCATTATGTAGTGTCCTTCCTTCTCTCATATAACATTTTTTATTTTAAAGTCTATTTTATCTGATATGAGTATTGCTACTCCAGGTTTCTTTTGATTTCCATTTTCATGGCATATCTTTTTCCATCCCCTCACATTCAGTCTGTATGTGTCCCTAGGTCTGAAGTGGGTCTCTTGTAGACAGCATATAGATGGGTCTTGTTTTTGTATCCGTTCAGCAAGCCTGTGTCCTTTGGTTGGAGCATTTAGTCCATTCACGTTTAAGTTAATTATCGATATGTATGTTCCTATTACCATTTCCTTAATTGTTCTTGGTTTGTTTTTGTAGGTTCTTTTCCTTTCTTGTGTTTCCTACTTAGAGAAGTTCCTTTAGGGTTTGTTGTAAAGCTGGTTTGGTGGTGCTGAGTTCTGTTAGCTTTTGCTTGTCTGTAATGCTTTTGATTTCTCCATCAAATCTGAATGGGATCCTTGCCAGCTAGAGTAATCTTGGTTGTACCTTCTTCCCTTTCATCACTTTAAGTATATCATGCCACTCCCTTCTGGCTTGTAGAGTTTCTGCTGAGAAATCAGCTGTTAACCTTATGGGAGTTCCCTTGTATATTATTTGTCTTTTTTCCCTTGCTGCTTTCATTAATTTTTCTTTGTCTTTAAGTTTTGCCAATTTGATTACTGTGTGTCTCACCATGTTTCTCCTTGTATTTATCCTGTATGGGACTCTCTGAGCTTCCTGGACTTGCGTGGCTATTTCCTTTCCCATGTTAGGGTAGTTTTCAGCTATAGTCTCTTCATATATTTTCTCGGATCCTTCCTTTCTCTCTTCTCCTTCTGGGGTGCCTATAATGTGAATGTTGTTGCATTTAATGTTGTCCCAGAGGTCTCTTAGGCTGTCTTCATTTCTTTTCATTCTTTTTTCTTTATTCTGTTCTACAGCAGTGAATTCCACCATTCTGTCTTCCAGGTCACTTATCCATTCTTCTGCATCAGTCATTCCACTACTGATTCCTTCTAGTGTATTTTTCATTTCAATTAGTGTATTGTTCATCTCTGCTTGTTGTTTAATTTTTCTAGATCTTTGTTAAACATTTCTTCTGGATCTTTGTTAAACATTTCTTCACAGTCTTTGCCTCCATTCTTTTTCCGAGGTCTTGGATCATCTTCACTAACACTTTTCAGAATTCTTTTTCTGGAAAGTTGCCTATCTCCACTTTATTTAGTTGTTTTTCTGGGGTTTTATCTTGTTCCTTCATCTGATACATAGCCCTCTGCCTTTTCATTTTTTCTATCTTTTTTTTGTATTTATGGTTTTTGTTCCACAGGCTGTAGAGCTGTAGTTCTTCTTGCTTCTACTCAATGTACTGCTAGTGTTGGAGAGTCTCTGCAGAGGTGGGCGGTGGCTGTGTCTCACTATGAGGATAAGGACAGTGGCAGCAGAAGTTCTGGGAAGTACTCATTGGCATGAGCCCTCCCACAGTCTGCCATTAGCCCCACCAAAACGCTATTGCCTTTTAATACATTACAAAGCACACTCTTTTTACACTGTATGGAAAAATGAATTATGAGTATTAACCAACTTTAAGGGGATGCCTGGTTTTTGGTCTGTTGAAATTGAAAAGTGGTTCCGTATTACTCAGTTTAACATTTAGAAGATGCTCTGAAGGCTTATAAATCTAGGTTAACAATCAGAACTGTAAAAAGTAATTTAAATCCTTACTTTGTATTGGTTTTGGCTTTTCTATTTCCCTGCAAGTAATAATAAAGAACAAATCAAGACTTAGAAATTAATTAAATATAGACCATATGCCAAAGAAGGTTTAACCATTACCCTAAATTTCAAATCAGAAAGAAATAATTACGTTTGAATGGCACCTATCTGGGGTTGAAGCAAAAACTACAATGGGAAAGGATGCTTATTGACTTATCCTTTTGGGGAGTTGTTAGACCTCAGTAGGTGATAGTAACTCTGCTATAAATGATGATGTCACTCATTATTACATCAGGAGGAGTTCATAAGTTCCCAGAAATGCTGACCATCTGTCCTGAAATATGTTCAGCATATCATTCATAGTACACAATCTTCTTTCCAGGCTGTTTAATGTGGTCACCATATCCATTTTTAAGTTTAGCTAGGTAAAGGTTTTCTGTTCTTGTAAAATGAGTCATCTGTCAAATCCTAGTACAGATTTTGTCAGAAATTTTTAAATGTAATTCTTAACATATGATAAAAATGCCTTTTTATTCAGTTCTTTTAATTGTTCAGTGCTTTCTTTACCTTTATAATTCTATTTAAAACTGAAGTTATGAGTCCTGTAATAATTTGATATATTTTGCATCCAGTCTACTCACTGTCCTTTTCAAAGACTTCAGGAGAGATAAAGTAGTTTCAATCACTTTGTGTCTAGTGGAAGAATGATAGAGTTATCTAATGGGTCTTTTTCCAACTTCAAAAACTTCATTTTCTCAAAGGAATGGTGCACTTGCCATTTGCTCTGCCATGTTTCCAACACTTAATCACTGTCATTTAGAAGCCTTGCCTTCCATCCTGCTGAGGGTGTGCATGTGCTACTTCTTAAAAAGTTGTCATGTTGATACCCTTATTTTTAGATCTAGAATGTGTTGGTTTCTATTTGTTTTTCACAGCCGACTAACAGATAGATGGCTGTTGTTTTTCAGCCAGACTTTATTCATGGGGTTGCCGTTCCTGTATTTATATTAATGCTAGAAAAATGTCCTGTGCATAAAAATACTTGCACTGTAGGTAAGACTATACCTGTGAACTATGCTTTAATACTCAGCTTTAAAAACAGCCCTCTTGGGGCATTATTTACAATGAATCAATACTTTTAGAGTTCCTGTGTTCAAGATGCGTTTAACGATAAATTATTGTGTCAGTTGATTCTTAGATTGTTTGTGAACATTTATTTGTTTCTAATAGGCACCTATAGATCTCAGGAAATACACTCTATTGGATAGCTAGTACATTTGATTTGCAGATATTTGGATCACAAAGTATAACTTCAATTTAGAAAGGAAGCAACTGATAGAATAATTCATTTTCTACAGGCATCTCAGTTACTTGATATTAAGCCTGAATAGAAGAAACTCCTCTGTAGTGGACAGTGTGATTGTCTTGCACACATCCATTTTATTCCTTTTCCAATGTGAAGCCCACTCTCTAGCCCCAGTGTGCAGAGTTGTGTGATTTGGGTGAAATTAACTCAACCCTGATTGTTAATCTCTATCTCTTGACACAGTGATTAGTTCAGTGATGGGTGTGTGACCCTGTTCTAAGCCAAAGGTTTCAAGGTGCTCTCCTGGCTAGAGGGCTTCATTCAAGAATGGCCTGATTAAGCGTGAACATCAGCACTTGTATTCCTTAGGTATGGGAAGCAAATGTATTTTCCCTGTCTAGGGCCACAACCATCATGTAACCTGCATAAAAAGGCCACATTGAGTACAGTGTGCCCTACAGTTATGCAGTGTACAATGCGCATAATCATATCTGGAAGTCCTGATTAAGCTCTGGTTACCACTGGTGGCAGTCTTTTGACTGTGAATGAAGCCAGTCTGAGGACAAAGCTGACATGAGAGTAGAGCTTAGAGTATTGTAGAATAAGGAAGTTGTGTGTGCAGACAAATGATTTTGTAACAATGGCACCATGATACTCATGGTATAAAAGTTGATATGTATTAACTCTTATTTTTTATTTAAATTTATCTGAGGAAAAGGTAAATGTAATTCTTAACATGATAAAAAAGGTAATTGTTCAGTGCTTTCTTTACCTTTATCATTCTATTTAAAACTAGAGTTATGAGTCCTGTAATAGTTTGAGATTTTTTGCACCCAGTCTATCCACTCTCCTTTTCAAAGACTTCAGAAGACAGACAGTTGTTTCCATCACTTCATGATTGAAGAAAAGACAAATCGAAGAACTTGAAGGGAAGCTAAATTTCAGAAAAAATGTTTTACCACTAGGATTATTGGTTATTAAAAAAATGCCATTAAAATAAAAACTTATGAACGTAGTTTAGAGTTTAGGATCAACATGTTTTATTCTAATTTAATGTTCCAGTCTTAAGAGAGTAATACTATGAAGGAGGAGACAATTAGCATTGTTCAATTTCTTTTCCTCTCCTTGTATTTTTGTGTTTGAAAATGTTTGTAATATTTACATTCTTTTCTACACCATAATTCCTTTTTTTTTTTTTTTTTTGGTCTTAGTTCTACATGTGAACAGATTTACTGCTCACCACCATCTCCCTTCCTGTAGCTTCTCCATCCCTGACTTCTTTATTTGAGTCATCTTGTGGTCTGCTACATTTCCTTGTTGAGAACTATTTTTATCAAGGAGGCTCATGAGTATAGTATTCTCTGTCTGCCATTGTAGAGAATATATGCTCCCCATTTTTATAATTAAGTGACACACATTAACTGGACATATTTTGATTAAACTCTCTTTTCCTTGGAATTTCATAAACACTACTTCAGTTTACTGGCACTAAGGAAGTCTGAGGCTGACCTCATTTTCCCCCTTTATAGGTGAGCCTTTTTTTAATTGAATGGAGGAATAGTTCTGTTTCTTGAATTTCTGTTATTTAACTATGATTTATTTCTATCTCAGCCACTCTAAATCAAATTTTCCAAATAAGGCATATTTCTTTCAGTTGCAGATTTAAGTCTGTCTATACTTCAGAATTGTTTTCCTGTATGAATGATTTTCTATGAATGATTTTCTATGAATGATTTTATAATTTTTCTTTTTATTTCTTGTTTGTCTCTTAGAAGTGTCTACTTGAGAACCACAAATTACCTTTATGGTGTTTCTTTCTTACTCATTTTCTTATCTATCATCACTACTCTAGTTGTTTTAATCTTGTTGCTTCTATCTTTGTATTCATTTGATTACCTGAAATTAGTTTTATTTGATTTTAGCCAGGTCTTTCCTGTTCTGTTATTTAGAGTTTGCTTATTGTATCAGAGTTGTGTTTTAGTTCGCTATCTTCTTAGCTTTAGCTCGTACTCTCTTACTTTATATTTTGTTGTTACAACATCTCACCTTTGAGCTATCATATTTCCCCTTACCTTAAAAAACTTAATTAAATTTCTTTATTAAGGTTTTTTTATAGTGTAAAACATTGGTAGGAAATCAGCCACTGTTCTCTGTGTTATGTGTTCTACTGAAATTACTTTTTCTGTAGTGTATGTGTATAGTTCTTACACCATTTCTTTTTATCTTGCTCATGATGAATTTAAGTAGTTCCATCCAGATCCTGTTGTTTGTGCAGGCTAATTCTTTCTGATACTTGATGTCCTTCTGACATAAATACATTTATCCTTCAGCTAATTTTTACTCTCTCTCTGGCACCATGAGAGGAAAATAATTTCCTGCCATATTGGTTTTGTACTTCACCATCTGACATTGATATTGGGCTTTACATTTTGTGGCTAATGGAACGTGAGCAAAGATGTCATGAACAGATGCTTTGATTGTGCTTGCCTTATGACTTGTCCTGGACTTCCACCTTCTGCCATGAGGGGAATATGTTCTGGATAGCTGCTAGTACCAGAATAAAGATATATGCGGGGCAAAATTAAATCCAGTCCCATCCTTGAACCAATCCAAGACTCTCAGCTAGGCTCAGGAGTATCCTTAAACAAACTATTTCCAAATAAAGTGAGAAGATGTATTAGTCAATTTATGTGGCGATAGTGCTGAATAACAAACGTCCCCATGATGTCAGGGACAAAAAAGACATTTATTTTTCTCACTCATGAGTCTGTGAAATGGGGATATTCCATTCTTATGGCTTCAACAACTTTTCAGTTTTTAGTACAGTGGCATGGAAGATGTTGAATCTTGGTAGCTGTTTTCACCGACCTATGTCTTTAAGGTGGTCTTGCCTTGATGTTTGGGGTTTAAGAGTTTTCTCTGATCTTTTCCTGGGCTGTTTAATCGCTGCCTTAATCTGCTTGCCCTCAAATTGGTAGATCAGTACAAATTCTTAGAGTATTACTGAGACACACGTTCTTTCCTCGTCACTAGCTATGGTGAAAGAGAGTTAAAAAGCTGTGCCATGTCACCTACTTCTAGACACATCTGGATGTTTGGTTTTGGCTTTTGTTTCTCCTTATATTTGTGAAATTATTTATTTGTTTAATATTTAATGTATATTAAATGTATAATATTTAATGTATTAATAAATTAATATTAAATGTATATGCATCCTATTAGGCAATGGAGATGAGAACTTCTTGGTCCTACTTAATTTTACAATCCTAATATGGAATTCATTTATATATTACATAGAAATGCCACATGGCAGATTTAAACAGTTCATAGACACAAATTCAGAATGTATTCTTGCATAGGAAGTACATTGCCTGTTTAAAAAAAAAATCTAGCTAATAAATTTTTCTTTCTAAAAATATGTTCTAGTATATTATATATCACAATGTATTTTAGTTCAATTTGAAATAATACTCCTTTTAGTATTATAAGAAAATGTAAAAGATTAAATATAGACGGTTGGACAGATGAAAACATGAAACAATACCATGGTTTTGGTGTTTTTGATTTCATACTATATATTTCATATGTTTAATAATAGGAAGTCTGCTAAAAGTCAATAAAATGAGGTATTTCTTTAACATTTGTCACTGGTATATTACACTAGGCATAAAAATAAATAGTTAGGGCTTCCCTCGTGGCGCAGTGGTTGAGAATCTGCCTGCTAATGCAGAGGACACGGGTTCAAGCCCTGGTCTGGGAGGATCCCACATGCTGCGGAGCAGCTAGGCCCGTGAGCCACAACTGCTGAGCCTGCGCATCTGGAGCCTGTGCTCCACAACAAGAGAGGCCGTGATAGTGAGAAGGCCGCGACAGTGAGAGGTCCGCGCACCGCGATGAAGAGTAGTCCCCGCTTGCCACAACTAGAGAAAGCCCTTGCACAGAAACGAAGACCCAACACAGCAAAAATAAATAAATAAAATTAATAAACTCCTACCCCAACATCTTTAAATAAATAAATAAATAAATAAATAGTTAAATTTGCTCACACCACTCTATATGCGTGAGTCCGGTAATTAATACTTCCTTATGCCTGCTAATTTTTTATATTATAACAGGAAATGTTATTTTTTTGCTTGATTTAAACCTGACCTAATTTATTAAGGAGATATGCTAGTGCATGACCTAAGAGTCTTCAAATACTCCATTAGGAATGAACTTAAGTATTTTTTATATTTAGTGCATCTGTAAATAGAGAAAATGGCTTAGCACAACCATCTTTCATCTAAAACTGGTAAAGGGATCTATATCAATATTTGCTGGAATTATCATGTAGTAGATTAGGTTATGTGTTATACAATGATAATATTTATTTTAGAAATTGGTCTTCTGTGTAAAGTCGAGCTTTAATGGGCAGTAAGGGAGGAAGGATAAGTGATTATAATGCATATCAATTTTACTAGTTCTCTTGTAGTATCCCCTAAAATTTATACCTTAAAAAAAAAGACTAAAATTTATTTGGCAAAATGCAGACAATTGAACCAAAATGAAAGTGATCTGAGTAGCAAGTTACCTTGCTTATAATGTGGAATGGAAGCAAATAAGCATGAGTAGAGGAAAAACACCTCTTCTTGATGGCTGGCATGGGGTCGTTTAGTATTTAAATCAACTTTACTGGCAGGCTGAATTGTTCATTAATGGTTTGCTTGTAGCAACAAGAATAGCACATTTAACAGTGTTGTGAAAATACTGGGACAGCATCATCTTCAGTCATAGGTATTGCCTGGAAGTTCAATTTAGGTTGATTTACCCAAGATCATTTATTAAGTCAATGGCAACAGAGGGTTCATATTCTTAGCTTCTGCGTTTCTTTTTGTTCTACTTTCTGAACTGTGGTCTCTTATAAGTTATTAATTTACCATACATTTTTGTGATTTCTTAATTAGCAACGGGGAAGGTGGTGTGTTTATGTTATCACTACCGAGTGGCTGGCTAGGATTGGGAGAGACCAGATATTGCAAGAAAATTCTCCATTAGCAGGATTTCTAGTGTGTATTTTGATTCATGTTTTGAATTGGGGTCACATATGTTCCTTTTAGGTCTAACAGAGAACACTATGTGGATTATTTTAGAGCATTAGAAAGAATTTCAAATTATCTAGATATCTGATACAAAGTAATTTGTTTTATTTCAAGACTTTCTAACAACAATATTTGATCCAAGTTCGAGGGATAACTCAGAAGTGAAAATAAACCTCTGTTTAGAAGCTGTCCTGTCTCTTCTGAACAGACAGTCTTGAGGGGTGCCCACGGAGTGGAGCTGTCACGGCACTGCGTTAGCTGTGACATTTTGAATGATTGTGGTTGTAGAACTTCCTGCAGGCAGTTGCTGCTTTTGCTTTGTTAAATTGCACATATTTTCCAGTCGAACATTTTCCTGGCTGCATCAAAGGTGTTGAGTAACTGTGTTAACCTTGGTGTGTTCTGGCAACAGGAGATCAAGTACAAGTCAATAAATGTCTCCCACAGCCCTGATAAACTCCAAGGGCACAAACAGAGGTGTTTATGAGCTGTGGGGGACAATTTGGTCAAGTATACGTTTCCCTTCAAATTGCTTATTGCCATTTTAGTGTTAGCAGAACATATTTTAAGTCACTTGTTTGACAGAACATATTGGTTGGCATTGCGTAGGCTTCTGTGTTTTTAGGAGACAGATGGCAATTACCCATTTCTGTGCACTGTTATCGTTTAGCTTTTAGTATCCCATTTACTGGTGAGCTGGACGTTGCTCTTAATTTTTTTTTTCTTCTCATCTTGAGCAGTCCTACATTATAATATCTCTTTACCAAGAATCATTAGGACAGGTGCCTATGAAATCATAACATTAAATAGTGTAAGAAGGAAAAGACTTTAAAAAATGAGTTCAAATCTGATGGAGTTGCTTTCTTTGAATATATTGTTTCCATTTCTCTTCTGCCTTAGGAAGATTTTAGAAGGATAGTCATGGACATTATAAACATAGGTATATACTAACTAGAAAAAACCTTCCATGTTGTTCTTTTAGCTTTTCAGAAGTAAAAAACATTTAAAAATGTAACAGGATTTTACTTATATTCACATCACTCTTCTGAAAAGTATGCTCTCTTATATAGAAATTATAAAGAATATAAACATCTCTAAAATTTTAAAATTTAGATATTGGTCAAAATATTATCTTTGGAAATGAAAGTTAAAATCTGTGCTGCTTTGGAGTGAATATGAACACTGGCATGTTTTAAATGAAGTAAAATATAAAGGGTTAAATAATTCATGATTCACCTCTTTCTCTCAAGTTCTTCTAATGCAAAGGAAAAAATGATTTTGTTTAAATTTTAGCATCATATTTTTGTACTTTGGTTATAGAGACTGACGTGTAGTAAGTAATAATTTTACTCTCTGGAGAGAATAAAAGGAGAAGTTAATTAATTGAAATATACTTAATTTTAACACATGTTTCATATATTTAGTTATTTTGGAATATATTTAAATTGTTCTCAGGACTTCTGATAGGTACAGATTACAATACAATCTGACTATTTTAAAAACTATAGCATTTTTGTAGTAATAAAGCTTGCTATGTGATGGAACTGCCACTCCTGTAGAAACTGGACTACTTTGTGCAGTCCAGTTTCTAGACAAGATTATATATAGCAGCCTGGGTTGCAGACGATCTTTATTCTAGAATTCATAGCCTCTATTAGTGCCTTGATCAATTTCCTAAGTTTCAGAAGTTCTCCCTTGAATCTAGCTCAGGACTGTTACAGCTCTGGGTTATTCTACCACCACTGCTTCTGCTTCTGTCCCAATCACTTCCTAATCTCTTCCATTTTCTTTTTTTTTTTTTTGTCTTTTTAAAACATTTTAATATTATCTTCAAGTTTACATTCCCTTTGTCTCGTCAGGTCCTCCCAGAATTGTTGTCATACCATTGAATGTTTCACTAAGGCCACAAATAACTTCCTATTTGCCAAAACTAATGGCTTCTTAGTGATTCTTATCCTCTTACATCTTTGCACCCTGTGAGGCTGTTGACCACTGCTTTCCATTCCTTCCTCCTTTGGCCTCAGTGACATGGTTTTCTCCGCTGAGACCACTCTTCTTTAGTCTCCTCCAGGGAGATCTTGTCCAGTGCCTTGGTTTCAGCTCTCACTATATGCTGTTGCCTCCAGAATTTTTATCTCTATGGCTGACAGCTCTTTAATTTTAGATCTCTAGTCCCAGTGCTTCCTTGATAGACATGGGCTCTTGAATGTCCCTTAAGCATCTCACACTTTACAGGCTATCATCATTTCTAAACTCATTTCACTGCTCTTCACTTTGGCTTCAGGCATTCATTATACCCCTCCACCAACATTTAACCCGGAGCCCAGAAGGCTCTTTATATCTCCTTTCTCTGCATAACAGTACTACCAACAATCAGTCAGTCATCATATTTATCAGAAGTGTTTTTCAAATGTTTCTCAAATCTCCCTTTTACTTTCCATTCATTTGTGCAATTACAGTACTCATTCCCTCTTGCTTGTCTTAACTGCTGGATAATTTATCTTCCTGCTTTCTCTATTACTCCCACTCTAATTTAAACTCTACAATAACCCTCAAAAATTTTTAATTTTCTGAAGGACCAATGATGTCACTTTTTGGATGAAAAACTTTGGCCATACCTTGTTTTAAAGAAAAGTACTTGTTCTTTCTTCCTGGTATTTGAGGCCCTACACAATTCGTCTTTACAACTAAGGTAACTAAGGTTATCTCCTAATACCTTTCTCCAAACTCCATGTCTCTTTTTCACCTTTTAACACCACGCTGTGTTTTAAACCTTTCATCCACAGTATTTTGTTTGGGGTAGCATGTATATAGCTAGTTTATTGAGAAGTCACAGCTCATCGGGATATACACATAAACATGAAATAGTTTTATGACTTTATCTTTTTTCCCCCCTGGTCATGAATTCCATTTTCTCCAGGGTCATCACGTCCTTTCATGACATTAGCCAGATTCTGAAATGATGTAAGTTTGGTTTACAAGCAGTCTTATCTCAAGGCTCAAACCCGACTCAGAGTTCTTTCATCCTCCCAGTATAAGTTAGAGCCTTGGCTCTAGTGACTTGCTGGGGGAGGTAAGGATTTGTTTGTGGACTGCGTTTCATACACCTCACCCTCTAAATCTTCCCTGCACTGGCTCCTCCAGTGTGGGGTGGAAGAGCAAGAGGAAAAAGGCAGACCTTCTCTTGTTTGCTTAGGAGAAGTTCTCGGCTTCTCCTTATTTGGCTGTCTATGGGATGCTGGCATCAGGTGGCGGCTTCAGCCAGCCCGTCAGTGAGGGTCTGGGAAGCTTCCTTTATGCCTCTACAGTTCCTTGGAAGGTTGGGCCAGATTTTCTGGTTGATTTCCAGCTGTTGGAATCATCATCACACATTCTTTTGATACGTGAGCCTTTCTTTCACAACTCTAGTGCCCTCGATACCATATGCCCTCCGCGGTCAGACCTCAGGCTCGTGGGCGTCTGTGGGAACAAGGATTTCATGGGAGAGGGGCCTAGCCCACTCATTGCTTGACAGTCTTCCCTTGTACCACCTCTCTTCATTTATTCTTTTCCCCTGTTGGGTAGTAAAGGGAGACTGGCACATAGCCTAGATATTCCTCAGATAGCTATTCAGGGAAGAAAAAACTGTGTCCATTTCTTATGGGTCCAGGGTAAGATTACAAGGACACTGGCATCCCCAGCGTTTATGAGCTAGAGCTCCTTTCTCTAGCTCTTTGATAGCCTCTTTTAATAAACCTACTCTCCTAAAAGAGGGACCTCATTTTCCTAATCCTGCACCGTCTGTTATGCTAGCCACTAGCTACATGTGTGTATTGAGTACCTGAAATATGACAGCTCTTAATCGATATATACTGGAAATGTAAAACACACATAAGATTTCAAAGACAGGATAAAAATCAATGATATACAGTTTCTCTGTTTCAAAATGTATCACATGTTGAAAATATTTTGAATATATTGTTTACATACTATGTTATTAAAATGAGTTTCACCTGTTTCTTTTTTTATTTTATTAGTTTTATGAGAAAAGTACATTTTTCTCATAAGCCTTATTTTATACTAAGAATGTATTTCTTTTTATAACTTAATGTGAATGAGAAAATTTTAAATTATGTGTATGGCTTGCATTATATTTCTTTTGGATAATGTTGATATAGGGAATGGGAAATGTCAATTAAACCCTGTAGGAAGCTGCTATGAATTGTGTTAATTTAGAATGTGGACACTTAGCATCTTTTGTGTTTAGCTTTTGAGACCACAGGAGTAATCCCACCAACAGAAATTTGGTAACAGAAATTTGTTCTTCTTTTTAAAGTCTATTGAAAAGTCTCTATTTATTTGTACTATTCAGTTCTGAAAACATGGGTCAAGGATTGATTCGATTTGTATATTGGGCCAACTGTTCATACCACCTAGGTTATAGTATTAGATGAAAGCATAGAGATATTTTTGAATTTGCAATCTTAATGAACAGTGAAGTGGACAGGAAAATATATACTATAATGAAAATCAACCAGTGTTAAAGCTAGAAGTCAACATATTATTAGGAAGTTTTGTAGTACATTTCTTTTTATTTAAGAAATTTATGACCTTTTAGCACCTGTTCTGATTTTTTTTTTTGGCTGCGTTGGGTCTCTGTTTCTGGGCATGGGCTTTCTCTAGTTGCAGTGAGCGGGGGATACTCTTCATGGCAGTGCGCGGGCTTCTCGTTGCGGAGCATGGGCTCTAGGCACGCGGGCTTCGGTAGTTGTGGCTCGCGGGCTTAGTTGCTCCGTGGCATGTGGGATCTTCCTGGACCAGGGCTCGAACCCGTGTCCCCAGCATTGGCAGGGGTATACTTAACCACTGCGCCACCAGGGAAGCCCTGCGGTAAATTGCAGTGAAATGGTACAAGTTGTTTTCATCATGCTTGTTAGTACTACCAAAATATTGCAGTTATTTTCCTAAACTAATCTAAAAATACATCCTGTCCTGCAATTAAGTCTGATTTCAGGTTGAGCACTACTTACTGTACTAAAATAACATGATTTAAATCTACTTATATGAATGGGGTGATAGGTTATATGACTAAATGGAATGAACATGTTTCTTTAAATTAAAATGAAAACATTTTAAACACTTATAAAATAAATCATCATTAACAATAGAATTATATGAATTTATCTCATTAGAAAGCCATACAGAATTGCTATAAGAACAACAAACTCTATCAATGTAACCTCTATTCCCTTCTTGTAGTCATTATGAAATCTTTAAACACTTATTAAAATGAAGTTGTCCTTTTCCTTCTGCCTAGTTGTCATATCTTCTTGGTGAAAGAAACGTCTAAAAATAGTCTCCTTCCCTATCTAATTAAGTTTATATGAGCGTATGCCATAATTGGTATTCTGATTGCACTCAGATTCCTCATCATATCCATTTTTGTTTCAATACTGTCATTATCATAGTTTTACATTATCATACTTATGATATATGCAGAGAAAGTTGTAAAAGATGAGAGTTGTAATTGTGGGTCTCAGAAAAAATATACGTGAGGGTTTTTGAGAGGACATTTAACCATAAAATAATAAAAATAGAAATAACTAATAATCATAAATGCTAATTCAAATAAGAACTGTAAAGGAGATCTTCCAAATCCAAAATGGAAGTTGGAAATTTTAGTATTATTGACCTAATCTATGTCATCTTTCTGACACTAGTAGAAAGCTCTATGTTTTTAAATTTCAACTAGATTTCAGATAGCTAGCACAAAAATAAGAAAGGGCTCAGGTTTTGTTTTTTGTTTTTGTCTTGAAGGATTTATACTATAATGGGAGATTCTTTGAAAGAATAAAGCACATGATTGGGGCAGCTCTTTCACTTCTTTTCAGCTGCTATTTTAAGCTGCTAACTGCTGACCACAACACACTGCTTAACATTGTCCCTTCAATTTAAAAAGAATATTTCTAGGGAAGCTAAAATCACCTTAAAATATATGTAATTAAAAAATAAGTACATGGATTTTATTCACAATAATGCATATATATACACACACATTTATACACACATACACGTATATAAACTTTCTTCCAAATTAAAATTATTTTCAATTCTAAAAATTAATGCAAAATTGTTCGTAAGCCAAAGCCCCATAGGTTAAGGTGAATTGAGCATTTGTTTTAAAATGGATAAACAGGATAAAATACTGTGGTATAGAATGAGCCAAGGCCGCTGAGCCTGCGCGTATGGCCGGAGCCTGTGCTCCGCAACAGGAGAGGCCACAGCGGTGGGAGGCCCGCCTAGCACACACACACAAAAAAAATAAAAAATAAAGTATAGGGCTTCCCTGGTGGCGCAGTGCTTGAGAGTCCGCCTGCCGATGCAGGGGACACGGGTTCGTGCCCCGGTCCGGGAGGATCCCACATGCCGCGGAGCGGCTGGGCCCGTGAGCCATGGCCGCTGGGCCTGCGCGTCCGGAGCCTGTGCTCCGCAACGGGAGAGGCCGCAACAGTGAGAGGCCCACGTACCGCAAAAAAAAAAAAAAAAAAAAAGAAAAAGTGGTTGACAAAGATGCAGATTCCTGTTCATGTGTACCTGGATTGGTGGAGAGGCAGTTATAGGTTGGATATCAGAATTATCTTTGTAAGAAACAGATTTGATGTTAATTCTTCATAGTTAAAAATCAAACATGTTATACCACAAAGTAAAGAGTACAGATTCCCTGGTGGCAGCAGCTCAGGGAATGAACCTCCAGAATCTGTATTTTTAAATGCTCTCCAGGTAAAACTGATGTAGCCAGTTGAAACCAGTCCTCAGTCCACGTTGGGGAATCAATCCTACAGGTACTTTACATACTAGCCTTATTTTAAAAAGTGGCTCATTAGAAATTTACATACTTAAGATTTTGCTTTCAATCTTGGCATGTATGGACTATAATAGACTACGTTATCTTACTGGGTAACTTCAAAAGCTGATATTTATAGTTTTAGTTTCAATGTATTTAGTGATAATCTCTTCATGCTTGATAGAATACATTCTCTTGTTTCTGGAGTGCTTTGAAAATCAGCCAGGTTAATTTAGGCACTGGAAACTATAAGCAAATAATAGCTTCTGTATTTAAAGAGATACCATCAATTCTAACTTGTAAATAATAATCCTTTTCCTCTTCTCTGTTCCCACTGCTATTTCCTAAATAATTCCAACCATTTTCTAAGGACCCCCTGCCCTGCCTCAAGTATTTCATCATTTATTATGGTGGATTCACAAAATGTCTTCCTAGGGGGTGTGGGGGAAAGGCGACTGATCCCTTTTGTGGAGTAAAAGATTCAACCTTGTTACCATGGCACTCACAAACCTTAGTGATATGAATTTAACTTACCTACCGGCCCCATGTCTCAACATTCAATTCTCCCAACTCAACACGCTCAATTAAACACCCACGCTTTATTCACACTGTTCTATCTAGCGTGCTCTTCTGGTTTCTTTCTGCTTCAGATTTACAAGAACCAACTGAAATGCGATTTCTTCTTGAAATTGTCTTCTGATTTTACCAGAAAGACCTTTCTTCTCACTCTCATATGGTAGTTTGAAAATACATAGATTTTAAAGTCTTCACATTATATTGTGGTTATTAGTTTATATGTATTAGGTGACCCAGAACTGAGCATCTTCTGTAGTAGAATGACTTCTTCGGTCTTAGGTAAAATACAAGCAAAAGATAAGAATTTTATAGACCTCATGATGTCCACCATGTCTTGTGATTATATAGCACCATGCTCTAAGTCTAGTTTGAAGAAGTTGATTTCACAAAAATTTATTTGTGCCAATGTTACAATACAGGCTCCATTCTTCTCTCAAGTTAACACTTCCTCCTCATTGTAACTGATCCAATTATTAGCAAGGGAGACTTAGGTGAACCTGTTACTGTTTGTAAGGCCCTGTTTCATTATCTTCTATGCCATTCCCCTAACTTTCATGCATATTGAAATATGATGATGTGAAGACATTGAAATGCCTGTTTATTATATAGTTCCAGGGAAGTTGTCTCTAGTTTTAGGGGACTAAACCTTATAGAAGATTTAAATGAAGACTATAGTAGAGAGATTCTAAAGCAATATCAACAAAGGAAATGATCTAAAAAAAAGAAAGCAAAGTCCTTTTTGGTAGAGGTTAGATGCAAACGGTTTTCCTTCCATGTGAGTTTCCTGCAATTTTGTTTAAGCCCTAGGACTGCACACAATTTACACCACATTAAATAATTAATTTTAGGTTTCTTACTTCTGAATACCTTGAGGAAAGGTACTATAAACTATTTATCTTTGAATATTCCCAAATGTATAATTCCTAAAAGAGAGCAGTCAGGCTTGTCATGAATAAATGTTTATTGAATGAATGTAATCCTAAAACAGAATCCTCATTTTGATCGTATCTATTTATTACCCAATACTTGACTTATTACATAATATTATGGTCTGCTCATATTCCTCAGATTATATCGGAAATCACTGCAGGAGATTAGAAGCCTGCTGCCTTTGAAAAATGATTTAGGACTTTGGCTTCCAATAGTAGTGAAACGGGTAATTTGAACCAACTCTTTCATTAAAAAATAACGATTCTGAAAAAAAAAGTAAGATCTACTAAAACCATTGAAATTGTGAGAAGATAGTGAAAAGCTCAATAAAATAAGATCAGCAACTTGGCAAGAATGACTAAATATAAAAGAGGAGGGAAAGAAGACAATATGGGAACATGAAAGGGAAAATAGAGAAGAGATTTGAAATATTAGAATGTACTATATCAGTTTCTACCAATGTATTTGAAAACCTGGGAAAAGTTGTAGGAATAAATAAATTAACAAAATTTGACGACCTAAATGGATGAATAACTATGGAAGAAACAAACATGGTCATTAAATGCCTGTCATCAATTCCCACCCCTCCCCCCCCCCCCGACAAATGTATCAGCCTCTTTGTGTCCTGATACTTCTACTATGTGGAACTTTCACATGATCTTAACATGGCAGAGTCAACCTCACAGTTCAAGTCGAAGCTCAAATATCATTAAATAGAGAAACCTCATCTGACTATATTTTCTAATGATATACTATGCCTGTTGTCAGCTCTCTCTTCATTGAGTTGGTTTGATTTTCTTCACAACCTTTGACACTATCTGAAGGTATGTTAATTTTTAAATTCATTTATTTCTTTACTTGTAGATCATGTCTTCCATACTACAAATAGTGCCACAAAAGCAAGAACTTCATCAATCTTTTACACTGCTTTATCACTAGGACTTTTATCCCCAGAATATACCCTGGCACACTATAAGCATGTAATAAATATTTATTGAATGAATTTCAATTAAAATTGGAAATAAAATGAGGATCTTTAATAAAATTACCATTATGAAACATTATAGTGGAGATTCTAGCCAATGAAATAACACAAGGAACACAGTGGATATAAATATTGAGAAAGATCAGATACAAATCACTATTTTCACATGTTATTATTATCAGCTAGGAAAAAAACAAAAAAGTTAATTCACACCTATAGAACCCAATAAGAGAGTTTGTCAAGATGGAAATATACAAAATCAACACATATACACACAATTTTTCTTATATAGTAACAAATTAATTAGGAAACAATGCATTGAAAAGCATGGTATTCTCAATAGCATCAAATACTCCAAAGTAACTAAGAGTAATACTAACAAGGAATGTACAAGAATTTTATGGAAAAATCTGAAAACCTTTACCGATAGATATAAAAAGTCCTAAATAAATGGAGAAGTATTCTATCATTACAGATAGAATGCTTCCCTATTTTAAAGATTCCTCACATTAATATGTAGCGTCAGTTCAACTCCAAGAAAGTCAGAATAGTATTCCTCACAGGACTTGAAAACTAATTCTGAAATCACATGAATAATATATATGCAACAATAACCAAAATACCTAACAAGCAAACAAACTTGTTGGTAAGCATGCCCTACTAAAATCCAAATATTGGGTTGGCCAAAAAGGTCATTCGGGTTTTTTCTGTAAGATGTTATAGAAAAACCCAAATGGACTTTTCGGCCAACCCAATATTTTGTAAAACTATATAACTGTAGTGTTTTTGATGTAGCAGTACACAAATATGAGTCTAGAAATAACAAACCAAATAAAATGGAGATTGACTATATAATGAAGATAACCCTTCCAATGACTGAAGAAACACATACTAGTCTATATATAGTAATGGGGCCATTTTCCATAATATAAAATGTATTCATGCAAGAAATTAAGGGAGTTCTTAATGAAATTATGAATAACTCAACAGAAAATTATAGAAAAATATAACAAAAGACAGGGATAAATATAAAGGGCAGTGTATGAAATTAAACACTGCAATAGTTGAGGAAATACAAATTGAAACAACAAGAAAACATAATTCTTCTGCTTGATCGTCACTGTTCTGTCAGGCTTTCCTCCTGTTTTGTGGTTTGGAGTTTTAGACAGCTTCTTGTTTCACCGAAGCTAAATATGCATTTCTGTTTCTAAATTTTCCTTGTAGGTTTGAGAAGATTTCTAAAAGTGCAAGAGAAATTGCCAAACTTATTCCATGTTTTAAAATTGGAAAGTCAACACATTGTTCTTGGTCTTTTAAAGTCGATAGTTAAATATTAGTTAAGAATTCAAGTATTAAAAGAAAACAAAACTGATTTATGGATTATGATTATGTTTAGGTAAAGAGTTAACTAAAGATTTGGTAGTCTTAATTTGAAAGTAGGCTAGACTATAAATACAAAAGTTAATTGTGGTTTCATTTGTGAAATTCCTAAAAAAAGTTACTTCTCTCAAGTTTTAAATAACTCTTTTATATCATATTAAGTTATAATATAGAGGGCTTCCCTGGTGGTACAGTGGTTGAGAGTCCACCTGCCGATGCAGGGGACACGGGTTCGTGCCCTGGTCTGGGAGGATGCCATATGCCGCAGAGCGGCTGGGCCCGTGAGCCATGGCCGCTGAGCCTGTGTGTCCAGAGCCTGTGCTCTGCAACGGGAGAGGCCACAACAGTGAGAGGCCTGCGTACTGCAAAAAAAAAAAAAAAAAAAAAGTTATAGTATAGAAAAAGGAATGCATTTATAATAAAAATTAGCTTAGTACTTCAATGTATAAAACTATTTTCGTGAGAGTATGAAGTTTATCTTTAGAGCTTATTAGTTATCAGTCTCACTTTAACTCAGATTTTTTGCACACATTTAACAATATGGATCATCTAAAAATCTCAAAGAATTCACAGAAATCCCATTATAGGTGATTCAGAACATTCATAGAAAGTTTGGTAATAGCAAGGGAGCAAAACAAACTAATAATAATTAAGGTGTCAGGTAGTGATTGCCTTTGCCACCAAATAAACCTTCAAGTCCCAATAAATCATTAAAACAATCAGTCTTTCTCAAAATGCAATAGGTAGGGAGCTGTGATTATAAAAATTTCTAGGAGTCATTATTAGTTTATTTTTTATTGTGGCAAAAATCACATAACATGAAGTCTACCCTCAAATTTTTTCATGTATAGCACAATATTTTAGATGATATGCACATTATTATACAGTAGGTCTCTAGAACTTTTTCATGTTACATGACTGAAACCCTAGACCAGTTGAACAGCCACTCCCCCTCTTCAGGCGATGGCATCCACCATTCTATTTTCTGTTTCTAAGAGTCTGGTACTTTAGATGCCTCCTATAAATGGAATCATGTGATACTTCTAACTTCTGTGACTGGCTTATTAAACTTAGCATAATGTCCTCATAGTTCATCTATGTTGCCACATATAACAGTATTTCCTTCTTGTTTAAGGCTGACAAATATTTCATTGTATGTATAGACTACATATTCTTTACCCATTCATTCATCAGCAGACATTTAGGTGTTTCTACCTCTTGTGTATTGTGACTAATGCTGCAATGAATGTAGGAATACAAAAATCTCTTGAGGATTCTGATTCCAGTTATTTTAGGTAAATATCTAAAATACATAAATAACTTGATTTAAAAATGGACAAAGGACTTTAATAGACATTTCTCCAAAGAATACATTTAAATGGCAACAGGTATGTGAAAAAAGATGCTCAACATCATTAGGTAAGTGCAGATCAAACCCAAAATGAGATGTTACATTACACCTGTTAGAATGGCCATTATATAAAAAAATTAAAATGGAAAATAACAGGAACTTCCCTGGTGGTCCAGTACTTAAGACTCTGTGCTCCCAATGCAGTGGGCCTGGGTTTGATCCCTGGTCAGGGAACTGGATCCCACATACCGCAACTAAGAGTTTGCATGCCGCAACTAAAAAGATCCCACATGCTTCAACGAAGATCCTGCACGGAGCCAACGAAGATCCCACGTGCCTCAACTAAGACCCAGCATAACCAGATATATAAATAAATATATATATATATATTTTTTTTAATGGAAAATAACAAGTGTTGGTGCAGATGTGGAGAAATTGGAACCCTTGTGCACTGTTGGTGGGAATGGAAAATCCGGCAGCTACTATGGAAAACAGTATGGAGGTTCTACAAAAAAAGTAAAAATAGCATTACCATTTGTTCCAAGCAATTTTTCTGCATCTAAATGAGATGATCGTATGATTTTTATCCTTCCATCTGTAATGTGGTGTATCACATTGATTGATTTTTGTGTGTTGAAGCATACTTTCATCCCAGGGAGAAATCCCACTTGATTGTGGTGTATGATCCTTTTAATGTGCTTTTGGATTTGGTTTTTGATATTATTGAGGATTTTTGCATCTCTATCTATCAAGAATATTGGCCTGTAGTTTTTTTTGTTGTTGTTTGTCTGTTTTCTTGTAGTATCTTTTTCTGGATTTGGCATCAGGGTAATGTCCTTGAAAACTTAGTTTGGAAGTGTTCTCTCCTCTTCGATATTTTGGAGTGGTTTGAGAAGGACTGGCGTTAAGTCTTCTTTAAATATTTGGTAGATTTCTTCAGTAGAGCCATCTGGTCCTGGCCTTTTACTTGCTGGAAAGTTTAGTTTATTGATTCAATCTCCTTAATAGTCATAGGTCTGTTTAGACTTTCTTTGTATTCATGATTCAGTCTTGCTAGGTTGTATGTTTCTAGAAAGTTATCTGTTTCTTTTAGGTTGTCCAATTTGTTGGTAATTGTTCATAGTAATCTCTTATGATTCTTTTCATTTTTCTGGCATTATTTGTAATGTCTCTTTTTTCATTTCTGATTTTACTTATTTGAGTCTTCTCTCTTTTTTTCGTGGTCTAGCTAAAGATTTGTCAGTTTTGTTAATATTTTCACAAAACTGACTCTTACTGTTTCTGTTTTTTTCTAGTCTCTATTTCTTCCCTAATCTTTATTATTTCATTCCTTATGATAATTTTAGACTTAGTTTGTTCTTCTTTATTTTTTGAGGTTTAAAGTTAGGTTTATTTGGGACATTTAATGTAGATGTTTATGTGAACTTTCCTCTTATGTAAATTTCCTTTTTGGTACTGATTTTGATGCATCCCGTAAGATCTGGCATGTTGTGTTTGCGGTTTTATTTGTCTCAATATTTTCTTCTTTCCATTTTGATTTCTTCTTTGACCCATCGGGGGTCAAGCAGAATGAACTAGAGAGACAATAGTCTGTATCAAAGTGCATGTGTAGGTGGGGGAGGGAGGAGCCCAAGACCTATAGTGAACCACGTTATGTTCATTCCACTGACTTTGCATTAATATGTAGAAATCAATCAGACACGGATCATTCAACATAAATGATTATCCAGTGTAAACTTATCTAATTCATCTGCAGTAAATCTCCCTAATACACACAATAATCACATACTTATTCCTTTGGAATGGTGATAAACAATCACACTGTACCTTAATCTCTAGAAAGTTACTTGAAAAGTTTCCCGCGGGCATGGATGCACTCTCTCTCTTGCTTATGAGATTACCACTGTACGTCACATCCGGGATGAGGGATCTTCATGCCCTTGAACCAGCAGGCAAACAATCAATCAATAAACCAACCAACCTACCAGCCAGGGTTATTATATTAGGCTTGGATGATTAATTTTGAATATCAAAGGATATTGGATTGCTAACTAATACCATACCAGAAGTGACACTGTTTGGAACTCTGGTAACACAAGGTAACTTGGGGGACCTTGCGTTACATTCACGTCATATAAGATAGGGAATGTATCACAACCCAGAATCAGCTGAACCACTGAAGATTCCTATCCTTCATGAGCACAGGTTTGACTCACCTCACAAGGTAAAGAACCCCAGTCAGCTGAGTTGTTGGTTCAGGACCAAGGGACCATAAGCTGTGTAGGAAAAGATAAGTTATAAATATCAACTATGTTACGCATTACAGAGCTGCTATTACCTGAAGCCGTTTTGAATGTGTTACTTCTTTATATATATATATATATATATATATATATATATATATATATATACACACACACACACACACCCCTTTTTCTGTCTCTCCTTTTTTCTCTTTTTATTTCATGATGTTCATGGTTACCTTTAAAATAGCCTTTAGTTTTTAGAATATTCATATGTGAATGTGGCTGAATTTGAGGAGCAATTAACATTGCCAAAAGATGGGTACCATGGCTGTGATTTCAGGAATGACTAGAAGATTGTTAGGAATTCTTGTTTCCCGTCTTTAGGGATAAGGTGAACGTGACCTTGATTGTATGAAGGATAGCTGCATCTTGTACAGTGCTTTATTGTAGTTGTACTGAAGGTTAAATATGTGAGGAAGGGTGATTACAGATGCCAAGTAACTAAAAGAGTTAACTGACTCAGTTACTAAGCTATTGTTCCTTGACTCCAGACACTTCCTTCCAAATTTTGTTCTGTGATGCTGGGCTGAGACTAAGCAAGCTACATGTTTTCATTGCCAATTGGCTTCTCTTAGATTCTTCCAATGAGATCGAATAAAGGAATTGGGAAGGTAGGAAAAGAGAGAAGGGAATTACTCCTTCCTATTTAATTGGTCCTGTCACATGCTCCGTCAACTGATTTTGACCAAAGACAGCAGAGATTGGTTCCAGCAGTAGTTGCTTGCAACTTCTGCCTTTTCTCACACTTCCCGGAGCCGTCCACACCCCTCAACCTATGCAGCTTCAGCCACAGTCAGGCCACCTTCCCCTCAGAGGGCCGAATCTCTGCCTCTCAAGGCCCCCCTCAAAGCACTCGAGATAACTGCTGTCACTGGGCAGCGCTCGCTTCTCAGAGATGTTAAGTCTCAGTTCTGGGAGGCCCAGTACCACCAGAGAATGCCTTTCCTCGAAGGTCTGAATCCAATTCCACGAGGTCCTTTCTTCAAGCTTCTGCAGGCGGCCAAGCTCAGAGAACCTTACGTTTTTCTTTTAGTCTCTCAGCCCTAAGGAGAATAGCCAGTTTCTGTACATATTACCTACATCTTACCTCAGTATTTGTTGCTCTTTTGATCCTCGATACCTATTTATATAACTATCTATAACAAATGATTTCTATTAAAAAAGTAGGTTTTTTCTTTCAGTGGACATTATTACAATCAATCACTGAGAAGAGTATGTTCAGTCTTCTATATTTACACATCTGTTTTTTGCAATTCTTTCAATTTTAATATTGACCCAATGTAATTTTGCACATATGTATTTAGAATTGTTTATATTTTCTATTCTCCTACTTTCAACCTTTCTGTATCTTTACACAGAAGGGCTTTTACATTTTAAAAATTTTTATTATTTTCTCTTGTTTCAATTAGTGTCAGGAAAGGAAGCAAATAAACATGGTTACCAGTCTTCCATCTTGAAATTAAATCCCAACATAATTTGTTTTATTATAGCTTCCCCCAATATAATTAAAGTAATGATTATGATCCTATAATTGTTAGAAGAAAGTTTAATTGCATTGCAGAGCAATTTTATTTTGTAATTTATTGTTTTGTAACTTGGTAATTTATTGTAGGTAAAACACTGTGGTTATGGATAAATAAACTTTTTAATAATTGATTCTTCTACCCAAAATTTCTGAAGTAATAAAAGTTGTTTTTTGGTTTTTTTTTTACCTTGGAAATTAGATTGTTTCTGTTTCAGGAATAAAAAAACAAGCAATCTAGGGCCTAGGAATTATATTATTCTCATAAAAGATTCTTATATGAGGTTCATTGATCAAGGTTTCCATCTGTTATTTTATAAATGTAATGGATGGAATTGTGAATTTTAAACAATAAGAATTTAAGCTTAGATCTAAACATTACATTTTTACTTCATTTTTATATTTCAGTGAGTGTATATTTCTTTTGTAAACTTAAATTACACATTAAACATTGGCAATGACATTCTATTTTTTAAATGATAACCCTTTTCCAAAGATAGAATATAAGTGTTTCTATCGGTGAGATAATTGGATTTTGGTTTCTACCTCTGGCAAGGGTTTGATACTTTTTTTTTTTTTTCCAATTTTGTGTAGGGAAGAGTGCAGCTCTATGAAAAGTGATAACAAAAATAATAGTGCAGTGCTGGTTGGGAGGGAGCATTTTCTTTTTCAGAAATCAGTGGGCAAAGAGAGTGATCCTATTTTTCACCTGAGGCAAATCACCATTACAGAGCAGAAGAGTGCTCATCTGGTAGGGGCTGCAGTGACACTCACTTCCATCAGCCACTATTCAAGGTTCGAAGCAATACCTAATACTGGGGAGAGGCTAATTCAATTAATTCTGTGGGAAAGTGACAAGATGACAGAGTGCAATCCAAGTGCTCCAAAGCCTTTCCTTTTACCCTCCATTTTCAGTATTGTTGGGTCTCTTCTCTCTAGCATCTCACTCACATACACAATACCTGGTGTGTGATACCTGCTTCCTTTCAGTCTTCTTGTTTAAGCTGCAATATGAATATTTGGCTTGTACTATGACTGATGAGTGCAGCAGGAAAGAGATGTAATTGCTTTGACTCTGCAGCAGTAAATGGATACTCCCTTTGGAAACTCAACTTTCCTCATTTAGACCCAAACATGCCAGGCAGATGCAGATGATCAATTCACAGCCTATGATACAAGTGAATATCTTTGTCTTCATGTTCTGTTTTTAATGTAATAGCAAACTAACATCTGTTGTTCTGAGCATCAAATCTGTTTTCAGTGTAAAGGTTTGCTGAGCATTGATATTTTACTAAGAATAGGATGTGCATGGCAATTAGACTACACAGTATTTTTATGTCAAATTCCCATGTTCTTTGGAAAGGTCACTGTTGTGTGTGAGTGACCTTCTGAGCTGTATTACTATGATAGATGTAATTACAAAGTAGAACTATTTAACTGATAATGTTCTGGGAAGTGGGTAAAGGAGAATAGAGAAGAGAGGAAAGGTAGCTAGTTTTTAAGGGATAATTCTGTATTGCCAATAACACCTCATACATTCTTTGAGTCTGGTCTTTACAGAGCACTTATGCTCCAGATAAGAAATGCTGTTCAACACCCTATGAATGAATATATGCTATGGTATTATTTGGTGTATCTGTACGCCTTTTCTAGCTATCAAGATAGACACGTGAATGAAAAGTAATAGTATTTAGGATCTTTCTATGAACCATAGACTCGTCGGGTTGGAAGTTTCTTAAGTGCAGTAAATATTAGAATAAGTATAATAGGAAAAATCAAGGGTTTAAATTTTTTTCACTTTAATGTGACTAATATTATTTTTAAGTTTGTTAGCGCTTATGTTTAGATAGTGGTATAAATAAGTCTCCATAAGGTACATCTGTTAATTTCTTTTTCTGATGGAAATACTTTGGTTTCAGTGCATGTCTTCATGTTTTTCTGGCATTAACATTGCTGACTACAAAAAGGACGTAGTGAAACAGTGTGACTTAGAGATACATAGCGTCACATTTAAAAACTCCAACTCAACATGCATGTTCTGCCTCTTCCATGTGATATCTCTTTCAAAAACATCAAAATAATAGAGAAGAAAACATACCTATATATGAAATAAGATAATAACAATAATTCTATTATTTTTCATTCTAATATTTTATCTCAAATGAAAACTCTCATATTTTGAAGCCCATTTATGACAGAACATTATTTTTAATGGCACAATAAATGATATATTTTTCATCTGTAAGGAAAAAGCTATTACTCAATAGGAATTTTTAAAAATAAGATCTCTCATTAGTTATAATGCCCAAAGCTGTAGCTTTGGGTATTATGTCCTGCTGTCAGTCCATTTTGCAACACTACAATTCAGTAGCTTTTTGCTACAAATTCTTTTTTATCTAATAGTTTATGTGTTGAGTACACGTATGTGTACCTACTCATATACTCTGGAGAATTGTGTATTATAAACTTTCTAAAGAATTTGGAGAATTAATCTAAACAAGAAAAAGTTGAAAAATTGAAAATTTCATTGTTTGATTTACTCAGTAAAAATGAACCAACCGTTATGTCCTAGTATAAAATAATAATAAAAAGTTCAGAATATGGCACTGTATAACTGAGGTTTCTAAAGCTATCAAGCATTCCTGTTGAGAATGATTGGACCTATCAAGATATAAGAGAGCAGCTGGGGACATTTGAAGTAGTGATTTATATTTTGTGCAACCCTAGCCACAGATGTGAGCGCAGTATGAAATAATAAAAAAGATGTTTAAATCAAGCCAAGATGCTCAAAAACTATCACAAAGACATATTAGTAAAAAATGAGTATTTTAATACTATTAAAGGTAACAGCTGTTTGAGATATTGACAATTTTAGTTAATTATTCAAAAACTAGAAATAACACTCAATCACTAAATTTTTAGATTACTTTTATTTAAATCAATTTGGAAATATGTAATTAGTATATATTATATTGATTTATGTTTTAAAGATGACCCATGGGGCTTCCCTGGTGGCGCAGCGGTTGAGAGTCCGCCTGCCGATGCAGGGGACGCGGGTTCGTGCCCCGGTCCGGGAAGATCCCACATGCCGCGGAGCGGCTGCGCCCAGTGAGCCATGGCCACTGAGCCTGCGCTCCGCAACGGGAGAGGCCACAACAGGGAGAGGCCCGCGTACCGCAAAAAAAATAAAAATAAAGATGACCCATGGTTTAAGATAGAAATTATAGCATGGTGTAAATTAATGTTTATTCAATTGACAAGTGTTCTGTGCAGATCATCTTCATCTGGGGTAAATAATTCACAGCGTGGGGGGCAGGGGAAGAGGGGGAAGGGAGGAGGGAGGAAGGGAGTCTTTAGTTTTAAAAGCATTTGCCTATGGGGAGTGCTAGAAATTAATGACCACTGTGGAAAGTCAGTTTGAAGAATATATCAAGGTTCTTATCTCTGGGCATCCTTTTAAAAATTCAAAACCAAATCTAGCAAGAATACTTAGAAATAATTTAGAAAGAATACTTTCCATTAGGGTACCCAATCTGCTCTGTTCGCTCTATATTTAAATATTTGGTGTATTAAGAATCCAAATTGCTGTCTAGAACTTATCTGATCATTTAATAAGTATTTCCATAGTTACTTTGAAATGTTGTGCAATTCTTTTTTCTTCAATGTGAGCTAAATGATGTGTATAAATAATTCTGTTAGCTCTCATTCTGCTTTTACAAATGATAATCTGGAAAAAAAGTTAGGTAATTGAAAACTTTTCCAAAACATCAATTTATTACATACAATTAATATCTGATTTAGTAAAACTTCAGCTGTGGTGTATTCAAAACAGGCTTTTATAAATCTGATTTCAAATTGGAGTAAATTCTCTATTACCTTGAATGGATCATACTTGGAATTGTTTCTTCCATTACCCCTCTTATTGGTATTCCTGAAGAGTAACTGTGTCAAGGAGTAATTATTTTCTGAACTATGAAGTAGAAGATAAAGACAAATTGAAATAGCTTTTTAATTTTTTAAGACTCCGTTTTCTTCTATTAATTGTTCTGCAGTGGAATCTGAAAGCATTCTAGTCTGTATGTATCACTCTATAGTTCAGGGGTTTTTAACCTGCTCTCCATCATGACATAGAATATATCTGACTGATGAATTTATAAACTGGGGTTGAGGGCAATGATCCAGGGCAGAACCTGTATCATCAGTCCCTTTCTGCCATTAAAGAAAGGAAACCGAATGCAACCAAGGGAGGGTGATGTATAAAAATAACCTTGAGCCATGCTAAAACAATGCTTTATAGTAAAGTAAATCATCTCACAAATTTTGGTACTTTTAGTATTATTAGGGACAGATAATTTATAGCATACCATTGCATTATGACACTGGATGAGAGGATCTGATAAAATTGCCCATGGTTTTTCCTTTGACATTCCTATGTCACTTTTGATTCTTGGATGCTATGGTTTGACAGTGGTATATCTTCTAATTTAAAATAATGGTCAGACACACATTTGAAATGTCCTGGTCAGCCAGAATATGCTGCTGTCAGAATACTTCAGCTGAAAGGTTCCTTTTTATTGTCCACTAAGGTAACATTTAATTCACTGTGGCTTTTCTGAAGGTTGCCCAAGATTCCTCCAAAAGTGAACATGTGTCTCAGAGATCTATTATCCACAGAAAGAATTTAAATGGTACCAAATTTATAGAGTAACTGCAATTGAGTGAATAAATTCTAAGAATTCCTGAACTTGGGAGAGGAATAGTCTGTTATAAATAAGCATAATATAAGGTATGACACAAAATGTGTGTTGGAGGAGGTCATCAAGAGGACATGAGGGCTGGTTGACTCTCCAGTTGGACCCAAGCAATGGGAGGCTCCTCACCCCCACCCCTGTCCTTGGAATGTGAGCTCTGCCTACTGTTCCCACATTGGGAACTATTCCAAGGACACAGCCTTAAGAGAATAAAGTATTGTTGAGACCATCTGGATGGAACCCAATTAAGACCTCTAGATAAACTTTTAAGATTCTGGTGGGCAGGTGTGGAGATCTACTAATAATTGTGTGGCTGCCCAAAACAAGCCTCATATATACTTTTCCTTGCTTATTAAACCTAACACCTGACACCTACCAATTTGGAGTGGTCTGCCCCTTTCTTTGGTCTCTTCTTGCCCTCTATGACTTGGGGCCAGTTTTAGAGTTCACCTGGGGAACTCCTGAGGTTGTGAACTAACAGTGTGCTTCAAGAGTGTAGGTAGGGCTTCCCTGGTGGCGCAGTGGTTGAGAGTCCGCCTGTCGATGCAGGGGACACGGGTTCGTGCTCTGGTCCGGGAAGATCCCACATGCCACGGAGCGGCTGGGCCCGTGAGCCATGGCCGCTGAGCCTGTGCGTCCAGAGCCTGTGCTCTGCAATGGGAGAGGCCACAACAGTGAGAGGCCCGTGTACCAAAAAAATAAAGAGTGTAGGTAATTTTTATGTTTAATAATTATTTTTCTGTTGTGTAAAATTTTCTATAGAATTTTAATAAAATTCTAAAAATTGATAAGTAAATACTGTTTTTCTTCATAAAAGTAACACCCCACTCTCCAAGTTTACCATCAGAAAGGACAGCTCTTTTTTTGGTGTGAGAATATAAAGAACCTTGAGATTGGCTTTCTCATTGGGGTTTTTCCTGTAATTGCCTCTTTCCCTATTATTGAGCTAGCATTAGTGCTGATGGGTGAAGAAAGTGAAAGTGAGACTGAGAGGGTGGAAAGTCCAGTTACTTCCTTATTTATATTAACATTAATGAAGATGAGAATAATGATAATGTTAAAGGAATTAGCTTGTGTTTATTGGTTGCTTACTGTGGACCGGTTGCTCTGCTCTAAAGATACGATTTCATTTTATCCTTATAACAATCCAGTAGGTTGGGCACTGTCATTTCCATTTTTGGATGAGAAAACAGAAACTCAGAGAGTTTGCTTAACTTTCCCAGGATCACAGAGATAAATTTGAATAACCAAACTAAGATGTGAACCCTAATACTTCAAATTAAAACTGAACATTTTAATGATATATCTGTAATATATATTTAGAAACAAGAGGGTGGAGTCAAGATGGCAGACTAGTAGGACATGGAATTTGCATCTCTGCACAACTAGGGCACCTACCAGGCACTGGTGGGGGGACCACAGACACCTATGGGAACGGGAGGAACCACCAGTGACTGGGTAGGACGTGAGGTGTCGGGGGAGTGAAGGAGGAGGAAAAGTGGAGGCAGGATGGGACTGGCACCCTGAGGGGTGGCTGGGGGAGGGGAAGGGATCCCAGAAACATAATGGAGAAAACACAAGAAACATTTAACAAGGATCTAGAAGAACAACAGAGCAAACAGAGTGGTGAACAACACAATAACTGAAATTAAAAATATTCTAGAAGGAATCAGTAGCAGAAAAACTGAGGCAGAAGAACAGATAAGTGAGTTGGAAGGTAAAATGCTGGAAATACTACCAGGCTGCAGAACAAAGAAAAAAGAATGAAGAGAATTGAGGACGGTCTCAGAGACTTCGGGGACAACATTAAATGCACCAATGTTTGAATTATAGGGGTGCCAGAAGGAGAGAAAAAGGGTCTGAGAAAATATTTGAGGAGATTATAGTCAAAAACTTCCCTAAGGTGGGAAAGGAAAGAGATAATCAAGGCCAGGAAGCGCAGAGAGTCCCATACAGGGTAAACCCAAAGAGAAACACGCCAAGACACATATTAATCAAACTATCAAAAACTAAATACAAAGAAAAAATATTAAAAGCAGCAAAGGAAAACCAACAAATAACATACAAGGGAATCCCCATAACGTTAACAGCTGACCTATCAGCAGAAATTCTGCAAGCCAGAAGGGAGTGGCAGGACATATTTAAAGTGATGAAAGGGAAAAGCCTACAGCAAAGATTACTCTACCCAGCAAGGATCTCATTCAGATTTAACAGAGAAATTAAAATCTTTACAGACAAGCAAGAGCTAAGATAATTCAACACCAAACCAGCTTTACAACAAATGCTAAAGGAACTTCTCTAGGCAGGAAACACAAGGGAAGGAAAAGAACTATGAAAACAAACTGAGAACAATTAAGAAAATGGTTATAGGAACATAACTGCCTTAAATGTAAATGGATTAAATGCTCCAACCAAAAGACATAGACCGGCTGAATGGATACAAAAGGAAGACCCATATATATGCTGTCTACAAGGAACCCACTTCAGACCTACGGACACATACAGACTGAAAGTGAGGGGATGGAAAAAGATATTCCATGCAAATGGAAATCAAAAGAAAGCTGGAGTAGCAATTCTCATATTAGACAAAATAGACTTTAAAATAAGTACTATTACAAGAGACAAAGAAGGACACTATGTAACGATCAAGGGATCAATCCAAGAAGAAGATATAACAGTTGTAAATATTTATACACCCAACATAGGAGTATCTCAATATATAAGGCAAATGCTAACAGCCATAAAAGGGGAACTCTACAGTAATACAATCATAGTAGGGGACTTTAACACCCCACTTTCACCTATGGACAGATCATCCAAAATGAAAATAAATAAGGGAAACACAAGCTTTAAATGACACATTAAACAAGATGGACTTAATTGATATTTATAGGACACTCCATCCAAAAACAACAGAATACAATTTCTTCTCAAGTGCTCATGGAACATTCTCCAGGATAGACCATATCTTGGGTCACAAATCAAACCTTGGTAAATTTAAGAAAATTGATATCGTATCAAGTATTTTTTCCGACCACAATGCTATGAGACTAGATATCAGTTACAGGAAAAAAAGTGTAAAAAATACAAATACATGGAGACTAAACAATATGCTACTAAACAACCAAGAGATCACTGAAGAAATCAAAGAAATCAAAAAGTACCTAGAAACAAATGATAATGAAAACACGATGACCCAAAACCTATGGGATGCAGCAAAAGCAGGTCTAAGAGGGAAGTTTCTATCAATACAATCCACCATCAAGAAACAAGAAACATCTCAAATAAACAACCTAACCTTACACCTAAACAATTAGAGAAAGAAAAACCAAAATAAACCCCAAATTTAGAAGAAGGAAAGAAGTCATAAAGATCAGATCAGAAATAAATGAAAAAGAAATGAAGGAAACAATAGCAAAGATCAATAAAACTAAAAGCTAGTTCTTTTGAGAAGATAAACATAATTGATAAACCATTAGCAAAACTCATCAAAATAAAAAAGGGAGAAGACTCAAATCAACAGAATTAGAAATGAAAACAGAGAAGTAACAACTGAAACTGCAGAAATACAAAGGATCATGAGAGATTACTACAAACAACTCTATGCCAATAAAGTGGACGACCTGGAAGAAATGGACAAATTCTCAGAAAAGCACAACCTTCTGACACTGAACCAGGAAGAAATAGAAAATATAAACAGACCAGTCAAAAGCACTGAAATTGAATCTGTGATTAAAAATCTTCCAGCAAGCAAAAGCCTAGGACCAGATGGCTTCACAGGTGAATTTAATCAAACATTTAGAGAAGAGCTAACACCTATCCTTCTCAAACTCTTCCAAAATGTAGCAGAAGGAAGAACACTCTCAAACTCATTCTACGAGGCCACCATCACCCTGGTACCAAAACCAGACAAAAATGTCACAGAAAAAGAAAACTACAGGCCAATATAACTGATGAACATAGATGCAAAAATCCTTAACAAAATACTAGCAAACAGAATCCAACAGCACATGAAAAGGATCATAGAGCATGATCAAGTGGGGTTTATCCCAAGAATGCAAGGATTCTTCAATATACACAAATCAATCAATGTGATACACCATATTAACAACTTGAAGGAGAAAAACCATATGATAATCTCAATAGATTCAGAAAAAGCTTTCAACAAAATTCAACACCCATTTATGATAAAAATTCTCCAGAAAGTAGGCCTAGAAGGAACTTTCCTCAACATAATAAAGGCCATATATGACAAACCCACAGCCAACATTATTCTCAATGGTGAAAAACTCTCAATGGTGAAAAACCATTTCCACTAAGATACGGAACAAGATAAGGTTGCCCACTCTCACCACCGTTATTCAACATAGTTTTGGAAGTTTTAGCCACAGCAATCAGAGAAGAAAAAGAAGTAAAAGGAATCCAAGTCAGAAAAGAAGAAGTAAAACTGTCACTGTTTTCAGATGACATGATACTATAAATAGAGAACCCTAAAGATGCTACCAGAAAACTACTAGAGCTAATCAATGAACTTTGTAAAGTAGCAGGATACAAAATTAATGCACAGCATCTCTTGCATTCCTATACACTAATGATGAAAAATATGAAAGAGAAATTGAGCAAACACTCCCATTTACCATTGCAACAAAAAGAATAAAATACCTAGGAATAAACCTACCTAAGGAGACAAAACACCTGTATGCAGAAAATTATAAGACACTGATGAAAGAAATTAAAGATGATACCAATAGATGGAGAGATATACCATGTTCTTGGATTGGATGAATCAACATGGTGAAAATGAGTATACTACCCAAAGCAATCTACAGATTCAGTGCAATCCTTATCAAACTAGCAATGGCATTTTTCACAGAACTAGAATAAAAAATTTCACAATTTGTATGGAAACACAAAAGACTCCGAATAGTGAAAACAATCTTGAGAAAGAAAAACAGAGCTGGAGGAATCAGGCTCCTTGACTTCAGACTATACTACAAAGCTACAGTAATCAAGACAGTGTGGTACTGGCATAAAAACAGAAATATAGACCAATGGAACAGGATAGAAAGCCCAGAGATAAACGCATGTACATATGGTCACCTTATCTTTGATAAAGGAGGCAAGAATATACAATGGAGAAAAGACAGCCTCTTCAATAAGTGGTGCTGGGAAAACTGAACAGCTACATGTAAAAGAATGAAGTTAGAACACTCCCTAACACCATACACAAAAACAACCTCAAAATGGATTAAAGACCTAAATGTAAGGCCAGACACCATCAAACTCTTAGAGGAAAACATAGGCAGAACACTCTATGACATAAATCACAGCAAGATCCTTTTTGACCCACCTCCTAGAGAAATAGAAATAAAAACAAAAATAAACAAATGGGACCTAATTAAACTTAAAATCTATTGACCAGCAAAGGAACCCATAAGCAGGATGAAAAGACAACCCTCAGAATGGGAGAAAATATTTGCAAATGAAGCAACTGACATAGGATTAGTCTACAAAATATACAAGCAGACCATTTAGCTCAATATCAAAAAAACAAACAACCCAATCCGAAAATGGGCAGAAGACCTAAATAGACATTTCTCCAAAGAAGACATACAGATGGACAAGAAACATATGAAAAGATGCTCAACATCACTAATCATTAGAGCAATGCAAATCAAAACTACACTGAGGTATCACATCACACCAGTCAGAATGGCCATCATCAAAAAAATCTACAAACGATAAATGCTGGAGAGGGTTTGGAGAAAAGGGAACCCTCTTGCACTGTTGGTGTGAATGTAAATTGATACAGCCACTATGGAGACCAGTATGGAAGTTCCTTAAAAAGCTAAAAATAGAACTACCATATGACCCAGCAATCCCCCTACTTGGCATATACCCTGAGAAAATCATATTTCACAGAGAGTCATGTACCACAATGTTCATTGCAGCACTATTTACAGTAACGAGGACATGGAAGCCACCTAAGTGTCCATAGACAGATGAATGGATAAAGAAGATGTAGCACATGTATACAACGGAATATTACTCAGCCATAAAGAGAGACGAAATTTAGTTATTTGTAGTGAGTTGGATGGACCTAGAGTCTGTCATACAGAGTGAAGTGAGTCAGAAAGAGAAAAACAAATACCATATGCTAACACATATATATGGAATTTTAAAAAAATGGTTCTGAAGAACCTAGGGGCAGGACAGGAATAAAGATGCAGATGCATAGAATGGACTTGAGGACATGGGTAGGAGGAAGGGTAAGCTGAGATGAAGTGAGAGACTGGCATGGACATATATACACTACTGAATGTAAAATAGTTGCCTAGTGGGAAGCAGCGTCATAGCACAGGGAGATCAGCTCTATCCATGCTTTGTGACCACCTAGAGGGGTGGGATAGGGAGGAAGGGAGGAAGACACAATAGGGAGGGAATATAGGGATATATGTACGCATATATCTCATTCACTTTGTTATACAGCAGAAACTAACACAACATTGTAAAGCAATTATACTCTAATAAAGATGTTTAAAAAAAGAAGAAAACAAAAGCTAGATGTATTTTGAAAAGTGAAAGAAATCCATATGTTAACATTAGATCTGCATTTCCCAAAATATTAACAGGTATTTTGAAAAATATGTCTTCATGAAACAAAGTTCTATGTTTCAACAAGATTGGGGAACATTAACTTAAATAAAATTATACAAGTTTCTTTATTGCTTGATTTTTCAGAGCATGCATTATGTGTATCTCCAAGAGGAGAATATATTATGTAGCATTTCCTGGACTCCTTGTGCATTTAACTTTATCCCATGAGCAGCTTGCTTTGGGAAGTAATCTGTACAAATCTGGTTTACAAGGTAACTTTGTCAACATTTCTTATTTTCAGAATGATTCTTAACCATTCTAATAGTTCTCTAGTGGTATATCACTTTTGCTTCAATTTGTATTTCCTAATGTTGAATGAAGTTGAGCATGTTTCAACATGCATTTTGCCATCTACTTGTGCTCCTCAGTGTGGTATCTTTTCAGGTTTTTTTTTCTTGTTTTTTTTTTTTTAGCAACTGATAATTAATTGACAAATACATTTTAAGATTTTTTGTTTGCTATTCTATAAACAGTCACGGAATGGAAATTTTTCTATTGGCTCCACTCTGCTTTTTAATCGCCCCTCTTCCCTGACACATTCTCACATAAGTGGCAATTATTGCTTTTCCTGTTTCCTAATGAAAGAGAAATAGTGGTATTTTGGGTACATATATACAATGGAGTATTACTCAGCTATAGAAAGAAGTGAAATTGGGTCACTTGTAGAGAGGTGGGTGGACCTAGAGTCTGTCATACAGAGCAAAATCAGGAAGAGGAAACAAGTATCGTATATTAACACATGTATGAGGAATCTAGAAAAATGGTACAGATGAAACTATTTGCAGGACAGGAATAGAGACACAGATGTAGAGAATAGACATGGACATGGTGGGGGGGTGGGATGAATTGGGAGATTTGGATTGACGTATTTGCACTGCCACATGTAAAACAGATAGCTAGCGGGAACCTGCTCTGTATAGGGCAGGGAGCTCAGCTTGGTGCTCTATGGTGACCAAATGGACGGGGTGGTGGGAGGGGAGGGAGGTCCAAGAGGGAGGGGGATATATGTATACATATATCTGATTCACTGTGTAGTACAACAGAAACTAACACAACATTGTAAAGCAACTATACCCCAATAAAAATAAATAAATCAAAAATAAAAATGAGCACCGTTTGCTCTTGTGTTTATTTTTGTAGAGTTTTAAGACTTCCCTGTATTTTGGTACAAGTCACTTATGAGATACATGCTTTGCAAATACTTTCTTCCAGTAGTGGCATCTATTTTCACTCTATTAACAATAAAGTTGTAATAATGTCCAACTTTTTCTTATCATTGATCATACTTTTGATGTTGTATCTAAAAGCTCTTCACCAAAAGCAAGGTTGTGGGAATTGTCACTTTTAAATTGAAGTTTTTTAATTTTACATTTTACATTTGGTCATTGATTCATTTTTATTTTTCTGTAAGTTTTAAGATCATGTCTAGATTTATACTTTTGCTTTGAACATCCAGTACCATTTGTTATAAAGATTATTCTTTTTCCATTGAATGCCTTTGCATCCTTTTAAAAAATCAATTATCTTTTAGTGGGTCTATTTCTGGGCTCTATATTCTGTTCCATTGATTTTTATCTATATTCTTGGGCCAATATGATGCTGTCTTGACTATTGCCTTTTATTTAGTAAGGTTTCAAATTAGATGCTGTGGTTCCTCCAGCTATCTGTCTTCTTCAGATATTATTGGCTATTCTAGGGCTCTTTACCGTCCATATAAACTTTAGAGTCAGTTTATTGATATCTACAAAGCAGCTTGGTGGGATTTTGATTGCACTGACTGTATAGGTCAAGTTAGGAAAAATGGACATCTTAACAATACTAAGTCTCATATATGAACACAGACTATCTCTTGATTTATTTAGAGCTTTGATTTTTTCATCAGTGTTTTATTTTTTTTCATAGCTATATCCTGTATAGATTTTGTTTGATTTTTGTCTAAATACTTCATTTTTTTGTTGCTGTTGTAAAGGGTACTAATATGAAATTCCATTTGACTTTTGTGTACACAGTTTGATTTTGTATATTGCTGCCTTGTTATACCTGCTAGGAGATTCTAAGAGGTTTTGTTTTTCCTCTTTTGGTAGGTTCTTAAATGTTTTTTAAATAGACAATCATGTCTTCTGTGAATAAAGTTTTTTTTCTTATTTTCTAAGCTTTATATTATTTGTGTCTTTTTCTTGTCTTATTGCACTAGGATTGCATTTCTAGTACAATGTTGAATAGGAGTGATAAAAGAGAACATCATTGCCTTATTCCTGATATTAGGGGGAAATTTTTTCTCTCTCCCTATTAAGTATAATATTAGCTGTAGGAAAAAATGCTATTGCATGTTCTTCTTTTTTTTTTTTTTTTGAATTCACCAATGAAAACATCTGAGCCTGGTGTTTTCTTTTTATGGAAGGTTTAAAAATTATTATTTTGCAATTTATTTAATCAGTGTACAAATATTCAGGTTATCTATTTATCCTTGTACGATTTGGGGTAGTTAATGTCTTAAAAGAAATTGGTCCATTTCATCTAAGTTATCAAATTTCTGGGAATAGTTGTTCATGATATTCCTTTAATTATCCTTTTGATTTTTTCACAATCTGTAGTGATATTCCCTGTTTCCTGTCTGATATTTGTAATTTATGTCTTTTCAATTTTTTTTCATAGATTTCCTGGCTAGAGACTTATCAGTTGTATTGTTCTTTTCAAAGAATAAGCTTTAGTTTTGTTGATTTTTTTCCCAGTTGTTTTCTTATTTTCAATTTCTTTGATTCCAGCTATAGCTTTTATTATCTGTTTTTTTTCAGCTTCCTTCAAGTTTAAATTGCTTTCCCTTCTCTAGTGTCCTATGCTGGAATCTTGAGCTATTAACTTTGATTTATTTTCTAATATATGCATTTAATGCCATAAATTTCACTCTGAGCAATGCTTTTGCTGTATCCTACAGCTTAAATTTCTTTTTTTACTGTAGTAAAATGTATGTAACACCGAATTTACCATTTTAACCATTGTTAAGTGTATAATTCAGTGAGATTAAGGTCATTCACATTGTTGTGTAATCAATCCTACTATTTATCTTTAGAACTTCTTTGTCATTCCAGACTGAAACATTGTAACCATTAAACAGTAAGTCCCCCTTAACCCCTCCTCCAGCCCCTGGAAACCACTATTCTATTTTCTCTCCCTATAAATTTGACTATTCTAGGTACCTCATATAAGAGGAACCATAAAATATTTATTCTGTGTTAGCTTATTTTACTTAGAATGCTGTTTTAAGGTTCATATATTTTGTAGCTTTTGTCAAGATTTCATTCTTTTTTAAGAGTGAATAACATTCCATTGCATGTTCATATCATATTTTGTTTATCAATTCATCTATAGCTAGACATTTGGGCGGTTTCCACCTTTTGGCTGTTGTGAATAATGTTGCTATGAACAAGATATACAAATATCTATTTGAGTCTCTGCTTTCAGTTTTTAGGGGTGTATACCTACAATGATAATTCTACGTTTAATTTTTTACAGAAATGGCGTACTCTTCTCCACAGTAGCTATATCATTTTACATCTCCACCAGCAATGCACAAGAGTTCCAATATCTCCACATCCTCACTAACACTTGTTACTTTTAGGTTTTTCTTTGTTTGTTTGTTTGTTAAGTAAAAGCCATCCTAATGCACGTGAAGTAGAAGTGGTACCTCACTGTGGTTTTGATTTGCATTTCTCTAATGATTTCATGTGCTGTGTGTGCTATTGGCCATTTGTATATCTTCTTTGAAAAATATCTATTCAAGTCCTTTGCTTGTTTTTTTGATTTCCAGAATTTCCTTTTGATTCTTAGAGTTTCCATCTCTCTGCTTACACTGTTCTTGCATGTTGTATACTTTCTCTATTAGAACCATTATCATATTAAATATAGTTAAAAAAATTCTCAGTCTGACATTTCCAATATGATGATGGCTCTGTCTTTTCATATTGAGTTTTTCTTCTTTTGACTCACTTGTAATTTTTGATGAATGCAAGATATGAATAAGGTAATAGGACCTGAGGTAACAAGGCTTTAATGTGGTGATCTGCCTAGGAGTTGGGTTATGTTTAACATTTATTTTAGCTATAAGAATCAGGCTTCAAATTCCTATAATGGTCTTGTTTTTAATCTCTGTTCTTGGTTTTGTTGCTTTCCTATATACTGCTCCTAGAGAGACTCTGCCTTACAGCTTATTCAGCTTTAATCTACTGTTATTTCCCTTCTGATTTACTCTCATTTTCAACATACCTCCTATCACTAAACTGGATGGGCTACCAGGTATGGGTGAAACCTTGGGTTTCTTGCAGAGACAATTGCTGCTAATCTTTATTCTCCACCAGTTGTGTAATTGACCAGTGAGGAAAGTAATGAAAGGCAGTAGATCCTTCATGCGCTGGATATTGGGATATCTTTGAACTTTGGGAAATGTTTGGTATCCATTTGTTTGAGGTCTAGGTGTTTCTTACTCTCCAAAATAGATTCCTACATTAATGCCCCACCAATAATCTTACCTATGAGAATTCATGCATGTGCTGGGAGTCCCCAAGACCACCCTCAGGCTCAATGATTCACTGTAAGGACTTACAGAAACTGTTATACTCATGATTGTAGTTTACTACTGTGACAGAATACACATGAAAACCAGCAGAAAGAAAATAGGTATATGAGGCAAAATTTGGGAGAAACCATGTGTAAGCTTCCAAGTGTTTTCACCCATTTGGGTAGCATGGACATGCTTATTTCTTCCAGAAACAGTGTGTGACAACACATATGAGGTGTTGACAACCACAGAAGCTCACTTGAGCCTTGGTATCCAATGTTTTTATTAAGGGCCATTCCCATAGGCAAGCAGTTCTTGTGTGACTGAACTCAACTACTCAAATTCCAGCCTTTCAGAGCAAAAATAGTCATTCATCATTAATTACACTTGTTTGCATAAACTATCTGATTAAACTGGTTAGGCATAGCCCATGGCCTAAGGCATACAAAAACATTCGTTCACCATGAAAAGTATTGTTAGCATGAATTATTTCATCAAAGTGGTACACTGTGGTGTAAGCCCTTAGGCATGCAAAACACTCATATTAGGCAGAATATTCTAAGGGCTCAAAGTTTTTCTCCCAAGGTCCAAGCCTGATGATAAGCCTTCTTGCTAATATGCAGGGTTTATGAAATCCCAATCTGTTGAGTTAACCCGTTCCTTGCACAATGCCTTTATGTAGCTCCTTCCCGTATTGACTCTGTGATTGGCCATGTGACTTGCTTTGGCTAATGGCATATCAGCAGCTGAGATATAAACCATAAGCTTAGTAAGTGTTTCTGTTTGTCTTCTTGGAAAGCTACTGCTATGTTAAGAAGTCTTGTCCAGCCTCCTTGAGAATAAAGAAACATAGGAGAAAAAGTTTCAGCAATTTTATCTATCTGAGCCGAGTTCAGTCAATTCACCAACTTATGAAAAATAATGACTTGTTTTTGTTTTAAGCCATGAGGTTTTAGAGTAGTTTGTTAAACAGCAAAAAATAACTGATACAGGAATTGGGGTTCCAGAAGTTGGACTGATCTCAGAAGGGAGCTGATTGATTGAACTAAGTCTATCTACCCTATCTTTGAATTTAAAAAAATATAAGGTTAGAACATTGACTTCATAGCACAATAAAAAATAATGTATTGTCAGGACAGAAAAAAAGATAGAAACAAACTAAAACACACACATAAAATAGGCTATAAAGTATATAGTGGTATATTCTATGGGAAGAGGGTACAAATATTGACAAGTAGGCATGTAAAAATTTTTAGGGCCATCTCTAAACAAGTACAGAGAAAGAATAAAGTATAATAAAGATAATGTATTCAACATAAGACAAAAATGAAAGAAAAAAATTTAATATATGAAACAAAAAGCACAAAATCAGATGGCCAGAATAAATCCAGTTATATTAGTAATTATGATATAATAGTTAGACTAAATGCTTTAGTTCAGATAAAAGAAAAACATTAAAAATTCAACTATATGCTGTTTAAAGAGATGTAAAAAATAGAAATACTGAATGATTCAAAATTTAAAACAAAAAAATACACCTAGAAAAAGAAAAAAACAAAACAAAACAAAACACCCTGATAGTTATGTGTACATAGTACAAAATAGACTTTAAGACAAGGGGCATTATTAGAGATTTAAAAAAATACATGTATAAAAACAAAAGGTTCAATTTACTAGGAAGATATAACACTTCTAAATGTGAGTATACCTAATACACAACTCTAAAAAATATAAAGTAAATTTTACAGAATTAGGGAGGAATAGACAAATTCACCATCATAGTTGGAAAATTTAGCTAATTTCCCTGTGAACCAGATAGAGCAAAACCTCACTAAATGTTTCCAAAATTAATACCACTTATGATCATAACAGGTTTTTCCCCCCTTGGAATTAGTTGGTAATTTCTTTCATTTATATGGATGAATTAATACCCAGACATAGGCAAAAAGCTACAAAAAAAGAATTGTGAAAGACTGTTTTCCTTACTGGAATACTGGAATATAAGGACATTTTATTGAAATCATTTTGGTAATTTTATAGGATTAGTGCAATATAATAGAGGATCTAGGGCTTCCCTGGTGGCGCAGTGGTTGAGAATCCGCCTGCCGATGCAGGAGACACGGGTTCGTGCCCTGGTCCGGGAAGATCCCACATGCCGCGGAGCAACTCAGCCCGTGAGCCATGGCCGCTAGGCCTGCGTGTCCGGAGCCTGTGCTCCGCAACGGGAGAGGCCACAACAGTGAGAGGCCCGCATACCGCAAAAAAAAAAAATAGAGGATCTAGAATTATATTGAATGTTATAAAAAATAAAATATGAAAAATATGAGTTCACTTTAGAGGGAAAATATTGACTACTTAATAAATGGTGCTGATACAACTGACATACAACTGAGAGAAAATTAAAATGGGAATTTTCTGTTCAAACTAGAGTTGAAAGAATAACATTTTAACCAAGACTAAAAGCCCATAAGCTATATGGGAAAGAAAATGTATTTAACCACATACCATTTAAAAAATACTTTGGATCCCAAAAAATAAAATTAAAATGTCCAAATGATAGATATAAGGAATATTTTGCACATGATGACAGAGGACTAACTTTTATAATAAATAGCTAATATAAATTGACATAAAAAATACAATTAACCCAAAGAAAATAGATATTTTCAAATTAGAAAATTCACAAATAGCGAAAAAAGCATGTTAAAAGATGCTCAGGTTCACTAGTTAAAACCTCAGTGAGATATAGTTTTCACCTATCAGATTGCCAAATTTAGATAAGGGTATTAATACCTATTGCTAATAAAGAGTGTGCAATAAAGAGAACTCAGGCATTTTGCTGGTAGATATTTAAAATGTTACAGGCCTTTTGTAACCACTTAATAAGTTGTAAAGGCAAATTTTCCAAAGGACACCCTTACATATATGATAGTTTTAACTTAAAAAGAAATTCTATGTGGTATTGGAGTCTGTTGATGGAGGTGTACCTTAGCAGTAGGGTAACCTGACTAAAGGAAGAAACCACAAGGGAAAAGCCTTCTTCTGCCTTATTCTCCATTGCTACCACCTTGACCTTTGGAGACAAAAAGCTTATAGTTACCTTTATTCATGAGAACTTCTACTTCTTTATGTCATCCACACTGCTTTGGCCTGGAATAATTTTCATTCTCACCTTAGTCTAACTTCAAAATTTGGCTTAATTATCATCAATTCTTGAGTAATTTCCCTGATGCTTTAATTTTTGCTTCCCTTCTGCTACCATCACTTCTCAGTTCTGTGACCATCATAGCATTTTTTTTTCCCCCTGCATCAGGTTTATTTGTACAAAGAGCACAGGAGGACACCATCCCCATGCAGACCACAGCCTAGGGGTCACACTCGTCCTCTGTCCTCACATCGGTAGATAAAGGACTCGACTCTGGAGCCTTTATGGGGGCCTGGGGACCTTTGGGAGCCTGAGCTGCAGCCTTGGGCTTGGTTTGAGCCTTGGCCTGGGACTTTGGCCGGCAGAGCCTGAGACCCTGGGCGACGGGGGCATGAGCATGTTTCCCGAGCTTGGGGTGAGCAATTTAGGCAAATCAACTGAGCTTGTGGCTGCTGCCCTTTGGGATCTTGGGCTTTATGAGAGCCTTGATAGCTTCAGCGTGTGCGCTCATGGCCTTGGCATTGTCGGCCTGCACCTTCTTCAGGCCCTTCTTGTTGTGCTTCTTGGCAAAGTGCGTGTTGCTCAGGAACTTAGGGTCCACCCCCTTAAGAGATTCATGACTTTGTGATCAGGGTTTCTTGATGCTGTTTCTGTGCCATTTTCGGGACTGGTTGTGCGGGTGTGGTTCTTGGACTTGGCCATGTCTGCACCAGGGCCTGTAGATCCCAAAGTACCTGGGACCTGAAGACCATAGCATTCTTAACATTATTTTGTACTTAACTATTTAATTGTATGATCTCTGGCATTATATTCTAAACTTATTAAAGACAGTAATCATGTATTCTTTTACTTTATATATCCAATCTTTATGGCATTAAGAAAAAGACTCAATATAGTCAATGAATTTTTATTTCAACAAAGCCAGAGATTAAGTAAAATTTAAAGATTCCTTGGGAGCATAAGAGCATAATTTATCACTGTGTTCCCAGTTCTAAACATGATGTTTGATCACACACTAGCTTAATAACTATTTATTGAATGAATTTTTAAATGAGTAAATGAGAAACAGCTTATTTCTAATAGAAGTAATGTCTATGGCAAAATGTTTCTTAAAGAGTTGTTAATAGCAAAATGGAACCCACCCTAAATAGTATTTTTAATCAAGTTAGCCATTAGAAAGGAGTGTGTCTACATGATATTCCTGAAGGTAAGAGACAATGCATTTGCTTCTAGTAATTATCTAGGCCCTGTATTAAGTACTGAGCTCAAGTCAACCATACTAGAAACATCTGGACTCAGAGCCAGCTGGATCTCCTACTATGGATACAGAAATTTCCAAAAACACCCTGAATAGCCATATATGTCTTAGTTGCAAGCAATAAAGGCTAACTCTGAAAGTCTTGATTGAAAAAAAATTATTTAAAGGATATTGGAGCTCTTAGAATCTAGGGAATGTTGAGATAGATTGGAATACAGAGCGGGATTATGGGACGTCTGAAGAACCAAGCAGCAGAACTCAGAACAAATATATTACAGTGCAAGAACAGGCAGCAGATTTGTGAGCTTCAGCTACTGATGGCTATGAATCTGACGTCTTAGCTATTCCTAAGCCTTGTGTCACACTTTCAGCTTTAAAAGTCTCCTTGCAGCACACCAGGGCAGCCAGATGGAGGATTTGGTTCCTGCACTAGTGAGAGGCGGCCAGTTCTTCCCACTCACGCCCCAAAGGAGATCAGGGAAGAGGGTGTTGGCTACTAAACAATGAAAAGAGAAATACTGGGTGGGCCAAAAAGTGCCTTTGGTTTTTAAGTAAAAATAAAAGACACGTTTTTCACTTTCACCAAGAACTTTATTGAACAGCGTATTCATCCTTTTGTTCCACAACCTTCTGCCATTTTTCCGGCAACTTCATAATTCCATCTTCCCCAAATTTTTATCTTTTTGAGCAACAACTGTTCCAGGTACCTTTTGCAGTCTTCCAGGGAACTGAAATTTTTTCCATTAAGAGAATTTTGTAAAGACCTAAATAAATGGAAATGTGAAGGTGCAGTGTCTGGTGAATATGGCAGATGAATCAGAACTTCCCAGCCAAGCTGTAACAGTTTTTGCCTGTCATCAAAGAAACATGCGGTCTTGCGCTATCCTGATGGAAGATTATGTGTTTTCTGTTGACTGATTCTGGACAGTTTTCATCGAGTACTGCTTTCAGTTGGTCTAATTGGGAGCAGTACTTGTGGGAATTAATCGTTTGGTTTTCCGGAGGAAGCTCGTAATAGAGGACTCCCTTCCTATCCCAGCATATACACAACATCACCTTCTTTGGATGAAGACCGGCCTTTGGTGTGGTTGGTGGTGGTTCGATTTGCTTACCCCACGATCTCTTCCGTTCCACATTATTGTACGGTATCCACTTTTCATCGTCCATCACAATTTGTTTTAAGAACAGAATGTTTTCGTTTAAGTAGAGAGTCGCATGCAAAAATACAGTCAAGAAGGTTTTCTTTTTGCTTAACTTACGTGGAACCCAAACATAAAAGGGATTAACATAACCAAGCTGGTGCAAATGATTTTCAGCACTTGATTTGGATATATTGAGTATGTCGCCTATCTCCTGCGTGGTATAACGTTGATTCTTCTCAATTAATATCTCGCTTTCAACTTAACTTGTCTACCCCAACCATGGAGCATTGTCCAGAGAGAAATCTCCAGCACGAAACTTTGCAAACCACTTTTGACACGTTCAATCAGTCACAACACCATGGCACCTTCTCCACACCCTGCACAAACCTTTTTCTGTGTTTCAGTTGCGTTTTTACCTTTCTTGAAATAATAAAGCATAATATGCTGAAAATGTTGCTTTTTTCTTCCATCTTTAATATTAAAATGACTATGCAAAAATTCACCATTCTTGATGTCTGTTTTTAAATGCACGCTGATATTACAGCTGTCACATACAATCTAACAAAATTGTTTCAAATGAAGTTAAAGACAGCTAAGCGCTATTAGAGCCATTTTACGGAAAAAACTGAACGAACATTTTGGCCCAACCCAAAATGTCCACTACAGAAGATGGTGACCACGTGGTGGTCTCCATAAAGGAGACCCTCTCGTCCTTTCCAACCTAAAATCTAGTTGAGATACGTCAGGACATTAAAATGGTGTTTCAAAAAAGGAATCCAACCTTGTTCATAAAACGCTTGTGTGACACATATCAACAATATGCTTCCTTCTCAGACTTGATGAGAACATCAAAGATGTGAGGGTGAGAATGCAAGGAGAATTTTTTATAAAATGTAAGCTGCAGGTAGCTATAATTCCCAGATATTTTGTGATCATTATCTGACATACCTTCTACTATTAAATAGAATTATGTCTCTTTTAGGTACAGAAGCTTAACCACATTTGAAATTTTAAAGAGACTGTTAAAGAAAAGGAAACATTTAAGAGAGGCTCTGGGAAGGGTTTGGATTTCCTGGGTGTATATGGCAGTGCTGCTTTACCTGACCTCGAGTCATTGCAGTATTGCATACAATGGACAAGAGACAGGTATTTAACTTAATTTTCCATGTACATCTTCTATGTAACAATCTGTAAGAAGAGAGCAGAAGGAAAATAAAACATTTTTCCAATTCTGTTTCCCTCCTATTGAGTTTTTCCTGGAAAGGTTTGTGATATAATATGCCTAAAGTTGCTAACAAGTTTGGTTGATGAAATTATTTTTGGATTAATTAAATTAACACAGGAGAATCAGCTCCTTGAGATCTTAGTTGTCTAATGCTGGTGTAAATTATATTCTAGATAAGTGATCATTATGTATAGACACAGTATGCAGTACTTTTATGTTTAAGAATATATTAGACTTAGATCAAATGTTTTGGTTAATTTTCAAATTTATTCTATCCCAGGATACATTTCAATAAAATGTGTACCAAAATAATGTCTTGTGATGGTATAAATATAAACAACCTCCCTGTATTTTGATCAATTCATTATAAGCTAATTTAGTGACAGCAGTCATTGTTGAGCGTTGAGTTTCCTTGAGTGATAATTTGCTTTAAGACTTAAGAATTTACCTTTTTATCCATTTCCTTGATAATTCAAAGGAGACAAAGAAAATAATCCAGGATTTTAATATTTAAAAAAATAAATCTGATATAGATTGACTCTAAAAACTTTTTTTAAATGTCTAAATATTGGTTCACAAAGACAATATATTCAATAGAAAAAGAGCTCTATGGATATAAAACCACATGGCTCTCGTTTTCAGGCCAGCAGCCCACGAAGCCAAACTAAACTTCAAAATAAAGGTTTTAAAAACCCATTAGAGACAAAAACACCAACGAACTGAAATCCAGGAAGTGAGGAACCATTTATAAGGAAAGAAATAAAACACAGCTCTGCTCATCCTTGGCAGGAGCTGTCCAAAGAGGATGAATAAACCATAGACCAGGAAACAAGAGACTGGTCGAAATTCTAATCAGCTTTTAATGACCACACGTGGGCTCATTTGCGACTATTTAAAGCAAAAATAATAAGGTAGTGTGAGGTTTAGAGTGTATATAGCAGTAAAACATAAAACAAAAGCACAAAGACAACGAATGGGTAATTAAAATTATACTGTTTTGAGGCTCTTACCCTGTTCGTGAAATACTATAATATTATTTCAAAGTTCTCTGTAAATCTTCTGAGATGGTGATCAGTGAGCTGGATGTTTATTAGGAGTGCTCTTCACATCCCCACTTGTGGAAGGAAGGAGCTGAAACAGGATGGAGAAGAGGGAAAAGATCTTAATGAAGAACCAGTGAAAGCCTCCATCTACCAATGGGTGCTTTGGAGCTGCCATGGCCCGCAGATTTGTTGAGTTGAGATATGCGAACTGGACATATTCACCCCTGGGATGGGCGGTCGTTAGATGGTGACTGCCCTGCAAGGGAACATGAGCTTCCAAGACGGAGGTGTCTTCAGCTGAGGCAATCCCAAAGATAACTAACAGCTGAGAGCCATCTTACAGGTGCACTTCCAACAGCGGGGGAAGGCCTTCAGTCCTGGAGGCAGATCTGGCGCAACACAACCACTAAGGTGTATAATTATGTGTTTGTAGGCACATAGAGAACTTGGTAGAAGTATATACACAGGGTTCTTCGTATTGTCACCTCAGAGAGTTGGAATTGGGAGGTATGTGGGTGAAAATATTAATTTTTTTCTTGGCATATCTTTCTATTATTTAATATTTTACAAATATAACTTCTAACAATATTTCTTAAAATTTGTAAGGACACACAAAATGCTATTTTAATTTCAGCATTCTTTTGCATTTGACGCTGATTGTATTTCTTTGAGGACAGTGATCATCATTATACCAATCAGAGTTTAAAGGAAAATAAGAATATTTCTTTAGCAAGTTGATTCAGTCTGAAAGATTTTCTTATCTATATTCAGTACATCAGATTTTCTTCTCATTTTTAAAACTGTGAGTGGGAGAAAATACTATTCTTGCTACCTTCGTTGCCAACCAATGATAGGTCTCTTTGAGCAGAAAAGCGATTAGTAGTTACTCTTATTCCGTGGTTGGATATAAAAGTGTTTTCATGTTGAAAAACAAAAAGAAAAGAAAAGAAAGCTTAGTGCACTGTTAGCTGATCATAGATTTGTACTTTGGCTTAAGGTAGTTCCTGATCATAGTCTCAAGCCTTACTTGAGTTAGATTTATAGCGTTGTGCATTTCACTTCTTTTAAACATCAGTCATTCTGAATCAGAGGATGGTAAAGGTTCAAGGAGAATACTAGTCATAGTCCAAGATGAATAACTGAAACAGATGCCCAGAAGACAGCATGATTTTCTCTATCAAAGGTATGTTAGTATTCTGTTTTCTGCAATTTAAAAAGAGCTATGATGGACAGATGTAGGAACAACTTGATTTTAGAGCCAACAAATTATTTTGAAGGGAAATTTCTTAAAGAGAATAATTGTGATGGCTGTGAGTGGATTCATGAACAAGAATTATGTAGAGATATTTCTCTAACACAAGGGATATGTAAAAATTGTATGTTGATAAGGCAGCTTCTTTCTCTACTGGTTATTACTAAAGTCTAAGCATTTATTAGCCATAATTTCTCTTACCCAACATTGAAAGTATATGAATGTAAGCTATTTAAAAAATCATATATATGCTGCAAAGTAGTTATTCAAAGTGCAACCAATAACACATCAGTAGATTTTGAGATATTTTAAATGGTAATGGAATTTCTGTATTTTCTGTGACAAATTAACACCACCACATACCATCTTGAATGCAATATTGATTACATCACTTTATAAAATTGTCTGCCTGAGGTTTAAGTGACTGACTTTAGCATCTTATTGGTCTGATAATTGCATTTCAGTTTGCTTTGGGAAACCATGCCTGGATTAACTGAGTCATTATAGTCAAAGTTGGTAATAAAAAATAATAGGAAATATTTGTTCAAGTGCTGCTATTGCCTTTAACCATTTTGAATTATTAAACCATCCAAATCAATATTGCTCACTTATTTTTAATAATGAGTTCAATGACATAAAAGTAAACAGTTTTAGGAAATTACTTTCTTTTTGAAGCCCAGCATGTTGCTATGTATGCAGAGTGCAGAGTGAACTTGCTGCAGCTTTTGGCAGTTTTAAAATTATTGTTAATTAACTTTTCAGCTCAAATTCCTGCAAGCTCAAGTGCAGTTTATGAGTTATCATGCTTCAGCCAGTAAATCCTGAAGTAATTTCATAAACATAGTTATTTAACCTAAATTGGATTCTCCATCAATCGAGACAAATCAATTTTTAAATGCCATATTATTGTGAGTTTTTATAATACTGCTTTGTGCTTATATTGGATTACACTTAAAGAACTTAACATTTATGCATTCGAATATCTCTGCAGAGAAGGTACTAAAACAGAAATATTATTAATAGTGATACATATATAGAATGTATACTTAAAATATATTTATTTACCAGAATTGATATGTAACAGATATACTGTGGGTTTTGATGCAAAGAAAAGTGAACTAGGAATCAGGAGCTCTCAGCTGTAGTTTCAGTACTACCCTGTATAATTTTCATGATATCCAACGAGTCATGTAATTTACTGAGGCTCAGTTTATGCCTTGGCAAATGAAAATAATGCACTGAATTTTTGTAAAGGTATAGAGTTAATATATCAGAAGTGCCTTATAAAGTATAAAGGATTTTATAAGAACAGAGGATTACTTTTATTGTCTATTATTCTTTTTCATTAATTCAAATTTGTTTAATTCACAATCTGTATTTCTATATAGCTGTATTTTATGACTATAATGGCTCCAGATTTGTTTCCAAGGCTATCATGAATTATATATAATATTTTCTTAATTTAAGATTCAATATGACTTGTTCCAGGGATCACTATATTCATAAATGAGATGTAGAGATTGATCTCTTAGATAGCAAAATATGCAAAGATCCCAGATTAGATAAAACCCTCTCTGGGTTAAAACTGGAATACTTGATTAGGAAAGAATTTCAGGAGTGATGATTCATTTCTTATTAGTATAATCTACATGTAAGTAAACCTTTGGTTAAAGGAATATGTGCTTAAAATGCATGTTATAACAGGATAAAGGAAGTAAAATTCTACTGAAAGCCTAGTTTACTATTTTCTGGAAAAAAAAAATGGGGATGGGAGAGATTGATGTATTTTGTTTCTGGATAGCTATCTATTGTGCTAAGCATGACTAAATCATTCATTCATTCATTTATTAATGTAGCCCTGTATTGACTATATGCTATATGTTCATTGCTAGGTGCTGACTCTACAAGGATGTGAAAGAATGGTTCTGCTTCCACTATAGTGGGGAGGCCAACTTGTAAGAGATGACTGCAACAATGTGTTATGTGCCATAATCTGTACATGTCTAACGTGTTAAAGACACGTCAATCAGAGGTGTAATTGAGAATGCTGCGAAGCCTTCCCAGAGGATAGATGTTTGGATCCTGTATTAGCTGGTCAATTTTACATAACACCTTCCATTTTTATCTCTGTTCTTACATTTTCTTCTAGTGAGAGAGATTTAAGTACTGTACTTTGTCTAAATCCATATTACTATTTTTATACTCTGCTTACATCATTTCATAGAATTTTAGGTGTTGTAAAGATCCTCTAGTTTCATATATTCAGTTTACACAGAATTTACACAGATGCCACAGCCCCAGAGCTGTTCCTGGAAGAGGGAGGACCAGAAGATAGGCATTCTGACTTTAGTCCAGGCTATTATCTCTCCTCATGTATCTATTTTCACATTATGTTCTCAATTCCATCCAGATTCAGAAAACATATGAAAGTCATACAATGATATAATTTTTTTTTAATATATCCGTTTGTACTCAGCTTCAAGTCCATTTTGGGTGACCAAAATTTAATGAAGGATTTCAGAGCGAGAAAGAGGGAAGGACCATGAGGGAAGGGGAAGGGGAAGGGAGAAGGAGAGAAAGAGAGGGACAGAAAAGGGATGAATAGGGAGATGAAGTAGGAAAGGGAAGTGGAAGAAAGAGAGAGAGAGAGAGAGAGAGAGAGAGAGAGGTGCTTATATTATTGTAGGTAACATGGCAATGCATTGGATGCAGAATATTGAAAAAGAAAGAAATTCTGTGGTTATATGGGGAAATATAATTTGTGTTATTGGATTTGTAAAGGTTGCTCGTGAACAGAATTATTTCAATCCATCGTGAAGTTTCAGGTGCCTACTCTGATCCAACATATGATTATATTCCTAAGGTCTTAAAGAGACAGGAATCTATGAAATATGACACATTAAATTACTTTGTGTGAATTTTGGTGCTGGTGAAAGTTTATCGATAGTTTAAGATATGTGTAAGTTTATTTGTGTCCAAATGCTGGCTTTATCTCAGAGGTGTCCACCTTTCTGTCCTGATGACACTTCCACTGATTTTTGAGGTCAGTGTAAGAGCAGAATCCTTTCATGCCCTGGTTCTTTATTTCAAAGCAGTTATACTTGGCTATTTAATAATGCTGCATTTGAAGAAAAAAATTATTAACTTTTCATTAATTGTGTTTGTTTCTGTAGTACCCCAGTAGGGAGCTCTTGATGCCCCACTGGGAAATGACTGGGTAACCCCATGATCAGACCCATGCTCAAGGAGGATTTCCAGTATTCCCTTTGCTTTCCTTTCAGCAGCTAATATGCTACCTTAAGGTGACAATTCTAGGTCATAAAAATGTCAATATTTAGCCATTATGACCTTTTAAAATTTATTTTACTTTCTTTGAATTGGTGAGTTACAATGGGTCAAGCCATGGACTTGAATTCAAATCCCAGTTTTTTTCTACAGATCAAAATTGGTTATGCCTAGGTCCTAGTATTAGTTTTCTTTTGAAATCATTATTGCTACCCAATCAATCCATATTCACTGGTGGTAATAATAGATTTACCTTTTTAAAAGAAAATGAGGGGCTTCTCTGGTGACGCAGTGGTTGAGAGTCCGCCTGCCGATGCAGGGGACACGGGTTCGTACCCCGGTCCGGGAAGATCCCACGTGCCGTGGAGCGACTGGGCCCGTGAGCCATGGCCACTGAGCCTGCGAGCCTGGAGCCTATGCTCCGCAGGGGGAGAGACCACAGCAGCGAGAGGCCCTCGTACCGTAATAATAGTAAATAAATAAATAAAAAGAAAAGAAAATGTGGTTCTTCTATTTTAAAACGAATACCAAATTTCACTAGGGGTTTTTAGGCAGTGTCAGTTTTATTTTGTGCGGATTATTTCCTACCACGACTGATTCCCCACATCAATTTTTTCTTATTTTCTAAGTCATTTGTTAAGACTCATTTTTTTTTTCTCTGTAGCAGTACACCAGGAAGTGGGTTAGGCAATTTGTTCTGCTTTATGTCGAAAAGGATAGGCCAATAATATTTATTATGAATTGGTTAAATTGAGTTTGTATTGAGTTATTAACTAACATGGGAGTAAATTGTGAGACATCTCTCTCAGATATTCTAGGTCGTTCTATATCCAAGTTGCTAATCCAATTCTTCCATGTATTTTTGGTCACTTAGTGAATTAATAGTTAAAACTGATTGAGCATTACTTTCTTCTTAGTGTTAGACCTTGTGCTAAGTGTTTCCATGCATTCTCTCATTTAATTCTCATAACAACCTTGTCAGGACTCCCCGTTTATAGATAAGAAGTCGAGGCACAATGAAGTTACACGGTTTGCCCAGTGTCACAGTCTGGTAGGTTGTGGACCCAGGGTTGGAAATGAGGCAGCATAAGTCTGGGATTGGTCTCTCCGTCCTTCTGTGTATTTACCACGTCAGCAGAGGGAAAGGCCATGTACAAATGGTGGGATCAAAGAGGTGTGTTTTTAGTGTATACAGAAAATAAAATTGTTACATATTACAATGCTGCTCTATACTCTGTTTTTATTCTTTACTTCAAATTCTAAACATTTTTTTTTTTCTGCAGTAGGGTAAATACTCTTCTCAAACGTGATACCATAATGATGTCACAAAATATCATAGTATGAATATACCATAATTTACTTAATGATTCTATACTTTTGAATATTTATGTTGTTTTTCATTTTCAGCATCAAAGAGAGTGTAACACATGTTGATGCATAGATGTCTTATCTTGGACTACTCTAACCAAATAGTATAAACTGGGTGGTTTATACATGACAGAAATGTATTTCTCACAGTTCTGGAGTCTGGAAGACCAATATCAGGGTGCCAGTATGAGCACATAGTTGGGTTCTGGCCAGAGTCCTCTTACAGGTTGTAGACTGCTAACGGATTATATCCGTACATGGAGAACAGAGAGGGGAAGCAAGCTCTCTCCTGACTCCTACAAGGGCACTAATCCCATTCGTGAGGGATCTCCCCTCATGACCTCATCTAATCCTAATTACCTCCCAAAGGCCACAACTCCTAATACCATCACGTGGGAGGAGGAGTATGGTCTCAAAGGATGAATTTTGGGGGTGGCGGGGGGAACAAACATTCCATCTATAGCAATAAATAATTATTTCTTTCAGATACATTTTTATCTCTTTGTTTTTTTTTTTTTTTTTTTTTTTTTTTTTTTTTTTGTGGTACACGGGCCTCTCACTGTTGTGGCCTTTCCTGTTGCGGAGCACAGGCTCCAGACGCGCAGGCTCAGCGGCCATGGCTCACGGGCCCAGCCGCTCCGCGGCATGTGGGATCTTCCCGGACCAGGGCACGAACCCGTGTCCCCTGCATCGGCAGGCGGACTCTCAACCACTGCGCCACCAGGGAAGCCCCAGATACATTTTTAGACAGAGAATTTTGTGACCAAAGAGTTTGAGCATGATCTCTGATAAGTCACTTGACACTTCAGCTAAGGAAGCACTCCAGGAAGACTCCCTCCCCCACAATAATCACAGACTTGCATAATCTCCATTTCCGAAATTCAGAGGGAACCTGTGACTTGTTCTAGTCAATAAAGTTTGACAAAGGTGATGTGTAATCAAACCCTTGATGAGGCTACCTTAAATGGCAAATTTTTTTTTTTTCCAAATGCAATTCATGTCCCAAATCCACTATTTTTGAGCTAATCTAAAGAAGAATTCTCCTAGGTGTGTTTGACTTAAAACCTCTTAAACTAGGGTCTCTTAGGCCCTCTCTGTGTTCAGAGATGCTTTCCTGTGGGCCTTGATTAAGGAAGCTACCATGAGCTCAACTGCTATAAGTAAATGACGTGGAGGAGCTTGGTAGCACATTTTTCTCCACTCATGCCTCCAGGTTACAGCATAAGTCAATCAACACCTTGACTGTAGACTTGTAAGACCCTGAACAGAGGACCCACCTAAGTAAGCTATGCTGGGTTCCTGACCCTTGGAAACTGAAATAAATGTATCTTAAGCCACTAAGTTTGTGGAGCCAATGGTATAAACTTCAGCCAGTCTGAAGGCCTGAGAACTAGGGGATCTGATAGTGTAAGTCCTGGTCTGAGTGCAGGAGAAGACCAATGTCCCAGCTCAACAGTGAGAAAGAGAGTGAATTCTTCCTTCTTCCACCTTTTTGTTCTATTCAGGACCTCAACAGTTTGGATGATGTCCCCTCTACCCACGTTGGGAAGGGCAATCTGCTTTACTCAGTCTGCTTATTCAAATGCTAATCTCCTCGTTAAACGTCACACACCCAGAAATAATGTTTAGTCAAATATCCGGGTACCCCGTGTTCTGGTCAAGTTGACATGTAAAATTAACCGTCACAGGACAGATCGAAAAATGGAGCAAGACAGGAACCCAAGAGGCAAAATGTTCTTCAGAAGAAGGCAAGGAGTCAAAGGGAGAAAAATAAACTTGGTGATAGTAAAAAGATATTAAGTAGAAACTTTTTCAAAAGACGTACTTTAGAGTCCACGCTGTAAACTACCACCAATAAAATCTCAGTTCAAATTATGCTATTCACCCATTGTTTTAAAATAATTGTAACCTTTGGACTAAATCTAAGAGGTATAGAGGCTTTGTTCAGATCTGGCATGGGATTACTCAGAGACAACTGATAACTGGATTACACAAACTATATTATATTAATCATCTTCATAACTCCATGAGGTAGATTCTTGTTCTGGCTGGTTCTGTGTCAGTTTCGTTAAGTTGGAGTTCAGGTTCCTTGAATCTCTTTTCTGGTATAGTTTTAGTTAGAGTTTGCTGTAGTAGGAACTTGGGTGAGATTTGGAGGATGGAGGTATAGGAAGCAGCCGTTACTCATAGATATTTGTCATGGTCAGAAAGAAAAGTGCCCAGTGGATTCCAATTTGTTGCTCCTTTTACCTGCGTCAAGCTTATCTTCTGGACAGATAGCCCTGCTGGGCAACAGTGGCACCAGTTACTTGGTTAGGCAAGAGCTGCTAGATAAAGATTATGGCTTCTCATAGACCTCTTCAGAAGCTCCCTCCTCACACTCCTACTTTGGTGGTTGAACAGTTTTGGCCTCTTGAATCTTCTAGCAATTTCTGATATGTACACAGTGCCAGTGCTTCAGACTAATTAATACTGACTTTCTCTGATGCTCTAACTTCCCCTTCCAGATATTCGTTTACCCAGCCTGCCCACACCCCAACCCCTAGATTGTGTAAAGGATTTATTCCTATAAGGCTCATAGTAGCTCTGTTTTCTTGACTGAACACTGACTGATAGACACAATTATATTATTGTTATTTAAAAATTTTTATTTTATATTGGAGTACAGTTGATTTATAATGTGTTAGTTTCAGGTATACAGCAAAGTGATTTACATTTTATATATATATATATATATTCTTTTTCAGATTCTTTTCTCATATAGGTTATTTCAGACTGTTGAGAAGAGTTCCCTGTGCTATATAGTAGGTCCTTGTTGATTGTTTTATATATAAGTGTATATATGTTAATCCCAACCTCCTAATTTATCCTTCCCTCCACCTTTCCCCTTTGGTAACCATAAGTTTGTTTTCTAAGACTGTGAGTTTGTTTCTGTTCTGTAAATAAGTTCATTTGTATCATTTTTTTTAGATTCCACATATAGGTGATATCATATGATATGTCTTTTTCTGTCTGACTTACTTCACTCAGTATGATAATCTCTAGATCTATCCATGTTGCTACAAATGGCATTATTTCATTTTTTTTAACCACTAAGTAATATTCCATTGTATATATGTACCATACCTTCTTTGTCCATTCATCTGTTGATGGACATTTAGGTTGATTCTATGTGTTGGCTATTGTAAATAGTGCTTCATTGAACATTGGGGTGCATGTATCTTTTCAAAGCATGGTTTTCTCCAGATATATGCCCAGGAGTGGAATTGTAGGCTCATGGTAGCTCTATTTTTAGTTTTTCGAGGAACCTCCATACTGTCCTCCATAGTGGCTGTACCAATTTATATTCTCACCAACAGTGTAGGAGGGTTCTGTTTTCTCCACACCCTCTCCAGCATTTGTTGTTTGCAGACTTTTTGATGATGGCCCTTCTGACTGGTGTGAGATGATACCTTATTGCAGTTTTGATTTGCATTTCTCTAATAATGAGTGATGTTGAGCATCTTTTCATGTGCTTTTTGGCCATCTGTATGTCTTCTGTGGAGAAATGTCTATTTAGATCTTCTGCCCATTCTTTGATTGGGTTGCTTGGTTTTTTTTGGTATTGAGCTGCATGAGCTGTTTGTATATTTTGGAGATTAATCCCTTGTTGGTTGCATCATTTGCAAATATATTTGCCATTCTGTGGGTTGTCTTTTCATTTTGTTTATGGTTTCTTTTGCTGTACAAAAGCTTTTAAGTTTAATTAGGTACCATTTGTTTATTTTTGCTTTTATTTTCATTACCCTAGGAGGTGGATCCAAAAAGATATTGCTACAATTTATGTCAAAGAATGTTCTGCCTATGTTTTCCTTGAAGAGTTTTACAGTATCCAGTTTTACATTTAGGTCTTTAATCCATTTTGAGTTTATTTTTGTGTATGGTGTTAGAGAATTGTAATTTTATTCTTTTACGTGTAGCTGTCCAGGTTTCCCAGCACCATATATTGAAGAGACTGTCTTTTCTCCATTGTATGTTCTTGCCTCCTTTGTCATAGATTAATTGACCATAGGTGCATGAGTTTATTTCTGGGCTTTCTATCCTGTTCCATTGATCTATTAGTTTGTCTTTCTGCTGGTACTATACTGTCTTGATTACTGTAGCTTTATAGTATATACTGAAGTCAGGGAGCCTGATTCCTCCAGCTCCATTTTTCTTTCTCCAGGTTGCTTTGGATATTTGGGGTCTTTCGTGTTTTCATACAAATTTTAAGAGTTTTTGTCCTAGATCTGCAAAAAATGCCATTGGTAGTTTGACAGGGATTGCATTGAATCTGTAGATTACTATGGGTAGTATAATCATTTTGACAGTATTGATTCTTCCAATCCAAGAACATGGTATATCTTTCCAGCTGTTTGTGCCATGTTCAGTTTCTTTCATCAGCGTCTTATAGTTTTCAGAGTACAGGTCTTCTGCCTCCTTAGGTAGGTTTATGCCTAGATATTTTATTCTTTTTGATGTGATGGTAGATGGCATTGTTTCCTTAATTTCTCTTTCTGATCTTTTTTGTTGTTAGTGTATAGAACTGCAACAGATTTCTGTGTATTAATTTTAATTAATCATATTAATTAATACCCTACAACTTTACCAAATTCATTGATGAGCCTCCAGATGTTTATTTACCCCACGTGCCCACACCCCAGCCCCAAAACTATGTAAGGATTTGTTCCTATAAGGCTCATAGTAGCTCTGTTTTCTTGACTGAACATTGAATGATAGACACACTTATATTATTATTATTATTATTTATTCTGAGGCTCAAAGAGGTTGGCTGATTTGCCCAGTTTTACAACTTATAAGTGGCAGAACTAGTATTTAACTTAGTTTGGTCTGACTATAAAGCCAGGATCCTGAATTCAAACGGCCTCAGAGGACAGGTAAGAGAATGACACAAGCTTAGAGTAAGAAATATTTCTGAGAAAGAAACAATTGGGATCTTCTAGTACATAGCTCTCTAAAGCATGTACTCAAGTTTCACTGAAAAACAAAGACATAAATTATCAATCTAAAACTCTTGCTTTCAATTTAGGTCAATGTGTTCAAGCTTTCCCTAATAAAAAATAGGTGAATATAAGTTACACTTGAATTACTAAGAGACCCCTGGAGACAATTTTTGCACTAAAGGAGACTGCTCAAAAATTAAAACGAAACCTTCATCCTTTATTGATTGAGTATCCTGGTGTATATAGTTCTGAATCTGTGTTCAATTCTAGATAATTATTACTATGTAGAATTTCTGGCTTAGTGTGATCTGATTTTCTGATATTTCAAAAGATGCCGACAGTTTGAATTTTCAAATAAAATTTTCTACATTAAATTTTTAGGTCACTCATAATAGGGAACATGCTACACTATAATGTCCCTATTACTCCTAACACTGTTAAACATTTAGTATAATTTTTAAGTCTCGAGAAATATGGTGACTTGTTATGTGTTAACTAGGTCATAAGTATGTTTTGATAAAATATTCTTGTATTTGAAAACTGAAAGATGTAAACTTGCTGAATCATCTGTACTGGGGTTTTCTAGATGTTAATTAGGTAACTTATGGGGCAATGAAGGAGAAATGGAACAAAAGTTCTCCATACCATCCAATCCATTATGCATTGCCATTATCATACTAATGTGTCTTAATTTATCCTCACAATTAGTACCAAGTGTACATTATTCATGGATTCATTATGGTATTTTTATTCTTCTTATAATCACACTTTGAAAAATATATATTGCTTAATCAATTTGTATCGTAATTCCTACTCAAGTAATCATCAAAACACCAAGAAAACCTGTGTGATGGAGCTAGCATTTTTTTTCTTCCACTTTCAGTGAGATAATTAACATTGGCCAGTGATTACTAAAGTTGTCAATATATTTTTAAAAATAGCCTTGATGGAGATACAGACTTGCTTTAGAAATATTTTTCATCAAATGTTTTCTTTACCAGTGCTGATGTGAAAATGACTGAAAGCAGCCAATTGGTACTCACTTACCAATTTCTCTTTTGCTTACTTTGCTAAAAGTTAAAGTGTCATCCTATTCTATATTTTGAGAATGACCAATATGAAGTCTATGTTATGTTCAGTGTTGCAGCTATCTGTATCTCTCAGGAGGTATTTGAATGGAATCGATGAGTATGGTTGGAAGTGGTTTGTAAATACTTTTCAGAATAGATAGCATTTTTTTCTACGTATAATTTTTTACCTCTCATGTCACAAGATTGCAAAATCAAAAGGAAGAATTTCTTGTTTGTTTGATTCTAAAGTCAACTTTTAAAATTGAATATTTGAACTTTTTGTCATCAAAATGTTATATCCAGACGTCAGTTTTCAGCTCTGACACGTAAGGAGCTTGGGAATTGTCATTCCTGTCCTCACAGCAAGAAAAAGTTGAACAAACCAAAAAATCAGTGACTTTTCTTGGACCCACAAGCAGACTGAGTTTTCAGGGCAAATCATCATCCTGAAATCTGGAGAGACAGGCAAATTACAGAGAGTCCAAGCTGAGATCTTACCTGGAGCAGAAGACCCTGGAGCCATAAATTGATAGGGACACTTAAATGACAGTTTTGACAAAGTTTTAGAGGCTAACTTGGTGTTAGCCTGACAGTGGAAGACTCCTGGGAGCCACAATTGTGGAGCCAAACTTTTGGAGCTTTACCAGGTTCCCATAGTGATAATCTAAGGCAGAACCCTTCCTGTCTCTGGCAGGGGCAGGGAAAGAGTACTCATCATGATTACTTTCCATAATAAAGAACCTTCTCCATAATAAAGCCTTAGTTTACAGGAGGAAAGAATTTACCACAGCCCTGTTGAAGGAAAACAACCTCCAGTCTATAATTCTATATCCAATGAAATTAAACAACCTCCAGTCTATAATTCTATATCCAATGAAATTTAGTGAGGGGGGAAATAAAGAATTTCTCAGACAAACAAAAACTGAGGTAGCTTATCACCAGCAGACCCGCCCTGAAAGAAATGTTAAAAGATATTGTTTCCGTCAGAAGGGAAATGATATGTTAGAAACACGGGCCTACAGAAAGAAAGGAAAAGCACCAGAGAAGAAGTAAGTTAAGATGAGATAATTTATTTTTCTCACTCTTAACTGATCTAAAAGATAATTGCTCAAAGCAATAATAGCAACAATGTATTGGGTGATTATAGCATGTGGATGAGTGAAATAAATGATAGTAAATGTCATAAAGGACAGGAGAGAGGAAATGAGTATACTCTGTTAGAAAGAACCTGCACTCATATGAGGTGGAATAGTGTTATTTGAAGGTCGACTTACATAAGTTAAAAATGTATATTGCACACTCTGGAACAACCACTAAAAGTTTGTTGTTTTTTTTTTTAAATAAAGAAATATAATTGATCCACTAAGGAAGAAATGAAACAAAATCACATAAAATGCTCAATTAAGACCAGAGAAGGCAGGCAAAGAAAACTCTGATAATGACTAGACTACACTTAAAACATGGTTTATATTAATCCAAGTATATCAATAATCACTTGAAATGTGATTAGTCTAAATACACCAATTAAAAGGTAGAGATTGTCAGAGTAGATTGAAAAATAATGCCCACTATATGTTGTTGACAAGAAACCCGATTTAAATATAAAGACTTTAATCAGTTAAAAGCAATGGGATGGAGAAAGATGTACCATGCTAACACTAATCGAAACAAAGTTGGAGTAGCTATATTAGTTTTAGACAAAACAGACTTCAGAACAACAAAAACTGTCAAGGACAAAGAGGGGTACTACATAATGATAATGGGATCGATTCTTCAGGAAGACTTAACAATCCTAAACGTGTATGCACCTGACAACAAAGAATCACAATACGTGAGGCAAAAACTGTTAGAACTGAAAGGAGAACTAGATAAATTCACTTTTATAATTGGTGATTTCAACACCCCTTGATAGTAATTGATAGGTCAAGCAGGCAGAAGAATCAATACGAATGTGGTTGACCTGAACTACATTATCAATGAACTTGATATAATTGATATTTGTAGAATACTCCATACAACAGTGTCAGAAAGTATGTTCTTCTCAGGCTCAGATGGAATATTCACCAAGATAGATCCCATTCTGGCCCACAGAACACATTCTGTCCATTTTAAAAAACAGAAATTACACATGGTATGTTCTCCGGCCACAATGGAATTAGAATAGAAATCAAAAACAGAAAGATAGTACACCTATGCATCCAAATTTGAATTTCTAATACAAGCTCCAATGAAAGGAAATAAGACTTCTCAGGGAAATGACTGACTGTAGCACTGAGACAGAATATTCAAGATAAAACTGGAGCATCTTGCAGTGATAGAAAGTAAGGAAGAGCTAAAATAACACTTCCACCACAATGATGGGGTATGTCAAAGGGATTCAGGATCCAACTGAAAGAGCTCCTAATGGCCAAAGGGGGAACTATTTGATAAAATAAGCAAAGGAGTACTGGATTATAACCCAAAGTATTAAATAAATATCCATGAGGCCAAAAGAATTGTGACCAAAGAATAGTGACCAAAAGAATTGAAAAACTAAATAATGGAGAACAGACAAATCTGCCTTGTAAATAATTCCAAATAATTTATGTAGCTACTTCACCCTTAAGTCTAACTGGTAGTTTCACTTAAGAATTGCACTTAAACTCCTAGTTTTAAGTACAAGTTTCACTTTCCTACTTTCCTCTGCCTGGAGCCCTTTAGTCTGGACCCTGTCTCTATCCAAAATATACAGCTCTGCTTTCATCAGGGGCTGACAGGCAGGGAAGTTGCCTGTCAAGTAGGCTGGTAGTGAGAATTTGGGGGTCGGACTGCTCCTTATATAGTCCCTAAAAAGAAAAATAAAGAAAACTTCTTTATTTGCAGCTCCAGTGTCAACACTGCCTTGAGCTGATAGGGCCTACACTCCTGAATCTATCTAGAGTTCTGTGGTGACGAATTGGTTTTCTCCTCATTGCCATTGGATATGATTTTCCTCCTTTCTAGTCGAACTTCCTTCCTTCTAGACATACTTGTAGTCCTTATGTGTTGTGATTCAGGGTCCCAGATGCCTCCTGTTTTTACCAATGATAGAGTTTATGTTTCTGTGTTTTGTTCTTTTTGTTTTAGAGGCGATTTTTGAGAAAAGGGTACAGAAAGATCTTCACTTGGTCATCTTCACACTAGAAAGTTGCCTTCTTAAGGGCCATTGTTATTTGATGACTAATCTCTTTTGACAATGCTATAAGAGCAAGCTCGCTAGACTGGTAACATTCTATCACAACATTCATCAATAATGAAAATGGCCTTTCCAGCAAAGACGATCATTTCATGACATTTTCAAAGCATTTACATATCCTTAAGGCAAATATGAGATATTTTACACTTTTCAAATTCTCCTGTCCAGGGAACACACCATGTTATTTTTAAAAAATCCCCTAAGTGTCCGTATAGAGCATGGTTCTCTAAAATAAATAGATCAGGGCTTCCCTGGTGGCGCAGTGGTTGAGAGTCCGCCTGCCGATGCAGGGGACACGGGTTCGTGCCCCGATCCGGGAAGATCCCACATGCTGCGGAGCGGCTGGGCCCGTGAGCCATGGCCGCTGAGCCTGCGCGTCTGGAGCCTGTGGTCTGCAACGGGAGAGGCCACAGCAGTGAGAGGCCCGCGTACCGCAAAAAAAAAAAATAAAATAAATAAATAAAATAAATAGATCTCCATGTAAGTTAAAGGGAAACATGGACCTAGAGTTAGGCGATAATATAGTTTAAAATTAAGTCAACAGCTGGTCAAAATTTACTCCAGTGTACATGAGAGACAGTGAATCATAGAGATTTCCATCTAAAAGTTACAAAATCTGTGCTTTTCTTAATTAATTTGAAAAAGAACTGAATTAGATAAAAGGTATTCAAATACACTTGAGTATACATAATAATCATTATTAATAATATTCCTGCCATGTTATTATATGTGAATTATTATTCTTATTAAAATAAAGGAGAGAGTCCTTCTTTCTTCCCTTTGTCTTTCCTGCCTGTTTTCATTCGTCATGTATTTATTGCCTGTTATTTTCCACGCACTTTTCTACGTTCTGGTAATCCAGCAGTGAACAAAGCAGATGAAAATATTTGCCTTCATAGTACCTATGTTCAAGCGGAACCATAATTTTTAACTCGGGTGGTGTTTGCTGTGAGCCAGGTGTGGTTCACTGTTCTTCATGCACACTAACTCCGTTGGCCAAAACCTGATAGGAGCTATTAGTGTTTCACAGATAAGGAAACCACGGCCCGGAGAAACTAAGTAACTTGGCTAAGTTACACAGCTAGTAACTCATAGCACTGGGACTGGAACCCAGGCCATCGGGTAGTCAGAGGCATTAACCTTAACTATTAGACACATATATGGTATGAGTGCTGGTCTAGTTTACATACTAGAATTAGTCAGTTATCAATTGGAGCTGTACTCATCTTCATTTTCCCCTTCCATATTTCAACAATAACATATGATGTCTGTAAAAAACTAGAAAAACATAGAAAAGTCATAACAAGAATGAAATAATCTGGATTCTACGACCTGAAGACAGTTAACATATATGTAGATGTATATACGTGTGCATATATAGGTATTGCATATGTGTTGCTCAATATGTAAGGTTTTGGAATCCTCATTTTCACTTATATCATTATTTTAAGCTGCCAGTAATCTGTTTTATGAATATATGTTTAGCTCTTAACACAAAAAAGAATGTGTTTAATAAAAATTGAAGTATCATAAATTCTTTAGCTGTATCTCTGTTGGTGGATTTTTTTTTTCTATCATAAACAAAACTGCAGAGAAAATGTCTGGTTTTCCATTGTTAGAGTAAATTCTTAGAAGTAGACTTTGTTGGAGAAAGAGTAAGCAGAGAACTTTTTAAAGATTTTGATCCGTATTTCCAAATTTTCCCACAGTAAAGTTTATTTACCAATGATATACACGTGTTCTTATATTCTCACAGTCTGTTAATCCCAGACATTAATGTTCTTTTTAATCTTTGCCAATCTGAGAGAAAACATAGTACATTGGATTTTTTAAATAACCAAATATTAACATTTATTTTGGCTTTGCTTTGATAGACTTATTTTTCATTTATTACACTGATTTCAGTTTTATATTTTGAGAATTTTTAAATTTTTGCTTGCTTTCTGTTATTACTGGAATTTCTTTTCACCTAAATAAGCTTACTATAATTTCTTTTTAAATGGATATATAAAAGTTTGTAAGGAAGATTTTTTTGTGATGTCTTTCTGTGACCAAAATGACAACACATTTTATCAATGTTAGTCACCTTACTAGAACATTTTCTTGTCAGATTTATTTACCTTACCACTGATTGGCGAATGAGATTCAAAAATACCAGATTCATTATTCTATAAATGATAGAGTTGCCTTGTGTAAACTTATTCTTTTTACCTAATTGGAGAACATTTGAAATAAAGAAAGCTTTCATTATAAATTAACTACTTAATAATGATAATGATTAATGAACCTCTGCCAAATATGTTAATAAAATAATTGTGTGGGTTTTTTTACTTCCGCTAACTTACAATCATTCAGTCCTGGTTTTATCCATTGTGCCAAAATAAGAACAAAACGCTTCCAATTTCCCTAATGAAATTAATAGCTACATAAAATTTCATTTCATTCCAAAATACATTTCTAAATATCTTGTGGCTTGTTTAAGAACATGTAGACATTATGATAGACTCTCCAAAAATGTAATAATAACAGTAGTAAGTAAATTTAAAATATGCCCTTTTTTTCCAACAAAAACAAACAAAAAACAGGTTATCCTAAGTTTCTAGAGATAGTTATCTTACTGGAATGTGGCACCTCTATCTGCTGTCCGGTAGGTTTTTACTTTCATTAAACAAGCCTAAACTCTCTGCCTCTGCCTTAGTATCTAAGAGAGAAAGAAAGCCAAGTGAAGTAAAGCAAAGCCGCGTACCCACAGTTATCTAAAAGCCTGCACTCTCACCCACTGCCTTTTTCTTCATTAGAACTGTGCTGGCCCTTTAGGAGGTACCATTTCAACTTGAGTCCTGCCTGCCCCTGTTAGACTCTCAATACCCTTTCACCTTTTGTGTCCATAACTCTGGCTGATGTACAATTTTCAAGATAAATAGTAGCCATTGTACTCATCCCCCACGTCTATCCAATATGAAGTCATCTGTTGGACGTATATCAGCTCTTCAGCCAAAGACCTGACCTCCCCTGCCCTGCCCTGGCTGCCTTTCAGTCAGTATCCACGAAGCTTCCTGGACAGCCACACCTTATTCAGGGGAAAGCACTAAAAAAAAAAAAAAAAAAAAGAGCCAGTCTTTCCTTAATCAGTTGTATATCTTTAACAAACAACTTAAACAAAAAATGTCATTCTTCTTCGAGACATTTCTTTCTTCTCCTAGAGTGAGTAAAATTTGTGCTAAGGAAGAGAATTAGTAGCACACGGAAAAGTCTGTTGATGTCACTTAGAATCACAGAAGAACAATAAAATCTTTACCTTCGTGATGGCGAACTTGCTGCTTCACGGTTTGACGTAACTCCACAATTAAGCCGTAACTTGTCAGCCTACGTTTTCGTGCGGTCTTTGATTTTAACAGCCGCACGCTATTGCGCACTAAAAGACTAGTTTACGTCCTTGGCCAAATGAAGACTAAAAAGACAGGAAGAGTTATTTAAAGGTAGTATTTATTTGGTTATTGGAGATTATTACCATTTAAAAATACATAGAGGGGTATGTTTGAATCTAGTCATGTAGAAACAAAATAATATCATTAATGGGATAGCTGAATATTGCATTGATATTTGTAATCCTGTTATGGCTGTTTGCTAGGGAAAAAAAATCCCTGCCCTATTGGATTCAGTTGGACAGAATTATCATGTCTCATAAAACTGTCAAGTTAATCTGAATCATAGATGTTTGACAGGGAAATAAAGATAAAAATCATTGTTCTAAAAATTGGGGATTATAGATCCCTTACAGAACTATACATGTTCAGTTTAGTAGTGATAATCCTTCAGTTTAGATGAGCAGCATTATCTGCTTGATAATATTTTTTAATATCAAAGGCAGGATTTTATCTTCCACGTCAATAATACTTGGAAAAATTATTACTTGTGGACCCTATGCACACTGTAAAAGTAATGTTCTAACAGAATTTTTTTTCATAGAGATATGAAAGTGGAATTAGAAACTCTGCATTTATAGGTTAAAAATAATCTCTTGAAGCTTATTTTCAATCAAATTTTATAACAAATTCCAACCACTTTGTCTCTCTTAAGGGAATTCATCACTATGGTTATTTTTCCTCTAAACCTGTTCTTTTACATCTCTAAAAAGTGGAAGAATGATTTACTACCTTAAGAATGTTTACTGAAGGTGTTTTAGGAAATCATGACCTTTTAAATGTGCAGCTTTCATATGCAGGCCTTGTGACTATTTCATTTCATGACATAACAAGAAAAAATATAAAGAAAAGTAATGAGCAAACATAATCAAGTATGCTACACCGTTATTTTAATCAGATTTGCTAATAGCTTTCATTCTTATATTTTGATGATAAAATTAAATTGTTTTATATAACATAATACAAAACATCCAATATGAGTTCTTATTTCAGTGAGGATTAAAAATTGCGGAGACTTTTTCTTACTTGCTTTTTTTAAATAAAAAAGACTGTTAATTATTATTTATTCAGCTTAAGGCTGGAACTTTCTTAAAGGAAGGAAGAAAGGGAGGGAGGAAGGTAGGGAGGAAGGAAGATCTTGATTCATGTGTTTAGCCAACTTTTATTGCAGGGTTCAATATGCCATATTTTGTGTTTGAAATCATTCCATTTGGGTAAGGTCCTGTAACGAATAATAGGTGGAGGTAAGATCCAAAGCACAATCTCTTTACACTACCACCTTGCTTAACTGGTCGCATTAAAAGTTGTACAGAAATCAAATGTCAACAATAAGGAATGGTCAGTGAGAACTAAAAAAATACTGGGGTCACAAAGACAAATTGACTGTACTCATTCAACAGTGCCATGGGAAATGGGCAGGATTATACACTTATTCTACATCTCTTTTTATTTTTTTTTTTAAGAACTGAGTAAATGTTTAATCAGAACACTGTGTAGTAAAAAAAACCAAAAACCGAAAAAACAATATTTGTACTTGCCTTTAGCAATGACTGCAAATATCCATTAATATATTAATGAAAGATATTATGTTCTTTAATAGAAAAGTTATCATGTTAATATTTTTATTGAGTTACTTCAACGGAAAGAATCAAGCACATGATCTCTGAAATTGTCAAATGCCAAATGTTTGAAGGCATAATTTAAATAATCAATGAGGCAACTTTTAAAGATTTTATTTTATCGTGGTAAGAATACCTAAAATGAGATTCGTCCTCCTAAGACATTTTTAGGGATACAATACAGTATCCTTAACCACAGGCATGATGTATAGCAGATCTTTAGAACTTACTCATTTTGCATAATTGAAACTTTATACCTTTGATTAGCAACTCCTCATTTTCCACTTCCCCCAGCCCTAGGCATCTACCATTCTATTCTCTGACTCTATGAGTTTGACTATTTTAGGTAACTCATGTAAGTGAAATCATGTAGTATTTGCCCTTCTGTGACTGGCTTATTTCACTTAGGATAATGACTTCAAGGTTAATTCATGTTGTTGCATATTTAATAATTTCCTTCTTTTTAAAGGATGAATAATTTACATTGTAAATATATTATAATATTTTCTTTATCCATTCATTTGTGGATGAACATTTATATTGTTTCCGTGTCTTGGCTATTGTGAATAGTGCTGCGGTGAACACAGGAGTGCAGATATCTTTTTGAGATCCTGATTTCAATTATTTTGTATATATATCCAGAAGTGTGATTGCAGGATCATGTTAATTTTTGAGGAATCTCCACACTGTTTAATGTAGCAGCTGCACCATTTTTACATTCCTAGCAACAGTGTTACAAGGGTTCCAATTTCTCTACATCCTCACTAACACTATTGACTTTTTTTTAATAGTAGCCGTCCTAACACCTGTGTGATTATACCTCATTATGGTTTTGATATACATTTTCCTGATGATTAGTGACATCAAGCATGTTTTCATATACCCATTGTCCATTTGTGTGTCTTCATTGGAGAAATTCTATTCAAGTCTTTAGTTCATTTCTTTTATTTCTTTTATTAAAAATTTTTTTCATGGAAAGACATTTTATTTTAAACATAGCAGTGTGTTCATGTCAATCCTAAACTCCCAATTTATCCCTCCCTCCACCCTTCCCCCCAGTAACCATAATTTTGTTCTCTAACAAAATTATGTGAGTCTATTTTGGTTTTATAAATAAGTTCATTTGTATCATTTTTTTAAGATTCCACATATAAGTGATATCATATGATGTTTGTCTTTCACTGTCTGACTTACTTCACTTAGTGTGATAATCTCCAGGTCCAACCATGTTGCTACAAATGGCATTATTTCATTCTTTTTTACCACTGAGTAATATTCCATTGTATATATGTACCACATCTTCTTTGTCCATTCATCTGTTGATGGACATTTAGGTTGCTTCCATGTCTTGGTTATTGAAAACAGTGCTGCAATGAACATTGGGCTGCATGTATCCTTTGAACAATGTTTTTTTTCCAGATACATGCACAAGAGTGGGATTGTTGGATCATATGGTAGCTCTATTTTTAGGTTTTTAAGGAAACACCGTACTGTTCTCCATAGTGGCTATACCAATTTACATTCCCACCAACAGTGTAGGAAGGTTCCCTTTTCTTCACACCCTCTCCAGAATTTATTGTTTGCAGATTTTTTGATGATGGCCCTTCTGACAGGTGTGAGGTGATATCTCATTGTAGTTTTGATTTGCATTTCTCTAATAGCGATGTTGAGCATCTTTTCATGTGCCTCTTGGCCATCTGTATGTCTTCTTTGGAGAAATGTCTCTTTAAGTCTTCTGCTTATTTTTTTATTGGGTTTTTTGTATTTTTTGATATTGAGCTGCATGAGCTGTTTGTAAATGTTATTTTTGTTTTTGTTTTGTTTTTGTTTTGCTAGAGAGTAGCAGTGGTTCTATATATTTTTTGGATATTAACCCTTTACCATATATACATGGTTTGAAAATATTTTCTCTCATTCTTTTACTCTCTGGTTTCCTTTGCCATCACAGAAGAATTTTACTTTGATTTAGTCCTATTTGTCTAGCTTTGCTTTCTTTACCTATGCTTTTTGTGTCATATCCATGAAATTATTGCCAAGACCAATGTCATGAAGATTCATTTCTATGCTTTCTTCTAGGAGTTCTACAGTTTGGGTCTTAAATTTAAGTATTAGATCTGTTTTGTATTGAAGTTTGTGTATGATGTAATTTAAAGGTCCAATTACATTCTTTGGCATGTAGATATCCAATTTTCTCAAGATCATTTGTTGAAGAGACTGTCACTTCTCCATTGTGTATTCTTGGCGCACTTGCAGCTGACTGTACACATGCGGGCTTAGTTCTGAGCTCTCTGTTCTGTTTTATTGGTCTGTATATCTGTTTTTATGACAGTGCCATACTGTTTTGATTACTGTACTTTTATAAAATATTTTGCGATCAGGAAATTTGAGACCTCCAGCTTTTTTCTTCTTTCTCATTATTGTTTTGTCTATTCAGGGTTTTATGTGGTTCCATGCAAATTTTATTATTATTTTTCCTTTTTATGTATTTTAATTGTAAAATATGTACTAAAAATTCAGTAACATATTTGGATATTATATCTTTCAAAAAGTATAAAAAGATCACCAAACATTATTTTAGAAACTATTCTTTATAAAGTAATATAAACTTTCATGCATTTATCCTTTTGTGGTCTTGATGACTGACTGCTCTTAACGAAGTTGTTTCATCTGAATCATACAACCATGTTTGATGGAACTAACAGGTATCATTATACCTATATTTTAGATTGTAAATCTGACTCAGAAAGTTAAAAAAATATTTTCAATATCACACAGCTAGTAATTGAAGGATACAGGGCTTGAAACAGGTTTATTGACTCTTAGATAGAGATCTTTTCAAAAAAATTTCCACAGACACTTCACTGTGTATTTATTTTGAGAGCACTGATAAACTTTGTTATGTAAGGATCATATCTGTGATGCCATAGATCTTGATCTGTAATAAGCTATCTTAGGAAATTCAATTCAATATTACTTATAGATTGCTTGCCATGTGCCTGGCATTTTGCTGTTCCTGGGTAAACACTTGTAGATGAAATATTAGTACTGATCCCAGGAAGCATTCAGTAGTAGAGACAGATAAATAACATGATGTAGTAGGGTGTAGAGAGATAGCCAGTAATTAAGGAATATACAAGAAACCTAGAAGTGGGAAGAGTCTTCAGCTCTTTTTGGATTGAGCCAGCTTCATGGAAGATAGAACATCTGAACTGGAATTTGAAGGACCTCATTTCCCATTATGCATAATGTGAAAACAGCAAGTTGTCCAGTTTGGTGAAATGAAAACCAAGTGAAATTCAGCTAGCAGAACTTTTTTCCCCCTGATTTCCATTCCGAATAGTTCCTTCTTTTATATTCACTATATTTGTTTGTAATAAAACTGGTCACCCACTATCTAAAAGAGAAACCAGCCCTACTGATTCCCTTTCTGACATATTCTTACGTTAGAACACTTTTTTCTTTCCTGTGGCCATATCATCTCTCAGTCAAACCATTGAAAAGGCCTTTTAGCTGGTCTCCTATGTACTACCACCAGAATAATCTTTCTAAAATACAAATCTGGGGCTTCCCTGGTGGCACAAGAGGTTGCGAGTCTGCCTGCTGATGCAGGGGACACGGGTTCGTGCCCCGGTCCGGGAAGATCCTACATGCCATGGAGCGGCTGGGCCTGTGAGCCATGGCCGCTGAGCCTGCTCATCCGGAGCCTGTGCTCCGCAAAGGGAGAGGCCACAACAGTGAGAGGCCCACGTACCGCAAAAAAACAAAAAAAGAAAAAAAACAAATCTGGTCTGTCAATATGTGGCCAGAAACACTTGTGTGATTTCCAGAACTTCCTGGATAAATGCCAAGTTGGTCTTTATAATAAATCAATAAATTGTTCCTAATATTTAGATTTAGAAAAGCATTTAGTTACTTGGGAGTAGCAGGTGAGACACAGGTTTGTGGAAGTACACTAGAATTTAAATTATTAGAGAGAGGACCTTGTCAGCATTGTTCAGCCCCCATCCCTACCACCTAGCACAGGCAAGGCACTGGAAATTATTTATTCAATATGTCAGTGTACTTGTACAGATATTATAATTTATATGCTGGTACTTATAAATCATGTATAATAATTTAAATCTCCTGTTTATTGAGTGCAAGTCATCATGCTAGTTGCTTTACATTAACGTTTTCATTATCTTTATTTACATTGTCTTTAATCCATATATTTATATTATCTTTAATCTCCAGAATGTTGTCAGAGGACATTTTGGGTCTCTATTTTATAAGTGTGATAACTGAGAAAGGTTAGAAAACTCGCTCAGTGTCATGTGTCACTGTCATGTGTCATGTGTCACAGCTGAGTGTCACGCAGCTGCTGAGTGCCAGAACTGAGATTCAGAACAAGGTCTGCTTGGCTCTTAAATCTGTATTCTTTTCTTTAAAACAATCTGTGTCCTTTTCTCTCTCTTGTGTGTCCCATCCGTCTCCCCTTATTTATTAAGGTAACAAAAGGTCTTAATTATAACATTTATCACCCTTGTGTTAGAGGAAGTTTTCTGTGTACATGTTACCCTCCCCTCCCCTACTTCCCACCCTAAATATATTAGGGCTATTTTAAATAGCTGAAAAGATTTTCAAAGGCTGTAGGAAGAAGTGGTTGATTTGAAGACAGTTGCTTTGCCTGTACATCACTATTTTAACTACAAGGTTTTTCTAATTGAAATAAACATGCAAGCTCTTGTAGAATTTTGTCTCCTCAAATAATTTACTGTGTTTACAATGACTGTATTTTCATAATGTTTTAACAGATTAGGAATTTATCTCCATTGGGCTTGATGGATTAACCCTGCTAGCTTTTGGCTTCACATTGGCACACTTTAGAAGTGTACCTATGCTTGTAATGAATCTACCCAGGGTTAGATCAGATTTTAACAACACTGTATAAACAAAAACGGAAGGACTAATAGTTTTTCCAGGGATGAATTAGGTTAGGAACAGGCTACTCATCAGAAGCAACTGAGGAATCAGATTTTAGTAGCTGTAGTTTGGTTATTGTTTTTGTCTTCTATTACTTATTGCTTTGTCTTTTAGCCTCCCATTTTATAACTTTGGATCTTTTAAAAACTGTCTTTCGACTTTTGGCATGTGAGGAGCTTGGATGTCAACACTCCACCCTAACAAACAAAGGCTGAACAAACTGAAAAAATCAACAACTTTTCTTAATAAAAGTCTTGAAGACATTTTTCTCTCTTCTTAAAGAGAAGTGAGGTCACGAGGCAAACTGCTGACCCCCAAATTGAAGAGAGAGACAGGCAAATACAGAGAATCACAACTTACTGGAGCAGAAACCCATGAGCAGAAACTTGCATGGGAACCAGAGTTGAGTTGGGAAAACCTAAACTGTCATTGACAAGTTGCTAGAGGCTCAGTGTTGACGAGTCTGAGAGTTCAAACTCTAGAGGGACATAGTCAGAGTAAGTCTCCACAGTTTTGTGAGTTTCACTTCCAGTAGCTTAGCCTAATTCAATATCAGTTACAATAGAACTGCCGTATGATTCAGCAGTCCCACTTCTGGTGTATATATATGAAGGAAATTATATCGCTGTCTTGAATAGATACCTGCACTCCCGTGTTTATTGCAGCATTGTTTACAGTAGCCAAACATGGAAACAACCAAGTGTCTGTTGATGGATGAATGGATAAAGAAAATATATATGTCAGCTAGGTGGTTTGTGACCACCTAGAGGGGTGGGATGGGGAGGGTGGGAGGGAGGGAGACGCAAGAGGGAAGAGATATGTTATACATATGTATATGTATAACTGATTCACTTTGTTATAAAGCAGAAACTAGTGCACCGTTGTAAAGCAATTATACTCAAAGATGTTAAAAAAAAAGAAAATATTATATATGTATTATATGACTCTCACTACACACCAAAAATGGTAGTTCTGGGTTGTGACGGATGTGTTAACTCACATTATTGTGGTAATCACTGCACAATATGTCCGTATCAAATCAGGACATCTTAAACTTACAGTATTATATGTCAATTATATCTCAATAGAGCTGGAAAAAATTAAAAATTGATTTCCCTAAGTGTTTGTCTTTAGGTCAGTTTGAAATGCTGTTTCCTTAACTTCTCTGATAGCATAAGTGTGCAGCATTTCTCCTACCACTTTGCCCACTGTTTCCCAACCATCTTTAAGGCTTTTTTCTTTACTTATGTCTTTAATATTGGAGCTCCTTAGCATTTCATCCTATGTCCATATGTCTTCTTACTCTGTCGTTTGACCTCAGATAATTCCATCTACTGCTCAATTCAAAGATTTATCTATATCATGGCATCGAACTCTGGGAGGATATTTTCAGTCTTGCCAAATATTATCACCTAGGTGACCACATACACCTAAAATATACTGTCAAAAGATGGACTCTTTGTACTTGCCTCTCTCAACTCCCATGTTTTTTCTGCATTGTTCCCCATCTTAGAGTATGATCCCACTCGGTTGCCCAAACTAGACACTTAGTTGTTGTCCTTGATTCTCCATCTTTGTTCATCTTTTTTTTTTGTGTGTGTGTGTGTGTGTGTGTGTGTGTTACGCGGGCCTCTCACTGTTGTGGCTTCTCCCGTTGCGGAGCACAGGCTCCGGACGCGCAGGCTCAGCGGCCATGGCTCACGGGCCCAGCCGCTCCGCGGCACGTGGGATCCTCCTGGACCGGGGCACGAACCCGTATCCCATGCATCGGCAGGCGGACTCTCAACCACTGCGCCACCAGGGAAGCCCTTTGTTCATCTCGACTGCATCTCTTACACATCTGGAATTCATCTACTTCTCCACACTCCACTTCCAGTAGCCTAGTTCGGACAACCTTAAACTCCAGCTTCAGTTACTACCAATGATTATAACTCAGGTCTTCCCTGTTAGCTCACCCTTTGTATTAGAGCTGTAATTATTGATATCTTGCTAAAATATAGATATGCTCATTTCACTCCTTAGCTTAACATCATTGGCTCAATGATAAGATAATGATATTATCTTATAGGTAATATATTACCTATAAGATAATATTACCTATAAGATAATATTACCTATAAGATAATATATCACCTATAAGATAATATCCCAACTCTTTTAACAACAGCTTAAAAATCTCTTCCTGCTCTGGACCATGTCTACTTCTTTAGCCTTATCCCCACCACTTCCTCCCTAACCGTATGATCCAGCAATATTATTTTGTTTTTATTTAAAAGATCACCTCAGGTAGGATTTCACTGCCTCTTTTAAGTCTCTCCTGATCATCCAAGTCTGGGTTAGGCATTAGTTTCCTCCAGAGAACACTGTTATCTCCTCCTCTGTGGCATTTATCACATTCCTTTTTACTCCACTATTCACTTGTATGCACCCCTACTTGGCTGCACAATTTCTGTAAAGGAGTGCCCCCCACAGCGCTCCCCCTTATATTCCCACAACTTTATATGAATGTGTGAATGAACTTGTTTTGAAGAGTTTACATAAGGATGCAGGGGGAGGAGAGAACTTAGCAGAAGGGAAAATATCATTTATCTAACACAAATCATTATGCCAAATGTTTTTAAATGTATTACTATTTAAAAATTCTTATTAAAAACAGGCATGATCAAACTAATGTTAAGAAAGATTAGGCAGTTACTCAAGACGTACACAGCAATCAACAGAACCAACAGAACTGGGATTTGAACTCTAAAAGTTATAGTGTTTTTGTTTTTTTTTAACAACTTTATTGGAGTATAATTGCTTTACAATGGTGTGTTAGTTTCTGCTTTACAACAAAGTGAATCAGTTATACATATACACATGTTCCCATATCTCTTCGCTCTTGCAAGCTCCCTCCCTCCAACCCTCCCTATCCCACCCCTTTAAGTGGTCACAAACCACCCAGCTGATCTCGCTGTGCTATGCGGCTGCTTCCCACTAGCTATCTATTTTATGTTTGATAGTGTATATATGTCCCTGCCACTCTCTCACTTTGTCCCAGCTTACCCTTCCCCCTCCCCATATCCTCAAGTCCATGCTGTAGTAGGTCTGTGTCTTTATTCCCATCTTACCCCTAGGTTCTTCATAACCTTTTTTTTTTTTCTTAGATTCCATATATATGTGTTAGCATATGGTATTTATTTTCTCCATCTGACTTACTTCACTCTGTATGACAGACTCTAGGTCCATCCACCTCACTACAAATAACTCAATTTCGTTTCTTTTTATGGCTGAGTAATATTCCATTGTATATATGTGCCACATCTTCTTTATCCATTCATCAAATGATGGACACTTAGGTTGCTTCCATCTCCTGGCTATTGTAAATAGAGCTGCAACGAACATTTTGGTACACGACTCTTTTTGAATTATGGTTTTCTCAGGGTAGCTGCCCAGTAGTGGGATTGCAGGGTCGTATAGTAGTTCTATTTGTAGTTTTTTAAGGAGCCTCCATACTGTTCTCCATAGTGGCTGTATCAATTTACATTCCTACCAGCAGTGCAAGAGTGTTCCCTTTTCTCCACACCCTCTCCAGCATATGTTGTTTCTAGATTTTTTGACGATGGCCATTCTGACCAGTGTGAGATGATATCTCATTGTAGTTTTGATTGGCATTTCTCTAATGATTAATGATGTTGAGCATTGTTTCATGTGTTTGTTGGCAATCTGTATACCTTCTATGGAGAAATGTCTATTTAGTTCTTCTGCCCATTTTTGGATTGGGTTGTTTGTTTTTTTGTTATTGAGCTGCATGAGCTGCTTGTAAATTTTGGAGATTAATCCTTTGTCATTTGCTTCATTTGCAAATATTTTCTCCCATTCTGAGGGTTGTCTTTTGGTCTTATTTTTGGTTTCCTTTGCTGTTCAAAAGCTGTTAAGTCTCATTAGGTGCCATTTGTTTATTTTTGTTTTTATTTCTGTTTCTCTAGGAGGTGGGTCAAAAAGGATCTTGCTGTGATTTATGTCATAGAGTGTTCTGCCTATGTTTTCCTCTAAGAATATGATAGTTTCTGGCCTTACATTTAGGTCTTTAATCCATTTTGAGCTTATTTTTGTGTATGGTGTTAGGGAGTGTTCTAATTTCATACTTTTACATGTACCTGTCCAGTTTTCCCAGCACCACTTATTGAAGAGGCTGTCTTTCCTCCACTGTATATTCTTGCCTCCTTTATCAAAGATAAGGTGACCATATGTGCTTGGGTTTATCTCTGGGCTTTCTATCCTGTTCCACTGATACATATTTCTGTTTTTGTACCAGTACCATACTGTCTTGATTACTGTAGCTGTTATAGTGTTTTTTTTTTTATTCTACATTACTTTTTTATTCACGCCAGAAGCTTGGGAAATAATTAGGGAGAAGTGAGAGGCATTAGGATTTTTTTTTTTTTTGTAGGAATCCATGTAATACTCTTGGGACATCTCATAATGGTGAGTCTGTGATGAGCTGTTGGTATCTCGACAGTTTCAAAATCTCACCTAGTGCTATTATTCCAGATCCTATGTCAGCAATATAAGACTTGTTTTTATTACTCTGTCAGTTATGGTCTTATCATTCAGTATGCTGAACTCAGTTCAGAGATATTGATGATTTTATCCGTCATCGAATCATTGATGACTTCTGTCCTAAGGATGTATGAATAATCCAATGACACCTAGTGAGAGTAAGAGAAAGGGGTTGAAGATATTGATCACCATCCTGAAAAATCTGATTCAGAATTCTATGATGCTAAAGATGAGATGAGCCCTACTCTACAATAGTAGTTGCAAATCTTCTTTGAGTAAAATAATGAAAGGTCATTCACATAATACACTTTTACGTATCAGCCACTGTTCTGCATGCTTTACATTTATTAATTCAGCCCTACCAACTCTCCAGTGATGAGTTATTCTTCTTCAGGTTTATTTAGGAATTTGAGGCAGATATTGCTCAAGATCACATAAATAAGTAGTTGAGTTGAGATCTGAACCCAGGCAATCTAGTTTTAGGCTATTATAACCATGGTCCTAGGCTTTAGAATGGTATTTTAAAGTATCTTTTCTTATGATACTTTGAATATAAATTTTATTTTTAGAAGCTGTTGCTGTTTGTAGTTAGATAAACTCCTTGTTCTCATCCCTACTAGGGTTCATCACTAGGAGAGATATGTTGTATGCTGTATTTCAATTCTCTTGGATGGTAGCAAGATAACATTTATTTCTTAATAAAGAGCAGAATTTCAAAGCCATCTTGCTTCATTTTGTGCCCTATTATTTTTATAAATATATTTCCATAGCCATTGATCAGGATTACCTTAATGGTCCCTCAGCTTGACTAAACTGTAAGTAGGCTTCTTCTTGACTCTAGGGCTCTGAACTCCCTTTTCTTAGAGCATTTACTTTAAAAATCTTGTAATTGTGTTTTCTCTGCCAGTTTTACAACTCAGGAATATTTTTCTCAAGGATCTCGGCAATATCTCTTTGAAATGTCATCAAAGGAAATAGCACCCCTTTTCCCAGTCTCCGTTTGACAGTACGGCCTAACTTTGATGGGTGTCTTGCTACAAATTTGTAAAACTACCTGCTGTTGAAAAGGTAAGAAAACTTTCCCTTTTCTTTGGGTAAGGCCAATTAGCAAACACGCAGAGGGCCTACGAGCTCCCTCTCACCGCAGCCTTTAAAAACTCTGCTACCCTTTGTTTCAGTGCAATTGAGTCCACACTTAAATCTGTCCTCTTTCATCTATTACAATAACCTTGAATAAAGCGGTTCTTTGCCTGTTTACCTTTTTCAGTCGCAATTTTTGCTTTGACACCATATCCGTAGGGAAAAAAACACATGACAAAATCAAGATATATCTGTTGACATTAGAGATCCATCTTTTCTGTCTTAATCCTTTGCAAACATTCAAAATTGCAAGACTTTGGTGAAGAGGATCAGGTTTGTTATTTTATATTTTTGGAAGAAGAAATTGAGCCTCAAAATACTCTTTGGTAAGCTCTGTTTAACATCAAAATGAAAAAACCTATTCTGCAAAAGAAAGTAAATTTCCCCCACTTCTAGTTATGGGCTCAAGGTATTACATCTCTTTATAAAGGTTGAGACGGTAAAGCTGTGAAAATATGTATGAGTGTAACCATATCATTGTGGGGATAGGGGCTGGGGGAATTTTAACCATAAGAATTATATAAACCAACAGAAGTTAAGAAACATAGTCAAAAGAGAACACTTGGGTTTAAAAGATTAATAGTGCTTAGTTTAGTCATATATTTCCATAGGCAATAACATGTGGTCTCTTCTTTTGTTTGGAAGGGAGAACCAGCAGCAGGATGAGATAGATACCTGAGGCAATTACTATTGTTTATACCTGCCCATGGTCACTTAAATGTATTTAATGTAACCAAAAGACAGAGTTGTCAGCTATTCTGATCGCTACTTTTGTTTTATTAGAAAATTCTCTTGCGGTTTCCATTGAAGATTGACTGGAAATCACTTTTTTTCCTTTTTTTTTCCTTTGGAAGTTTTCAATTATACTCAGTTATTTATCCCTAGGCATTTTCCTAGGGATCTGAGATTTTTTTTTCCTTCAGAAATAGAAAGGGCAGTATGCTCAAGTAGGACACATTTTATTTTTTCCTCCAATGTTAAAAAAACCCAACACAATGTTTGCATATTTTTCAAATTGCTTTGTGTGCTTTCTGAAGCAGTGCTAAGCAAATCAGCACATTTATCTAAGGAGGAAATGATACCCTAAAATATACTGAGAAACTTAACTTGTTAAAGAGCTTCTTAGTGTTCATGAAAGAACAGTACAAATCCTACAAAATATAAAAAGATCACAAATCAATTCATCAAGTTAATGGCTTCCTTTAGGACACTTGAACAGATTTTAGAAGTGTATAAAGTATAAAAATTAAAAATCTGATACTCTGGGGAGAAAACATTTATCATTTGAACAGAATAGTTAACTGATTTGGGGAGAAACAAAAATAACAGGAAATTCAACCCACCATAGTTGAGAAAATATTTTTCATCTCTCTACTCTCAGGGAATAAATATTAAGTGAAACTTTGATCGTTTTCTCATAATTCCCGTCAACTCCAAAAGCAGGCACTATTTGGCTTAATTTTTTTAACCCAGGAATGGTCCCTTTTCAAGTTATATTTGTGAAAGCTGTATGAAATCTAGTTTAAAATGTAATATGTAAACACCATGAGGTGGCTACTTTTGATCAGTCATTTTGGTTCTTGTTTCTGGAATTGCTTACTCTGAATAGAGAATATAATAAGGGTGTGTTATCTCTTCCATTAATTTTGGTACCATACCATAGGGATTTTAATCGTTAATTCAAAGTAGGCACTGCCTATGAAAAAATAAGCTTCTTCAGGAGAAAGTTCTTACAGTTCTCCAAGCATTTTGGACATGGGCACTTATTAGAACTTCTACCTGAAAGTGGTACTCGGGAGTGATTCTCTGCCAGAGCCACCCCTGCCTAGATGGTTAGAGCAAAACCATCAACATCAACAGATTTCTCTTCATGCTCTCTGTTTGACAGTTTAGAATAGAAATATCCACCAGCTGTTCCATTTCCTACCTTTCTTGGTTTTGGTAAGGTGACAAATATAACAGATTTATCACCATTTTTTTTCTATAGTTAAAATGTCAGAGTCAGCTTTCTGAATACAACTTCCAAAAAAAATCCCCTGAAAACTAGCTTTTACAAACTGTCAGGACTTCAAGCACACTGCACCTAATTTTTTAATAATGAGACTACCCACAAAATTAAACATAAATATAAGCTACTTTTCCTATTGGAATGACTACAAGAGGAGAAAATAAAATTGCAGTGCTTCCTATTAAACTTGAAGAATATATGTATCTCCAGAGAAGGGAGAAAGAAACAAAGAAAAACACAGCTCATGATTACTTTGTAGCTGAAATACAACTTGACAGGGGAAGGGGCTGAGGGGAAATAGGAAAAGCAGTGTATGGACTGCTTCAAAATTTACTTCCTGTGTAACCTTAGACGTTTCCCACAACCCCTATGAACTTTCATTTCCTAGTTTTAAAAGAAAAATAATACTTGCCCTTGCTATCTGAAAGGATTCAAATGAGGAATGATAAAGCTTTACATATTGTAAGGCACTGTAAAATGTACAAGATTACTTGTTTTTGAACTCATTGAATATGTAATTTATAAAATAATCAGTAAAAGTTTGCCAATATTTTTCACTCTTTCACATGCTTAACATGGGGCGTGAAACTTAGCTGAGTCCAGTAGAATCTTGATTTAGAACTAGCTAAGTCCATTGCAAGCATCGACAAAATGCCAGGCACTGAGGAATCTTCTGTGTTTCTGTCTAAGAAGGCAGTGGAGAGATCTGAATTAAGGTCTGGCTGGGCCCGTACCAAGGGATGGAGAATGGTGGGAAAGTAGAGAGACAGTGAAATCTTATGCTGACCATATGTTGGGTCTTGCTTCTTCTTGACAATGGGGAACTGACCTCTGCAGGCAGCCCTAGCATACAAGCTGCTTATGAGAACAAGCAGTTCTCTGGATAGCTGCACATACTCTGTAGCCATTATTTATTCTTAAACTGTGTCTGAATGAGATCTGGAATGCCGTGAACAAGTTTTCATTCAGATTTGTCATGTGCAGATTGAATCCCCTGTTCCTCTGAGCTTTTAGTGGGAAGCTTTCCTTGTGAGGATGCTGTTTGGGTTATGGGTGTGGGTGGGAGCTTGTAGTTTCTCCAAGCATGTTGAGAAAACCTCTCTGGAAAATGCAAGGAGGTCTAGACATTGTATGGGGAATGTAGTCAAGTCCAACGTGTCAGACAAGTTGCTACTCTTTGCTACCAGTCACCATGACAGCCCAGCTGGTTCTGCCCCTTTATTCTCTGCCGCACCAGGCTAAACCAGACAGTGCCTACTTTAAAACAGCAAAGACAGGGCTTCCCTGGTGGCGCAGTGGTTGAGAATCTGCCTGCCAATGCAGGGGACGCGGGTTCGAGCCCTGGTCTGGGTAGATCCCACACGCCACGGAGCAACTAAGCCCGTGAGCCACAAATACTGAGCCTGCGCGTCCGGAGCCTGTGCTCCGCAACGGGAGAGGCCACAACAGTGAGAGGCCCGCGTACCGCAAAAAAAAAAAAACCACAGCAAAGACAAGCCAGTATGTGTTCAGAAGAGGGCATGAGGCCAGCACTATCCTAGGAGAGGAGTGATTGATTATATGACTCGGCTGAATGGTGCGTCATTGTCTCCCACTCTGCATTATTTCCAGCCCAGTCGTATGGATATGGTGACTGACAGTGAGAGAGGTCAGGGGGATGCGACCCCATTGCCTCTGGGAGACTTGATTTTCTGCTCACCAGAAAGCCAACAGCAACTCTTTGCTCACTAAGTGAAGCCATTAGAAATCTGCAAGACAATCCTTCCTTTAGTCTTCGGGAAACTTCTCCATAGAAGGTCCCTGCATTCAGATGATGTTCTAAAGGCCTGGGACAGTCATCCAGGAAGACAAATTCAGTCATCTTCATGATCCCTGAATGATTTCAGTTATCTGACCAACCCCTCAAATAAGACAGCGCTTCAAAGGCATCCCAGAATGATCGCATTAGAAGAGACTTTAGCCAAAAGTCTCCTAAAACAAGTAGTAATCCCTTAAAATAGCACCGTTGGCAAATTGTCATCCAGACTCGATCGCCCACGACAGCAGGGAGTGCACATGCCCTTGAGCTGCTTGGTGTAGGAGAAAGCACTCAGCTTTGGGGGTTCAGAGAGACTGGTTTCAACTCTGCCCTTTAGTACTTTGGTAACATAGGCTAGATGGTTTACCTTTGGATTCCTCATATGTTTATAATGAAAGTGAAAATAATATTGTTTTCACTGCAGTCATCTGAGCATGAGGTGAGACAATATGAATAAAGCATCAAAGAACATTTTTTTTTTTTTTTTTTGCGGTACGCGGGCCACTCACCGTTGTGGCCTCTCGGGTTGCAGAGCGCAGGCTCCGGACGCGCAGGCTCAGCGGCCACGGCTCACGGGCCCAGCTGCTCCGCGGCACGTGGGATCTTCCCGGACCGGGGCACGAACCCGCGTCCCCTGCACCGGCAGGCAGACTCTCAACCACTGCGCCACCAGGAAAGCCCCAAAGAACATTCTTAATAATTGGTAGTTTTCTTCCCACCGTTTTCATGGTTGGAATCTGTCTTCTGCCTTTAAGTATTGCCACAAACTGTAGCCTCAGGAAAAATACTCTACCTCTCTGGACCTCAACTTCTTTGTTTATAAAATGAGAAACTTGGACTGATTGATTCTAAGGTCCCTCCAAGGACATTTTTCACTAAAATATGAAACATCATGGTAGATTTCTGAAGACATTACATTCGCTTTTGTTTCCTGATAGCCAGCCATCTGTTATCATAGGCTTGGCTGGGCTAGACATAATTACTTTTTCCCTATGGAGTCAAGAAACAAAACTAAATGACAGTGTCCTGAATAATTTATTTGACTCCTAGAATTAGTACGTTATCATTGTTGCTATGAAAGAAGTAATTTACATTTTGAAAGGGTATTTTACTTCTTTTATCTCTGAATGTATTTTAATCCTTTTACTACTTAGGAGACATGACTCCATTATTTTATGTCAATACTTCCCATATCCTGTGATGTGGGTGGGGTCAGTTATTATCTGCAATGTCTGATGAGGTTAATGCATGGGACTCTGAGTGCCTACATTTAGTTAATGAATTTGAAGCAGTCTCTGGAGTGTGTATACTGACCAGTACCTTATCAGCCCCTAAGCTGTTGTTTGCTTTCTGTTGTGTGATCTGTAGAATAATAGTTTGTATGTACACAGAGTTCAGCAATGAAGAGTAGGTGTCAGATTTGGAAATAGGTAGCGCTATGGAAAGAATATATAGTCTGTGATTAGACATAGATTCAAATCCAGACTTCATCACTTATTACCACTTCACTTTGGCTATACACTCTACATATCTAAATTTCGGTTCCTTTCCCTGTAAAATGAGGACAACATTGATCTCCAAGTTGGTTATGATATTAGGTGAGAAATGATTTGTTAAAGAATATTATTTTTTTATTATTGTTATGTGTTAGAGAAAGACAAATATGGTACCACTTATACATCGAATCTAAAAGCCAATACAAATGAATCTATGTACAAAACAGAAAACAGACTCATAGGGGTAGAAAGCAAAGTTATGGTTACCAAAGGGAAAAGGGAAGAAGAGCAGGGATATATTAGAAGTGTGGGATTAACAAAGACACTAAGAACTGTACGTAAAATAGATGAGCAACAAGGAATTTCTGTTCTGTCTAGGGAACTATATTCAATATCTTGCAATAGCCTATAATGGAAAATAATCTGAAAAAATATATATATATACACATATACAACTGAGTCACTTTGCTGTACACCTGAAACGAACAGAACGTTGTAAGTCAGCTAGACTTCAAGTAAAAAATTTATTTGTTAAAGTAGCTTTTAAATATTTCTCTCTACCAATGTAATGCATGATTTTGATTAATAAGATTAATGTTCCTGGGAACATTACCTTGGAGAGAATTACAAGGTAAGAGAAGGTGAATAGGATTTGTGTGTTATAGAATCATTGAAAATGAACCATCAGTAAATGAAAGTTGTTAGAATAAATGCCCTGGAGTTAGTATAGATATGGTAAAGAAAGCACAACACAGGATAAGAGGAAGCCCTGAAAATGGGCATGAGAAACTCATTTTTAGCCCTTTGAATCCCTCATGATAGTAAATATATGTGGTCAGTATGGTCATTTGCCAATATTGTGGTTCTCCTCACGCCAGAACCTCTGCAGGGTTGCGCTTCTTTGCTCCTTTGAAATCAGATGAGACCACGTGACTTGCTTTAGCCCCTGGCGTGTGTATGATTATGACATGCAGTTATGTCCCTCAGCCTACCTCCCCCCAAATAAGGATAATGTGGAGTAGAGTCCCCAGCTGACCTATGAAATTCATGAAAAATGAGCAAGGAATAAATGTGTCATCTTAAAATATTTTATGGGTTTTTGTTAGTTCAACATAACCTAGATTCTCCTGACATATGGAATAAATTATGGTAACTAACTCATCCAGAGGCTTAACAGAACCTCTGCCCTTTCATTTAAGTGAGAAGCCAGAAGCAGGGTTTGGGATGGATCTGAATCTGGGGGGAGGGTCAGGAATGTGAGCATGAGAGAGAACCGCTCTCTTCAGACAAAGCGCCGTTTCAGGATCCGGTGCTGGGCCGCGCCCAGCAGCAAAAGGTCAGTGGCCCACGTTCTGCCCCCTGCCCACTGACCACTCCTGTTTCCACCGTTCCCTTTTTATCCCAGGTGTAAGGGATAGTCATTGTATGTGTTAATAGCGCAAGAGGAACCTCACAATGCTTTGAAGGCTACACTTATTACATAGCTAGGTATATATTCAGGAATACAGAGAAGTTAGGTTTAGGTGTTTTCACTTTGGTTAGATAAGGGCGATCATAGCGGCCGTGCACACAAGGGGGAAAGTGTAGCTTTCATTTATTGTCTCCTTATGCATATACTTCAAGACCTTCCCATCCTACATGGTCTCACCTCACTATCTGTCCAGTCTCATCTCATACAATCCTCACTTTTCTTCCCCCGCTTTTTAACTTTTCTTCACCCAGTGAACTTGAGTGAATCCATCTTATATAAGCTCACTTGTAACTTTTCAGACGCCTTCCTTGACATAAATACACCAAATAACCATATTATCTACTCTCATAATTGTATGCATTTTTCTTTTGCAGCACTTACCACGATCGTGATTTTAAATTTAGTTTTGTAACTGCCTGAGTAGTGACTGTCTCTCTCGTAAGCCTGTAAGCCACACTGGGGGAGGAGGCTTTCCTCTGTGTTTAATCCCCTTTGCTTATTCTGACACGCGTATAGTGCTTCACACGTGGATGCCCTCCACAGATACTTGTTAAATTAATAATGAATGTAAGTCATGGGGTGGTCACCTAATGTGCTCATCTTTTAAGCCATTCAAAAGCCCATGAGATAAGTAGCTATGCCTTCATTTTAAGAAATGAAGATTGGTTAAAAGATTTGCTCCAAATCACACCCTTCTAGATGGTGGAGTCAGATTTTGAATTCATGTTTATATGACTTCAAAGCCTGTGGTCTTTCCATTACATGCCCCAGCTTTGCCAGAGACTAAAAGAAATGCTTTAATTTTGAGGGAGTTAATAATGCATGGGACCTGAATTGAATATAATTTTATGCTGTTCTGCTCTAGAAGAATTTGTTATTATCCAGCTGTAGCTTTGTGCCTTCATTTCTTATCAAGAAGAGGTAATTACCTTCATTATCAGGTAACCCCTTTACTGCCGTATAATTTTGGTGCAGTTGGTAAAACTCTATTTTCTTTCCTCCTTGCTCCCTATGAACTACTATCTTCGAAAGCTGTCAAAGTTTGCAACCAGATGGCCAGCTATTATTCACTCTTTAAGTTCCTCTGCAGCAATGCATCATCAGGTCCATCAGCAAATAGTAACATATGAAAATGTATTATCTCATCTTCAGTATTTCCAAATGTCGCTTTCACATTTGTTATTCCGCTCTTGTTCCTAATTAAAGAAAGCTCATTTCTAATTCTCCTGACTGATATCTACCATTTCAATAATGCTCTTTATGTTTGTCCTGGAATGTTCATCATTGTCTTATTAACACGGTTGTTTTCAAACAAAATTTTAACTAACCAAGTCCTTTCTTGACTTTTCTGCAGTCTGTGATTATTTCTGTTTCGCATGCTCGTCTGTCTTATGGCACGATTGCACCCTGGATTCGTATACAGTGACATCTGCCATCTGAAACCTGATGGGTGTTTTTACCTTTTAAAGCTCTTTATCACACTTTATCCAGCTACTTCTAATGCCAGCCTGAATGGTATCTTTCCTGCAGCTCCCAGGCACTGTCCCTTTTTCCACCTTACTTCCCTGGCTGTTTATCTCACACACTCAGCCTGGCCCACTCTTTGCTTAGGTTTGCTGAGGTCTAATACCTCTCATGTCACTCATTTTACTCTCCTATTCATTGAGCTTCTTAAGAAGATCAGCTCATCTCTATGATTTAATATCTAGTTCTTAATTTTATACCTAAGAGATCATAATACTCAAAATTATTCTTACCTTCTCTGCTCTGTGTTTGAAAGGCATTTGATCCTGTCACAGTGACATTGATTTGCATTTTGAATTTATTGCCATTTAAAATAAATTAAAATTTTGTCCTAGCTTATAATCAGATTACAGTAGCAGCACGAATCCACCTGACTTTAAAAAATCTGGAGAGAGCCGTTTGCTTGAATAATAGGTCAACTCAAATAATATCATTTTGCATGTATATTGTAGTGCTGGTACCAGTATTTTGTGATAATGACACTGCTTCTAAAAAATTAAAAGATCTGACCATGAGAAAAATTCCTTTAATAGGACTATTAAATTCTAGAGAGCATGTGGCTATTCTTTAAAGAGTAGATAGCAAGAAATAGGATGTATTTGCTTGTAGTGCTCAGAACATTGGATGGGAGGTGAAGGACTGACTGTCAGGGTGCCCCTGTTAACACTCCCATAGGCTTGGATTGTTTTTTTTTTTTTTTTTTTTTGTGGTACGCGGGCCTCTCACTGTTGTGGCCTCTCCCATTGCAGAGCACAGGCTCCGGACGCGCAGGCTCAGAGGCCATGGCTCACGGGCCCAGCCGCTCTGCGGCATGTGGGATCTTCCCGGACCGGGGCACGAACCCGCGTCCCCTGCATCGGCAGGCGGATTCTCAATCACTGCGCCACCAGGGAAGCCCAGCTTGGATTGTTTATGAGGCAATCAGTGTCACAATATGGGACATTCAAAAATTTGGTAACAATGTCCTATGAAAATCACAGAAATTAACTTGATTTAAATGCCACACAGAAGTCAAGTTTCTTCTCCGGGTATAAAACCAGGTCAAAAATGGATTCAAATTAGGGCTACTGAAAATGAGAAGATAGACCTGAATATATTTTACCCACCATTTCTTTGCAAACGTTTTAGTGGGAAGCTTATTTCTAGGGAAAATAAGTATATTTTCTAAGGATATTTGTGAAATAGAAAAAAAAAGGCACTAATGAAATGAAGTAGAGATGAGAAGAGCTTGTTAAATATGAGTTTGGTCAATACAGATTTTGCAGAATTATTGTCTTTGGACTTTTTAAGTAGAAAAGTAGGAACATATTCAGTTATACCAATAAAGTACATTAATATAAGAACGCTGCCTCACTTTTCTATACTGGTCAGCACAAGGTGAAATTTGATCACAGGTACAGATCAAATGTGAGTTCCACAATTTTAAAATTGGACCATGATAAAATAGAGAATACAAAGAAAGATGGCCAAGATGGTATAGAATTTGGACAGCATATTATGACTATTTATTCATTCACGTGATAAGTTCATCTAGCTCCCTGCCAAATATTGGAGATACAAGGATCAATATGGCAAACATAGCTCCTACCTTATAGAGGAAATGAGAAGACAGAGAATTGAAAATCACAATGAGGTGATTAATGATATGGGAAGGAAAGCAGAGAAAATGAGGAGAACGTATAGAAAGGAGCTTAATCAAATTTAGGACCAGTAGAGATGGAAGGATGAGGGAGTGAAAGAAAAGCATAAATGGTTCTCTGCAGAAGGCTTAGCAGATCAGAGAAAGCGTGGTCCTAGAAGGAACTGAAAGTAAGTTAGGAAGTTTGGTGCGTAATGTCAAGGGAGTAGAGGAAGAAAAATCAAGCAGAAAGTGTAGTGGGGCCAGGTCCTGAGAGTTCTATAAGCCAGGCACTGGAGCTTGCATTTAATCCTAGGGGCAGTGGAACAGGCCTTGGCACTCAGCTCCAGCGAGTGACGCTTACATTGCAGGCTAACGAAATAACAACCTACAACGTGGTACAGCGCGTAACTCGGGCAGCTAACCGCATCGGCCCTAAATGGGATGTATGTTCATAGCTGCAAGGAGAAGAGTGGTGTAATTAGGCTTAGGTTTGTAATTGTAAAATAAGACATTTGCTGTTACATGGAATATAGATTGTAGGATATAAATATATTTATTTATTCACTCATAAATAAATGTTTATTATATAGATATTATGTGCCTGGAACTGGTCTACTTCGTATGGGGTTCAGCAGTTAGTAAGATAGTCAAGGGCCCCATAACTGTGACGCTTCCATTCTGGTATGAGGGAGATAGGAACAAAAACAAATAATTTATCACTAAGTAAATACAGTAGTTTCAAACGCTGGTAAAGTGTTATGAACAGAAAGAGATACCGTTTGAACTTAGACTGGAAAGATCCCAAGGATTCAGCCATGTAAATATCAGCAGGCAGAGGACATTGGGAATAGCAAGCGTAAAGACTTGGGCAGGAATGGGTATTTTGGGATCAAGGAACAAAAAGAAGAGGAGTGTGACTGGAGCATAGTATGTGAAAGAGAAAGTGGAACAAGAGGAATTTGAAGAGGTAGGGAGGGGTCCAACCACACAGGGGCTTGTAGGAATGATTGGAGGAACAACGGTGGGTGTGGATACGTACGAGAGAAAACACATTGAAAACAGAATAAACATGTTCGAGTACGATTCACTTTAAAAGGGAATTAGAACCGATTTTATGTTGCTACACCCAAGCCAATGAGGTGTATTGGGTGGTTAAAAGAGGGAAGATTTTGGTTCCACACACTGCAAGCGCGAAGGGAGCTGCCTGTCCCTTGAGAACTTATGCAGAGTCAGTAGAAGGAACTTGGGCTCTGTGTGAAAGTCAGGGCTAGTTTGCCTCTAAGGTCTCTACAAATGCTTTAAGTTCATTTGGTGAAAATAAGGTGCACAAAGGTTTCCTAAATTTAACATCAGGAACTTTTGTCAACTATGGTTATTGCTTGTAGGTACAGTGCCAGGAGAAGGAGGGACGGTGTTTCTGTCATTCTGAATCCCTAGTTTTTTAAACACATGGGCGGTTGGGTTTGCATTGTGATTGCTTGTAAGTAACATAATTCTGTCCTGTCTTCATAGGTCAGAGACAGAAAAAAGGAACACTTTCATACAAAATATTATTTCAATAGGATAATCACACTTGAGGACAGAAAAAAAAAACCCTCCACATTTTCCACATTCTCAGATAAAAGCACTGATCAATTTTCTGTTTCATTTTTCCCTTTCTTTTGAATCTTGAAGCTTATCTAATTTTTTAATCTATGTTTCCAGATTATACACGAAACCTTTACACCTGTTAACATGTTCAAAAAGAGCATCATAATCTTTCTAAGATTACACTTATTATACAGCTAGTAATATATTGTTTAGTTAGAGTTACACAGAAGTTATGTTTGGGGCCATTACACGGTTTGGCCACAGATGATTATTTTAAGCAATGGGTACAAAAGGGGACAGATTAGCTCTGTCTGAGAGCAGACAGAGTATGCTGTAACTGAGTATCTCCTTATGGGCATACTTCAATATCCTTCCACTAATCTTAGGATAAAGATAGCCGTTTTCATCTTGGCTTGAACAATCCTACCTGCCCTTGAGCCCATGGCCTCTCTAGAATCTTCTCATACAAAGTAGAGACAGAATCAATCCTAAATTAGTTGAATTACTCGTTTTCTTACAATATATACACTAATATATTTACTTTAAGTTTTTGGTAAGGCTTTTCTAAAATATAAAAATCGAAACATTTAAATATCTTAATCTACTTTCTGTCTCGGTGCAGCAGATAATGGAAGTGGACTTGATACGGACCAGGGTTCTTGGCCTTCCCCAATCAACAGAAATTTACTAGAGGCCAGACAGGAAATTTATGCAAGGCTTTACTGGGGCCCCTGTGGCTGAGCGAGAACAAGTAACAGGTTCCCTTCCTGGCGCCCCGAGTGGAGGACGAGCTTGTTCCTTATACGGGGTGAGGGTAGAGGTGTCCAGGGGTTGGGCCAGAGGCGTGGCTTAGGTGGCCTGCCCACCCCTTGGGTGGTGGTGTGCGCAGGGGGCAGGCTCAGTCCCCTGCTTTTGCTCCCGACACTCTGATTTTGCTCCAGGCTCTTCGAAAGTGGCAGTTGGGTCGTTTTTTTAAAAAAATATTTTTGTACCTTATTGTCCAAAGTTTTCCCCAACTGCACATGCATGCAGTTATTTTTAGACCCTTATAGTTTATTTGTATTTTGTTGCTCGAAGAGACACTTGTCCAGGTGTAAGCATTGCAGCACTGCAGCAAAGGGTCCCAGGTCCCAGGTCCACTCCTGTCTCAGATTCATCTTAATCTCCATTCATTACAGAACCTTCAGGACCCTGAGGAGTTGGGGGCAGGGAGGCATTCATAGACAAGGGTCCCTTCGCTGGAGGATCTTAAAAGGGACAACTGTTAATGCTTTAATGTGGTACTGTGAAAAGTTTTGCCTCTCCCACTTAAAATATTAAAATATTGTCTTATATAAAATGTCTTATATAGGAAACATTGCCTTTTGACGAATTGCAAAAATAATTCCTTTAGAAGGGGTAGGTTCCTTAAGAATGTTGTGAACTGCAGCGTTTCTGTAGGACTGATGGATTGCTTTTAATCAAGTTAGTTTTCTGCCTTTGTGAGTCCTGCTGATCCATTTTTCAGAATTCATTTAGTTCTACATTAGCCTGTGTCCATTTAGTACAAGATGAGGAAAGCGTTCTTTTGCCAGATCATCAACTTTTAAAGGATTCATCGTCACTAATAAAACAAAGTTGAGGAGTATGTCAATTAGCCCAATAATTGGAGCAAAGACTGAACATTTCTGTCTGCTTTTTAAAAAGATGTTTTGAGCTGGGCTGTAATATTTCATTAGAACTATAAACAACAGGCTGGTGGCTTTGGTGAAGTACATTTTTTATTTCCTCTTATGGGCTGACTGGTCAGGAGAACCTCTCCATACCTAAGTGCAACACTGCCATTTAAATTTACAAAGTTAACCTTGTGCATTAAACTATTTTAAGGGAGCCTCCCTGGTTTAAAGGTTAACAAAAACAAACAAAACCTGAAACACTAAAGAAAAACAAAACACTTGAACCCAATCCATTTAAACGCATAAGCAATAGCTAATGTATAAGATTTAAATGTTTGCCTTGATTTCTTTACCATGACATTTAGATTTTAGTTTCTTATGCTTTATTAAAATAGTGCTGGGCTTCCCTGGTGGCGCAGTGGTTGAGAATCCGCCTGCCGATGCAGGGGACGCGGGTTCGTGCCCCGGTCCGGGAGGATCCCACGTGCCGCGGAGCAACTAAGCCCGTGAGCCATGGCCGCTGGGCCTGCGCGTCCGGAGCCTGTGCTCCGCAATGGGAGAGGCCACAGCAGTGAGAGGCCCGCGTATCGCAAAAAAAAAAATAGTGCTGATTGTGTTGATTGTGTTGATATTTTAGCTTCATGTACTGTCATCTATACATTTTATTTCCTTTTTGCTGTTTTGAATTTTTTAGATTGCAGTATAAAGGAGGGCAGAGAAATAAATGCCTTTTGTATAATACACAGGTGGCTGATATGAATTAATTACAGATAATATCTATAAATGTTTTTTTCATTTTCTTGAATAGTTGGGGCTTGAATGTCCTTGAGAAAGTTTTCAAAAGGATTTTCATCCCTTTAAAGTGAATAAGAGTCTATATTTGCCCATAAAACTCTGTGAAAAATTTCAGCTTTTAAAAATTAAATAATGGAAGGAGTTTGCGTAGATTCATGCTCCCTATGCTAAAATTACGTTAGAAATGAAGAGTGCCTGAAAACAGAGACAATACAATGCAAATTGGTCGTTGCATGTCATTAACCTGACATCTATCATGTGCCTTGCTCAATTTCAATACTTAGTAAGTGTCCAATTTCTTAAGTATGAATAAAAATTAGAAACAATAACAAGTAAGTTACTTTTCAATAAACAGACATATCCTTACTGATTTAAGAATAGTAATTAGGTGTGTAGCACATTAACTGAATGGCCTAGAGCAATTTTATAATAATCTTCTAAGAGCTCGGAAAAAGAATCAACATTTTATTACTTTTAACACACTGCAGTTACTACTTCTTTTAATTCATTTTAGTGAGCTCTCAATAAATTTCACTGCATTAGATGCTGAATTTAATTAGCTCCAGGGTCACAATTTATGTGATTTCTAGTTTGTGTGCTATTTACAACATCTAGTAAATGTTACCTATGGCAACATAAATGTATATAATCTATAGCCTGCAGTGGACAATTATTTTTCATTCCTTGGATATTAAGCATTCAACAGTGCTGTTTCTGATTATTTTCTGGACTTCTCTGCTATATTATGTGGGGATAGGAATGGCTACATAATTTGAGATTTCTAATGCACAATGAAAAACGCCAGGACCCAGAATTTTAACATGGCAGCAGTAGAGCATGAAGGCAGGGCCCTTTTGAGCTTGGTATTTCATGGAACTGCCCAGGTTGTAGAGCCCTTTGTGCAAGTGTAAACATTTTTAACTCACAACAATCTCTAATGTGTAAAAATTATATTCTTGGTATAGTCTATCGCTGAATAAATAACAGTAACTGGAGATTGGCCTGCGATTTATAAAGGCAGGAACTTTACATTGTCTTTGACTTTCAGCAAAGGTGATGTAAGTTTATGATGTAACCAGAACAGTCCTTAGGAGAAGATAAATTATCCTTTGATCAAGTGTTTGATCTGAAGATCTGTGTCCCAAACTAGTGGATTCCAATACTGTGCATTCCTTTTGAATTTCCGTATCTTATTCTGAAACCAGAGCCTGTTCAAGATAATTGAGCTTTTCTTGGGAATTGTGATTTAGTGAGACATTCTGGTGACCTGCATGTTCTCCATTCTCTGTCCTTTTTTTGGTATCAGAATACTGGCAAGACAATATGCTGAAAAGCTAAATTTACATCCTCCTTGAAGACAGGTGTGACCAATACATTTTAAGCCACATCCCTGTGCCAGCGCCTCTCTCCCTGTCTGTAACAACTGTGAGGGCTGAAGCTTCAGCAGTTACCTTTGAACCATGCAGCAACCTTGAGGATGGTAAACACAACTTAAGGTGGAACAAAAAGGCAAAATTATCCTGCTCTCTTGATAACTTTAGAGAGATTCTAAATCAGCCCAGAATTGCCTGTGTAAATAAATTACACCCTAATTTATTGAAATCTCTGCAGCCCATTTTGTTAGTTGCAGCACAATTTTGACTGAAACAGGAGATAACACTCTTTTTTTAAAAAAAAAATTGTATTCTACTAGATCCTACTTTTGTTGTGGTAATAACAGATTAACTCAAAAGCACCTATATAATAACATAAAGCAGAGAAAAGTTATTAAAGGCAAAACAAACTCCACTTGTTTTTTGTTAGAATGACATTTAAAATCTGGTCGATTGTTTCCTTTGCTTGTTTTATACAGTTGATTGGAGGTTTTATTTTGTTTTTGTTTTTTGGTTTTGTTTCTGTGCTTGGCTGTCTATTTTCTTGATTTCTTGTAACCTGTTGCAGATTACTCTAGTATTTATTCATTCATCTAAGCAGTACACCATACCAACAATACAAAAAGAGTAAGGTGTGGCATCTTCCCTTAAATGACTCATAGCGTAAGGAGAGATCAAATATGTAAAAACATAGTTTAAAATACAACCCAGTAAGAGGTAAAAATAGAAGAGAAAATTGTTATGGGTCTCCAGTTCCACTAAGGCAAACGTCTGTCTAACTTACTAGGAAATTTAGGAGGGCCAGCAAATATCCAGTCTGAGAGAAATATCTTCCAGAATTTGGGAATTTGATGTCCTTTAGTCACACTGATAAATAGATAAATCTTTATTCTTTGACTTTTTGACCTTTAAAATAAAAATATTAGGGCTTCCCTGGTGGCGCAGTGGTTGAGAATCCGCCTGCCGATGCAGGGAACACAGGTTCGTGCCCCAGTCAGGGAGGATCCCACGTGTCGCAGAGCGGCTGGGCCCGTGAGCCATGGCCGCTGGGCCTGCGCGTCCGGAGCCTGCGCTCCGCAATGGGAGAGGCCACGACAGTGAGAGGCCCGCGTACCACAAAAAAAAAAAAAAAAAAAAAAATTAAATTGAATTCATACACTCTTTCCCCTCAACATAAAATCTAAGGATGAGGTTTAGATTTTAAAAATTAAGCTTCCTTTGTTTTTTAAAGGATAGAATTGCTTTGTTTCAAGAAGCAGAGAAAGGTTCATAAATATTAGTAACATGCATTTTCTTGGGTAAAACCTATATATTATACCTGCCAGAAGGTGACATTAGCTCTTAAGTGACTGTTTCTTAGGAAGTATTTGGTTACACTCTAAATTTCATACTTGGTGTTTCTGCCATTTATTAATTTTCAATATTTTAGTGGAGTTATGTCCAGCTGAGGTAATACATTTCTTTCTCAACAGGCTTCTGTAGTAGACTGCTGAAAAGTATAATTTCACACACATATGATGAAAAATATAAGGAATGCAAAGCTGCATTTGATAAGAGAGCAGACTAGTGCAGGCTTCAAAATAGATAGAGGATGTAGCCTTTATCAATAGATAAAACTTCAATGACTACTACCCTCTTCATTTAAAAAAGCAAGAGATTCACTCTTGCATTCCTATACACTAATGATGAAAAATCCAAAAGAGAAATTAAGGGAACACTCCCATTTACCATTGCAGCAAAAAGAATAAAATACCTAGGAATAAACCCTACCTAAGGAGACAAAAGACCTGTATGAAGAAAACTATAGGACACTGATGAAAGAAATTAAAGATGATACAAACAGATGGAGAGATATACCCTGTTCTTGGATTGGAAGAATCAACACTGTGAAAATAACTCTACTACCCAAAGCAGTCTACAGATTCAGTGCAATGCCTATCAAACTACCAATGGCATTTTTCACAGAATTAGAATTAAAAATTCCACAATTTGTATGGAAACACAAAAGATGCCGAATAGCCAAAGCAATCTTGAGAAAGAGAAACGGAGCTGGAGGAATCAGTCTCCTGGACTTCAGACTATACTACAAAGCTACAGTAATCAAAACAGTATGGTACTGGCACAAAAACAGAAATAGAGATCAATGGAACAGGATAGAAAGCCTAGAGATAAACCCACGCACATATGGACACCTTATCTTTGATAAAGGAGGCAAGAATATACAGTGGAGAAAAGACAGCCTCTTCAATAAATGGAGCTGGGAAAACTGGACAGCTACAAGTAAAAGAATGAAATTAGAACACTCCCTAACACCATACACAAAAATAACCTCAAAGTGGATTAAAGACCTAAATGTAAGCCCAGACACTATAAAACTTTTAGAGGAAAACAGGCAGAACACTCTATGACATAAATTACAGGAAGATCCTTTTTGACCCATCTCCTAGAGAAATGGAAATAAAAACAAAAATAAACAAATGGGACCTAATGAAACCTAAAAGCTATTGCCTAGCAAAGGAAACCATAAACAAGATGAAAAGACAACCCTCAGAATGGGAGAAAATATTTGCAAATGAAGCAACTGACAAAGGATTAATCTCCAAAATATAGAAGCAGCTCATGCAGCTGAATATCAAAAAAATAGCCCAATCCAAAAATGGGCAGAAGATCTAAATAGACAGTTTTCCAAAGAAGATATACAGATTGCCAACAAACACATGAAAGGATGCTCAACATGACTAATCATCAGAGAAATGCAAATAAACACTACAATGAGGTAACATCTCACACTGGATAGAATGGCCATCATCAAAAGGTCTACAAACAATAAATGCTGGAGAGTGTGTGGAGAATAGGGAACCCTCTTGTGCTATTGGTGGGAATGTAAATTGATACAGGCACTATGGAGAACAGTATGGATCTTCCTTAAAAAGCTAAAAATAGAACTATCATTTGACGCGGCAATCCCACTACTGGGCATATACCCTGAGAAAACCACATTTGAAAAAGAGTCATGGGCTTCCCTGGTGGCGCAGTGGTTGAGAGTCCGCCTGCCGATGCAGGGGATACGGGTTCGTGCCCTGGTCCAGGAAGATCCCACATGCTGCGGAGCGGCTGGGACTGTGAGCCATGGCCGCTGAGCCTGCGCATCCAGAGCCTGTTCTCTGCAATGGGAGAGGCCACAACAGTGAGAGGCCCGTGTACCGAAAAAAAAAAAAAAAAAAAGTCATGTACCACAATGTTCATTGCAGCTCTATTTACAATAGCCGGGACATGGAAGCAACCTAAGTGTCCATAGATAGATGAATGGATAAAGAAGATGTGGCACATATATACAGTGGAATATTAGTCAGCCATAAAAAGAAACGAAATCGAGTTATTTGTAGTGAGGTGGATGGACCTAGAGTCTGTCATACAGAGTGAAGAAAATCAGAAAGAGAAAAACAAATACTGTATGTTAGCACATATGTATGGAATCTAAAAAAAAAAAATTTCAAAAGAAGCTAGGGACAGGACAGGAATAAAGATGCAGATGTATAGAATAGACTTGAGGATATGGGGAGGGGGAAGGGTAAGCTGGGACAAAGTGAGAGAGTGGCATTGACATATATACACTACCAAATGTAAAATAGTTAGCTCGTGGGAAGCAGCACCCTAGCACAGGGAGATCAACTCAGTGCTTTGTGACCACCTAGATGGGTGGGATAGGGAGGGTGGGATGGAGATGCAAGAGGGAGGGGATATGGGGATATATGTATATGTATAGCTGATCCACTTTTTTATACAGCATAAACTAACAACAAAATTGTAAAGCAATTATACTCCAATAAAGATGTTTAAAAAAAAAGGATCTGGAACCCAGTGGTCATGGAAATGTCTTGTCCACCTTGGCTTATCTGTATTTACCTACATTTACATGGGAGAGAATTAATTTCTACCCATTTTGTTTAATTTATTATTGCCTTGATGTTTCTGCCATTTTCTGTGAAACCTAATTTTAACTGATATGGTTTCTAAACTTGCAAGGAGACCAACTGGTTCAAAATCTCTTGATTTTAAGGCTCAGGCAGCTTTCCAGTTTTTAAAATTTCCTAAAATGCTTTTATTGTCTGAAAACTGTGAAAATGGAGGGACATTAAAAAATTAGAATTGCAATAAATAAATAAATAAAAGCAAGAGATTCATAATTTGAAAACACTGCTAGATGCTTGAAGTATCTAAAAGGAAGTCAAATAATGCAATCTACTCAGAGCTTTAAACCCCAAAATACAGTAGACAAACTAAAATAATAAATAAATCTCAACCTATACTCGGAATACCTAAAGCATTATAAAAAAATTTTTGTGCTTGTATCTATCTATCTATCTATCTATCTATACACACACATGAACATGCATATACCATACACAGGATAGAAAAATTGGAAAACACAAGAAAATTAGAAAACCAAATGACCACTTATCTTTTTATGACCTAGAAATAAAATTCTGTGAATTATCTGCCATTTTTAGGACTTCCCTGGTGGTGGAATGGTTAAGAATCCACCTGCCAATGCAGGGGAAACGGGTTCGATCCCTGGTCTGGGAAGATCCCATGTGCCACAGAGCAACTAAGCCTGTAAACCACAGCTACTGAGCCTGCACTCTAGAGCCTGCGAGCCACAAGTACTGAGCCTGCGTGCCACAACTACTGAAGCTCACCTGCCTAGAGCCCGTGCTCTGCAAAAAGAGAAACCCCCGGTCGCTGCAACTAGAGAAAGCCTGTGCAGCAATGAAGACCCAACACAGCCCAATAAATGAATAAATATATCTTTAAAAAACATTATCTGCCATTTTAATAGATCAATATAAATAAATCCTAATAAGTGTATATTTATAACACTATGGTCCAATTGTATATGGCTTAATACAAACATATAATTCAGCTTTTTCATTTTTTAACATTTTGGTACAATTCTGGGAAAACAATAAGACAGGTGCAATCTGAACATAAAACTATTTTTTTTCTTCTACTGCCAGCCCCAATCTACTGATCTTTGCTTCTCCCAAGCCTCATGGTAGCTTGTGCCTTCAGGTGGATGAGTATAGGCAAGTGAGGCCTAGATTTTTTTGGCGTTACCTGGAGAGAATCTGCCAACTGGAAGCCTTGAGAGAAGTATGGAAGATGGAGCATCAGGGGAAGTTATTGGTTCCTAAATAATTGTAGAAACCATAGTCACATTGGCTTTGTATAAATAGGTCTGCTTTCTCTGGGCACAAGACCAATGGACAGGGCCAAGCCTCCCGAGACCCAAGGCATAGATGTTTTAATGAGACCACAGAGGATTCTTTGGGGGTTTCAGAAAAGCATGGAAATCTGTATTTTTACTCACTGCTGGCCTATAAGGGAAGTGTGTGTTTTTTCCCCCAGCCCCCATGCAACTCCTGTTGCTTGCTAACAGCTATCATACCTGAGCCCAAGGAGTTAAAACCTATCTGAACTGGCCATCACTAAGAAGGAGTGATCAGTCTGGTCAGAATAACATTAACCCAGCAAAACAGCTGCTGCGTGAGATGAACAGACAATTGAATAAAATATAGTAACAAAAGTACCTAAGGAAAATTAAGTTCCACGCCAAAAATGAAATAAAATAGAATAAATTTTTTGAAAAATTTAGAATGAAAAATGTGATTTGTCATCCAAACAATTTAATAGATGATTTGAAGTTGATAGTCACAAGATCTGGAACAATGGTCTGTTAAATGAAGTGCAAGAAATAGCTCAAAGATAAAGGCAAATTATACAGAGGCAGCAATCATGATAAAAAGAAAAATGACATAGAAAATGAAATAACCAAACAAGTGAAAATCTAGCAAGTGAAATAACATAGTTTCAGGGAAAAAAGAATCAATGTTAGAAGCAATAACAAAGAAATGATAGAAGAAAATTTTCCTGAGGTAAAGAGAGATCTGAGACTCATTAATTGAAGATGTTCATTAACTTCCAGCCTGGACTGAAGATAAACAGTACACACATATAAACTAGTAAGTTTTTGCATGCTAGTGAGAAAGAAAAAAATTTTACTTTTATCTTTTTAGATAAAATTTCATCAAAATTTTCAAGAATATTATATGATCAAATTTGCACCTATTTATAACTACAAAGTAGATCTCTATAAACTTATAAATACTTAGAGTAAAAGCAGGACAGAGTATGAATCTTTTTTGGACCGTTGAGCTTTATAATTTTAAAGCTTTGAAGATCTGTTGGAAAATAGTTCCTTTGGTATTAATATTAACCTGTATCCTGAAGATATTTAATGGGGCAATGAAAACAAGGAAACAAAACAAAATGTGTAATGAAAGGAGTAGATAGTGCAAAACCAAAATCTTTAATTAGCCACAATATTTTAATTTCTAAAGTTTCACTTTGACATAGAGCTGTGGACTCTAGAGCCATCTAGAGGAATCTAGACATGGGAGCATATTCTTAGGAATTAGTTTCCTTCATTTTGACAGCAAAACAATTCAGAAGTCTAGGAACTATAGCAATATAGTTGCTATATAGTTAAGAATTATAGCAATGCCAATTTGTATTTGTTACACTTTCAGTATTTAGAGCATTTTTACCTATTTGATTTTCACGATAATCTTATCGAGTAAGGTTAAAAATTTGTAGCCTTATTTTACAAGGAAAAAAACAGAGAGTGGAGACTTTATCATCTGCCACCATTACATATCTAGTGACAAAATCAGGACCTAGAACCCAGGTGTTTTGAATTGTTGGAGTGTATATTATCCACACCATTTTGGTTTTATCTTGAATATTAGAGAGAGAAGATCAATTATTTTTATAACTGCTTATATTAATTTACTATTTTTCCAGATTGTATGCAAACACATTTTAAAATAACCATCTCTCATTTTTTTAAAAAAACTATTTATTTAAACTCTTCAATGCATTATTTTAACACATTTTTTTTGTAGAATTCAAGACTAATAATCAGTGTGGTAAGAACACTTTTTTGACTGAATGAATGGTTTCATTGTTTATTTTTGTAAGTGAAGAAACAGGTTATGTATCTCAAATTTATTAAGAGACAAAAAGATAAGTTATAAGTATAAACATCTTAACATGAGCTGTAAATGGAAGGAAAGTGACAAGAAAGCACACACAACATCTTAATATCTCTCTTGAAGTAGTTATATTATTTTCCTGTATTTCTGAAATCCCTGAAACAATTACTCATATAACAATATTTTATCAATAGTAATGTCAACAAATTACTGACATATGAAGTATTTTGTCCAAATTCTGCTCACAAAAATACTGGTCCCTTTATAGGAGGTTTTCCCATACTGAAAGTATCATTACAAAGTCAGTGCCTATATTCAAAGTAGATTTGTCCAACCACTACCATTCAACACCTTTGTAAGAGATTTTTTAAAAATTATTTATGATTTTAAGTCTTAGATTTGCATTTCACCGCTCAAACATCAGCTGTGGAAATGCAAATAGATACATAGTATTTAACCACCATAAAAATGCTTATTAAAAGAAGTGGAATGCACTCTATTTCTTTCTGAAAACTAACAACTCTCTATTCACAACAGAGAGGAAAATCATTTTCTAAAAATCCATCCTCTCTGAACAGTGTAAATTGGAATAGATCAAAATATCTTCTCTACCTAGAATGTATCTGAATAGCAAACAGAGTTCATAGATTTTTAACTACTAATCTCCAAAGGAGACAAGAAATTGTTTGATGATTATGTGGTTACAAATTCTACTCCCCTGAGAGCCTATAAATGTCTCAGGAATTAAAAGACAAGCAATTCACCTCTACTCTGAACAGCCTAGTCTTTTTATGGCCAATCCTTGCCCAATATTAAATTTAAAAGTGAAATCCAGAGTGTGCTACAGATACAAAGGCCATATAAATACATATAGCTTCTATGAAACAGACAAGCACAGTGGCATTTTAAAGTCAAACTTTATGTGTATGGGTTAGAAATGTAGGAATGTAAATACTCTGTGTTCTAATTTGCATCCATTTGGGAATCAGAAATGGGGCCTCATAAATTTCATATTAAATGATACATAAATATCATAGGTTAGAGGACACATTTTCAATGCAGTGTTATGCTCCAAAAGTGAAATTCACTGAAGCTAGTCCAATGAATAGAGTTAATGCTCCAGGTATTAAATTTGAAGTATAATCTATAGGTTTTTAAAGTAGATTCTAAATAGCTCATGATATTTTCTTCAGAGTATGTAAGCAAGTTCCTAAATTTGGCAGCTGTATTATGTTCACTTAATTTTCTTCTGAGTTTCAAACAGACCTCCAGAGATGAGGAGGCTAATGCATTTGCTTAGAAATTCAAGATGTCAATCATCTGCTGAGAGCGACTGTTTCTTGGAGTATGTCAGCCATATTACCACTTCTTCACACTTTGGTGTCTTTCCCCCCCCCCCCCCCATAGCCACTGGAGATATGTCAGAGGAGATTAATAACCAAATGAGTTGCCTCTGGGTTCTACTGGATACAGCCGGGGATAGAGTTGCATTTATTTCTCACACTACTTGTCTGATATCTCCACATCCATGAAGCCGAATAAAACAACTTCACAGTTGTACAGTGTTCTCAGGGGCCCCCTGAAACATGAATGGAGGGACCACGTCTCCTCTGCTCTTGGGGAACTCTTATTTCCAAAACTCATTTCACTTCACAGTATTACAGCATCTGGATTTATTAAACAGTAGGTGTTAAACCGGGATGGAGACTGCACATTTATCTGTTCCATACAGAGTTGTATTATCACTTTCACACGGTCTTATTTTTCCACTCTTGCTCCCTTTTTTCTTTTATCTCTAACAGTCTCCTTACAGGCTCTTCATTTTCTATTGTCTTTCCTCATAATGACTTTCTTCAGAGGACAGATCAGAGAGGAAGGCCACTGCCATCTTGGGGGACTAGTGCTGCCTGGTTTCTCCTATAACAATGCCCCTCCAAATCCTCGTCACACCCTGCTTTGTGGCTGCCTTAGCATTATTTAGAAGAGTACCTTTGAGAGTCTCTGTAATGCTCTCCTCAGGGCCCTTTATCCTCTGTCTTGAGGTGAAGCTGTTTCATAAAGAAATCCTTTCAATTCTTCAGTGACAAAACTGTCTTTTAAATGGGGTTCAGACCTTTTTTGATTTTAATTCAATTCTATGATAAAGTTTCTCTCATTTTTAAAAAGTGTGGAGAGTAAGTCCCCATGGGGGAAAGAAAAATCCTCTCATTTGGTTTAAGACAGATGAATAATAAAGAGAGAAAAAGATAACTGGATTGTTAAAATTTGACTGCAAGGAGAAGATAATTTCAACTCAAGAGCTGTCAGCACAGGGCAGAGGAAGGATGATAAAACAGGGATGAGAGGTACTCCAGGCTACTGAGAGCTCCGAATGAACATCTGATAATACTGAACAACCTGTAGACATTTTGAGAACATTAAGAAGGTGGTATCTAAAAGCGTATTGCCTTATACTGTGTTCTATGGAATCTGAATATATCACTAAATCACAGTAATTTACATGGACGCTCAAATATTCTCCACTTATCATGAAAACAATGCAAAAAAGTGAAATAGCCCAAATGACTCGTAAGAGACCCACACATGCAAAGGATGTTTTTATGTTATTTTAAAATTTATCTGGATGTAAACAAATAATTACACATGTCGATGCTCTCACGTGACACATAATTTTTAGGTAAGTCTCTGTTTTTATTTTCCTTTTTCAATTATTTCCTCTCTCTGTTTCTTTCTCCCATCTTTCCCCATATATTATCTCTCCCCACAACCATGTCAACAATCTATTATATATATATATATTTAAAATATATGATATACTTGTAATCTCTTAGTTTTTCTTGTAAGGTTTTTATTGTTCACTTGTTACTTTTAGGCTAAAATCCATCAAGAATTTTTCTTTATTTATGGTCTAAGATAAGGACCCAGCTGTATTTTCCTTCAGAGAGATAGAACTTATACAGGCTCAATTATCTAACCTATTCACCATTCTCTTTTTCACAATGAGTTGAATGGCCACCTTGGAGAGATACTCAATTGTTATGTAAACTGGGATATATTTCTGCATTATCTTATGTTCCTGCATGCTATTCTTCCTCCAATGAAATGATTATAATGGTACATTAGTTTTGTATTTCAAATTACCACTGACTTGGTGAATTAAACAATACAAAGCGGGTATCTTACAGTTCTGTAGGGCAGAATTCTGACATGGATCTCACTGAGGTACAATCAAAATATTGCTTGGCTGTGTTCACTTTGGGAAGCTCTAGGGGAAAATCCTTTTCTTTGCTTTTTCCAGCTTCTAGAAGCTGCCTGCATTCCTTGGCTCATGGAATTCCTACCTCTGTTTTCAAGCCAGCAATAGCTGGTCAGATCATTCTCATGCTACCATCTCTCTGGTTCTCTGCAGCCTGAAAGGTTCTCCACTTGCCTCGCCACTCTATTTAAAAGATGGTTTTAAGGGCTTTGTAATTAGATTGGCTCCACCTGGGTAATCCAGGACAGTCTCCATCTCAAGGTCCTTAACTTTAATCACACCTGCAAAATCCCTTTTACCATGTGATGTAATATCAGTCAATGTACAGAACACCTACAATGGTCTATAGATTAGGGTGTGGCATCGTTGGGGGCTATTGTGCTTATCACAGATTTGGTTCAAGTTCTGATATCTAGTAAGGCTAGTTTCTGACCTGCCCCATAACTCTTATTTTTCATGCTTTTCTTGCTATTACTCGGAACTTACTCTTTAATTTATGCTTTAAGAATGTTTAACAAATCTAGGGACTTCCCTGGCAGTCCAGTGGTGGGGACTTCCCCTTCCAGTGCAGGGGGTGCGATCCCTGGTCGGAGTCCCACATGCCTCGTGGCCACAAAACAGAAGCAATATTGTAACAAATTCAATAAAGATTTTAAAAATCGTCCACATCAAAAAAATCTTTTAAAAAAAATGAATGTTTTACAAATCTAGAAAAAATTATAGTTTTAGAATTGCATTAACTATTGGAAACTTATCTGCACATTTCCCAAATTTTGTGGACAACATAAAATGCCATGTTTGTGCAGTTTTGGCTCTGGGAATGATAAACAGAGGAGCATCTTTGCACTTTATTATGATTCAAATCAATTGGAGAATAAATAAACCAAAATGTGGGTGTAATCGTAACCTTAAGTTTTCATTAAAATGTGGAGTACTTCTTTTTGTAAATCCTGAAGGTCTTTACTCCATCATTTCTGGGGTAAAAGTGGAGAATGGGACTAAGCACACAAAACACTCTGCAGCCATACATATTCTTTTCCAAATGAAGTGAGCCACGCTTCATTTTATCTGACAGCTGTCTCTGTGTGTGTGTGTGTGTATGTGTGTGTGTGTAAAGAATTAGACGTTATTTAGCTGTCACTCAAATTTCTGTCCAACTATGAGAAGTACATTTGTTTATTGATTGAAAAAATTGGACTAGCGTAATATCTTGGCCAAGATTAGAACAGAAAATATCTAGTCTTCTTAATAAGGTAGTATTTGTATACACACACACCCATAGTTATACATATTGAAGCAGGATCTTTTTAAATTCAAGTTGACAAGAATCCAGAGTTTCGTTAGGAGGTGAATTGGTTACCTCTTTTGTACTGCTGTGGATCCCCTGGCCTCACGTATCTCTTATCTCAGACACCACGGTAATGACTAGTTCTGTGTGAGCTCTGACAGCTTGTTGCACACTCAACCTGGTTTCAGTCTTGCCCCTCTCAGTGACATTTGTGCAAACTCCAAATTCAGGGGCATTAGCATTTTGTGGGATGAGTCATTGACTAATAGGGTAAGGGAGCTGATGGGTAAATGTTTCTCCTTTTTCCCCTCAAAGCAGTGATAGACTCGCCCAAGGGGAGTAGTCCTTGCTGATAGCTCTCCAGGCCATAACTCCCAGTCTTCATGATTGCCTTTAATGCTCTTCTCTGCCTTGACACCTGACGGATCTTTCTGGATAGAATTTTCTGATTTTATCATGGACTTGTTGCCTAAATATGATTTGATATTCATTCTTTAACATGCTTTAATCACAGTCACTGAGCAATGTCTTCTCTTCAAGCATCTTGAGACCCTCAACACGTAACACTTTTTCCAGAACTTACTACCTAAGAGTCTCTTGAGGGTCTGCACACCCCTGCAAGTTCACCAAAATGTCTGTAAGACAAAATATGTATAGAAAACTAACTTAAAATTTCAATGGGAATGCTTTCAAAGTTCATGAGAAAGGGGTTTTACATTTCTGAATCTTTCTTAATCAAAATCCAGAGCGTTTATTGAGTCTAAGCTTCCAAGATATTTATTCAAAAATTGATATGCAAAAGGTTACCCAGTACCTGGTCTTCTTAAGTGTTAACCTTCTGTCATTTAAAACTTCTGATGTCGAATGAAGACTCCCAGAGTCTAATCATCATTTGTCTCCTGGTAGACTTGATTTCCTCAGGTTTCTGAATCAGTTCTAACCACTAAGTGAAGTCCTTAGGTGGGTCTTCCCTTAGGACGAAATCAGGCCATTGAATGCATTACCCGTTGTTGCTTTAAACAGCTTCCTCTGAGCCAACAGTTTGACTGTACCTCACAAAGCACTTACTTGAGAGTACCTCAGCACTCATTATTCCTGACATGCTGAGGAAATGTGTATTACCATTTTTTGAATCTGAAAAAAATCGAGCTTCCAAAAGCATTTGATGAATTCTAGCATTTACAAAGAGTTTAGATTCCAAAATGAGTTTGTATAACTATTAATCATCACTGTCTACAAACTATTGTTGTGTATTCACAAAAAGACATTTTATAGGCACTAAGAGGGTTTCAGGGATTTGGTTAGACATGCCCTCCAGGAGCTCATAGTCTCATGAAGGAGTTTACAGTCTATGAAATTGCCTTTTACAATTGCCTGGGAACACCAGGTACTTTGATTTCTAATTCTTCCATTTAATTTAGGCTTAAAAGACATGAGAAAGAAGTAAATAATAAGTAAGCTGTTTTAGAATACCTTGGAAATTTATAAATTGTAGCTTGTAAAAAGTAAGTCATTTGAAGTTGTTGATCGTATGAAATGTCTACTAATTCCAAGCAGTTTTTGGAGAATTCTCATTGCTTCAAGAGTTCTACATTACTTATTTTGCGGGAGTGTGATTTCACATCCATCAGCCTGCAAATATAAATTAATTCCTTGTGTTAACATGGCTTCTACAAATGCATCTGTTTGTTCATTTATTTAGCAAATATTTAATTTCCACTATGGACCGTATACTGCACAAAATGCCAAGGATTCAAGAGTGAAAAGGGAAGAAATGGTCTCTGTTTTCATGGAACTTGCATTCTTTTGGTGGAAAATTTCAGTAAATAAGCAAACAAATACAAAAAGTAATGATAAATTATGTAAAGCAAATGAAAGCGTGATGCATTAAACAGTACACATGGCTATATTTTACTTAGGGCGTTTGGGAAAAGTTCTCCAAGAAGGTGACATTTAAGCTGAAAAAGATAAGTTAAAGTGAGACAGGCAAAATTCTGAGGGAAATATTCCAGAAGAGGCAGAGGAACACTAAGTGACATGTGGGACCTCTGCAAGTTGTGGTGCAGGGAATAGAATCAATGTTAAGAGATTACGCTGGAGTTGGAAGCAGAGGCCAAATCTTGCAGGGCCTGGAGGCCATGATGTAGAGTTTCCATTTTATTCTAAATGCAATAGGAAGCCGATGAAGAATTTTGACCATAATTTATATTAATAGAGGTAATACGACCAGTTACATCATTCTCTAAACAGGTATTAAAATACACAGAGCCTCAGCTCAGTGTAGATACCTCTTTTGAAAGTATGATTGAACAAATGTAGGTTCTGAGAAGTTGATGTGATAGATTAACACTTGACCGACAGCAGAAAGAGCAATGGGTAATGAAACCAGCTAGGATCACGAAACTCCCAGGTCTGGGGACATAAACTCTAGGTCTGGAGAAAAGGAAATTCTCAAGGAAATCTAAGGACGATTCCATGCTGCTCAAACTTCATCCTTGATGAAAGGAGCAATGGGAAGAATTTAGAAGAGAGTAGTATTAAAAATTCTGTCTGATGAAAATTAATTGTTGGGAACATCGTTGGAACCTGAGAAAGATACTGCCTTTTTCAAATAGTTACAGCAAGAATGAATGCCCAGTTGGCCTGTGAGTGAAGTAAGGAGACACGCTAAGAAGCCAAGAGCTCATGATAAGTGAGAAAGATGACTGTGTGGTACCTGTGGCCATACAATTTGAGAAGGTTTACATTGCATTATAATAGCTCTTTTAAACAGATTGTGTGCAGTCATTGAAAGTATAATGTGAAGAATGGTAGAATAAAAGGGGAGTTCATACTCCATTCCCAAGGTTACAGTCTAGAGCTCTTAGTAGGATTGTGTGGACCAGGGAACCTTCTGTTTGAAGATACTTCTGAAGTGTTCATCATGGATACAATGGCCTAAAAGAAGAGAGCTGTGCATCAAACTCCATCAAAATCAAAGTCCATCAAACTCATTAACGGTATCTTGTACTAATGACCAAACAAGTGGAGGCGAGGTCAGCCCCTCTGAAGAAGCCTCAGGGTCAGCAGGTGTGGGGCTGGGGAGACGATGAAGAAAAATGTAGAGGAAAAAAAATCAAGAAAGAGATCGTTCCAAGACAACAAAATGGAAAATTAATGCAGAGAAACACAGAGACATCCCAAATGTAGGAAGATCTATGCAAGTGATTATGCAAATGAAGAGAAAGGGGTTAAGGGTTGAGGTTTCTTACAAGTGAAAATGCCCAAAGGCATTATCTCATGTCAGTTCGGGGTTCATTACTAGAAAATGATTAGAATCAATGCTATGAAGTCAAGAGGTACCTTAATAGAGAATCTGGCTTATGGAAAACAATAACAGAATTAATGAAGGGGCTTTAACCTTTAAGTTCAATACATATTTAATTCTGTTTGTCTGGGCAAAACTTAAATATAAGGAAAGTAATTTATTGTTGAAGCCCTGTAAAGTGCAATGATTATTATGCTAATAAGACTGGATAAGTACAATCTCTTGCTTTATAAATGTCATAGATTAAAAGTGGATCATGCTAATAATTACAGCAATGATGATTTTATGATTTTAACACAGATCATTTTACTCCAGCTTTAATTATCTTTTCTAATTTAACAATTTTATTTTAATTATGGGTAGTCATTTATAATTATTTTGAACTTCGCAAAATTATTCAGGAGTACAGTAGTTTAAAGCCTTATGCTAGGTATTTAAAAGAAATTAATCTTTTCACAACGCTGGCTGAGGGTTTTTCTAAAGGAACGGGCCGCTTAAAATTATGTAAGAGGGCTTTTATAAGAGGACGATTTGCGTTAACAGTTGCTGCTTTTTTGGTTTTCTATCATGAAATGAAGGCTGATCATGTGTAAGTGGCTCTCATATTTTGAATCAGTTATCTCTGGTATTTGCAATTAGCATACTGGTCACTTTATAGTTGCTCTCAAGTCTGAAATGTTCATATGAGATAGAAGAAATGAACTTGTTTGTGACCTATAACATGAATACTATGTATTTCCAAGATTTCACTGATTAACTCTGAAAGTAGTTCAATATTATAAGTGAACCAGGTACGGAAAGTAGGGCTGTCTGTGTAGCGTTTTGGGGAAGAGGAACATTTTATAATAGATTTTAAAATCCTCCTAACTTTACTGCCTAAATATTTCAAAAATTATTTCCCCCACCTCACCACCCCTTCTTCATCTACACTACAGCTGTTCAGTTTCCTCCATTTCTGCCTGGGTGTTACTTACTTATCCTTCAGTGTCCATCACAGTATGACTTCTTCAAGTACATCTTCCAAAACTCTCTTCTCAGTATTTTGTATTCCCACTAACAAAATCCTATTTTGATCGTGTTATCAAACCTTCAGGGAAGGGTAAGATTGACCTAAACTTAAGATAAAGTTAGATTGGCTAAACTTTGTCAATGATTGTTTTAGAAGAGGCAGGTTAACACCTAATTGTGGCCAATAAGGCATGAAAAGTCTGCTGGAGACTTTCTAGGGAAGGTTTATTCGGAGAGCAAGAGAGAGAGAGAATGAATGAATGAATGAAAGAATAGAAGGAGCAGCCCTTCTTCAAATGCCAGACTGTCATGTCTAGATGTGATTGCTGGCTCTGCTGCAGGATAAAACCAACTTAGAAAAACAAGAAGTTGTTAAAAGAATCACAAAGAAGCTGAGCTGGAGTTTGCAGAGCTGAGAGCCTGTCCTACTGACAAGCTTCTTGTCATTTGATGTAATCAGTCTCTTTCTATTTAAGCCATTTGAGTTATTTAAATTACTTCCAGTTGCTATACATAGAACTAACTACAGCTGAAAAGGTGAAATTACTGATGGCAGAAACTTGGGACATGGAATGACATGTGCTATTTCTCTTTCTTTAAAACTCTGCCCCTACTCCCACCAAAGGGTAGCTGGAGATAAAGAAAATGTATCATAAACTACCAGGTTTGATGTAAATCTAACCAGATATGAGAAGAAAGCAAAAGTGGAGGTTTAGGGTAACTGAAGAAAAGCTGGTTTTGGCTTCATCTTGCTATTTCCTGATTTTTCAAAGGGTGACTTAGAAAAATGAGTGTGTTCATTTTCTATTGCTGTTAACACATTACCATTTAGTGGCTTAAAACAATACTCATTTATTATCTCATAGTTTCCATGGCTCAGATTCTAGTCATGCATTCCTGGGCCCCTGTTCAGGGTCTCACAGGGCTACAGGAAGGTGTTGTCCAGGACTGCATTCTCATGTGGAGTCTCAGTGGGGAGAATTCTTTTCCAAGCTCATTCGGGATGTTGGTAGAATTCATTTTCTTGTGGCTCTGTAACTGAGGGCCGTGGCTTCCTACTGGGTGTCCCTGGAGGCTGCCCTCAAATTTTACGGGTCACGTACAGTCCCTTGCCAGATTGGCCCTCTTCATGGGCAGTTCACATGATAGCTTACTTTTTTTTTTTTACTATATCTTTATTGGAGTATAATTGCTTCACAATGCTGTTAGTTTCTGTTGTACAACAAAGTGAATTAGACATATGCATACATATATCCCCATATCCTCTTCCTCTAGAGCCTCCCTCTCACCCTCCCTATCCCACCCCTCTAGGTCGTTGCAAAGCACTGAGCTGATTCCCTGTGCTATGCGGTTGCTTCCCACTAGCTATTTTACATTTGGTAGTGTGTATATGTTGTTGCTTCTCTCACTTTGCCCCAGCTTCCCCATCCCCTGTCCTGTGGCCTCAAGTCCATTCTCTATGTCTGGGTCTTTATTTCTGCCCTGCCACTAGGTTCATCAGTACCTTTGTGTTTTTTTTGTTTTTTTTTAGATTCCATATATATGCATTCGCATATGGTATTTGTTTTTCTCTTTCTGACTTACTTCACCCTGTGTGACAGACTCTAGGTCCATCCACCTCACTAAAAATAACTCAATCTCGTTTCTTTTTATGGCTCAGTAATAGACCATTGTATATATGTTCCACATCTTCTTTATCCATTCATCTGTCAATGGACACTTAAGTTGCTTCCATCTCCTGGCTATTGTAAATAGAGCTGCAATGAACATTGGGGTGCATGACTCTTTTTGAAATATGGTTTTCTCAGGGTAGCTGCCCAGTAGTGGGATTGCTGGGTCATATGGTAGTTCTATTTTTAGTATTTTAAGAAACCTCCATACTGTTCTCCATAGTGGTTGTAACAATTTACATTCCCACCAACAGTGCAAGAGGGTTCCGTTTTCTCCACACCCTCTCCAGCATTTATTGTTTGTAGACCTTTTGATGATGGCCATTCTGACCCATGTGAGGGTCACTGTAGTTTTGACTTGCATTTCTCTAATAATTAGTGATGTTGAGCATCTTTTCATGTGCCTCTTGGCCATCTGTATGTGTTCTTTGGTGAAATGTCTGTTTAGATCTTCTGCCCATTTTTTAATTGGGTTGTTTGTTTTTTTGATATTAAGTTCCATGAGCTGTTTGTATATTTTAGAGATTAATCCTTTGTCCATTGTTTCATCTGCAAATATTTTCTCTCATTCAGAGGGTTGTCTTTTCTTCTTGTTTACGGTTTCCTTTGCTGTGCAAAAGAAAGCTTTTAAGTTTCATTAGTTCCCATTTGTTTATTTTTGTTTTTATTTTCATTACTCTAGGAAGTGGGTAAAGAAAGATCTTGCTGTGGTTTATGTCAGAGTGTTTTTCCTATGTTTTCCTCTAAGAGTTTTATAGTGTCCTGTCTTACATTTAGGTCTTTAATCCATTTGGAGTTTATTTTTGTGTATGGTGTTAGGGAGTGTTCTAATTTCATTCTTTTACATGTAGCTGTCCAGTTTTCTCAGCACCACTTATTGAAGAGGCTGTCTTTTCTCTGCTGTATATTCTTGCCTCCTTTGTCATAAATTAGGGGACCATAGGTACATGGGTTTATCTCTGGCCTTTCTATCCTATTCCATTGATCTACATTTCTGTTTTTGTGCCAGTACCATACTCTCTTGGTTACTGTAGCTTTGTAGTATAGTTTGAAGTAGGGGAGCCTGATTCCTTCAGCTCCACTTTTCTTTCTCAAGATTGATTTGGCTATTCGGGCTCTTTTGTGTTTCCATACAGATTGTAAAATTTTTTGTTCTAGTTCTGTGAAAAGTGCCATTGGTACTTTGAGAGGGATTGCATTGAATCTGTAGTTTGCATTGGGTAATATAATCATTTTCACAACATTGATTCTTCTAATCCAAGAACATGGTGTATCTCTCCATCTGTTTGTATCATCTTTAATTTCTTTCATCAGTGTTTTATACAAGTCTTTCACCTCCTTAGGTAGGTTTATTCCTAGGTATTTTATTCTTTTTGTTGCGATGGTAAGTGGGATTATTTCCTTAACTTCTCTTTCTGATTTTTCATTGTTAGTGTAGGAATGCCAGAGGTTTCTGTGCATTAATTTTGTATCCTGCAACCTTACAAGATTCATTGATTAGTTCTAGTCATTTTCTGGTGGCATCTTTAGGATTTTCTATGTATAGTATCATGTCATCTGCAAACGGTTACTGTTTTACTTCTTCTTTTCCCATTTTTCTTCCTCTTAATTTTTTCTTCTCTGATTGCTGTGGCTAGGACTTCCAAAACCATCTTGAATAAGAGTAGCGAGAGTGGACATCTTTGTTTTGTTCCTGATCTTAGTGGAAATGCTTTCAGTTTTTCACTATTGAGTATGATGTTTCCTGTGGGTTTGTCATATATGGTCTTTATTATGTTGAGGTAGGTTCCCTCTATGCCCATTTTCTGGAAAGTTTTTATCATAAATCAGTGTTGAATTTTGTCAAAAGCTTTCTCTGCATCTATTGAGATGATCATATGGTTTTTCTCCTTCAGTTTGTTGATATGGTGTATCACGTTGATTGATTTGCGTATATTGAAGAATCCTTGCATTCCTGGGAAAAATTCCACTTGATCATAGTGTATGATCCTTTTAATATGTTGTTGGATTCTGTTTGCTAGTATTTTGTTCAGGATTTTTCCATCTATATTCATCAGTGATATTGGTCTATAATTTTCTTTTTTTGTGATATCTTTTTTCTGGTTTTGGTATCTGTGATGGTGCCTTCGTAGTGTGAATTTGGGAGTGTTCCTCCCTCTGCAAGTTTTTGGAAGAGTTTGGGAAGGATTGGTGTTAGCTCCTCCCTAAATGTTTGATAGAATTTGCCTGTGAAGCCATCTGGTCCTGGACTTTTGTTTGTTGGGAGATCTTTAATTACAGTTTCAATTTCATTTCTTGTGATAGGTCTGTTTATATTTTCTAATTCTTCCTGGTTCAGTCTTGGAAAATTGTACCTTTCCAAGAATTTGTCGGTTTCTTCATGGTTGTCCATTTTATTGGCATGTAGTTGTTTGTAGTAGTCTCTTATAATCCTTTGTATTTCTGCTGTGTATGTTGTGATTTCTCCTTTTTCATTTCTAATTTTATTGATTGGTGTCCTGTCCCTTTCTTTCTTGATGATCTGGCTAAGGTTTTATCAATTTTGTTTATCTTCTCAAAGAACCATCTTTTCATTTTATTGATCTTTGCCATTGTTTTCTTCGTTTCTATTTCAATTTTTTCTGCTTTGATCTTTATGATTTCTTTCCTTCTACTGCCTTTGGGTTTTCTTTGTTCTTCTTTCTCTAGTTTCTTTAGATGTAGTGTCAGATTGTTTATTTAAGACTTTTCTTATTTCTTGAGGTGAGATTGAATTACTATAAACTTCCATCTTAGAACTACTTTTGCTGCATCTCATAGGTTTTGAGTCATCGTGTTTTCATTATCATTTGTTTCTATGTAGTTTTCAATTTCTTCTTTGATTTCTTCAGTGATCTCTTGGTTATTTAGTAGCTTGCTGTTTAGCCTCCATGTATTTGTGTTTTTTGCAGTTTTTTTCCTGTAATTGATTTCCAATCTCATAGCATTGTGGTCAGAAACGATGCTTGATATGATTTCAATTTTCTTAAATTCTCCGAGGCTTAATTTGTGACCCAAGATGCGACCTATCCTGGAGAATGTTCTGTGTGCACTAGAGCAGAAAGTGTATTCTGCCACTTTTGGGTGGAATGTTCTATAAATATCAGTTAAATCTATCTGGTCTATTGCATCATTTAAAGCGTGTGTTTCCTTATTTATTTTCTGTTTGGATGATCTGTCCATTGGTGTAAGTGGGGTGTTAAAGTCCCCTACTATTATTGTGTTACTATTGATTTCCCCTTTCATGGTTGTTAGTATTTGCCTTATATATTGAGGTGCTCCTATGTTGGGTGCATAAACATTTATAATTGTTATATCTTCTTCTTGGATTGATCCCTTGATCATTATGTAGTGTCCTTCTATCTCTTATAACACTCTATCTTATCTGATATGAGTATTGCTACTCCAGCTTACTCTTGATTTCCATTTGCATGGAATATCTTTTTCCATCCCTTCACGTTTAGTCTGTATGTGTCCCTAGGTCTGAAGTGGATCTCTTGTAGACAGCATATATATGGGTCTTTTTTTTTGTATCCATTCAGCCAGTCTGTCTTTTGGTTGGGGCATTTAATCTATTTACATTCAAGGTAATTATCGATATGTATATACCTATTACCATTTTCTTAATTGATTTAGGTTTGTTTTTGTGAGTCTTTTTCTTCTCTTGTGTTTCCTGATAGAGAAGTTTCTTTAGCATTTGTTGTAAAGCTGGTTTGGTGGTGCTGAATTCTCTTAGCTTTTGCTTGTCTGAAAAGCTTTTGATTTCTCCATCAAATCTAAATGAGATCCTTGCTGGGTAGAATAACCTTGGTTGTAGGTTTTTCTCTTTCATCACTTTAAATATGTCCTGCCACTCCCTTCGGCTTGCAGAGTTTCTGCTGAAAAATCAGTGTTAATCTTATGGGGATTTCTTTGTATGTTATTTTTTTGCTTTTCCCTTGCTGCTTTTAATATTTTTTCCTTGAATTTAATTTTTGTTAGTTTGATTAATATGTGTCTTGGTGTGTTTCTCCTAGGGTTTATCCTGTATGGGACTCTCTGTGCTTCCTAGACTTGGGTGACTATTTCCTTTTCCATGTTAGGGAAGTTTTGCACTATAATCTCTTCAAATATTTTCACAGACCCTTTCTTTTTCTCTTCTTCTTCTGGGACCCCTATAATTCGAATGTTGGTGCATTTAGTGTTGTCCCAGAAGCCTCCAAGAGTGTCTTCAATTCTTTTCATTCTTTTTCCTTTATTCAGCTCCTCAGCTGTTATTTCCACCATTTTGTTTTCCAGTCCACTTATTTGTTCTTCTGCCTCAGTTATTCTGCTATTGAATCCTTCTAGTGTATTTTTCATTTCAGTTATTGTGTTGTTCATCTCTGTTTGTTCTTTAGTTCTTCTAGATCTTTGTTAAACATTTCTTGTATTTTCTCTATCTGTGCCTCCATTCTATTTCTGAGATTCTGGATCATCTTTACTATCATTACTCTGAATTCTTTTTCACGTAGATTTCCTATTTCCTCTTCATTTATTTCTTCTTGTAGGTTTTTACCTTTCTCCTTCATCTATGACATATTTTTTGCCATCTCATTTTGTGTGTGTGTGTGTGTGGTGGGTGGGATTGTGTTCCTGTCTTACGGTTGTTTTGCCTGAGGCTTCCAGCACTGGAGTTTGTAGGCTGTTGGGTAGAGCTGGGTCTTGGGGCCAAGATGAGAACCTTTGGGAGACCTCACTCTGATGAATATTCCCTGGGGTCTGAGATTCTCTGTTAGTCCAGTGGTTCGGACTCGGAGCTCCCACCACAGGGGCTTCAGGCTGACCCCTGGCTCGTGAACCAAGATCCCTCAAGCTGTGCGGGGTGGCAAAAATAAAGAAAAGAGAGAAAAACGGAGAACAGTAACAAAGAGTAAAAAATAAAATTAGACTAGGAAACTAACAGATATGTTAGAAAGAATATAAAAATAAAAAATATATGGATGAAACAACAACAACCAGAAGGTAAAACAGACCCACAGTAGTAAAAACGAGGAGAAGAAGAAGAAAAAAAAAGGCTGTGGGGGGTGGAACTTAGGCAGCAAAGGGTTTAGGCAGTGGGTGGGGCCTATTCTTAGGACCCACAGAGCTGGAAAAGGCCCTGGGTGTGGTGTGAGGTGGGACTTAGACTCCAGAAGGGCAGAAGGGGCCCAGGTGTGCCTCTGGTCTCAGAGGGCAAGGGACCAGGCCTGGGAGCCCAGCAGGCTTTCCAGGCTCAACTGTGCAGAGCAAATTCCCTCCAGGCCTCTCCTGCTCCTCCAGGGTCCTGGAGGGCCCCTCTTCCCTGCCTCTCCTGTTCTCCCTCAGCCTCCCTCCTATGCCCCCAGGACCAGTGTGGCCCAGAGGGGACCTCTGAGGGCATAGCACCCGGCAGAGCCAGGCAAGCTTCCCAGGCTGATTGGGCAAGTGAAACGCTTGGCATACTTCCCCCAATCTGAGCCCCTGAGGGTCCCTCCAGGCGTGGAAACCCCTCCCCCCTCCCAGCCATCCCTCAGGTCCTGTCTGGTCTCTACTTCTCCTCCCCCCTCAGTCCCCCCACGTCCTACTGGTTTGCTTTCAGGTTCCTCCTATCTCCTTGGGTGTCTTGGTCCCCCACCAGTGTCTGGCAGGTGCCCTAGTTGTGAGGAGATGCAAACTGCTCATCTTCCCATGCCACCATCTTTGAGTGTTTCAGCAGCTTACTTCTTTAAGTTCAGCAGGAGCGTCTCACTTATGTCTACTAGCAAGACAGAGTCTCCTAAACATGTCATAACCTTAAGGGCATTACAACAAGTGAAATAAGCCAGAGAGAGAAAGACAAATACTGCATGGTGTCACTAAATGTGGAATCTAAAATGAAAACATGTCAAACTCATAGAAATAGCAGAAAAGTGATCACCAGGGGCTGGGAGTGTTAGAAATAGGGAGAGATTGGTAAAAGGGTACAAACTTTTAGCTATCAGATGAATAAAGTCTGAGGATCTAATGTATAACATGGTGACTATAATTGGTAGCACTGTACTGTGTAATTGAAATTTGCTAAGAAAATAGTACTTAAATGTTCTCATGCACACACAAAAAAGTAAATATGTGAGGTGATGGATGTGATAATTAACTAGATGAGGGAATAAGTTTTACAGTGTATACATATATCAAATCATCATGCTGTATACTTTAAATATTTTAAAATTTTATTTGCTAATTATACCTCAGTAAAACTGAAAAATATATATCATAACCTAATCATGAGACTTTTGCCATATTCTGCTAGAAGCAAGTTACTGGTTCCACCCACTGTCAAGAAGAGGGACATATCCAGGGTGCAACACTAAAGAATGGAGGTCATGTAGGCCATCTTAGAATTCTGTCTATTATAATGAGATACTTCAATAGACTAGAGAGCACTATTTGTATTATTTGCTAGAAGCAAATTGCATGTCACTCTACAGCATTGGGAACTAGTTTAGAGTAATGGGGAGAAAACTGCCTTATGTGACTATTCCTTACAAACAATGCACAAATTTATTCATAAAAGTTATAAGAATATATAATAAAAAAAACTGCCTTTAAGCAAAAGTTGGATGCAATTATGTTGAATATTTTCAATGATGTTTATATTTTATAAATATGTATTTACAGTTATCAAAACAAAATGAAAGAAAACAATACCATCCCTAAAATTCTTGAAAGATTAACCTTGCTGTTGTGCTGACCTGATTCTGTCTCATTTAAGCTCTGTCCTCTACTGAAACAATTATTTTTATAACTTTCTATTCAATGAGGAAGCTTCTTTAGATTGAGACTCTGATGTTATAGCAGAGAGAATATTTTGAAATGGGTTGAGAGTAATGAGACAAAGTACAAAGGTAACTTTGTGGACCCAACACGACATTATCTCTGTAACGTTTAGGGACTTGGTTTATATTGAGATTTTAAGCGGCAGAGAGAAGCTACAGAAGTAGTTTCTACTTCTACTTTCTGCTGAATGTCCTACCTAGTGATAAGCCCACTTAAACTAACAGAGCTTTACTAGTAAACTTCTGTGGGTCTCCTATTTAAAGAGAACCAGAGTGAACTCAGATATGCAGAATGCTTTTGAATATGACCTTTCCTCAAATGTGAACAAGTTTTGTATTTTCACAATGAATTACCTTTGTTAAATGGTTTTATGATGAAATATGCTTATCCCAGAGGTGGTAAAAAAATAATAATAAAAACAAAACAAAACAACAACATGAACAAAAATCATGTAATGCTTCTTAAGTCTGAGCTCTGATTTTGTGCTAGGAACTCTGGGTTCTAATAAGAAAGCCATGTATAATATTCTGTTTAGTCCTTGCATTAACCTTATAGGGTAGATTCTATTACTATCTTCAATATCCGGATGAAGAAACAGAAAAAAAAAAATAAGAGTTAGATAACCTACCTAAGGACACATAGATATTATCATATTCCAGACCAACCTGGACAATCTAACTCCAAAGCTCACCAGCTGAACTGTGCTATTGTTCTTTCAAAGAACGGATATAATCTTCCCTGGGTCTCATTATATCCACTGTGAATAAGGGACAGATTCATATAAATATGAAGGCATCTGTTCCTTTAGGTGGTAGATAAAACCCTTTAGTAACTTGAAGTGTGTGATGTGTTGATCATCAGGAGTGTATGGTACATAATCCTGAAATATTTATAAGGTCTCAGGGAAATGTACATCAGGAATTTTTCTATTTCTGTATTAATGGAGATATTAGGATACTTATGCTCATGTTGATAGAAAGGGATATAAATGCAAGCAGATTGGAGAATAATGAACAGGATATTAAATATTAAAGGGACTAATTTAGACCATATTGTTTGAAGGTTTCTCTGAGTTGTAATTGGACTTGGACATTGACTAGTGCTATGGAGTGAAAGAATGAGACCATGAAATGAATGAAGTAGAAGATTCTGTGAGAATCTGCTGCCAAGTTTTCTGTCTCTCTTCTATATACTCTTAAGATTAATCACCTATAGATTTAAGAGGGATTCATATTGCTAGCAATAAATTGAATATTTCCAGTACTGCAGTTGGATAGGAAAATTTTCCAAAGAAATTTTTCAGCATGGTTTAGAGAAAACCTCCTTTGGGATGAATTTCTCTCTTATCATTGGATTGCCTGTCATAATGTAGGCACAGTTTACAAGTGAAAATAAAAATGCATTTAGTGACCTCTGAAGGGTGTTGGAAAAATGCACTACCATTTTGTACATAGCTTTCGATAAGAAATGTGAAAGGTATTTTGGACTTGTCCAAAAAGCAATCTTGAAACTTCAAGCAGGGTTAAAAAAAAATGTCTGTGCTATTGAGGGTGTCCCCCGAACTGCAGCAAACTGACAGTTTCTATGCAGTTTTGCTGTCTAGAAAAAAAAAAGTCAATGCAAATAAGGAAATTTTCCTACTAGCTGTAGAGACATTTAAGGATAGAAGGATTAGGGATGTCTAAGGCTACTAAAAGATATTTACTGAATCTTAACATTCAGTTTTCAGTATTTTCTGTTTATTTTCAGAATCTTTGTAACTGACTTCAATTTTTTGGTCAATAAATCTAAATTGTAAGAATTAGGCTCTTTGATTACTGAACTATAACCAAATAGCCCTTAATTTTTTAAATACAAAAGGAATTTATTTTAATAGGCTAAACAGTACAAATCATTTTTTAGTGCATTGTATATTGATGAAGCTACTGGGAAGGGTTTGCAAAGTAGGTTCATAGACAATGGTATTTTTTTCTTCCATAGCCATTTTCTATTGGCAAATAATGATGTTGCCTATTTGTGTTGAAAGGGGGTGAAATGAATATTGTAAGATTTACTTTTCTATACACCCTAAGTGCTAAAATGCTGCTTTCTCAGGAGGCTTTCTGTTACACAGTTTGTGGCACAATTTTATCACTGTTTCTCTCCTAACTCAAATAAAACTGTTTCAACTTCTTTATAAATATAATCCTGCCTGCTTAAACATGAGAGAAAAAAGAGTCTTTTAAGGACAGGCTCAGTAGTTTTCCTTTGGTGTTAAAAATGTAGCAATTATTGGGACAAACAAAGGGACAAACAATATCAGTTGATTAAATGAGTTTCCTATTTAAGTTATGAAATCTGTTTCTATCGAGGGACATCTGAAAGAAATAAATGGCTTTTGAATAAAAGCAAGGCAAATTCTCTCTCATTACATAATTAGGTCAGTGTAGATTTACTCTTTGTTTTGTGTCTCATATGGATTCTGGGGTACTTTGACCATTACGGAAAATTTGTCTTGAGCTAATGGAAGTATAGGTCTATTTTTATATTGATAATAAATTCAGCTATTTTGACATTCTGATTGGTAATTAGACAAATTAATTGTGAGTACATCAACAGTTATACAGTATTATCAACAAAAGGTGTGTTTGTTGAACACCCGATTTTACATTTCTGAATTTTCCTCTTTAATACCTCGTGTTCAAATTAAATGGATTTCGGTGTAACTCTGTGTGTGTGCGTGTGCACGTGTGTGTGCGTGTGTGTGTGTGTGTGTGTGTGTTTTAAAAACAAAGGTGGAGATAAAGCTTTGCCTAAATCTATTTCAAAAAAGTATCATTTGTCCTTTTTCACTCTGAGGACATCTTATTACTCTGAGATTTTATTACTTCTATATAATTTACATCTCAGTATTTTTCAAATTAACTTACTGGTTCATAATTCTTGACTTCCTTAACTTCTAAAACTTTCCTCTGTTTCGCTAATGTTTTTCAGCCACTCACAAGAATGGTTACTTCCCAGGTCTATTAATATTTAATATGGCTTTATGTACATGGCCTCAGACTATGAGATCCCTGTCTCTGACCACAGCCTTTTATCTGCCCCTGCACCCCATCAGTCCCTTACTTCCACTGAGCACATGTTTTGCCCTTACGTTCACCTCTTGTCTGTTACTGATCATCATAGTGTAGAATCTCCCATTGCTCCTTTGTCCTCTAAACTACATCCCAGTCTTTTTACTTCCGAACTCACAAATACCTTAACATTCCACCAAATTGATTGTAAGTTCCACCATTTGCTGCTCTGTTCCTTTAGTCAAGGTAGTTAATGTTTCAGTCTCCCAGTTCACCTGCTAGGTGGGAGTTGTAAAATACCTCTCTCCTAGGCTTGCTGTGAGGAGTAAATGAGGTTACGCTTGTTAAGGTGGACCAGTGCCTGGACCCTACGGCTTGATACATATTGATGTTAGTTCGTTCCTTAGCTCTTAACTTGGCAAAAGTCACAAACTTGGGTACATTCTGCTGCCCATTTTCTTATTACTTATGAATCACTGAGTATTGTTGCCGTGTGATCTTATATTTTAGCTCTACCACAAGTTACTGTTAAAATGTTATGTAATATTATATTGTGTATTTTTACATAGGACAAATATAGATCATAATGTTTATCATGCAAACTGGGACACATCTGGGAGAAAAGAAGGTGCTATTAGCACGACCCTGATTCTGTCCTTGGTACGATGTTACCCTATTGTTATAAGAGCAAAACTGGGTGGTAAATACGCTCCGTGGTCTATTTTTGTAACTTCTTATTAGCTAACGTTGGGAAGGAAAAACAATTTTCCCTCTACCCTTCTAGATTCTTGGCTGAGATACCCCCTGTGATAAACAAGAAATGAACAGGAGAAAAATAAATTTAATTAAGTAGGTATTGGGGCCCCCAAGTCTGAGAGCCTCTGACAGGTAGGCTGTTGAGGTTTTTGTATGCCATCCTGAGCTAAGGAGAAGAGGGTAGGAGTCTGGGACTTCCAAGGAAAGGAAGACAATTCACAGGAAGATGGGAAGAGAAGATGTTTGGTAAATAACTAATTGCCATGCCATGCAGAGACAAAGGGACACCAAGAGAAAGGCGGACAAACAGGCCTTGCTAAGTTCACCCCAGTTTACTACACTTAGCTCATATTCTTTGCTATTATCTCTGATACTAGCTCTGTTCTTGCTCCAAGCCCTCTAAACCTTTTAGGCACTTCAGGAATGATAAAGAAAACTTCCTGAGTTTTCTCTTTCTTAAAAATATTCAGTCCAAAATCACCCTTTTGCCGAGTGAGACATGTTTTGGGGTGGTAAATTTTGCTCCCCTACACTATCTTTCTCTTTCCTTTTAAACGAAAGAGGAAATGGGCAATATGGCTGTTCAGGCTGAACATGTAGGTAGTTGCAATGCAAGCGGAACAGTTCACTGTCCTCACCTATGTGGCGAAATCGCCGAGGAGAGTTTGTTAGTGGGATCTTACCCACAGTGCCCTGCGGAATGTTCTTTTCTAACATGATCTTCATAGAGCTCTAGTCCATCATATGTGCTGTGTACATATCCACTTTACCTCCACGATGTTTAGGTGATAAAGACCATCGCTGGATTCAGAATGTGGTCTCAATCACTCCACAGTCACTGTATTGATAACCATTTTGTCTGACCCCTTAGTCACATCTGACTTATGTCTTTCAACCTCCTGCTTCTCTGGCCGTTTCTCCTTGACTTACAAACATGTTCAAGTTTTCTCTATCTGAAAAAATATTCAAATTGTTATTCTTTCTTTTTCTACAATCTGGTGTCATACTTTGGGAGAGTGGTCCACGTTCATTGTCTCTACTACTTCATTTTTCTCTCACGCTTCAACCACATACAAACTGGCTGCAGAGCTCACTGCCTTAGTCCAGTTCAAATTCCTCCGTTTTCATCCTACCCAATATTTACTGAACTCATATGGTGGTTGGTGATGTTGATCATTAGTTGCATGAGAAAGACTCTTCTCATCTCATCCTTGGATTATGTAAATTTGAATTTACCTTTCTCTTCTTACCTACATTTCCCCCCTCTTTTTCCTCACTACGTTAAAGCAGGCAGTTAGCTAGATATGAGCAGAGAAAGGGTGGCGAGGGCCAAATGGCAGGAAACCACACAGCTTGTAAACAATGGGGGTCCTGGGACAAAGCAAAGCGGGAACCTCCAGACTGACAGGAAAACACACATTTTGGGGCGGTGAGTGTCCTAGAGGCAAAGAAAGGTGGGAAAAGGCGGGAATCTCCAGTGTCTGAATGTAACCTTTTGCACGTTATGCTTTCATTACAATAAAATTAGCCTTGCAGGTAAGACGTACCCATCAGGCACTGACACCATGACACTTCTGATCAAGACTAAATAAGGACAAAAATTCTTCCTCCCCTTGAGAAGGTGGAGCTGGGTTGAAAATCAGGGAATACGACTCCCAAATCTCTCCCTCCCCCATGAATATTCTGCCCCTTCATTTCTACACCCCACGTAACTGGCTTGCCAAAGAAACTCAGGGCAGCTACCCACCTGAGACCGCCTGTCCTCCCCTTGAGAGGGTACTATTGCTTAAATATGTTTTTGCTTTGCTTTCTTGACCTCCCTGTCTCGTATCTGAAGTCTCTGAATTCTTTCTGCCACAAGACAGTAACATGCTCTCTGGTATCATTTACACCTTCTCTTCTTAGATATTCAGAGCTTGTCATTCTCCTGTACTGTTTCTCCAAGGGAGGCCAAACACGTCAGCTATAACTACCATGTTCATTCAGATCAATCCAGTTCTGTGTTTCTGGCCCCAATCTCTCCACTGAAGTCCAAACTACTGAAAGTCACTATTTTGATATTCTGGTACCTCCTATTTGGTTCTTCCAAACTTCATCCTCTGGGTGTTATATTCACATTAATGGCATCCTTATTTATTTAACAATTTATTCTCTCAACTTTAGTCATTGTTAATTCTTCCTGTTACTCACTTTATCTCACATGTTTCGATTACCAACTTATTTATTAATTTAACATCCATTTATGCAACAAATATTTATTATTTCTTTTTTTTAATGCGTGATATAATGGCAAACGAGAAAAAGTTTCTGGACTCGTGGAACTTTCGTTCATGTGGGGAGAAAACAGATAAACTAACAAATGAATATATAAAAGCTGATTTTTGAATAGTGAAAGCTAGTGCAAAGAAATTGAGACAGGTAAATATGTTAGGGAGTGGTTGAAATGATGATTTAGATGATCGGGGAACATTTCATTAAGTAGATGACTTTGCAGGTAAGAGCCAAATGATTCAAAAGAGGCAGATATGTGAAGATCAAAATGAAGAGTTTTCCGGGGAGAGAAAACAAAGTATAAAGTCCTTAAGTTTGGACTAGACACCGTATTGTAGGAGCATAAGGAGAGAGAGCATGGCTCAAGCCTAGCAAGCCAGGGGCAGAGTGCCAAAGAGGTTTAGGATGTGGACAGGGCTGCAGTCAGGTAACATCTTGTAGTTCTTACTTATAAGAGTTGTAGACAAAGAGGTGTCATGGTCTCATTTATGCTTTGAGAAGATGACTTTGGGTTCTTATATATAAAATGAAGTACAGGCTAACAAAGAAGCTGCGAGGCATTTGAAGCAGCTCGATTGATCGTTGATGGCGACTTGGCTGAGAGTGGTTACCAGTGGAGATGATTTTTTGGATATATTTTGGAGTTAGTGTTCACAGGCTTTAATGAGAGATGAGGAAGAAGAACACAAACTGGGCTCAGTGACGGTGACTTTAGCTGAGATGAGGAAGACTAGGGAAGCAAAGGTTGTGTGTATTAATTGAGTTCAACTTTTAGGTAATTATTAAATATGAAATTGTCAATGCTAAGTAGGCAGTGATGGAATCTGGGATGCAGAGCAATGTTCAGGCATAGACAAGAGGAAAGGTGGTATCATGGAAGCCAAGAGAATAGTGTTTCCTGCAAGCCCGATGCTGTCAAATTAGGTGGGAATATTGTATCGATCAACATAGAAGCCATATGCCACTTTCCTGTTTCAGCAGACTGGTGGCCATAGATACCTAACCAGAGTGGGTAAATGTAGTGTAAGTGCCTGACGTTAAGCTTCTTGAGTTCTCAGGCATCCATTTCAAAGATACCTTTCTCAAATAAAGATACTGCGAGCTGCGTGACACAACTACTAGTAAAGGAACTAGATAAGAACCAGGCTGCCCCAGCAATGGAATTCCCCTTTAGAAAGCCCTGGTTTACCTAGGTAACTGACCACTTGAATGACATCACTTTTTCCTTCCTGTGCTTGAGTCCTAACTCCTGCTCTTATGTTTTAAATTCACCAACAAAGAGTAAACCCACAAAACCCTAGGCACCCCACTCTCAGACCCCAACAAAGGCAGAAACCGGGTCCCCACTCTCTCTTTCTACCCATAACCTCACTGTGTGGCCCCAGGTGTGCCATGCACCCTTCAAGTCTTGTCAATAATATATCTGTTGGTACTGCAGAGTTCCCTGATGGTTGTTGCTGAGCTGTGTTTTGTAATGATAAGAACCACAGGGGCTTAGCTCTGGAGGGGGAGATGTCTGTGGAGACTGGCCACAGTTATAGGGGCCCAAGTGCGTGCCCCCCCAGGACATTTCTAGCCCATAGCATCATCAATAGACTGGGACCCACACAAAATGGTAAAGAAAGACGATAGGTAGAAAATGGAAACTACAGATTTTATACCAAAATGACCCTGCACCCTAGTTCCTCTTTCTGCTTATCATTACCATTTCCTTTGCCCTTCCTCATGCCCCATTGTTTTGTGTTTTTTTTGTTTTGTTTTGTTTTTGTTTTGCGGTACGCGGGCCTCTCACCGCTGTGGCCTCTCCCGTTGCCGAGCACAGGCTCCGGACGCACAGGCCCAGCAGCCACGGCTCACGGGCCCAGCCGCTCCGCGGCATGTGGGATCTTCCCGGACCGGGGCACGAACCCGCGTCCCCCGCATCGGCAGGCAGACTCTCAACCACTGCGCCACCAGGGAAGCCCGCCCCATTGTTTATCGCTTGAACCTTTGACACAATCTCTGGACTACTTTCTGCTTGTGAAGTTTATGTCTCCCCTCTCCAGAATGGCTCTTCATTGACCAGAGTCATCTTGAAGTGTGGCAGACTATCAGCTGTCCAATGGAGGTTTGATAATTTCCTATGAATATAAAAAGGTGAAAACTTTTGTTCACATATATTTCATATATTTGAAATTTGAGCTTAACTGTTTTTCATAGAAATTCTATTACCTCCATATAATTATTCAGTTTTTGGTAATGGACTATAAGTATTGCGCTGGACAGTTGGTCTAGGCTAACATTCATCTCACAAGCAGTCATTTGTCTTGACTGAGGTATTTTCATATAAATTGCATTTTATTAATTAAATTTGTTAAATTTGCATTTTTATTGGAGCTGGGATATTGCTTTATTTTATCCCCAATTCACAGAAAGGGATCAATAGCTTAAAAGTCACTCATTAAAGCATGAAGGTAGTAATAAAATAGGATCATAAATACTGTAACACAGAATAAAGTCATAAACATAAACATTGACTAGGACTTGTAATAAAATATTGAACGTGAATTTGTTCTTAGAACAAAACTTCTGAGCGTGTAATAATTTCATAAAGGCAGCAGCAGAAGAAAATTGCAAACAGGAATTTCAAAGAAGATCATCTTCAATTAGGTTTGTTAAACTGGTAACCACCTATACAGAGTGGCAGTGCCTAAACTGTTCTGAAGTTCTAACAGATGGTTGCATGGAGGCGTCACAGTTGATGTTTATGTGCCAACTGGAAACAAAGCATAGTGACCTCTGTGGTAAACAGTTGAATTTATGTCTAAAAGGTGAAAATCATCATTTTCTGTGTGTAATTAATTAGTTCAAATAGGAGAGAACAAAGTGAAACTCAGCTATCAAAGTTTATCATTGCAAGTTTTAGTCTGTATAATAAAGAATATATGTAAGGCCATTGTTTTTTTGTGTTTTTTTTTGCGGTATGCGGGCCTCTCACTGTTGTGGCCTCTCCCGTTGCGGAGCACAGGCTCCGGACGCGCAGGCCTAGCGGCCATGGCTCACGGGCTTAGTTGCTCCGCGGCATGTGGGATCTTCCCGGACCGGGGCACGAACCCGTGTCTCCTGCATCGGCAGGCGGATTCTCAACCACTGCGCCACCAGGGAAGCCCATGCCATTGTTTTAAAGAGCGTCACAAATCAGTAAATGATAAATAGGCTCATGTGAGGGAAAGCAGAACAGACTATAGAGAAAATACACTTGTCAACTGATATGGTAAGTCTTTGCATAATATCGTGAGTATGCAGTGTGGAAGAACTCTCACCATCCAATATACGTGCCATTATCATGTTCTTTATCTGTGGAAGGAACACTGATGTGTAAAGTGCATTTGGTCTCTGCATATAAGAGAGAAGTGTTCAACATGTTTTGTCTTGTTTATTATTGAAAAATCATGATACAGGAAAGGAGTTTTCTCATTTAATTGAGGACTATTTTATGAATTGAATGGAAGTGGCTATACTGCGGTGCCAGTTTATGCACCACTGTATTCTCCAAATATCTGTGACTCTAAAGAAATCCCCACTGATCTTCATCCACTGTTGAATAAGACAGAGAAAACTGTAAATAAAATCAAATTATGGTCATGTTGTCTGTATGTTTTTAGTGTGCTCTCTGAAAAAATAACAAGTCATGCCTTTGCTTTTCTATTCTGCTGAACCCTGACTGTAAAAGGTATAATGAGTTTGAAATGAGATTAGGAAACAAAGAACATTTATTCATGACACTGAAAATGCCTTTAAAGACCATTCTTGAAATTTCAAGTGTCTTGCTCAGTGATTTATTTCAATGATAAGTTTAGTAAATTTGGTATATCTGGGGTACCTAGAACCTATCGCTTAATGGCCAATATATGTCTACTTTAAAAATTAAGTATAAATATAAAGATTTCTCAAGAAGAAAACTATGATGCAAATGGCTAGTTTGCCAAGAGTTTAGTTCCTTCAGACTAATATTTTCTTCACTTACTGATGAAAGAAATTAATGATTTAATCAGTATATATTTGTTTTCTTAAGTCATATATGCCTATATGCTGTAGAAATACCTAAATGCACCCAAAGAGTGATTTGGGCACTTATTGCCACAATCTAAGTTGAATCACTCAACTCTGAAGATATGATTGTGATATTTTTCAACTTAAAGTCTAATGGGGCACTGAAAATAGTCTTAGTTTAGAAATAGTCCATCAATTCTATCCAGATATCTGCTAACCAGTTGACAGGATCACCAAAAACTAGCTGCTCTTCCTGGTGAATGATATTTATTTAACAGAATGAAAGACTGGAGGGATATTCATTTCCACTAGTATAGGTAACTATTAGATTGGGCCATATGAATCGATAATGTTGAACTGTTTGGGACTGACAAAAAATGGACATTCTTTATGGCTCAACCTAATAGATAATATGAAAACCCTTCAGCTTCAAAACATTCAGAAATACTGGATAAAATACAATAAAATACTTTAAATATATACTTTTCTTAACAAGGGAATAAGAAAAATCCCAAGAAGTTATAAAGTAAAAGGAAGCTGACAATATGCATGAAAAGTGGGAGATGAAGCTGTGGTTTTTTCTGGGAGTGTGTTTTTTTTTTTTTTTTTTTTGCGGTACGCGGGCCTCTCACTGTTGTGGCCTCTCCCGTTGCGGAGCACAGGCTCCGGACGCGCAGGCTCAACGGCCATGGCTCACGGGCCCAGCCGCTCCGCGGCATGTGGGATCTTCCCGGACCGGGGCACGAACCCACGTCCCCTGCATAGGCAGGCGGACTCTCAACCACTGCGCCACCAGGGAAGCCCTAGGAGTGTTTGTTGATGCAGGTCACCAGTATATGTGGTTTTCCACATCCCCGCAGGGACAGGCCACAAGGCTTTGGTTAGGAAGAGAATTAGCTAAGACTGTGTGAAGTCAGAACCCTTGAACTTCCCATCTAAGCTCTCAGAGGAAAACCATGAAAGATTCTGAGGGTTTGTAACCAAGTCCTTGCCTTCATAAGGTTTGGCTTTCAATGTATGCTATCAGAGAGGCCAAGAACATCTAAAGCCAACAAATTAATTCTCTGTTATTAGTGCTCTAGTATTGAAAGAAGCACATGTGAATACTTTCTGGAACAAAGCACTCACAATCCAGGTTGCACAGTGTTCTCAGAGAAAAAGTTCTTGTGAAAAGGAAGCCACAGCCCCAAATAACATAAAATAGCCATGATAAATAATAATCAGAATAGGTAACCAACAGCTAAATTAAACATAGTTATCTGTTAATGAAATGATAAGAGTTAAAATATAAGTATGTTTAAGCATCTTAAAAATGAAATATGGAGTTGAAAACACAAGCAAGAAACAAACAATTAAAAATCACAACAAAATTTAAAATAAACCAAAAGAACATATAGAATGAAACATGTAATCATGAGAAAAAAGCAATAGAAGAGTAAATGGCAGATTAGACATAGCTATTGGAAAAGATGCAAACTGGAAATGAGGTGAATACATTTCTCAGAAGGAAGCATAGAGAGTTAAAGAAATAAAATAAAATCGGGCTTCCCTGGTGGCGCAGTGGTTGAGAATCCGCCTGCCGATGCAGGAGACACGGGTTCGTGCCCTGGTCCGGGAAGATCCCACATGCCGCGGAGCAACTAAGCCCGTGAGCCATGGCCGCTGAGCCTGCGCGTCCGGGGCCTGTGCTCCGCAACGGGAGAGGCCACAACAGTGAGAGGCCCGCATAATACCATAAAAAAAAAAAAAAAAAAGAAATAAAATAAAATGAAAACAATCTTAGGAAACATGGAAGAACGAATGAGACAGACCGACATATTTCTAATTAACAAGGAAGAGTGAATACAGAGAGTAGAATACAGGTAATATGAAAGATGTAACTCCCGCAGATTTTCTGGAGTTGAAGAAAATCTTGGTATATCATGTTTGTGAGTCACGGTGAATCCCAACCAGGATGAATTAAAAAACAAATCCACATATAGACACACTTTAATGAAATACTGAGTATTCCAAAAAAAAAATGTAATCACACTTTTTAAAAAAGCAATCACATAAAATATTACTTACAAAGATTAACTTAGTGCATTTACTAACATCAATAGAAACAGATGACAGAATGAATTAAAATACTAAGAGAATATAACTAGCAACTTAAAATTTTATATCTAGTCATTAGCTGAATTTAAGATCCAGATAAACCTATTAAGGAAATGGTAGTTAAATAAAGAACATTCTAGAAAAAAAAAAACCACCATGTGTTTTGAATGCAAATAAACTGTTACCAAAATGCATACTAAATGTTATACTCTGAAAAGAACGAAACCAAGACCAGAAAGAAGGAATAAGATGCAGTTAGAAAGGTGAACAAAGAAACAGAAAATAATGGGTTAAATAATCAAATATTGTTTGGGTAAAATAATAATTACGACGATGATGAATAATTTGGTCCAGATTCAGAAGGGTCTTAGATCCCACCTCCCCATGGCATCTTTAACCCGTCGTAAGTGGGATGGGGTCTAGGATAATGATTAACATTACAGGTGTCTTCGTTTGTGATCCCAAAGAAGCAAACGGGCAGCAAGGATTTGGGAATGGCTAGGTGGCTGGGCGGTAATTCTAGAAAACAGAAGTAGGGAAGTGGCAAATTTAGATAGGAGACAGACAGTAAAGAGTGCATCAACAACTAAGTTACCGCTGTGGGCAGCTGGAAGTTAATCCTTCTGAGGAACTACAGAAAACAGTGTAATACACACACACCTCAGATTTTTTTCCACCTGGAGTGTAAGGAAACTGAGGTATTTATACACCAACTCCTGTCAAGTCCCTGGTTGAGAACTGCTGGACATGGGGACATTAATTCCCCAGAACTTCTGGCTGCGTTTCATGAACACAATCAGGACAGGTTCCACTGGACAGAGAAAGCCCTCAGCAAAGAAATGCAGGCACTGGAATTGAACAGTGCAACACCAAAGAATAGTTTTTTGTTTCAATTTTTAACCCAGAGCCCTCTCTTCTTTCTAGCTTCTGCCACATAACTAACAGATTACACTTTGTCTTAGAATCCAAGCTCTTTTTTTTTTCCCCTCCACTCAGTAAGGATTACGTTTTTTTTCTTCGGATTTTCTGAAAGCAAAAATAACAATCAAACCATCTTTTACTTAAATAAGAGAAGACTGATAAATTTTTCTTCAGGATACTTTACCACAGGTTTACTTGAAGGTAAGGCTGAGAAGAAGCCCCTCTCTCCCTCCTGTCATTTCCTAGTCAGCCTGCATCCAATACCTAACTGCCAGTATACAGTCAAAGGGGAGAACTCGGCAGTTAGTGTTCTGGGGGTGAGGTGGCTTGCAAAGACATCATGCACAGCTTTTGTGAGTTCGTTTTACATCAGCTTCAGAAGTGGGCGGGAGGTACACACAGTGATTCTTTGCCATTCATTTGCCGTTTAGTGGTGAGGCTGGGCATGGCATAAGCAAGGATGTGTGGTGAAGTCAGCTGTAGAGTGCGCTTCAGTCAACAAGGAAAATCTGGTGCTGGAGGCTGGTTTGGAGCCCTCTTCAGTGTCACAGTCAGGGCCTGGGATATGACTGAAAAGGGGTATTATATTTTTCTGCCAAGAAGCACCATGTTAGGTTAACAGTGAATCATGTTACTTATTTTCTCCTAAGATACCCCTTCATTGTATCAGGCTAAGATTCAAGAACATTTCCCTCTTTTTCAAAGCTCACTTCCAACACCTCAAAAGTAAGATGTGCCATTCGGTATGTTCAACATGTCAGTTGCTAAGTGCGTGTATGTGTATGTGTGTTAGTCACAAGTCTTCGAGTTGCAAGGGATAAACATGCACTCAAACTTAAGAGACCAAAAGGAGAATTTGTCCTCTCACGTAATTGGTTGTGGAGGAGAGCCGTCTAAGGAATAAACCTGACTTAGTCACCGCTGGGTTCTGGGCTTCAAACAATGTTATGAGGCTACTCCTTTCACTTTCCTCAGAGTTGGCTTCATTTTCAGGCAGTCTCCTCCCATATTGTGGCAAAGATATCAGGCCAGTACTAGCTCTAGGCTTCTATTTTCCTCACACTGACTTTCCTAGTGAAAAGAGAGTCTGTTATCCAACTGTTCAAGAAAAAGTCCAGGGCAGGGCTCTGATTCTTCCGCATGTCTGCATCTCTTAACCATCAGTGTGGCTAGGGAGACGGGGTTCTTTGATAACCAAAGACCAGCTCATCTGCTTGACTTTGTATTGGTGATGAAAGGATTTCCCACGAGGAAGAACTGTTCAGTTAGCCGAAGAGAGGTGAAAAGAAAGCATCGTGGGAAGCCAGTAATTCTGCATTGCTTAGAAGATAAAGGGTATGCATGTGAAACTGACTATTTGAAAGTGGAATTCTGGACTAAAATAGAAGGACATGTCTTCATCAGAGTTTAATATGAGCAAACAAAAGATATAACCAGTCTTTCAGTAGAGTATCCTTTTGTATACTTAGTTGAGAAGTTCTAATTCCAATAAATTTTGCATAGAGTCAAACCACTTTTATCTCTCCTGCAGTTAATTGAAACAGAAGCATACATCATTGTTATGACACCTATAGGTGATTTCTATAATGCACATTATTGATTGGGTTTTCTAAATCTGCTTTTACACCTTAAAGCTGAGTACAGAGGTGATTCTGACCACCATGGGAATAAAATCCTTTAAAAGCAATCTCGTGGTCACACATATTATTTTATTGTAATGGGATTCTCTTAATATCAATATATTTCTGTAAATTGCCTTCTCAGTTCACGTGATCAAAAGAAAATAGAAGGCAACTATAGTCCCCCAGGAGTTAATTAGCACATCAATAGTTGTATTTGAAAACAGAAGGCGAGAAAGAGACATGCTATTTTCTTACCATTTCAATTCCTTTGGACTCTATAAACTTGTTGGGTATTATACACATAACAAGATTAACTTCAATTCATACATCTCTGATTTGTTATTTTTCTGTACGATAGATGAAGAAAAACGTTATTTTAGACATGTAAACGTACACATATAATGGCACACTGTTAACATATATGTGTGTGTATACAGACACACGCGCGCGCGCACACACTTCCCACGCACGTGTTGAGTGTTGTCGCACGTTCTCCGCCCAGGAGAGCTGGTGCAGCCGGCCAAGGGTATCCGTTTGGCCACTGAGCGTTCGAGTCGCGCCGCAAATGCTCTCCGCCAGATAGCGCTTTTCTAGATACTGAGCAGAATATTCTCTGATGCGTTGCTTTCCCATTGCAGCTCTCTGTCGTTTGTTTTGTTCTCTGAAAAACATCCCTGACCCCAAATGAAAACACTTCAAGAAATAAAATAAGATGTACATTTGATAGTGCAAATCTGTCCAACGATGCACAGGAAAGGTTTGACCGAGGTGCAAGGTAACTTGAAAGAGACAGTGTCGTCCACTGAGCATGAAATGAGCAGTTGGTGAGTGTTTGCTGGCGATCCGTGGCATTGGGAAGGGAATAATGAGTATCATTATAGACTGGTGAATAAAATAACAATTATTTACATAATCGATGGAAGAAATCCCAGAGGCAGGTTGTGATTTCAAGGTATTTGAAGAGAATAAAAAAAGATTTCTAGTACCTAGAGGATAACCACCACAAGAAACCAACAATGCTATATATGTCATTGAATCAGTGTTTCCGGGAAAGCATCCCCTTACCCTGTCAGTTCCAACCCAATTGTTCTTATTTGTTTAGAGGGAATTCGGAGATACATGAGTGAAAGGATGAGGGAAAATTATTTCTAAATGTCAGAATATATAACCACAAATCAGAATACTTTTTCTGGCTTATAAATAAACAGATGTGAATAATTATTTCTTAATAATAACTTACATTATTAGTATATGTTTTCTAATATATGCAATGCCTTATGCCATTACTATGTGTATGTTTTTTGTGAGCCGCTTGATATTTTCAAAACATTACAGCAGAATTCTTTTCACAGAAAAGCTATTTGTGAATACCTTGTTAAAATGACCATTTGCCTCGTTCTTCTTTAATACATTCTTTATAGAAGCTTTGCTGAAAGCAAAGTAAAACTATAAATGACCTTTTTTTTTTTTAATAGTGTTAATTACAGTCACACTCTGTCTTGGTTTAATGCAGCTACAGAAATTCTTTTCAGTGGCAGCAAAAGAGCAAAGAAATGAAAGCGGGGACGGTCTAGTCTGCATTTCCTTTTCCTCCTTTCAATTTTTATGAAGACGAAGTATCACTTTAATCATAACTTTATTATTTATCCTTAATCAAACACAACTGTAATTTCTAATTATTATTCATCTTAATAATTAATGAAATTATATTGGGAGAGTTTCTGTAATATGTACAGACTGCTCTCAAACTGTCCAGTATAATTACTAATGAAAAAAGAGCCATAATGAGATGGAATCTCGCAAGTGTTTTGAGGGCACGTGCACACAGGGAGGGTGCTGTGGACCATTGGCATTAGCTAATGATAACCTGAGGTCAAAGGCAGAGCCCTGTGGAACTCCAGCTTTCAAGGTAGCATAATAAGTTGGAAATGTCAAATGAAATCTTCCAAAAATGAAATTGAAACTACAATAATGGCCCATCAAAACTGTCAAGTTGGCTATCCAAGTGATATGTATATGATTGATGATTTCCAAAGCTCTAAGAAAGTGAAATAGTTCTAGACAAAAGGCCAAAAGCAAATTCTTAATTCCAATTACAAGAAAAGTAAATTTACCGAAGCTGTCATGTGGTTTACCTCGTGCCATGCCAGCAACACCCAAAGTAACTGACCTTACGAGGAAACAAAGAAGAAAACGAAAGAAGGATCAGTGAATAAAACTCATACTGCTTCTACATAACAATTTTAATCAGGAAACTCTAATTATCCTGTTATCTTACATACACCTGCTTCTAAAGCTCTGCATCTCAGCGTTTAGAGTAGAGTACACCACTGTTTAAAGCACACAAGCACAAAGGTAGAGATATGGCATCCAGCAGAGAATGAAAAGTTGTAAGAGCACACAAAGCTGCCGTAATGGCAGATCCCTGATTATATGCAAGTAATTAGTAAATTCTGATCAGAACAGTCCTTTCCCTCTAACAGTTTGTTGGAATTAATGATAAGACTTAAAAAAATTCTTAACGTATGTCTCCGACTCTACTGCAAGCATTAAAAATAGAGCTGTGAAATCTTCATGAAGCCTGTGAGTTGAGCATTCACTGCTTCACTTCTGAGAGAGAGAGGAGGGCAAAAGACGAGCTTAGGGAGGGTATTTCATTAAAGTCAGAAAGAACTTTAATATAGAAAAATTAGTTCCGTGAAAAATCTTTTTCCATTTCCACTAAATCGGAAACAATTTATACTCTGAGAATTGAAAGAAGAGAAAAAAAAAAAAATCCTTAATTGGTCTGGACTTTTCCATTGTGCTTCTGGAATTCTGACCCTTGTGCTCTATTGAACCTACTTGTTTCAATTATTCGTTTATTTGTTCTTTCATTCACATATTCATTAGTTATCAATTGATGTATTCTTCATCCATTCATTCATACATTCGTTTATTTATTTAACATTTTCTGTGTGTTAGGCACCAGGCTATACATTGACCACGCAGAAGTGTATATGGCATGAGGTCTGCCACCAAAATACTTAAAGGGACAGACAAATGTGTTACTCAGTACAGGTAATAAAATGTGATACAACTTGATATGTTAAAGAGGAGAACAGAAGTATTAAAACCTGCCTGTTCTTGTATGGTAGATACAGTCAAGTAAGCTTTCAAAGAGGAAACGTTATTTGAGGATTTCTTATGATAGTTTGTAATTTACCAGAGAATCTACAAAATCTATACTTAAACAGGAAGGATATTTTGAGGAACATTGACATTTGCAGATAATTAGAAAGGACAAATTTGAGGCTTATTTTCTATTATGTTTCCCCAAATTGCATATTTCAAGCAATAGCTAGTCAGATTTGTATGTAATGAACAAGTAGAACAAGCAAATGGAATAATAATTCTTGAGGAAGCAGTGATTATATTTAAAATTATGTCAGCCTTGACCACAAGGCCAACAATATGAGCGAGGTAGGTTCCCAAGAGGGCATCAAACTTCCCTACGTAGTTATTTAATAATTACTAAGCAGGATGTGTTAACTGAGAAGGTCATAGTCTCTGACTTACTAATACAACTAGGAGAGCTGATTTCTCCTAAGTGTGCTCAGCATATCCACATGGAGCCGAAACCTTGAGTGAGAATCCTGAGAAGAAGACTTTCTGCTGGTGGACATTCTGGAAGTTAATGACGACCTCTGAGATGTCCCTACGTGGTATTAATGGGGTGGCATGAGACTGAGTTCGTAAGAGAAACGCTTCTGCTAAGAAGAAAAACAGTATGCAAAATTCTAAGGCACTGGGAAATAAATTATTAGATTCTTGACCATTATTCTTCAGTCTTGTTATGGAGAAGGATCTTAAAAGCTTAAAATATTTTACTTTTCTGGTTCATTGAGTACTCTTTTAATTTTGTTATAATTTTTCTGGTACCCAGTAGAAGCTTAATTTAACCAATGGATCCATTTCACAGCTGGACCACTATATTGTCAACATATTACTTGGTCTTTACTTAAAACATGGAAGCAAAACTATACATGGGATATCAATTTTACATTTGTATATCTTGCTCTACAAATATAAGAAATAGATACTTTGCATGGCACTTTTTAGTTTTCACTAACAGGAAACAGATTGGATTTGGATTCATGTGACATGAAAGTACTTGGATTTTTAGACAGAAAATTTAGTTGACTATTATCTTAGTTTGAGGTTCCCCCAAAGCAGACACTGAAGCAAAGAGTTGCTTTTATTTGCAAACATCATCCCAGGAAGTGGAAGTGAGGAACAGAGAGGGGGGAAAGCCAGGAAGGAGGAAAAGCCAAACAAAGATGGGTTATTAAGGTTCCAGTAGGTTCCCTTGGCACCTCGTGAGAAGCCTTATGAAACATGTTTTAGAAGTTTCCACTCAGGTGCAGAAAAGGTGGAAATGTTTATTTATTGGTCCTCATCATTCATTGTTCAATGGTAGTGCCGTAAATTTCTGGGTGGGCACATTGTGAGAGCAAAGTGGGTCCCTGCGGGGTCCCCACACTATAGCTCAGAGAAGCCCAGGAGGGGAGAGTGATGTAGATGGTTCAGGCCTGAGCCAAGGAGACTGGTGGCTCCCAGGCAAAATAGTGGGAGCCTGTGCGGGGCTGGTGATGACAGCAGTAGCCGAAATAAGAAGGGCCAAGAATTGGGATGCAGGACGTGCCTAATGCATATGTTGCCTGTTCTTTAACATGGAAGGAAAATTGTTTACAAAAGCTAAACTGGCAAATTTATATAAGTACTGCAAAACAGATTTTGCAGTGAAATATAGCAGGTAAATATGGCAAAGCTCTACACTCTGATCATGTCTTCTCATTTTCAGTTAATTCCAATGACCACTTCCTCCTCACCCTGTCCTTAGGGAGCAAACCCAGATTCTTTCATCTCTACCAACATTCCTCAAACATTTGGTCCAGAGACCATTTTATACTGTTAAAAATCGTTGAATATCCAAACATGATTGTGTTAATATAGGTTGCACTCATTATTAACTGTATTAAGAAATTAAAACAGAAATTGTAACGTGGCTCGAATACATTTAAAAATGAAAACAATAGGGGTTTCCCTGGTGGCGCAGTGGTTGAGAGTCCGCCTGCCGATGCAAGAGACACGGGTTCGTGCCCCGGTCCGGGAAGTTCCCACGTGCCGCGGGGCGGCTGGGCCCGTGAGCCATGGCCGCTGAGCCTGCGCGTCCGGAGCCTGCGCTCCGCAATGGGAGAGGCCACGGCAGTGAGAGGCCTGTGTACCGCAAAAAATAAATAAATAAAAATAAACATATAACAAGTTTAACAATGATAATATTTTTATGAAAAATAATGCTATTTCCCCAAACAGCAAAAAATAGTGACAAGAGTCTCATTTTTCCATAGTCTCTTTACAAATTTCTTTAATGTCAGGATTTATAGAAGACATTTTTGGTTTCTCATATCTGCTCTGCATTCAGTCAGTTGAGGTATTACATGGTAGGTATCCTCTAGAAAATGCCATCATACACTCATGAGAGAATGAAAATGAAAAAGGCAAATGGCATCTTAATATTATTATGAAAATTGTTTTGTCCTTGTAGATTCCCTGGAATAATCTTAGACACTCCCGGAGGTTTTGGATGCCACTTAGAGGAACCAAGGGTCTATACATACACATGAAACCCAATCCGCCTAATTTCTTAGTAAACCTTATGGTACTGCCATAGTGAATATTACCATTGCCCACAAGCATCCTCTAGACTTCTGCATCCAAACTTTCCACCCACCTTCCCCTCTCCCCATCTTTCTTTATACTGTTGGTGCTTGTCTAAATCCTCTCAATTCCCTTCAGGAAATTATCCACAATACTTGTATTTAGCAAGCATCATTTTCTTCTTGCATATAACTTATTTTTGTTTTTGCCCCCCTTATTACTTTACTTTAAATGCTCCGTACCCTCTAACTGATGCTGGTTGGTCAATAAATAGCTGTTGAAAATATGAGTGTTTAGTGTGTCATTTACCTGTCTGACAGTTTATAGCACGTGGAACAATAAACCTGTCCGTTTTCTCATCTATGCATTTCATTTCTGGTGACTTTACTATTATAAATTGAGGCTTCAGAAAGCTGTAAAAGAAGACTCACATGTGTAAGTTCATCTGGCTTGCCAAATGATGTAGCCGGATAACACATCTCTTTTGTCCTTATGCCTATGCAATTATTGTTCTGTACTACTTAGACCAGACAGTTTTGTTTGACAGAGGTTAGGTGAGGACTGGAGAAGGCAGCCTATTCAATGCAAAGGCAATATTGTACTTTGTAATCAGTTACTACGTATCTCTCACCAGTTGTCAGGGTTGGCTGATCTTGGGTTTTTGCAGGAGACTGAAATATTATTGAACTTGTGAGTGAAAGGATTAATTTACACACTGTGGCCCTGCTGATGGATAGTATGGCTCCGGCTCTGACGAACATTGTCAGGTAGTTGGTACCTGGTTGGCATAGACCAGGGACTACCTGGCAACATAGATTTCCAGTTTTTCCTTATTTGAATAACTGAAGGTAGCTGAATTTAAAAGGAAGATGACTCTATTGCCCCGTAATTCAAAGATTGCCTTATTATGACCATCTAAGTGTTTATATCTATAAACATATATATACATATATATACATATATATGTATTATTTTCTTCCTTCTCATGCACAAGTCCTACAACCTTAGATATATACATTCATAATAACATAGAAAGGGAACTATATTTGTATATATTCTCCCTGTCTGACTGTGAAAGGCCAGTTTTTTTTTTTTTTTTTTTTTTAATTTTTTTGTGGTATGCGGGCCTCACTGCTGTGGCCTCTCCCGTTGCAGAGCACAGGCTCCAGACGCGCAGGCTCAGCGGCCACGGCTCACGGGCTTAGTTGCTCCGCGGCATGTGGGATCTTCCCGGACCAGGGCACGAACCCGTGTCTCCTGCATCAGCAGGCGGACTCTCAACCACTGCGCCACCAGGGAAGCCCGAAAGGCCAGTTTTAAAACTTAAAAGCCCTTTAATCAAGAACTAGCTAGACTGAGACTTTGGCATAGCTGAGTGCAGTAAGCTTGTGAGTGCCCACATTTTCCACCAGTGACCTCCCCTGCCCGCACATGAACCCTCCTTACATTCACTTTACAGAGAAGGTGCACTTCAGTGGACCTGGATACTAATTAATTTCAGAGCTGTAATGCACAGCAAGGGGATATATCTTTAAAATAACTGGATTAGTTAGATTAAGTGACAATTCAATAGAAAAGGAACTTTTAAATTCCATTTAAATATAAGATTAAAAGATGCAAATTCATCTGTAGAGAAAAGCCTTACCGACTTCAGATACACACAGAGTGACAGGTAAGAAAAGATATCTCAGTGTTGTTTTGGTTAATATGTTTGTCTGTGTAGTTCTAAGCATGTGCTGCTATAGCTTGGGCAATTGGATCCTCTCGGGTCCTTTAATGAAATTTATTCTCTTAAAATATCAATAGACTAACCAAAAAAGGATTGTTTTATTCATTTAAAAATACTGCTGTTGCAAATATTATGGGGAAGTAGGACTTTGGTGGGGGATAGAGAGAAACGTAAGCCGAGAGAAATATAAGCACTGTTTTATTATTGTCTCTGATTTTCAGTAAATTAACAAATATTTCTTTGTCCCACTCTTTTGCTTTTTGTAACTTACTGTCTCAAGTATGTCATCTCCCACAATTCAAGTATCTTGGTGAAACCATTGTTGCATTTTTAAACTATTTTTCACCGTCTCTCACCTTTCTTGTATCCCTTGCTTTTAACTCAGCTTTACTCTAACGGTCAACCGTGACCATTGGTGTATATCATTAACTCCCCTGTCCCTCTTTTACTTGCTTTTACTCTCCTGGCTAAACCACAGCCCTGGTTAAATCCAGTTCTTTACTTTCTCTGTACTTTCCCCTGTGCAACAGATATATACACATATGCCTCAATTTAAATGAATAGTCGTTTACCTCAAGAGGCCCTTGGAGATTTGCAGTAATCATTCCATATTTCCCAAGTCACTTCCCATTCCAACTCTCCTCAATAAGTATTTCATGTCTTCTTTCTCCTCACTTCTTCTAATACTTTCTCCATTATCTTTAACCTCAGATTTTACCTTGTAAATTCACTGAGAAAATGGAAGCTGTCAGAAGAGAACTTCCACCAAGGTAGCTACACACCTGCCATACCTGTGCCCATATTCCCTACCTTTCTTTTGATACTACAGATGAGCCGTCTGTGCTCCGAGCTAACACCAAGTACTACTCTTGTGCACTAGATATCGGCTTTCTTGTCTACTGAATCACAATGATCTCTTTGCTCATCGTATCCTCGGATTTCTTTCTCTGTTGGATGACCACCATTAGCACACAAATATGCTGCTATTTCTTCTATTTGAAAAGAACCCTTGCTTGGTTACCAACCTCAGAGCAATGGCCAATTCGCACCCTTCATCTTATTTTATCCATCAGTAGCATTGCTCTAGTTGATCACTCTCTCGTCCTTGAAACATTTACTTCCCTTTCTCTTAATTCTTCTTCTGTCTTGATGGCTGTTAGTTTTCAGTCTTCTTTGCTAGGTCTCGAGTACTCTGTCCATGGACTTTTCTCCTCTATACTTGTTCCCTTGGTGATCTCATTCTTTCCTAAGGTTTTAAATCCCATCTCTGCACCCATGAATCCAAACTATATATCTCTTGTCTCTGCTGCTCCTGAAAGGTAACTATACAGTATTTCTTGCTGGTGATTAGGAATTCATAGTGTTAAGGCAGATATAACAGAGCTTTCTGGCTGGCGAATACATGGAGAGCTGGGGAGAATGGTGCACCTGGAGAGGTCATGGAAGCTCTGTACCCTTTCCCCAGACCTTGCCGTATGCAACTCTTTTATCTGCGTGCTCCTGAGTTATGAAAGTGAAATCTCAGAGTCATATCCTAGAAGAGGTATCCTAGCCTTGAGAGACCAGGCTGCTGCTGATTTAGGCCATTCTGCAGGTGCTCTCAGAGTTGCTCACATTGTCATAGGTAAAATGGACAGGTAGGAGCCAGGGTCTTTTACTGAAAGTATGATGAGAAGTGTTAACATCCTTACAAGTACTGCATGCAGTTCTTGAGTTTGTAACACAAGTGAGTACTGCCTTGGAAGTCTTAAGTAAAAACTCTTTGGATGTGTTTGATGATAATCAATTTTTGGAATTATCGAAGAATATCTTTGATACAATTCATGATATAAAATGTTCAGTCGTGATTATTTGAACCCCAGAGGAACTGGAGGATGTTTCTGACCTGGAAGGGGATCACAAGGTCTACGGTTAACACCAGCATTTAGCATTCACACCGAAGGGAAAGATGACTGAGCTAAGATGACTCCAACACCTGAGGCAGAAAAGGAAAAAAGTGCTGAGCAAGTTGCTGATTTCAAGAAATTGAAGAGTAAGCTGTATATTGAGATTGAGATATGGATGGTACAAGCAATGATATTGTTCTGACCAAGAAATTGTGTAGGATCATAATGGAGATGACAGACTTCGCAAGGGGCAAAGGACTAGCAAAGCATGCAACTGATGTGATCTGTGCAGCTAAAATGATATCAGAATCAGTGTCAAGGATGGATGTCCTCTCTTGGCAGGTTGCCAGCCAGTTTCCAGATCCATCATGCAAACAGTACTTGTTGGATTACTGGAACAGATGAAGTTCTACTATCACCAAATGAAAATCTGCAGTCAAGTTAAAGCTGAGATCTACAACCTGCGAGGGAGAGCTAATCATGGCAGCTTTGGACAGTTTCACCTCCCTGATCGAAGCAGCCAAACATTTAATGAACGCTGTAGTTCAAACCATGAAAATGTCTACATTGCCTCAACCAACATTATCCGAATTCAGAGCCCTGCTGGGCCCCGGCACCCAGTTGTGATACAGAGAATGAGGGCCCTGCAAAAATAAATAAATAAAATAAAAATCCTTGAGTAAAAGAGAGAAGCCAGAGTAAATGTGTGCAGCTGTTGGATGAGACGCAGCAAAGAAAAATGTCTATCCAGTGCAAGGAATGAGTGAATTTAGAGGAAGACATATCTACTGAAATAACTCTTCTACTCTAGTCCCTTTATTACAAGGCCCTGTCTAAACTTACTACTTTATTTTTGCATTTGATTAGTTCTGCAGGTTCGTGGACTTTTGGACTTTAACCCTCAAATAACATGAACCACTGCAAGCTGAACCAAAAGGAACAATGTATATTTGGGGTCATGTCATTGTCATCTCTGTCTGGTCAGCACCTAGTAAGTAATCAATATATGCTTGTGGAGTGAATGAAACCTTTCAGATGTTGTTCAGCCTTTCCCATCACGGAGAATTTTTTACATTCATTACAGAATGAACATAGGAGACGCAAGTGAGTCATCTGTAATAGCTTCAGTACACTGGCCCTTCTCATTTTGAATTAAAACATTGACAGGAGCTCTTGAGTCGGTTTTCAGTGGAAACAAAGACTTCATTAAATGGTTTCCCGTTTAATCTCCAGGCTTTCTTTACCTGACCTAACCTGGCAGACATGTGTGCTTCCTGCTGTAGGAAAAAGAAAAAGAATCAGTCTCTAGGTATCTGTACCTATTGTCAACTGATTGGGTTAACAGCCATCAGAAATTAACCAAGCTTGAGCAGTCAAGCAACTTCCTGGATTTTGAAAGTCAACCTTGATTGCAAACAAAGCAATTTATTAACATTATAAAGCTTACAATGAGTTTTGATGCAACAGATATGCCTTTTAAAGTTCCCCTGTGTTCAGCAGTTCTGCATGTTGAGTATTGGGTTTAAATGGGTTCACCAGAATATATATGTGGAGGAAGCGCTATCACCCACTGGGGAAATGGGGCATCTAACTATATATCCCTGAGTGAGTTATGATAACAGAAGTGTAAGGAGTTCTGCATGACTCTAAAAATCCATTTGTGTCAGATTGCAGTTGTAATTAAAAGGAAAAGACCACTTTGAAAAACCTTCTGGCATTGAATAAAATATAACCGTGAATTGTACCATTGAACTATGAAGTAGAGTTCATGGCAATGAGCTGGAGTGATTTTAATAACATTCTTTCAAATAAAAGTCACTGAATTAAAAAAACAGATACAATTTGATTGCTTTTTATTCCCTTTCTCCCACATATGTTTGTGTAGTTCAGAGTCATTGTTGTTAATGCTCTGTGTTTTTTTTTTCCCTGTCAACTCTAGGGACACTGATGTTTCCTTTTTTATTTTTCTGGGATATCTGGCTCAGGGAAGGGAAGAGAGAGTAGTGGGAAAGAACAGAGGAGCAAAAGAGAGAAGTTAAAGGAGCCTCTTGGTCAATTTTAGGAACTGAATAATTGCTCTGGTAAAAAGAGGAGAGATGTTTGACATTTCTTTTGACGGATGATTTCATATAGTCACAGTTAATAGAGAGAAAACATCCACAGACAATTCTAAAAGGATACAAAGTTACGAAATTTCAACATTACTAAGCATATTCGTGCACACAGGTTAGTCAAACAATGATGGGACAGAGATCAATTGATTACAATACTATGCTCATATCTTTCATTTATTTACATATTACAAAGTAATAAAAGTCTATGATGTTTTATTTTCTTACAGAGAAAAGATATTAGTTCATGTTCTCACATTATCCGAGCGGCTTTAGGGGCCTTTGGACAGTTCTATCACAATTGTCATAGTTTTAATTCCTCTTTGAGGGGGAGGGGATTTAAGATTTAGTAAGTGGACCCATCCTCTAGGCTACTCTGTTTCCCTGTTTTGCTGTGCTTATGATGATGAGTTGAACTACTCTGGCTTTTTTCCTAATGTGCTGCTGTCATAGACAGCCATTCACACAATCAGTGAGCCTCTCCCAGTGGTTTGCCTGCCTCACTGGCCGGCGCAGGTATTTCCTCAGTATTGCCTCACCAGCACCAGTGCTAATTCCAATCCTGTACTCGTCATCAACTCATCGCTGCCTCTGTCAAGGTGCCACTCATGCTGTGTCACTGGATTCTTACTGGCTGTCCACCAAATGCCAGTGGGCAGAGAAACAGGGCCTCTCCATCGCATACCTTTTCTATTCTCCTCACTATTGCTCTCCTGTGAGTGAGAAAGGGCTGAAATTGGTGAATAATTGATTTGCCCAAAACAAGTCCTTGATTGCCATCCTGACTCAAAACTGTTCTGTAGTCACTCTTCACTAGAAGTTTTGCCTAAACTCCTCTCACGACTCAAATGAAATTTTTCCTCTAATTCTATTTTCTTCTATAATTGTCCTGGGCCTATAATCCCAGTTTCCCTTAGCACGTATCCACTACCTGTATTTATTCCTTCAAATGTCCCAATGTCCAAAGCATATCTGGACATTATGTTTATTTAATGTAAGTAGTAAAATACCATCACAGGCTAGGTAGCTAAAAGAAGGTATGTTGAATTTGGATTCATAGAAATCTGTATTCCAACTCTACTGTTTACTAGCTCCATATATTTGAGCAATTTTTTAAACCCTCTGTGATATCCCAATTCAGTATCTGCAGAATATCCCCCAAAGTGGATATTAAGGTCAATTTTATAGGACTGTTGTAAGGATTACATAAAAATCATATAGCCAGCATTTGGCAAATGGTAATTGTTAAAAATTTTTGTTGTACAATAATAAAAGTAAAATTAATTTTTACTAAATCATTGTTACATATTTTAAAAGTAGATATTTACAAAGTAGGTGTTTCGTTCAGACTTGGTTCCTCAGTCTTTCCCCATTGAGCCTGATTTTATTCAACTTTATCTTGACAGATGTTTGATTTGGTTTCTTCTTCCTCTGTTTCAGGATAGTAAATTACCCTTTTTGGTGTTACTAATAAAAATCTGGAACAGCGGCATAGTATTTGTAAATTTATACTAAACCTTGTTAGCCTTTTATCTTCTCATACAGGAAAATTTCTCATATTTATAAATATGATATTAATTGGTTTTTGTAACACATTTTCTGTCTCTAAAAGTAATGCACACTATTGCAGAAATTTTAAAAATTGCATACGTGCGCAAAGAAGAACATAAAACCATTCACAAACCAACTAAACAGAGGCAATCAGTTAAGAATTTGACATACAGACATCTGTAAAAAGTGAATAAATTTAATCAAAATGTGAGCCTATTATAGATACTATTTCGTAACCACCCCCTTTTTAAAAACTTGTTAATAAAGGGTGATACCTCACTTTAGGAGAAAACTCCCACAGTATCATTTTAATGAATACGTGATATTCATAAAATGGATATAGCGTAATTTATTTAACCACACTTATATTGCAGGATTGGCTATTTTCCATTTTTGTTATAATAAACAATGCTACAATGAACATTATATACATAAATCTTTATGCACATCCTTAATTATTTCTTTAGGATAAATTACTAGAAACAAAATTGCTGTGTCAAAGCATATGCATGTTTTATTTATTTATAGTAACCTAGTTTTAAATCATAGAGTAATAAAGGCACTTTGGAAAAAGTTAGTCAGTACTGAAACCTTAAAAAAATGATTAGTAGAAGTGTACTCTCAACCAGTATCCCACTTTAGCGATAAACACTATTATTAACACCCTTAATTTAAAATATTTTTTCCACAATTTGTTCTTGATATTCAAGCATATTTAAACATACACACTTATATTTGTTAATACACAGGGGCTCATTATACATATGGTCATTTGTATCCTTACTTTTTTACTTAAGGTACTTGAAAAATATTTGCAGGAAAATCATTTTGCTTCTTTCTTATAACCTATTGCATAGTATTTGATAACATACTATTTAATAGTATTTCATAACATGGGTGTGCAATATTTTATGTAACCAATCCTCTCTTAATAAGCATTTAGGTTATTATTTTGACCTTATAATTAGTGTTATAATGGCCATCCCTGTAAAACTGTGTCTGTAAACTTTGATAGTAGGATGGATTTCTAAAGATGGAAGTGATGAGTCAACTAATGTGTATCGTTTAAACTTTGGTAGTGTAATTAAGTATTTTGTGGCATTTTATTATTCAAATCAGTATTGCTATTTTCTTGAAATACTATTTCTGAGATACAGTGTAAATAAAACAATGCATTTTGAAGTAAAAAATTATCTTCTCAGAATATTAGACAGTTTTAGTATTCTTTTCATGTAACTAACACACTCCATTTGGAGACTTCAGAGAAATAATTCTAAAACTTAATGGTAAACATATATATTCACTTTATATTGAAAATAGCAGTTTTTCAAGATACCTTTGAATTTACAAATTATACTGTGTTATTTAATTATTTAATGCTAGAGCATCACACCTTTTTACCCACTACCACTTTTTTATTTACAGTTACATTACATAAACTACTATGGAAATCAGGCAACTATCTGCTTAATTTTGTTCATCCATTTAACAAATATTTAATAAGTGTCTACTCTATGCAAAATCTCATACTAGTTGTTAGGGTTGTAACAACAGACCAAAACACAAAAATTCTTGATTATTCATGGTATTTACATTCTAGTGGGGGAAAACAAATTGAACAAGTGAAGTATAGATTGTGAAAGATAGAATTCCATGCTCAGAAAACAGATACAGTAGGTACACTAGATAATTCAGAAATATTTTTAAATTTTATGCTATGAATTGTATGAGTGGCTACAACATACATATGACTTAAAATGATTATGTCTAACAGCACAATGACTTTTGGATGAGTCCTAATCCTGGACAGCATGTGTTTCATCCTCGTATCTTTCTGGGCACTCTCAACAATTAATAGAACAAATATATAGACAAACAGCAAGTATATAGAAGAACTGAACAACACCATCAACCAACAGGTTCTAATCAACATTTATAGAACATTCCACCCAATAACAGAAGAGTATACATTCTTTTTGATAAGAAAAGCAATTTAATAGAGGAAAGATATCCCTTTCAAAACATAGTGCTAAAGCAAGAGGACATTTATAGGTGAAAAAATAAACTTCAACTACATTTTATACCTTATACAAAAAAAATTACCTTCAAATGGGTCATTAACCTAAAATATAAAATGTGAAACTATGCAACATTAAAAAAAAAAAAGGAGTCAAATCCTTGGGATCTAGGGCTAGGCCCTTGCTATCAAAAAACATGATCTATAAAAGGAAAAAATGGTAAATTGGACTTAAAACTTTTAAAACCTTTTTCTCTACAAGAGACCATGTTATGAGCATGAAAAGGTAAGCTATATATCATGAGAAAGTATTTGTAAGCCACATATTAAACAAAGGGCTGGTATCTAGAATACATAAAGTACCCTCAAAACTCAACAGTTAAAAATTAAACAACCCAATTAGAAAATGGACAAACATAAACATTTCACTGAAGAGGTCATACAGATTTCAAATTAACACAAGAAAAGATGTTAAACATCATTAGCTATTAGGGAAATGCAGTTTAAAACCACAGTGAGACTATACTACAAAGCTACAGTAATCAAGACAGTATGGTACGGGCACACAGTAATCAAGACAGTATATGGTACTGGCACAAAAACAGAAATATAGATCAATGGTACAGGTTAGAAAGCCCAGAGATAAACCCACTCACCTATGGTCACCCAATCTATGACAAAGGAGACAAGAATATACAATGGAGAAAAGACAGCCTCTTCAATAAGTGGTGCTGGGAAAACTGGACAGCTACATGTAAAAGAATGAAATCAGAGCACTACCTGACACCATATGCAAAAAATAAACTCAAAATGGTTTAAAGACCTAAATGTAAGACTGGACACTATAAAACTCTTAGAGGAAAACATAGAAAAAACACTCTTTGACATAAACCACAGCAAGATCTTTCTTGACCCACCTCCTAGAGTAATGAAAATAAAAACAAAAATAAACAAATGGGACCTAATGAAACTTAAAAGCTTTTGCACAGCAAAGGAAACTGTAAACAAGAAGAAAAGACAACCCTCCAAATGGGAGAAACTATTTGCAAATGAAACAACAGAAAAAGGATTAATCTCTAAAATATACAAACAGCTCATGGAGCTCAATATCAAAAAAATAAACCCAAGTAAAAAATGGGCAGAAGACCTGAACAGACATTTCACCAAAAAACACATACAGATGGCCAAGAGGCACATGAAAAATGCTCAACATCACTAATTATTAGAGAAATGCAAATCAAAACTACAGTGAGGTATCACCTCACACCAGTCAGAATGGCCATCATAAAAAATCTACAAATAAATGCTGGAGAGGGTGTGGAGAAAAAGGGACCTTCTTGAACTATTGGTGGGAATGTAAATTGATACAGCCACTGTGGAGAACAGTATGGAGGTTCCTTAAAAAACTAAAACTAGAACTACCATATGACCCAGCAATCCCACTACTGGGCATATACCCTGAGGAAACCATAATTCAAAAAGACACATGTACCACAATGTTCATTGCAGAGCTATTTACAATAGCCAGGACATGGAAACAACCTAAATGTCCATCAACAGATGAATGGGTAAAGAAGATGTAGTACCCATATACAATGGAATATTACTAAGCCATAAAAAGGAACGAAATTGGGTCATTTGTAGAGATGTGGATGGATCTAGAGTCTGTCATATAGAGTGAAGTAAGCCAGAAAGAGAAAAAACAAATATCGTATATTAATGCATGTATGTGGAACCTAGAAAAATGGTAAAAATGAACCATGTACCAGAGCAGGAATAGAGACATAGATGTAAAGAATGGACATGTGGACACAGTGGGGGAAGGGGAGGATGGGATGAATTGGCAGATTAGGTTTGACATAAATACACTACCATGTGTAAAACAGATAGCTAGTGGGGACCTGTCGTATAGAACAGGGTGTTCAGCTGTGTGCTCTGTGATGACCTAGATTGGTCGTATGCGGAGGGGTGGGAGGGATGTCCAAGAGGAGGGGATATATACACACATACAGGTGATTCACTTTGTTGTATAACAGAAAATAACATCTGAAAGCAATTATACTCAAAAAATAATGATAAATTAGAACTCACTTTAATAGAGCATAGAAATATCTTGGAAAAATAAAATAAAACCACAATAATATATGACTATATACATATTAAAATGGTTTTAAAAATGATGATAACATCAAATAGTGGTGAGGTTGTGGAGAAACTGAGTCATCATTCAACATTACTGGTGAGAATATAGAATGGAACAGCCATTCTGGAAACCAGCTAGGCAGTTTCTTTAAAAACTAACTATACAACTTCCATGTAACCCAGCAATTGTGCTCCTGGGCATTTATCCCAGAAATACGAAAACTTACGGTCCCACAAAAACCTCTGCACAAATGCTTATAGTACATTTATTCATAACAGCCCCAAAGGGGAAACAATGCAAATGTCCTCCAATAGGTGAATAGTTAATTAGACTGTGATACATCCATACTTGGAATATTACTCAGTAATAAACAAAAGAACATTCATGAGATATAATTTCGGTGAATCTTCAGAGAGTTTTGCTGAGTGAAATAAGCCAGTCCCCAAGATATATATATACAGAATTATTATTTTTGTAAAACACTGAGGAATGACAAAATTATAGAAATGGAGAACAGATTAGTAGTTGCCAGGAGTTAAGAAGACAGGGAGGGGAGGTGACTGGTGAGAGGGATGTGGATGTGACTAGGAAAGGGCAACATGAGAGATCCTTGTGGTGACACAAATGCTCTGTATCTTGACTATTTCAATGTCAATATCCCAGTTATGATATTGTACTGTAGTTTTGCACGATGTTACCTTTGGGGGGAAATAGGTAAAGATAAATTGGATCTCTTAATGTTATTTCTTACAACTGCATGGGAATTTACAGTTATCTAAAAATTTTATTAAAAGTTTGATTTTTATAAAAACCAAGACAAATGGGACCTAATTAAACTTAAAAGCTTTTGCACAGCAAAGGAAACCATATTTTGTAGTTTATATTGGAATTCAGAAATTTCATATACTAAGGGGGAAGGGGTGGGTGGGAGGAATTGGGAGATGGGGATCGACATATATACACTATTGATACTATGTATAAAATAGATAACTAATGAGAACCTACCGTAAAACACAGGGAACTCTACTCAGTGCTCTGCGATGACCTAAATGGGAAAGAAATCCAAAAAAGAGGGGATATATATATATATATATATGCGTATAACTGATTCACTTTGCTATACAGTAGAATCTAACACAGCATTGTAAAGCAAATCTACTCCTGTAAAAATAAAAAACAAAACAAAATTCACAACATTAATGTCCTATATAACATCACTTTAAAGGCACTCAAATTTCATGAGTGTTAAAAGTACTAGTGTTTGCAAATTATATTATTTAGTCTCTTTTTCAGCATATCCTTTCTTGATGAACATTTGCATCTGGCACTACTATTTTCTGCTTATTTGAACCCACCCATGCAACTATTATATATTATTTCACATTACCTTTCCTTCCAACAATATACGTTCATTTTATCATGCAGGATTTTTATTCCTCATTTTTATTTTTAAAAACAGATTATGTTAAGTATATGCTTGTCTTGAATATATTTTCTGAAATTTCTTAATTTCAATATAAACTACAAAATAATAATAGCAGAGATAATCTATGAGTTAGTAAAATTATTTTGTCCATGAATAGTAGAATGAGGAATGTATAATGTATTAAATGTAGAAAAGAAAATTAAAATACTTTGAACAAATGATGTTTTTGAATGTTTAATGGATACTCCATGAACAGGTGGAGTGACTTTCAGTAGTTTGTCAAACAATTAAAATAATTAATTTCCTTATGAGACAATCATATTGGTCATAAAAATATGAAAGATGTATTTAAGACATCCTAGACATATACTAATCCAAGCCTATTATGTAAGAACAACAAAAATAGTAGTTATACTAGTATCAGTTACAGTATTTCGTTAAGGGAACACATAACTTTGTGTAAAAGGAAGTTGGCCTACGGTTTTCAGAGGAAGAGTCACATGAACTTTGGCAAATATTATTTTGCAAGTTCTACTCTTAAGAACAGTACCACTAGCAGTAACCTGGCATTTATAACTATTCTGAATGATGCAACAAAAGCATTTTTAAGCTTCATGTGCACCTTTTCATATGCAGACTTCGCAGTGCTCTTTAACAATTTAGCTTGTTTGGACACATCTTACTGAATCATGTTTTTTGAATTGAAAATATACATTACCTGGTGAGTCAGTCAAGCATTTGCAGAAAGTTGTGCTCTTTATTCTCTGCTTTACCTGACCCTCTTGGGGGGTTTTGTTTGGCCTCTTCTGCTATTGATCAGGTGTTGGATCCTCGGTAGGTAAACATATTTGCGGACCACATTTATCTGCTTTGGTTTATTTACTTTGGTTATTTACTGTGATTTATTTGCTTCGGTCACATTGAGACAGCTGCTATTTACATCTATCTGTAAAGTTTGTCTGTTAAATTGGCTGAGAATCTGAGGTCCTAGAATGTGAATACTTGCATTGCAGACTATTTCCCTAGATAAAGTAATCTCTGTCTTGGAAGCTTGATTCTGACACCTGTATTCCTCCTTCACTTGACTGTGTCTCATTCTCTTCCTAGTTCAATGGACTCTGCCCTTTAGTTTTCATCTAGGCCTATAATTCCTACAGTGGCCTGACAATACCGAGAACTGAACACTAAAAATATTGGGTAAAATGGGGGGAATACTATCATACACAACTATGGATCACTTAAAATTATTGACAAAATAATTACATATCATAAACATTCTGTGAAGACAGAATATATTAAATTTTCATAAAACTCATGGTCTTTTTGGTGAAGTTTCTTAAAACTAAGTTTACAGACAAAGCCATAATACTTGCATAGGGCTTATTTTGGTAAAGGTGAAAATTTCAGAGTCAAACTGTGAGTTCATCACCCTCCTCTCTCTCTCATTCAATAGCTACAGAAACTTAAGCAATTTTCATAACCTCTTAGATGGAATAATGCATTTAAGCTAATGCTAAGGATATAGTAAATGCTCAATAAGTGGTAGTTCTGACTACTATTATTATAACTGTCAGTACAGCCACTACCTTTACTACCAGTAGTCCATCCACTACTTCTACTAGAGGAAGGAAAAATAATAAAACTGCAGAAATGCAGAAGATAATTGATGAACATATTGTTTTATGATGGGAAGAGTTATTTAGTTGTTGCAACAGTTGTCCTGTTGATATTTCATAATTCAAAGGATTGAAATGATGCTCTTTTATCAGATATTGTTAGTCATTTATCCCAATTTTATGGAGCATTTTTATTGCCCTGGCTCAGTAATCCTGGAGATATACTTTCCTTGGGCTATGACAGTTCAAATAGTTAGCAGTTAATGCTGGTCATCGTCAAAGGAGATTCCTTTGATTTGGAATGGCATTAGTTTAGTAGATAATCTAGCATGCAGTGTGAAATAAGGCAAAAAAAGTTTAATTTACCTAAAGTCAGATGAATAGGAGAATTTCAACTGTCATCTACTGCTTAAAAATAATAGCTTTTGGAAGAACAGTCAGAAAAAGCCAGTGGATATTTGTAATAAATAACATGTTAATTCTTGTACAAAAATCACAAATATTCTGGGTATATTTTAGTGTGTAGTTCAAATGAACTTTGATCCCTGGATATATTTGTTTTTCTAATGTGAACTTACTTCCTTTGTTTCTTATTGAAAGTGGTTCCAATTAAAAATAAAATTGCAAATTCAACTTCTAAAATATTACCATAAGCGGATTCTATCTATTGCAGCATATTCATATCTACATAGAATTTTATTCTACTTACAGAGCTTACTGAATAAACATTTGTTGAATAACTATTGAATTTGAATTGCTATACAAAATGCAGTTCTGTGTACAATGCCATGAGGTAAAGCTGATTGTTATGCAATCTGCTCTCCTTTTCTGTCACCATATGAAGCATCATTCACTCGACAATTTTATTAACATATATTTTTGTCCCCATGTTCTCAAAGTTAGAATTTAAGGAAACCGTCCCCAAAATAAAATTTTGGAAAACCAATTTTGCATGAAATGGAAAGAGATGACTGCAATTCTATAAAGCTATTTCAGTGGTTTTAATTATTCAGCCAAATGGGAGTTTTGACTACCAAATTTGCTGAAGGCTATGGCACCTTCATAGTGTATTTGCCTCCAAGCTGCACGTTAGAGTACAAAAAGAAGCCACAAATAACTAACTACATGACTATCACGGTGTGAAATGTCAAATTTAATTTCACAATTGACTCAACAATTTTTGCATTTCTAGGGAAAGAAAGTTAAAGAGCTAGGCAAATATGGCTGGAGGTAAACTGTTTCATGTTTGCAAAACAAGTATGCTTCCCTGTGCAATTCAAACATGAAAGAAAAATTTAAATACTGAGAAATCATATTTGTGCAGTTTTATACCAAATTTTAGAGTACTGTTTATCTCAATTTAAGAATTATTTTCACATTCTCTCCAGGGAATGTAATTAATTAAAATATGACATCGGTAAGTATAATTATCTAAATCTCTTAAAATTGAAGGCAATGTTGAAACTTAATGCAACATACGTATTTGAGATAGCTTAGCATCGATGTCATAAAGACAACTGAATAACTGAAACAACAATAACAGATAAAAACTATGTAGCAAGAAGCAGGAGGTCATTATTATAATTGCTAAAATGAGGGTCTCATTGAGCAATAATATAATAGAAGTTATACTTTATGGAGCTTTCAAAAGAAACTGTAGGAGTATTTTTATGTCTCTTCACTGAATCACTCAATTCACTACCTTACAAATGTCAGAAGTCAATTGCCAATTAACTTAATGTGCATATATCATTGGGGAAGCTAAAATAATCGGGGTCTGGTCACCTGGTTTTCTAAACTAGTACAAAGATTTTGCTACCTGGATCCATGTTTTTCAGAGATTGTTACACAAAAGGATCACCTGGAAAGCTTCTTTAGATGCAAATGCCTGGATCCTGCCCCAAGATATTCTGCTGATTTCACACAGACCAAGAAACTTACTAAAAATGACTCTCCAGGAAATTCTGAGGATGTTGACCCAAATGGGAATCTTAGGGTATTGATCCGATATATGGTATTTTGTATGTAAGATGCCATCAACTATTTCCAAGAAAGGAAAAAAAAAAAAAAAACGATGCCAATTATACAATCTCATTAATTATAAGATGCATCTTAATTTTAGAGACGTTAAAATGCATTATTCATCTTGGATTGCTGTAATACTATATCACTAATCTATACCAAGCTTTTGACGTCGTTGGATAGCAGTTGATTCAAAATTAAAAACTCTTAAGAAATCTCTGCTTGAACCAACCAAACTTATTTTATTTATACCTATACTCTATGTCAAGAGCTTTGATAGGCATCTGCTCCTGTTGTCTTTTGCTGCATTTAAAAAAAAGACCCCAAAACTCAGGATGCTTAAACAGTAATTTATTATTATTGTACGTGGTTCTCTGACTTGTTTGGGGCTCAGCTGGGCAGTTCTTGATACATCTCATGCGGTTACAGTCGAATGCAGGCTGGAGCTGCAGTCAAAATAATGCTCAGCTGTGTTGCGCTTCCAAGATAGCTCATTCACAAGCCCGGTGGTTTATGCTGGCTATTGGCTTAAAGCTCAGCTGGGGATTTCAACTTGAGTACCTTCGTTGGCCTCTTCATTTGGCTTGGGCTTCATTGCACTGGTTTAGTTTTCTGAGAGGAAGAATTCCAAGAGAGACTGTTCCACGAAGCTAAGTCTGAAGCTGACCTAACCTCTGCTCATTATGACCAGAGAATCCCCTTCTCTGCATTCTGGTGTCAAGAGTGAGTCACAGTCAGCTCACAGTCAAGGGGAGGGGACTCCACGAGGGCATGACTAACGCGGAATGGTTCATCGGGGCCCCATCTTTGGGAACTAGTTATATAGAACCGCTACATATTATCTAATTTAATCTCCATTACAAATTCTAGAAGATACTTGTTAGCCAAAGAGAGCTGATTCTCTATTCTCTGTGCTGATAACTCACAGAAATCGACACATTTCATGTACAGCAAGCCCCCTTCATATAGTCTGTTGGCTTAAATCCTGGAAAATTAGTTCTTTAAAACGTTCCTCATTCTATAGTCACCTTCTTAAAGGAAGACATTCACTTTTTCGAGCCCATTTGGTCAGATCCTGAACGTAGAAAAGTCATTCTGGGCTCCCCATTCATTATTCTTCCACCCTTATGTCACATGCTCTCATTCCTTCCTAACCGCACTCTCCTCTCCACCCTTTTCATACAGCTAAGACCAAAGGGGAAGAAAATCGAGGACCATTTTTTAATGAAATTAGCATGCTTGACTGGGAAACCGTAAAAAATACCCATATAGCATATCAACCAATTATTGCTGAGCTACTGTGTGCCAATTATGTGCTAAGTGCTTATGTTTCCTACCTAATTGAACTTACACAATAAACCAATGAGGCAGACATTTTTATCGTCATTTTCATGAGGAAATTGAGGTTAAGAGGGGCAAGGAACTCTCCCCAAATTAACAACGTGTTAGAGAATTATATCAGATTGTGTCTACCTGGAAACTTATATACATCTATCTCATAATGAATATTTGAGTTTTGGCTCAGTTGATGCTAAAGCATTCTTTCTCTCAGTAATTACTCAACATTTCCAGTTGCTTCCTAAGGCAGTTCTTGATTTATGATAATAAATTGTTATCGTCAGATTAGAGGAGGAGATTGTCTTCCCATTGCTGCTGTGATAGAGAAAATGTTCGCAGCTTTTCTCAATGCCGTGTCAGCTTGTCTAAATCATCTTAAAAGGGGAGGTAGAATTTAGCTTTGTTGTGTGCAGCTTAAGAAGGGATTTTGATGTGCTAGTATTCTATTCTTACCCATTCTGACATGCGTAACAATATAATGTTGCAGTCTTAGAAACAATATTACATGTCAATATAATGGGAGTTATGGTGAAATCTAAGAGCTGATCTCAAAGATAATACTACCTAGAAAATCAAAGACTAATCAGTAAATTACTGCTACAAGTTCTTATACTATGTTTTTCTGGAGTTGCCCTATATTTGCTTTCTTCTCATTGCAGCTTTTGCACTTTCATAGGTGTAAGAAAAGTGATATTGAATTTGGATGGAATATTCTGCAGAGTCAGGTGTGGTTTCGGGATAAGAGAGAATTGGCCTTCTTAAGAAATTTACCGGGGGAAAGCTCAATTCCTTCCTGGACAGTGTCAGTTTGTCTTCCAATTAAGCTGAACTTCTTTCCACATTTGTCCAATACAGGTCAATCGGGTGACCAACTATCACTCTCCCTCTCTTTGTGGTAATCTGTAAGCCCTTATAACATCCCCAGTATTTTGATTTTAGGTCCCATGGGCAAAAAATATCCAGTCTCAATCTAAAAGGTAACTGCCTGAGATTTGGAGCTGACTTAGAATTATGAGCTATTTTCCTCCAGGTCCTCATTCAGCAAATAAATATTTCTAGCACAGTCACCAGGTGTGAACAGCGATCACCTCTGCCATCAAAGGGTCTTGCCATCTGGGGGAAATACAGACGAGTAAGCAACCAAATTATGGGAGGGTAAGTACGATGCAATGTGGAAAGTCGAAAGCACTAGAGGAACACAAAGCAAGGGTACCTCCCCTAGCGTTTGAGGTCTGGAAAAGCCTTCCCAGAGGAAGTTACTTCTAAAGCATTCACCTGCAGGAAAATTAAGAATTTATGCAGGTGCAAAGGCATTAGCAGGGGGAAGAGTGTCCTAGCCAGAGGAACCCGTTTGCGCAAAGACACACAGAAGAACTGAGAGATGATCAGCCTGGCTGTAACCAGCAACATGTAGGCTGAAGTTGGGAGCTCGTGTTGGTGAAGTCAGAAAGGGCCACATCCTGCAGCTGTGCTAAGCAGTTTGAACTTTTTCATGAAGCAAGGACCGCCAGTGAAATGTTTTAAGGTGAGGAGAGAACAGAAGGATCTTTTCAATGAATAAATAAATGAGTCTCTCAGAAGGTAACTTGAAGAGGAGAATGGTAGATGGGGAGGAGGATAATGATGAAGGCAGGGTGGCCTTGGAAAACCTTTCTGACCATGTAACTGATAACCCAAGTGAGGGCGTAAGGAGCAGAATTTTCCTTCGGTCATTACTTTAACAGAAATTTATCATAAACCCACTAGATCTTCAATTCTTTTAAAATCATTAGAGGATATAGCAGTGGACAAACCAGACAACATCTTTGCCATTATGGAGTTTATGTACGTAAATGAATATATATCAGGTATGATTTCTGCTGTAAAAAATGAAACAGGATAAGGAGATAGAGAATAAGGTGATGAAGGTGCTCTTATCTTACAGAGGGTGCTCTGCTCTGGTAAAGATACACAACTCATCCATCTCTTGTCTCTGGATGCTTTTTGTCTGAGAAAAAAAAAAAAAGTCGCACTGTTTGTTTATCCATTCATTCAATATTTAGGTAGTGCCTGTGTACACCAGGTGCTCTGTGAGACCCCGTGTCAGTGTCATGCAGGTTTAGAGGCAGACAAGATCAGTCACGCAGTACTTTGTAGACCATGTTAAAGGTTAAAGTTTGGTTGTTTTTCTTATGGACAATGGAAGCCATTGTAGTGTTTAATTAAGAATTCCATGTGATTAGATTTGTATTTTTAAAAGAGCACTGTAGCTGCAGGGAAAAGAATGAATTAACAGATTGGGAATGGGTTCTCTTCCACTAAAGGGCAAAGAACAAATTTAACTTGTTTAGCTATTAGTAGTGAAGGATACATTTCTCTCCAATCAAAGAAAAATAACAGTTTTTTTTTTTTTTTTTTTTTACTGTGAATGAAGGGTTTTCTTCTCCCAAGTAGAAAAAATTGTTTGGGCTAAAATAGAATCTAGTATTTTAAAAATTGGTTATCACCTAATCCTTTGAATTCCTGACATCTGTTTTTAGACCCATAAATAAATGTCTTATGAATACTTTTTCCTTCTGAATGCCAATCATATTATTTTGTGAAGGCTAAGACGTGAATGTGTGAACCAAGTGAACTTACAAAAGAAATCCTAATGTGTCCTTACATACTGATTGGGGACCTTTTGTGTCTAAGGGAGAGTAATATTATCTTTATCTATGACACTTGATTGGCAGAAAATACTCATTTTATTATGAAAACACATCAGGCACACTTCTGTTACTACTGCTAAACACCTTTCTCATTAACGTTTTATACAAGTGGAAGGTTAAAGTATTTGTTTGTATAACAGTATGTAAGGATGTATCTTAATACAGCTTTGGCCGTATTCAAAATGCCTTCTATGCCATGTTGCTCAGATGGCATGTTTACGAATACGTTTTCAAAGCTCCATACGCACAAATATGAAATATGAAGCCTTCCTCCAAATACTAAGAATACAACTCATTCTACATTTGCTGGTTTATCGTGCTAACATTTATCTGTATCTCTATATCCCAAGCTTTGCAAATGAGATAATTCTGTTGCAGTATGCCACCAAATATAAACAGCTGGCTCTCTCTGCCAAGCAGAATAGCATCTGAACATTGAATGTAACCCTTCCTCTAGGATGCCTTTTATCATCAGAATTTAGGGAGGGACATTTGCTTGGCATGTATAAAATGTACTATTCTCTAAAGTCTTACAGCCCACGGATTCTCTTGGTAACTATAATAATAAGAGATATGGAAAGGACAAGATATTAATATTCAGCATTGTAAATGAAATCTTATGAACCTATAATAGGGATATTTCAGGGAAACAGTCTGAAGTTTTAAACAGATAGTTTAATGTAGTGATGCTATCTGAAGTTATTTCCAAACAAAATGAAATTCACTCAGTGGAGTTTTGAGGAGCTGCGGTATATCCAAATCTAGAGTACGGGTGAGAAAAAGTTTCACTGTCAACATGATATAAAACATGAATCAAATAACCAAATATTTCCCTCCGGGTCCCATCAATCCATATATGAAGCATACATCTTTCTGCCATTCTTTCTCAAGTGGAAATAACATTCATTAACATACCTTCATAAAGTTACAAATAACAATGCAACAAATGAGTAATCAAGACCAGTTTGAGAAGGAAATTATAAGAACAAACGTAGGAGCAAGAATAGTCAGTGTTGAAATGTAGTTAGTGCAACTGAGGAAACACATTTAAAATTTTATTTAATTTAACTTAATGGAAACAAATTTGAATAGAAACGTGTGGCTATTGGCTATCCCATTGGACCTGCGTGTCTAGGCCATGAGAAGAAGCTTTCTCTCTGTAACTGTGACAGAGGACAAGGACAGTAATTCAGAGCTGGTCCTACAGCCACTCCAGCCCACAGTTCACAGGATGGGTGACAAATTGTCTTGGAAGATTCCCGGGAACCACTGGTTATTTTAAAAGCTCATTCAGAAGTGATGATAGCCTAGATGACGAGAATATGTGAGCTACCCAAATGAACACTAATCATCTTAAGTGAAAATCAAATGTTTCACAGGGAAGATGCAGTTAGAGGAAAGAAACTTACTGTTGATGTTAGAGATAGTATTTTATGATGTTTCAATAGGCTTATTTTTATACTGACAATTATGAATTATTTATCTCACTGCAAAGACACTAATATTTTGAGCCTCCCACATTTATTTTAACTCTAAACGTTACAGCTGTATGACAAATTAATGTTTATTTATTATTTTAATAGTTCTTTTCACATCAAAGCAACTTAAGTGGAAATTACCTGTCTGAAATACGTATGTTAAAAAACAGAACAAATCAAGAAACAGTAGAAACAAAAAAAAATGTGCAGGGGAGGTAAGATTCTCTTACAAATCATAATTGCTGAAACGTACTTGAGATTTTTATCAAAAATAAAACTAACAAGATAATAGCAAATATTTCCTGGGTATTTACTATACGCCTGACACTGTAAGTGGTGTATATATATGGATTATATATTTTACTCAATCTACAGAATGGGTGTTATCATTATTTTTATTTTGCCAGTGAGGACGCTGGGACCTAGAGATATGAAGTAATGCTCCTAAACTCAAATAACAAATCAGTGAGCTGACCAGAATCTGGATCTAGGTTTGCACAAATCCATTCTTAACCAATTAAATGAAACCTTCAGAAGATCTAAAATGATTTCATTCGTATCGTAGATGGTTGGAATGAAAATTTTCTATAGTCAAATAATGACTTTCCCAGGAAAACAAATTGACAAAAGAAAACCTGAATTCAGATACATACATTCAGAAAACCTGAATTCAGTAAATAAGTTCATTTGTATCATTTTTTTAGATTCCACATATAAGTGATATCATATGATATTTGTCTGTCTCTGACTTACTTCACTCAGTATGATAATCTCTAGGTCCATCCATGTAGCTGCAAATGGATCGACATATACACACTACTATATATAAAACAGATAACAAATAAGGACGTCCTGTATAGCACAGGGAACTCTACTCAGTACTCTATAGGGACCTATATGGGAAAAGAATCTATAAAAGAGTAGATATATTTATACGTATAGCTGATGCACTTTGTTGCACAGCAGAAAATAACACAACAGTGTGAATCAATGATATTCCAATTAAAAATTTTTAAAATACATATGTCTTTACACATATTAAAGTTAAGATATAAGTGACACTTTTTTTTGCGTGTATAATTTGAGCATAACGCACCAAATCTGTGACAATGAAATCAATTCTATTACTGCAATTGTAGTAGTAGAAAATCTGAAGGATACAAGAAAGTGTTTGAGCTGCTGCTGTCATTGAAGTTTCCGGATTGCCTCAGAGAGCTGGAGGGCACTGTGCGTTCATCCACTTGCCAAGGTGGCCAGGTGCATGAACTACGTTTCTGAAATCAACGTAGAACGACTTCCAGAGGAACTGAAAAAATGCTTCCTCCATCCCTTTTGACAAGAAGTCATTACCAGCAGCTTTGGGGGGAGATTTGTGGGAGCTGCATGAAAAGTACAAGACCCTTATTTACTTTTGATACTTCAAGCCTAGGTCTGAAGGAACAGATACAGTAATAAGACCTATTGCTTGTGAAGAGTAAGTCTCATTGTGACTCTCAGCCAACTTTAAAAATACAGAACTGAGCTCAGAACATGTTTTTTTCTATAGATGTTCTTGTTTCTTGTCGATTTGGGATTTGTATTCTGCTGGTAACATTGGCCCTAGTATAATATTACCACTGTAATGTTTTATTTTTACTTTAATACTATTACAGTGACGGTTCACTGATGGTTATTTCATGATTAGGAGAATATAACATTAGAATGAATTTTAGCATTATATATTTGAAACACAGGTAAGAAGAAGAATGAGGAATTATCTTTTTTTTCCTACCTGTGAACATTTATACCTCGTTTTCCAACTTTTATTTCTGACAGAGGGAGGCAGATGACACGGTTATTGGTATATTGAAAATTGCTCTAGATTTTGGTTCAGTTTCCATGGGTTCTGGTTTTAGTCTTCAGTTTGAGTCTGCTACCTGCTAGCTGAAACATTTTTGGTAAATTCCTTAATATCTGTGAATATCTATTTAATTCTCTGTGAATAGGGATAATAAACTGTCTTTGTGATAAAGATCAAATGAAACACTAAATTTGAAAGTAACAGAAATGTGAAAGAGTATAATTTTATGATTTAGAGATATGAAAGTGGTGTTTAAATTTCATAAAGAAATGCTTACATTTGGAATTTTTGTTTTAAAAACTTATATTTTTAGTCTTTCTCACCACTGAGCACGTGAACATGCTTGTGTGTCTAACTTCTCTAATCCTGAAAGCATTTACTGCAGATATAGAGAGAGGGATAAGCTATTTAACATCATGCTGATTTATTTCAACAGCTAAGAGATCACAAAATGAATTTTTTAAAAAATTCAACCTACACTCTTTTACCCAGAGTATTATACAAAAGTATATCACTAGTGATTTTATCTATGACCTTTATCTAAAGGATTAGCAAGGGAGCAGATAATTATCTGTAGGTTTACATCAGTGTTTATTTCATTTCTCCGTATTGATTTAATGCACGTTCAGGATGCAGGGACTGATCAGATCAATATCACAAATAAAGATATTCAAGGAGTATCTTTAGCATTGCAGATGGGAATGTAGGGATTCTCAAAAAGCTGGAAAGGAGCTTGAAAACCTTCCATCTGCTTCTGTGTACCAACACCAATCATAAATCTGAAAGTGGTTCGACTTAGTAGTATGGGACATTATAGAAGATGAAGGTGGTCCATGTATGACACTAAGTTCTACCCTTACCTCTTTCCTTCAAGAATTTGGAAATAAGGAAACTCAGGTTGGAAAAGAGCAGAGGCAGAATTTGTGTTGGAAACAGTCTTGACTGAATGGATTAATCAAAGAGGTAAAGGTGCCAAAATAAATTCTGGGTGGGAGACACAGAGACAGACAGAGACAGAGAGACAGAGAGACTCTAATTAGTGAGTCCTTCTGTCTGCTTGTATATATCCTTGTATTAGAAAGCACTGCTGTCATCCAGAGTATAATGTAATTAACTTTCTGAATTATATAACTAACTCTCATTATACTGATTCCCTTCTTTTTAAGATGCATCCCCAAGAGAAGCTTCTGGCTGAAAGACATAAATGCTGGTCTGGCAGCTGAGGTCAGCGGGCTTCCTAGCTTATACCTTCTGCCACTTGTGAATACAAAAAAATTTTAGGAGACATTGTCAACGTTAGGGCACTGGGGAGACCTAGTTTCAGCAAAACTCAAGACCAGCATCAGGACATGGTGAAATTACTAAGTCAATGTCATTATGTGTGGTCTCTTGGTAGGGAGGAGTCATCTGACCTTCCTCATACTACCTTAACTTGTTCATATGCTTTTGAAAAACATCCATGTAAGTCATATGTCATTTTCATACAAATCCAATATGTGTGTGTGGGTGTGCGGGTGTGTGTGAGAGAGAGAGAGAGAGAGAGAGAGAGAGAGAGAAGTGTTATCTTAGATTGACAAGGTTCTCCTCTCTCACGTTTGTGCCACATTTTTAAGGGCAACTTTCAACATTTATTTTGCCCTCTTCAGTCTCAATTACCTAATTTTGGCTCTCTCCCTCTCCAGGATATGGGTATGTTCTTGTTATCTATTCAATGCCATCTATTTAGCCAGAAAATGTGTACTGGATGAGCATTACTTCAATGCTATCCTATCAGTTATGTTCAAGGACTTTAGTATTGATGATCTGATTTAACCTGAATATGCATTATAGCACAGAGTGAAGGATGGGGGTGGGCTGTGGGGTAGAACATTATTAAAATATGCAAAAGGTGTGGGCACTTTTTATAGGAGGATACAGCACATGCTATAGAACATTCATTGAGTCTTTGGTTTGATGATTTTTTTCTCTAACTTTTAGTCAATTTCGCAAGTCATTTTTTTAGTTATTCACATTTTGATCAGTTCATCACTGCATTATGTATTACTGATACTTAAGTGGCAGAATCTAAGACTGTATTCTTGAAATTCGAATGGAAACCTGCAGGTTAGTTTGGGATTTGCCTGGTATATAAGTTGCAAAGGTGATCTGATTCTATATCATTAATTCAGCTATTACTTTTATATTTATAAAACTTAAATCTATATATTTTGATATATGAGACTTGGACATAATTTTATATTATGTACATAACTCGATGTTGGAATTTTAGTTTTCAGATATAGCTCCTTTTATAGATTTTGCACTTCTTGAGGTCAGGGACCTCATCTTATTCATCATTGTATCCTTTGCACTCAGCTTGGTGCCTAGAAGATAAATCAACACATATTTACTGAACTGAATTGATAGGTATTTCTAATATAGCTCTCTTTTTTTAATTCTCAAAATCTAGTTAATTAATCTAGATCCATCCTTTAGTTTAAAAATTTATATTCTGCCCCAAATTTCCCTAACTCGGTGAAGAAGGGACATCTTTGCTATTACAAAGTTCCCAATTGGCTGGCCAGGGTGGACATATAAACAAGTTCAGGATGGGGCATTGGTGATGACAACAGGATAGGAGTTGAATGGGGTACAGTGGGTAAACAAAAAAGAGGCTGCGTACCTCTCTTGGTTGGAAGGCAGCTAAAGGCAGGAAAAGGTCCAAACGGGAGGTGATGCTGGAGCTTGAATTTGCAAGCTGATGTGTTTGCTTGTTGAGCAAGGTGGTGTGAGAAGGGTTCGCACGATGTTTCCAGCCTAGGTTGTCAATAATGACGTGGTCGATGGTAAGTCATGATCCTCCATAACTGGGAATAGCATGAGGAAAAGCAGCATTACTGTGTTCTGACTGGAGTACAGGGCACGGGGCCAGCCTCACCAGAGACTTAGTAAGTCTCCCTCCCTAAGAGGGAGGCACCGACCAGAACATGAAGAGCTTTGCATTCCATGAAAAACAAAATTAATTTGTCTGTTTTGTCTGAAAATTCTCCTTGTCGCCTTTAACTTTCCGTTTTATGTCTTCTATCTTCTACTGATTAAAATTAAACCTGTTGTAACGTGCTTTGTAATGTTTACCTTCTCTACCTTATTTTTCTTGTTGCTGTTATTACTAGTCTGGTCACTGATTCATTCTCTCCTTCGAACACTATATTTTATGCGCCAAATGTTATCCTAGGTTATAGGAAAAGAGTTGTAAAAAAGCCAGACAAAACACCTCCATCAAGCTTGTAGATAACTCATGCACAATTTATCTGTTAAAGTTACCTTAAAATATCAAGAAGTAATAAGACCTGTGAAAGTAAAATGTAAAGGGATATCGCACTGTAGAGTATACCTTGCTAGATAGGGTGGTCAGGCAGTCACTGCTGAGCAGATGACATTTCAGTTGAGACCTGGATAAATTCATGAGCCAGCCATGGGAGGGCTGGGTCAAAGGAGTTTTGGAAAGAGTGAATGGCAAGAACAAAGCTGCACTGGTGAGGATGAGCGTGACTGATTTAAGGAGGAAACCTGAGCATCTCCCACGAGTATTGAAGGTCAAATACATTGCCTGTTTGGTAATAATCATAGTGGCTCTGGCTCCTCCTCAAATCCTGATGGGTACAGGTATACGTGACTGGAGCAGAGGGAGTGAGGAAAGCAGCCTGTGCTCTTGTGTGTCCCCCCCGCCCTGGGATAAGAAACCTTGACTTCGCATTAGATATCCTTCTAGTGCTTATTTAGAATATACACTGAGCACTTTAAGAATGTGAGATGAAAAGTTTGGATAAAATATAAATATTATATGTAGCCCCACCATTTATATAATTCGATCAAGCAACATAGCTCCTAGAATATACTGTGGTGTTGTCCTGAGTGGAAAGGCATTTCTTCAGCTTGAATATATTTGAAATAGAGTTAGCCATTGTTAGCACTGTACTGTGCAATATGGAATCGAGTGGGTTACATTTCTTGAGGGATCTCTAGAAGTGAAATATTTTTTTATCTACACTGAAATAAAGTTTCATTCATTACTAGGAGAAATAAACAAAACTTAATAGAAATATCTTAGCCCTTAAAGGATACCTTTCTGATACCTTTAGATCCGTTCTTTGATTAATTTAAGAAAGGCATAATATTTTACCTATGTATTGTTTTTCCACTTTGGAATGTAGCCATATTTCTGTAAACACAGCCATATTTTGGACTGGCAGCTGTAAATACTCTTTAAATTCATTTTTGAGAATGGCATTTGTCACGGTTAGGACTAGTTCCTTCTTAAGATTCAGCAACCCTTTTTGCAAATGATACAGTATTTCTTAAGAGCTTTACCTTATCAAACATTGTTAAAATGTAAATAAAATCAATAAAATGGAACTTGGATCCATGGGGTGCCTCTGATAACTTTTTCTCCTTGACATGGAGCTAATATGAATGCATCTAACCAGTTGATTTTTATAAAATTGCAGAAACTGACAGTCCTTTTCCAGTGCTACTTGCCACTGGTCTAGCTCGTTTTAATTCCAGAGTCAATGGACAATACCGATACCTATGGATTCCATGTTAAAGAGGATTTATGAATTATGGATGAACTGGGACAGTTATTGGTATTTAAAGGCATCATATTTCATGTTGAATATTAATAGGAGTGAAAGACCAGAGGAATGTATATAGTTACCAAAAATATTTCAAAACAGACTAGCTTCTTTAAGCCATGGGATATAAGAATAAATGTCAAGAGAAATTCTAGTTAACTCATTTAGTGACAATTTCTACAACGACGACTAGAGATGAGAACTTACCATCAAAGGCTTTTTATTATTATTTAATTAGTGCAAATCTAATGTGGACATTAAATAAAAACATAGTTTAAAAATTGTCCTATGACAGTGTCTATTGTCTCATTGTTTGGTTTTATATGATTACTAAAAGGAAACTACATGACCGTATGATATATAATAAAATGTAATTTTAATTTTTAATTTTAAGGGTTCAAGTCACTCTTAAGAAAATAGGAAAATATTTATATTCAACACTTGTGAGATGGCGTCATAAATGATGACTTTTACTATGTATGTCTGTTCTGTTGGTGCACAATAAAAGTGGCTGGGCCTCTGCCTCTTGGGATTAGGGTCTTATTTCCCAAATTTGCATAATCACAAAAAGGAATTTATTCATTCTCTTAAACTGTGAGGAATTTGGATCAAGCTCACCAACCCACAAGAAGCTAATAAACCGAAATATTAATATCCAGTCATGGATTACTGTGTAATGAGAAATAAAAGAGAAATACCAAGAAGACTAGAATGTGTGCTGACTGAAAAGTATGTCGCATTCCCTGTAGGAATGTCATTTATCACTTATTCATCAAATGTTCATTGATGTCTGATTTATACCAGACATTTTGCTAGACACTTTGATGAAAAGTCAAATTGGGTATAGTCTACACCATCAAGGAGCTTATTGACTAGTTAGAATGACAGCCAAGTAAAAATAGCAATTATAGCAGTGTGAAGAGAAGAAGATTCCAAACCCAAATAGTCATCTGGAAGGGCTTCTCTAAGGGGATGAAACAAGGTGAAATAGAAAGTAAGTAGAAGTTTATTAGTAGAAGAAAATAATTAGAATGAAGACAGGTATGCCTGAGGATTCAGGCTGCTTCGCCTGCTCTCTCTAACCAAGAACCTGTCTCTCCATTGGATCCTATCCATTATCATGCAGCTAAGTTCTAGTTTATACCACTTATTTTTTGTTCACTCATCCTGCAAATTCTTTGAGCGTCTACTGTGTGCCAAACAGTGTACTAAGCACTGAGCATTAAGTAGTGAACAAAGTAAAATCACTGGCCATCATGGAACTTAGAATCTTATTTTAAAAAATACCCTCCCTTGACCCATGTACCCTGTCAATTACCTTCCCATTTCTCTTATCAAACTTACTGATATTTCTACAACTGTTTCTATTGCCTCATCTCACTTTTTGTCTTCATCTACTCTAAATCTTTCCACTCCACTCCCAGCACTGCTCTTGATGATGTCATAACAGCCTCCATGTGTCAAAGCCAGTGGCCACATGTCACTCTCATGTTATGCAAACACTCAGCAGAATTAGACACCCTTGCCTACTCCTTTCTCTTTAGTACTTTTTTCTTTCCTTTCCTTTTTTTTTTTTTTTTCTTTTTTGGCTTCAAAGACAGATTTTCCTTCTTTCATCTCACTGGTTCCTCCTTCTCTCTCTCCTTTGCTCCTCTTGCCTGGACAGACCTCCAAATGTTGTAGTAACTCAGGCTCAGTCCTGGATTCACCTGTATCTTTTCTCTTACCTATCCTCCCCTTTTATCTTTTCCCTTCCCTTTTCTGTCTCTGAGGAATGTGTGATCCTCACATTTTTTTAAGTGATTGATTTAGGAATATAGAAAACAATTTAAGAGAGAGAATGTCAGGATTAGATTTACATTAAAAATTATTTAGCAGTTTCCTAAACTGTCTTCTTTGTGTATATTTGTGATGGAGTAAGGGTAGTTGAATGATCTCAATCATGAAAATAGGGATATGGTGTCCAAGTGCTTGGGGGTGTTTACCTATGGTTCTAGGAGCCCTTCTTACTGGAACTTACCTTTGTCAGTAAACTGACAAATTATTTTGCTTGGGTTCCTTTCTTCTATACTATGTATATTATATACCTTTATGTCAAAAGGAGACTACAAGTAATAACTTTATAACTATCTTGGTCTACCTTATTCTATTCATGATAGGTACTGTCTCCGAGGCATTCTGGTCTCGACGAGGCGGACATAGAAATGCCATAGTCCCATTTCAACCTTTCGAGGGTTTTTTTGAGTGATGATTTATAATAATGTTAATCTGATTTTAAAGTATTATTTTCTAGTCCTGTTAATAGGTTCCTAGATTATTTGGGGAATGCTCATCATCCTATGAATAACTGATTTTCTAAACTTAATGTTCTTATGGCATCATATTTATTCTGAATCATGCACACCACTGTCAATGCAACAACTCAGGGTCTATGGTAACTTTTCCTGAGTTCCAGACAGAAATCTCCTATAAATAGTGCTATCTTTATTATGGGATGGAATACAAATAGTAGCAAATCATTTCTGAATATTGATTGCTTTGTTCTAAAGCTTTTTACTGTAAGAGGTCATGTAACCTTCACAAGAACTCTCCTTGTGAGAAGAGAGTTTAACCTCGCCTTAACTTCAAGGCAAAGTTAAACAACTTGGTTATATCACAGAGCTAACAAGGCCCACATCTATCTGCAAAGCCTGTGTTCTTAATCACCAAGCTGAACTCTAAAGGTAAAGTTATGCCATTAGAATAGTTCCAAATCTATGCCATTAAGACTGAACATACTGTTGTGATCTTTTATTAGCGTCATGCTTGATTGGAATAAATATGTTTCTGAGGCAGGAAGGCCTGAGAGCAGGAAAACGCAGGGGTCCATCCCTTCTTCCCCTAACTCTCCTGAAATCCTTCACAGCCCACTGCACCCAGTCACTTCCAGGACTGGACCACCTCTGACTGTTACAATTTGGATGCTCGAAAAGGATAGGCAGTCTTGTATTTAGCTATACAATAGCAGAATATAAAATATAAGCAGCTTTGGGTGAATCTGATCAATATTTATAGCTAAAATTGAATACTTTACCTCCTCCAAAATAAATGCACATCAATGAAGATTTTATTCTTGAAATATTTGGAAGACTATTTTAACTCTACTGTTTAAAATGTCTTTAAAGGGACATAAAAAGCGGCATTGGAAGTAGAAACAATTAACTTGGGTCAATTACTTGGCGTTCTCCAATCAGGGCAATATGTTGTTAGAACAGTACATTAGCTAATTGCAGTTTTGTCTATAAGACATTACCACATCCACGATTCAAGAGTCAAATGATATTTTTCCTTGCTTTTGAAGATGACAAAATTTTCTTCCCAAATAAGACCCTAAAATTGTCCTTCTCTTGTATCTTCATACTTTCTGGTTCCATTCCAGCATGTCTTTGTCTATTTCCTCTATCTTGTATTCTCCATTTGGGGTTTTATTATAATTTCAAAAAGTACATGTTAGAATCTGTCATTGATCTTGCTTCTTTATTTGTATGTCTTTCTGTAGGGCTCGCGTGTTTATTTTGCTAGCGGTCACAATGAGGTGATAACAGTAGTGTGCAGAAAACGAGAGAATAATTTTATATTGTAGCTCCAGTGTAAATCTTTGGAGCTATAGTTCAAAACTGAGCAATAATATTTGCTGTTACTGCTGGTTTGGGGGTTTGTAGGGAAGATAAGAGGAAGGGTCAAAGAATGTGAGTAAAAAAAAGTAAGTAAGAGGAAAGTAAAATGCTATGGCGAAAGAAGGGTTTTGTTTGATTTTCTGTATAAAGAGAGAAAGTTTACAAGGTAAGGCTTGAGGTAGGGTAACTGAGACAAAACCTCAACTCTAGTGGGAGAGGACTTTTGGAGCTTAAGTTCATCTGAATCGTGTTACAAGGTGAGGTGAAAATGGAGCAAGGCAAGGGTTTCCTACCAGAGTGAAGGGAATAGTGAGGAATGAAGAGAAGCAGGGTCCAATACTGCAAACATACTTTTCAGTTGGATCGAAACGTCAGCCTCTGAAGCGGGAAGGGGATGGTGGGTGAGTGGAACAGGTGAGAATCCACAAAGAAATGCTGGTCAAAAGAAGAAACTTTTTTTTCTACCTCCTCCGATATTATTTCTGAAGTATTAAGCTTTTTCTTTGTAGTAAAGTGATATGTGGCTTTATGAACAAAGGATGGATTACATATCAAACAACTAAGAAAATAAAGCTACGGAAGATCTATATTTGGTAGTGAGAGAGATTCAAGAAGAACAACGACATGTAGCCATAAATACAGAATAGCCCACAAGCGGCCAAAGGCAACAGTCAAGGAAACTAAGAGAGAGAGAGAACACAGCTAACGCTGATGGACCACTTTCATGCTATTCAGCTTTGTACTAAGTGGTTTCATTTATTTGGTTTTATTTTATCCTGAGAAAAGCTCTGTGAAGCTTGTTATTTTATCCTGATTTTGTAGATATGTTAATAACTTAAGATCATATTATTTTTTAAAAGATGGAAATGGAATGCTTACTTTAGACTCATATTCTTTCTATTCTTCTATTCCTTGTGGCATTCTTGTTAACATCAGAACACCGTGCCGACTCTAAGAATAATTCCACTCTTTGAAGTTAATGTTTGCCAAACTTTTTATATCGTACAGCACCATAGGTTAAAGAGAATCGATCATTCACTTCCATTGTACTTAATCTATTTTGTATAAAGTATGTGTATGACTCTATAAAAATATAATGTCCCCTATGAAACATACACAAAACTTTAAAAGTATCAATTGAAACTAAATGTAATTAAAAGTGCTAATATTTCCAGGTAGTATCCCCAATTTTTGTCTAGTTCAGCCTCCAAGTAAACAGACCCTCCTACAGAGAGCACTGTTGCATATCACCATTACCACCTTCTGTACAGCATGCATTGGGTTATATAAATACAACAAATCTCAGTACTTAAGCCTCTTCAGCAGGTTTCGATAATGATGAATCCATTATGGTGTTCAGCATATCTTCTGGTTTGATAAAAGTCGCAATTATCTAAAGGACATGGCTTCCTTACCTAATGCTTTATTGAGAGGAGATGCCCCCTGCAGCATGTTATTTTCTAAAAAGTCCTAGTAGACCTGCATGCACTGCTGAAGTGGGATTCAATGAAAGATACGATGCAGAGGTTACCTGTTATTCCTGAATCTCTGAAAGAACTTAACTGCTCGTCTTATAATGGCACTTTCCTCCTCCTTATCCCACAAAGATGATTTGTTTGGGGTAATGTATTCCTACATATATTAGTTAATTGTCTCCTTCTCCTCTCTCTGCATTTTTTTTAAGTGTCGGGAGGGGTGGAACGTGAAATCAAGTCTAACAGGCCAGTGGACCAGAGATGTGATATGCAGAGACTGCAGCTGTAATTACAGGTCACTGTGTGAAGCCGTTTAAGAGGATGTCCTCACTGTGAAGCCTTCTGTTTTGTCAATACTTCTACATCAATACTTGGCAGTCAGTTCTGTTGCTTTAGGGTTTCAGCGTATAAAACAGACAAAGCCACTAATATCAAACTGAAGCTACTTTGCATTTGCAGTTGACAAATCCTATTTTAGAAATACGTATGACCTGAGGATTAGATCAAGCTTTTCACATTTACATTTTTTTTTCCAGCAGGGAAGTTTCTGATCCTCTCCTAATTTACCTGTTGTTGATTTCCTGAATCTTTTAAAATTCCTTGCAACTGAGGTTGGCCTCCCCATCAGAGAAGCAATTAACCAAATCCCTGACTAGAGTGTATGCGGCATCTGTTATAAAAGTATAAAAGGATAACTTAAACCCCAGCACACAAAGGAGATGCCAGACCAGAACAAATCAGCATGGAGAATTACCTGGAGGGGGTGCAGCGTTAAGGTGGAGCACATGTACAGTTAAGAGGATGTTTATGACTCTAGCGGAATTTGTTTTTCAGACTGAGAAGACTGGAAGGTTAGAAACGGCATGTCTATTATGAATCAACATGATTCATATTCTGCAGCTTTTACCTGACAAAAGAAAGTGTACCTTATTTTTCCCTATGCAACTCCAAAACCAAACAGAGTTGTAGAGGTGTCAACTTTCATCTCACATAAGTGCTTAGGCATTTTCTTTTTTTTAAAGAAGACAGAGGAGTTTTTTTTTAAAATCATGCATTGCCTGAGTTAGGTGGATTAGTAAGCAGGTAACAACGAACTAACTTGTCTTTATATACAGACAGGCCTCTTTCCGCCAGCTATTGTAGGATGGAACAACAAAATTTATTAAAATATTGTAACTATGAAGCTAATAATTATAAAGTAAATGGGCTTGGATATTATGATTTTAGATGGACTTATGCAGCAGGATAAAGATGGCCATACATTCTTCGATACTCTCCCCACTGAGAGGAGGGTTCTAGGTCCCCTCCACTTGAATCTTGATGTGCTCTGTGAGTGCCTTATCAGCAAAATATGGCAGGAGTACTGCTGTGGCCAGTTACTGGACCAAAGTCTCCTAAGACTGTATGAGCCCTAAGCTATTGTGCAAGTCCAGCTATCTTGGAAAGACTAGGTGGTGGAGTGGCTTGAGACTAGAGAGAGAGAAGCACAGTTTAATCCAGTCTTTCAGCCTTGCTGAGATCCCCAAAATGGGAGTGAAGCTGTCTTGGAACCATCAAACTATACTAGCCATCAACTGGATACTACCAAGGGACTCTTCTTGACTCTTGTGGGGCCAAGTAAACTGCCAAGGAAGACTCTGCATCAGTTGGTACCCAACAAAATATAAAGTTTATTAAAACATGGATGTTCTAAACTGCTCATCTTCAGGGTATTTTGTTAAAATAACAGATAGTTGAGCTGGTAGCTCTGACAAATTTCATTACTTTTATAATTAATCCTTAAGAATTCGGATATTTTCAATTCAAGATTAGTAAATTTTAAAAGTAAATATGAAACCTGAGGACATGGAAATTATAAACCAATATGTCAGAGTCATATATTCTATTGAGGACATCCTTAACTTGATGAAGTTACATAGATAAAGCCATGAGGGAAGTGTACCATAGTATTTTTGTTTCTTCACCATCCTGATAGGTGAGTCTGATGTGTTTTCTCTAAAGTCACATATTCTGGACCATTTTCCCAAACTTTGGATTTTGCAGACATATAATATTACATCAAACGTGAATTCACTCTGTTACAAACTTGTCATGGCTTTCAGCTGAAGTTCTCTATACTTGTAGATTTAAAACCCATCACAGAGAGAGTTAGATCCCTGAATCCCTGCACATCTATATAGTGTCTAGGGACGAAGAATGGCAGCTTCTCCTTCCCCTTTTCTTCCTCTCCCTCCTTCTCCTTATCTTTTCCTTTCTATACATCTTGATGTCTAATCACCCGATTTCACTGAATTAGTTCTATGGTGGGTCATTTTACCATCTTCCTGGGGAATATTTCACACATACACGAGGTGCAGTTCTTTTTATCAGTATCACTTGAAATTACTCCTGAAAAAGCATTTTATGGCTTTCAGCCTCGAATGAAGGTTTGATGTGGAAGCGATTTTATACCAGCTCGGCTGCCCTCTCAGTGCATTTCCAATCCTCTCCTGGTACCTCCATTCCAGAAAACTCAAATTTTTACTTTGTTTTGCCAAGAAATTGTTTTCTCTATCCTTTACTTTTTTGTAAGTACATTCTTTTGTATATAAATATTTACTAACTAACTTTGTTAATCCTGAAACAATATTCCTAAATTTATCCCCAGCAGAGAAACTGACAGAGCTGAGAGCTTCCATTTTTATCATTTTCCTACCCTATGTGTCTCTTTGGATACAGGGGAAAAGGGGAAAGGACATTTTTCAGATACTACATGGCTCCAGGATTGGATTAGGAAATCAAACTCAAGTGAATCAAGTATCTTATCTAGTATCAAGCTTTACTAATGATTTCAAGGATATGACAAATAAAGAGGCTCAGATGAAGAAAAGAGACCTCTGGGACATTGAGAGTGATTTCCCAGGTCCTTTCTTTTCACATCAGACATGCATCATTGGCCCAAAATAATATAGGAGATCTCCAAGTGGAACTTTGTGAGTTATTACCTCACACAGCAGGAAGATTATTTAAATTATGAACATTTTTACTTTATACCCCAGAGAGTTGTGTAGCTTATGTGACTTTCTCCAAGGGAGTCAGGCCTCATAACTCTATAGATCTTGGGTATATTTACCAAAAATAACCCTCAACTGGCAACCTTCTGGTAATGGCTTTCTACATAAGAAGACCATTCCTTCTAGAAAATAGAATTTGCCTATTTACATAGAGATCCAGCTGAGAAGATTAAACAGAGTGACGCAGTTTTTTTTCCTTTTCTGAGAGAAAGAAAGTAATTCCGGTAAAGTGAGCAACCTGCTCTAGGCTAGATGCTCTAATGCTTCTCCTGCCCTGTGTGTCTCTGTTTCTTTCACACACACACACACACACACACACACACACACACACACACACACATCCCTTCTCTTCTACCATTCTCCCTATTTTCATTCTCTCTCTCTTGCTCTCCCACTTCAAGGTCCACGTGTACCTTACTTTTTTTCCTGTGACTCTTTTCAATGTCCATTATCTCACTGTTTACTCAAAACAACTCTGTTAAATGTATATATACATATACACATATAATTTCTTATACTTTAAAAATAAAAATATATTTGTAGGTCAAGGGATTCCATTACATTTTTCCAAACTGACAGCGACTTAATAAGCAATCACTGAGCGCCTTCAGTGTACCAGGCGTTACTCAAGGATACTGAGGACTTAAACAGGGCTGAAATCCCATTGGGATGTCCCAATATTCCTGTATCAGTTATTCAAAGATTACAATGTTTGCAGATTTTTTTTCCCTTCCCCCTTTGTCAGTTTTTCTCCGATCTGCATCTACTGTGATCAGGGTACTAAAGTTGTATATACCTGGCTCGGGTGGCTCCCATGATCCTGCTTCACCTCGGAAACTAGATTCTCTCCACGTAGAAACGGGTTAACCCCTCTTTTGCAAATCTTGCCTCCCAGCCACCTTTATTAGGGAGTAGCCCAGTTTATAGGGTTAATCAGTGCCCTGCTTGAAATATTCATCATGAACATTACTGGGCCACCATGGTGGACTTTCCTTCCAAGCTGCCACAGCTCTAACACACACTCACCTGGCCAGAGCTACACACACCATAACACTATGAGCAGTGCCGGCATCTAAGAGGACTACTGTCTCTTGATCATCTAGTTCCTACTGTGACTGCCTCTCATTGGCTAAAGGCTTTCCATTCCCTTTTTTCCAACCCTGAGTTGCCTTTATGTAGCTGCTTGTGGGAACTGTATCCTTTGCAGGTCTTTGATCCCGAGTTCCAGAGGAAAACTTGGAGAGCATGTAGTCTGGCCACAGTGGTAATGGCTCCGGCTCTGATATGGTACTCTTAGCTGCACAGGCATGGCTGACCTTTCTGAAACAAGATTTGGGAAGAATGGTGGGACTTCGATTAATGACTAGGGATATGGCATTCCTAGGGAGTGGGTTCCACTTTCCATCACCTGGTTGAGATTTCCCTTTATTTGGTGGGAGGAGGTCATCAAAATGTACCTAATGTCTGCTGATCACGTCATTAACAATCTTCATATTAATAACTAAAAAGAGAGCTAATGCATATTATAAAGCACTTAGTCTGGGACAGGGCTTGTTCAAAATATATTTTAACTAATCTGAGTGCTAGATTTACTGTCATCATCCCTATTTCACAGATGAGGAAACTGAGGCAGTGAGTTATTACCTAAAGCTTAAGTGACAGAGCAAGGATTTGACAGCAGGAAATTGTGAAACCAAACCTACGCTTCAAACGACGAAAATTTGCCACCTCTCCGCAGTGTACCTCCTCTCACGTGATCTAACAAGCTTGGTTTGCCTTAATAAAATTTGACATTTCAATGAACTATTTTCCAGACTGGTTTCATGCAGGATGCTACATTATTCTCAGGTTTTCATTCCCCCCTATTATAGAATTAAACCACCTTGTTTTCAGTAGCTTCCAGTAGAGAGAGTGGAGTATATTTCTCCACCCCATTCACGTTACACTTGGCCATGTGACTTGCTTTTGCCCAGGAAATGTGAGTGGAAACGGCAGCATTTTTTTTCCTGATTGAGGCCTTAAAAGGCATCAGGCATTTCCGCTTGCTGCTCTTTTGTGCGTCTGTCATTGCTATGAGTCGATTTCCTGGGTAACTGCTGTTTCCAGAGTAATGTTGGATACGTGCAGCACTTCTTTTTTTTTTTTTTTTTTTTCGGTACGCGGGCCTCTCACTGTTGTGGCCCCTCCCGTTGCGGAGCACAGGCTCCGGACGCGCAGGCGCAGCGGCCACGGCTCACGGGCCCAGCCGCTCCGCGGCATATGGGATCCTTCCAGACCGGGGCACGAACCCGCGTCCCCTGCATCGGCAGGCGGACTCTCAACCACTGCGCCACCAGGGAAGCCCACATGTAGCACTTCTGAGCCCAAACTTCACCTCCCAGCCCAGCCTCAATAATGTGTAACTAAAACAGGTGCTCAGAAGAATGCACTTTAAATCAGCCCAAACCTTAGTGGACCTGCAGACCCAGAAACAGAAGAGTAAATGCTTTCTTTTGTAAGATATTGAGTTTTAGAGTCCTTGGTTTTGTAGTATTATTGCAACAATACCTGATAAATACTTTCAATAAAAGATATATTAAATATATTAAGATATAAGATATTAATCTAAGAGCTATGAAAATCCTAAATACAGTTGTTATTTTTTACACACACACACACACACACACACACAACCAAAACAAAAGAGTTTGGACTTATGAATGTTATTGATATTAAGAGAAATTGAGAATATAAATCATATAATGTCTACCCATTTAATGAGGAAGTGTTAGGAAATTTCATGTTTTTCCCTTATGTCAAATCATGACTCTGACAACGAATGTAGTGCTACCACTTTCTAAAAATCAAGAAATGTTTTGGAAGTCATTAGAATAATTTAATGAAAAATCAGCACTTGTAACAAACTTTGACAGTGTTTGGTAATATAGTTTAATTTTATTTAGAAAATGAAGATAATACATTTTTCAAGTTTTGATTTTTTTATAAAAAATTATCTTACCATACTGTTTGTTAAATATTTTGAATATTGCTCTTGAATATGAACATAAATGGAAAATGGCCTTTTCCTTACAATAGTTCACCAGGTTATTAGGAAGATGGATATTTAAAGATAAAATTAAATTAAACAAGGTAAGAATGAGTATAGCAAGCAAAGACACTATAATTAAACTAACTCGTAACAGCTACCCAGGTTCTGAACTGAACTGTCTTAGCCTACAAAACCTGTTTTATCTCAACAATTTTATTCTGTTGAGGTCAGGGTGCCATCTTTGTACTGAGGAGAAGTTTGTGGGCAGATAACTGTAACTTTCCTGTTGGCTTATCTCAGTCCCATTTTCATGTTCTCCTGCCTGGCATGGAGTTTTTGTGGCGTTGAAAGGTTATAATATTGGGAGACTCCTCGTAAGAAAAAAGACATAAATTTTTTGAATTAAAAAAAATTATTTATTTTTGGCTGCGTTGAGTCTTCGTTGCGGTGCACGGGCTTCTCTTGTTGCGGAGCACGGGCTCTAGGCACGCGGGCTTCAGTAGTTGTGGCTCGTGGGCTCTAGAGCGCAGGCTCAGTAGTTGTGGCGCACGGGCTTAGCTGCTCCGTGGCATGTGGGATCTTCCTGGACCAGGGCTGGAACCCGTGTGCCGTGCATTGCCAGGCGGATTCTTAACCACTGTGCCACCAGGGAAGTGGTAAAATTAGTTAAATTAGTATCGAAAATGAATATCTATTTAAAACAATAAATTACAGAAAATGAGTGCAGCTTTTGAGCTTCTAATCCCTTTGGCAATCTACCATAAATACTCAGAGCTTGCCAGTTGCACTGTGCCATTTCTCGCCCTCCTAGAATATCTGAAAACTCCTGCAATTCTCCCCACTCTCAGGGACTGTGCTGTGCGGGAAGAGCATTAGTTTCATGGTAAACTTCCCTCTGTTGATTTTTGAGACTCTTTCTTAATGCCCACTTAATTTCCATATTTTTTTTTCTGTCGAAGTTTATTTTTCATCTGTCCTACCTTCATTCTGCAAACTTGTATTGAGTTTATTAAATGTTTTAAGTACAGTATTCGATGCTACATTCAAAGGTACTTCTGACATACATCCTGTTGTAAAGAAGTTTATGGTTTAAGGAAAACTGCCAGGGAAGTTAAAAATTATAATTAGTGCTAGAGTAGAAATATGCTATGGATATTAGACTAAGAACACAAAGGAAGCAATAGACAATTATGTCTAGGAAACAGAAAGACTTTTGTGGAGGCGATGGAGCTGCTACTGAATTGTGAAAGATGGGGAAGTTTTGGGTGGGTAAAGAAGAGTGCGACAGGTATTTGAGACAGAGCCATGACTCAGATATAAAGCAGTGATCAGAAGCACAGAAGCCCACCAGACTAGATGATAAAAATAGTTACCTAACACGACCAGGATGAAGAATATGAGAGGAGTCTTCATTCTCATAATGGCAAAAGCTGTGGTGCCGCCCTGAGGAGCCTGTACCCTGCATAGGAAGTATGTAATGTATGAAATAATAATGTATTATAAACAGAAGCGTGGCATAGTGGCAATTTTAGCAGCAATAGGGAGGGGACGTTTGTGAGATGAAGTTTGAAAGAGAAAGTGGAAAGACCAATTAAAAGATTGCTTTATATTTGAAGGTTTTTCTTTTGGTTTTTTTTTTCTTTTTGTATTTGAAGTTTTGATTGCAGTCAGTTTTGATACTTCTACTTGACTTATGACAAAGGAGAATAATTTGCTAGGAGATATGGTTCTTTGAATGCAATAGCAAATGGGTTTAAAACTATTCCTTGATTCTATGTAGAAAAAATCATCTTTATCTTTTGATTAACGTTCAGAAGTGATAGAAAACCACTCACAAACAAAACCCAGGCATGAAAAGGTTATTCATTGTAATGTTTTTCCTGAAAGAAAATTGCTAAACTTTTGTGAAAGAGATCTTACACCAAAGTCTATGAGTTTTAAACAATTGTCAAAACATGGTCAAATTGAAATGCCATTGTTACCCTCCAGCTGCCCAGTGTACAGTGAGTTGATTTTCATTCTTTGCACCAAGGAACCAGATAGGTTAAAAAGATAAGATGTCGGGCTTCCCTGGTGGCGCAGTGGTTGAGGGTCCACCTGCCGATGCAAGGGACGCGGGTTCGTGCCCCGGTCCGGGAGGATCCCGCGTGCTGCGGAGCGGCTGGGCCCGTGAGCCGTGGCCGCTGCGCCTGCACGTCCGGAGCCTGTGCTCCGCAACGGGAGAGGCCACAGCGGTGAGAGGCCCGCGTACCGCAAAAAAAAAAAAAAAAAAAAGAAGAAGATAAGATGTCAATAAGAGGGAGGGAGATGGGGAAAGACGACCACGGCGAGGAAGGATCATGGGTGGGTGGAAGCTCAATGGAGGCATCCAGGACAATTACATGATAGGGATTCAATGTTAGAATATTAGAAGAATGCTGGAGAAGGCAGAATTTCCATCATTTAAAAAGTGGGAGAAGTTGCATCATTTAAAAGGTGGGTCAGGGCTTCCCTGGTGGCGCAGTGGTTGGGAGTCCGCCTGCCGATGCAGGGGACACGGGTTCGTGCCCCGGTCCGGGAAGATCCCACGTGCCGTGGAGCGGTTGGGCCCGTGAGCCATGGCCGCTGAGCCTGCGCGTCCGGAGCCTGTGCTCCGCAATGGGAGAGGCCACAACAGTGAGAGGCCCGCAAAAAAAAAAATAAATAAATAAATAAATAAAAGGTGGGTCAAATATCAGTAAGCCTTTTCATGTTCAATGATGAAATATGCTGAGATATAAAGGGAAGATCATACATGGTTTCCCATCACATACATTAAAAATATGTATTCCGCGAAATTTGTTATCTCTAGGCTCCTTTAAATGATGCCAAAAGCCCAAGAAAACAAGCCTTGAAGTAATGTCTAAACCTCCTGAGAGTTACTAGACTAATGTCTAAAATTGATCAAGATAACTCCACTTCCATCCTCTTTGATTTCTGATTCTTCACAAATCGCAGCTCCAAACATTTACTTTAAGATTATATACGGGCTCTGCACAACCCACCTCTGATGATGCGTGTTGCACACATACTTCTGATTGACCTTGGTGCTTTCCTTTGGAAAGCCTTGTAACTTTTAATCTTGGGTTCCACCTACATTCCGCTCCAGCCCTGCTAGACTGACCAGCTGGGCCTCCCGTCCAGGTCAGGTCAACAAATATAAAGTACAAATAGAGAGGAACTTAGATAGGGTGAGAAGATAGGAGAAAAGCAGAGACGTTTTCAGAAAGAAAGAGTAAACAAGGTGGGTCTTGCACTCAGTGTAACTTGCACTTGAGTGGAGGATATGCATAACTAACACTGGGCAATGTAAAAATGGCAAAGAGTGAAAATATTGAGTCTTTTCTGAACTCTGACGTAGTATATTGATGTGTTGGTAGGAAGGGCCACTTTTGGATCACAGAAGCACAGGACATGTTTTCTCAAGTGTGGGAACGAGACAGAAGGTTGGATGGGGAGGGATATAGCTAAGTACTATTCTAGCAATATGGTTGCAAGTAGAACAGACTCTAGTCTAAAGGAAGACATGAGCTCTGTGTCTACTGTTTCTTGTACAAGCTATCAGAGAATGTTGTGTTGTCATGAAAAAAGGAAAAGTTCATTTCAAGGTCTGCAGCTTATTTTGTTACTTTGAGTAACAGAAAATATGAAAATTTAATAATTATTAGAATAAAATGTGATGAGGTAATGCATGTTAGCATGTAGGAGGGCTGAATAAGTGAACAAATAGGTCTTATGTGCCCATCAAAATAGAACATTTACCACTAACCAGTGTATCCCTTCTTCACATCAGGATAAAGTTTTGTCAGTATTTAGAGAGATACATTTTATGATTATCTCTTTTAGGCCATCACTTAAGTATATATTATACCTAATCTGACTCCTATTAGGCCTGGACATAACACTAAGTTGTATAACTGACTGCATAGGGTTCATGGTAGTAAAACTGTATTTGAAACGCCATATGTATTAGGTTGGTTATTTTATCCTGTCCTACTTTACATCAACAAAGGTGATTGGTATGTACAATTTTGAGTGATAGTTTGGATGTCATATGTTTTAAATTTTTCTATTTGTAGTAGACAATATTTATCTTCTTGTCAAAATATTTCCAATTAAATTTTAGAAAGTTCTTTAACTTATACAATTAAATGTGTAGCCATTATAATGCAGTCTTTCCTAGGTAAAGCATTTGGACAGTTACCTCAGTAGGGAACCACATGTTAACAACTGAGTATCTGTGTAAGATAGGATTGCAGACAATATTTTCACTTTCTTTGTGTGTGTGTCTGTGTGTTTGTGTGTGTGTGTGAATTCTGTTTATATAAGCAATTTTTAAAATAATATAATGTTAAATATACAAAATGGGTTTTGGTTAATTGAATAAAACTAAAATAAGCATATTATTCTTATTTAGCAATCTTACATATGGAGAAGGAAAGAGGTAGGGATTTAAATATTCTTTTCTGGGCTTCCCTGGTGGCGCAGTGGTTGAGAGTCCGCCTGCCGACGCAGGGGACGTGGGTTCGTGCCCCGGTCCACGAAGATCCCACGTGCCGCAGAGCCGCTGGTTCCGTGAGCCATGGCCACCGAGCCTGCGCGTCCAGAGCCTGTGCTCTGCAACAGGAGAGGCCACAGCAGTGAGAGGCCTGCGTACTGCAAACAAACAAACAAACAAACAAACAAAATATATATATATATGCTTTTCTGGTGTGCCTGACATTTGCCTATAAAATGTCTACTGTGTTTGACTCAGCTCTACAAAAAGAAGGAAAGAATTTGTTGAGATACTTACTCCGAAGGATGAAGTGGAAAATATAGGTAATTTACTATGTATAACGTTAGCTAACACTGATTGAGCATTGACCATACTAGGGATTTTACATTTACTATCTTATTTTATTTTTCACAAAGTCTCACAGGACAGATATTCTTCAACATTTCCGTTATACAACTAAAGCTTAGAGAATTTGAGCTTGGTAGATTCTCTAGTCATGTGTATCCAGGATCTAGAGGTCAAGACAGAGAATTCTACTAACTTGTCTTCACATATAAATATAAACAAATCTAACTTCACTCATCTACTTTTTCCTACACCTGACTCTCAAACCTGTTCCTGAAATATTTCACAACATAAGCCATTTTAACTTTGAAAATACAATTTAAATCACGTCAACTTTCTGCTTAAAAGCCTTCAATGATATTCCACTGAAATTAGAATAAAACCTAAGCTCCTTAACATGGCCTACAAGCCTATGCAACATCTATCTCCTTACTACCTCTCTAACCTTGACGTGTACTATTCTCTTTATGCCGTAATGGCCTTGTTTTAAACATGCACAGTTCATTTCTGTTTCAGGACCTTTACAATTGATATTCTCTTTTCCCGTTCTTACCCTACACCATAATAACTGCTCACTGTTTTTCACCATTCAGTTCTTTGTTGCAATATCATCTCTACAGAGAGGGTGTGAGACACGTATTCCTTACAATATTAACCAAAGTAACCTTTCTTCCCTCTACCTTAATGCGCTCTGTCCCCTCCCTATATTGTTAATTTTTTCTTTATAGTACCTATCACTATTTAAAATTATTTTATGTATTCGTTTGCATTTATCATTTGTCTTTTCAGCTTTACTAGGCCAGGGATTTTATCTGTTTTATTGTTGACTCATCAGTAGTAGAACTACTACTACCTACAAACCAGCCCCCAAACCTACAACATATTAAACAAATGAATGGATAGAATTTGATGTGACATTAAATATTCAGAAATGTCTCAATTCTCAGATTCACATGGCCTTAATATTGTGAAAGACCTAAAAGACTCACCTAGTTTAGAAAACTTTCTGAGGTTAAATGCTTCATATCTTAAGCTCATGTCCGAGTACTTCCAGGAGTAGGTAATGCATTAACTCTCAGTGTAAACCATACAGTGTAAATTATCACCTTGGTGTGGTTCTGGCTGCTAGAAAATTCCTCCTAAGATTGAGTTGAAAAGTGTGGGTCTTTTAATCCTATATCCATGCATGACAGTGCCCACTGGGACCATGCAAGTCTTAAAATCTCGATTATTTGATAAGCACTGTAATTCACATTGTGAATCTTATCTTCTGCAGGATAAGACTTCATAAGAACATTTTACTTATTTTTTAAATAAGGTTTTCTTTCATTATTTTTTATATTCCTTTCTGGACATCTCCCATTTCGACTGTATGTCCTCTACATTGCAGGACGTGGAATATGGAGTAAACATAATTGGTTGTCCTCTAGCCTGCTGGTAAATGTTTAACAACTGGCTCTCCAAGTACAATTCTGACTTAAATGGTGGTTGATATGTTTACTTTAATGAGTAAGATGAAAGTGAAACAACAAAGACCAAAGTCTTTGTTCTTTCATCAGTGGCACAGGGGATTTCTTTGCTGAACTGGATAATGGTTTTGGAACTTTGTATGTATATTCCTCAAAATTTTGAGTTATTCAGAATGTAATAGGTACAGACACAGACACACTTTTAAGTTTAATCATAATGCAACAGCTAGGGACAGGGGCAAACTTTTAAGTTTAATCTTCTTTATGAATGTTTTCTCCACTTTCTTAACTTTAGACAATCCATAAAACACACACACAAAAGAAGGCAATCTATTGTATATGTAGCATTTTCTGATTACTGTGGTGTAAATACTCTCACCATGGTCAATATTAAGGTACAAATGTGACATCGTTGAATACAAAGATACACAGAAGTACACCATCTATATGGTATTTATAGTATAAAGATGTGATTGAAATAAATAACCTCCAGAATACAGATAATAGAAAAATGTAATAAAATAATTAGGTAAAGATGAGTGTGTGTTACCGTCAATATTTATTCCCTCTGTTTTAATATAATTTAATGATAAGTTTATGTAATATAATTTTTATAATGGCTCTGTCTAAACACTGGTTCATAAAATTCCTGAAAGTTTACCAGTTAGATTTTGTGAATTTTTAGTAGCTGGCTCTAGCCCATAATTGCTGGCTGACCCAGCTCCATAAATGGGAGTCAACTGTGATGTTCCTGGGAGAGTTTTTGCTTTCTGGTAATGGGATCTGCTTTTTCTTTCCTTTTCCATCCTGCAGGAAATTCAGTGCAGTTGCTGTAGCTACAACAGCCTTGTTACTTTGAGGGAAATACAAATCCTTTGCAATTGTAGTGGCCAGACCATGTTGTACTGATGAACTAGCACCAGTAACCACCTACTTTGGACTTCTTATCATGAGAAAAAAATTGTTTATACCATGATTGGCTCTCTGTCACTTGAAAGAAAAAGCGTTCCTAAATGATACAGAACTGAATCAAATGCTCTAGGTGCTTCGGCCAATCTTGACTTATTGTTCATCCTGCTGTAGATATTGCATATTAACTTAGAAAGACAACGACCGGGTTCTTTTTTTTTCTTTTTGATGGCCTAATTCAAAGTTTGAATAACGGGACTGGCCAAAGTTTGTTTGTTTTGGTCTAACTGACGACTTATTCTGGATATGAATTGTCTTCCAGTATATGTTGAGGTTCTATGCAAAGAAATCTCTCCCCCTCTCCCTCTCAGTTACTTTGTGGAATACAGGAAACAAAGGCTATCCTAAGAAATAGAGAACAGGTTGGTGATTGCTGGGGGTTGAGGGTGGAGGGTGGCAAAATGGATGAAGGTGGTCAAAGGGTACGAAATTCCATTTATAAAATAAATAAGTTATGGGGAGGTAATCTATGGCGAGGTGACTCTATAATTAACAATAATGTACTGTATATTTGAAAGTTGCTAAGAAAATAGATTTTAAAAGTTCTTACCATACACACACACACACACACACACACACACACGCAAATTGTAATTATGTGAGGTAATAGATGTTTTAACTAATCTTATTGTGGTAATTATTTTGCAATATATACATATATAAAATCACTATATCGTATACCTTAAATGTACACTATGTTATATATCAATGATAGCTCAAAAGATCTGGGAAAAATACTCAAAATATGCTCAGGTAGACACTTTTATAATTTCTATTGTTAGGACATAATATAGAATTGGAATTTAACCCTGAGGAAGAAATAAATGACTGGATACTTTTGAATAGAGACTGACCATGCTGGCCGCAGCAGTGGGGAGTCCGTTCTGGTTTGGTCAGAGAGAAAGAAGACAGAGAGGCAAGCTGGATGATAATTATGGGGGCTTTAGACATGAAGATAGTGAGACTTGGGGTATGCCTTGAAGGAAGAGCCTAAAGCTATCAGTTATAAAGGAAAGAGAAGAACCAGAAATGGTTCCTTGTTATTTTTTGCTCGTTTCTTGTATTTTCCTGAGAAACTATGTGCTTTTTACTGAGATATTAATAATGAATGCTAATATTTATAAAGAATTATACAAACATATAGTATATATATATATATATGCACACACACACACACACACACACACACACACTCATTTCAATCTTACATTAACCCTATAGGTAGGCATTTTTATTATTCTCATTTCCCAGATAGAAAATTTAGAAACAGAAAGGTTAATAACTAGCCACTAAATCATATGACCAGTAGCAAGGAGCACAGCTGGAATTTGAATATTTGTTATCTTGTAACCACCATGCTTTGAAACAGAACTGTGTGGAAGGGAAGACTGGAAATAAAAGTTGAGGTTTGTGTGGTAATGCTGATATAGCTAGTAAACATGAGAGAGTCATAGAAGAATTGATGAGAAAATATTGAGATATTCGCATTTGCAGCAGAATGGTATTATGTGTAACTTCTTTGGTGCCCCCTTGCCTACCATTTTGGAACTTCCAGGTCCCTCCAACACTTGAAATCAAAATATGCTTTCTTTACCCTAGTGAAGAATCTGGAGTGCAATATTAAGGAGTGCAATATCTCAGGCCATATTACTCTCAAGAAAAGGTGAGATTCCTTCAGGTCTTGGACCGTAGTATCACAATTTGATTATAACACAAATTATAATTCATATCTTTACATAGCACTTCACTTAGCTTTACAGAGCATGTGCTTATAGTTTATACCATTTTGATATTAATTCTTACATTAACTCTCTACACTGTTTCTAATGCAGGCATTATTCTTCTCATTTCAGAAGTGAATCTCCTTGTCCTCATACAAATTAAGGACTATCAACCTGAAAATTAGTTGCAAAGATGAGATAGTAATTAGGGTTTCTTTAGTTCATATTGTTGTCTTTTCTAAGGACTTTAGACCCAACATTAGAATTAAGAGTTCTGTTTGAATCTTATATGTCCAGGTGGTAGCACCATGACTTAATGTAATGTAAGTGTGCAACAGAGTATTTTACCACATAATTCCAGATACTTTAAGGAGACATCTGACAATACTGATTGATTTTGTGGTTGGTTTTCCATGCAGATGGAAAAGTCAGGGCTATCCAAACTTGACCTTCGATCAATATCTACAACACGCACAGGATTCTCAGTAGGAGGAAATACCTAAGTGTTTGGAGAGTCGAGGCATGTGTAACTTGTTCAGTTCCAAACCCCATGAAACTCTCAGCCTTGGTGAAGTGACCTGGGCTATGGACAAGCACTGAACTTAATTTTCCCTTTTTTTAAACTTAAGCTAATGAGTCGCACAAAATCTTCCCAGCAATGCATCACGTTATTACTCATGGTATTTCCATGGCCATGGATAGTTGAGATTTTTTTTTTTTTTTTGCGGTACGCAGGCCTCTCACTGTTGTGGCCTCTCCCATTGCGGAGCACAGGCTCCGGACGCGCAGGCTCAGCGGCCACGGCTCACGGGCCCAGCCGCTCCGCGGCATGTGGGATCTTCCCGGACCGGGGCACGAACCCGCGTCCCCCGCATCGGCAGGCGGACTCTCAACCACTGCGCCACCAGGGAAGCCCAATAGTTGAGATTTTAAACATTCAGATTTTAAAGCTCACTTACTGTGGTCTAAGACAGTGTTCAAAATTTTAAGCCTATTTCCTCTTTGATAAACTTAAACACTCAAAGCCTTTCTAACAAATAGCACTCCTCCCACTCTGACCCTGGAGATTATGAAAAGAGCCATCACTAACCCTCCCACTGGAAAGCACTGACCTGTACTAATTGCAGGCTTCCTGGGTTCGCGACATACTCCTCTCTTGATAGCTTATCAGGCAATGGTGGAAAGAGGCAGGGAGGACAACCTGAAAGAGAGAAGAGGCAAGTGAAGTCACCTTTTCTCTCCAAGGCCTGCGGAAGGCGTGGGCAGCCCATTGGCTCCACCTGCAAGTGCCCCCACAGTGCAGATTCTCCGACGTGGCCGGCAGCCCTGCTCTCCCTGCACACCCGTTACATGGAAATAAGTGACTCAAAAGAGAACGCTTTGGAAGCAGGATCCCAAAATAAAAGAGGTAAAGAGAAAGCTGGCTACATAGAAAAACAGCACATTTAATGCTGAGAGTTAGCATCCAAAAACTGCACACCTTGGTTCCTTGGCATCGAGCAATGCCCTTGACCCAGAAGATAAGTTGTTTTCCTCGAGGTGGGAGAAGGTTAGAGCAAGAAAGCTGTGAGATTAACAGTGGGAACAATAAAGGCACCGCAAAACAATGTTTTTCTTTCCTTTTTAAATTTTAAAATGCTAAGCTTTTAAATGGTTAAAGAAAACTAGGTATAAACATGTATTGCTTTACTGCTTATATCTTTCCCTGGGGCATATTCTCTTCTTCATTTCCCTTCCTTGTTCTCTGGTCTGCAGTTTTGAAACAGCAATTCACTGCAGAGATCCCTGGGTTAAGTAGTGAGGGAAATCATTACAGCTTAAGCATGTTAAATTGGGATGAGGGTACAGAATTCTAGAAGAAATTGAAACTTACAATTGTGCTTGATGGGCTTTAACCCTTCAACATATTGTGTGGTAGTGCATTGGATAATAATATGTACTGTTGCACCGTGCAGATGTTAAAATGTAAAATCCTTTAAATGCAAGCAGCACTTGTCACTCCATCAGCTATTCAGATTGTCAGAGATGTATCAGCCAACCCTAACTCCCCTCTGCAGGCAATCTGGAGCCAGCCTGCTGTTTAATAACCAGCATTGAACAAGAAATAACATGTAGATACGGTGTGTGGTTTAAAACATTGTGTTAAGCGTCATTAAAACTCAGTCTCCTAAGAGCCTTATTAAAAGAGCCCTTTCCTCACCATAATAAACCATTTCTCTGTGACTGTTTGATCTAGCTGCTAACAATACAAACAAAATGCCTCTTAATTTAGCATCTCACTAGAGGGCCATTGTGATTGTAGAACTGTAAAAGCAGGGAGAAAAGAAAAAAAACCAACAACTCTAAACTACCCTTCCCAATTCCCATCTAATCAGTGAAACTAAAGCACTAGGAACCTTTGATTTTACAATTTTATTTTTACAGGTTTCTTTTTTTTTTTTCCTTCCCTTATACTCCCTGTGTTGTTATTATTGGAGACTGTGCCCTTGTTCGGCATCAGGAAGAAAGGTCGCTAATGACAGAAATGGGCCCTGCATCATGGGGTCAGCAATCTGCAGTCGTTGGATGGGCTGATGCAGTTCTCAAGACAATGAGTACTCGAAACCTGTAAGAATTCATGAGCTCTTGATGGTACTATTTATCAATATTTGAAAAGAAAATGAAATTTGCTTATCTTACAGTTCGTGTGAAGTCCTCCCATCCTATTATTACAAGAGAAAATACATGCATAGTTTTGTCAATTAACAGAGATAATAATTCAGATCTTCTACTACAGAAATACAGAAAAATCCAATTCTGTTTCCAGTCTTCCTCCTTTGAAAATATGTATGCCAGGTTTCTCTGTACAACTTTCCCCACTGCTTCGTAGAGTTAGCTAACAAAATTGACAAATCACAATAATATTTTGATAAAGAATGCTAGCAAATTAGAATTAGGAAGATTTTATTCTATTATTTGGTCTACTGGATAACTTTTCTAACCTGCAATATTTAAAGTGACTCAAGTAGAAGTATATAGGATTGTAAGTGGCCGGTTGACTAAAATTGATCTTTGCTTTCTTTTGAAATGACTACAAAGGAAAGAGAAATTGTTTTATCTCATTTTCAGTTAATCTTACCTACAAGACTGAGACAAGGTACCAAGCACACTGCTTTTATTTTCACTCTTGCTGTTTATCCAAATGCTGGGGGAAGTATTGATACTTGGATAAATAAGTATTTGTACCCCAGATTATCTACATTTCCCTGAAATATAGAATAGCTTTCCAAAGTTTGAAAAACTTACACAGTGCTATAGATGAATGATATCTCAATAAACCTGGAAGAAAAACTTTAAAAAAATGAAATTCTTGAACAAATAAAGTGAATCACAAATTTATTTTAGTAGCAGTTTCTCTGAATATAAAGATCAAAGTCCAGAGTCTTTCCTTATGGAAGGATGCAATGCAATGCAGTAACACACATGCAATGCTGTAATACATTCTTCCTAAAAACTCAGAGGAGAGGACCCATAAACTCTTTATTGGTGAGTCAAATATTTCTTGAAACCCGTTCAATTTGAAAGTACACGCTGATGGTGAAAACTGAGATAGGGGATTGTATTATTTACATGTAAGGCTGACATATCAAGGGTGTGCCCAATATCCACTTAAGGAGAAGGTTGTATTTTCACTCTCTATCTTATCTCTGAATAGGCAGTACTGTGACTCTACTACCTTTTCTCCACATTAAAATTCACTCAGGGCCCAGTGAAATCTGCCAGGGTATTCCCAGGAGGCCCTCTGGAGACAAAGCTATTAGTGCAGTACACAGTATAATTAAAGTGTAGACTGTGAAATACATTCACAGCAGTATGATATGAGATATTACCTGCACCCAACCGTGGTTTTCTTTTGAAATCTCGCCGTATCATGTTCCTCTGTGGCATTTTTCTTGTATACCGCTTCTTCTTCAGTCACTATGTGTTTCAGCAATTTAGAGAAATTAAACAATATTCTGTCTCAATAGAAAGTATGCCATCTAAAGTTAGCCCATAAGAAAGGTCTTATGAAATTCACAGATTTAATATAAACTAGATCATTATGTTTTAACTCTGATAAATAAAATTTCACATAAAGATTATGGTAATTTCCCAGAAGTGGAAAAGTTCACAGTATAACTTGCTTTGTATTAATGTACAATAAAAAAGACATCCATGCTAAAATACAAATTTCCATTCATTCGAAACCAATTTTTTGAATGCCTGTTCACAGGCTATACCAGGTATTGTGGATCCAAAAATGCAAAGATACAGACTCTGCCCTCAAATTATTTATTGTATAGTGGGTAGATCGAACAACAAATAAAATCACTAATGAGAAGAAGGGCAAAGGGCAGTGAGACCACAAGATAAGCACCTTTGTTTAACCAAAAAATGCTTTTTACTTGTTGAGACATGAAGACTAGGAAGACATATTCCAGGCAGAAGAAGCAACATGAATAACAAACACACAATTACAGATCCTTGAAGGAGCTTGTAATGTTTGGGTAAGGAATGAGGTCTAGATCATATAGGGCAGTAGATGCTGTGCCTATGGATATAAAATTCACCCTTCACGGGAATGGGAAGCAACTGAAAAATTTTGAGCAAATGAGGAATATGATGAATGTAATTGTGTGACTTATCTCTCCGATGGCAGTGTGGCTGGGTAAGTTGAACAGGGGTGAGACCGAGGGGTGAGGTGGGACTCTGATAGCCCAGTAGGGAGATGACAAATGTCCACACCAGTGCACCTGAAATCTAATGAAAGTAAGAGGATGGATAATAGAGATATTTAGGGAATGTGGGAATAACTAGTTGAATATGAAATGGAGGCAAATAGGAAAAAAGATTTCGGATGATGTCTGGTTTGAGTGTCGGATTTGTTTCAATCACCATCTATATCCTGAAGACCGTCTGGTATATTTACCCAGCCCATTCCTCTAAATTCCCCATTTGGGGTTCTATTTACTTTAACTGCATCATGACCACTTGCTCTCTTGTTCCCAGTGATGCTCCCTTTTATTCTACTTTAACCTCAGCTCATGGCACCATCATTTATTTACCTATTAGCTCAAGCCAGGAAACTTTCTCGTCAGGCTTACATTCATTCTTTCTCATGCCAATAAACTACCTAGTCCCATTGATTTTCCTTATAAATATTTTCTCAGATCTCTCCACTGCTCTTCATTTTCGCACTACCAAAATTCCCACCTCCACTTTCCACTACAAGCCTAAGCTACCAAGTGCTTCTATTCTACTGAGAGAGTCTTTTTTTTTTTTTTTTCTGAAATAGTCTTTTCAATTGTTTCCCCAAACTCAATTTCCTTCACTCTTGCCCTCCAATTCACACTTGCTCTCCACTTCACACTGACGCCAAGTGAACTATAACTAGACATTTTTGAAACATCCTCAACATCGCCTATTCATATCTCACATCATTTACTACCTCCTCCATATTTACAATTTCTGTGACTCAGCTCTAGTGGCCTCTCTTTCTTGCTTCAGCAAATTCATATATATTTTTCTCTCTTTCTGAAATGTTCCTCCTCTTCTCCCTCCTCTTAACATGAGTAATTCTTACACATGTTTCTCAAGTCTGCTTAGGGATCACTTCCTCCATTCTAGAGTAAGACCCTAGTAATAAGTTTATATAATGCTCTAAATCACTGTGCTGTATCACTGAATCAATACTCAATAAGGAGTAATGTACAAGTACGAAATGGAAGTGTAATATTTGAGTTGGGATGGTGATAGGTGAAGTGATAAAGTTGAATGGGCGGAAGGAAAATTAACATTTAAGAGGTGAAGAATCTGTGGGGTTAGTTTGTTAGGTGGGTCAGATACGAGGAGATTAAAAGCCTTCAAGATAACAGTAAGCATTGGAAAGGTGAAGAATATGGTGAAGTCAGTAATGAATGTGTAGGAGCTCAATAGAGTGGCATAGGCTGATTGTAAGGACATTAAAGTAGGAATAAATTTTGAGAAACAGCCATGGACTACTGTTAGAATAAAGGTATGGTCATCGACTTCGTGGAATTTATTAAATATGGGAAAGAGGTCACCTTAAGATGGGAAAATAAACCTGGGAGCTAGATGTATGGGCTAGTGTGGAGGGTGAAAGTGGTAGAGATGAAAGATATGAAGGATGCTTATACTTGGCAAATGGCAATGGATGATGGCAGAAGAAACAGAATTTTTCATTTCAAAGTTCCTGGACAGAATTTAGATTAAAATTATTCTGATGAAAAACTGACACAGCCTTTATATGGTCGGGGAAGTAATATATCCTTCTGTTGGATCTCAGTTGCACTGGAAGGGTGAACGTTAAACAGGTCTCTGTTAGAAAGTAGGGGAATAAGACAGGTGGTGTTAAATATCACTTGGGGTAGGGGTCTGAAGACTCTAGCCTGTGGGCTGAATCTGGTCCTACGACTATTTTCGTACGGACTCTGAACTAAGAATGATTTTACACTTTTATATGGTTGAAAATATCAGATGAAGACACTTATATCGACTGCTTTATAATATGCCATGCAGTGTTCTAAATCTTTGCATTTGTTAGCTCATTTCATCTTTACAGCAACCCAGTGAAGTAGGTACCATAACTCATTCTTAGATGAGGAAGTTGAAACTTTGAGAGGTTAGAGTATTCAAAGATAATACAGCCAGTGAGTAGCTTGGCTGGGTTTGAAACTCAGAGCCTTAACACAGAAGCTATGTTTTAACCTGCTTTCCCATATGAAAAGTTACTCAACATAATGACGGCAGTCTGTGAGTGTGAACAAGAGAAATGCAGGAAACGCATTCTGGTGTAGTCCCGGGATGAAGTTTCAGAGAAGCAAGGGAAGACTGCAGAAGAATAAGACCACGTTTCTACCACGAAGAGTGAGAATTCACTTTGAATGCTAATTAATCAAAATGGTTCCCCTGCTCAAGAATGAATTCCATTCTTCTCATTAGTAGAGTCTCAATTATAAAATTTTTACTCAATTCTTCTTATTATATTTTGAAATCCATCCATTGAAAATTTGCAGAAGTTTCTTTTTCTCTCTTTTTTATAAGTACCTTCATAAAAAGCCATGATTTTGTCTCTTGGCTCACAAAGCCGAACGTGTTTACTATCTGGCCCTTTACAGAAAAAGCTTAACAACTTTTGACTTAGAGTAGTTATCTACAAGTTACTCAACACCAACTGAAAAATAGGATAAACTTGGAGTATGTAAGACCATGTCTACAATCAATATCTAGTAAGATCAATCAAATGTGTTTGCATCATATCATGCTTAGACTTCTCTAACCAGTCTGTGTTCCATTTTTTTTTATCAGTCTTAGTCTCTTACGAACTAGAAGAACCAAACCAGAACACCTCCCAGTGCAGGGAGTTTGCTTTCTCCATAGGGGTTTTGCCAGTGGAAAGTACATCTGCTCTTGCTGTTTGAGGTGTCTTTGTTAGCTTGTTCCTCCCACAACAGCCAATATCAATTGTCCCCTGTGCATATATTCACTTCATTTCTGCCGAATTTTACCAGATGTTAGTTGTGCTACCGAGAAAGGAAGATGGACAGAATCCAAAATCGCAGATCCGCTGTCTCCTGCCAGTGCTCACCTTAATTCCTAGGGGATACATGTGCACAGCAAATTCCCTGTATAAAGCATCTCACATTGATAATTTCAGCATCCATCAGTTTTTTTCCCAGTGTGTGCAAGCTGTTGTATTTGCATGTAACAAGGAGGCCTAACATAATATCCATATTGTTTCCCAAACCAAAATGGTAGTATTCTTAATTCACGTTGTATTTTTTACATATCTATATATTTAAAAGAAACTAAACTTAATGTTACTAATGTAAACTGCAAACACCACCAAACCTAGATCATTAATTTCTAGGGCAAAAGGCCAGAATGCCAAGGAACCCATCAACTTCAGAGGACCAGTCAAGGGACACACTTAGCCAGAGGCAAGTTCCAGGAGAGAACCAGGAGAATAAATTTCCTGAAGTAGCTCTTCTTTCTTCCCCAGATTACTCTCCAGAGACATTTACTGACTGACCCCATAGGCAGAGGGCACCGTGTGAAAAGCAAGGTAGGAAAGGGTGAGGAGTACATTTGGAGTGACCAAGAGAAGGTAACTCTCATTGTTTCCCTTTCCTTGTGCAGGCAGTAAATACCCACCTGTGTATATGTGCCCATTATTGCGCTAGACCTGGGTATCCTACATGAAATGGAGCTCATTCATCTCTAACCCAGGGGTCATTTTTGTGGGTAGTGTGTAGTGTTACGGAATGAAAGTGTTAGATCAGAGCGTGCTAGGACCAAAGATTACAAAAAGTATGTAGATTCAATAAACAGTTAAGAATCACAAATGAAGCATTGTTCTCTTTGTCTTTATTTTCACAACCGATGGTTGAATGATAAACTCAGAAGACTGATTTAATGATGGAATGTTATCGGTAAAGCTCATTTAGAATATGCGATTAGATTTCATTCTTGATTATATGTTCAAATACCTTCTAAGAAAATGACAGCTTAATTTTGGTTCAGTAACCATTTCAAGGCTTTGAACCTTATGATTTCGAAATTTTTGTATGGTATGATAGTCTAGGAAAGCCATATGCATTTATAAGGTGAAAATTACACACTCTTAAGTTGTTCATAGGAAAATAAATAATACTGCCATTGAAAAGAAGGAGAAATCCTATAGAAAACCTATTACTACACTGTAGTATCACTCAAGAGAAACCAGTAATCATCAGTTTTTGGGGTGTATTAAAGTTGAGGTAATCAAAGTGATACCCCAAATACTACCACTAAAGTTTTCACATTAATACAAATAACAGTAATAATAATAATGCCCTATAAATATAAAGAGCCTGCTCAGAGAAAAAAATAATAATTTTGTTGCTGTTACAGTATGTCGCGGATTCTTAAGAAAAGAAATTTAAGTTGAAACTCATGTCAGTTTGCCATTTGTCTCAAAGATGATTCTGTAGACTTGAGACCAGTAGTAAATATAGCAGACATTTATTTCCTTGTTTTAGAGCCTCTATCATCTCCCTAACGTTACATAGTCTCTCCATAATGAGATCAGGCAAGAGACTCATATCCTCCTTGTCGTCAACAAAACATTCCCATAAAATTTTCCAGTAATTTATCTGAAGCTAAATATCTCTCTTAAATGTATTTTTAAAAAATCCTTAGACACAGGTACATTGTATATCAGTGTAACCATGTTATACTGATTTGTTTTTGTTTTGTTTTGAGTCAGTTATTCTAGTTTATACTATACTTTGTTCACATAAATTCTGCCGTCTGGCATATTAACTATTCTTTCTCATTGTGTTTGGGTCACAATTTTGATGATGATAGACTCAATACAGAAACCTATAGTGTATCAGTAGAGACATCCCTACAGGCTGACAGAGATTAATTGAGTGACATCAGCTCTGAATTTACCTAACTGCATGTTTTTAAAGCTTTCTATTTTTTAAAAAAATTTTTGTCAGTGCGTATCATTAAATATTTATTAAGCTCTGCCTACGTGAAAGAAACTGGGCCAGGAGATGGGAATGCGCAATGAAAAAGCCATGATCTCTACCTCACAGCCTAGCCAGGAAGGAACGCTGTCACATGCCCAGCTTACTATAGTTAATGTGCTAAGAACCATAGAAAGTCTCAGAGAAATTATGGTGCCTAGAAGGTTCAGTAGGAAAAGTATATGGATGGTTTAGGGAGCCAGGGTAGATAGCTAACTTTTCTTTTTTCTTGCGGTACGCGGGCCTCTCACTGTTGTGGTCTCTCCCGTTGCGGAGCACAGGCTCCGGACGCGCAGGCTCAGCGGCCATGGCTCACGGGCCCAGCCACTCCGCGGCACATGGGATCTTCCCGGACCGGGGCACGAACCCGTGTCCCCTGCATCGGCAGGAGGACTCTCAACCACTGCGCCACCAGGGAAGCCCTAACTTTTCTTTTTGATGACTCTGTGTCAGGAATTGTTCTAAATGCTTACCTCATTTAATAATCCTCACAATATTATAAGACCCTTTGAGATGGGTCTCAAGATCACATAGTCAGCACTTTGTGAAGTCTGGATTTGAATACTGGTAATCTCTCACTAGAGCTTGTGTTCTTTGGTGCCAAATTTGATTGAATACCCAGTAAATACCAAATTAAGAATGGCTAACTAGTCTGGCAAGCAATAGGCAAGTTTCAAAAGGTGATTTTAAAAAAACAACTAATGCAGTTACATATTTCAGAAGGGTGATTCTAGAGTCAGTTTGAAAAGTGGAATGGATTAAAGACGTTTAAGGAGACTGGAAAACGGAGTTTCTGACTTCTGTATTAAGGGCTGGAGGAGTACAGGCAAGGTTTTCCTTACCCTGATCAGTTCCACCTCCATACCCATGACCCTACATATAAGCTGTGTTGCAGGAATTCCTAAAAAAAAATTCCCTCTTCCTTCTTACCTCCAGTTGCTACCCGCCAAAGCCACTTGCTGTGCGCTGTATCTGCAGACCTTCCACCTCTGACCCCGTGCTTGCTCACAAGAGCTGCACTGTTTCTGAGTGCAACTTCCACTGAGGCATCACTTCGACTTCACTCTCCTAAAATACAGATTTGATTCCCTAAAGCCATCGTTCATCCTTTCCTACTTCTGCACCAGTGTGATTCCCTGGGAATCTTAATCTGAGTCTGGGCTTGGTCGGGACACTTGAAATGGGGCAGAAGGGGCGTTTCAACAGGAAACTTGATCCTTTCACTCAAAGATCTTAGTGAGCCTCAGGGCAGGTTTTGAGGCATCTCTCTTTCCCTGCCCGCCTCTTAGGAGTCTCAAAGTCTGGTGGGTTTTTACCTCCACAATACATGTTGAAGGATCTGGGTCAATACTACCTGGGCTTAACTAGGAATAGTGTAAACACCTCTGTTATGCCTATTGTAAACATCTCCGATAAATGTTCTGTGAGCTTTACCTCTGTGGCAAATTTGAAATCTCTCATGCAATGGGGGCAGTTAATAATGTATTGGATATTCTATTTATATGCATTCATACATATGACACCGGTGTGTCAGCGTGTATGCTGTGACTAAAGGCCTCATCCTGACTAGCGGCCACCACACAGAGAACACAACAGATTAATTCATTCAGCGATTTATAAAAGCTGTATACATTCTTATTCTCATATTTGTTAATTAAACAAATATGAATTATTTGTTTAATTAACACCTTCTGCCTTAACAAGGGGTGTTCGCATATGGAAGCGTCTGTTGAGCTTAGCCTCCTGATGTGAAATGTACAGTTTCTGAAATTTGAATGTTTGCACGAATATATGAACACACATTCAGTGGCTATAATTGGTGTAGCTCTCATTTAACCGAATAGTGTTATGGATAAAAGTGTACAAAGAATCACATTTCATCATGAAATAAGTTCTCAGTCTGCTGAAGTGTAGTTTAGCTCCAGTATATAACAACTAATTATCCTGGTCACTACAGTAATGCAGTTTTTTAGACAGTTGGATCAGCCATAGGAATTAGCAGTGATTTCAGGAAGCTTTATGACAGCAGAGACTGGGAAAGTAGGAGAGAAAATTTAGTGGAGAAGTGGAAGGGCAGTGCTCTGTGCAGAAGTAGAATTTGATTTATTTGTCTCAGGATTTGTTATGTCCCTTCTAAGGTGCATGTAGGAAAAAATCAACTATAGTATAGAAAATATGTAAATGCAAAGGTATGTTTGAGGGAGGTTAGAGTAAAATCAACTTACTGTCCAAGACTTGGTGTTTCGGTTTAGTTTGAAAGATAATTGGGAGTCAGCATAGGAGTTAAAGTGAATGAACTGATTGCAACATGTAAATTAGTAGCGGAAGAAGTTGCTTGTAGTCCGACAGCTTTACCTATAGTTCAATCACTGAGTGTTTAGGAGTGAAAACAAATCTATGATGGCAAGAATGAAAAACAAATGAGGGGAGGGGGAAGGGTAAGCTGGGATGAAGTGAGAGAGTGGCATGGACATATATACACTTCCAAATGTTAAATAGACAGCTAGTGGGAAGCAGCCACATAGCACAGGGAGATCAGCTCAGTGCTCTGTGTCCACCTAGAGGGGTGGGATGGGGAGGGAGGGAGGGAGACGCAACAGGGAAGACATATGGGGACGTATGTATATGTATAGCTGATTCACTTTGTTATACAGCAGAAACGAACACACCATTGTAAAGCAATTATACTCCAATAAAGATGTTAAAAAAATAAAATATTTTAAGGAAATAGTAAAAAAAAAAAAAAAAAAAAGAAATATCTGAGGGAGAAAAGATTAAATGAGTCATTGTTTTAATCCTTAAAACCATGAGCACTTTAACAGTATTAATAATGGAAGATATTTTAGGCAAGGAAAAAGCTGTTGCAATTGGGAGTAAGGAAATAGTTTATGTATAGAAATATTGGGTTTTGGATATTGATGTGCAAGTAGAAATATTTTTGAAGGGCCAAAAATTTAAAAAAAAAAAATTGGTCAAGTCTCCCTCAGTAGAAATATTCAGAAAATCTGGATATTATTGCCTGCCCAGCAGACGGACCAGATGCTGCAAAGTTACTTTTCCATCAGTGTGACTTTTTCAGTTTTATTATTAATATTGCCTCCTTTCAAGAGTTCCTGGTGTGTGTGTGCGCGCGTGTGTGTGCGTGTATGTGTGTGTGTGCGCGTGTGTGTGTGCGTGTATGTGCGCGCGCGTGTGCGTGTATGTGCGCGCGTGCGTGTGTGTGCGCACGGGCGCGCACGTGCACGCACACATACGCTATTCCTGCCGTCTTGCTGCTCTTTGTTTCACGGTGCTGAGCATCAGCGCTGGAAAACAGGCAACAGCAGGTTGAGTGCTAAACGAAAAGTGTAAAAATAGAAGTAGCAGACTCAATGATGTGGTGAGATCCCTAAGACTAGGGGATTATGGGAAAAGAGCAACTGCTCTATTCCAGTATTTGCTTTAAAAGATGTCATGGAGTAAGATATAACCATTTGCCATACAATTAAGATTTTAAAAAGTAACCACCAATCTTAGCAGACTGGTTAGGCCCTAGTAACCATGCCGTGACACCCTGTCTCACTCAAAAGTCCTTGTGGGATAATGAGAGCTAAGCCTAAAAAAGAAGCAGGCTCAGGCTTCGGGGATGGAGACATTCTCAGACGAATCTTGACAATCTCAAGTAGCAAGCACGTAGAAGCAGAGTGAGAAAAATGAAAAAAAAATGCCTTAAAGATTTCAGATGCTTACAAAAATACATGTCTGAAGTGTCTGTAGGTGAAATTATTATTTAAATGCCAATTCTTGCTATTCACATTTTAGCATAAATATGAGTTATTTTATATGTCAGACTAAAGAAACACGTAAGAGGAAGCAGAATTTTTAGAAGTAAAAGGAATAAGGAGAAGCTCAGGACCTGAAAATCTTGAGATTCCATAGTCTGTAAAAATATATTGTGAATTCAGGAGAACCATTTTAAGCCCAGCTGAAACAGAATAGAAATATTAATTGTAGAGAAAGGAGTTGTGCCCCTTTACTGAAAGCCTCAGACAAGATGTAATTATCCAAGTTCATTATTTTTCTTTGTTTTAGTGCTGTTTTATTTATCCTAATTCCATATCAAAGTAATTCATGACAATTTAGAGAACTTGTTTTCTTCTGTTTTCCATTCTGGACATTTTGTGATAATTATTTCTCCTTTAGAAAGTCCTCTGTTCTCTTATTCCGGGCCTCTTTTCAGCTTGTTTGATTTTTTTTTTTTTTTTAGACATTGACTTGTGTTTCCTTTAACACATTTTTATTTTCACTTTGATATTTTTTATTGGATTAATAATAATCTTGTGAAATGATTTTCTAAGTGAAAGCTGGACAGTCTCGGAGTCAGCTTCCAGATGACTAATGGGAACTAGAGGGGTTTTTTGTTTTGTTTTAAATATCTATGCATCCATTATTTCCCAGGCATAGGCCCTTCCTCTTTCTTGGAAATGTCCCCAGATCAGTTCCCAGGTCTCATTTCTCATCAGTTCCCCTCAACCCCTCACCAACTTCCCTGCTCTCCTTTTACTTTTAGAGAAACCTTTCTTTCTCCTTTCGAGTTTCCTTCAGAGGAACCTCTCACTTGCTTTTCTTGTCTAACTCAGTTGTCGTCTAGTTCTTTCATGAGCGTCTTCAAGGCTCATCAAACGCAGATCTGAATCACTAGCAACTGAAAATGACTTTGACTTTCTTTGAGTGTTTCAGAATCAAACTTCAGGAAGACGGGAAATCATCCTCCTTTCACTGTCTCATTATGACGAAGAAAATCACGCAGCAGACTTTCAATATTCGAACAATCCAAGCATTCTAGTTCTGCCGTACAGTCAGTACAAAATGTCGATTAAGTGACTTAGCTGAAGGCGTATCCCTCGTCACTTTCCACCACAGAGGGTGGAAGACCTTTCTCGCAGCTTGACGTGGGCCTGTGACACAGCGCTGCTCCCAGAGGGAGGAAAGTCATCTGGTGGTGACGGTGCTGGGTAAAGGTTTATGGGATGTCTTTTTTTTTTTTTGGTAAAATGATCAAATGAGGGTGAACATGGATGTGATGCCAGGAAATGCAGCATTCTTTCTGTGACCATGAGGCAATAGGCTGTACACTGAGGATGGTGAAGCAAGAAGATGAGGGTCCTTGGTCACAGATGGCATCTTGGAGCTGTTGAATCACCCCCAGCCACTGCCTGCATTCTAACCTTTCTTACTGTGTGAGAGAAATTTCTTTGATTCGTTATTCCTGCACCCCACTTGAATGAAACCATTTTCTGCCTATGGCTAAAAACAGTCATGCAAATTGGCTTCTTTTGTCTCAGTTACCAGCTGAGGACACATGTTTAGACACATCTGAATCCCTACTTTGTGCAAGTTGGGATGTCCAGTATTTTTATTATATCTATACAACTTGGTGAATTACATGTATCTGGTGTGGTAGTATGTTATTCAACGAGTCTCAAGTAGTGACACAGACAAGCTCACCTCTTTTATTAGCAGAGGTTGAACTAGTCATAGATCTCTACCTACATTTTGGAAAAATAAGTTCCTTTCCTAGGAATTGTTTTTGTCTCTAGATGTCAATCTTAGATCTTTAACTCACCATCATAGGGCTTGTGATTTCTTTTCCTCTTACCATTAATTTTGTTTTATATTCTTAGGTGTTCAGGCTACTGGCAGAAACTTTTCCTACAGATTATCATAGCTCTCCATTTTATTATTCCCTTTTCCTCTTTGATCCATTTTGTATAGTCTCATAAAATTTTTCTTCTCATTCAAAGCTTGTTGACAACTTTAAAGTTATCCTCATCTTGAAAATATTCATTCCTATTATTATAAGGCCATTTATTAAGTAAAATATGCTAGACTTAATATATATTGCAAATATTATAATTTGAGTTTAGGTTATTTATTTTAGACATAGCATGGCTGAAAGTATTAACAATATACAAGGTTTCATATATTTTTAGAATATTTAAACATCCAGTTCATACAAATATAGTTTTTGTGTCCTTAAAGTTGTATTTCATATTTGATGAGGCAAATTTGTGTATCACTAGGGCATAATTAAATTCCTGCCTTTATAGTTGTTATATACAAAGGTGAAAGCTTTGAGCTTCATGTATATAACATTTAAATTATTCAATAATTTCAAAACAATTAAATTTTTACTTGTATATTTTTAAAAACCTAGTACATCACGTAGCCATAGAATGCATTTTGACAAATGCAGTCAGTGGAAGGCCTGAGCTGCTGTCTGGGGTAGTGGAAGGAATATTGGCTTTAGAATTTGGCAAAGCTGGGCTTTGACAGCTCCTCTGCCACCCTCTGTCTCTGTTGCCTTGGGTGTATCACTTTACCTTCCTAAACCTCAGTGGCCTTAATTCTGAATGGTAATAATAATAGCTATCTAGTACTGGGATATTTTTCTTCGTTTCATTTAAAATTAAACACACAAACCAACAAAACTTTTCTCTGACAATACTTTCTTTTCCTCTGACAGCAAAAGACTTAATTCCCTCGTGGAATGAACTGTTTTGAATTAGCTAGGTTTATTCTTCAAGTCAACCTTACTCCATCTCAGAATAATTTAAAAATTTTGGACTAATGCTACTGTTTTGCACTTGCATTTATGACAAGTTTTTTTTTTTCTCTCTCTGTCACCTATGGCTTCAGTTATTTGAGATATAGCAAATGCACTGACCATTCTGTTGATGAACTTGTTAGCTTGTTGACTCACTGCCTAAGACAGAGTGTTTGCTAACTCTTATTCTCGTAGAAGTTATTCCTGCTTGGCCTGTATTTTTCACAGATTTAACAGTAAAATAGCCATATCTCTCTTTTTAAAATACAGTTTCAAATGATCATTCCCGTAGGCATTTGGTGGGATCTCTACCACTTACCATCACCTGTTACCTTAGCTATATTTGTAAAAACAGTTAAGTATGTTTAGGTTTCCCTGATGTCATAACACAAGTAGGCTTATATGTAAGGTCTGATGGGCTCATTGGTAATACGATCCACTGGGCAAAGAAAGAAAACTGAGCCCAGGAAAGATGGTGCAGCAACAGCCTTAGGACCTGCCTCATGGGCCCTTGCTCAGCTCCGACGTTAGCTGTAAGTATGGTAGATCGTTTTCTGTAAGCTCAGATTGACCTGGCACTGACCCAGCAAAAGCTGACCACGTGTCTTCCCATTCTCTGGTTTGGAGAATTCTCTGGCACCACAAGAGTCTACTTAATCCACTCTGCCATCTTTTAAGTGAACAATTCTGGATGACATTATTTTTTATACTTCTCAGAACGTTTCAGAAGGTCAAGCCAACCTGTCTCATAGTAGTAACCTCAGAGTGCACCCTTATCTAGCTTTTTCTTTCTTCCATGTCCAGTCCACCTCCTCCTTTTCTCCTGCTTTCATGAGATCATCTATCAAATAAACTACCTGCAACCCAAACCCTCATCTCTGACTCTGCTTCCGGGGACATCATACCTAAGACAGGTGTACTCTGTGAAAGGCTGCTCTTATTCAAATGGTCCCATGGGCAATGCCCAAAAGGCGCAGTAAACCCAGGTACGGTGCAAACAATTTGGGTATAAGAAGGACATCTAATTTTGTAGTGAGGTTCAGCAAGGGAAGAAAAGAGGGTGACACCATTTTTGTTCTCGGTAGTCAGGCCATTCATGGTGGGATCCCAGCTGAAAACTGACAAAGCAAGAGCCTTTGTAAGAACGAGGTATGGTGCAGCCAGACAGACCAATGCCAACGCAGGGCTCCTGGCGCACCCATCGGAGGACTGAATTTGCTGGATAGAGGGCCTGAGTCAGAAACCCACATGTGACACCGCTTCAACATGTCAAGGTCAAGTGAGGAATGCTAAAATTTAGAAGTGAGTCCCAAACTCATTCATAAAGCTTGAAATATTCGGTCTATGCAATAAGATGATTGCAAACACTTTAAGCTAGTTGCTCAGGTTTCCTTTTGTTCCTGTTTTCCAAATGAAAGGCATCTGTTACTTCATCTTCCCGTTTGAGGAAAGTAGGTGCTAATAAAAATAGACCAGTAGTTTTCTACTTTTTTATGTTAATATAGTGGAGGCACTTGGAAGTTTGGGAGGTGAAAGGGAGGGAGGCTTGTGCCCTGTCTCCCTCTGTCCTTGGAACCTCCGAGCCATTTCCGTGAAACACAAGGGGATACATGGAATACAGTAAGTTTTTATAGAGAAAGGACACTTGTCTTATTTGGTTTTAGATTCTCCATAATGTCTTCTTGGTAAAACGTTTTGAAACTTAATTAACTTCCACAATGAACATGTTACATGGGTAATTCAGAGAGGTAAAATGGATAATTCATAAAGGATGCTTATATATCCCAGATTTCTGAAGCAGTCAGAGCAGAGCAAATTGAGAACAGGTGGCAACTTTAGAGTCTAGATACAACATCTAACCAGTAACTGGAAAAACAGTTACCATGGAGATGGCTTAACTTTCTGTTGTTGTCCTTCTGGAAAAAGAAGATGTTATGCGGCATAGCTTGGGTTATTACGTGAGGCTCCATGTGAAAATTTTGCCGTAGTTGCTGACTGGGGTCCTTGTAAGTCCTAAGATCTGTGTTCAAATCTCAGCTCTATTGCATGGTGACCGTATAACTTTGGACAAGTCACCTTATCTCACTGTTTCCCCTTCTGTGTAATCAGTGGTTAGCTTGAAATGATCTCCAAGGCCCCTTCAAGTTCCAACAATTTTATTCTAGTTCACAGACAGCCCAAATGTTCATAAAATATTCTGGAATTGACAGTACATGCATAATCAGATTCTTAAGTGAACAAAATGAGTCATTTTGGGATATTTACACTAAACATTTAATGATCATTTTATTCCCCTCAAAATGCGTATTTATTTTTGATTTAGGCATTGAGGTGTAGAATTAAATGTTGTTGGCATGAACGCTCTGGCCATTTTTATAAAAGAATGATACTCTTGAGAGATTAAAAATTCTTACATGCAAAAAAGCCTGGGAAATGTAAACTGTATTTTAGTGAACCAGCCGATTTTGCAGTTGTCAAATGCATTTACATTCACATTCACAATAGATTTCATTAGGGATTCTTAGCATATTTTTACTACATGATTAAAACCTTTGTAATGCTTGAGGACATTTCTCCTAGAAGAACAAATGCAGTAGAAACAGATGTAGACATCAAATACGATAACATTTGTGAAAATTTTTTAAAATTATAAAGTGTTATATACATATAAAGGAGTATTACAATTAGGTATAATATAACGGTTACTGAAATTGTGTAAATTGTTTCTAGGTCATTTTAAAAAGCCAGAATGACCAGTTTGATGTCATGCTCTTATTTTTATTCTTGTTATGTATTTCGGTTGTCTCAAGTTACCATTTCATGCTTCATAGCTTCCGACTGAAGCTAAGCAATAGCAAAAATGAGCAATTTTTGTGGTGTGAGCATTTGCGGGCTTTCTAGGCCACTTCTTGGTGAGGTGTTAGTCCTCTATGCAGGATAATGAAATCCCTGTGCTAGCAAGAGTGTAATGGGTAAGAGTGGAGGCTGAGCTTACCCTCTAAGAATAGTGGAATCCGGGGGGCTTCCCTGGTGGCGCAGTGGTTGAGAGTCCGCCTGCCGATGCAGGGGACACGGGTTCGTGCCCCGGTCCGGGAAGATCCCATGTGCCGCGGAGCGGCTGGGCTCGTGAGCCGTGGCCGCTGAGCCTGCGCGTCCGGAGCCTGTGCTCCACAACGGTGAGAGGCCCGCGTACCGCAGAAAATAAACAAATCAATTAATTATTTATTTTTCTTTTTAAAGAATAATGGAATGGGAATTTGGAAGAATTACACTAGAGAGCAGAGGGGATAGCACTGTCGAATTGTAGCCCCTTAGCTGGATCAGACTAAAGATCGGCAGAGACTGAGTCCTCTGAAGAGGAGGCCCCACCAGCAATATCAGGACAGGCTGGGGGCTTGAGTCAGGTGGGGACCTGCAATCCATAGATTTCCTAGCTTTTTGCTCCTGAGGCCTGTAGAATGCCCCATAGCAACAGCCTGTTTTCTCTGGGCACATGTGTAAAGGGGCTCTCAGTCACCCCTAGGTACCTCTTTTGGGAAGACCCAGTCTTGAGAGCGCCAAGAAGAAAAGTCAGCGTCCTGGTATTGAGTAAGTTTTAGACCCTTCTTTTGTGAAAAACACTCAGCGGGAGTACAACTAAGTGTTTCTCATGATGAGTACGAAAGTTAAGTTCAAGGCTCAGTGAATCAGTGAATCTACCAGTCTAATAAATGTTGAGCGCTAAAAAAAGGGCATAAATGATGGAAGAAAAATAAAACAAGTAAGGTATAGAATGAAGTTAGAAAAAAAACAATATGTTTTATAGATGAGGCTATTTTATTCCCCAAATTAGTTTGGATTCCTCTTCTAGTCACTCATATAGAAAAATATTTTACTTTACTTTTCGAAGAATCAAACTACTTGTTCTCACCCTTTCTGGCCCATTGTTCCAGGCTTAGTTGAAACTGGAGATGCGAGAGATCGCAGCCTTTCTACTGCCTGCGTGGCTGAAGGGTTAGGACCTAGGGGATGAGGAAAGATAAGGTGTACTTGGTAAGTTGCATCGTCTCTTCTGTGAGTCTGGTGGTATCGTTATGTGCCCTGGCTTAGCCTGCGGCTCCCTATGCGCAGAGAGTGGAATTACATTCATTTAGGCAATAAGAAAAATCAGAACTAGAAAACAGATACCCCAGAGTTACACCCCATTGCTTGGCTCACTGAGCTCTATGTGGCTTCTGAGGGGGCCCTGAATCTACCCTAGGGTCTTGCAGGTATTTCAGACATCTGCCAACCAAGCCTATAAAGGTGGTTTCACTTTCTGAACTTTCACTTTTAAAAACCAGAAGGTTTTTTAATAATGTAATAAACATCTGCAAAATATAAACTTAACAATGCCCTAGAAAAACAAATCTCATGACAGAGAAAGAAAATGGATGGGTCAGATATGCCTTGTACATGACTTAAAGGTTAATAGTCTGATTGTCACTGAGACCATTGTCTGATCTCCTTTGGCTCTTGGAGCTTTTCTGTATGTCTGTATTGGGGGTCAGTGATCATCTTTTACATTGATGTTAGAGGCTTTTTTAAGTGAAATTATTAATAGAATGCTTACCCTAAGTCTGGGCTTGATATTCAAAATCCTTTCCAAATAAAAAAAAAATCAAAATGGAAATGACTGTTACCTCTGTTCTCAGTAACAATCAACCTTGACAATTTTAGAGGACTAAATGCTGCTTAGAGACACTCTGTTTTCTGCTGGTCAATGCCATTGACTTTAGAAAATATCTGAAAACAGAGATCTTAGTTCATTGCTGCTTTTTTCCAATTTTCCCACAAAGTCCTCCTTCCTTATTTCATTAAATCCAATTAGGCATATTGCACTGGCAGAGATTAATACTGCTAAATGTCAATGATGTGTCTGCTTTGAAAAAAAACTATTGAGCTGAAGAGTAAATAGCAATACAATCAAAATGCCCTGACATCTTCCTTGCGCGAGAGCAGAGAGCTCTAAGATGGCAGGAAGGGTAAAGAAGAGGATAAAAATGGTTGATCACTAAATTGATTTCAGTAGTTTACGTTCCCAGAAAATCAGCTGAACATACACAAAGAAAACGAAGCAAACCAAGAGAAAATGATGGAAGGTCATAGCTGGTGGGTACAGTCATTGACATAAGGGGTGCTTTGGGCCATGCTTTCAAGAATGTGTTAAAAATGAAACAGTGACCTTTCCTCTTCTGTACGGCTCAAAATGTTATTAATTAGCAGCATTTTTGAAAAGTCTTGTTGTCCTCAGGCATATGGACTGTGTTGTTCAATCTCTAAAATCTAGTTTCTGTAAGAAATCTCTCACCATGCCCCAAATGTCACATGTAAGTTGGAAACCACGGTGACTGGCTAGACCAGCGACCAGCCACCTATGGCCAGGGCACCAAATCTGGCCCACCACCTGTTTTTGTAAGGCCTTAATGCTAAGAATTTTTTTTAAACATCTTTAATGGCTGAAAAAACAAAAGTAGAATAATATTCTTGATCTGTGGAAATTATATGAAGATCAAATTTCAGTGTCCATTAGAAAGTTTTATTGGAATACAGCCACACCCATTCATTTCTGTTTCTGTATTATCCTCAGCTGCTTTTGCAATGCAGCTACACTGACAGAGCTGAATAATTGCCCCAAGCACCATGTGACGGCAAAGCCCAAAATATTCTCTGTCTGGCCCTTTACAGAAAAAGTTTGTGGACACTTGGGATAAACGGTTATTTACGAATAAGTCTGGGGCTTGAAGTTTAATGTTGAATATTTTTCTTTCTGCATTCATCAATTTTCAAACATAAGGAGAGGACATAAAGTTTGTGGGAGGATAAGAGGAATGAAAATTGCAAAAAGTTAAGTTTTATTTAAGAACTGGAAATTACTCTGCATATTAATATTAGGCTTCTCCAGGGAAAGAGCCAGTATGAGATCTAGCTATCTATCATCTATGTATCTATTGAGAAAAGAGAGGTTCATTTTAAGAAATTGGCTCACATAGTCGTGGGGGCCAGCATGTCTGAAATTTGCAGGCCAGGCTAGCAAGGTAGACATTCCAGCGAGAGTTGGTGTTGCAGTCTTGAGAATAAGGACACTCTGAAGTCAGAATGCCTTTATTTTCCTCTTGGGAGGATGTCAGTCTTTTCTCTTACGACCTTCAGTGGATTGAATTAGACCCACCCACAATGTGGAGAATGGTCTGCTTTATTTTATGCCTACTGACTTAAATGTTAATCACACCTAAAAAATACTTGCACAGCAACAACCCACTGGTGTGTTTGTTCAAACCCCTGGGTACCAAGGCCTAGCAGGGTTGACATAAAATAAACTATCACACTCCAGAATGATGTCAATGAGGTCAGTATGGGTATTTATTAGGGACACTGGTAAATAGTTTTTCTGTTTAAGCAGAGGGAAATTGAATTGCTATGCCTCATTTTCAAGTTGGAGAAACAGAAACAATAAATAGTTTAAGGAAGGAGGAAGAAAATTTGGAAATTAATTTTAATTTATAATTGAGACCAACAATCAATCTGTGGTTCCATAGACATAAGAGCCCAAACAAGAGCTTAGAAAACTTTATCCTTTTTTCAAGGCTACATACACATTTTTCAAGACTATACCCCTGTGTGACCTTTGTTATTGCATGCATATGCAATGCCACTAGACATACAAGTTGTCCTGGAGTATTCGTTTACTTGGGCTGCCAAGACAAAGTGGCTTAAACAATAGAAATTTATTTGATCAAAGTTCCAGAGTCTAGAAGTCCAAGACTAAGGTGTCCACAGGGTTGGTTTCTTCTGAGGCCTCTCTCCTTGGCTTGCAGATGGCAGCCTTCTCACTGTGTCCTCACACGGTGGTCCCTGGGTCTATATGTTGTCTGTGTCCTAATCTGTGGCTCTAAATGTCACTAATTAGCAGCATTCTTGAAAAATCTTGTTGCCCCCCAGGCCTATGGAATGTATCATTGAGGACACCAGACATAGTGGATTAGGGTCTACTTATATGAACTCATTTTACCTTAATTATATGTTTAAAGGCCCTACTTCCAAATACAGTTACATTCTGAGGCACTTGATGGAAGAACTTCACATATGAATTGGGAGGCAGGAGGCACAATTCAGGCCATAACGTCTAGCAAATATTCAATAACAATATTTTCTATCCGCAAATGAAAATTAGTAGATTTGATCTATTTTTAAACTTAAAGCATTTTCTATTAATAAAATGTTATATTAAAATACTACATACATGCAGAAAAGTGAACAAATCATAAGTGAAAAGCTTGATTAATTATTTTTTAAATTAATTTATTTATTTATATATTTTTTATTTTTGGCTGTGTTCCATCTTCGTTGCTGTGCGTGGGCTTTCTCTAGTTCAGGCGAGTGGGGGCCTTTCTTTGTTGCAGTGTGCGGGCTTCTCATTGCGGTGGCTTCTCTTGTTGCGGAGCACGGGCTCTAGGAGCCTGTGCTTCAGTATTTGTGGCACGTGGGCTCAGTAGCTGCGGCTCATGGGCTCTAGAGCACAGGCTCAGTAGTTGTGGTGCACGGGCTTAGTTGCTCCGCGGCATGTGGGATCTTCCCGGACCAGGGCTCGAACCCATGTCCCCTGAACTTGGCAGGCCGATTCTTAACCACTGTGCCACCAGGGAAGTCCTTGATTAATTATTAAAAACAAACACATCTTTGACAAAAAATATATTATTCCATCATTTCCAGCATCCCCCTTTATGTCCTCTCCCAATTACTACATTCACTCCTTCCCAAAGTTAACCTTTATCCTGTCTTGTTTTTAAATTTTATATAAACATGATGTATTACTTTCTGTCCGGCTTCATTCACTCAAAATTATAAGATTTACCCTTTGTGTGTGTGATAGCTCATTTTTATTACTGTGGAATATTTGTTATATGAATATACCACAATTTATTCATGCTGTTTCCATTGATCAGCTATTACGAATCATACTGCTATGAATATTTGTATAAATCCCTTTAAAACACTTTTAAACTGCAGCTAAGTATTGCTTAGTCAAAACTGCTTTTTGTTGAAGAAAGTAATAAAGAAAAATACTTTTATCATATGATTTATCTTCAAATATACATTTTTAATTTATTCATCCTGTTTACAATTTTTGTTTGTTTGTTTTGGTTTGATTTGACACATATGTCCCAGGTGTTGTGTTAAAAGCAGTTGTAGGGGCTTCCCTGGTGGCGCAGTGGTTGAGAATCCGCCTGCCGATGCAGGGGACGCGGGTTCGTGCCCCGGTCCGGGAGGATCCCACATGCCGTGGAGCGGCTGGACCCGTGAGCCGTGGCCACTGAGCCTGCGTGTCCGGAGCCTGTGCTCCGCAGCGGGAGAGGCCACAACAGTGAGGCCCGCGTACCACAAAAAAAAAAAAAAAAAAAGCAGTTGTAGATACACTGACGAGCAGTTTACAAACTTCTTTGAAGGTTTTGGGGTATGATGGAGTAGGGCGGTGACTTTCAAAGTATGGTCTCCGGACCAGCAGCTCCCCATCAGCCTCCACTGGGAACCTACTAGGCATGCAGATATCCAGATTGTTGAATCATAACTCCATGGGTGGGACACAGAAATCTGTAATTTAACAAGTCCTCCAAGTGACTCTGATGCTTTGCTGAAGTTTGAGAACCACTCTGGTGGAAGGTGAGAAGACAGGAAATGAACACACAGTGCCTAGATTTCTTTTCTAGAAGCCAAGGGAGTCAGTGGTAGCGCCACTTAAATCATCATGGGGTGAACGGAGACTTCCCAGAGGAAGCCATTTGTTATCATTTTTTAGTAAAGACAGAAGCCTTCTCTCAGGTGACCTTAGCATTTTTTAATCATGAGTAGTAACAACATTTACCTGCTGGCTTTTAATTTCTCTCAAGCTTGTCTCAAAACCTGTCACCACCTGTTAGGAAGAGGTCAGCTATATCATGGCATATATTGTACAACTAGGCAGTAGAGGAGCAGTATCCAGTATGCTGGGTAATAGGACAGGCTCTGAAGAAGAAATGCCTGCATTCACATCCTAGTTTTTTGCTTCTTGACTGAGTGGCTGTGATCAGATTGTTTAACCCCACTATGTATTGGTTTCCTCCTTTATAAACTGCGGATGCTAACAATACCTAATTTGTAGTGTTAGAATGAGGATCAAAGAAATCAGTACCCGGAAAACACTTAGACGTGTTTTGCACATAACAAGTGTTCGATAATTGCTAGATTTTAAATGTTTCTCGGTGGAATTCACAGTCCTATTTATTTTTTATCAGTATTTTTTTTCTATTACAGCAACATCCTGGTGTGACAAGGACCCTTTTTTTAAATTTTTTTAAATTGGAGTATAGTTGATTTACAATGTTGTGTTAGTTTCTGCTGTACAGTAAAGTGAGTCGGTTATACATACACATATATCCACTTTTTAAAATATTCTATTCCCATATAGGTCATTACAGAGTATTGAATAGAGTTCCCTGTGCTATACTGTAGGTTCTTATTAATTATCTATTCTATAGCTAGCAGTGTGTATATGTCAATCCCAATCTCCCAATTTATCCCTTCCCCATTTCCCGCCCTGGTACAAGTTGGTTTTCTACATCTGTGACTCAACTTCTGTTTTGTAAATAGGTTCATTTGTACCATTTTTTAAAATTCCACCTGTAAGTGATATCGTATGATATTTGTCTTTCTCTGACTGACTTACTTCACTCAGAATGACAATTTCTGGGTCCATCCATGTTGCTGCAAATGGCATTATTTCGTTCTTTTTATGGCTGAGTAATATTCCATTGTATACATGTACCATATCTTCTTTATCCATTCATCTGTCGATGGACATTTAGGTTGTTTCCATCTCCTGGCTATTGTAAATAGTGCTGCAGTGAACATTGCGGTGCATGTATCCTTTTGAATTATGGGTTTTCTCCAGGTATATGACCAGTAGTGGGATTGCTGGGTCATATGGTAGTTCTATATTTAGTTTTTTAGGGAACCTCCATACTGTTCTCCATAGTAGCTGTACCAATTTACATTCCCACCAACAGTGTAGGAGGGTTCCCTTTTCTCCACACCCTCTCTAGCATTTATTGTTTGTAGATATTTTGACGATGGCCAGTCTGACTGCCGTGAGGTGATACCTTGTTGTAGTTTTGAAACAACAATCCATTTTTAATTAATTAAGTAAGTAAGTAAAATAAAATAAATAAATAAGAACATTGCTTTCTTGATTACCCCTGGCATCAATAGGTAAAAAGTTGTAATTTATTATCTTATTATGATACAGTCATCCCTTGGTATTCAGAAGGGATTGGTTCTAGGACCCCTGGGGATACCAAATTCCAAGCATGCTCAGGTCCCTGATATAAAATGGCATAGTATTTGCATATAACCTATGCACATCCTCTTGTATACTTTAAATTATCTCTAGATTACTTATAGTGCATAATACAATGTAAATGCTATATAAACATTTGCCAGGTTGCCAAATTCCAGTTTTGCTTTCAGGAACTTTCTGGAATTTATTTTTTTGACTATTTTTGGTCCAAGGTAGGTTGATTCTGTGCATGCAAAATCTATGGATATGAAGGGCCAACTGTATACATTGTTCTACACTATGAAGTGTAGTACACTATGAAGTATACTACAATCATATGAACTGTCATATGAATTATATTTACACATATAATACGTAGTTCCAGACTCAAAGTACAAACAGATGTTCCCATTTAAGTGTTGTAAACTTCGGCTCTTTGTCAGTGTGCACCTCCCTAGAACACGTTATAGGTTCTATTGAAAGATGTTTAACATCAATTCGTATACACGTGGAAATTAATACTTTTAAAGATTCTAGACTTTGTAGACTAAAGTTCTAGCAAAACCTGAAAAGGAAGTAGAGATAATTTCATTCTGAATTGCCCGGGATTTAGAATTCATGATTTTTTTTTTTTCCTACTTTTAAGCTACCAGGGCCTTTTTGAGACCTAGGTCAGCTCCAGGAGCGTTATTTCTCTCCTATCACCTAGAATTCAATTATTCTAACTTCTTTACATCTTTTGCAAAATTTCTACTGTCTACTTTAGTTGTGGGGAATCCCTTCCCTCTATGATTGACAAGGGAGTGGGATACCAATTTCTCAAGAGCAAAAACTCTTTACTACCTTGTAAAAGAAATACATAAACATTTTTCATTTAAAGGATTTTTACTTTTTTTAAACTTTGAGAGCCTCAATCAAAAACATAAGGCAGACAAAAGAGAAACTTTTAAAATCTTTACAGTTATTGACCTCAGGTATGTAGTTAATACTCTCCTGGTGAAATAAAGAGCATTACTCTTAAGTTTAATATATGAGGCTTCAAGCATTTAGGAGTTAATTAGAGGTTTATGACATAGAGTGATTTTTACCTTTTGAGACATACATTTTTACTGGGAGCTTGCCTGTCTTATCAATAAAAAACCCAACTAATATGGACTGTGACTTCTCAAATTCCAAACCATCTTCGCTAGATCTATGATATATTTCAGGTTTGTCTTCTTGCTTACCTAGACACAAGAAATGTAGTCAAACTCTTTAAAAAAAAATATTACAGGGTTCATGGTATCACAGGCTCTGAATGTAGATACCTGGGCTCTCATACTAGTGTTTTGTTTTCTTTTTAATAAAAAGGTATTTATTGGGTTACATATATTGTTTCAGCTATTTCTCTTGTTAGTTCCTCTAGGTGGCTCCCAGCTCAGGTTCTACTGGGTGTATCTAGGCATTTCCATGTGGTTATAGTAATTCTAAACCTCACATACTCATAAAAAGTCAATTTGAGAAAAAGTCTTGCACTCCCAGCCAAACCCAAGAGTTAAACGGTTAACATCCTTCTCTCTGAGCCAAAAGGCATGTGCTTGAAAGATGTGATAGGCTGTTTGACCTGCCCAACTCATAGCCTTCTCCTGGATATTGGAGTTGAGGTGAACCACCCACAGAACAGACTGAGGAGACAATACCCTAAGGAAAATATGAGGTTCTGTTGTAACAAAGAAGTAAAGTAGCTTCAGGGTAGCATCAGGATCAGAGAGCCTCTTAGATTGTGAGTGTGGCCCGTGGACAGTCTGTATCCACACCTCAACACAGCTCACAGCCCCACCCGTCTCCAAGCAGTCAGTGCTTGCTGATGAGTGACGGAAACTCTTTCCTGGTAGAATACGGCCCTAAAGTGAAAGCCAAATACCTGTGCTAGGCAGGATGCAGAAAAAAAAAAAAAAAAGAAAAGAAAAGAAAAAGGGGCCAGAAAAGTAAAGGAGTTCACACATTTGGAAATACAGATCTTATAGTTCTCTGTTATGACTATCAAGGGTTTTATTCCTCTAGTTAGAAGCATCTTCTCTCCTGAGCCTCCCTTAAAATCAAAGGATATGTAGACAACTTTCCAGCAGAGCAGTTAGGATAATTGCCACAAGCCCACTTTTCTCTAGGGCATCTGCCTTTCCGAAAATATTTGAACCGGGTTAAGCCCCCAGTGGAACTTTGTCCACATGAAATGTTTATACTAACGCATTGATTTGGGGGCTTGTTGATTTTATTTTATTTTTAAGTATTGTAACAAACTGTCACATCTGTTCTGTTCTATCCAACCCCTTGGTCAGGTACTATCCACTCTTTATATAGCAGTTTCCCAGTTTACTACCTGAGAATCCTTCTCCCCGAGCCACTCCAGAGTACGGCCAAACTTATGTTTACACAGATTTCAAATGGGTGTTCAACAATACAATACAAAATCGTTGTTTTGGTTGCCAAGGTTACCTCACTCTGTTCTTCCTGTTTTTTTTTTTTTTTTAATGTGTGGTACACACTAAATTTTACCAATACTCAGTCAATATTTCCTTAACCTGCCTTGCAATTTTATGTCTCCACCGATTGCATTATGCCATATCCTTAGTTTGAGATGTTCCATTTCTTCCTCCCTTTCCATCTGTCCTTTATGACTAGTTAACCAGTGATCTCTTACTTGAGGTAATTTTTTTAATACAGTCAGCAGTCATTTCCTGCTGGGAGTTTGACTTGTACCTCTACAACAGATGACGTGTGTTACACGCGGCATCGGACTGGTGTCAGAGTCGGCCTCCCCACCAGACTGCGAGCTAGAAAACTGGAGGACAGAGTGATTGGAAGCACGGACTTGGGACTCGTGAGAATTACGGTCCACATTCTGACTTTGACACTGATAAGCTGTGTGACCTGAGGTAAGTCAACTTAAAAGTTCAGTTTTCCCATTTGTACAGGGCGCTATAGCACAGTGGCTTCTGGGCTGGATCATACAATTCGCAATCACGTTTTTTTCAGATCTCCCGAACAAGTCCACAGAACACGACTTTAGCACCACGAGTGCCAAACACTGTAGAATACTTTCGGCCAATGTATTTTGAGGTGGGCGCTGGGAGCACAGTGATCCAAAGGAAGAGAAAGAGTTTTAATCTTCTAAATGAATATGATTAGCAGCAGGTGCGATATTAAAGACCCCCTTCTCAGGAACTGGTTGTGATAGACACCTTTTTGCCTGGCTTGGCTTGTTCTTAAGTGGGGAGACTGTCGGGTAACCATATTATTTATCATCAAAACCCAGACACATTTGAGAGTGAAAGGGATACTGTTACTAATTACACTGGTGGGACAAACTTAAGCTAGATCGGCCCAAACAAACATTCCCAGTGCACGCAGGAGGCGAAAGTTGAATTTCTCGGAATCTGAAAAGTAATGATGTATTCTGTAGCAGGCCACCCCCTTCCTGGGAACGTAGCCTCGTATAGCTGTACTTCCAACGCGAACATCAAACAGAGGCAACTATCTCAGAGCAAGGCAGCTTCTCACGGGTCCCTTTTCCTCAAGGCTCTTACATCAGACTGGGGGATTGGGGGGGAGGCGTTAACGTCTCGCAGATTTATTTCCCCTAATGACCAAGTCAGAGAATATGAAGTCTAATTTCTGTTAATCTGATTTAGGAATACAAGTTTAATACTACAAATGAAAATGTTTCACTGTCCAAGATCACACTGACTGGAATGCGTATTCATATTTTATTCTTTTCCCATATCTATGGCCAGAGGATCTTAAGCAGGATTTTAATATTCCTTAAAAATGGAGAGAGTAACCCCCATTTCTAAAGGAGAAGATTGAAATTATAAATTTCCATAGACACGTTATTGAAGTTTAGAGTATGTAAATGTGTGGTTGATTAACGATTTTTATCTTTTAACCGAGTTTCTGCTGAGAACTCTTAGTACGTGTAGCGATAGAAGGTCTAAATGCTGAAGATCTTCAAGTACTGCTCCTGGGCACACTTTGCACCTCCAAATCCATCTTCTCCTTCAATAATGTCTTCCAGTTCTGTGATTCAAACACCACCTATAAACTAAGATTTCCAAATGTTCATTTCTAGGCACGACCTCAAATAACTACTTTCCTTCCACCTCCACATGAATGTAGCTTGTGTGATCCTGCCCCTACCTTTCTGACACTGTCTTGTGCACTTAGTCAGTATATTCAAAATACACTGTCTCCATCTCTTCGTTGAACATGCTGAACTCTTCCCTGCCTCTTGGCGTTGCTTCTTCTATTGCTGTTGCCCAGAAAATGTCTCCTTTGAGTTTTTTGCAGGGCTCACTGATTCTCAACCTTTACATCTGGTCTCAGGGATCATCTCTTCAGGACAGACTTCATTGGACACCTTATCTTTCCCCGATTGTTCCATTATGTTTTTGGTACTTATCTCTTACCTATCGATATGTTATAAATATATCTATATCCATACCATGATATGTATATATCATCTACCATGAGGATGTGATCATAAATGGACCACATCTGTATTCATTACTATATCCCTAACACATAGCTCAGGGTCTGGCTCATAGAAGGAGCTCAATAAATATTTGTTGAACTATTAAATGAATATATTTAATTGACTGATTAAAGTAACTTAAAAGAATTATTACTTCCTCTCCATAGACCACATGAGAGTATTTATGGGGTATGGAGCGAAAGGAAACCCATGCACTCTGCTCTCTTAGTATTAGAATAGAAAACGACCCTGATAACGTGGCCTTACATTCTGTGACGTTTTGTGAAGGAGCCAAGTGGTATAAGCATTTCTCATATCTTGAAAAAAAGAAAAGACATCGAGTGTAAGTGAACAATGTATTAATATTCAGGCAAGTAAGTGTTGGGTACAAACTTTAAAAAGTGGTATAGTTTGGATAAACATATCACTAGCTCAGCAGATAGATAGCAAAGCAATACTTCCTGAACAATTAAAGAAAGGGATTCAGGTAAGACTTACTTGCCTAAGCAGGTTTTTAATGCATATAAATTTGGTCTGTTTTGAAAGAAGATGCTTTTTAGAAGACTGTAATTATTTATTATAGTTCAGAATGCACATTTAGTTCTTTTTTTAAAATCAATTTTCCCACAGCCACCTATTTTTACAAATGATAATTCTGTTTATCACCTTCCTTTTTCTAAGTTATATAAATCTCATAGTTGGGAGAAATTGTGTATGCATCTATACATCTATGTAACCAAAAGTGTTCTGCTTCATGATTTAGGATATACATAATTAGCCCTGATCAGTTCCTAGAATGAAATTATCGAAGTCTCCATCTGTAGGTGAAAGTAGATTTAATCTCAGAATCTGCCTTGTCCCTCACATTGGGTCTTACCACTTCCCATTGAAAAAAATGTAAGGACCTCCTGTCTTACTTAGACATGTCTTCAACTCAAAGCGTCTACTTTTGCCTGGGTCTGTTTCTGTTCACTGCCTATAGCAATGTCAGCCTGGCTGCTGGTCCAAACTGAGCGCTGCATGTATGAAACACACAAGGTGCCGTGACATTTTTGCCAAAGTAGCAGCCCCAGGAGCTAGGAGAGTATATCGATTACTCCAGTGGTAGTGAGCCTTAGAAAGTAAGCACATTAGGTTCAATACAGAAAAGATTTCATCCATTTTGGCCAAAGATATTTAGGTTAAAATAATTCTGATTTTCTTAATCATCTCCACATCCCTGCAGGATGGCCAACAGAGGATGCATCTGGATTCAATACAAGGTGGCAGAGATTCAGATTTCAGTAGAACATTGCCATCAGCAACATGCTGCTTAGATGGTGGGGTAGATAAGGATCTTCGGAGTAGTTGAGTCTCTCTGGTTGACTGCATACTTGGCAAACGGTTGAATTTTGGTTCAAGGGGTGATTCGTCTCGAATTGGATTTGTCTGTTAAGGCATACAACCCTTTCAATAGAGTGTAATACAGTAACTTGAATTCATCGTTTGCCTATTGGGACCTAAAATGACTAACTTAATAGGCCTTAGACCTAAAGGTCACAATGCTTAGTGATCAGTTCTTTTACTGTATAACTTTGGTCATTTCCCAGCATGCAGGTTAGTCCAAAGCAGGATGGGTCACATGATCATGTATTTCTCTTTTCTTTTGACTCAGGTGTAGAACAAGCCAAATAGCTCACCTCATTTTTTTTTTTTTTTTTGGCTTTTCTTTGAACTGGGCCTTATGTATGGCAACCCTTTCCATGCTAAATGATCCTCTATTTTTTTAATTCCGGAAAAAAAGACTGGATACATCATGGCTTCTTCTCTTCCAAGAGAACTGATGCAAATCTGTCCACATTCCCTGCCACCACTAGGTCTATATACTAAGAGGTGAAATAACTTTGGCAAGTACTAGATGCTAACAGGCAGGTAGACAAATGAAAGATTACACTATGTGCTTATTCCAGGAAAATAGAAGCTGCCCACTTAGATGTGACAAACTATCAGGGCTTCTAAAAAAAAGTATCGTTTGGAAGACAAAGATCACTTTCTGCTAATTAAAATGCAATACCATGCCTGATAAAATGTAACAACTACAAATGTTTAAGGGCCTAATAAAAAATTCTCAAAATATGTGAATTAGAGGAAAATATAGACAGTTCCACAAAAGTAGTAAAAAATTTTAATAAACCTTTTTCAACACTCAGAGAACAACACAAGAAAGCGTGGTATTGGTATAAAGAAAGACAAATAGATCAATGGACTAGGACAGAAAACCTAGAAAAAGACCCACATATAAATGGTACATTGATTTTTGACAGAAGTGTCAAAGCAATTCAGTGGGTAAATTTCAAAGTTGTTCCAACCGTATATACTCCTGGGGGAGCACGGAAAGAAATGTTAACATATCTTACATCATACCTCAAAAATTAACTTGAAAGGAATATAGACCTGAAGATAAAAGCTAACCAATAAAACTTTCAGAATAAAACATAGAAGAAAATCTTTGCCTTGGAATAGGCTATGACTTCTCAGATAGGATACAAAAAATATAGATAACAAAAGAAACAGATCCATTGAACTTAATCAAGATTCAAGTCTTTTACTCCTTGAGTGCCAACATTAAGAAAACTAAACAGGAAGTTACATACTTGAAAATATTCCTCAAACATATTATTCCTCAACTATATTCCCTGAACATATCCCTGGCAAAGGATTTGTTTCTAGAATACATTAAGAACTCTTACAACTCGACAATAGGAAGACAAAAAGCCTATAGAACGACCCAAAGATTTGAGAAAAGCTTCACATCATTAGTCATCAGGAAAATGCATATTAAATTCACAAGAAGAAACCACTAACACACATCGGACTGGTCAAAATTTAAAAGACTGAAAAAAAAAAAACCCCACCCAAGTGCTGGTTAAGATTTAGAGCATCCAGAATGCTCATACACTGCTGGTGAAACTGGCGTTTTCTCAAAATATAAAACATATGCCTACCAGACAAAACAGCCATCCAACTCCTAGGTATTTATCCTAGAGAAATGGACACATATAGCCACACCAAGGCTCATACTCAGACGGTGATAACAGCTTTACTAGTACAGTAATAGCCAGTCACTGTAAATAACACGAATGTTCATCAGCAGGTAAAACACACGTGGTTATACCCAAACCCTGGAATACCATTCGGCAATCAGAAGGATCAGATTACTGATAATTGCAGCAAAAGTGATGATCTAAATTCACAATGCTGAGTGACAGAAGCCAGACACAAAGGAGCCCATACTCTATGATTCCATATGTATGCAATTCTGGAAAATGCAAAACATATTTCAAATGATTGAAAGCTGATCAGTCGTTGCCTTTGACATGAAAGAGGAGAGGGAAGGATGGACCGTAAAAGACATGACCTATTTTTGGAAATTTGGAGAATGTTTTGTACCTTGATTGTGCAGAGGTGCGTCACCAATATTCATCCAGTTGTATACTTTAAATAGGTGCAAATTATTGTATGTAAGGTATACCTCAAAAAAGTTGATTTAAAGATAGCAATGTTGGGATTGAAATTAGTAATCTTCTGGATCCAAGGCAACCTTTTAACCAGAATTTACTTTTTAATTTTAGTATGTTTATGCAACTTCATGATTCAAGCTCAGCATTTTCCTGATGGGGCAAAACCACACCGGATGCACTAATACTCCCTGTCTTCATGAAACAGCTACCCTCTGCAGTCTCCAGCTCGTCATCAGTGTGCTATGAAATACTAGGGCTGTTACTTTAGGAGAATTTGTGAGATTGGCTTTATCCCAGGCTGCTTAATCTATTTTCATTTTCATCACTGTGTACCGAGCCATAAGCCATTCAAGATTCCACAGGCACGTACATCTTATGCTACTAGGGTCTCCCCATGCACCTTGTGCCTTACTTTATAAAGCATTCTTTTACACAGTATAGTTCTGTATTATAGTCTGGTGAAATATAATCAGTTTATATCTCGCTAGAGATAATAGATCTGTGAACTTGTAGAAAGTCATTTATGTGGCTGTTGGTTGTCTATCTATTTTTAGAGTTGCCCTTCAAAGTATAATGTTGTGGTTGCTTTGCTTTCAAGCTACCATTTCTTTTATGATTTAAAAATGCAAAAGGTAATGATTTGATTTTAGTCATTGGGACTCAGGTTTAATTATAAAGCAGTTCTTCTTTCCCTTTCAGAGAATAACGAAGCAATGTAGTTTTCATGTGGCTCGGACAGAGAATACAAACCAGGTGGTGACTATTACCCTGGCAACACAACTTTTGTAGGTATTCATGTGCTGAATTTTCCACCAGGTATTTTCAATACAGATTATTGAAAAAGTTTGTGGTTTTCTTCATATACATTTACATTTAAATTTAACTCTGTTTTTCCCCAGAGGACTGAAATGCACTTTGTGTTGACTATTAACAGTTTAAGGGTTTGAAACACACTTCTCTTGTTATCCGTGCAACTTTTTTAAACAGGACATCTGAGAAAGGGTATTTTTCTGATTATCTGATTTGGTAAGGGTTTGTTAACTTAGAATTCTGAAAAAAAAACAAAAAACAAAAACAATCCTTGTGTTCTTGTTAACTCTTTCTTTCCTCATTGCTTGCTTTTAATTTTTAAAATCAATTTCTACAGCCTCAATTCTGATTTTGACTTTCTTTTCACTAGACGGCCTGTTTTCTCCTTGACCAAGCTTGTATCCAGCCTGGCCTCTAGCTTTCTCTCCACTTTCCCTAGTGTAGGGAAAAGAAAAAGGATTTTGGACTCGCAGAGAAGTAAACATGTTACCTGGTTGCACTGCTGCCTAGATGTGACCGTAGGTGAGCTATTCAATTATGCTGATGCATGTGCATCACATGGACTAACAAGAGTTAAATTACTGTGTGGTTCTGAGAATGGAATAAGGCTCTATCGGTAAAGCACCTGGAGAGTAAGTACTGGCTCCCTGTGCTTGATGCTAAATTCTTCCCAGCTATACCCTGACCCCCACTTCCAACCCTCACTTCTTCATTCATCCATTGTCAGTGACTCCAAAGGGCACCCTTCCTGCTTTTTGGCCTACTTTTAGATATTAAAATACTCTTGGTTATTATATTGCGATTAACTTGCTGTTCTGCAGTTACCTGTGCGAGTTATTTTATTATTCACGTGTGAAGTTGACCTTAGTGGGGGTCACAATCCTAATCTTATCCTTTTGCTATTTTCTTTTATTCAGATGTAGTAATCAAGTATTCTGTATTGAACTTCCAACATTTAATTGATGTGCTGGAGTCATGATTCACTTTCTATTATATTTGTTCAAGCGATAGAAAATGGAGTTAGAAACTGAGAGACTAATATTTATAATATTGATTGAGCAATTCTTCAAAGAACATCACGTGTATTCCATATACTATATTAATTCCTGAATTATTAATATTTTAAGTTTAATATTTATCATTAATATTAATTAATCCTGGTTTCATGGTAAATGTTTAATAGGCAAATAAGGCTTTAGATACAAATTCAAACAAAAAATTCTGTAACATTTATTTGACTATATATCCCTACCCATGACATGGTTTTCCTTAATTCATTATTGCTGGAGCCAATATCTTTAAAAAAACACTTGCAGTTTACATTTAGAGACTGCATGAACTGCTAAATTTATAAGACCTGATATTCATGAAAAACACCTAAGATAATTCAAAGTAATATATATTTTTCCAAATAATGATAACAAGGAAGGATGAAAAATGTTACCAATCGCAGGGTACCTCATAGGGATAGACTTAACTTGCCTGTTTTGTTTAGGGAGAAAAGAAAACATAAAAAGGAAAGGAGTCCAGATGAATACTTTTGCTGGAATTAGTGGTGATGCATGTAGTGAACTTCTAAGTATCCATGACTAATCGAGATGGACAGGGCTGTCCCTTGCTAATCACAGAAGATATTTGCCTGTCCATAAGAGAAAGGAGTGATGATATCAAAAAGAACAGTCAGCTATTACCAGGGCAAATTCTGTCAGGACTGTCTGTGAATGATAAGAGAAAAGGACAGAGATGAAATTAAAAGCAGTATTAACTATCCTTAAATAAGAAGGCATTTTATGTGCTCATGTATTGCACTGAAATATACTGCTTTTCTTACAAGGAATTTTTAAAGGAACACACCACTTTATTGTCTTGAAATCCTTTGTGACAAAAATTAACCCTACTCATTGTTTCTTATAGTAATGTAAAATGCTTTAAAACTTATAATTATTTTATATTTCCTAAATAATATTCAAGTGCTAATTATAGCCCACTGTCAAATCAAGTGCAGGACAAGGGATGAAGCCAAACGAAGCAGGTGGATTGGATTTTTTTTTTTAACTTCTTTATTGGAGTATAATTGATTTACATTGTTGTGGTAGTTGCTGCTGTATAACAAAGTGAATCAGCTGTACATATACATATATCCCCATATCTCCACCCTCTTGCGTCTCCCTCCCACCCTCCCTATCCCACCCCTCTAAGTGGTCACAAAGCACCGTGCTGATCTCCCTGTGTTATGCAGCTGCTTCCCACAAGCTCTCTGTTTTACATTTCGTAGTGTATGCATGTCAATGGCACTCTCTCACTTCGTCCCAGCTTACCCTTCCCCCTCCCTGTGTCCTGAAGTCCATTCTCTACACCTGCATCTTTATTCCTGTCTGGCCCCTAGGTTCTTCAGAACTTTTTTTTTTTTTTTAGATTCCATATGTATGTGTTAGTATATGGTATTTGTTTTTCTCTTTCTGACTTACTTTACACAGTATGACAGACTGTAAGTCTATTTACCTCACTACAAATAACTCAATTTTGTTTCTTTTTATGGCTGAGTAATATTCCATTGTATATATGTGCCACATCTTCTTTATCCATTCATCTGTTATGGACACTTAGGTTGCTTCCATGTCCTGGCTATCGTAAATAGAGCTACAATGAACCTTAAGGTACATGACTCTTTTTGAATTATGGTTTTCTCAGGGTATATGCCCAGGAGTGGGACTGCTGGGTCATATGGTAGTTCTATTTGTAGTTTTTTAAGGAACCTCCATACTGTTCTCCATAGTGGCTGTATCAATTTACATTCCCACCAACAGTGCAAGAGGGTTCCCTTTTCTCCACACCTTCTTCAGCATTTATTGTTAGCAGATTTTTTTAAATAACATTTTTTAAAAATTTATTTATTTTTGGCTGTGTTGGGTCTTTGTTTCTGTGTGAGAGCTTTCTCTGTAGTTGCGGTGAGTGGGAGCCACTCTTCATTGAGGTGCGCAGACCTCTCACTATTGCGGCCTCTCTTGTTGTGGAGCACGGGCTCCAGACGCGCAGGCTCAGTAGTTGTGGCTCACGGGCCCAGTTGCTCTGCGGCATGTGGGATCTTCCTAGACCAGGGCGCGAACCTGTGTCCCCTGCATTGGCAGGCAGATTTTCAACCACTGCGCCACCAGGGAAGCCCTATTGTTAGTAGATTTTTTGATCATGGCCTTTCTGACTGGTGTGAAGTGGTAACTCATTGTAGTTTTGATTTGCAATTCTCTAATGATTAGTGATGTTGAGCATCCTTTCACGTGTTTGTTGGCAATCTGTATATCTTCTTTGGAGAAATGTCTATTTAGGTCTTCTGCCCATTTTTGGATTGGATTGTTTGCTTTCTTAATAATGAGCTGCATGAGGTGCTTGTATATTTTGGAGATTAATCCTTTGTCAGTTCCTTCCTTAGCAAATATTCTCTCCCATTCTGAGGGTTGTCTGTTTGTCTTGTTTATGGTTTCCTTTGCTGTGCTAAAGCTTTTAAGTTTCATTAGGTCCCATTTGTTTATTTTTTGGTTTTATTTCCATTTCTCTAGGATAGGAGGTGAGTCAAAAAGTTGTTGCTGTGAGTTATGTCACAGAGTGTTTTGCCTATGTTTCCTCTAAGAGTTTTATAGTGTCTGGCCTTACAGGTCTTTAATCCATTTTGAGTTTATTTTTGTATATGGTGTTAGGGAGTGTTCTAATTTCATTCTTTTACATGTAACTGTCAAGTTTTCTCAACACCACTTATTGAAGAGGCTGTCTTTCTCTATTATATATTCTTGCCTCCTTTATCAAAGATAAGGTGACCATATGTTCATGGGTTTAACTCTGGGCTTTCTATCCTGTTCCAATGATCTATACTTCTGTTTTTGTGCCAGTACCATACTGTCTTGATTACAACACAGCTTTGTAGTATAGTCTGAAGACAGGGAGCCTGATTCCTCCAGCTCTATTTTTCATTCTCAAGATTGCTTTGGCTATTCGGGGTCTTTTGTGTTTCCATACAGATTGTGAAATTTTTTGTTCTAGTTCTGTGAAAAATGCCAGTGGTAGTTTGATAGGGATTGCATTGAATCTGTAGATTGCTTTGGGTAGTAGAGTCATTTTCACAATGTTGAATCTTCCAATCCAAGAGCATGATCTATCTCTCCATCTATTTGTATCATCTTTAATTTCTTTCATCAGTGTCTTATAGTTTTCTGCATACAGGTCTTTTGTCCCCCTAGGTAGGTTTATTCCTAGGTATTATATTTTTTTGTTGTTGCAATGGTAAATGGGATTGTTTCCTTAATTTCTCTTCCTGATATTTCATTGCTAGTGTACAGGAATGCCAGAGATTTCTGTGCATTAATTTTGTATCCTGCTACTTTACCAAATTCATTGATTAGCTCTAGTAGTTTTCTGGTTTTAGGATTCTCTATGTATAGTATCATGTCATCTGCAAACAGTGACAGTTTTACTTCTTCTTTTCTGATTTGTATTGCTTTTATTTCTTTTTCTTCTCTGATTGCCGTGGCTAGAACTTCCAAAACTATGTTGAATAAGAGTGGTGAGAGTGGGCAACCTTGTCTTGTTCCTGATCTTAGAGGAAATGGTTTCAGTTTTTCACCATTGAGGACGATGTTGGCTGTGGGTTTGTCATATATGGCCTTTATTCTGTTGAGGTAATATGCCTCTATGCCTACTTTCTGGAGAGTTTTTATCGTAAATGGGTGTTGAATTTTGTCGAAAGGCTTTTCTGCATCTATTGAGATGATCATATGGTTTTTATCCTTCAATTCGTTAATATGGTGCATCACACTGATTGGTTTGCATTTATTGAAGAATCCTTGCATTCCTGGGATAAACCCCTAGATCATGGTGTATGATCCTTTTAATGTACTCCTGGCTTCTGTTTGCTAGTATTTTGTTGAGAATTTTTCCATCTATGTTCATCAGTGATCTTGGCCTGTAGTTTTCTTTTCTTGTAACATCTTTGTCTGGTTTTGGTATCAGGGTGATAGTGGCCTTGTAGAATGAGTTGGGAGTGTTCCTCCCTCTGCTATATTTTGGAAGAGTTTGAGGAGGATAGGTGTTAACTTTTCTCTAAATGTTTGATAGAATTCTCCTGTGAAGTCATCCGGTCCTGGGCTTTTGTTTGTTGGAAGATTTAAAATCACAGTTTCAATTTCAGTTCTTGTGATTGGTCTGTTGATATTTTCTATTTCTTCCTGGTTCAGTCTCGGAAGGTTGTGCTTTTCTAAGAATTTGTCCATTTCTTCCAGGTTGTCCATTTTAATGAAATATAGTTGCTTGTAGTAATCTCTCATGATCCTTTTTATTTCTGCAGTGTCAGTTGTTACTTCTCCGTTTTCATTTCTAATTCTGTTGATTTGAGTCTTCTCCCTTTTTGTCTTGATGAGTCTGGCTAATGGTTTATCAATTTTGTTTACTTCTCGAAGAACCAGCTTTTAGTTTTATTGATCTTTGCTATTGTTTTCTTCATTTCTTTTTCATTTATTTCTGATCTGATCTTTATGATTTCCTTCCTTCTGCTAATTTTGGTTTTCTTTTTGTTCTTCTTTCTCTAATTGCTTTAGGTGTAAGTTTAGGTTATTTATTTGAGATTTTTCTTATTTCTTGAGGTAGGATTGTATTTCTATTAACTTCCCTCTTAGAACTGGTTTTGCTGCATCCCACAGGTTTTGAGCCATAGTGTTTGCATTGTCATTTGTTTCTAGGTATTTTTTGATTTTCTCTTTGGTTTCTTCAGTGATCTCTCAGTTATTTAGTAGTGTATTGTTTAGCCTCCATGTGTTTTTTTTTTTTTCACAGTTTTTTTCCTGTAATTGATGTCTAGTCTCAGTGATGTCTAGTCTCATAGTCGGAAAAGATACTTGGTACAATTTCAATTTTCTTAAATTTACCAAGGCTTGATTTGTGACCCAAAATACGATCTATCCTGGAGAATGTTCCATGAGTACTTGAGGAGAAAGTGTGTTCTGTTATTTTTGGATGGAATGTCCTATAAGTATCAATTAAGTCCATCTTGTTTGACATATCATTTAAAGCTTGTTTTCCTTTATTTATTTTCATTTTGGTTGATCTGTCCATTGTTGAAAGTGGGGTGTTAAAGTCCCCTACTATGATTGTGTTACTGTCGATTTCCCCTTTTATGGCTGTTAGCATTTGCCTTATATATTGAAGTGCTCCTTTGTTGGGTGCATAAATATTTACAATTATTATATCTTCTTCTTGGATTGATCCCTTGATCATTATGTAGTGTCCTTCTTTATCTCTTGTAATAGTCTTTATTTTAAAGTCCATTTTGTCTGATATGAGAATTGCTACCTCAGCTTTCTTTTGATTTCCATTTCCATGGAGTATCTTTTTCCATCCCCTCACTTTCAGTCTGTATGTGTCCCTAGGTCTGAAGTGGGTCTCTTGTAGACAGCATACATATGGATCTTGTTTTTTTATCCATTTAGCCAGTCTATGTCTTTTAGTGGGAGCATTTAATCCATTTACTATTAAGGTAATTATCAACATATATGTTCCCTATTACCATTTTCTTAATTGTTTGGGGTTTTGTTATTGCAGGTCTTTTCCTTCTCTTGTGTTTCCTGCCTAGAGAAGTCCCTTTAGCATTTGTTGTAAAGCTGGTTTGGTGGTGCTGATTTCTCTTAGCTTTTGCTTGTCTGCAGAGGTTTTAATTTCTCCATTGAATCTGAATTAGATCCTGGCTTGGTAGAGTAATCTTGGTTGTAGATTTTTCCCTTTCATCACTTTAAATATGTCCTGCCACTCCCTTCTAGCTTGCAGAGTTTCTGCTGAAAGATCATCTGTTAATCTTATTGGGTTTCCCTTGCACGTTATTTGTTGCTTTTGCCTTGCTACTTTTGAAATTTTTTCTTTGTATTTAAATTTTGGCAGTTTTATTAATATGTGTCTTGGAGTGTTTCTCTTTGGGCTTATCCTGTGTGGAACTCTGCACTTCCTGGACTTGATTGACTATTTCCTTTCTCATATAAGGGAGGTTTTCAACTATAATCTCTCCAAATAATTTCTCAGTCCTTTTGTCTTTCTGTTCTCCTTTTGGACCCCTATAATTCAAATGTTGGTGTGTTAAATGTTGTCCCAGAGGTCTCTGAGATGGTCCTCAATTGTTTTCATTCTTTTTTCTTTGTTCTGCTCTGCATATGTTATTTCCACTATTTTACTTTCCAGGTCACTTATTCATTCTTCTGTCCCAGTTATTCTGCTATTGATTCCTTCTAGAGAATTTTTAATTTCATTTATTGGGTTGTTCATCATTGTTTGTTTGCTCTTTAGTTCTTCTGGGTCCTTGTTAAACGTTTCTTATATTTTTTTCCATTCTATTTCCAAGATATTGGATCATCTTTACTATCATTACTCTGAATTCTTTTTTTCAGGTAAACTGCCTATTTCCTCTTCATTTGTTTGGTCTGGTGAGTTTTTACCTTGCTCCTTCATCAGCTGTGTGTTTCTCTGTCTTCTCATTTTGGTTTACTTACTGTGTTTGGGGTCTGCTTTTCACAACCTGCAGGTTCATAGTTCCCTTTGTTTTTGGTGTCTGCCCCCAGTGGCTACAGTTGCTTCAGTGTGTTCCATAGGCTTCCTGGTGGAGGGGACTTACGCCTCTGTTCTGGTGGATGAGGCTGGATCTTGTCTTTCTGGTGGGCTGGACCACATCTGGTGGTGTGTTTTGGGGTGTCTGTGAACCTAGTATGATTTTAGGCAGCGTCTCTTCTAATGGGTGGGGTTGTGTTCCTGTCTTGCTAGTTTTTTGGCATGGGGTGTCCAACACTGGAGCTTACGGTCATTGAGTGGAGCTGTGTCTTAGCACTGAGACAGAGATCTCTGGGAGAGCTCTTGCTAATTGATATTACGTGGAGCTAGGAGGTCTCTGGTGGTCCAATTTCCTTAACTCAGCTCTCCCACCTCAAAGGCTCAGGCCTGCCACCCGGCCTGAGCACCAAGACCCTGTCAGCCGCATGGCTCAGAAGAAAGGGGAGAAAAAAAAAAAGAAAAAAGAAATAAAGTTATTAAAACAAAAAAATTAAAGAATATTATTAAAATAAAAAGTAATAAAGTAATAAAAAAAAGAAGAGAGCAACCAAACAAATAAACAAATCCACTAATGATAACAAGCACTTAAAATTAAACTAAGATAAACATATAAATCAGACACTAGTCAGTTGCATACAGCAAACCCCAATTCTACAGTTGCTCCCAAAGTCCACTGCCTCAATTTTGGGATGATTCGTTGTCTGTTCAGGTATTCCACAGATGCAGGGTACATCAAGTTGATTGTGGAGATTTAATCTTCTGCTTCTGAGGCTGCTGGGAGAGATTTCCCTTTCTCTTCTTTGTTCTCACAGCTCCTGGGGTTCAGCTTTGGATTTGGCCCTGCCTCTGCATGTAGGTTGCCCTGTGGCATCTCTCCTTCACCCAGACAGGAACGGGTTAAAGGAGCAGCTGATTAGGGGGCTCTGGCTCACTCAGGCCGGGGGTGGGTATGGAATGAGAGGCGAGCCTGCGGCGGCAGAGGCTGGTGTGAAGTTGCAACAGTCTGAGGTGCGCTGTGTGTTCTCCCGGGGAAGTTGTCCCTGGATCACGGGACCCTGGCAGTGGTGGGCTGCACAGGAGGGGAGGTGTGGATGGTGACCTGTGCTTGTGCACAGGCTTCTTGGTGGCTGCAGCAGCCTTAGCATTTCATGCCCATCTCTGGTGTCCGAGCTGATAGCCATGGCTAATGGCCATCTCTGAAGCTTGTTTAGGTTGTACTCTGAATCCCCTCTCCTTGCGCACCCCAAAACAATGGTCTCTTGCCTCTTAGGCAGGTCCAGACTTTTCCCCAGACTCCCTCCCAGCTAGCTGTGGTGCACTAACCCCCTTCAGGCTGTGTTCACGCCGCCAACCCCAGTCCTCTCCCTGGGATCCGACCTCCGAAGCCCGAACCTCAGCTCCCAGCCCCCGCCCGCCCCGGCGGGTGAGCAGACAAGCCTCTCGGGCTGGTGAGTGCCGGTCGGCACCGATCCTCTGTGCGGGAATCTGTCCGCTTTGCCCTCCACACCCTGTTACTGCACTCTCCTCCGCGACTATGAAGCTTCCCCCCTCCGCCACCCGCAGTGTCCGCCCGCAAAGGGGCTTCTAGTGTGTGGAAACCTTTCCTCCTTCACGACTCCCTCCCACTGGTGCAGGTCCCGTCCCTATTCTTTTGTCTCTGTTTATTCTTTTTTCTTTTGCCCTACCCAGGTACGTGGGGAGTTTCTTGCCTTTTGGGAGGTCTGAGGTCCTCTGCCAGCGTTCGGTGGGTGTTCTATAGGAGAAGTTCCACGTGTAGATGTATTTCTGATGTATCTGTGGGGAGGAGGGTGATCCCCGCGTCTTACTCTTCCGCCATCTTGGAGCTCCTCCCTCTGGGTGGGTTGAATGTTTGTGGTGTGGAAATGCAGTTTTGTTTGCTTTCGGTCTGCCATTATTTATTAAAACCGGCAATTAAGTCTTAGTTTATAATTCATAAATTATTCTTTTGTGCCATAAATGATTCTTTTAAGTTTTGTTGTTGTCCCTGAGGCTTCTGTTTGGATGCCATCTCTGAATTTAGCAAACACTTTTTTTCAGGAATCAGTTGTTGGAAACTAACTTTTTTATGGGTTGTCACTGAATCATCTCCATTCTCCCATTATTGGAGTCTTTGGAAAGTTCCTCTTTTTCCAGATCATTGCTTAAATCTAACTAATCAAAGAATAACAAAAAATTCATGAAAGTTCAGTTGTTTATGAAGAAATATATTTTCAAACTTTAGAGCTCTAATAAAAGAATATATTAGTGAAGAAATTATGTTGCCACTAGTAAAAACTCAACAGAATTTTGGGGAATTTTTTAAATTCCTTTCTGTAGAATGCACACACAATAACTTCAGTAGAACAGCAAACACAGAGTCAATGTAATATTAATAATCAAACTATATATGTACCAGACATTGTTGTAAGTACTCTTCTATTTATTGATTAACTGAACCCTCATGTCAACTGTATAGTAGGTTCTGTTTTTATCCTTGTTTTACACACATGGGAAATGAGAGACAGGGAGTTCAAGTACTTTAAGTTCACACAGCTAATATGATAGAACAAGAATTTAAATCTATATAGTTTGACTACACAGTCCATGTGTTCCATTACCATCATATTTTTCCTCTCGGGGCAAAGTGGTTACAAATTTCTGTGACCAGAATTTTAACTTAGTAGGGTAGGATAAGCTTAATTTAGATTGCTATGGAATAAATAGAAAGGATGGGTATAGTCTTAGACTTTTTTTCTTCCAATTCTTGTTATAACTCAGCTCCAAAGTGAGAACTCCAGAGGCCAGACATAGATTTTTGGTTGCCTGATATCACTCTAAGTCTTATTAAGCCAGAAAGGGATAAATGTAAATTGAGATCCTTCACTAGCTCCCACCAAAATTCCTTTGAGTGTTTACTTAACTGGCTTACTGCATTTATTCAGTCGTAAGGCCCCATCAATTTTAGAACAGTTTCTAGCTGTAGAGAGGGCTTAACTGAAATACTAGGAACTCATGGAATCTAAGACACAAGCGAAGTTTGGAAATGAGAAAACACAATAATGCTGATCAGTCAACAACATACGTCCTTACAGTCTGTCAGTGAGTTGCTGACTCTCAAAGGGTTGTCCATCACTGTGACCAAAATCATTTCGGAAGAGATGGGGCGAGGATGAGTTATATAAACTCTCCTGAGATCAACCACTGAAAACTTGAGCTTATGAAAGTTTATTTTTCCAATTTTTTCCATCCCCAGGGGATATTATTTCCTCAGCCTGAAGAAACGCCACCCTATCCTCTTAACTGTCCAGAATACAGGCTTGCTGCTGTACTGTATTGTACTGGACACCTTGCTGTGTAGGTGACCAGTGTCTTCTGGCAGTGTCTTCACCTTGCCTTTCATAAGACCTGAGCCAGTGACCACAGTCCTCCTCAAAATGTCCTTCTGTAGGCAACATTGCATCGACATCTGAAAGCTCCTAATGAACACACCCTTCAACTGAGGTCCGGCTAATCGTGGTGTTCGCTCAACTGGCTGCAAATATAACAAGACTATCCAACATGATCTCTTCCTCCTCCCACGGAGTGAATTGGGCAGAATTGCACGAAAAGATACCCCTGATAGAGCCCTAGTCTATGGGCTTCTGGAGTTGCTGCGTCCAGTTCTTTTCATTGCTAAGGAAACGTGACGCATATTTTAATCTCTCTGAACAAAGCCCATGACCTGTTATCATTATTTTTAATTTATTCATTTAATTTATTTTATGTTGGGCTGAGTTGGGTCTTCGTTGCTGTGTGTGGGCTACTCTTCATTGCAGTATGCAGGCTTCTCATTGTGGTGGCTTCTTTTGTTGTGGAGCACTGGCTCTAGGTGCACGGGCTTCAGTAGTTGTGGCACATGGGCTCAGTACTTGTGGCGTGCAGGCTCTAGAGCGCAGGCTCAGTAGTTGTGGCATATGGGCTTAGTTGCTCCGCAGCATGTGGGATCTTCCTGGACCAGGGCTCGAACCCATGTCCCCTGCATTGGCAGGTGGATTCTTAATCACTGCACCACCAGGGAAGCCCCTATCAGTAACACATTTTTTAAAATAGTGCTATTGTTCCAAAGAGTAAATCCTTCCCACTCTCACAGTTGGAGCCATAGGTGCCCTGGGTGCGCAGTGAGATCCTCTCATTGCTCTTGGAGGTACCTTCATACATAAGTAGCCTGTTCTACACAGTCTTCACCAAGCCTTGCACTCTTAGTTAGATGGCATTCAGGGTTTCCAAGACTCTGGGTCATGTTTCATTAGACCGTCAAATGGTTGTCCTTCTTACTGACCTACTTCTACAAGCTAGATGGTCTCTCTTTTCTTCCTGAGGCATGTTTCTAAGAACTTTCTAGGTATTAATTAACCTAGTATTTTTAACACCGTAGAAGTAATTACTGTAAATATCAGCATTTTACAGATAAGGAAACGGAAATATAGAAGGGTTGAATAACTTACCCGTAGTCACCAATTGGTGGTAAAGCCAGATTTCGAATTCAGGCAGTTTGGGTTTAAAGTCTGCACGTGCTATGCTATTTAAACGACCACGCTATGCTCCTGTGAAAAGGGACAGTAGATTTATAGACAGGGTCAAGAAATTGAGGTAGTTCACTTCTAATGGTCTCAATAATCTCTATGATCCCAGCATAGAAGAAGGCTCAGTAGGATTGAAAATCATGAAAGTGATGTGAAGTAAGCGGCAAAGCTTTGCTCAGAGACTCACCATTGGTGTGATTTTCTTTCTACCAGCACTCAGAACACCACAGTCTTTATCAGAGAATGGCAGGGGAGGGTTGAGGATATCGATGGACAGTGGTTCGGTGAGGAGACATCCAGGGCGAGTACAAAAGAGAAGCTTCGAGATGACCATCGGAATGGAATACCACAGAGGGAGAATTTTTTCTGTAGGCGAAAGATGATATTTGGTTCATGTTTAGTTGGAGTAGTATGTGTAAATCCTGGAGAATTCAAGGTTAGAGAGAGTACAGTCTGAGTTTTCTGATCCAGGATGTCTGTGGACAAGGGAAAAGGGAAAGGATTTTATACCTGATTTGAAACTTAAAGGAGGATGGGTCTGTGAGAGGAAGAGTAATTTATGGTGTAGGCATCAGATTCGGGAAGCCTTGGTTTTACTTCCAAGTTCCAGCCAGTATATGGACCCAGAACAGTTAGTCGACGGGTGTCCTTTGGATCAGTTGGTCAGGATAAGTCACTGCTGTGATAATATGCTCTTTCCAGAAAGATGCTTCACACCTTGCACTTGAAGTGTCTTATCAACTAAAACTCCTCTGGATTTAGTTGTATGCTGTTATGCTTCTCTGTTAAAACTGTGGTTGTTTATGAATCGAAATAGATAGGAAAATTGTGCAGTGATTCTTGTGACGAGATTTTAGACACAGGGAACATTGTCAAGATCAACCTACTATAAGGCTTCTCTTTTTACATTGCTTATAAATTCTTCTGCCAAAATCAAGACTGAAAGAGGAGTTTTGTCCCTTATAGATTGTATTCTCACACTTTTATTACTTCGACAACATTCTCCTTAGCTTTTTTTTTTATAACTTAAAACCTCTCTGAATATACTTTAAGGAGTCACTGGGCACAAGCTATATAAAAGAGTCTTGCCCAAAGCAAAGTCCAAGGTGTTCCCAGGTTCACTTCAGTTGCTTCACTGCCAATAGACTCATGGTTTGATACCAGAAGAATTTTGATTTCCTACTCCTATCTCCTAAATGTATCTCAAAACCTTCTATTTCTCCCCATCTCCACTCTACCCCCTTTGCTCAGGCCACTACTATCCCTTGTCTGGAATTCTACAATAGCTTCTTAACTGGTCTCCTACTTTTCTTATCTGTCTTCCTTATCTTTCTTCATACTGCATATAATGTCATCTTTCTAATGCAAAAATGCACTATCTCTGTTTCAAGTCTTTCAATCCTTCCCTGTTTTGCTTAGTGAAAAAGTCCAGGGCCTTTTTTCTCTCTCTCTCTAGTCTTCTATCTTAGCACCAGTGTCCTTGTTTCTAGGATTTTGATTCGAAAACTGTTCTGCTTCTCATCTCTAGCCTGTTTCTTGCCACCTGGCTGATTCCCGATTCCTCCTTCAAGTTCAGTTTGAATGTCTCCTCCTATAAGAAGACTTGTTCCCTTTTGACTACCGTAGGTATTCCTCCTTTATGCTCCCAAGAACCCTATACTTATTGCTTTCTTATTTAAGCTTGTGAAATCACCTGCTTCTTTCAACAGAACATAAACTCCTTGAGGTCAGTGACAACGTCTTGTTCATGATTACACCTCATGTTGAGACCAGTGCCTGGCACAGAGTAGGTGATCGTGTGAATTTGGTAAATTGAAAGTGATCTGACATCTTCTACAGCAATCTTTCTCAGTCCTGCAGGATAAAGAGGACACACAGCATCAATTTTGGATGGTTTTCTAGACATAAAGCCTGGCTTTACCCTGAAATAACCCAGAGAGTGTCTGATATGTTAAGGTGATTACTGTGTCTCCCTCAATCAGAGATTTTCCTGATCCAGCTCTTCAGGGATATTGTGCTTATCTTACATGTCTACAGTGTGTTTCTCACTCACTCAGAAATCTTCCTGATCCAGCTCTCCAGAGATATTCAGCCTGTCTTTAAACCATCTTTCTCTTGCTTTTAGCTTCCCTTATCCTTGGGGTTCACCTTCTGACTCATCTTGCGTCCTCCTGCTCACATAACCCCATCCATATGGACTGAAACTTTTTCTCTAAATAGTGCTCTGTGGTTTGGTCAAAATCAGGGTCATCAAAAAATTCCACATATAAATCCTCTTAGGTAATATAAATACGGAAAAGCAAAAGAGTTTATGCAAATACATATGTATTTGTATATATATATGTAAAGCAGAAGCAAAAGAGTTTATGCAAATACATATATATTCGGGGAAAGACATGCAATCTCAGGATTGGCAGTTATGGAAAAGGTAGTGTGTGATTAGGCAGTAAGGATTTCAGGCAGAGATCACAGAAAGTCTGTAGCTGCTATTTCAGGATACCTTCAAATTTAACAGGTCTCCCAGTGCATTTTTACCAATGAGAAGTCAAATTCAAAGGAGAGACTGCAAACTCTCAAATGTCTGAATTGTATTTTTATTTTAAACCCCAATGTAACAAGATTTTTAAACATAAATTTATGTAGACTCTGTACACACTGATTCATAGAAAGGTCTTATACTGATACTATTGTAAGAGAGACAAGTAAGAAGTAAGGGTATGGTTCTATATAGGTAGATTTTGTTTTCTTCTGTAGCACTGGTAGCTTCTTTTTATATCCATCAGACAGCCCTTGGGTAAGTGACATTTCAAGAAGACAGATAACAGCATCTGATTACTTTAGGGTTAATCGTTAGCAACATGGTTGTACTAGTGACATTGTTTATAGTGTTCAATTAGATGCCAATTTAATGACACTCCACATTTAAACAGCACTGCTGAGCTTTTATGTAGTTCCAGCCCAGAGGATTGACCAGCTGTCCACCCTTGCTGACCCACCACATGCCTTTCCTTCTGTGTTTCAAGGATGCGGGTAATTGCTAGTCCTGATAGAGACTCAAACAAGCTATTGTCTTGCTGTATACACAATGCCTTTCCTAATAGGAAATGAATTGGCACTCTTTACAGCGCCAAGTACCCCACAGAAAACTGGGTTTGGATATTAATATGGTAGAAATCTTGTTTCATGAAGCCTTGGCTGGATATTTCACTCTATATTTGCAGCTTTTTATTATACCTTGCAATTTTGAGAGGAATGATGGCTGCATAACCACGGACTAAGCAGGTGCAGGATTATCTTTTCCACCCAACCAATTCACTTGGGTTTTCGGAAATAGGGTTTGCAGACCTGAACATTATTCCCATTCCAGGAGTGACAGAGAACAAATTGATCAAGGGCTAATATTCAGCAACGATGAGACTGCCGGCCCCTGATAATTTGCATCTAAAGAAACCAATTTGAGCCAAAGTGCTGCTACTGAAATATGTCATTTACTAATAGACTTCTATAAATACGTGATGTTTTGCTCATTCAGATATTCTCAAGTGAAAGAAAATAAAGTGAAGGTCATTTTCACCCTACTGCCTCACTAGCTGCATGTTCAGATATATTTTAGAGATGACCTCCAATGGGAATAGGTCTTGAAGATATTAATCACATTTTCCACTTTATTCCTCTTAAACAATACAGTAGACAAGAGCTTACTATATGCCAAGCCTGTCATTTTTCCTTGCTGATGCAGACATGCAAGAGATAGTCTCTCTCTCAGAGGACCTCACAGTCTAGTGGAAACAACAGAGAAATAAACTGAAAAACATAATGTAGATGCATACAACTATGATGAAAGTGCTACAAGCTACACTGGACAATATAAAGGAGAGAGACATTTTTGTCAAAACAGAGGAAAAAAAAAATTAAAGAAACTACATACAGAAAAAAAATGGGTTTAATCACTAATCTGAGGTGATTTTTTAGCTCTTGGTTTATATAACTGTATCATCAACTTATAGAATATAAATTTTAAGTATACTACAATTACTCTTACAAGGAAAATCTCTGTGAAAGTATAATTTCGACTTAATTAATGTGAAGATTAAATATCCTATTTGAACTACTTAATACAGCATACAGCAACCTCTGACACATAGCAATTTTAAACATTTTATATAATTAATCAGTAATTATTATTAATGGAAGGTAATCAAATATTTTTATTAATATGTATTATTTTATTAAGAATTTATAGCTATATTTATATCTAGAGAAGCAGAGACAGAGAGACAGAGAGGGAGAGAGTCATGTAATATCAGATATTAATACTACAGGAGACCTCTCGGAATAATATTCTATAGCAAACCACGTTTTGAGACATTCTATTTTAACTAAATTATAAGAAGAGGCAAATTATATTTCAGCACACTGGTTTACCATGGATACACCTTTGTTTTCTATCACTTCTGGCTATTCAAGTGAGAATTTAATTAAATGTTTCTTCCTTGAATAAATAATATGATAAAGTGAGATCAGCAGTGGCTAGTGACTGGAGGGTACTGTCTTTGGTGATTGATGACTCTGAGAATGCAATACTGAATCTTATTTTACGTTGTATTCTGCCCCTTAAGTAGCATTTGATCTCAAAGAAAGCCAGTCCGAATCAGAATACTGAATCAGAATTTTGGGGGTGGAGCATGGTAATCTGGTTATTTTTCCTTAGGATTTCAGGTCAGTTATTAGAATTAATAATATTTCTTTATTTGTGAAACATTGTCATCATAATTCCATGTAAAATATATTCCTTCTTTAATTTTATCCCAATTTTTATTTCCTATCCCTTCTTTGGTAAACACCTAACGAGGTCAGTTTAGTTCTTTGGATTTGCATGTATCCTTGAAGAATGACCAGTGTTTTTGATGTTACTATTCTTGCCTTTTCTTTGTCAAATACATGTTATTATATAAGTAATATTATGCTGAATTTTCTTTTCTTACTTGTTTCACTCAACGCTAATTTTTAGATGTGTTCTTACAGTTGTAGGTGTTTGTGGTTCATTTATTCTAACTGACCCATAGTTCCAGTTATTTATAGCCAGGAATGTGATTTTTGTAGCTTGAGTATTTGCATACCTAATTTTTTTTTTTTTTTTTGCGGTACGCGGGCCTCTCACTGTTGTGGCCCCTCCCGTTGTGGAGCACAGGCTCCGGACGCGCAGGCTCAGCGGCCGTGGCTCACGGGCCCAGCCGCTCTGTGGCACGTGGGATCCTCCCGGACCGGGGCACGAACCCGTGTCCCCTGCATCGGCAGGTGGACTCTCAACCACTGCGCCACAAGGGAAGCCCTGCATACCTAATTTCACTAAATATTGTTATACTGCCCTTCAGAAGGTTTGTGATGATTTGCACTCCCATCTGAAGTGCTTGGCAGATTCCATCAATCTATTACTTACAAAGGAAGAATTTTTTTTTTTTTTTTTTCACTATGTGGGCCTCTCACTGTTGTGGCCTCTCCCACTGCGGAGCACAGGCTCCGGACGCACAGGCTCAGCGGCCATGGCTCATGGGCCCAGCCGCTCCACGGCATGTGGGATCCTCCCAGACCGGGGCACGAACCCACGTCCCCTGCATCGGCAGGCGGACCCCCAACCACTGTGCCACCAGGGAAGCCCCAAAGGAAGAATTTTTAACACGCAACTTGTGCAAACTTCTGTAGAAGTAAATCTCTGTAGTGTATACCATAGTGTATGATATAAAATTTAAGCAATACAACCTGGCATGTCTTGTGTTAAGGAGATGCTCCATAAATATTTGTTGAACAAACTGAATTAAGTGCAGGGAACTTCTGGCTCTGTCACTTATAAGCTGTGTCACTTTGGACAAATTAATGAGTCTCTTAGGTCTCTCGTATGTAAGTTGAATATAATATACACATTTATTGGATAGTTAGAAAGATTAAATTAGATTTATTTAGAAGATATAGTCAAATATCCAGAAATAATAAAGTTTTTATTGTCATTTTTCTTATCATTATTATTCAGTGGTGTCAGAGGTTCATATATAGCCATAAAGTAGTGAAAATAAGCAACTTTTGAAAATGAAGGTAAGCCCACACAATATCTATTATCTCTCCATTACAGTGGTCCCTGTGGAGTACACTTGGTTTTTAAATACTTAAACTTCATAGAATGCATGTAACTCTCAGTACATTTTTAGCTGATGTTTACATAGGGAATTTCATATTTACATTTGGAGAACAAAATACAACCACTCTGAGAAAACAAGGTGCCTGAAAATGTTGTTATAATTCAAGTACAATTAGTAAAACATAACCACATGTAGATATTTTGAAAAAAGCAGCATGTGTCAAAAAAGAGACAGGTATGTACTGGGGATATTTCTGCCTCTAGGAGCCAGCATCATACTCCTTGCGAAACATTCTCTGCCCATATACTTGTCCTACACGTGTTTCCAGAGTGCCTTTCAAAGTTAACCCTTATTTAACCTAGATGCATACAAGTCCCCCCCACCCAATTAAGAAAGTATTAAAGAAAAACACTATGAAAAAGAAAACGGGTAAGTGTAAAACCATGGTATAGTGGAAAAGATGTGACTATACACAGAAGCAACTCTTTGTACTATCCATATTCAATTATATGGTAATAGGAAAGAACTTTTTAATCATTTTATATCCAAGCCTACTCATACAGGAGTTTTTTGTGTTTCGTCTACATTAGAAAGACGAAATTAGGTATTTTACTAAAGTGAATTTAAGTTTTGTAGTAGCTACAGCTTATAATATTTGGGAGGAGTCCTCTCAAACTAAAAGAATACAAAATTATCCTACGTTTATTAATGTTATAAAACAGTGATTTCTAAGTTTCCTTCCAAGATCTTGAAAGGGACTCATGCAAGTGAGGGGTTCTGAAGGTTAAGCTTCATCAGTTTCATAATAAATCAACCTCTGGGATGCGGGATTAATGTGTAATGTATCATAATCTTTCCCCTTTTCACATAATAAGAAATCGGTTCCCAGTTAGCATTTTGGCACAGAATGTCTGATTTTCAGAAAAATATAACTGGATGATATTAAGCAGAAGATTCCTGTTCTAAAACAAACCATGAAGAAAAAAAAAAAAAATTCAAGTGATTAGAAAGAAAAAAACCTTCAAGCAATCACAGCCAAAACTTCTTCTTTAGTTCTTTGTTACTTGATGCAGTAAGTCTCTAGCAATTCTCTGTCTCATTTGCGATTACTAAGTGTATCAATCCTTGGATTCTCAATTTAATCAAACCCGTTGCATTTGCAGGGGACAATTACAAGGCAATTTTATTTGTATTTCCCATTGTCCTTAAAAATATACTGTGTGGAGTCATTTGTTCCTCTGTCCCTGATCAAAACTCAAGCAGATTCTATGACTTTTCTCATTATTCTCAGGTGATAAAAGTTCTCTCGTTCCTTCCCAAAGTCAGAAACTAGACCACTGCATCCCCAGATTACCAGGGTACACTTAAAATTCTCCACATGGCAGTGAATGAGGCACCCCTCATGCTTCCCTCTTATTGGGTAATGGGGGTTAGGACTCGTGAACAAATCAGCTACTCACTACAAACAAAATATTACCCCTCCGTTGTTTATATCATCAGTGTTGGTAAATGGTTTTATAAGTTACAGTTCTTGTTTCCTACCATCTTCTTTGAAATATATTTATCCTGAACTAGAAACTCACTTGAAATCCTTTTTGACATCATAGTACTTTATTCAAAACATCCATAAGAAATGAAGAAATAAAACATTTTTTGGAAACCTAGATATTTTCAGCATGGCATCTTTTAGTCTTTGTATGGCAAGTAAATAAGATTTAGTATTTGCAGTGGTTCTTCCTCTATTTATATCATGGTACACAGAGTTGTCTATTTTAAAGGGTACTGAATGTTTTAGTTTGCTACGCCCTTAGTTATTTTTCCTTAACCAATGCTAATCATAGTTATATAGATATTTTGAGACTAGTGCCTTTCATATCCCATGATATATGCCATTGGCATTATCCTTGATCTGGAACAAAAGAGAGAACTGCCTCAGGGAGAGATACTGGTCATTTAACTGGTAAGGGACATGTAAGATTCGAATATTTTATCAAGTTTTGTTTGGATTTTTCCTGTTGGAATAAAGTTAACCATTTTGGCTTACTATAAAATATAAGTGGATCTTAAGGACAGGTGGTTCAAATATTTTGAATTCCGTGTATTGGAATCTTAATACATATATGTTTATATGATGTCCTCTCTCTCTCTCTCTCTCTCTCTCTCTCTCCCTCTCTCTCTCTCTCTCTCTCTCTCTCTCTATATATATATATATATATATATATATATATATATATATATATATATATATATGGTGTATATATACATACTTAAGACCCCTTCCTAGAAATACCACAGCAGTAGAGTCAAGAAGCTAAAAGAACATAAATTGACAAATGACAACCTAAAAAAGTAACAAGTAGGGGCTAGGAAAAGAAGACTGGGTTACAGATAACGTGAGAAGATCATTTTTATCCCTCAGATTTATTAGGCTCCACTACTTCTCTATGACAGAAACTAAAGTTATTTGTATATTATTTGTTTACTTATTTTCCTTTTGTAGGTAAACATTGAAATATTAATAGTTGCATAAAGATGAGAAGTGGCTTAAAATTTTTTAATATATTTTTCCCAGAAGGAAAAACTGTACATTTTTCTCGAACAGTGATTCTTTTATTCCGGTGCATTCTATACAGTATGTTAAGCACAGAATAGATGGTTTCACTTTTTAAATATCAGTTATTTATTTTTGTTATGCTTAGACCAGCTGACAGTTTTAGTCATCGTAGAGCTATGGTGGGAATTTCTGCTTTCAAATAAATCACTTAGTAAAATAAAACAAAAAAATCTTCAGATTCTGGGTCTGGATGGATCAGGCAAAAAATACTACAGTTTTAGAATTTACTACCTGTGTATAAAGGTGCTTTTATTCTGACCCTAATGTAGAGCTTTAATATAGTTAAAACACCTTCTAGTGGCATGAGGTCCATGGTATCTATACAGTGCTAATAAGTGCTACTTTGCCAAAGTCGTGTCTAGTGTGCTAGAGTTGTTTGGCTGTTTTTTTTTTCTTAAGTTTTTCCAACCCTAGTGTCCACTGTGCTGTTTGACAAATAAAAATTGTTAACAAAATCAAGAAAATCAAGTTTAGGACCTGCTTAAATGGCTGTTTCACATTATGTGGAAAACTCAAACTTAACTCTTCAATGAGCACAGTCTCCTGAATTTCACATTAGTCCCTGGATGCATATACTACAATCCAAAGATACGAGTGATATGATATACTTGCTGGTTTATTTGAGGCATTTACCTCAACTAATGCTATGTAGAATTATAATCATCCAACGCAATGGGTTTTGTATCGGCATTTGGGTTAGTATAACTAATAAATCCCAGTCCACTTACTTTCTAAGATCACTACTTAGCATTCTTTAATTCACTGGCCTTATAGCATTTACAAATGCAGGGCTATTTGAAATGTAAGGATAAAGTTAAAGGATTGCAACTCTAAAGTTCAACTATTAAATTTAGATCTACAGAATATTAATTTGGGAATAGTTTAAGAAAATTTTTCATTTTACGGATTAAAAATTGAGGTGGTTTAGAAAGAACCAACAGGTGATTGGTGTTAGGATAACTAACTGTGACTAAGCGTCACTGGAACACAAACATCTTACCCACCACTAATCCAGGGCTCTGCCAATAACACTGAATCCCAGCATGAAGAGATAAGAGAGAAATATGCTTCCCAATCTTCCATCATCTGAAATTTACTTAAAACAAGCATAAACTAGTAAGCTATACTGCCTTAGGCATGCTACTTTCATTCTTATTCGTAAAAACACTTCACACATAGTAAATGCTTGGTAAATATTTGCTGAAATGAATTAAATTTATTCAAGGATAAATATAGTGTAACACATCTTTCCAAGGCTTCGCTGCATTAATGTCAATTCATGAATTTCACTAGCTCTGCAGTTCTACCTACTCAGTAACAGTATCTACCCTTTACCTAAAAACTCTGTTAATTCTGAGAGACCCCAAAGCAGGTGCTGTCCCATGTGCTCCAGAAGATGTCATCTTGTGTTGTTTTGCTCTGAATCAAAGAGCTCTATTTATATCTCTGCTCTCTGCACCTGTCATATGAATATGGCCCCACGGGGCAGTGATATCTTACAACAGTGGCCACCCCGCCCTACCAGATGCTACAGATGTTCTATGATTAGGAATGGAGGTGGGGTGAATGACTCTCTTTCTCTGCATTCCTGTGATTCTTCTCTTCCCAAGGCCTGAAGGAGCACTGCTGGGTCACACCAGGTAGTAGGTGGAAAAAATGTCTTCCTTGCATCTTCAGCCAAACAAACATTATTTGCAGGTAAATTTCTTGAATAGGTTGTTTGTAGGGGAATACATGAGAAAAGAGCTTTGTCCAGCTTCACTTTCTAGAAGGTTGCCAGCTGTGCTCCAACTTCCAACCCAATTCACTGCAATAAAGTAGCAAGATTTTTCATTCTGTGGTATATATTTTACACTTTTCCTTCGTATGTTTATACTTAATGATCTAAGACATAACAGTCTTGTTTTGAAAAGCTACATAGCACGATTCAATTGTTCATTATTCTATATAGTTCATTTCCTTTGTGATGCTGCTGCATCGTAAACCACTCTAAAAATCTCAGTGGCTTAAAACACTATTTCTTGCTCATGGGCTTGCAGGTCAGCTGTAGCATCGCTGGGCTCAGATGGGGTCATCTGGGCTTGGATCCAGGCTGCACCTTGCGCTCAGTGTTTCTCCTCTTTCCAGGACTAGTGTCTCAACTGAGTATTTTTTTCCTCATGGCAGGTGACAAAGGTACAAGCAGCAAGAACAGCTATTGAGGTATATTCAGTGCCTCTTCTTGCATCAAATTCATTAACATCCCATTAACCGAAGCAAGTCACATGGCCCATCCCAAAGTCAGCAGGGTAAGGATAGATATTCTCCCTAGTCTACTGGGAGGCCCTGTAGAGCTATGAAACAAAAGGTTTAGATGTAACCCTATTACAGAGAGGGGGTGAAAACATAGAACAGCAATCTCTTTTGCTACCGTCGGAAATAATGACAATGGCAATGGTGACAGTGATGATGATGGTAACATAAGCAAGTTCTCTTTCCCCCTAGTTTTTGACATTCAACTATATTCGTCCTGAGATTTTAATCCTTAATATTAACGGCTCCACATGTTGGCCCTATAGCAATGTTTTATTTTTCTTCCCATGAACAGGTTAAGAGCATTTAGGGGGCATAAAAAAGAAGTTTCTCTCAAGCAAAGAGGGACGTGCATAGGAGCCGACGTGCCACTTTCAAAGAGGACACAGGACTTTGAGATGGGCTTTGAAGATGGACTTTCAATTAACATCTTGCCTAGTTCCCACAGTCTTAGGCTTAAGTATGAGGGAAAGATGACTGTCACCTCAAATGTGACCATTTAGAAGATCCTTTTTAAAAAAATAAAAATAGGGCTTCCCTGGTGGCGCAGTGGTTGAGAGTCCGCCTGCAGATGCGGGGGACGTGGGTTCGTGCCCCGGTCCGGGAAGATCCCACGTGCCGCGGAGCGGCTGGGCCCGTGAGCCGTGGCCGCTGAGCCTGTGCGTCCGAGGCCTGTGCTCCGCAACGGGAGAGGCCACAGCAGTGAGAGGCCCGCGTACCACAAAAAAAATAATAATAAAATAAAAATTAAAAAAATAAAAATAAAAGTAGAGGCTGCAGTACTTTGTTGCTTAGATAACAAAAGTGTGTCACACTTTGGATAAAGATTCCTTCTTCCAACTTTGCAGGCACGCCCCAAACCCAGCAGTCTGAGAATGAAACAGAAACATTCAACACGTGAACTAGAAGCCGGAAAGAACATGACAGGCAAAAGCAGGAAATCTCCAGTTCTGAGATGTGGTGACTTAATGAGACAGATCAAGGGAGCAGGAAAATGGTGGACCCCATGGTAAGTGAGAACGAACTGGTTCGAGTACCTACACAGACAATAGTTGGGAAGAAAATTCAGGGGAGACATTTTACTGCTACTGTAGGCTGTCTTCATCCAAGCTAGTGTGTTTGAAGGAATCACAGCTTATGTTGTTTTTGCTGTTACTGAGTACCATTGTTAGCCGTATGTTACTGTTTTACCTTCAGTGATGTGACAGAATAGTGAACTCTGACATCTGTGTGGTTCATGAAAGGAATATGGTTACCCAGCTGATTTCCCTTTGCTTACGCTAAGAGAAAGAAAGCAAAACTGGATCTAAAGGCAACAAGGATGAATGATAGCTTATCAGATCACTAAACAATTGTTGCCATGTGGTTAAGAATATGCCCAATGGACCAAAATTTGCTTGACACTTCTAAGTTTTTATGTTCCATAATATGCTATGTAAGTGCTAGAATTTATGTATGGCTGTCAAGTTAGAGGAAAGTAAGAGTTACCTCCTCAGTACCATAGAATTGTATTCCAATGCTTTTCACCACCTGAGGGACATTCCACAGGCTGTGAAATTCTCAATAAAATGGAAACTTCATTGAATTGTCTCACACTGAGCTGAATATCAGTAAAACTACAATTTCGTTGGCAAGTGCTGGCCAGCAAAAATGGGAATCGCATTGATTTACATTATCATAGTTTAATATCCTTTAACAGACAACGTCCCCTAGGTTCTCTCCACAAATAACTTTCTTCTATGTTTAAACTTACGCTTTCTCTGGGACTTTCTTTCTTAGGAATCTCATCTATTCCCATGCTTTAAGCATCAATGAATCCTGAAATTCTATCTCTAGACCTGCATTTCAGTCTCTTTGACAATCTGCCTTGGATATCCTACAAGGAACCGAAACTTGGCAAGTTGAAAAACAAACCCATTCATTTCCTTTCCTCAGTATTTCCCCAAACGTGCTATTCCTCTTGGCTTTTGCATTTCTGTAAATAGGTCTGGGGTATTAAACTTGTAGCTATTCTCCTTCTCCTACTTTCTTTATATCTAATCAATGCAAATTCTATGTCTAAAATTCATCAATATTTAATTCCCGCATCTCCATTTTTAGTCCATTTCCTCTACCGCAGAGCCTCCTCATTCTTAAATTCTTTGAAAAATCCTTCCAAATGTGATTCTCAAGTTCATTTCTCTTGCCTTCTTACTTCATCTATAATAATCCCATTGCTTATTAACTTCCCTGATGTCGGCCCCTCTGCTACTCCAAACTTTATTTTGGGGGTCCACTTCAAATGCCATTAACTCCATTATGATTTTTTCTAGTGTCATAACCGTATATCGTCTTTTGGTCCTGTGAATTTCCTTGTAAATCTTACCCTTAAATACTGTCACCCATGGTTAATCCTTTTAAAAATGTGACCAATTTTGTGTTTGTTCCCCCATTTTCTCCAACCAGGCACAAAATTGAGTGTCTTCTGGTGCTGAAGATGGTTAAGTTGCTCATCTTTCTATCCCAGGCTATTATTTGCACATAAAAGGTGAACAGTAAATGCTGACTAAATTGAATCAGTAGCTCAACTCAGTCCCTGTGAATTCACAATTTATTTTCTAGCAAAAACAAGTATCACATTTTTCTTCCAATGGTTATGCAATTGAAGAATTACCTAGAGTCACATCAATACCCAGGAACACAAATGCTCACAAGTAACTATTGATATTCTTTTGCTTTGATTTATTGGAAAGCATTTTTTTTTTAGCCCTAAACGTAGGAAGATTTTAAGGCCTCTGTGAGGAGAAAGTGCTTGTTTAACAGATTGGTTGTTCTCACTCAAGGGCTGGAATATTGGACCAGAAATTCCTGCCATTGACAGACTTGGTGTAAGGGCCTTACACTGAGGAGATGCCTTTTCTAATGAATTGATTTGGATGGCTACTGATACTGAAAATGGTGCATTTTAGGTACAATTAAATGAGGCATTCCAGTTTGTCTTCAAATTCAGTAAAACCTTAATTTGCAGGAAAAAACCCAGGAAGATTTATAATTTATATGGCCAATAATTCTTTAGCTAAGTGTTGCCCACATTTGCTGTTCTCTATTTATCTTTAATATGTAGTCTAAATCAGCTTGCACTCTTTCTCCCCTGATAGCTAATGTTGAACATGTGCTAAATCTTGCCAGCATATCTGCTATGAAAATAAAAATAAGTGCAGTTCATTTAAGATGATCTCCTCTATTTTCTTGGCTATTTCTTGGATTGCATGATTCGAATAGTACATGCTCTCCCTCAGCTTCTGTTTCATGAATTGATGTTAAATAAACCCTGAAGCCCTGGTGCTAAAACAGACAACTCAGCAATTAAAGAGACGGAAAAGGGAGATAGTATGTTTACCTTAACACTACCACCATTATTCTAAACTTCCTAACAACACTAATAAAATATTTTAGCAAGAGTTTCCAGATGCAGCAGGAATTTAATTTTCTTCTCAGAAGGGGGAACTTGTTCATAACTCACCAGAGAAGACTGGGCTTATAAGTTATTCAGTTTTTCTTATTGTGCTACAATTGAGGCACAGAGTAATTTATTTTCTCTTTCAATGTGGTAGATACAATGTGATAGATAAAGCTAAATAATTGAAGTAAAAATTACATATTGTTACTCCGGGAACTGTAAAGTCTTGGTGGTTTCAATAGTGTAGATCAGAAGCTCTCTGTCTGCACCTTCACACGTGGTCACCTGTGAGTGGGCAGCGTGTGGACAGGTAGAGGCTGGGTCACAGGAAGTAACATTTATCCATGCTCTGTCCACACCAGCACCGAGGCTCTGTACCCCACTCACATGCAGGATGTGCTTTTCAGGGGATCACCCTACATCTTTGCTTCACTGACTGTGTGAGCCATTTGGTGCCTATTGCAGGGGCTTTGGAAGGTGTGGGCCGCAACATCCTTAAAGAACTGTTTTTGTCCAATGTTGTCCGATTTCAGTCACAAAACTGCAGCAGATATTTGAGAAACATTTCCATATAGCCATATCCATTGACACCAAATTCAGCATGAGTGGTGTTTACGCACATGTAGAGTTTGTGTTTTAAAAATATTCTTTTTCTTATTATGAAAGTAATTCATGGATATAAAACCCAGGGAATTTTTATAAATACATAGAAGGAAATATTTCTCATCCTATTGATAACATTGCACCGTGTTTTATTTTACTCTGCATGTGCGTACATATATGTATATAACATACTCGTATGTGTTGAATCTTACATTTCAATATATGTATGGATCCATCTATATGCATACACATGTATCTGTATGTATTGAAATCTTGTTTTTTTTTTTTTTGTTTGTTTTTTTTTTTTTGCGGTACGCGGGCCTCTCACTGCTGCGGCCTCTCCCGTTGCGGAGCACAGGCTCCGGACGCGCAGGCGCAGCGGCCACGGTTCACGGGCCCAGCCGCTCCGCGGCACGTGGGATCCTCCCGGACCGGGGCACGAACCCGTGTCCCCTGCATCCGCAGGTGGATTCTCAACCACTGTGCCACCAGGGAAGCCCTTGAACCTATTTTTGTTTACACATATCTTATCTATTACTGACTATTGGGAAAGACTCTTGAATCACAGACCACACTAAATAATTTTTCCCTTATTCCATATACTTAATACTATGCTATTAGCATTACTACTACGTTTAATAGCAATGCTCATTGGCCATTCACTGTATAGGCCAAGTATTGTGCAAAGCACTTTCTTTATATTTATCTGAATTAGACTTCACAAAACTCCTATGAGGTAGGTGTTGTTATTCTTATTTCACAAATAAACAATGTGAGTTTTCAGGGTACTAAGTATTTTGCCAAGGTCTACATGACCCTAAAGCACAGATATAACCTATCACACTGTTCAGTCTCATCATAAGCCATTAATCATAAATGCACACGGATCACTACCGTCTTTCAAATAGCTTCTTTGTAAGGCAGTTGCTTTTCCTTAATAAGGAATCCAAAATTCAAACTAGAGCTCAGCCATGGAGTTCACCAATGGTCCTGAGAGAAAGCAGTTCAGAATTTGAACCTGAAATGTGAGATATAGACAGTTACCTTGTTAAACCTGTATAGTTCCTTAATGCCTTCCCTGAGTGCATCCCTCTCCAGCTCGCAAAGCATGTTTTCGTTATGCCATTCGATTCTTTCTTGCCCTCCTCAGCTGGTGGTGCCTGGAGAGAGGCGGTGGGGTTGGACATAAAGGATTTGTGATGAGTAAAGCACACAGCCGCAGACCTGCAGGCTTGTAGCACTGTGGGCTCAGCACTGTTGGTAACATAAATCGATTCCAGGAAACGTTCTGTGTCTTGGGCATGTAGCTGCCCATTCCCCTCCTTTGTTTACTTTTTATGGCTCCAGGATGGTTCTCTCTTTCTTCTTCCACTTTTGCTACTCTTCACTACAATTTCTTTCCTGAACGATGTGCTCTCACACTTATTCTCCTGCTTGAGGAAGAACCTCGTGGCTCTTTTGAAGTTTTTCTTCTAGTCAGGTTTCCTTTCCTGTTAGAAACAAAGAAACAACACAAACTTAGTTATAAAAGGAAAAAAAAAAAAGATGTGGCCAAAATTCTCCTGTAGGAGTGAGGAAACTCTTAAGTTACAGTCCCGAGGCAGTGTGGACCAGCCGTTGAGAGTGTGAGCTTTCAGTGCAGACCTGGATTTCAGTCTCAGCTCTGTCACTTGGCCACGTGGTTTAACCTTTCAGAGGCTCGATTCCCTCAGGTTTAAAATGCAGAAGCTGTGAAATTCAGCTATATTTTATAGTATAGTCAGTCTGCAATTAATATCTGCTTTGTCTTTGTCAATGAGCAAAAAAAGGAAAGGGGAAGAGAAGGGAACCCAGACAGCAACTGAGTAGAGTACTGCGGGCCTATCCATGGGAGCCGTGGGGGGGCGGGGGCGGCGCCACTATCAGGAACCTATACCAGGTCAGTAAGTGCTCCAGTTACTGTCAACACATATATGCAGTTTGACTGATTTCTAGTGTATTAGGCAAAGATAATTATTGCATTTTAAACAAAAAGTGGATTACAACTGTCATTAACCTTGTCAAATTGCTAAATATGAAAAATGTTAGTACAATTTTCATTTCAAAAATCACATTATTTCCTTGATCCTTCCCCACATTCTTTCTCTTCATTGCTGGTTGCTGAACTGCATATTACCTTTTTAATTCTGCATCTTTGTTTCATAGCATACCCTCATTTGCATTTCTAAAATCAGATGTTCCTTTCATATAACACAGTATCCTAATTAAAATATTAAAAGATGCTTTTTGAATGAAGAGAACTTACATTGCCATAAAAATGCTTGGAGTGATGCAGGATGTTTCCTTTTTATCTTTCAGTGACACTTTCTCTCTGATTATTTCTTATGGAGCTATAACCCTCTCAGTCTTTATGTTGGATTAAAACTGGGGAAGAGGAATAGGCAGCAAAAAGAATTGTGGCAAAAAGAAAATTTTGACTTCACAGTAAAATTATGAAAAGAAATAGCGAACGTACTTATTTTGTAATTAACTCCCACCAAGGTGTCTTATTTTCTTGATGGATTGTTTCATTTGGCCTCCATGTGCAGAGCGGAGCTAAACACAATTTTGGTTCACAGCTCACTGTTCTCAGTTTGTGGAAATCGTTTCTTGTTTCTTTTGACTTTCCTTCCTTCCCTGATCTCCATTCTTATCCCACTCACGCTTGCTGAGATGTTTGAAACCCTTAAAATTGTCTTTTAAATATCTTATATGTATTTTAAGTTAACTAAATGATGCCTTATTCTGTTTCCTACTCTCCTTACTCAACACTACGATCTTGGGATCTGGGTAATATTGCTGAACGTATCTCTAGTTTGTTGCTTTTTAGCAACATTCAATTCAGTGTTCTCATCATTGCTTTAGGGATAGACATCTGAGTTGTCCTCAGTTTCCTTCACCTACCTGCGTTGTCACCGTAAACATCCTAGCAGAGCCATGTGTGAACTTGGAGTTCAAGCCCCAGGTCACAGAATGTACGCACGTTTACTTTTTTCTAAAACCTTGCACGTGGCTTTACACAGGGGCTGCAGCAGTTCAGTCACTCTGGAATTCTTATTTTCCCTATTTCTTCAGAAGCATGTCCTGCCGTTCCCCTCTTTCACTTTTGTTATTATAACAGGAATAAGTGATAACTCATCAATTTATTTCCCAGTTCCAAGCACAGTTCAGAGGAGATGAAACCCAATCTCCCTAAAACTGAGGCAATACTTTTAAGAATAATGACTAGAAATTTTCAGAACTGAGAAAACACATGAATGCATAGATTTAAAAGGCACTGGAAGAGAAGTTTTGTTCACAAGATTGTGGTATGAGAAAGGAAGTTCTGGGAACTTTGCAGTGTGAAATAAACAAAGAGAAAGTGGCAAAGATATTACTAAAGAATTCTTTCTATCTTACCTATCACTGTATTCCTAGAATTGTACACATAGTAGGGTTAATAAATATTTGTTCCATAAATGAGTAATGATCATAAGAGTGTAGGTCCTCATTTTGCAGTTAACATTGTAACAGCATAAGTATTCCTCCACGTTACAGTATATTTAAGTATTTTTATGTGTTTCACCATCTGTTCATTGCATAAATATCAATTTCAAGATTGTTGGGTGCTTTGGCCTTTGTTTATCACCACCATAAACCAAGGTTCTTAGCAGTGCAATCTCCCTCATCAGTTCCTACTATATCCTGCTTCCTCTTCACTCCTATACACTACAACTAAGTCTTTGTTGAAAAAAAGACAAGAGCAGAGTCCTAATTCAAAAATGAATGAGCATGAAAAGCTAATGAGAAAAATACGAAAACTTCCTTTGTGGTTCTTTATTCTTGTTGGCTTTTTTTTTTTTTTTTTTAATATAACGACATCACAGTAAGCACAAAAGGCCTTCTTCCTTCTTTTTTAAAAAAATGGCCTCTGTTATTCCAGTTAAATTTAAAATTTACTTTCTGTCTCTAGTCACTACGCTTTACGTAAAAGCATTGGACAGGATGTGAAGAGATGTTCCATCTTTAAATGTGTTATTTTAACATCTGATGATTTATTCCCTCACTAATATGATGCATATGATTAGCTACAGTATTGTGCAAGGTACTGAGGTCCAGTTTAGTGGGATGGGCCGCCATGTAAGCCAACATTTATTACAAACTTCAAGATCAGGGCTATCAGCAAAAATATGTAAAGTATGTAAAGATAAGGAATCTTTATTTTCTCTTTGAGGGCTTTCATTTTAGGGAATGATTTCAGGAAAGCTTCTGTAAGCGGTAGCGGTGGTCTGAGACTTAGATAACATTTTGCTTGATGGGTAAGGGAAGACATCATATTTTTTAAATGACTTTTATAGTTAAAGTATATAGCAGGGACAATATCCTGACTTTTCAGAAATCAGTACAAAATACTCCAGTGTGAAAGGAAACTCAAAATGGAGCTGGTATTGCTAAGAGAGCTCTCTGAAATGGAGCCGGGAGGCCATTGAAGAAGTAGGACTGATGTCAGGCTCAGCTTGGACGGTATCTGAACTGTTGGCCACTTATTGTCCTAACGCAAGCATCCAGAATATCTCTTCAGTATTCCAGAAACTCAGAATACTTATTGGACCTTTACTCTAAATAAGTCATGGCAGCCTAGCCCTTAAGGACAAATATTTCCTTTTTGCATCAGAGACAATCATAATTCTTGAAAGACAATTTTAATGATCCTGTGGCTTTTGCCTTTATAAGCCCCTGACTCTTTCTCTTCTCCAAAACACTCTTTGTGTTTTACCTGATTCTGTTATCTCCCAAAGTATAATTCCTAAAACCCCCAATAAAACTCTTTGTTCTTTGCAGCCTCAATACTGATTTTTGTTTGACACAAGCAAGTTAATTTTGCATAGTTTAGAAAAGGGAGAATTTGAATTGGCAGTTAGAAATCTATAATTTTAATATATAGAAATGGCCACACTAAGTTATCAAAATGAAAAACTACCAAGTGTGCAAATCCGTATAAGCATTGCCTCTTATTTTAAAAAGCTGTTTGAAAGCTTAATAAATTGCCAAGCAATAATCAATTACATATCAGGAAGGGACTAAAGATTGGATTGTCATCATTGTCTGTGAAGACATGAATCAGTTTTAAATATGTTTTTTGGTACTGGAATGATATCCCTGTCAGTTGAGAGTTCTGGGCTTTTATGCAAATATTGTTACCTGAGTATATCTGAAATTTCCTTTCAGAATCATCTTCAAAGTAGGGACAGATCAAAGTGCAAGGTCCTAGATCAAAACAAGCAATGCCTTTTTCAAAACTCTTATTTTTGCTGTAGTTCAAAGCAAGTTAATAAATGCTATCAGACTGTATTGTTTCATATGCCGAAGACAACCGAAGCATATGCTTGCGCTGTAAAAAGTAATTAAAGGTATACCATGAAACACTTGTAAAACCTTTGTCCACACCTCCATCTTAGCTCTTATCACACTGAACTGTGATGATATACTTACATTTTGCTTTCATTTCTGTATCATACACCTCTATAGAAAGGGACAATATCTTATTTATCCCTTTTTCATTAGCACCTGCAACAAATATCTGCCTCACTCTAGCTCCTTAATAGGTGTAAAAAGAACTGGAAAAAAAAAGAAGAAAGAAAGTCCCTTTGATAACAGGGTGTTTTTGAATAACTATGTCATGAGAACTTTACCTAGAAATTAATTTTGTCATATGTGAAACCTAAAATGATTTGTAAGTGGACTATACAAATGACATTTACTCTGGGGTATTTTTCTTTTCTTTCTTTTTTAATTTAAAAAATAAATAAATAAATTTATTTATTTATTTATGGCTGCATTGGGTCTTCGCTGCTGGCGAGCAGGGGCTACTCTTCATCGAGGTGCACAGGCTTCTCATTGCTGTGGCTTCTCTTGTGGCGGAGCACGGGCTCTAGGTGCATGGGCTTCAGTAGTTGTGGCTCGTGGGCCCTAGAGCACAGGCTCAGTAGTTGTGGCGCACGGGCTTAGTTGCTCCATGGCATGTGGGATCTTCCCGGACCAGGCTTGAATCCGTGTCCCCTGCATTGGCAGGCAGATTCTTAACCACTGTGCCACCAGGGAAGCCCAAGGGGGTACTTTTCAATACATTTAAACAATTGCATATATTTTACCTTAGAGTATAAAACAACGCAAAATGACACTATCACGTTGAAGATATAACTTACTTCAACTTTTAGTTTCCTTTCAAAATGCAGTCATGTTTCACTACTATGGAAGAACTCATAAATTGAAATTAGTCATTTACATTAGTTTAAGTGAATTACACAAAGCTCTAAATAAAACAGCAATTTCCATATGAAATGCGTTCTATTTTTCACATTGTTTGTAAATAACTTAAACAAAATAACTGAATTACTGGTATTTCATATGGACTAAAATGAATTCTTAGATTTGCTGTGTAAAAATCTGCTAAGTATTCATGACAATATCAACATTTAGTAAAGATTATAGCAGCAAACAAGGCAAACATATTACACAGGGTTATGATTGAAAAATATTCTACAGAATATTTAAAAAATTGATATTTCACAGAACATTGTCTCATGAGATGTCCCTGGAAGTAAAAAGCTAAACAAAACTAGAACTCAGTGATAAGAGGATTAAGCCCCAAGTTGTCATAACTTATTTATGACCTGTCTAATCTGTGAATAACCAAGAGTTGATTTATAGAATCACAACGGTGTGGAAATTTCTGCATTGAAATTGTTACTTTGCTTTCTTTCTTGTAGGAATAGAATCTAAACTCGTCTGAATTGCTTGGTCTGAGAATATCATTTCAAATCACAGGTGTTTTGTCAGGTATATATTTAAAATGTCAACTCATCAAAAGTTAAGTGCTGCTTATATTCAGTCAATGTGTGTCCAAAATGACAAAAATATTTTATTTGATTTCCAATGAGAAAAAAGCAATCATAGTTTCCGTAAGTCCATACAAAGTTAGAAGTAGAGGTCAGATGTCAGCCTACTGCCAGATGTACACTTATGTCTATATCTACATCGATATTGACATATTTTTCATCTATGTCTGCACATTGACGTCCACCTTGATATTACATCTATGTCTGTAACTCATGAGAGTTTCCCGAGGCCTCGTTGAGTCTATAGCCATTTTTGCAGCAATAAGCAAAATTTACCTAACTCCTGAATTCATCCACATAATGTAGGAACTCGGCCTTCTGCAGAAATACCTCAGTTATTTCTGGGACTTTCCACGTTGTCTCAAAGCCATGTACAGTCTCTTCACATTCTCCTCTCATGCTCTTCCCTCACTGGTTGACCTCTGAATAGCTGGTTAATGGCAGCATCCTTCCAGTCCTCTGACCATCAGCACCCTCCAGAGAAGGTCAATGTCTAGTCGAGAGCAAGTTCGTTGTTCTCCCAGTTGAGCTGCAAAGCATCGATCAAGGAAAAAAATTACTCTTACCTAAGAAAGTAACCACTGTAAGACTGACACCAAAGCTAAGTTTTCAACGTGTACAAAATACTTCCATGTTATTGCACACGATCACTAATTAACATGATATTCAATTTTGTAGTACTCAGGATCAGTTCTAAATTCATAAATTCAGGAGAGGTGAGGCAGAATGATATGGAAAAGGTCATAGAAGCATTGAAATAATGGCTCGTGTTGGTAAAAGAAAATCCGTTTGTATCCTCTCCTAAGTGACAAGATCTTTAACAGCGCTGGGTCTTGTGAAGCTCTTAGGAAGAAATGAAAATGTGTTTGTAAGATTTGTAGTTTGAGGTTATTGAGGAGCGGGGGAGAATGTGGGCAGATGGGATTGAGCAAAAGACCTTAGATGGTAAACAAGAACTTATTAAGTACCTGCTGTGATGCATTAGTTGGAAAATTAGCTCTATTGGTTGTGGCGTGATGCTAATTAGCCCAAGGATGAGTGTTCCCCGTGGACTTCAGGGTCAGTTAGGTGTCCTCTTCAGTAGCCTCTAATTACAAGGTTTGGCAAGTCATTTACATGGGCTGCTGGGGCTCCAGGTACAGAGCAATCATGGGAATTTTGTACACCCATCTCTTGGACTGCAAATTCTCAAGCCGTGTACAGGCTGCTGGCTATCACAGCAACATCAGGATATGTACAGTCATGAACAAAAACAAAATCACTTCTCTTAATAGTTGTTTTACTTATATTTTCCTTTGAAGTTAGTATTGGAGAATGCTGTGGTGCGATTTCAAGAAAGCATTTTGGCATTGTATATAAGAAGCTGTACAAGTGTTCAAATACATTAAGAATCTCTTCTGAAAATTTAGCTCAGAAAATAATTTGATAACTAAAAAAAGTTATATATATATGAATTTATTGCAGTGCTGTTTGTGTCAGGCAAAATTGAAGGCAAGCTAAATGAAATGTTTAATCGTAGAAGAACGCCTTTCTCAGTTTTAGAACATTATAGGATAGACTGTTATGCATGAATAAAATAAAATAGAACTATGGCAATTGAAGGAGAATATAGGAAAAACTTACGAGAGAGTTCTAGAAGAAAAAAGCAGCATGTTAAGTACTTTATGAACAAAGTTTTTGAATACTGAAATATGAATACAACTATTTGAATACACACACACGTACGCACACACACACACACAGAAACAAACAAAAAAGTTGTAAGACCCTGGTTGAGAAAGAGAACAGTTGAGTTCAAGTGTGACAGGCAGTATATTATTAATTATTACCCTGTGAGGTAATTCTAGCCACATAAAGATGTCTGACTATTGAACAAGATGAGACATGCAAAGGCCCTGGTCATGTGCTGGTACTCAATATATGTTTGTTGTTATTAGAGCAATAATAATAATATGTAATTATTATTTTTGCCATTAGTGATTTTGTATTTTTTCAGTTTTCACTCTTTAATTTTAATAATGATAGCAGCAGATATTTAAGTGCTTTCCCTTTGTCAGGCAGGGGTCAAAAGCGTACACTGCAGACTTAAGCACACCTGAGTGTGAAGCAAGCTCTGTGATTCACTAGTTTTGCAATATTGGGAATGTTACCCATCCTCTCTGTCAGTTACCTCAGCCGTAAACAACTCATTCATGGGTTTGTTTCACAGATTTAGAAAAATATGATGTTTGTGAAGCACTTGGAAATTATTCAGCAAATGGCAATTATTTAACTTAAACTTCACAGCAATTCCACAATATGTAAGTTTAACCTTACGTACTACAGTTGAAGAAACTGAGATTTAGAGCGTCAAGGAGCTACCCCAGCCGTGCTGCGAAGAAGAGCCTGAGTCAGGATTTTAACTTCTATTTGTCTAACCTCAAAGGCTATATTCATAATTAGTATGGTATACTGTGGCTGATTTTAGGACCAGCCATTGCTAGAGCTGCATCACTTTGAAGAGTAAGGGAGCAAAATTTGCCTACCCCAAATGTGTCTCTTTAGCATGAGGATTTACTTAGGATGATTATTTTTAACAAACAGAAGACTCAGGAAGCTTCTCTTGTTACCTCCCCATAACTGCCTAAAGAATTTAGATAAAAGACCTGTTCTTGGACTAGAGCGATCACCAGAGATACCTGCAAAGAATACGGGCGAGGGGTGATGGGGAAAACTCAGAAGAGCCTAGAGATCAGAGTCCACTCTGTGTCCCACTCCCTCTGAATGGCTTAGCAAATATTCGTCTCCCAAACCTTTGCTTTTCCATCTCCATGTGAGTTGCCTTTCTCCCCTTTGAAGTCTCAAACCACTCTGGCCAACGTCCTCTTTTGTCTTTAGCCGAAGATGGTGTTTCAGTCGAGAATTTTGGCCATCTTGGCAAGTTACTCCGTTTTCCTGGGTCTCTCCCGTGCATACGTGTCATTGAGCTTTTGTTTAATTTTTCTCCTGTGAATCTGTCTCACGTCAATTTAATTCTTAGGCCAGCTAGAAGAATATAGGAAGGTAGGGGAAGATTTTTTTTCCTCCCTTACTGAAGAAAAAATAATAGCAAATGGAGGGCTGGAATTACAGCACCCTTGCCTCCTGCTCTGCGGGGTCTTTATAATTGCCATCCTCTTTTCATTCTCTCTAGGGCCCCTGGGTCCGCAGCTGTTGTGTCACGTACTGCCTGGGCTCTTCCACCAGCATAGCTGTTGCAGCCATCTTTTACCCTCATCATTCTGTCTCTGTTATTTACTCTCCTTACTTCTCCTCATTCATGTTCATAAGGCTGCGTTTTGGGTAAGTCAATCTAAGCCTTCTGGGACATCTGCTCAGCTTGATATTGAATGACTTAAATACTCCACCGCCCCTTCCCCAGCCCAGGAGGAGCGAATTGCTCAGGCCCCTTGTCCCTTATTTTCCGTGGAGCCCCTCACTTCTCCGAGAAGGTTTAAGTCTCCTGAGGGTCTGGGAGTTAGGAAAAAGAGGTGCTTAAAGACACCCACTACTGACTGGTATGGCCAAAAGGAGAGACAATTTCACTCTCTGCCTCTGCAAGGTGACTTTGTGTAAGAGAATGACAAACAGCAGCCCTTTGTAGTATAGCACGAAAGGACACAAGACACTTAAATCAACGTGTTGTTCGTATCTTAGCTTTTTGTCAATAAATATTAAGCAGAAGTATGTTTATTCAGATATTTTCTCCTCTCATATTTTGAATCCAGGGTCAAATGTTTCCCTCTCTATTCAGCGTCCCATACCTTTTTCCATTTGGAATCGTGTCAGTCACTTTTACAGCTGAAGGCAGTGGCGTGCTGACAGAAGGTAAACGCTACGGGAACTGGTTTCCTTTGTTACCTGCTTCTCTAAAAGTTTGTAAAAATTATTTTCTTTTAAAACTGGGAGTAAAAGTCTCATAAAGATTAATCTTAGTTAATAATACTGTGGGGACCCAGGATGCCAGGGGTGAGTAGTACTTAGATCGTGACATCTTAGCCTGAGAAGAAACAGTGTTCTTATTTGGGGATGTGAGTGTGTCCTTGATGTTTGTGAACCTGTTCTTGGAACGTTCTTTCTTCCGATGATTACACGAACTAAAATGTAATGATTTCTCCTTTTCTCTTTTACGCGTGAAAGGTTTTCCTTTTCTTTCTTCTTCTTTTCTGCTGATATTTTTTTCTGTTCCTTAATTATTTAGCTACCACCTCTCTTTCTAGATTTTATTCCCTCCACTGTAAAGCCCATAATGCCCAGACCTTCGATCTTATCTCTGAATTCTCCCTGGAGGGACAGTATCAAACCTCCAAATATCAACTATATATAGTACTTGAATACCTTCTTGTCACCTGACACTTAACATTCTCAGAACAAAATTCATTAATTTCCTTCCATGTCAACTTTCTTGATGTTTTCATGTCATCACAATTCTATCCATAGATGCAACATCTCTGTATCTTCTAGGTTTATATTTCTTATTTTTCCTCATCAAATTCGATCAATTGTTGATTCCCCCTATTTTGTTTATGATGTATTTGAAATTTCTATCCTCCTAGAATATCTGGAGGATTATATCTAACAACTTTGACATATTAATATCACAAACATGTTTAAATGATGTGATAGCCAGCTTCCAAGATGCCCGCCAATGATTTCCACCGCCTGACAGCCAGGTCCTTGTGTAATTTGTCCCCATGTTGTACTGGGCTAACTTTGAGTGGTAAATAGGACTCAGCAGAATTGACAGTTCGTCACTTCTGAGATCTGTTATGAAAGACACTACAGTTTCCATCTTGGTTATGCCTTCTCTCTTGCCCTTTTCTCTTGGCTCACTTCTACCATGTCATAGGAGCCCTAGAGAGAAGTCCGCGTGGCAAGGACCTGAGGCCACTGTCCAGAAGCCAGTGAGGAACTGAGGTCAACTCTCAGCAGGCAAAGGAGTGGCTTATAAGAGCCGCACCATCACAGACATGTAGTTAACCTGCTTCTAAATTCCTGACCTGCAGAAAGTGTGTGAGCTAATAAATGTTTGTTTAAGCTAAGTTTCAGGATAAATTGTTACGTATCCATAGATAACTAATACAATGAATTTCTAATATAAATAGCATATGTATGTGATTAAATTGTCTTGAAAAATTAAGAGATGCAGAGGGGTCCAGCAGAGATCTGCTGGGGTCACATAGTCCTGGAGAGAGAAGTCTGCTCCCTGAGTGGAGAGAGGGCTCAGGGGCTGTGGGGTCATGGACAATCTCTACCCATGAAGCTCTATGGAAAACATGAAGGAGTAGTCATAAGACATATTTAAAGTTATCTAAGTTCACCCAAAGCAGCCGTCTCCTCTGCAATCTTTTGACAAGTGACTGAGAGGATCTGAAAGCGAAAGAAGAGATTCACTTAGGATGTTTGAAATTTGTATGATAGCTGTGGTGAGGGCCTGCTTAAGCTGCCCAAGCTCTGATGAGGGTGAGGAAGAAGTTGCTTCTTTACCTTTTAATCTCTCAATTATAAAACATCAATTGACAAGCCTATACCTAACCAGATGATAAATCTGTCAAAGCTACTGGCATAGTGTGTGGAATAGTTGGTGTGCAAGATTTTTTTTTTTTACTCTAAAACAAAGTATTCTTGCAGTGTTTTATGTCCTAGAATATATTCATCAAACTTCAAGAGTTTTGGACAGACTTCAGAAAACAGGTGAGTATCCATCAGAGAAAGCAAGAGCTCCTCAGAAATAGACTTAGTTGCTAAACTAGCAGCATATGCTCAGTATCATGCCACATTACAGAGTCAAGTGAAGATTAAAGTAGCATCAGTCTCCATGGAAGTTTTGCTGAGATAACAACATTTTTAGCAGTAGCTTTATGAAATGTCTTACTGGATTTAAACATGCACCCATAGGACCCACTGTGGAAATAGCTCAGAAAATGTGAGAATCCATGCTCTCATGTAGACTTCAGCCTATCTTCCCCAGTCTTCTGGACTTCTGTAATGATGACATTTGCAAATTTGTATGTCTTATCTAGATATAAATCATTGGAAATCAGTTGAAGCCTGGACTTCTGATACAGTATATATGGTTTTGACGTTCACCTCTTTGGTTGATGTGCTGATGGTGGGGGAAATATCCTGTCTGTCCAACAACTCTTTGACGTAAGTGAACAAATTGGCAAGCTTTTCTAGTGGAACGATTTAATGGTTCCAAAGGCTTATGCCTGAGTTTTCAAAAGGAGTTTCAGAAAGTATAAAGGACTCAGTTTTTGAATGGGAGTAGAAGTGATTGGCAAGGCATTTACGTCAAACACAAGTAGCAGTGGTGGAAAGGGTAACTGGAGAAAGAGGCACACCCGTGCAAAAATAAAGCGAAGATAATACAGGGACCTCATGTATGACCCATTAAATCATCATTTTGGTTGATATTGAGGTATAGGTTATCAGTTTGAAACACACAATGTTATAAAAAATAGGATAGATGTTTTGATGTATTATTGATTTGCTCAGACAGAGGAAGTAGAGCAAAGTGGGGAATGGCTCAAAGAATGACTTATATTGGAAAATATAAAGTCCTTAAATCTTTCTTTGGTATGTATTGCAAGCATTAGAAAGGGGCTGGCTGATGATGCCTTATGATTGGGATTAATAGTCTGATTGGTTTTGTTCCCATGCCTCCTACCCTTCTATTTTCTCTTTAGGATTCTATGATATTAACATAACTGAACTCACTCCACTCAGAAGTTATACAAAACTTCCTTTTGAATGTTTTGAACACTTTAGAGAAACCAGGACCATCACAGAATCATTAAAACTATTTGAAAACAGAAGTTCCAAGTCACAGTATCACATGGGAATAATAGTGAAAGGGGTAGATTTTTTGAAGCCGTGTTTAGTATGTATAGTCACAGTTTAATAGGAATTAGTCATCGTCTCTTGAGGATACGTTTGTATGGATGGGGAGACAATTACGACCATTGGGTAGAAGGTGAGGCCCTGATCTCTAAACTATAAGACGGTATCAACTAACTGGATATCAGCTACAGCCTTGAGAAAGGCACAGACAGATTCATCAAAACAGAAAGCACAAGTCCCAATCCCAGCAATGCAAAGTATAGGAGAAAAAAGTTACATTGCATCTGATGAGTTGCTGTGTGGAGAGGATTGTAATTTGATCCCAGGCATATCTGACCAGTAAAGCTCTCTCAGCTTCCACATTTAACAAGATCCATCAGCTGCTCAGAAACATTGGGAGGGGAATTTTACACAGAACAAATTTATAACCAACCCAACTGTACCACTGCACTTTTCTACTGGGAAACTGCAAAACATAGAGGATATATCAGTTCCATATTTGTCAAGTGTGTGGAGAAACTATTTTAGTCAACATGGCAGAAGGTTCAGTGTATAAAGGTGGCCAATTATGTTCTAAGTTCTAAGTTTTTGAAGAATTTTGTAGTATTTTCTGAGCTACAGTTTATATGCATAGTTAACAAGAACTGAAATTCTAACTTTTTGGTAAAATTAAAGTATCAGTAACTGGATTAAAGGATATGATCGGAGAAGGGTAGAGTTGTCAATGTCTAGGAACTGCAGATACAAATGCAGGTTTTCAATACAGGCTGAACATTTGGAGGTTTCAGAAGTTATTCCAGTCATATCTTTAGTACTCTTTCTTATAGAAATGTGAAGGAATATCATCATAGTTAGTTCATCACCTAACTATAGAAGGCATAATTAATTCTGAGTTTGTTAGCATTTACTGCAGCATGCTTTAAAATTTTACAGAAATATTGTTATTCTCTGAATTTTTATTTGGAGTTCTGTATAAAACTGGAAAACACTATGCACTGTTGTACATTATACATATTTAAATGTTATATTTTGAAAAATGAAAATTTCCCTAACACTAAAATGTTTAACTGGCATGATTGACAAGATATTATTATTCATGGGATTTCATTCTCCATGCTGAAGAGCTGGAGAAAAAAATGTCCTAAGTTGATTTTATTTTTCTTGCTAAAAATTACATCCGCTCCCCCCAGAAAGTGATTCTGTTGTTTTCTGGCATTTCCCTTAGTCTCTGAGGTAATACTTGTTATAGCAACATCTCAAAATAGATATTCCGAAATGCCAGGAGAATCAAAAGCTGTTCAAAGGTAAATTAATTTCAGATTTCAAAACTATTCCAGCTTTACTTTAAGTTCCCAAATGTGTTAAAAACCTAATCTGCATGTGAAATTCTTGATTTTCTTAAAATTCAGCACATGATAGGGATTGTCTTTTATTGTATCCAGTAATAATTTTAACAATGATTACTAACTTGGGTGATTTTAAACATTCTCCTCCAAAAAATTAAAAGAAGATAAAGGTAAATGAAGAAAGATTTACACTTTCTATTTTTATTTTTATTATTTATTTATTTTTTACATTTTCTATCTTTTCCAAAAAACGTTCTAATAACTTGTGACTGAATAAGAGAAGTTTAGCTTTTTCCAGTGAGGCCCATAAACTGAATTGTCAGAAATTAACTGCATATGTTCTAAAAGTGCTGCTGGAATTTATCCTGGCCTTTTCAAATGGTAATATTGATTATTTCCTCTGGAAAACAGGTAGAACTAATTAGAAATTAATCAAAATGATTAACCTCTGCATTCCTTCAGCCAATGACTCACTTTAAAAGATGTCTATGGAAAGCCCCAGGAGACCACTTTAAGTAAGATTTTTGTTTGAAGTTTAAAATGCATAGAAAGCTAAAAACTAGCAATTTACTAATCTAAAATATTGCCTTAGTTTGGGTACAGTAGCATTGGTAATGTTCACAGGTTTATTTCATTTTCTGTAAGAGGCATTAACAACTTAAACTTGCTACTAGAAATAAAATTTATTTTTCTATTTTGTAAGAGTATGTAGGGCCATATGTCTCTTTGGAGATTCTTTGAGGACATAAACATAGTTAAAATCAGCACAAGTTAATTGTCATGTGTCAAATATGTGTAGTTTCAGGTGATAAATTAATGGACACACCCCCTAAACCAGGGGTTCTCAAAGTTTTGTCCCTGCATAACACACCTGAAACGTGTTACAAATGCAAATTTTACAAAGCCCCACCCCAGATCTACTGAATTGGAAACTCACAGGACCTGGGCCAGCAATCTGGGTTTTAACCAACGCTCCAAGTGATTCAGATCCATGCTTAAAATAGAGCAACACTGTTGAGAGAGACCCACTGTAAAAGGTAACACTCTCGGGCTTCCCTGGTGGCGCAGTGGTTGAGAGTCCGCCTGCCGATGCAGGGGACGCGGGTTCGTGCCCCGGTCCGGGAGGATCCCACGTGCCGCGGAGCGGCTGGGCCCGTGAGCCGTGGCCGCTGAGCCTGCGCGTCCGGAGCCTGTGCTCCGCAACGGGAGAGGCCACGACAGTGAGAGGCCCGCGTACCGCAAAAAAAAAAAAAAAAAAGGTAACACTCTCATACTTCTCAAATCTTACATGTTGAGGAATCTTTCAAAAAAACTTAAATTCTATGAGACTTTCAAAGCAAAGATTGAAAGACCTTTGACGTTTCAGTGAATTAAACCCAAATCTGGAATTTCATAACTCAGGCACAAAACCCAGTTGTTTCGTTGTGGCTAACACATAGCAGGGGGCTGTTTAGGGAACCAGAAAAAGCACGGAGCGTATAACTTGGTCTCGGTAAGTTCTGATGATTAGTTCTTTGAATTGTTCATATGCAGATATGTTCTATGAGCTTCCAATTCCAAGCAAAATGAGGCAGTGGCTATTTTAGAATTTCCCATCCAACTATGAAATATACATCAGTAACACCACTGCAAAGAGATATCCTTGTTGGAAGCTTGTGAACAATTAGAGGGTAATGAGTTTCTAATATCTAAATGCAATTTGAAGTTCTGTTCATTTGGGGAACTCCTTTAAGTCCACGGATAATGAATAGAAAAGAACAATGCATAGAAATTTTATGTCCTAGCCATAGTGCCAATTGTTCAATTTAATCATCCAATTTTTCCTTTGTGGTTCAAAATGGATTGCTCACCTTGGATCTGTCTTTTTTTTTTTCTTGTTAATAGAGTGTGTGTGTGTGTGTGTCTGTGTGTGTGTGTGTGTGTGTGTGTGTGTGTGTGTGTGTGTTTGGGGGGTGGGCCAGGAAGAGGGGGGTATTTAAACTCATCCCTCTCTCTGCTGTGTATGAATAAAACTAAAGCTGTTATCAATTTATTATCCTATGGATGCCCAATTCCATCAATATTTGTATTATGATACTATATATTTTATAATAATTCATTAATAGGGGGCTTATTTTTAAAACTTTTTTAAAATATAAATTTTTCAACTGAATTTATTCTTTTAATTTTTATTTGACAAATGTCAAGGTAAGTTTCATTATTCATATATTTTTGGATATTTAGGTCACTATCTCTATAGAGTTAACATTTTGGTTTCTGGTAAATTGATAAAGTGTTTGATTCACACATGCAATAGTTATAGATAGATATAAAAATATGCCAGAAATACTGCAGTTTCTGATCCAGACCACTGCAATAAAGCAGATATGGCAAAAAGCAATTCACACAAATTTTTTGGTTTCCCAGTGCATATAAAAGTTATGTTTACACTATACTGTAGTCTACTAAATGTGCAATAGTATTTTGTCTAAAAAATGTTATTATTAAAAAATAGTTTAGGGCTTCCCTGGTGGCGCAGTGGTTGAGAGTCCGCCTGCGGATGCAGGGGACACGGGTTCGTGCCCTGGTCCGGGAAGATCCCACATGCCGCGGAGCAACTAAGCCCGTGAGCCATGGCCGCGGAGCCTGCGCGTCCGGAGCCTGTGCTCCGCAACGGGAGAGGCCACAACAGTGAGAGGCCCGCATACAGCAAAAAAAAAAAAAAAAAAAAAAAAAGAAAAAAAAAAAAAATAGTTTATTGCTAAAAAATGCTAACCACCTTCTGAGCCTTCAGTGAGTCATAGTAGTAGTAACAGCAAAGATTCTAGGATCACCATAACAAATACAAAAATAATAAAATATTTAAAATATTGTGAGAATTACCAAACTGTGACACAGAGACATGAAGTGAGCAAATGCTGTGGGAAAATGGTGCTGATTGACTTGATAGGTGCAGGGTTGCCACAAACCTCCACTTTGTAAGAAGTGCAACATCTGTGAAGCACACACAAAAAAACCCAAAAAAACAAAACAGAAAAAAGCTCAATATAGCCTGTGTAGCTACATATCACCAAACTGTTCTCCAGAAAATCCAATATAGTGATCTCTAACTACAATCTATCTATCTATCTATCTATGTTATATATTATATAGGCAACTGCTTTGTGTTATAGATATATTATCTAAATACAGTATATATTTATATAATGTATTATGTAATATAAAATATTTATAATATTTATATATACAATTATATATGTAATTAAGTTAGAATGAAATTCAGAATGTTTGTAGCCAGCTCTGCAAAGCCGTAATGTTTTCTTACGCAAAATCTTTAAACACAAGCTATTTTAAACTACGTAATTAAATGCTTTTTAAAAACTATAAACAACATAAAGCAACTTGTTAATAAAAATATTGAGCCCGTGACCTCACCTAAACTCACATACTACTCAGTAAATCGCTAATTAGTTTACCTCAGGCTAGGAGGCTTGGTAAGCACCTGCAACTGATCATGAAGGCAAAAATGCATAACCAACCCTGTCCTCCAGAATCGCCTGAGGGATTTAAATCCACACAGGGACCTGGAGTCCAAGCTAGAGCTCCCAGAGAAGTTTCAAGGTATGAAATGGAGGACATTTTGTCTTCATTTGTGGTAAGGAATTTTCATTTTAAAACAGATAATCTGTGCGATATGTGATCCATCAGAAACCTGAGAAAATAAAGAATCTCTGACATGCGGCTGTTTTACACATCGGCTTTTCTGAGGCTTGCCTCGGATGAGTCTTACAACTAGTGTTTCGGTTTCTTCAGTTCATTCTCCAACTATTCAGTCATTCTGCGTAGTATTACAGGTATCCTTAGAATGTCCGACGGTTGCCCTTTCCCGACTTTGGTTCGTTCTCTTCTGCTGTTTCTCTTTCTCGGGTTATCTATCATTTCAGTGGCCCTTTGTTTGTAGGCAGAAGCAGAAACCTGTGTTTAGTATTTAACCAAAATCAGAATAAATGTCACCATTTCGACCTGGAAAACCTCACTTTCATTTCTTTGGAGGAAGAAGCTTTGCTTCTAGGGTGAGTTTGAGCGCACTGCTTTTGTTCTGATTGACCAGGTCACGTCTACTTTATTTCTAGTTTGGATTTATTTTGTTTGTGCTCTATACACATACTCTGCACCTGATTTGTTTTAACCTTTTATTTTTGGGTTCAGAAGAAGAGTGTTTAGGTTGTTCTCAAGTTTCCCTCCGTTCCTCTGGTCCACAGAGTCCGCCCTGTCTGCCTCTGTCATCATTACTTCAGCTCTTCCTGGTCTCCGGTCATCTGCTTCCTCTCTCAACCAGCAATCCTTCCACTCCAGCCTATTTTTTTTTTTTTTTTTTTTTTTTTTTTTTTTGTGGTATGCGGGCCTCTCACTGTTGTGGCCTCTCCCGTTGCGGAGCACAGGCTCCGGACGCGCAGGCTCAGCGGCCATAGCTCACGGGCTTAGTTGCTCCGCGGCACGTGGGATCTTCCCGGACCGGGGCACGAACCCTTGTCTCCTGCATCGGCAGGCGGATTCTCAACCACTGCGCCACCAGGGAAGCCCCACTCCAGCCTATTTTTAAAGATGTTCTGCCCACAAGTGCTAGAAATTCCATGGTCTTGTAACACGTACATGGGTAGTTCAGTCTAGTATTCTTCAGATTCCTATGGCAAATGGTTTCCAGAAGTACGCCCACATTCGGGGTAATAGTTCTTACCTTTATTCTTCAGGCCAGGATGGTTCTAAAATACGTATTAGACCAATCTAGAAGTGTGGGAATTATGGCCTTCCAAATGCTCATATTTATATGCACAGGTAAAAATTACTGATGCTGGAATATGTCACTTGAAGAAACCGCCTGGCATGACTGCAGTTTTAAACCAGCATACATCAAGTACTTAGAGCTGTGGCAAAGAAAGCCATGTACTTTTCAGTCCTCTTTGTGCCAACAGCCCAACGTATCCTGTTTCGCCCCAGACATTGCTGTTCTTTGGTTCCAAGTCTCCTTAGCCCATAACGCTTACATTAGGCTCCTATTTTCATTCTTGCAAGTTGTTTGGACTTCTTGACTGATCTTGTGTCCCCAGCTTGAGGCTCTATGCTCTAAAGAACTTAGAGTCCAACGACCTTTTAGATTTTCTGCCTCTGGTTGCCTGAGGTATGTCCATGGTCTGATGCCTCAAAACCCAACCCCTGGCAACTGCTAGCTCTAAGAATACTCTGTTTCATCCCATGTGGCTGGAACTGGAGCGCCCAGAATTTAGTCAATGCATTCAAACTATCTGAAGCAGTCTGCATGTTTGCTTGGATATCTTTTAAAATAATAAGCATGCCAGTATTCATTTATTTAGATTCTTCACTGATTCTGTGATGATTACTTTCTGTGTAAAATGTTTTTCAGCTCCAAACGATAATACTCTCACTTGATCCTATTTACCTGACTGGAAAACTTTTGTCCCCTTAAACCAACTCCCAAGGGAATTCCTACATTCCCTCCTCTCTAATTAGCTCACTCCATCTGTGCTAGGAGCGGAGTTCACTACTACTGTAGATATATCAAGAAAGGATTTGACATGGTGATTTGAGAAAATTCTATCCAAATACAGGTGTCCATAGCTTGGGAAATTATTGAATTTTTAAGTGATGTCATATTCTTTGTGTTTCTTATTAGTTACTGACTGCTTCAGCTACCTGCCATTGCCATAGTACTCCACAACAAGCAGCTGCAGAAGCTCAGTGGCATATGCAGCAATAAGTATCCACTGTTCACACCTCTGAGGTGGTTGGGTTAGAAGACTGCTGATCTTGGCTGAGCTTTTTCACAGGTGGCATCAGTTGGCTATTGACCAATCTAGGCTGACCTTGGCTTGACTTGCTCATATATCTGCAGGTCAGCTGGCTCACTCAGGTGTCTATGGGTTGCCTTTGATTTACATGTCTAATCTTCTCCTAGGAACAATGGGTTAGCCTAGACGTACTTTTTTTTTTTTTTAATGGCAATGGCAGATGACAAGAGAAAATATCCCCAAAGTTCAAGCCCACTTCATTCCTGTGCTTGTGTTGCATCTGGTAAAATCACGTTGGCCAAAGCAAACAGCATGGCTATTGAAGAGCTGAGTGAGAGGGCACTACAAAGTTATAAGGCAAAATCCCTGGGTAGAGAAGGGTGAAGAATTAGGACCACTAATGCATTCAATTACCACATTCACTGAACACATGGGAGGATGACATTTAAGGAGATAGACATTGCAAGTCCAAATTGTATAAAAATATTCAGAAAAAAATATATTTGTAGTATTATCCCTTGGAAGTCTTCTCCCAAGGATGAAGTCAAAACTGCCAAGTAGGGGCCTTCCCTGGTGGTGCAGTAGTTGAGAATCCGCCTGCCAATGCAGGGGACACGGGTTCGTGCCCCGGTCCGGGAGGATCCCATGTGCCGCGGAGCGGCTGGGCCCGTGAGCCATGGCCGCTGAGCCTGCGCGTCCGGAGCCTGTGCTCCACAACGGGAGAGGCCACAGCAGTGAGAGGCTAGTATACCACAAAAAAAAAAAAAAAAAAAAAAAACTGCCAAGTACAATTGGTATAGACGCATACCAAAGGAAAAACTGCCACTTTCACTAATTGCTTTCTATTAGGAAGTGAAAATTATCTAAGTTTTTGTGTTAGTACTATTTTCAGGGAAAAGTATGTGCAGTTTGGTTTTTCTTTTAAAAATAATTATAGTCCTAGACTACTAATGGGTACAGGGTTTCTTTTGGAGATGATGAAAATGTTCTGAAATTAGATAGTAGTAATGGCTACACAACTCTGTGAATATACTAAAAACCATTGAATTGTATACATTAAAAGGATGAATTTTGGGCTTCCCTTGTGGCGCAGTGATTGGGAGTCCACCTGCCGATGCAGGGGACACGGGTTCGTGCCCCGGTCCGGGAGGATCCCACATGCCGCGGAGCGGCTGGGCCCGTGAGCCACGGCCGCTGAGCCTGCGCGTCCGGAGCCTGTGCTCCGCAACGGGAGAGGCCACAACAGTGAGAGGCTCGCGTACCGCAAAAAAAAAAAAAAAAAAAAAAAGGATGAATTTTAAGGTAGGTGAACTAATCTTAATAAAGTTGTTATTTAAAATATTTAAAATTTGAAGTATCTTCAATGTTGCATGTATAAGTAAGAAAACTATATATCATATACAATATTTTCAACTTTTGTGTTTAAATTTATGAACAGTAAAGGAAAATTTTTTAGCAGTTTGTTTTCTATGCAGAATTTTGGAATGCATTCCTGTAACTGATTCTGGTATAGTTCTGAATTAAGTGCAAGTAAAACCTTAAAATAAAACTAAATGAAATAGTGTAAATCAAAGTCCTAGAAAAACATAAGCATTAGAAAAAAGGATCTCATTGTTCTAATAAGTAAACAGGTATAAGTTTATGATTTATGAAGTGTCAAATATACGGTTAAAATATTTGTCTGTTATCTAGGCTTTTTCCCTCCCTGAGTTCCATTTACCATGAATCACTAAGAGCATAATCACATTTTTATACAAAACATAATATAAGAACTCTATGAAGTGCATATTATATACAAAGTCCAGGTGCTGAGAGAAGAGTAGGAACATATTGATGAAAAGGACAAGGTCTCCACCATCAAAATCAAATAAAATTTTAATACTGTACCTGGATTTTAATTAAAATGTATTTTCCTGAATTTAGTTTTGTTATTTCCCTGGGTTCTTTTACAGTGAGCCGTTTAATTAGAAAAGATGCCATTTATGGATTTTCTGACATTATAACATAAAGTTAATATCTGCAGTCTTAAAATGTGATGCTAATATTGTACCTTAAATTTCAAAAAAAATTGTTGATGTGACATTCACATAGAGACCTTGTCATCCACACGGAAGAAAGTGCTTGAGCAAGCTTTTGTTACTTAAAGTTATGATTCCATGTTATGAGTCTTCTATTAACAAAAAGTGTCTAAACCAAACATGCCAAATTAAATAAGGTTCTACTTACACAAGAATTATTATTTTTTAAAGTGTTATGAGTGTAGATTAAGCTGATAAACTAATTTATTCTCTTTCTTCTCTGATGTTTTTTTTAACAGAAATAGAGGTCCAAATGTGCTAGGTTGAACCAGATGAAATTGCCATTTTGTGGGCTACAAATGGTCAGATACTGACAATTTTATGTGATTCAAACAAAGGAAAGTACTACTGAGAGGCTCTATCTTGAGATATACAAAGGCACGCTCATAAAACTGTATTCTATCCTTTATAGGAAGATGATATTAAGTAAAATCCCAAATTGGGAATATAGAAGCAACATTCTACTCTTCTGTATATCTGTGATTTTGTTGCTAACAATAATATAGAGCTTTTAAAGACAATTTATTTACTGCAATCAAAACCTGTGCCATTCTAAATAGGTTATACTGGATTACTATTTAACCCACCCTCACGATTCTCTCTCAAAATTAATCTAAACCTGAAAAGAGGACAGGGAAGCAGAGGGCAGAATATTGTGTTTAATAGAAAGATTTATCTTGAAAAGAATGTTTTAGTGAGAATCATTAAAAACTGCTGAGTATATCACTGAAGTTTATCAAGCCTTGGAATAGATCATCACCAATAAGCAGGTTTAAGACATGGGACATCCACTTATTAGTACAATTATTTAAATTTCTTTCTGCATTAATTTTTTTATCTATATAATATCAGTCATAATATCATTCCTTTAGCATCATTGTAGAGCTGTTGTTCAGATTAAATACTGATGTGTAATATTCATAAGCACTATTTGTAAAATTTTAAAATTCAATAAATTTTAAGAACTATTCAAAATTAATACAAAAATTGTATTAATTTTAAATTGCAACAATAAAATCATCTAAAAAATTGACAAAAATAATCCATGTCTCAATAGTATTTTAAAGAGTATTTTGGCCTAACAGTGGTCAAAGAAAATGGCTCTATTTTTAAAACATTGGTATAACGTAAGTACCTTTATAATAATCCTTCCATCAAGAAGTCCTCCCTCCCAGATTTTACATATAGGATTGCGTTTTCAAATCTTCCTGAAACAAAGTTCACTGAATTGTCCCCGTTCAGATTTATGTATAATTTGAAATATTACCATAGCCTGAAATGTCGTCTTTTCACTTAACTAAACTAATTTTATTGTCCCACAAATTGTGAATTGACTTTTGCCATTTACATTGAAAGTAAGTATGCTTATACAATACATCATCTTTCAAGAACTATAATCTGTGTATTAAATATAAAGTGATTTATTGTATCAGTTGAGATGGCTTAGCTGAATACATGGCTCAAATTGACCGAATAAGAGAACATTTATTATCTAATGTCACAATAATGTACAACTAGTCCAGGACTGTTAGACACATTGGTCCGAAGATGTTCTCAAAGACACAAGGTTCTTTTCACCTCTCTCTTCCACCATGTTCAGTTTAATTTTATGCTCATGGCTGCAAGAAGACTGCAGTAGATTCAGATGAAATATTAAGATATGAAAACATCCATGCAAAGATATGGACTATCTCCTTCTATGTTCTCGAAGGAAAATTGAAACTCTTTATAAAACTTTTGCTCACAACGCACTTGCCAGGTTACGCTTGTATGCAAATCACTGTCAAGGGGAATAGAATTGCCATACTGGCTGAGGTAGGTCATTTAGGGTGGGAAGGATGTCAGCCACAAAAATCACCTTAATTGTACACTATTTCTTTATTCTCATATAGAGTCATCATATGCACAAATCTTAACATAAAAATACAGGCTTCTGAGACGCCTACTTTTATATTCAGAGGCAAGAGGAAATCTTGTACTCCAGATTGGCATCTAAGTAGCTTTCAATTGATAAGAAACAAAACAAAATACAAATTTTATTCATTTTATCCCACCTCATGTAGTTGTTCATTATGCATGCTTCTGTTTTCTCCATAAGGGTACTCTCTTCGTGCCAGGAAAGACACTGAGTTACCTGCTTTCCACAAAAACTTACAAAAGACAAGATGTTGATCAGGTGGTCAAAATATGTTCATTTCATTTAATTTCAGAATTTGCAAGTAAGAGTATTTGGAAACACCAGCTTATGTACTCAGAATTTTAGTATTTCATTATCACATATAAACTGATGAAAGAGAATTATCAGACGTTTGAAGGAAGCCTCTAACATGAAAAATGTCTCAACAAAGAAAGAGAAAAAAAGGAATTTGGAGGAAATAGAGAATATTTCATAAATAGAAATCTCAGGTATAAAATTTTAAAGGATTGTGTGTATTAAAAAATAGAATCCTATAATTAAAAAAATATTTAAAGAACAGAATTAACTCTGTGTATATAGTGTGTATATACTTGATAAAAATTTCAGTTTAAAAAACAAAAGACATGGGAATATGTAAAAAAAAATATATCGAAGTTAGAGGACTAATCCAGAAGTTGCAATATCTAATAATGAGTTCCAGAAAAATGTAACATAAAATATGGAAGTGAAAATGATATTTAACTATTATGCAAATGTCACATAGATTAATAATAGTTTCCAGAATAGTTTCCACCCATAGCAATGATTGAAAACAACACCTATACCAAAACCAGTCACCCTAAAATTTCACAACAGTGGATATAAAGTGAAGATTCTAAATTCTTAGAGAGGAAGAAAAAGAAAACAGGCCACCTACAAAGGCTCATTATACAGAATGTCCTCTGACTTCTCATTGGAAGCTAGAAGAATGTGGAATGATGTTTTCAAAATTCTGAGACAAGATAGTGCTTATCCAGCCATACTACCAACATGTGTGAAGGTTGCCAAAGAGGATTTTCAGATATTCAAGGTCTTGAGGCACATATACATCCTTGAGAAACTAACTGGAGTTTGTGCTCTGCACAGTTGAATGAGAAAAACAAGAAAGTGGAAGAATGGGTACCCTGGAAAGAGAGCTTTCCCAGAGGAGTGAAAGGAATTTCCAAGTTGATGGGCAAGAGAAGGAAGTCTCAAGACGACCACCAAGCAACCAAGCAGTTAGTCCAGCGAACAGATAGTTCAGGTTAGAGCCGGAGGACAAAGGACTTCAGGAGGAATGTCTCTAAGAAAAAATGAAACTGAATGGGAATGTGTTTGGGTCCTTTGAGAAGATCTTTAGAGATTGTTTGAGGATGAACTTGTGATGGTCACAACTGAAAGGTGACCCAATGAAAAAATTAACTCCAGGGCAACAAAGAGTTGAGCAAAATATGAAATGTAATGTTAATATACTACAGGGAGTATTCTATTATACATGGCTTAGCTATGAATAATATTTGCATAGTCATGACAGTGCAAAATTGACGGTTGACTCAACCATTAAACACTAAAAATCAGATTTATCTAATTCTATTGGAAGAAAGTGTGTGTGCGTGTGTGTGTGTTTACATAGGTGTATGTTTATGCATGTGTTTCTGTTTATGTGCTTTAGCAGAAAGAGAGCAGGATAAGAAAGTTCAATCCTTCCCTTCTGTTTCCCATTTTCAGAGGTCCATGGATACTGCTTATGATTGAATAATCAAGAAAGAACAGAATTCTTATGTGATTTAGAAAATAGAAGTAAATAACAGAAGAAACAGGTAGAATGTTGAATGGAGTACGGAATCTGGAATTTACAATCTGAGGTATGGACGAATAGAACAAGAGACTTGGTGCAAGATTCCCAGAACTATCAAACTTTCAATGATAAATGGTATAAATTTGCTAAAATTGAAAACTGCAGAAGCAATAGGTAAAATACTTCTGAAAACAAAAACCAAGCTAATGTTTTTATTTACATTTTTTATGCATCAGGTTCTTATTAGTTATCTATTTTATACATATTAGTGTATACATGTCAATCCCAATCTCCCAATTCATCCCACCCATCCCCCCCTCCCCGCCAAGCTAATCTTTAGTGGCCTCCAAGTGAAAAAAGTGCATGAATGGCCATGGAAACAGTTTTGTTTGTCATTTGTCAATTATTTTGAACTGATAGAAAAGCATGCCATGTACATATATAACCGCTTCAAAAATTAATAATATGATATATGAAGAAAAAAAGAAAACCAAGGACTATCATGATATATAACTACCCTCTCCAAAATACATACATTGTTTTAATGAAATGATGCCTGGAATATAGGCACAAAATAGACAATAAGTATGTATAGAATACCTTGAAGAAAATGTTATATAATCAAATCCTCACCTTCCATCCTAATGGGTTTTAATTATTAAATACACAGTTTAAAAGTAGAGGATAAACTGTGAAAATATCTCTTCAAAAACTTTAACTGGGCACTTGCCTATCTTTTAAATTTTCCATTCAGTAAAACAAATGATTTGCCATCTTAGTGATTTCGTAATTGATTATTCTGGAAAATTAACATTTTCAAGTGTTGATATTTTATGCAGGAAAGGCATTTCATTTTTATATTATTTGTATTACACTAAGGGAGTTAGTAAATAGAACATGTATCTATCCCAGAACAGCAACCACCTAGTAAATAGGTCCAGATGTTTAGGATAACAGCTTTCCACCTGCATGTCTTTAGGACTCCTTTGCCTTCTCCCTCTCCACCTCCCACCAAGTTCCCTTCTGTCATATCTTATTTAATGTAGCAGATGTGGAATAACTAGAGACATAAAACAGCTTTTTAAAAATTGAACAATTACAAATTTCATCGGCATGGCAATAAAAATACTCAAACTTAGAAACCCCCTGGGTGCTAGAAAACACTTAAATAAAGTTTATATTTCTCACATTAAGATTCACTGATTTTTTTTCAAAGCATAGTGTACATTGACAGCTACAAAGAACTTGAGGAGGGGGAATGGATTTCTGTACAATATGTAGTCCAATCTAAATGTAATGGCTGCCTTTGAACCGAAATAGAGGTAGAGAGGAGAAGTTTAGTTTCCTGAGTGACAGAAGATAGCCCTATGGAATGGAAGGAGTGTGTCTTTAGAGAAACCTGTCCTGTTGGGATAAAGGGAACTCCAGTAATATCTTGAGTGTACCCAAGGGTGGATCTGTTCTTATGCAGATGCAATAACCACGGTTCTGTATGGGAAGCTCCCTTCCAAGCATGATGTTGATTTCTGTGCCAAGCTACTGAGGGAGAGAAAAATGATTACACTATATGTCCAATTGATTCTGCCTCTCTTGTGGAGTGTGTCAAATAAATTGCATTTTTCCTGAGCCCATTTAGATGGAGTATTATCCTGCTGTGTTCCTTTGGATCCTGTACAGATTTCTGATTGCTGAATTGTAACACTAATCATAATAATTATCTATGTAATAAGTTCACAATATGAATTGTTACAGATGGTCACATTTTCTATCACAGAGCAATCAAGCTTATTTGTACAATCTACTTGCTCCTAGATAAAACAAAAGGCAACATGTAAGTTTCTGTATGTTCATCACACATTATAAGTGGCCATTTAGGTCTAGTACATCAGAGAAAATGAGAGATGATAAGAGAATGCTAAAGAACTTTTCAATAAAGCATATTTGGATTTTGCTATTAGTCTTACAGATATTATCATTATATATCCAATTAAATACTAAAGATTTGTTGTGTTTTTCACAGCAAGCAATTTCGTTTTTCCTATCTAGAATCTGAAATTCATTTTGACAAAAGAGGACATGCCAATGAATTATAATTCAAATACAATAATGTAACTTATTGAAATAGAATGTAGAGCAAATTTATGACCTTCAAAAAAATGGTCTTCTAGAACTGACTGCAGTTGGAAAGAGTTTGCCCTCTCTGTCCTTTTAACAGTTGCTATGTGGGCCTTTAGTTAATGAGCCAGATCTGATCACCATTTACAGGTAGTGACAGAACTGAAAAGATTCTTTGCGGATACTGATACTTTGCTGAAGAGATATTTTATTTTTGTCTTGTTGCTGATTCCGAAACATGGCCCATTTTGCTTACCAATGTTTTGTACTAGTATGCCAAAAAATTCATTATAGCAAAGGGAAAATTACTTCTCCTCTGACTTTTATTTAATATTTCATCAGAATCAAAGGAGGCTTTTGCAATATGAGGGTAAATGCACAGCACATGCTTGAAAAGACTAGCAACCTTGGTGGATTTTCTTATGGTGTCTAACTTCTATCTATTCATGACCAAATGGAAGCACATATTCATATATATCTATCCATCCATAAAGGTGACTACGTCCCATTTCTCTGCTCAGAGGTTCTTTTTGATTTTATTCATGGTTTAATTTTTAACCAGTAATATTTTATACTGGTCCACCCTGAAATAAAAACCAAACATGGGGCTTCCCTGGTGGCGCAGTGGTTGTGAGTCCGCCTGCCGATGCAGGAGACACGGGTTCGTGCCCTGGTCCGGGAGGATCCCACGTGCCACGGAGCGGCTGGGCCCGTGAGCCATGGCCACTGAGCCTGCGCGTCCGGAGCCTGTGCTCCGCAACGGGAGAGGCCACGGCAGTGAGAGGCCCGCATACCGCAAAAAAAAAAAAAAAAAAAAAAAAACCAAACATGATTTTTGCTTGGTAACTTCATACTCTAGTCAGTTATATAGTGACCTATTGGCGCTGTATCCTCAGTACTGAAGTAGTTGTTAGAAGTCTCAATAATAAAATTAAAATTAAAATGATCAACTCTTTAATTACACAAATGACTTACAAATTTTAAGCCGAATGTCATAAATCCATTTGAGACGCACAACAGTTATGATACCTGAGAAGTGAAGGGTTCAAATATTCTTCAGAAAATAAAAACATGCAGAGTGAATCTTTTTCTTTAGGCCTGACAGTTTCTCCTCTTCACCTTAATACGTACATGATAAATTTCCTAAAGTGAATGCAATCGTTTAACTCTTTCTGTTTTTAAGCTACGATTCTCACTTATGTTTTCTGGAAACGTGTGTTCTTCTTTATTGTGAAGAATACACCTTAGGGCTTCCCTGGTGGCGCAGTGGTTGAGAATCCGCCTGCCGATGCAGGGGACGCGGGTTCGTGCCCCGGTCCGGGAGGATCCCACGTGCCGCGGAGCGGCTGGGCCCGTGAGCCGTGGCCGCTGAGCCTGCGCGTCCAGAGCCTGTGCTCCACAACGGGAGGGGCCTCCTTCCTCCGGATAGTCTATAATTTGCCTACGAAGTATGGGTGAGCATAATCGTCATCATTCTTTTTAAACACTCTGAGGGCCCTTTTAATCTGAGATTTCTTTTGTAAAAAAAAAAAAAAAAAATCTTTGAATTTGATATCCATTTTCACCTGAAATAATTATTATTTTTATCTTTATTTCTTCTGTTTTTAAAATAAATAAATCTTATTTTCCAGATATCAGCACTTCTTCTTCTAGCATCCCTATCTCTTAGTTTATATTTTATTTTTTGTTTTTCTTTATTTCTTTCTCTGAGAAATTTCCTTGATCTGATCTTCCAGTTTGCTAGTATATTTCCTCGTTTGTATCCGTATGGTCCTAAATTCCACCTACTTTTATTTTAATATTATATAAATGTATATACGTTTATATATATGAATAATAATATATAAATATATATTTATATTTCTGTCTATTTTGTATGTTTTCTTATTCCTGTTTCATCTTAATAATATCTTCCCTTTTATCTTTTAGTTTATCATTTGGCTAATTATAAATCTTGATAAACATGTCCTAACACTGCTGGTTCTAGCAGAATCAGTAGGTATGTTTCTCAAGTGTCTTGGTGTTTGTACCTGTGAGTTCATTTTCCCTTAGGAACAGAAGCTCCTCTTTCAGTGCTTATGGAGGAAAGCCAGACTTTCACACCAATGTGCTTAAGGGATTTAGAGGCAGGGGTTCGATGAGTCCCAGAGTAGAACATCCCAGTGACTAAGAAGCCATTAGTGATGACCGACCCATAAAACAAAGCCTTAGGTAAATGGCTTCACCTTTTACTTTCCAAGGAGAATCAGCAGTAAGGCAGACAATCCCTACAATGGATTACATCCAACAACTCGGGGCCTTTGGAGATGGTGTGGGAAAGTGGCTGTCCAAATTTTTTCTTCATCTCTTTTTGTCAGCCCTGTTTTGTCAGGGCTTCTTTGCTGTTCTGATTTTATTCTTGAAGACACCTGTACTGAACTTCTGAGTGGTCACGAGAGCCAGCACTCTTTGTCTCAAGATAGGTTTATGTGAGAAACTGAAGCAGAGCTGCCACAGATCCCTCCTACTGTTTGCTTTCAACTCTGCCTCTTGCCCAGTCAAAAGCACCTCCTCACACACGGCAGTTCAAACTCCTGTCACTGCAAGATTTTCTTACATTTCTAGTTTGATTTGATTTTACTTCAAAGTCACGTAAAATTTGAAATAATACTTTTTTATTCATGATACACAAGTTTAATAGGAAGCAAGCAATATAAGGTGGAAACCACTTACAGTTCAAGTGTAAATATTTCATTGTCAAGTTTCTATACACTACAATAATAGTTCTATTAATGGAAATATTCCATATATTCTATACATGTCTCTGCAGTCTTATTTTTCATTTTATTATTTTTTAATAAACTTATTTTATTTTTGGCTGTATTGAGTCTTCGCTGCTGGGCTCAGGCTTTCTCTGGTTGCGGCAAGCAGGGGCTACTCTTCGTTTCAGTGCAGGGGCTTCTCATTGTGGTGGCTTCTCTTGTTGCAGAGAACAGGCTCTAGGCACACAGGCTTCAGTAGTTGTGGCTCGTGGGCTCTACAGCACAGGCTCAGTAGTTGCGGCGCACGGGCTTAGTTGCTCCGCGGCATGTGGAATCTTTCCAGACCAGGGCTGGAACCCGTGTCCCCTCTGCAGTCTTTTAAATGTGCTTCGTGGAGGAAAAAGAAAACCTAAATATCGTTCAATAGTGAAGCTCTTTATAGTGGCGATAACTGAATCATCACTTGTAAATGCTCTATTTTGCGAGGCAAGGAAATGCAACGAGAATCCTTAACATTTATTTAGAGCTAGTTGAAGGGTGGCATGAAGATCTAGGCCTTTCATCTCTTCGTGAATGATCCCTTATTCAAAGTGAGCTGGAGTTCTGAGAGCAGAATGCTATGCTTTCTTGGGTCTCCATTGAATGGAACCTACAGTTCGCTGTGTTTCATAATAAATTTGGAGAGAACCAGTCATGACAAAATATGCGATAGTGTGCCCTACTTGAATAGTGCAGAGTGCATGGCTTTCAGTTCTGCAATGTTGTATACTCTCCATTCATTGATTTATTTTAGGCAGAAAAATATGTAAAACAGTAGGCTAATTATATGTCCCCTGATTGACTTTTCCTATAGTTAAGCTATTCTAAGCAATTTCAGGCTGACATTTTTTTCTTTCTGTTTGTGAGGATTGTGAGCAACTGAGCTACTTAGTTATTGCTACCTGGGGCCCAGAGCTCGGGTTTGGTGTATTCATTATTTTGCAAGGTGCTGTGAGTTTAGTGAAAAAGTTCGCCTTTTTTTCTTTTGTGTTTAAGTTTTAAACTATGCAGAGCATATGGTTATCTGAAAAACGAATAAAAGTACTCATGACTTCTCCCCTGTGAAAAATAATACTTTAAAGTTAAATTTTAATTTGGAGGGAAACTCCACATCTTGGAACCTGGCAGAAACAGAAATCAATAACATGATTCTGTGGAAATAAGTTGGGGAATAAATTCCATGCGATAATGAATACTATAAACTGGAAAGAATTGATTCTTGCTCTCTGTAGAATCAGAGTGACTCTATATCAGGATGCTACACCCTAGAGCTTCTAGTTCATTGGTACGTGAAAGCTCAACCTATTTACAGTAGTTCTGGATGTTTTCTTGTATCAACTCTGACAAAGGCAGAAAGGGATAGGGATGAAAACGGTTCCAAGCACAGGTGCTTCAGCTACCATTGTACTTCTGTGTTTCAGGTGATAACACATGTCCTTAACACAAATCCCATTTTTCACATAGAAGTAACAATACTGCTGTTACATAGTGATTGGTATTACAAAATGTGCTGTGAGATAAAAACGGTTATTATGAAAATCCTATTAGCAAGGCCCTATGTACTATACATGCAGAGCAGATTTATTAACATACCCTCTGTAGTCACGTTCCTGAAAACAGTTTCACCAGCTCTGAAATACTATGCAATAATGCCATTAATAAATGTATCTAACTGCAGTCTATAAGGGTGAAACACTGAATAGCTTGAAATGGCTTCTGTGAATGGTGAGATTATTTCAAGTAGAGGCACCGAGCAACAGATACACTATGTTACCTCTTTTTTATACTGCCACAAGTCAAGTGATAAATCATTAAAGTGCACAGTCAGACAGTTAGGCTAATGAGAAAATGCTGGTTCTTTTACAAAAAGCTGTCAGTAGATGGCAATGTGACTGTTTTATAAGGCATTCTTATTCCATATGGAACTAAAAACTTGAGATCATTCACATTTTCTACCTAAATTACTGTAATTTTTCCCCCCAAAAGGGCCCCAACAGCCATTTTAAACTATTTTTTAAATAATTGATAGTTACAAATGAAAAGCCAAGCGTAGAATTTCCAAAGTGATCAAAGTTGTTTTAATTTTCCATTGGTCATTGTTGAATAAAAATAGTGTTACAAACTATACCATCAATAACCAAGGATTGCAGAGCCTCCGTTTCAAAGTAAAGCACTTTTAGCAAATCCGTATTGTGCCCTCACTTAGGCACTGTGGCCAGCTATGGCCCACCGGTGGACTATTTATTAAAAGACTCGGAAGGATAACGTGGCATTGAACATTTTGATTTCCTTTTTTCCCATCTTTTCTTTTATCTTCTCAGCTCTCTTCTTATCCAAATAAATCACATCTGTTCTCCTGTTATTTTTAGTGATGTTTTATACAAATACTCACATGCCTATATATTACATATATGCATATATAATAACATATAATATTACATATACCTAAAAAGTCAAAGCATCCTAGGCATTCTGCATATACATTAAGAGGCCATGGCTTCTGAATTCATTATAAGTTATAAAAACCAAAAAAGAATAATATATTCTAGAGAGAAATTCTGGGAATTGAGTTTTCGCTAATGTGGAAATTCTAAGAAGGAGAAAAATATGTTGAAGTTCTTGGACAATTCTATCAGAAGATGCAAAGATAGGATTCAACTCTACAGAATTATTTTAATCATATTGAGCCTTAAACTTGTGATTCCATTTTAGGGTTATGAGGGGTGAAGATAAAGATATATTATTAGGAGTGGGACTTGATGAATGTGCAAATGTGCTGTAACGGGGAATCGCTGGTCACTTAAACATATGAGTAGCAGTCATGGTCTAACCTGTTCCATATGGAAAGTCAATTAAATGATCTGAGTTACCATTTTATCGATAAGGTGAATGGAAGTAATTTGTCAATATCTAATATTTCTTCAGATCTGATTAGTGATTGAAAGTTTACCCTGACTTTGATCACATTTTGATCAGCAAGGCACACTAAAATGGGAAAAATCCAATCCTGGGAATCCTATTCAGTCCAGGATCCCTGAGACCTAATTAGTGTCGACCCAAAGGGACTAGAACTGATCAGTTCACATCCTGGAAATTAGAATTTTCAAAGGCTGGCTTCTTTCTTTACATAACTCCTTAAAATAGGTTTTCTTGACTGTGGCAATGGCAAATCCATAAACCACAAAGGATCCTTGAATCTGTAATTAGATATGTAAGTTAAGAATAATTTTGCCTGTGACTAAAAGTAGGAATAGTGTGGAGGATAAAAAATAATTTTTCTTCTACCTGTTGACCTAAAGAAAAACACAGAATGTAAAAGTTGTGAGTTTAAGTTTTATTCAGGGTCTTACTGAGGACTATAGCCTAGGAGTTATTTAGTTACCTACTCAGGTAGCTCTGAGGAAGTGCTCTGAAGAGGTAGGGGAGAGGCCAGTTCATACATGAATTTTTTTGACTGGGCAATACATGCATATCAAGTAATCTTGACAAAAGATTACTGCTAATCACAAAGAACAGGTATCTCAAATCAATGATTTTAGTGCTTGCCTAAGTATTGGAAGATGCAAGAAGCTGGGGTCATTGAAATCGTTCCTGAGATCTACATCTAACTATCTAAGGGCCTATTTATTCAAAGCACAGAGTGCCTCATCCTAATTTTCATCCTGAATTCCTCTCAGGTTGCACTGTTCCTGGGCAACTGCAGCAACGCTTGAAGAACAGGGCGGTGAGCTATGCCCTTTTGTTCTTTGTTCACATTCCCTTCTGTGTTCTGGGCTGAGACACCCCCCCACACCCTGTAATAAAAGACAGATGAACAGGAATAAGACAAACAGAAATTTAACAACTTGAGTACTCCCTTATATCTGGAAGAGACCCCGGAAAACTAACTCCTTGAAATGGCTCAAGCCATCCCCTCAAATAACATGTTCAGCTGAAGACAAAAGATGTTGGGGGTAGCCATCAGGAAGAGCGCAGTAAACAGGTGTAAGCTTGCTTTGCAGTTCTGGTTTGTTGCCTTCTCCACTGATAGAGCAGTTTCTACAGGCTTAGTGTACCTTCGCTTCCTGGTATAGGGAGGGAGACATCCCAAGTTTTCCCTTATAAAGGTAAATATCTCTTACAAAAGAGTAACTTCTACTCAGTTTTCCGAGCTTTTTCTGTGTCTGCTGTTGCTTCAAAATAGTAGTCAGCCTAAGAAAAAGAGGCATATTTTGGGGACGCAAATTCTGCTTACCTTCCATAGCATCCCTTGTAAAATATGCAATTTGATATTTACATTTATGAAAGAATTAAAGGAGATAGTATACTGGCTTTGAATTTTTAATTTTATAATTTGAAAAATCAGTAGTATTCTCTTATGATTTATTTTAGATAAACCTTAGTAGTTTGTATTGTAAGGACACATAAAAATTAAAAATATGAGGCTTAATTCTCCCTGGTAGAAATGGGGGAAGAGATTTCCTTCCCTTTCTTTTTCTCGGAACATTTACCTTAGAAAACTTGTAATTGTAGTACCTTCTTGTCTCCTTGAAATGTACATAAATCCTTTTGAAGACTAAATAGGCCTTCTGTCAGTTGGCCTTTTGTCAACTTTATGACCCAGGAAAGTTTTCCTCAAGAACTTGCAAGGCTTTTCTTTGAAATGCTATGTCTCTCAGCTTCTGTGGGAGAGTAAGAGCCTAAATTCTTGGTGGTCACCTCACTCCAAGATGCAAAACTACCTCTTGTCATAAGAATGAGAAGTCTGTTATTCTTTCAGATAAAACTAATTAGCTAACACAGATGGTGAATCCATTTATCAGGTAAAGTTAGGATGAATAATGTGGGACAAATGGTGCTGTCAATTCCTCTTACTTGAGGACTGGTTATTGTTTATCTGAAAACCTTTGCTGCGATGTGTTGTATCTGCTTGGCTGTGTGAAACTGTGAGATTGCTTTTTGCCTTTGCAACTGATTGCCTGAGACGCTCATTACATTTTGGTGTAATGCTTATTCAGTAATAGAGGGTTTTCTTTCTCTGCGAACCTTGAGGAGAGGATTTCTGGGTTACAAGAAGATTTTGTTTTTAATTATATTTCCCCAGTGGTATTTAACCACAATTCAAATTTGATTTTCTTGCTTTGGATTTTCTTCCTACGAACTCAGTTCATCCTTAACTATTGCTCTGGGCAAGAGCCAGATTCTTATACTAGTTACCAGTTCCTATTGATATAGTTGCAATTTATCTTCAGGATCTTTCATTATTCATTGAAGATAATTGTGTGCCTTATAGCATGCCACCTGTTTCAAATAAAGCAATCAGGCAAGACATAAAGAGGAAAGCTATCGGGGGAATTTTAATACATTTTAAAGTAAGAAAGCAAACCCTTTAGATGAGTTTCCATTTTTAAAAAAATCCATGAAATAGTGTATGAATTGTTTTAGGCAACAAAAATAGCTTTGTTTGGCAACATTTGTGGCTAAACCAGTGTGAAAAATAAGTGTAAAAGGAATAAAATACTAGTTAGAATTCTATCATTCCATTTGTGAAGGAAGTGATATTTATCATTAAAAAGGGTTTATGGGTATTTCCTATTAAAATAGCATCTTCTTTTCAAGGAAAACATGAGAAGACAGAGACTTTGGGACTTCCTGTGGAAGTCGGCACATTAAAATAATAATTCATGGTGAGATCTATATATTTTAAAGTATCTTTCCTTCAAAAACCCTTGGAGTTGCTCTTTAATCAATAGTTTCATTAGACATTTCTCCATCTGCTATCATCACAGACATATGTGAGTAAGAAAACCTGTTCTGTGAAGTGATACTTTAATAATTATTTTTAAATCAACTGTTGGGATAGAAGGTTATGTATCTTCAATTTTGCAAGATTTTCTTAAAGACCAAGTAAAATCCAAAAATATATTTTCCTTCTATAAATCACAATATTTCCACCTTTTAAAAACAGATGATTTTTCTTGCTGTACTAAATAGACTTATAATACTAGCCATAAAACATCCATAAGGCTTTTCTAAGTTTTATCATTCTTGCTATGTTTTTGTTATAAAGCTGCCTATAGAGACATAAAGTAAAGCCCATTGACTCACGTTCAGTGCTTTAATGGATTTTGGAAATCTATCTTAAACCACTGATTTGAGTTTCCATGTAGAGAGAGTTGAAAGAATAGCATATATAATCTGAGTAGTCTTAATATCTGAACTCTATGCTTTCCGGGCCTTCTATTTGATTAGGTGTTGAAAGGTAGCTTGGACGTTATTCAAAAGACAATTTTCCTTGGACGGGCAATTTTATCATAGGCTGGCCTAGGACCTCAAAGTCATATGTTATTATCAATCTGTCTTCAGAAGAGATGTCATTTTATAAAAATCTCTAAGGTTAAAGGAAGAGATTCAACCTGCATTAAACATCTTTTACCTCCCTTGTTTGAGGAGAAGTATACAGCAAATTTTCTATTCTTATTTCTTCTAGAAAATTCCATAATGAATTGATTGTGAGACTTATTACTTTTAGGAGACTGACATGTACACACCAGTTTATGCCCAGCATACTTTTTACATGCAGTCGAACTTCACTGATGACACTAGTATTCTATGTATTGTACCAGCTATATTTGGCTGCTAAATAAAAGACTGTGTCAGGTTCTAATGTTGAAAATAAGAACCTCTTCATTTCTCAATATACTTCCTCTGATTTAACATACTCATATTTTAGATGTAGCTTTGATATCATGCTGAGGTATAAAGATTTGAAGACTAAATGGAATAATAGTCCTACAGAGTTGGAAGGATCCTAAGGAACTTAGTTGGTTTCTTCCTTCAGTTAAGAAATATATTATCGCAGATATGTGAGAATACTTCCAAGAATATTTTCAACAATTACAATCTATTTTAGTGTGTAGCAACCTTGAGTCTAAGGAAACTGTTCATATAGTCAAATCTGTTACACAAGAAATTATTTTTCACTTATTCTCTCTTGCATGTAGTGGAATTTACTGAAAGCTTCTTGGATATTGTCAGGGACAGTTAATAAATTATAGCCCTCAACTTCTGACTTTCCTATTTGAGTAAGTAAATTCTTTTATTTTCTACAATTTTAGTCATGGAAGGTAAATATGCTTAATTTACTTTTCAAGACATATCTTAATTTTGAAATAATATCTCGATTTCTAATCATACTCAGGTAGGTATACTGCATTTCTAGGGAAGTCATATAAATTTTTAAAATTCCATTTTTTGTTTTTTTTTTGTTTGATTTAAGAAGTCTTTTTCTAAAAGAGATAAACAGTCCTTACTTCCCTAAGGGTTTTTTTTTTTCAGTTTTTTGTTTGTTTGTTTATTTGTGCTTTTTAGTAAACTAAGTATACTCTAGTGCTTAGATGTTGATTTTGAAATTCTCTAAATTAAGACATTTGGGGGAACAAAATATTTTTTATCTAGTAAGAGTTGGATCTAAATATTTCATAACTAGTACTTTAAAATGCATAATTGTTATAAGACTTCAGATATTTAATAATTATTGTTACCCTGGCTCATACCCAGACTAATGCTAAGATTCTTTTACTGTAACATCTTCAACTAGATTTTATGTTCTGGTCTTATGGAGGACAACTTGGTTTTATATGTCATCAACATGCTACAAATAGTGAAATCATTATTTATTTAGGGCTATCTAACTTACTTTCATAGCAGCCATACAAAATAAAAAAAAAATTGGATTGATCAAACTGAAAAATGATTAGTATTGTTATGTGTTGTGAATTCCGTTGTGCTTAGAGCCCATGGTGTTAGCTCCTGAGTTTGTTATATTCCCCCCAGGGCTCCACTGGGAAGGGTTTTAAGCAGTTTTTAAAAAATTGTTTTATTTCTTCTCTGTCTAAAATAACAATTGGTGGTTAGTAGGAATGGCTAGATCCCTATTATGTCCAAGCTTAGGAGTAATTAAACATGATTGTATACTTTTCCAAGGTTGGCTATGAAAGGCCCTCGGGTACAGGTATTTGTCTTGGGAGAAAGTAACTGACTAATAGTGCACACAGGGAAGTAGCAGCTGCATGGCAAACCAGGAAGTACTGGAAGGGAATGTTTTAAGTAAGAGAGGAACACATCATGGTCCTGGAAACTATTTACTGTTTTATGTCTGAAATGGGCATAGATTTTAAAATATATGCATAATATAAATACCATAACATTATTGATATTTGTATCTGAATCAGATATGCGTTTCACACCTAATATTTACATTATGATTTCATTATTACCATTTCAACTTACATTATTCATTTTAAAGGTCATTGTATGTATATTGTTAGATATTTTTATAGCTTCCATTCTGCATTTGCTAATGCACATTTATATAGGCAAAGAGAAAATATTCTACCAAATATAACAAATGTTCACTGTAAAATTTGAAGAAAATTAGCTAAGATTTTGCTCAGAACTAATATCATTATGATATTGTTTTGTTAAATGTGTCATGAGTCTATGATACTACAGGTCCACAATCCATTATCCATAATGCTGCAATCCAGAAGTATGAAAATCAAAAATATTTTGAAACTAATTTTTTAACAGAACATTTCCCAAATGAATATCACTATTTTTAGTGTTTATCACTCTTCATACATTTCACTGCACATATATATTAAGGTTTGATTGCTGTGAGGAGTGCCGACCGCTCTGTGAGAATTACACAATACACAATATATGCATCAAATTAACCTTACAAAATATGATGAATTCTAAATTATGAAGCATATCTAGCCCCAAGGGTTTTAGATGAATAATTGGAACTTGTGTTATTTAAACCAAGATGAGACTTTAAACCCTTCTATTCTGAAGTTGCAGATCTTAATGTATTTGTAAACCATCCATTTGTTATTGAAGGTCATATAGAAAAACAAGAAATTAAACCTAGAAGGTATTGATAGTTAGAAATCACGCCCTCATTTTTAGCAAAAGAAACCGCTGGCCAATTCTGCTACCCATTTGACCTTGAGAACGTTGTTTACCTTCTTGACCTTCAGTTTCTTCTTTTATAGTTAATAAATAATATTTATTGACACTTATGGCAACCATTGTTTAAAGCACCCTCTAGATATTCACTCATTTAATGCACAAAGCAATGGAATAAAAAGAACATTATTTTTGTCCTCATTTCACAGATGAAAAACCTAAAGGAAAGGCAGCTTAAGTAACTTGCCTGAGGTCCATAACTTATGAGTGACTTAAAGACTGTTCTGAAACCTAGTCTGGGTCCAGAGTTCACAGTTTTCACATTTTCTTACTGCTTTAAGATAACTAGTATTAAGAATAACGTAGCACCTTCTCCTAGACTTGCTTCCAAGTTACATTCAATTAACACATGTAAAGTTCTTAGAAAGTTCCTAGCCTAGAGTAAATATTCAATATAGGTTAGTAATCATTATCATTTTTAAATGCAAGAATAATATCATTTTCTAATGAGGATTAAATTAAATGATGCATGCAAATAACTTAGAAATTAAAAATGCTCACATCATAATAATATGTTATTATTATTTGGCCAGCTGTGAAGGACAGAATGTTCCAAAAATTCACAAGAGGGAATCCAAACATACGTCACTTCCACTTCCTGGGCAATATGGGATCAAGGCTCACTTCCCTTGCTTGCAGTGGTGGCAGTCGAGAGAAGAAAACAGAGGGTATCCAAATTGAGCTCATGATGTGAATTCAGAAGGAATTAACCTTCACTTGCACCTGAAGCTTCCATCCCTCAGTAGTGTGGCCTCATAGTGCTCTTGATTCATATCACTATCATTATTCTTCTTGGAGTGGTGAGAGGTTCGAGGCATTAAGCACCCTCTTGTTGTTGAGGAAGAGAGAGATTATTTTTGCAGTTTTGCATGCAGAAGACACTGCGGGAAAACATTTTATGCTATTGTCAAATTCAGTCACTCAGGCTTTAAGTATATCTTTTACTTGAAATTCCAGCGTTGAAATAACTTTCTAGGTCCAAGATGGAGCTGCTCCTGCCTGGGGTCCATGTCACCAAATGGAAACTTAGGTAAAGTCTGTGTGTCTGTCAATGTTCCACTTGACCACAGGGAAAGGATTTCAGTCTAAAACAGAACCAGAGGATAGGAAATGAATCTCAGGCACACGCTCTCAAGAAGAACGGACCTTAAGAACTGACAGGCCGATTTCATCTAAGTTCCTGATTTACAGAAGATAGAGACTTATCTCCTGACCAATGAACATCTGCCAAGAATCTCGCCCCATCCTCAAGGCTCTAAACTTCCTGCTTGGACTCCGGCTGGACTCTTCCCTGTTTGCAGAGCTTGCCCATAAATACAGCCCACCCGAACGGTCAATAAACTTGCCCATAGCTTAGTACACCCGAACGGTCAATAAACTTGCCCATAGCTTAGTACTGCATGCATTTCCTGGATTGCAGATCCACCATCATACTGAAAAAATTTCCACTTCTCAAATCATAAGTATCTTGTGAAAATGTATATTTTGAACTAGGTCCTCACTAAATGATGATTAAATGAATGAATAAATAAATAGACGGCCACCCAAGTTTGACTATTGAAACTAAAGACTAGGGAAGTAGTCTGTTATTTTTATTTTACTTTTTTAAAATAAATTTATTTATTTTTGGCTGTGTTGGGTCTTCGTTGCTGCACGTGGGCTTTCTCTAGTGGCTAGTGGGGGCTGTTCTTTGCAGTGCACGGGCTTCTCGTTGCAGGCTCAGTAGTTGTGGCATACAGGCTCAATAGTTGTGACGCAGGGGCTTATTTATTCCGTGGCATGTGGGATCTTACCCGGGCCTAGGGATTGAACCCATGTCTCTTGTATTGGCGGGCAGATTTCTAACCACTGCACCACCAGGGAAGTTCCTGTTATTCACTTTTTTAATTGTCCTAAGAATTTGAGAATAAATAAACCCACAAGAAAATATTTTCTTCCTCAGTGGAGTAATTAAATCAGGTAATGTATGTAAAGTAGTGAATACAAGGTCTACGCTACATTCTAGTCTCCTCCTTGCCCTTTTTTTCTTCTTTTTTTAATACCAATTCTGGCGCCAAAAGCGGCCTACGGCGTTCACAGCGCTTCGACGCACGTTCGGAATCCCTCCGCCCCACGCACGCTCGGAATCCCTCCCGTCCCACGCACGCTCGGAATCCCTCCCGTCCCACGCACGCTCGGAATCCCTTCCGTCCCACGCACGCTCGGAATCCCTTCCGTCCCACGCACGCTCGGAATCCCTCCGCCGCGTGTCCTGCCCGCGTACCATCCCTGGCGGGCTCAGATCTCTCCTCCTGCAGAGAGAGCCAAGGGCTTTGTGCCGACTTTAAGGGGAACCTGCGCCGAGAGCGTCGAGGACCCGAGCGGACGGACAGTGAGCCCTTCCCTTATAAAAATGTCTCACTCAGCAGAGTACTGTGACACGAAGATGAATTTAATGAAATTTCGTGATGTACTGGCAAAAAAAGGGTACTTTCTTTTGTCGAAGAAACGCCATGCCGGAGGAGTGTGGAGAAGGCATGAACGTTTCAAACAAGCGGAAGCGAAGCTGGCCTGTGGCAAGGGAGGATGTCCTTAATCTACCGGGGTAAGAAAGGCCTTTTCTGTTTCATATTCCTTTCTATTAGTGCCAGAACTCGACTTATTAAGTTATATAAGCTTTCAGATAACTCTTTGGGAAGTAAAATTTTAAATATTTTAACAAAGTTCATCTGCTACTATCAACTCTTATTTTTTGTTATTTAATTAGAAGGTACTTCTGATACATCTAATCCAAAGCGCTCATTAAAGACACGCAGTAAACGCTTTAATGCCAATCATGCAGAAACTACGTGGATATGACAAATTCTTTTTCATTATCATGAAACATATTAAAAGCTCAATTTCATGGCCAAGAAATTCAAATAAGATGAACCAATTTATACGTATGTAAACAAATATCATAGGAAGTACATTAAAAATTAAACATCACCAAAATCATTCCTGTAGTAAAGTTGTCCCTTGCACATTGAACTAAAAGGTTATATGTTATTATTTCTACCAAATGTTTTTTAATGTTCATAGATCTAGTTCTTAGAATTAGTTAATTCCTGTGATTTAAAACTCTTAATTAAACTTCAGGATATTTTCTTCTTTTAAAATTTAATATACAGTGATAAAAAATAAAGATATATGTGAAGAAAGAAGTAGTTAATTATAATATTGAAATTTTAATGAATTTTCTTGGCTCTCATGTAAAAAATACCATGGACTGAAATATTTTATATCAAAATAGCAACACTTTCCCCCATCATTAATTTCATCAGTTGTATCTGTGGCCCACTAATCCAATCTTGAGTCACTTTTCTAATTTATGTATGTCATTTAAGGAGTTTAAAATTTGCCTAGTGGCTATTTCAATACCTGTCACTTCATGAATTGTGAGGTGATATATTTACATGAAAAGAAAGTTGATGAGTCAATGGTATGAGTCATTATATTAAAGCCATAATTATAAACCATTAACTTACGTTCTTTTGAAAAACTTTCCAAATTCCTAATATAGTTCAGATTTAAAAGATTTTCTGTAGATGGAACTCTTCTGTTCCCAAAGTTGCCTTCTACAGACTTGATGATTTTAAATTTCTTCTCTGTATAATACCATACTATATTTTAAAATAGAAAAGCAGATGAAATCTATTATTCTTAATGATTTAGATTGGCTTAGTTTGGAAGCTATTCCATAGAATTCAATTAAATGATTTGAGAAGTTATTTTAACTCTGTTTTCAGAGCCATATTAAAATGCAAGATTACCTCCCCTCTCCAATGGAGTAAATTTTTGGTAAATAGATATCAGGACCAAATTCTGGTTCCTTTCCTAAGGAAGGCACATGTTGGATTTTAGTTTGAGATTTAGGATAATTGTAAACAGAGAGTAACATCAAACATTAAACTGTGACTTGAAATTATCCACATCAGTGCCAACTCATATACAAAACACTCCAAAGCCACACAACTCTGTTTTTAAGAAATTTGATTCATTGTATTCTAGCAATATGGAAATGCCACACAATATCCAAGATCAGGGAGTAGTTTAGGTGATGATGACGTTACTTTCTCAAAATCATTACCTGATACAATCATCTATTTTCTACGTCACATTCAAACAATTAAAAAATATGAAATAAAAATCACACCTAACAAAAAAATGTATTACAATAGTTCTCATAGAAATACAAATGACTATGGAATTAGCACTGTGGCATTCATGTTGCTATTTGTTTTCGCAAAATATTGACCTCTGCAGCCAGGCTCCTAATTCAACAGAGAAACAGAAATTTCAGGTAGCTTTGTTTCCCCAGGGTATAGCTCCTGGCTGCCATTTGGTTTCACAGTACCCTGCATGCTGGAAGGAAGGCTTTCGTGATGATGTTGTTATCCTATATACTGGTTTCTTGATCTCTCACAAAATTAGCATCAAAGATTGGTGAAAAATTGCTGGTGACAGCTTGTCAAGAAGTGTTGTGGATTGCTTTATTGAACTCTGTCGTTCACCTTTTATTTATTTGCAAGTCATAGGGATTGATTTTGAGGTATATGCCATTTAGCTTTATTTGGTCCATAGTAGAGCCTAAGACAGACCCCTTATGTAAAAAACATATTATTAATTTTAAAGCAGATTGTATAAGAAAACGGAGATAGAATTAAGCAAATTAGTAGGTATTAATAGAAAAAAAACACAAAACACCAAGATGTCATACCCTGCAGTTCAGGATTATTACAAATGCTAAAGTTTTGTTTATCAGTCAGGTTCCCAGAAGGAATGGATTGCATTGTCAAGTTGGGAATTTGAAGAGAGTTTAGTAAAGCTATTTACAAAGATGTGGCAAGTTATAGCAAAATTTAAGGGGATTATGTTGTAATATGGGACACGGTTATTACCCTTAAACGTGAAAAGAAAGGGAAAGATGAAGTTATGGGAATCAGGAGAGATGGCACCTTGACAAGATCTGGGGACATCATCAATTGAAGCACAAAGTAGGGCAGGGAAGGAGCCGTGGGGATGGGTTCAACAATCTTCTTCCTCTCTCTAACCTCCTGCAGTGTTCTTGGCTGGATCTAACTGGTAGCCAGATAACAAGGAAGTTTGTTAAACAATCAGGGTTTGGAAGGTTAGGAAAGCAGAGAGGCACAGGAAAACACAATCTGTTCACAGTAATTTATGATGGACTGGTAAAAATTGTTTGTTTTTTTAAACCAACTCTTGTAGCCTCCAGTGATATGTCTTGATTTACAAGACAGCTCGGAATATATTATTATATTAATCCCTTAAACTTACTGTAGAATAGAAATCAGGTAATGCTGATCTCATTTTGCACATGATTAAACAGCCTACTAGAAGACTTGTAGCTCAGAAGTGTTAGAACTTGGATTCAAACTCACCTTCTACTTTTAAGCCTAGTATTATTTCCATTAATTTCCAATTACTAAAAATATTTGAGAGTATATATTTTCTTCCCATTAAAAAGTAAATGATTATTTTTTTGACAGCCTCAAGCATCTACCCTCAATCAACTGAGTATTTGGTACATGAAGTCAAGTAACTGTTTTGGTTAAACTATTGGAACATAATTGACTATTAATCAATTACGCTAATGGCTTATAGACTCAGTTTTAATAGTGTTAAACTAAAAGACAAACGCAGGCTTGAATCCAAAAGAGGCTCCTTCCTCTTCTTGTATAATACTAGAGAATTTATTTCTGAAATATAGTCATTATATTATAATTATTGTTACATTTTGGGGGGAATTATTTTATTGTATATTTGTATATTTGTTCAGGCTTTGTCTTAATAATACCAGAGTGATCTAGTGTGAAGTAAGGTGTGATCCTACCCTGGCTTACATTAAAAATTTAATGGCAGAGAGATGGTTTACCATTTTGGGTTGTCCTTGGTTAAAGCTACATTTCATACTCTTCATCACATGTGTTCTGACTATGCAGTCTCATAGTATAATGACTCAGTGTGACATGGTGGACAGATAACTTGGTTACAGGTAAAGCTGGATCCAGGCTCAATTCTGGTATTAGCAAGTTATGAGTGTTAGCTTCTCAATCTATGAAGCATACTTTCTGAAAAATGTGGAGTCGTGTTTTATTGTTTAAAAATCATCTTCTACCTCAACTGTTCTTTCATTTTTGAATTGTTTCCTTCACTACATAGTATTGAATTCATGTAAACATGGCAAGTGCTTCTTGTGTATTGTTTAAAAAAAGAGTAAAACAAACGTTCTAATCCCTGCAATGAGAATTTGGGTCCAATAGTAATTAGTTCCTTTGTTTTATGTTAATTAAAATGTACACTTTCATTGGTAGCAGTAGGATAAAGAACTGCTAATTTATTAGTTTCTTTCCATTTTCTTCATTAACTTTAACATATTTACATGAAAGAAAAACTATATAGAGACAAAATAAAGGCCTAATATTTCAATTTGGTGTAAGTAAATATGTGCAACTCTCCATATATCTTGGTGATTTAGAATAAATATATTAGGTTTCAGTTAATCAAAAAGCAAAGAATGTTGAAAGTTTAATTCAAATACTAACTTTTATTGTGTTCGTTTTAGTAAGTCATGGAAACAGCATTAATAATTAAAAAAATATATTTCTGGGCTTCCCTGGTGGCGCAGTGGTTGAGAATCCGCCTGCCGATGCAGGGGACACGGGTTCATGCCCCGGTCCGGGAGGATCCCACGTGCCGCGGAGCGGCTGGGCCCGTGAGCCGTGGCCGCTGAGCCTGCGCGTCCGGAGCCTGTGCTCCACAACGGGAGAGGCCACAACAGTGAGAGGCCCGCGTACCACAAAAAAATAAATAAATAAAATAAAAATAAAAACCATATTTCTTATGAAACTATTTAAGCACTTTTTAAAAAATTTATTCATTAAATTTATTTTTGGCTGCATTGGGTCTTCGTTGCTGCGTGCAGGCTTTCTCTAGTTGTGGCGAGCCAGGGCTACCCTTCGTTGCGGTGCACGGGCTTCTCATTGCCGTGGCTTCTCTTGTTGCTCTAGGCACACGGGCTTCAGTAGTTGTGGCACATGGGCTTAGTTGCTCCGCAGAATGTGGGATCTTCCCGGACCAGGGCTTGAACCCCTGTCCACTGCATTGGCTGGTGGATTCTTTTTTTTTCGTGGCACGCGGGCCTCTCACTGCTGTGGCCTCTCCCGTTGTGGAGCACAGGCTCCGGACCCGCAGGCTCAGCGGCCATGGCTCACGGGCCCAGTCACTCCGCGGCATGTGGGATTCTTCCCGGAACGGGGCACGAACCGTGTCCCCTGCATCGGCAGGCGGACCCTCAACCACTGCGCCACCAGGGAAGCCCTGGCAGGCGGATTCTTAACCACTGCGCCACCAGGGAAGCCCTATTTAAGCACTTTTAAATTGAGTTGCTCTAGTAGAGCACTGACCAAGAAATCATCCTCTCAAGTTTAGAGTCTAAATACTTCTTCTTAGCATCTAATACATTTCAGTGTTAAAACATTTTGTAAAAATGTACTGATTTTGTTAATATGTAAAACTGCATGTAAATATCAAAAGTATTGAATTTAGTTTGCAGGATAATTTGTAATTATTTTTAGCTGGGTCACTCTTTAGAGAGTTATTATCCATGTAGACATAGCGTTTGGGAAGCATTTCAAATCAAAAAGGAAAGTGAGTGGAGTTTTATTTTTCCTTCAGCCTATGGGATGTCCTCTCTGAGGAGGGATGGAGCTGTCCTAGCTGTCTACACTCATCATTTATCATTTGGTTGGTTTTCTGTACAGAAAAATCTCAAATTACGTTTTCAAAGCCATGTGTAAGAAACTTGCCCAGGTATCCCAGATGCGTAACTGAAGATTCTGATGTCTCTTCTCCATCTGCATTCGACTGCTCTTTTCAGGATCCCTCTAGCACATGCTTCTTCAACTCAGGCTTTCTTTCATGGCATTCCTTCTGGTCAGAGCACATTCCTCCCCTCTATTCACTCTTAAAACAGTTTAATATGATTTTCCTTCCAACGTTTTCCCGCAATATCCCGGCCCCGTCTGTACCTTCCATTTTCTAGTCCACCCTCCAACCCAGGAGATAACTATTAAATAATTGTTGTATTTATGTTGGGGTCATCCTTAAACTTAAGTTCCAGGAGGGCCTGAATTTTGTCAAGTTTGCCATCATTCAGATTGCTGCTTGATACTGATTGAATTTTTAAAATGAATAAGTGTTTGTCTCTTTTCCTTGAGGCTGTGCTCCATTCTCTGCAGAAATATTTTCTTTTACATACTAGAATGTTGTTAGGCTTGGAGGCTTTAGACAAATATGAGGTGGTTTAACTCACTGAATTGACCAGAGATAAATTTTCCTGAGGCTTTTTAAGATTATGAAATACATGAACTAGCTGTAAACCTGTATCATGCTCCTAGTTAAAAGAGAGAGAGAGAGAGAGAGAGAGAGAGAGAGAGAGAGAAAATCCACAGTGATTATGGGTCCAGAAACACTACAAATTACATTGCAGTTTGGAGGAGACAGTTGTCTTATTCCTAATTACCTTTTTGAAATTCACCAAAGTGAAAATGCATGCTTAATAGAACCACATAATACTTTGAGTTTACAGATGGAATTCTTGTTACAGCATATACTCTTTTTTTCTCACAGATTTCACACCCTTGCAAAAAACCTAGGGACAAGTGCTAAGTCATTTGATTTATGTAACTCTGAATTTCTTTGCTTTAGGGTTATAAATCAGACTCTTATTGTCACTTTAATGCAGAAAGCATTCTTTTGTGTTCATAATATAGATCAAGATGTGATTTAAGTCAAATCTTGTCAAGGTAACTCCTTTTTAAACCATGAGAAGAGACTTGGCTGTAGCCCAAAACTAATGGGAGTCATATTTTATAATAAAAAGCAATATGTTAGTAATAGAGGCTTTGCTGCTGCTTGCATTCTCCACAAGCACAAATTCTTGTCAGTTTTCACAGCTAATGCCTTTTTTTGTCAAGTCATAAGCACTTTTAAAAAGCCTCTGCTTAATATTGTGGAAGACAGAAATTCTGATTTTCCAAAGGAAGCAATGAAAGTAGAGATCTTAGCCTGGAGGAATAAGATGTATGATGCCTGACTATCAAAGGAATCCCAGTTTGAAAAGAGACCATCAGAGAGTAGAGTAGTGTGAATATAAAATTGAACAAACTTTCAAATTGAACATAAAGGGGTGTCATATTGCCAGTACTTTTCCTTTTCCCCACATTTTATAAAGGGATTTTTCAGCTGATCAAATGGAAGAAGATGACAAGAAGTAAGTTATATTGTTTACATCTACTATTTAATGACTCCTGGGAGAAACGAAAGCTAATTTCACTTGTGTTTGCATGTACTGCAGACACTTGTCACACATTGCTTATAGCTCTTGTAAGGCCACTTGTCTGTAATGTAGAGCTAGGTATTATTGATGTGAAACTATAGCAAAAGTTTCAGGAAAGCTAGTTAAACTTTTAAGCTTTAACTTCTGTGACTGCCAGTGTGAGGAAGCCTAAGATATATTGAGTAAAATAGACCAGTGTGAACAATTAAGTCAAATGGGGGAAATTCACTTTAAAAATACTGATTACAGGGGCTTCCCTGGTGGCGCAGTGGTTGAGAGTCCGCCTGCCGATGCAGGGGACACGGGTTCGTGCCCCGGTCCGGGAGGATCCCACGTGCCGCGGAGCGGCTGGGCCTGTGAGCCGTGGCCGCTGGGCCTGCGCGTCCGGAGCCTGTGCTCCGCAACGGGAGAGGCCACGGCAGTGAGAGGCCCGCGTACCGCAAAAAAAACACCAAAAAACAAACAAACAAACAAAAAAAAACCTGATTACATTAAGAAGTCATCTTCCTAGAAAAGCAAGTCAGTTTTATTTATTAAACCTACAAACTTAATGAAAAGGAAAGACTAATTCCATTTACAACTTTAAATTAAGGAAACTTTGTTCTTCAGTTTTTATGTAGTATGTGAGATATCCAAAGCCCTTTTTTGCCTATGAACTTCCGGGTTTTCAGAGTTTCGGCATTTCAAGGGCATTCATGTAGCTTCTTTTTAATATTTAGTTTTGAATTATGCAGATCCACTATGTTCACATTGTTATTCCTGTCTTCGTGTGTTCCTCCTTTGTGGGGTGTCACAGATGGAGGTGGATGGTATTCTTTGATGTCAGTGTGGCTTTCTTCAAGAAGTATCACCAGTGGATTAGTAGATGTTATCTTTTTCCTTTGCTCTTAGGTACTCTAGAATAAATTTATTCTGTCACAGGTGTCTTTTTTATTTTCTCCTTGAACTGTGTGATGATACTGTTCTTTATTTATGCAGCCAAATTTCAAATCGCAATTAAGCTGCTTTGGACATGGTACTAAAATCTGTCACTTACCTAGTCTCATGCTCTTCAAAAATCGGTGTGTAAGGTGATCAAAGTGTTTTTAATCTGTTTTCCATGTGAAAACTCCGTGGTTCAAAAAATTTAAGTAAATGGTAAAGCCAGGATATTAATTATAGGTGTCATAACTCTAGCGGGCTTTTCCCCCTCACAAAGTTAGCTCAAATTACTTTAAAGACAAAGTCACCAACTTTTCTTAGGATTATGAACTTAGTAACTAAAGCATCGCTAAGTATTAATAAGAGTAATAAAGATGAGTCTTAAAGAGAAAGTTAATTCCTGCAAAAATGTACACATGTGCCTTGTTATTTGTTATTATAAGAACCATTGTTCCCAATAAAACATTTCAATAGAATCTGAAACTTTACCTTAACTTTTCACTTAATTTTTGAGCACAACTAGAGATTATTTGCAGAAAAAAAATGTTTTAGACAAAGAATCTTTTACTTATCTAATAAGAGACAGTTTCATTCACTAACACTCTGTTACTAGGACACATAATATCTCTTTCATAGTCCTAGACTATTATAGTCAATGTCTGATTTAGGTCATTTCTATTGGAGTTAATTGCTTACATTACATAGTAATTTAAAATTATTTAATTGCTATATTCTGTAATTCTTCAGACTGTTATAAATTGACAGTTTTTGTTCTTGAAATCAGCACCTGTTATTAAAAATCATTAATTTTTTAGAAAAGAAGGTTGCTCTTTTTGATCCTAAGTATATGGTAAAAATGGAGAATTGTGTGAATCTCATCATTTAGATCACTTAGTAAAGTGAGAGAATATCATCCATCTCAATTCTGTGTCTTGATTTAAACTGTCTTAACATGTATTTGTTGTCTGTTAATATTCTCCATAAGTAATCTCATCCACTCCAAAGGATTCAACTACCAGAGAGAGGCTGAGAGCTATGGAATTTCCATCTTCAATCTGGAAACTGTTCTGGGCTACAGGTTATATAGCCACTGCCCCACTAAATCTCTCTACTTAGATGTCTTAAACTAATAGACTCATGACCCCTCTCTGCACTCTTGAACTAGCTGCTCCCTCAGTGTTTTCAATCGCATTCAAAGATAACACAATTTATCCAGTTTCTGAAGACAGTGATTTTGGAATTATTCTTGACTCCTCTCTTTTCCTCACTCCTCCTTGAGGTTATCACCAAATTGTATTGATCTACACCCGTCTCCATTCTGTCACCCTCTGTTTACTACCACTGCTATCACTAGAGACCAGAGAACCACTGCCCTTTATCGCTGAAACTAGAGATAGAGCCTCTTGCCATTTACAAAAAGTTTCACGCTTCATATAGATAACAGGTATTATTAAAGTATTGTCTCTGCCCACCTCTTAAAGTTCATCTCTCATTCCTCTCTACTTCCACATCTGTGTATGCTTCAGATCAGTCAGACTTACTTTAGTTGGTTCTACACATACCTCCTCTTTTCACATCCAGACATTACAACAGGAAATTGCTTTTTCCAGAAGCTCCTCTTCTTCACCACTACATCTTCACATACGTAAGTTTACGTCATCATTTTTGTATTAACTAAGACGTCCCTTCCTTTGCTCATCTCCCCAGAGCAGATGAGGTGTCTCAGTAAGTGATCACTCCACACCTCCTTTTATGACACTCATCAAAATAATAATTATGTGTTTATTGCCTATCTCTCCCCCTAGAATTTAAATTTCATTAGGGCATAGATTTTATTTCCTCTGCTGAATTCCTTGTATCTATCATAGGACACTGACAAAGAATGAATGCAGTGAGGGTATGCGTATTTATTGAGTACATGAATATCATTTTGATTCTTGATTATTTGCCCACAATACCATTCATTTCTGAAACCGTCATGCCATCTACTTTGTGGAGGAATATATATTTACACACTTATATCCAAGTCCTAGTTTGCAATATAGAATCCAGTCAAGGCCAAAAACTTTCCTTTACCTTGGGGTCAATTAGTAGCCTTCTTTTGATCCTGCCATTTAGCAGTGATGAATTTGACTTTCAAGAATTGGGACTCTTCTAAAAAGCACATGTAGTGAACTCATTCTTTAAAAATTATTTGCCAAATATTATTAAAATTTGTGAAATTAAATTGGACAGAAGTGTAGGTATAGAGCCTAAAGATTTCAGAAACCAAATCATAAATTTTAAACCTCATAAATTGAATTCACAACCAAATAGCCCACACTGATTCCATTTATTTAAAAAAATTTTTTTTTTATGACAGCAGGTATATAAATAAGACTCTTACATCCAGAACAAGTCAGAAATGATCACATTTGAAAGTTTTCATTGCATTCCTTTGGGATTTTGGTCTTGTGTGAATTAAATAAAAATGTACATTTTCATATTATATAACTATGATTTGTCATTTTCTGTGATTTTGTCAGATATACCCTGCATTCTAATCTTCATTCTGTCACAAAGCTACATTCCACTGCTAATTATAAATCATGTTAATATCTTTGGTTGCCACATAATGTACAGAAAGGAGAGTGCCATTAACCATTTCCTTTCAAAAATGAGTGTCACTTTGTCATTTGTCTACTGCTACCATCATAACTGTGGAGCACATGTAATGGACTTTAACTCATAACTACTTGCCTTTGACAATGCAAATTCTTTAGCAAATTAAGTTTTATACAATGCTAATTTTAAAAAGCGATAGTGACTATCCCTCTCAATTTCAAAGTATGATAGATTTCCTTAGATGTTGAACATTTTAAAATTATTAAATTTTCCAATTAGAAATGCATCAGTATGGCAGAGCTTACTAACTTTCCACGGTATCCATTCCCACACTACCCTCCTTTCACACTTGTTTAAGTAGGGTCCGCGGAAGTCCAGCTGGAGAGTACATATCTCAGCTTTCTTGTATGTTTCCACATGGCTAAGTTCTCAGTAATGTAAAATAAGCAGCAATCATATAGAAAGGTCCCATGCCAATTTCTTAAGAGAACAGTGCTTCCCCTCTATTCCTTCTCTTTCTCTTTTCTTGGAGTTGATAGAGTAAGCCAGTTTCTGACTTGTAGATGGGACAGTCGGGTTACAAAGTATGGAGAAAATGACCCACCTAAACTGGGACTGAAACATACAGAGGAATGCAATTTGAAGAGAAGCTTATATCTTTTTTTTTTTTTTTTTTTTTTTTTTTGCGGTATGCGGGCCTCTCACTGTTGTGGCCTCTCCCGTTGTGGAGCACAGGCTCCGGACGCGCAGGCCTGGCGGCCATGGCTCACGGGCTTAGTTGCTCCGCGGCATGTGGGATCTTCCCGGACCAGGGCACGAACCCGTGTCTCCTGCATCGGCAGGCGGATTCTCAACCACTGCGCCACCGGGGAAGCCCGAAGCTTATATCTTGTATCTTTTTTTCATAATCATTTTTTGATTTCCTAAATAATAAAATTAAAATATAAATGCATATGGATATAGGGAGGGGGTGGGGGAAAGAAGGATTGTGAGTTTGGGATTAGCAGATGCAAACTAGTATATATAGGATGGATAAATAACAAGGTCCTACTGTAGAGCACAGGGAACTATATTCAATATCCTGTGATAAACCATAATGGAAAAGAATATGAAAAAGAATATATATAGCTATAACTGAGTCACTCGCTGTATAGCAGAAATTAACACAACATTGTACATCAACTATACTTCAATAAAATTTAAAAATGCACATGGATATATACATATGCATACCTGTGTATATATGCATATATAACTTTTAAAATCTGCTGACACATAGCGTAGATAATGTGTTTTGTGCTAAATTAAGGGTAGAAGAAATCCTTGTAATTGTAAAAATGTGGTAACGGTTAGGCAAGGGATTATCGAGGAAAGTAAACTTGATTCTTTTTCAAACTAGTTTTTATTACCTTTTTTAATGGAAAATGCTTGAATTATGGACTCCTCTGTTGTAGGAAAAATAAATAGATTAAAAATTACTAACTCTAAAAGTTTGTTGACTATGTTCTTTTTGCGTAGTGTTTGTTGTGCAGCCCTTAAATAGAAGGATAATGTCTTTCTAGGCTTGATGAAGTTATCGTTAATCTCCTTCTAGATTCTGAATAGAATTTTATTTAAAGGCATGAAGGGGATATACATGCCTAAGAATGGCCTGATGACATTAACCTGAATTTTAGCTCTAACTCTAGGTCTCCAAATAGCATAAATAAGTAACATTAGGGAATATAATGACTTATTTAAAGTTTCCTTTTCTTTATATTTTTGAAATTTTTCTGTGGTTGATACATGTTAACATCTGCATAGAACTAACATCAGTGGCGTTCATAGTAATAATTATTCCGGTGAACTCTCTTTATCCCAAAACGCTATGTAGTGTCTTGGGCTTCCTCCCTTTTAACCTTATTGGTTATTTTATTTATTTTTTTTTTTTGCGGTACGCGGGCCTCTCTCTGCTGTGGCCTCTCCCATTTCGGAGCACAGGCTCCGGACGCGCAGGCTCAGCGGCCACGGCTCACGGGCCCAGCCGCTCCGCGGCACGTGGGATCCTCCCGGACCGGGGCACGAACCCGCGTCCCCTGCATCGGCAGGCGGACTCCCAACCACCGCGCCATCAGGGAAGCCCCTTATTGGTTATTAATAGGTAACTTCAAGCATCTGTGGGTGAGCCACTCATTAGTCATTCCCAGAGCATCACAAAATCATACGTAAGAAGAGGTGTTATGTTTAGGGTCTTGCTAACTCGTGACTGTTCTTAAGATGCCTTATGTTTACAACTTTAAAAGGGAAGATATAAATTCTGATTTCATAGAGCCCAGTGTAAGCACCGTGGTCTAAATTCGGCTTTCCAAATTAGTATTATTACCAGAAAGCCTGAATGCCCACAGGATGGGCTGGTGACAGCTTGACTGTGTTCAGACATTTCCCACATTAGGTGCTGTGTTTGAAAACTTGGCCAAGGGAGATTGACACAAGCTTCTCAGGGAACAGGGAGAAGAAGAGAAGGCAGATGAAATTTGGGCCTGCCAATCTTTGACAGGCTTGCTTTAACTTCCTCTCTCTGAAGTTCTTTGTCTTATATTCTCTCTTCCCTGAAATTGTGACACAAAGGTTATGACAAGCATGTGAAAATAGCTAGTGACTTATTAATGTCGGCTATGACTGGAGCATCATAGAACAGCACAGCGTGGCTCCAGTGATTGTCTTTCTTTCTTTCCATATATTGTGGCCAGCCTCTTGAGCTGTCCAGAAGTGTCTTATTCCTTCAGTGAAATCAGATCAGGGCGTTAATATGCCCCTCGACTTCAAAGCCCATGGATGTCACATTAATATTTTGCTTAAACCAACTTTCCTTGAAATATAAGAGTACAAATTACTCAGCTCTTGAAATTCTTTTGCAGGCTCTTTTCCAACATCCAATTTACAAATATATTGAAGTAATGGACACTTTTAACAAACAGGAGTTTTCATTTATTCATATTCATCCAAATAGAATTGAAAAGAATATTGAAACTGTTTTTTTATGAAGTGGATCTAACAGTTAACAACCTCTTTACAATACTAAATTTTGAATCTTTAAAAAAAATCTCTATACGTTCAGTTTGGGGACATGATTGCCTTTATTCTTCTACCCTTAGTTGTTTTAATATGACTGTTATCTGTATTGGCTTAAGTTTGAGTACAGATATGCAAAGGCTGTCCTTGCAGAGCTACAGCTTATTCTGTTTTTCCTTCCTCCAGAAATTGAGAACAAGGTATTGTCAATAACAATAATAATACAAACTTTTGGGAGCAAGTCTGTCACTGCACACAATGATAGTTGTGAATTTAAAAGATAAATGAGGGGAATTTGGGGGAACAACTTAACATTCCTAGAGCAAAACAATTCTTATTTATCTTTGAAGGAAGGATGACAGCTAATAAAATGACATCTTTACCTTCTTTATTTTTATGTTTTTGGCTCTAATTCTTTCAAAAGCTGTATCATCGACCTGATAAAAGTTTATGTACATTTTGATTCTCGCTATTCTTTCTGAAATAAAGTTTCTATCCAATATTACTGTTTTTTTTAACATCTGTATTCCTATATGCATTTCGGTTGAACTAATTGTGAAATAGATTGAAAGCATATCATTTATCCAAGTCTTATGTTTCACTCAAGTTATAATAAACTGATCGTGTAATGTTTCAATATATAGTTATTAATAAAAATAGTAATATTATTTAAATTTATTGCTCTTTTGCCATGCAGCAGGCATTATCCTAAGTACTTTTTAAATATTTACATATATATATATATTTGTGTGTGTGTGTGTGTGTGTGTGTGTGTGTGTGCAGTACGCGGGCCTCTCACTGTTGTGGCCTCTCCCGTTGCGGAGCACAGGCTCCGGACGTACAGGCTCAGCGGCCACGGCTCACGGGCCTAGTTGCTCTGCAGCATGTGGGATCTTCCTGGACCGGGGCACGAACCCGCGTCCCCTGCATCGGCAGGCGTACTCTCAACCATTGCGCCACCAGGGAAGCCCATATAGTTATATTTTTAAAATTAATTTATTTTTGGCTGCATTGGGTCTTCATTGCTGCACATGGGCTTTCTCTAATTGTGGCGAGCGGGGGCTACTCTTCATTGCGGTGCGTGGGCTTCTCGTTGCGGTGGCTTCTCGTTGCGGAGCACGGGCTCTAGGCATGTGGGCTTCAGTAGTTGTGGCATGTGGGCTCAGTGGTTGTGGCTTACAGGCTCTAGAGCGCAGGCTCAGTAGTTGTGGTACACGGGCTAAGTTGCTCTGTGGCATGTGGGATCTTCCCAGACCAGGGCTCGAACCCATGTCCCCTGCATTGGTAGGCAGACTCTTAAACACTGCGCCACCAGGGGAGTCCTCTAAGTACTTTTTATATACTATTTCTTTTTGGCCTCACAGCAAACCCTAACAAAGGTTTTATTATTATTCTAATTTTGCAGATGAAGAAACTGTTTGCTTCAGAGATTTAATAACTTGTTTAATATATAATGTAACTAGTTAATGGGAGGTTAACAGTCCAACCCAGAATTTATAATCATGTTTATGCCTGCTGGGCACCCATGTGACTCATAAACATTCGAAGACTTTCACTCTCCCTTAAAGTCTGCCACATCCTAAAAGTCTGATAACTATTTATTCCAAGCCAAGAAAATAAAATGGATTGACTTCCGTGGTCAGTATGCATTAACACTGACTTCTTATCTCTGTAGTTGTATATTATGATTGATAATAGCTGTGTCTTCTAAAGAAATGGTGTATCCTAAGCATATTAAGTTCACACAACCAAAATCTGTCGAAATGCTGATGAGGGAATCAAATAGGACTTCCACGTACTTGGTATCCTGTGAACTTCCTAGTAATCACACGAAGAAGGAGGACACACACACACACACACACACACACACACACACACACACACACAGTTTGTATAATATAAGGAAACCAGGGCTCTGGGAGATCAGGTTGCTCAGCTCCAGAGTCCAAGTCTCTTGGCTCACTGTTTCCCATACACATACATTTCCATTTGAAACGTTAAACAACAACCAGGACTTTGTGCTAGTTGTATCTAAGAAATAATCTTGCTGAAATTTTTAATTTTACAGGTGGACTAGCTAATATCCATAAAAATAGTGTGACTTGCTCAAAGTATGGATTTATTTATCTTACTGTGCCACCAACTATCTTTATGATCTTTTGCAAATCACTTCACTTCTCCAAGTTTCGGGTTTATAATGTCAGATAGGGGTTGGTTATGAACTTTCTGCTCTCTTGCAAAGTCCCTGTGCATAATGCAGTAGTTTCCAGGCCCGCGGTGGCAGAGCCAAAGCAAGAACAGATCCCGTGGCTCGATTCCGGCTGTCCTCGCTCAGATAGGCCGGCTCATCCCAATTCTAGGTGAACACAGAAATGATGAGCAGATAGCTCCGTGCACACAGATTCCTGGGAAGAGTGGGGGCCGTGCTGTGAAAACCCCTGGGATGCTACGTCTAAGGCGTTAACACTTTTATGATGGAGAACCTCAGATTAATATCTTATGCACAAACCGAAATGTTAGCACATTATTTAGTGTGGTCCTTAATGGTAATATTTAATTTAAAACAATTGCACAAGAGTAATCAGCATTTAACTGTTCCTAAAATACGGGCTTTGCTATGACTATGAATTGAGTCCCTTTGTTCTCTGTATAAAACTACTCCACAAAATGAACATTCACCTTCCATTTGGCAATTTGTTGTGGTTTATTTGCGGCACATCCACATATGGAAGCTTGTTCTCTCCTTTTACTTTCTTTAAATCACTGTCATATGCTAATATTCTGCTGGCTACCCACCAAAAAGCATGTGTGATGCACAGAGAGTTTCTTTCGTCAACTAAGGTTCTAGAGACAAACAAATCTGGATTTAGTGACCTTGAGCAAGCCTCTGTTTACCTAATTACAGAGCTGTTGTGAGGTTGAAATGAACACCACACACACACACACACACACACACACACACACACACACACACACACTTAACCCGGTTCATAGAACATAGTAAGAACTCAGTAAATGTTAACTGTAGTGTTTCTTATGAAAAATCTTGCATAAAGACTAGGTTATCTCTGTGGATGTTTTCATAATTGAGACAAATATTAAACATTGTTATAATTTGTGATATTTTGCAGTTAACACAAGTCAAAGTATCTTTCAAATGAAATATCAATCCGAAAATTCCCTTTGGGAAATTAAACACATTTAAAAGGAGGGTGTAACCATTAGGTAGCAAGCATATCAGAAACCAGAGAGGCAGAGTTTTAGTTACTGTCTGATTGTTTCACAGAGCATTCATATTTTTCAGTAGGAAGTTAGCATTAAAATATATACAGTAAAATTCCCCTGCACCTCTGATTTCCAACTATTTCAACATCAAGATCTATCTTCCTTAGTGGACCTGACCCTCAGTATATATGTCAAAGTATTTGCTATGCAGTGACCATGCATCCATATCCTGGATAGATGTAAGATTTCCACTGATTTGGAAATAACAAAATATCTTATTCAAGCACTTCTGTGATTTCTTACAACTATTTATTAGAAACCTTGTGCTAAAGTTTGATAACTTCTTGCATGTGTATATTGCTGTAGAGTGTATAAAAATGTTTACATGAATTACCCATACAATCCTGCAGACAACACAGAGTAAAATTTTATACTCTTTTAAAATTTGATGTAACTAGCATTCATTAAGAGACATGAAGTGATCCTGTCAGTTCCTGGTATTAAGTGCAAGAATGAAGCCTAATACTTTCTGGCTTGTTTCTCACATATTTTATTTATATCTTGCTGCCTCCTGAAAGGATCTAGAATGTAAATGGAATGCCCAGCAGCCACTTAGAAGCTGAGAATGTTTCTGGTGGTTCTTTGCTGGTTCTTTATTGGAATTTTCAATGATCCCTATTCTGTTGTCAGATAACATAAACCATGAGAACTCTCAGTTCAGTTAGCCAGATGGTGCAGCCAGGAGACAGAGGGAAGACCCAAGTAGATTAAGTGTGAAGCTAGAGGCAGGCATATGATTAGAATGCAAAGCCTCCATTCTCCATCCATGTTTCTGATGCTGGGTTACTCTCTCCAAATGTTTTACGTAGTTGCCAAAAAATCTGCATAGAAATAATATTCATTTGTGCTTGCAGCATTCATTAGTTACCCTGAATTTTCTCTGCATATCAAATACATGCCCAAGTGAGATGAGATATCAAAGCAGCAGGCAGTGCAATCCAATTACCCAAGGAACAGTGCCAGTTGCCAGCCCAGTAACTGAATGGTGAACCTCGAGGCCCCTGTACATCTATTTCTAATTGCTTATACTTGCGAGTTTGGTTTGGTCATCAGCTTTAAAGAACCTAAAGAATTGCTTGAAATAACACTTGCTTTTTAAAAATTTTATATGCGTTTGTGCTTTGAACATAGATCTCATTCATCTTACTCTGAATGTCTCCATTGTAACCGTCCTTCCTTGACTTGTCCTGTACAGGGGTACATGACCTCGTATTTAATCACTCACACATTCCTTCTTCTTATACTTTCATATCCTGTTTCTCCGAGCTATCATTCTAACCAGTTGAACGTTTATTCCTTAAGTGACAGTATGCCTCAACGTATTTTTCATTGTTTACTGATCTGTTTATTCAGCTGAGCTACAGGGTGTCAGTGAACTGACTGCAGGATGACACACGTAATGCTGGCAGGCAAGGCATGGGAAAAATCGAGCGAATATGGGCAGGCATTCTAGATTTTTCAATTGAGATCTGTGTTCCCCGATCAATATTCTTTGCTTTAAAATTGCTCCTGGATTTATACACTGTGACAATATCCAGAGCCGTATATTTCCATGTCTGCTTATAATTGCAATTTTGATTTTTTATTTGGATTGTAAACCTATCCCAGCTGGGTTTTCTTGTGTGGCTTCGTTCTCTATGGCAGAAATGAGATCGATTTAATATTATAACCATATTGCAGCTTAAGAAGTATTTTTGCATTCTACCCCAGGGCAGGTGGCTTCATTTACGTTTTAAAAATAAGGAATTACAGGTTATTGATTATAAATTGCCATGCAGTGCAGGCTAATTTCTTTTGATTTTGCATAATGCAAGTCTCAGCCTTTCCTCAACAGGTCGTCTTAAGTTTCCTAAGAAGATAGCCTTTTACAATTATTGTCTTTCAGCTTCATTTCTAACAATACTTCTTTTCACTCATTAACTCTTTTCTGGGCTCTTTCTAACTGCCAAGCTCTGTGCTGGCTGCTGAGTAAATGCCGGTGTTCTAGATGCCCTTGCAGCCAGTAACAACTTAGTTTATAGTTCTCTGGTAATTAGTGCCATTTTCCAAACAGTCCAGTTCTTCTGGGAATGTGTCAGAATTTCACTCCCTGTCTCCCTTGTCTTTGTCTGGTGCGTGAGACCAGTTCTGTCCAATAAGTTGTAAACATAAATGTCATCTCAGGTTGAGTTTTTGTCGTGACGGTAGGCAGTATCTTTTTTTCTCCCTGCTACCGAAACCAGCAATGATCTAAGTAGTTAGGGGCTGTTCCATTAGCCTGGTTCTTAGAGTGAGGACAGTGACAATGTAGAGAAGAGACCACAATTTATATATGATGGGGATTTGGTGTGAGAAAAGATGACATTTTGTTTTTTAAGTTACCAAGGCATGGAGTGTTGTTGGTTACAGCTGTATAACCTCAGTTATCCCGATGACATAGAAAGAAAACTTTGAAATTGAATTGCAGACTTTATTTCAAAGGTTCATTATGATGACTGGACACCTGTTTGTCTGTCTGTAAAACATATATAACAATATATATAACAATTATATTTATCTATCCTATTTTGTATACTTTATTGCTTATCTTTACCACTTAGCACTATTAATAAATTCTAAGGTAATATGTATTTAGTGAGATTATTGATTTAGGCAAGGAATATTGTTTGTTCCCAGTCTTCCAAAATTAAAACCATTTTACAAATAATTCATAAAATAAACACTTACAAGTAAAACAAATATCATTAATTTTCTTAAGATATCCAAAATGTAACATGTATTTTAAATCAATTAGAAAAAAGACAGGCTATGGGAAAATATATGGGATAAAATGACTAGCATGTAACGAAGTAGACCATGTAAGCTCACCTCCTGTTTCCATCAAGAAGGCAGAGAAAACTATTTTTCTTTTTATAAAATTTGTTATATTGAAATATAGTTGATTTACAATGCTGTGTTAATTTCTGCTATACAGCAAAGTGATTCAATTATACATATATATGCATTCTTTTTCATATTCTTTTCCAGTGTGGTTTATCACAGGATACTGAATATAGTTCCCTGTAGGACCTTGTTGTTTATCCACTCTCTATATACTAGTTTGCATCTGCTAATCCCAAACTCCCAATCCTTCCCTCCCCCTCCCCCTCCCCGCTTGGCAACCACTAGTCTGTCCTCTGTGTCTGTGAATCTGCAGAGAAAACTTTTCTGTATCTTGCTCTTACTCCATCTTTCCTGAAGACTTGTAGATAATAAAAACAGACTATTGTTGAAAACTTAGATATTCTCATCAATGGGCCAAACTTTGAGGTGTTACAGGGAGGTTGGACTATTAATTAGAAGACAAGGGTGAATAGATTAATCTTTAAAATGTTGGGTTGGCCAAAACGTTCATGCAGGCTTTTCTGTAACAGGAAAAATCCGAACAAACTTTTGGGCCAACCTAATACATCTAAAATATTTATACTGGTGCTTGAGTTCTACTCGACTTCTGAGTCACAACAGACCTGTTCTCTAATGTCTAGACCCATCTAAACATTTTAAAGTGGAGGCTTCTTTTCATTATTGAGAAAACTGCTAGTTGCATAAATGAGTATGTGTTCTTCTTGGAACTATTGTCAAAAAAAGGTAATGCAAATGATCATGAAAGAAGAGAGCTTGTGCCCATGTCTGTCCGGCCCCTGCTGGGTATTGTATATGCACTGCTTCATCTAAGTCTCAAAATTATCCTCAAAATTGATACTATCCCTACCCATTGTTTGACATTCCTCAGCTAATAAATAGAGGCATACAATTCCCTGTTATTTCTGTCTGACTATGCTCTTTCTACTAGGAGGGCCCAAATAACAGTGATTTGTTATCAAGATGGCATATCTGTCATTTAACTACAGGGAACTGAACTTTGAATGCAAACTTCCATTTTTTTTTAAGATTTAGGAGTATTAGAAATTTACAGAAGTTTGCTGTCTTCATGATACATATATTTTACAATTAAAGTATCTGATAAAGTCACTGAGCTAATATCAGCAGTAGTCTCCAGGAGGTGATTTTAAATGACTGAGCAGACAAGTGGTAATATGTACTGTGCTCCCTGTCAGCCCAGCTATAAATGATTATGTGCTTCTCCTAAACTCCGTAAATTCAAGAAGGAAGCTAATTGAGAGTCCTCTTTTCACAAAACACCCAGCCTTCCTTTGCATAGAAGCAGAGGACTCTAGGGAAACGTACACATTTATATCCATATCTGTAAGGGGAATAAAAGTGATCTGGCTGGCAGCATATGAAACTGGGGACGTCGGAAAGATCCATAGTTCTGCTCTATCGACTGAAAAGCGTCCAACTCATTTTCCTTCATGCTGTGAATGAGAGAAACTGTGGTGGAGGCTACTCCTGTAGCTGTCACTAAATAACTTGTCTCCTGTCACCCAGGGGTAGGACAGGATGTCATACCTCAAAATGAAATTAATATAAAATTGGATAAAAATATAAATAAAAGAAAAGGACCCTTTTATCTACTGTGAATTTTGAAGTCGTTAAGTTTTATCCCCAGATGGCTTTTAAATGTACCTGATAAATTCTGATTATTAGTACCAGAAATAGTATTTGGCTTAAGTTTTCAATATCCTGACTTAATCCCTGCTAGATTTTTCTGTACTCACGCTGTAGAGTAATGTATGCTGGAACAGTAAGTGACAAGCGAATGGGGCCTACCTGCTCTCCTTGACTTTTCTGGCCTGAGTAGCATTGGCATGAACTAAGTGAAACAAATTACAATGGTGAAACAGAAAATAACCACTTTGTTTTGTTGTTGTTGTTCAACCTATTTTCTTAGTTTCTCTTATTGTGGTAATAATATTTAAAGAAAAAAAAATTCAATATTTAAATAATATTTAAATAAAGAGAAATTTATTTAAATAATTAAATCAAGAGGTTTTTCATTTTGATGAAACAAAGCTCCCAGAAATGAGGTATTCTAGTCACTTTTCACAATGTTTTTGTAATGTCACTAATTCCCCTTCACTGTAATGGGATTTTGTGTCATTGACATTCTCATGAGATTTTTATAATATAAATCCATAGACATCATGTTACAATGTCAAGTGAAATAAGCTAGCAACTCTGTGGAGGTATATGTCAATGATGCAAATATTTCTAACCTGTAGAAGTAGCAATATGTCAAAATGATGGCAAATAATATCAGGGGATTTCTCGGGATACTATTTTCTGGAGCAAAAACAGTGCAAAAAAGAATGTCAATACAGTTCTATTGAGACAATGATCTGATTATCAAGGCTATAATAAAGAAAGATTGCTAGTGTTTGTTTTCATCCAAATTATTTTTTCTATGTTTGGGGAAATTGATATTTTTTATATGCCTCATTGCAAAGAACTTAGGAGCTTCTTGTATCTTAAAAGGAAAATTTCTGGTCTCAAACACAGTCCAAACCAAGAGGAAGGGAGACTGTCCTGATTTTAATGTCAGGAAGGCTGCATTCTTTTACTCTGTGGCTTGTTTGAGTCTGATTATTACCTACTGAAGCAATCACTAATATTCTCTGCTTCCATGCTTATCTAATTTTTTGGTGTGGTTCAACTTTGGCAAAATCTAAGTTTGACATGGTCAAAAGTGTTCATAAAACTTCCAAAATATGATTTTAAAAAATAAGGCATGACCTTAATTGGATAAATGGAGGAAAGCAGGGGTGGAGGGAAATCACCCATGATTTATTTAATTCTTTAAGTGTATTCAAGATAATGCCACAAGGAGAGTAATTTGACCTTACTGTGTAAAAGCAATTTATTATAAATAGATATTTTTGGCACCATTCATTTAAGTTTCTGCACATGGATAGAGTCCAAAGTAAAATATTGAAATTCATGATTTTGAATTATGTGAGCTATTCAATCATTACTGCTGAAGCACCAGACATACGGAGTAATTTCCGGCAGCAGTGTTGTTAGAGTGATAGTGAAGTGGCCGAGAGAGCCTGTCCTGGAACACCACTTGAAGAAATAATCAGAATAATATCACGGCCCCTCAGGAGGAAGTGAAGCTTATATACGCAAACACATGTACTCAAAGTATTTTCAAGCATGTTTTATCTTCTTTTATCATAATATTCTTGTGATAGAGATAAGGGCAAGGATTATTGTATTTTTGCATAGAGAAATGGACACAAGCCCTAGTCATTGTAGTTCTTTCTGATACTGTATCTAAGTAGCATTATGTAAAATTTGGATACTTAAATTTTTACTTATTTCAGGATAGTTTGAATGTGCATCTACAATGAAACTATTTTTCTTGAATATTCTTTTTTATTAATTCTACATTTCTACACACATCAAATTGGGATTAATTCTAGTTTTTAAATGCCCCCATTTAGTTTCCCTTTTAAAAATTCAGTTGGAGCACTGACCCTGTCAACATCATGACTTACTATAAAGCTACAGTAATCAAGACAGTGTGATATTGGCAAAAGAATAGACAAGTAGATCGATGGAACAGAATAGAGAGCCCAGAAATAGGCTCTCTATTGATAAGGGAGCAAAGGCAATGCAATGGAGCAAAAATAGTCTTTACAACAAATGGTGCAGGAACGACTGGGCATTCACATGCAAAAAATGAATATGGACATAGATCTTACACCCTTCACAAAAATCAACTCAAAATGAATCAGACATAAATGTCAAATGTAGAACTATAAACTCATGGAAGATAGCATAGGAGAAAACATAGATGTCCTTGTGTATGGCAATGACTTTTTATTTTATTTTATTTTATTTTATTTTATTTTTTTTATTTTTTTATTTTTTTTGTGGTACGCGGGCCTCACTGTTGTGGCCTCTCCCGTTGCGGAGCACAGGCTCCGGACGCGCAGGCTCAGCGGCCACGGCTCACGGGCCCAGCCGCTCCGCAGCATGTGGGATCCTCCCGGACCGGGGCACGAACCCGTGTCCCCTGCATCGGCAGGTGGATTCTCAACCACTGCGCCACCAGGGAAGCCCAGCAATGACTTTTTAGATATAACTGCGAGGGCACAATCCATGAAAATAGTTGTTAAACTGGACTTCATTAAAATAAAAAACTTTTGCTCTGTAAATAACAATATCAAGAGAATGAGAAGAAAAGCCACAGACTGGGAGAAAATATTTGCAAAAGACACATCTAATAAAGGATTGTTATCCCCCAATACATAAAGAGCTCTTAAAACTCAACAATGACAAACAACCTGATTAAGAAATGGGCAAAAGACCTTAATAGACACCTCATTAAAGATATACAGATAACAAATAAGCACATGAAAAAGTGTTTCACAGCACATGTCATCAGGGAAGTGGAAATTAAAATAACAATGAGATAGCACTACACATCTGTCAGAATGGCAGAAATCTAAAACACTGACAACACAAAATGCTGGCAAGGATGTGGAGCAACAGGAACTCTCATTCGTTGCTGCTGAGAATAAAAAATAGTATAGCCACTTTGGAGGGCAGTTTGGTAGTTTCTTATAAAACTAAACATACTCTTACCATATAATCCATCAATGATAATGTTGTGTCAGTGTAGGTTTATCAGTTGTAGCAAATGTACCACTCTGGTGGAGGATGTTGATAATGGGAGGTTATGCATGACTGAAGGCAAGGGGCAAATGGGAAATCTCTGTCCCTTCTGCTCAATTTTGCTCTGAACCTAAAACTGTTCTAAAAAATGAAGTCTATTATTAAAAAATTATATTTCAGGTAGTTGCCCTCCTGCTGTAAACCGGTACAGATTTACTTTCATTCAGCGTTTGTTATGTTCCAGGTAATTTTGTTTCTTACAGTAATGTTCTTTAAAAAGAGCTTAGGAACTTCCCTGGAAGTCTAGTGGTTAAGACTCCATGCTTCCACTGCAGGGGGCATGGGTTCAATCCCTGGTCAGGGAGCTAAGATCCCACGTGCCACATGGCTTGGCCAAAAAAAAAAAAAAACCAAAAAACTTGTAAACCCTGTTTTATTGATATGAAATATAAGACGAAGATGATGAGTAGATTGCCAAAGTCAAATGGGCGTGATTGAGAATGTACATGGCGTGAGTCATGTGTGTGTTGGGATCCAAGCCTGTGCCCTTCAAGGAGACTCCTTGCTTCATCCGTTCGTCCAACATTCATCCAGTAAACACCATTCTTAGTGAGGAAAATATTTACTCAGCCTGCCATTATTAATTGTGCTTAGTTCAGAGAATGAACAAACAATTCCTGGACTTCCTGTCTTCTTTTTACTGCTCAGCAAACTATGCCATATATTTTTGGCTGGGATTAAAAATAATAGGACTAGTTATGTGTTCCGTAGAATTTTTATATTTAACAGTTAACCTAAATACACGTGGGTTGTTAGGGCTAGCATACCATGTCATTTCATATTCTGCCTCATATTTGTCCTCAAGTTTTTGTTGTCTTGAATAGGAGGGTTAGACTGGACATGATACATTTGTAACTGGAAATGTTTTCTAATAAAAATATTAGAGTATGTAAACTCTGTTTCTTCCATACTTAACCTTAATGTAGGATCAGTTGTCTCCTTGTTTAGAATAAAAGTATAATTACCTTTGTTTCCAACATGTGCTATTACATGTCAAAGAGTTCTTTTATACTAAAGCAGTGAGTCATTTTAAGAAAAAAGATGGTTCATGTACATAATTTTGCTCTGTGTTAATCTACTTTCTGTTCTCCATAACTCCAAGTTAATAGGAGTAGTACTCAAAGTAGGTGAATGACTTTAAGATTTGTGTAGAAATATTTCTGTGGGAATAGTAGATGCTGCAACTGCTGTCATTTTATGGGCTGATCCTTTACAGGATTTTATGAAAGCTTATCAGCATATATAAAAAACGTATATGAGTGTAGAGTATATATAGGAATTCTATTTGCAAATAATTGAGTAAAATTTTACAGTCATGTTTTCTTTACATAAAGTCAAAACAAAACTAAAGGCACTGCCTCATGACTCCATTAAAATTTTGACCTAGACTTTACCTGTTAGGAGGTAAAGGATTACTCAGGATTTTAAATGCCAAAAGTCTATCAAACAACTATATATATATTTGATAAAACATATTGCTGATATTAATGGAGTGTTTCTGATAATTAATATTACTTTGTAGCTATTGCAGAGTGTTAGACCTGTCATTTTTTGAAGTGACACATTTTTTGTGAATCTGTCTTACATTTTTTTGAGGAAAATCAGTAACTATCTCCTCACCCATGTATAGCTCATTAATCCTAGTGCTTATCTAAAATTAAAATGTTTATAACAGTTATTTTCAGAAAATCCTAAAATTCAGTCCTCCCCCTTTGCTTTTGTTTCCTGGTATCTAAGCAGCTCCCTCATGCTTCCAGAGCTCTTACTAGGCTGGAATTCAGATACCCTTTGTCCAACTTGCCTGTTCCCTTTACAAAGGAAATGTATTTTGTGTTAGCCTGTTCCAGGAATGGGGCCCAGTGCAAAACCAAATATAGGCCCCTTATTCAGAAATTATTAGTAATTTTACAAAGACAGCAGCGGAAAATTAAGCCAAGTGCAGGGCCCTTCTAAGCATGGAGCCCTGTGTGCTACCCATGTTATGGAATCGTGAAATGCGCCTTGACCTATTTTCTTGGTTGTTATGCCCCAGAACTTGCCTTCTTTTCTGATACATCCTTACCCTGACTATATCTTTCTTTCCCACACTCTGATTCTCTTTTTCTGTAGCTCCAGAAGCTTGAGCTGCAGAGAATTGTACATGCCCTCTTTCTATTTTCCCAGAAGGAAGGTCAGAAAGAGCCAATACTGAAATTTTTCTTAAAATAATTTTATGATCAGGAACCATGTAAGCCATTCTTGGTATGAAATCTTATTTGATAATTGAAGTAGTATAAGAATTCTGTGAAATTTTATATTTTGACTTAGTTTTGTTGACTCAGTGTATGATTACTTACTAAAGTATGTATCTTTTCAAAGCTGAGTTACATACATGTGAAAATTAATTCATTTGACAGCAGTGTCTATGAATGTGATGTCAGTGGTTCCGGAGACAATTTTTAAAAAATCATAGTGCTAAAATATTAATCCTTGTTATCACCATTAAAAGGGCAGCTGCCTTGCATAAGTGTGGCACCATTTTCAGGAGCAAAGACTTCTTAGCTGCCCCTCCTCTTTCTGATCTGTGCCTTTATCCTCTGGGAACCATCTTCTTCATTACCTCCTTTCTATTCTGGTTTGCTTTCTGTGTTTCAGAAGTAACAACGATTAATCTGATAACCCATTAGATGGTCAGAAGATACAAAATCATCTGCTTTGTTTCTCCCATGAGATAAATGGCATTTGCTTTTTTATGCCAACTCTGCAGATGATCCAGTCTAGTTTATTGGCTCTTTCAAAGGGATACTTCCAACTGTGACAATTACTAATTTTGTTCCAGTTGGAAAGGAAGATTGGGTGACTAGTATTGGTGGATATGAGGAATATTTAGAGTATTTCACAACATTTTCCCAAAGTAAACTTGGTTGGCTAATTCATTTGTGCTTTGGCCCAATACTGGGTCTACCAGAGTTGAAAACATTGAATATAAAAATCTAATGATTCTTCACCATGTCTCTTAGGCAAGGACAATGGCAACAGTCACTTATAGTAGCAGTGATAAAACAATTTGTTCTGTATTTTAACTTAAAAAGAGTTTTAGATCTCATTTCTCCATCCAGAACTCTTAGATTTTCCTATTTTTAACAAAAAGAGACTTGATTAAAACAATCTAATACTTTAGCTAAAAGACAAAAGACTAAGAAATATTTAGAAGATATCAGTAATTCATGTGGAATATAATGATGTATATGTGCCATTTACAGAAATTTAGTTGTATAACAATTTATTAAATGTAAAAATGTATTTAATAAGTAACCATATTGCATTTGATAGATCAATATAGACGTCAGATTTTTTTTCTGGCTCCTGAAACTTCATCGTTATATCATTAACATCACTTTTTCCTGAACTCACTTTTTGTACTACTACTTTCTCATTAAATGTAAATCTTTAATGAAAGAGCAAAAAACATCTATTTAAAAAAAAATCTTTTAGTCATTTATTCAATCAATTCAAATCAACATTTGTTGAAAGCCTCCCAAGAAGTAGCCATCTTAATCATATTTTAACTCTCTGATGGTCTTGTTTATGCCTCATGTGTACTATATTGTATTGCCATTTTTTTGCATAAATATATATTTTTAAATTGCAGTGTAGTTGATTTACAATGTTGTGTTAGTTTAGGTACACAACAAACTGATTCGGTTTGATTCGATACATATGTATTCTTTATCATATTCTTTTCCATTGTAGTTAATTACACGATTTTTTTTTAACATCTTCATTGGAGTATAATTGCTTTACAATGGTGTGTTAATTTCTGCTTTATAACAAAGTGAATCAGCTAAACATATACCTATATCCCCATATCTCCTCCCTCTTGCATCTCCCTCCCACCCTCCCTATCCCACCCATCTAGGTGGTCACAAAGCACCGAGCTGATCTCCCTGTGCAATGTGGCTGCTTCCCACTAGCTATCTGTTTTACATTTGGTAGTGTATATATGTCATTGCCACTCTCTCACTTCGTCCTAGCTTACCCTTCACCCTCCCCGTGTCCTCAAGTTCATTCTCTACGTCTGTGTCTTTATTCCTGTCCAGCCCCTAGGTCCTTCAGAACCTTTTTCTTTATTTTTTTTAGATTCCATATATATGTGTTAGCATACGGTATGTTTTTTTCCCCTTCCTCCTTCCTTCACTCTGTATGACAGACTCTGGGTCCATCCACCTCACTACAAATAACTCAATTTCATTTCTTTTTATGGCTGAGTAATATTCCATTGTATATATGTGCCACATCTTCGTTATTCATTCATCTGTTGTTGGACACTTAGTTTGCTTCCATGTCCTGGCTATTGTAGAGCTGCAATGAGCATTGTGGTACATGACTCCTTTTGAATTATGGTTTTCTCAGGGTATATGCCCAGTAGCATGATTGCTAGGTCATATGATAGTTCTAGTTTTAATTTTTTAAGGAAACTCCATACTGTTCTCCTTAGTGGCTATATCAATTTACATTCCTACCAACACTGCAGGAGGGTTTCCTTTTCTCCACACTCTCTCCAGCATTTGTTGTTTGTAGGTTTTTTAATGTTGGCCACTCTGATTGGTGTGAGATGATACCTTATTGTAGTTTTGATTTGCATTTCTCTAATGATTAGTCATGTTGAGCATCCGTTCATGTGTTTGTTGGCAATCTGTATATCTTCTTTGGAGAAATGTCTATTTAGGTTTTCTGCCCATTTTTGGATTGGGTTCTTTGTTTTTGTGATGTTGAGCTACATGAGCTGCTTGTATATTTTGGAGATTAATCCTTTGTCAGTTGCTTCATTTGCAAATATTTTCTCCCATTCTGAGGGTTGTCTTTTCCACTTGTTTATGGTTTCCTTTGATGTGTAAAAGCTTTTAAGTTTCATTAGGTCTCATTTGTTTATTTTTGTTTTTATTTCCATTTCTCTAGGAAGTGGGTTAGAAAGGATCTTCCTGTGATTTATGTCATAGATTGTTCTGCCCTTAAGAGTTTGATAGTGTCTGGCCTTACATTTAAGTCTTTAATCCATTTGGAGTTTATTTTTGTGTATGGTGTTAGGGAGGGTTCTAATTTCATCCTTTCACATGTAGCTGTCCAGTTTTCCCAGCACCACTTATTGAAGATGCTATCTTTTCTCCATTATATATTCTTGCTTCCTTTATCAAAAATAAGGTGACCGTATGTGTGTGGGGTTATCTCTGGACTTTATTTCCTGTTCCATGGATGTATATTTCTGTTTTTGTGCCAGTACCATACTGTCTTGATGACTTTGTAGCTTTGTAGTGTAGTCTGAAGTCAGGGTGCCTCATTCCCCCAGCTCCGTTTTTCTTTCTCAAGATTGCTTTGGCTATTCGGGGTCTCTTGTGTTTCCATACAAATTGTGAAATTTTTTGTTCTAATTCTGTGAAAAATGCCATTGTTCGTTTGATAGAGATTGCATTGAATCTGTAGATTGCTTTGGGTAGTATAGTCATTTTAACAATGTTGATTCTTCCAACCCAAGAACATGGTATTTCTCTCCATCTGTATGTATCATCTTTCATTTCTTTCATCAGTGTCTTAGAGTTTTCTTCATACAGGTCTTTTGTCTCCTTAGGTAGGTTTATTCCTAGGTACTTTATTCTGTTTGCTGCAATGGTAAATGGGAGTGTTTCCTTAATTTCTCTTTCATATTTTTCATCATTAGTGCCTAGGAATGCAGGAGATTTCTGTGCATTAATTTTGTATCCTGCTACTTTATCAAATTCATTGATTAGCTCTAGTAGTTTCCTGGTAGAATCTTTAGGATTCTCTATGTATACTATCATATAATCTTCAAACAGTGACAGCTTTACTTCTTCTTTTCCGATTTTAATTCCTGTTTATTTCTTTTTCTTCTCTGATTGCTGTCACTAAAACTTCCAAAACAGTGTTGAATAATAGTGGTGAAAGTGGACAACCTTGTCTTGTTCGTGATCTTAGAAGAAATGATTTCGGTTTTGCACCATTGAGAATGATGTTGACTGTGGGTTTCTCATATATGGCCTTCATTATGTTGAGGTAAGTTCCCTCTATGCCTACTTTCTGGAGGGTTTTTATCATAAAATGTGTGTTGAATTTTGTCCAAAGCTTTTTCTGCATCTATTGAGATGAACATATGGTTTTTCTCCTAAAATTTGTTTATATGGTTTATCACATTGATTGATTTGCATATATTTAAGAATCCTTGCATTCCTGCGATAAACCCCACTTGATCATGGTGTATGATCCTTTTAATGTGCTGTTGGATTCTGTTTGCTAGTATCTTGTTGAGGATTTTTGCATCTATGTTCATCAGTGATGTTGGCCTGTGGTTTTCTTTCTTTGTGACATCTTTGTCTTTTTTTGGTATCAGGATGATGGTGGCCTCGTAGAATGAGTTTGGGAGTGTTCCTTCCTCTGCTATATTTTGGAGGAGTTTGAGAAGGATAGGTGTTAACTCTTCTCTAAATGTTTGATAGAATTCATCTGTGAAGCCATCTGGTCCTGGACTTTTGTTTGTTGGTAGATTTTTAATCACAGACTCAATTTCAGTGTTTGCCATTGGTCTTTTCAGATTTTCTATTTCTTCCTGGTTCAGTGACAGAATGTTGTGCTTTTCTAAGAATTTGTCCATTTCTTCCAGGTTGTCCATTTTATTGGCATATAGTTGCTTGTAGTAATCTCTCATGATCCTTTGTATTTCTTTAGTGTCAGTTGTTACGTCTCCTTTTTCATTTCTAATTCTATTGATTTGAGTCTTCTTTTTTTCTTGATGATTCTGGCTAATGGTGTATCAATTTTGTTTACCTTCTCAAAGAACCAGCCTTTAGTTTTATTGATCTTTGCTATTGTTTTCTTCATATCTTATTCATTTATTTCTGATCTGATCTTTATGATTTCTTTCCTTCTGCTAACTTTGGGGTTTTTTTTTTTTTTTTACTTCTTTCTCTAATTGCTTTAGGTGTAAGGTTAGTTTGTTTATTTGAGATGTTTCTTGTTTCTTGAGGTAGGATTGTATTGCTATAAACTTCCCTCTTAGAACTGCTTTTCCTGCATCCCATAGGTTTTGGGTCATCGAGTTTTCATTGTCATTTGTTTCTAGGCATTTTTTGATTTCCTCTTTGATTTCTTCCGTGATCTCTTGGTTATTTAGTAGTGTATTGTTTAGCCTCCATGTGTTTGTATTTTTTACAGATTTTTTTCCTGTAATTGATAACTAATCTCACAGCATTGTGGTTGGAAAAGATACTTGATATGATTTCAATTTTCTTAAATTTACCAAGGCTTGATTTGTGACCCAAGATTTGATCTATCCTGGAGAATGTTCCATGAGCACTTGAGAAGAAAGTGTATTCTGTTGTTTTTGGATGGAATGTCCTATAAATGTCAATTAAGTCCATCTTGTTTAACGTGTCATTTAAAGTTTGTGTTTCCTTATTTATTTTCATTTTGGATGATCTGTCCATTGGTGAAAGTGGCATGTTAAAGTCCCCTACTATGATTGTGTTACTGTCAATTTCCCGTTTATGGATGTTCGTTTTTGCCTTATGTATTGAGGTGCTCCTATGTTGGGTGCATAAATATTTACAATTGTTAAATCTTCTTCTTGATCCCTTGATCATTATGTAGTGTTCTTCTTTGTCTCTTGTAATATTCTTTATTTTAAAGTCTATTTTATCTGATATGAGAATTGTTACTCCAGCTTTCTTTTGATTTCCATTTGTATGGACTATCTTTTTCCATCCCCTCACTTTCAGTCTGTATGTGTCCCTAGATCTGAAGTGGGTCTCTTGTAGACAGCATATATATGGGTCTTGTTTTTGTATCCATTCAGCCAGTTGTATGTCTTTTGGTTGCAGCAGTTAGTCCTTTTACATTTAAGGTAATTATTGATATGTATATTCCTATTACCATTTTTTAAATTGTTTTGGGTGTCTTATTGTAGGTCTTTTCCTTCTGTTGTGTTTCTTGCCCAGAGAAGATTGTTTAGCATTTGTTGTAAAGCTGGTTTGGTGGTGCTGAATTCTCTTCACTTTTTCTTGTCTGTAAAGGTTTTAATTTCTCGAGGCTGAATGAGATCCTTGCTGGGTAGAGTAATCTTGGTTGTAGGTTTTTTCCTTTTCATCACTTTAAATATCTTCTGCCACTCCCTTCTGGCTTGCAGCGTTTCTGCTGAAATATCAGCTGTTAACCCTATGGGGATTCCCTTGTATGTTATTTGTTGCTTTTCCCTTGCTGCTTTTAATATGTTTTCTTTTTATTTAATTTTTGATAATTTGATTAGTATGTGTCTTTGTGTGTTTCTCCTTGGATTTATCCTATATGGGACTCTCCATGCTTCCTGGACTTGATTGACTATTTCCTTTCCCATATTAGGGAAGTTTTCAACTATAATCTCTTCAAATACTTTCTCATTCCTTTTCTTTTTCTCTTCTTCTTATGGGACCCCTATAATTTGAATGTTGGTGAGTTTAATGTTGTCCCAGAGGTCTCTGAGACTGTTTCTCAGTTCTTTTCATTCTTTTTTCTTTATTCTGTTCTGTAGTAGTTATTTCCACTATTTTATGTTCCAGGTCACTTATCCGGTCTTCTGCCTCAGTTATTCAGCTATTGATTCCTTCTAGAGAATTTTTAATTTCATTTATTGTGTTGTTCATCATTGTTTGTTTTCCCTTTAGTTCTTTTAGCTTCTTGTTGAACAGTTCTTGTATTTTCTCCATTTTATTTGCAAGATTTTGGATCATCTTTACTATCATTGTTCTGAATTCTTTTTCCGTTCGACTGCCTATTTCCTCTTCATGTGTTTGGTCTGGTGGGTTTTTACCTTGCTCTTTCATCTGCTGTATGTTTCTCTGTCTTCTCATTTTGCTTCACTTAACTGTGTTTGGGGTTTCCTTTTTGCAGCCTGCAGGTTCATAGTTCCCATTTTTTTTTGGTGTGTGCCCCCAGTGGCTAAGGTTGGTTCAGTGGTTTCTGTAGGCTTCCTGGTGGAGGGGACTGGGTCCTATGTTCTGGTGGATGAGGCTGGATCTTGTCTTTCTCCTGGGCAGGGCCTCGTCCAGTGGTATGTTTTGGGGTGTCTGTGACCTTGTTATGATTTAGGCAGCCTCTGCTATTGGGTGGGATTGTGTTCCTGTCTTGCTAGTTGTTTGGCATAGGGTATCCAGCACTGTAGGTTGCTGATTGTTGAGTGTAGCTGGGTCTTAGTGTTGAGATGGAGATCTCTGGGAGAGCTTTTGCCGTTTGATATTATTTGGAGCTGGGAGGTCTCTGGTGGGCCAATGTCCTGAACTTGGCTCTCCCACCTCAGTGGCAGAGGCCCTATACCTGGCAGGAGCAACAATATCCTGTCAGCCATATGGCTGAGAAGAAAAGGGAGAAAAAAAGAAAGAAAGAAAAAAATAAAATAAAGTTACTAAAAATTAAAAAAAAATATTAAAAATGAAAAAAGAAGTAAAAAAGAAAGAAAGAGAGCATCCAAACCAAAAAACAAATCCAGCAATGATAACAAGCATTAAAAACTGTACTAAAAAGAAAAACAAACACAAAAAATCAGACAGACAGAACTCTAGGACAGATGGTAAATCCAAAGCTATACAGGCAGAATCATACAAGAAGCATATACATACACACTGATGAAAAGAGAAAAAGAAAAATAAATGCATATAAAAGGAAGAGAGCAACCAAATCAATAAACATATCTACCAATGATAATAACCTCTAAATACTAAACTAAGGTAAACATAAAACCAGAAAGAAATTAGATGCAGAAAGCAAACCCCATGTCTACAGTTGCTCCCAAAATCCACCACTTCAATTTTGGGATGATTCATTGTCTATTCAGGTATTCCACAGTTACAGGGTACATGACGTTGATTGTGGAGATTTAATCTGTTACTCCTGAGGCTGCTGGGAGAAATTTCCTGTTCTCCTTTTTGTTTGCACAGCTCTTGGGGTTCGGTTTTGGATTGGGAGGGGTATGGAATGTGGGATGAGCCTGAGGCAGCCGAGGGCAGTATGACGTTGCACCAGCCTGAGGCGTGCTGTGCATTCTCCCGGGGAGGTTGTCCCTGCATCACAGGACCCTGGCTGTGGCGGGCTGCACAGCATCCCGGGAGGGGAGATGTGGATTGTGACCTGTGCTTGCACACAGGATTCTTGGTGGCTGCAGCAGTAGCCTTAGCGTTTCATGCCCATCTCTGGTGTCCGCACTGATAGCCACAGCTCGTGGCCATCTCTGAAGCTCGTTTAGGCGGTCCTCTGAATTCCCTCTCCTCACGCAACCCAAAATAATGGTCTCTTGCCTCTTAGGCGGTTCCAGACTTTTTCCCGGACTCCCTCTGGCAAGCTGTGGCACACTAGCCCCCTTCAGGCTGTGTTCATTTAGCCAGCTCCAGTCCTCTCCCTGGGATCTGACCTCCAAAGAGGGAGCCTCAGCTCCCAGCCCCCACGTGTCCCACCCTGGCAGGTTAGCAGGAAATCCTCAGGCTGGTGAATGCTGCTCAGCACTGATCCTCTGTGTGGGAATCTCTCCACTTTGCTCTCTGCACCCCTGTTGCTGTGCTGTCCTCTGTGGCTCTGAAGCTTCCCCACACCACCCAGCATCTCCACCAGTGAAGGGGCTTTTTAGTGTGTGGAAACGTTTTCTCCTCTACAGCTCCCTCCCAGAGGTGCAGGTCCTGTTCCTATTCTTTTGTCTCTGTTTTTTCTTTTTTCTTTTGCCCTACCCAGCTACGTGGGGAGTTTCTTGCCTTTTGGGAAGTCTGAGGTCTTCTGTCAGCATTCAGTAGATGTTTTGTAGGAGTTGTTCCACATGTAGATATATTTCTGATGTATCTGTGGGAGGAAGGTGTTCTCCATGTCTTACTCCTCTGCCATCTTGAAGGTTTCTCCCTATTACTGTATATTGAATGTAGTTCCCTGTGCTATACAGTAAGCCTTGTTATTTATCCATTTTATATATAGTAGTGCATATCTGTTAATCTTATACTCCTAACTTATCCCTCCCCCACCCCTTTCTCCTTTGATTACCATAAGTTTGTTTTCTGTGTCTGCCTGTCTGTTTCTGTTTTGTAAAGTTCATTTGTATCATATTTTAGATTCCACATATAAGTTATATCATGGTATTTGTCTTTATCTTTCTGACTTACTTCACTTAGTATAATAATCTCAACATAGGTCTATCCATGTTGCTGCAAATGGCATTATTTCTTTTTCATGACTGAGTAGTATTGTGTGTGTGTATATATATATATACATATATATACACACATACAACATCTTCCTTATTCATTCATCTGTTGTTTTACATTTATGTTGCTTCTGTGTCTTGGCTGTTGTAAATAGTGCTGCTGTGAAAATTGGGGGGCATGTATCTTTTCAAATTAGAGTTTTGTCTGGGGATATACTCAGGAGTGGGCTTGCTGAATCTAAAGCCTTCTGTTTATAACAAGTAATATGTACATTCTATTTTATATTATAAATTATAATTATCCATTGCAAATTGTGCTTTTTATGACTTTTATTGGGTTTTTTTTCATGACTGCTTGTGGTATTTTTTTTTAGTTATTTCAGAGTAACCTGTGTGCTTTCTGCATAGACTTATAGAAGATATACAACTAAACCAATTTTTCAAAATTTCAAACCTTATGCTACTTTTATCTAAATAATTTAGATGGAATTGTGCATGTAAGTGTGTGTTTTAGACTGAATTATTTTAACAATTGCATTAATTCTTTGTTATACTCTTGTGTGTAAATAAATATAGTTCAAAATTTGGGGGTACACTTGAACTTCCATAAAATAAATATTTATATTTTGTGAAACAGATTACATTTGAAAAAACTCATTAATTATATGTGAACACATTAATATAGTAAAATTCGTATATAAAGGATGATAAATTTACATTCATATAAATATCAAAGTGAACAGCTATACCTATATAGCAAATAACAGGAGTAAGTAGTTACTGCATCTGAATTTAATTTTAAACTTCCCCAAGTCAAATCAATCTAGAAACTCTTGATCATGGGACAAAGCAAGTATATTTATGGGTTTCTTTTAGTTTATTTTTTATGGGGCATACATAAATAGGTTTGGAACCCAACGAACATATATTTTTATTTTACTTATTTATTTATTTATTTATTTATTTTATTTTTTAATTTTTTTTTGCGGTATGCGGGCCTCTCACTGTTGTGGCCTCTCCCGTTGCGGAGCACAGGCTCCGGACGCACAGGCTCAGCGGCCATGGCTCACGGGCTTAGTTTCTCCACGGCATGTGGGATCTTCACGGACCAGGGCACGAACCCGTGTCTCCTGCATCGGCAGGCGGATTCTCAACCACTGTGCCACCGGGGAAGCCCCGAAAATATATTTTTAAAGCCAGCTATGAAATTTTTCAAATAAAATATTTTACCTACATTTAATTTGACACATTATATTTGAGTACTTTATTAGTAGACAGACTGTCATAAATATCTTATTAGTAGTCCAAATAAGAATCAAGCTTATTTTATTGGATGATTTTATAATCTTTTATGTTTTATCAAATGGTATCACTGAAAATGTATTTGCTGAAATTTAAATTATCCGAATGAAAGGCACCCTCATAAAAAATGCCATCACTCTCATAGGTTTAAGATGTTTTAATTTTTGAGTGAGAACACCTTAGCATTCAGCACCATTTTATCTTAGTAAAACTTGTTTTACATGATAAACTTCACAATTAAGAAACTTTGGTGATTCAAAAAATTGTATAAAGTTCTTAAATGACAATTATTACCTGCTTTAAATATTTTAATAAATCACTCTTTTTATCCTTAAAGGAAACCACATGATATGAGATGTTGCTAAGAAAAATTAAATTGAAGTGCCTTCAACGTACAACTTACATTTAAAGTTTGAATAAAGATGGGCTTCATAGTCATAATTTATTGAATATGTCTGTAAACAACATTAGGAAAAATTCAGTTACATATAAAAAATTATTTTTTCACATTAGCTGCTGCTATATTTATAGTTTGAATGATGCAGCTAAGAGGTGGTAAAAAATATTTATAATAGCAGATCATCAGGTTAAAATAGGGACAGTGTAGTTTAATCACTTTGTTTTTTTTTTTTTTAAATGTGCTTAATGGAAAGGATGAATAACTGCCTTGCTTCAAAATTAAATTCTGTTGCCTTGAGTGAAAGATTTGAGTATTAGCATAACATTCTATTTATGTGAGTTATGCTGTAGTTTTTGTCACTTTTTACATTACACTTTGGGAAATGCTACTGATTTATTGTTGCATTTTTAAAGGGCATTGCTGTGCTGAAACCAGAGACTGAAGGAAGCTAAAAATCATATTTGTCAAAAACTAAGCCTTGATATGGTTTATGATCACTGACTATTTGCCCTATTTATAGGGCTGTATTTAAAAGTAAGCTAATCTAACAAGATCAAATATGATTGATGTTTTTCTATTTATTATTTTCCAATGTTTCAATTTTTGGTTTTAAGATGGTTATAAGATACAAGATATATGAAGTTATGTGGAAGTTAAAGAATGCATAGTGCTTTCCATTTTCATTATGCTTGTTTGAAGAGACTTATTTTCTGAATATTCACCTTGGGTCCTATCAGCATCCACTATAATCAGAGTAATTTTTAAAATATCAAATGAATTATGAATACTCTCTTCAACTATGCAAGCAAGATGAAAAATGGTTGTATGAGGATTTGAATCCTATGGTCTAGTAAATAAGGTAATTATCACCAATGTGAAAAACATTTCTGCTTATAAATTATAAGGGCTTGAGAACTTGAAACTTTTACAAGATTATTTCTCAGTTGAACTATAGGAAGCAGAGTCTAACTGACAACTTATTTGGCCAAGCATATGGAAACATAGGGAGTGAACTTCTATGTTTACTATTCAAAAGCCTAAGAGTATGACTATATTTGTAGCCTACATAAAATTACTTAATTCAATTTCTTTGACTCAAAGAAAGTAAGAGTAATAGCTATGTTTTCTTTAGTTTTTAAAGAAGTATTTATCAGTGAATTTTTAACAAGAATAATATATTATTTTGATATATCTACAAATAAATTACACTTTTTTGATATTCCATACATCACAGTGTATTCAAGGTATAGGCAGAGCAAAAAATTTAGTAAGTGACTTGATTATTTAAACCATTAGGTGAGGAGGCAGAAGAACCCTCCACTTAAGGGTATTGCAAACATCCAATGATTGTAGTCTTTGGGATTAATGCGGATGAAACTGTCTGGTTTACTACATCCATTTAGGCTAATTGGACTGCCTATTGTAAATTGCATTTGCTAGAGTTGTCATTCCTTGGAAACTTCATTCCATCCGTCAGATTAAGAATGAAATTAAGCCAAGATAAACTTTCTAATATCATAGATAACTGAGATGCTGTACTCCATGTTGGAAAAAAAAAAAGTTTGTGTTTAAGGTGGATTTATTCAAGTGGTTAGTATTTCTAGACTTCAAAACACAATGGAGCTAAGAATGAAAAACTTTGAATTAGTAAAGCTCAATCTATAATTACCATTTACACCAGGAAAGAGTAATATTTTATTGCACCTGACCTGAAAAATAGAGTGGGATGGTAGGAAAGAAGTTTATTTATTTGAGACACCAAGTGGAAACTATGAAACACAAAGGGGGAAAGGCAGTTTCATTGAGAATAAAATATTCATATTGATAACTTACATAAGACAAAAGATGGAATGTTTTCTGCAGGGAAATTACTTTCTTTGATGAGCTCCATTTGTGCATGATAGAGTTTTAAATTTTTGAAAACCCCCTTGGTTATTTTTTCTTCCTTTCAATTCTTGTGGTTTTAATTTCAGACATAAACAGATGTAAAATTTTCTTGCTAAAAGCTTCTTACTCTGTTTAAAGTCGAATTTATGACAGGAAAAAAAAAACAGAATGCTTTCCTACAAAGACAGTGATTAGGAAATCAATATTTAAGGCATCAGTCTCATGAATTGTACGGTGAACAGTGGCTCCATTCATTTTGAAACTACCCTATGATAAATATATCTTCATTTACTTTGCTCATTTTTAACATTGTTTGTTTGAAGCATATTCTTGAGGGGTGCTGAGTATTATATCTCCTAGCTAGCAGCTTGAGTTCAGAAGCAATTTTGTTTGAGAGAAATCTACTATATAATGACTTTGGCCTCCAAGCTGCATGTTAAGACTCAAGTATTTACTTCTTGAGGATGGAAAGCTATTGGTTTTACTTGGTAATTTAACGTGGAAAGTGTTTTAGAAGTGTGCTGGCAACTAAGGATTTGAATCTTACATATTGCCCATCACCCTAATCAAAAGAGAAGGGAAAATAGAATATACCTCATCTCTAGAGACTTGGGTTCTAATGGTAGAACATGAGACTAGATGGGAAAATAAATGTGTTGGTTTTAGTGTGGAGACATAGTTGTACATCACGGAGTTACCATGCAATTTGACATTATTTGAAGGAGATTACTAGTATCAGCCTCACAAAGGACTGGGACAAAAGTGGGCAGAAGAATGACTGTTGATAAGTTGATTTACATCAGCAAAACATTCACAGAGCCTGACTGCATGCAATTGCCTGATGCATTAAAAGCAAATCTTTAGGGAAATGTCCTTAGCAACATAACCATAAACAAAGCTCTATGGAATTACCAAGTATGGTAAATAGATACCTGCATGGGCAGAATGTCTGTTATTAGAAAGGAGAGACTGAATTTGCTGCCTCCATCAAGATAGTTTGCAAATCTCAGTGGCCCAGTTTTGCACTCCTTGACAGCAAGAATCTAGCTCATAGACTCAGGACTACATTTTCACACCTTACAATCTAGCACAATCTAGTGGTTGAAACATGTTTTTGGAAGTTCAGAAATTGATGAACAAATAAATGACTACATACATATTTACTTACTTATATGTATATATACAAAAAGACACACTCCTATTTTTGAACTCTCACATAATTTAAAAAGTATGTGGAGTCATAGAATAATAATGTTTAAGAAATCAAAAGTATTGGAATGTCTCTCCCTTTAAATATGAGATAGTGGTTTTGCCAAACCAATGCACATTTTACAAATATTTATTGATTTTTAGTCCCCAGAGATTCAGAGACAACTGTGACCCAGTTACACCCTTGAGAAGCACAGAGTTAGCTGAGGTAGACAGAGAAGTCAGTCAAATTTTCATAGCCTAAAATGATTAAGTGTAAGTTAAGTCCAAGTTGTTATGCAAGTGTGCTTTACTGAGTCTAAGAAGTAAGAGGAAGGTATTCAACTTGGTGATGTGAAGTTGAATTCTGAAGAGTAAATGAGTGGAAAGCTATGATGGGGTGTGGGAATATAATATGAACAAAATGTGGGGATATGAGAAAACCTGAACCTTAAAGATAAGAGGACATGGAACTCCAGGATCAATCATATGTTAAGCCATAAAACAAGTCTCAGTAAATTTAAGAAGATTCAGATCATATCAAGCATTTTCTGACCACAATAGTATGAAATGAGAAATTAATTACAAGAAGAAAACAGGAAAAATCACAAAAGTATGGAAATTAAACAACATGCTACTGAACAAACAATGGATGAACAAAGGAATCAAAGGAGAAGTAAAAAATACCTTGAGAAAAGTAAAAGTGGAAATACAACCTACCAAAATCTATTGGATGCAGCAAAAGCAGTTCTGAGAGGGCAGTTCACAGTGATGGAGGCATACGTCAAAAAATAAGAAAAATCTCAAACAATCTAACTTCACACCTAGAAGAACTAGGAGAAAAAAGAACAAACAAAGTCCAAAGTTAGTAGAAGGAAGGAAATTAAAAAGATGAGAGTTGAAATAAATAAAATAGAGACTAAAAAGACAATAGAAAAACCAATGAAGCTAAGAGCTGGTTCTTTGAAAAGATAAAATTGACAGACCTTTAGCTAGACTCACTAATAATAAAAGAGGGAGCATTCAAGTAGGCAAGAATCAGAATTGAAAGAGGAGAATTCATAACTGATATCAAAGAAATACAAAAGATCATAGAATACTACAATGAATCATTATATGGCAATAACTTGGACAATCTGTGAGAAATAGATAAATTTCTAGAAAAATACAATCTTCTAAGACTGAACCATGAAGAAATAGAAAATCTGAATAGACTGATTAAATAAATAATCAAAATCAAAATCAATAATCAAAAACTTCCCAACAAACAAAAGTCCAGGACCAGACAGCTTTACAGTACTGGTAAATTTTATAAAATACTCAGATTTAATACTATCCTTTAAAAACTCTTCCAAAACACTGAAGAGGAGGGAATGCTTCCAAACTCCTTTTATGAGACCAGCATTACCATGATACCAAAACTGTACAGTTACACCACAAAAAAAGAAAATTCAGGCCCATGTCCCTAATATACATAGCTGCAAAAATCCTCAATAAAATATTAGCAGACCAAATTCAGCAGTATATTAAAAGGATCATACACCATAATCATGTGGGATTTATCGAGGGATGCAAGAATGGTTCAACATCCACAAATCAATCAATGTGATATACCACATTAACAAATGAAGGTTGAAAGTCATATGATCATCTCAATAGATACAGATAACAGATTTGAGAAAATTCAACATCCATTCATGATAAGAACTCTCAATAAAGTGGACATAGAGGGAACATACCTCAATATAATAAAGACTATATATGACAAGCCCACAGCTAACATCATACTCAACAGTGAAAGCTGAAAGCTTTCCCTCTGAGACCAGGATTCCCACTGCTGCCAGTTTTATTCAATATAATATTGGAAGTGCTAACCAGAACAGTTAGGCAAGACAAAGAAATAAAAGGCATGCAAATTGGAAAAGAAGAAGTAAAACTATTACTGTTCTCAGACAACATGATTTTATATATAGAAAACCCTAAAAACTCCACCAAAAAATCTGTTAAGTTTAATAAATTCAAGTTGAAGGGTACAAGATCAATATACAAAAAGCTGTTGTGTTTCTATATAACAACAACAAACTATCAGAAAAAGAGTTAAGAAAACAATCCTATTTATAATTACATCAAAATAATAAAATACCCAGGAATAAATTTAACCAAGGAGGTGAAAGTCCTGTGCACTGAAAACTGTAAGGAAATGATGAAATAAATTGAAGATGACACAAATAAATGGAAAGATATTGTGCTCGTGGATTTGAATAATTAACACTGTTAAAGTGTCCATGTTCCCCATGGCAATCTACAGATTCAATGCAATCCCTGTAAAAATTCCAACGGCATTTTTCACAGAAATAGAACAAACAATCCTAAAAGTTTTTGGAATCACTAAAGAGTCTGAATAGTCAAAGCCATCTTAAGAAAGAAGAATAAAGCTAGAGGTATCACACTCTCTGATTTCACACTATACAACAAAGCTGTGGTAATCAAAACAGTATGGTAATGGCATAAAAACAGACACATAGATCAGTAGAACAGAATAGAGAGCCCAGAAGTTAACCCATGATATATGGATAATTAAAGGATGTGAAGGAGGCAAGAATATACAGTGGGGAAAGGACAATCTCTTCAATAGATGGTTTTGGGAAAACTGACCAACCACATGCAAAAGGATGAAATTAGACTATTATCTTATACCATGAACAAAATTTTACTCAAAATAAAGACTTGAATGTAAGAAACCATAAAACTCCTAGAAGAAAACATAAGGGGTAAGCTCACTGACATTAGTTTTGGTGATGATTTTTGGAGCTGACTCCAAAGGCGGGGCAACAAAAGCGAAAATAAATAATTTGGATTATAGAAAACTAAAAAGCTTCTGCACAGCAAAGGAAACCATCAGCAAAATGAAAAGACAACCTACTGAATGGGAGAAGATATTTTCAAATCATATATCTGGTAAGAGGTTAATATCCTGAAAATATAAAGAACTCATACAGCTAAATAACAAAAAAATTCCAAACAATCCAACTGAAAAATGGGCAGAAGATCTGAATAGACATTTTTCCAAAGGCATACAGATGGCTAACAGGAACATGAAAGAATGCTCAACATCATTAGTCATCAGGGAAATACAAATCAAAACCACAATGAGATATCACCTCACACCTGTCAGAATGGTTATTATCAAAAAGACAAGAAATAAGTGTTGGAGAAAATGTGGAAAAAAGGAACTCTGCACCATTGGTGAGAATGTAAATTGTTATAATGACTATGGAAAACAGTGAAAACAGTACAGAAGTTCCTCAAAAAAAAAAAAAAAAATAGAACTACCATATGATCCAGCAGCAGTTCCACTACTGGGTATTTATGTGAAGAAAAGGAAAACACTAATTTGAAAAGATATATGCACCCCTGTGTTCATTGTAGCATTATTTACAAGAGCCAAAATATGGAAATGTATACCTTAGATGAATGACTAAAGAATATATATATATTCACACACACATATATAATGGAATACTACTCAGCCATAAAAAAGAATGAAATCTTGCCATTTGTGACAACATGCTTGGATCTTCCATCCATGAACAAATGAACAAATGAAACAAATGAACAAACAGAATCAAACTAACAGATACAGGGAATAGATTGGTAGTTGCCAGAGGGCAAGGGTGTTGAGAGGGAGGTGTATTGGGTGATGGGAGTCAAGAGGTACAAACTTCTAGTCACAAAATAATTAAGTCCTGGAATGTAATATGCAGCATGGCCACTGTTGTCAATAAAATTGTGTTGCATATTTGAAAGTTGCTAAGAGAATAACTCTTAAAAGTTCTCATCACGAGGAAAAAAATTCATAACTTTGTATGGTGACAGATGGTACCTAGATTTACTGTGATCATTTTGTGGTGTATACAAGCATCAAATCATTTTGCTGGGCGCCTGAAACTATTATAATGTTATATGTCAATTATACCTAACTAAAAACAAAAACAAAACAAAACAAAAAGATAAGAAAACATACAAACGGTTACATATTCCTTCCACAAAGCAGCTGGGTAGGTGGAGAGAGCACTGGATTGTGTCCTGGCTTTGTCCAACCACTCTTTGGTGTTCTTTGCAAGTACTTAATTTCTGAGTTTCATTTCTTCACCAATAAAATGTATTTAATAATACATTGCCTTCTAGGGATATTGTGAGCTATGTTTTGTTCATGGTACATATATTAGAATAGGGATTCAATAAATAGTATTTAAAGAGATTACATTTATCAACAATGACCTTAACCAGAGATTCCTAATCTTGGCTGCATATTGGAATAACTTAGGGAACTTCCAGAAAGCATTTTTAAAATGCTGATGTTTGTATCTCACTCTTAAGGATTATGACCTAACTGGGCACGAATGTGAAACTTAACAGGAAAATCTGAGAAAATGTAAGTATCAGTAACAAAAGAGGAAATAATTGAGAAAGTGTAGTCTTCTCCAGAGAAGGCTTTATTAGTCTACCAATATGCTAACGAATAAATTTCCTTCATTTCCTAGAACAGAAAGATTTCCACTGTTAGGCGTGGTTAGAAGTATTTCCAGGTTTCACCTGTTCCCAAGTAGTTGACTTTTGGGAGGCTAACCAACAGAGGCAGTTTCTGCATTTCCGACGTCTCTTCTTTGCATCAGTTCTGTGCTTTATATTGTGGTGGAATAGCTTATAAGTTTTATTCCTTGTAATGGTGTAGAAGAAGTGTGGAAGAGATGGTGAGGATATCTAATATTGAGGATAAAGATTCTTAGAGCTCTTTTAAGTACTTCAGTTTAGTCTGTCTAATTAATATGCATCTCAAAAGAGACTGAGGCCCTGCTTTGAAGATGTGAAGCACAGCAGAAGCATTCCTGCCTAAGCCTTAAATCATAGGTTTGATGACTGGCAACGATATTTTTTACTATGTTAGGAGAAAAAGAAATAGGCTGAATTACACCAGAAAGAATTGTAAATACATACTAGAGAAAGTGCAAGCTCAGTTTGAATCTTAAAACAATTTACTCTTTTTTTTCTGGCCTATCACAAATAAGCCCTGATATCCTACCCTGTTTACCAGAAAAGAGATTGCATGGCAGAATTATATTCTCTAATACTGAACATCAAAGGAAAACCAAAAGAAGCAAAATTATTTTTAATAGATTCAGATTCCTTAGGTCTAGAATTTATTTATTTATTTTTTTTTTGCGGTATGCGGGCCTCTCACCGCTGTGGCCTCTCCCGCCGCGGAGCACAGGCTCCGGACGCGCAGGCCCAGCGGCCATGGCTCACGGGCCCAGTCGCTCCGCGGCATGTGGGATCCTCCCAGACCAGGGCACGAACCCGTGTCTCCTGCATCGGCAGGCGGACTCTCAACCACTGCGCCACCAGGGAAGCCCTAGAATTTATTTTTTACATGAAGAACAACTATGTTGATAGTTTGATTCTGTGAATAAAATACAATATGTTACACTGCTGTGATTATTATCTGGGACCTCCAGATAAATGAATTATTTCACCCATATATTGTTTTTCCCATGAAAATACTTGAGGCTAATTGGAAAATAATTAACTGCATTTATTTTCTCCCCATGAAAGTCTTTTGGTATTGCAGAAATATTTCCCTGTGAAATACATAATTGCTGAAATATTTTCCACTTAAAATCATTCTAGTTACTTTGTGCCATTCTTAGGACAGAAATACTTGAAATATCATCATCTAAAGAGATTTTATTAAAGATTTTTAATTCAGTGCATGTTAAGCAACACCTATAAAATATTTTAGGAATAGAAATTAAAGACCCAGGGCTTCCCTGGTGGCGCAGTGGTTGAGAGTCCCCCTGCCGATGCAGGGGACACGGGTTCGTGCCCCGGTCCGGGAAGATCCCATGTGCCGCGGAGCAGCTGGGCCTGTGAGCCATGGCCGCTGAGCCTGTGCGTCTGGAGCCTGTGCTCCGCAGCGGGAGAGGCCACGGCAGTGAGAGGCCGGCGTACCGCAAAGAAAAAAAAAAAAAAAAAAAAAGAAAGGACCCAGACTATAATTAGAACATATAAAAATAATCATTGGTGAAATGTATCCGGTTTTGCTCTTCAGCATGTCAAATTCACATAGTTGCAAACTTGTCTGTGAATGCTGTTTATATTTTTGTACTCAGCATTCACACAAGATCCCCTCACCGTCTTACATTCACTTCAGCCACTCAAATGGACTGTCTTGTTAAACATACTAAACACACCAACTGTTTCACGTAAACAAACCCAGTGATCACTTTTCAGTCCCCATCTTATTTGACTTCTCATTAGCATTTGATACAGTTAAGAGTCCTTTTTTGAGACCTTCTCTTTTTTGATGTCCACTAGAAAAAGACCACCTGTAGTTGAACAAATTGGGAATTTGGATACCTCATACAGGAAAGAGACAGTACACCATGAGGAACTGCAGGAAATCTTAGTAAGAGTGTGCTGAGAAGTTCTTGTTATATGTTGTGGACTTGTGTTAGGTGATTTGGAGGAAGGTTCAAGGAAATGAAATCTGTTCTAGACTGAGTGCTTTCGGGAAGCAGTGGGATTCTATGGCTGTGTATCTTTTAAAAAAAATTTATTGGAGTATAGTTGATTTACAATGTTGTGTTAGTTTCAGGTGTACAGCAAAGTGAATCAGTTGCACATATATATATGTCCACTCTTTTTTTTTTTTTAGATTCTTTTCCTATATAGGCCACTGCAGAGTACAGAGTAGAGTTCCCTGTGCTATACAGTAGGTCCTTATTGTTATCTATTTTATATATAGTAATGCATATGTATCAATCCCAGTCTCCTAATTTATCCTTCCTCCCCTTATCCCCTGGTAACCATAAGTTTGTTTTCTACATCTGTGACTCTACTTCTGTTTTGTAAATAAGTTCATTTGTACCCATTTTTTAGATTCCATGTATAAGCAATATCATATGATATTCGTCTTTCTGTGTCTGACTGACTTCACCCAGTATGACAATCTCTAGGTCCATCCATGTTGCTGCAGTTGGCATTATTTTGTTCTTTTTTATGGCTGAGTAATATTCCATTTTATATATGTACCACATCTTCTTTATCCATTGCCCTGTTGATGGACAATTAGGTTGCTTCCATGTCCTGGCTATTGTAAATAGTGCTGCAGTGAACACTGGGGTGCATGTATCTTTTCGAATTATGGTTTTCTCCAGGTATATACCCAGGAGTAGGATTGCTGGATCATATGGTAGCTCTGTTTTTAGTTTTTTAAGGAACCTCCATACTGTTCTCCATAGTGGCTGCACCAATTTATGTTCCCACCAACAGTGTAGGAGGGTTCCCTTGTCTCCAGACCCTCTCCAGCATTTATTGTTTATAGATTTTTTTGGCGATGGCCATTCTGACCAGTGTGAGGTGATGCCTTGTGTATCTTAATAATTTTTACTTTGTAGGTAGAAAGAATAGGGTGAGGCTAAAGCTATAATTCGTGAAGAAGCAGCTGTCATTCTTATTAGTTCAGAGTTGGGAAGTTTGGAAATATTTGTACTTTTCATAGTGTTCTTGAATTTGTCTGTGTTCAGGCATGGTCAAAGAGTCTTCTTGTTTTTATCTCACTCCATCATGGTTATTTAGAGACCTTGTCTCAAGCAGGTGTTCTTTGAAAGTATCCACATTCAACAGGAGAACACCACGACCTCGCTCTGTCCCAGCTTATGGTTGTCAGGATTGCCTTTTTCTTTCTCAAGATCATGGGTGCCATATTCTCTGGTTTCTTTCTAACACTTTACCCGTTCCTTTTCAGTCTTCCTCACAGTATCTTTTTCTTCTATATAATCTTTAATTCTTAGAGCTTGCAAAGCCTTATATCTGAATCATCTTTTAATACTATCCTGTATTTCCTATGCAATTTCATTCTTTTTTATGACTTTAATTACCATCTGATATCTTCAGACCGGACTATTCAGTGTGTAAGTGATGGGTTGGAAAACTACAGCCCGTAGGTCAAATACAACCCAAAGTCTGGTTTTGCCCATATATAAGATGGTTTTTATAGATTTATATGGTTAGAAAAAATTCAAGGATGAATAATATTTCATGACACATGAAAATTATGTAAAATTCAAGTTTTTAAACAAAGATCAACAAGACATTGCTCACCACCAGGTCCTACAAGGATTAAGTCATCAGCCACTGTGGCAGCCTAACCCACAGTGCAGCTTGAGAGCGATTCGGGATGAAAAACAGGATGAGCCTCGCTGAAGGTTGGATAAGGAGGCCCTTAGGCAGATGTGTATTTCAGGAAGAAGTTTAATGAACCCAGATTCTTGCATCTTCCCATACATAGAAAAGCACTAAAGTCATTAACTTGAGATATCTGTTCTTTGTGAATAGCAGTAATGTTTTACTAAGAATATATGCTCCACCGCATGTGTTTCCTAGCCAGAAATCGGATAGAAACTGGCTTCTCCCCAATCTCTTATGAGCAGTTTCCTCAGAGCTACTGAGCAGCTGTCTCCTGAGCTATAGTCCTTAGTTGATAAGATCCCCGGATAAAACTTAAAAGTTATAACTCTCAGGTAGAACATTTTTCTTTAAGTCAACAAGTGTCCAGAGATAAACTTTTATTGGAATCCAGGCATGTTTATTTGTTTAGGTATTTGCTGTGGGTGCCTTCTTTCTGTAAGAGCAGGCTTGAGTAGTTGCAATAGAGAGCCCAAATTATTTACTAGCTGTCCCTTTATAGAAATGTTTGCTGACCCCTGCTCTAAAATCATGCATTTAACTAATACGTGAGATTTTTCAGTTGAATATTTTAGTCTTTAAATATTTAAAAGAGAAATTTTATTCACCTCCAATCCATACCTACGCCTGTCCATCTTAATATATGGGTCCACTGTCTACACAGTTACTCTCCTCTACCCTGTATTTGTAGTCCTGGAAAACCATTGTTTCTACTTCCTAACTATATTGCAGATAAGTCAGTTGGTCTCCATTTTTTTCTGCCATCACTCTATATCATACCATCATCACCTTGTGGCTGGTCTACTCAAACAGCCTTCTTATCAGTTTCCCAACTGTGTGACTCTAAGTCCCCAAACTATGATATTTTCTATCATTACATCTGGTCTGTTTTTTTTTATAACAGTTACCATAATTTTTATGTGAATATTTGGGTTTAAATTCTATATATTTATTTACTTATTTATTACCTATTCAAACTAATAAGCTCTAAGAAGGTGAATTCATGCCTTTTAGTTCAATAGTGGATATAAACACTTTGAACAGTGACTGGTGTGGAGTGGAAGGCCATTAAGAATTTTTTTAACCAGTGACCAACTTGTGTAGAGACCACAAATGTAGAAGTACTGATACAGTTACCCTCCAGCCACATGCACCAAATCCATTTCTAAGGAAAAAAATATAGTAATGCATATTCAACTGACGAGCATATACATGTTCATCAGTTGAGTATGCATCATTTTAAATTTGAACCACATCTATAGGAGAGTTTGCTTTGGGAAGGATGAGATGATTCTGATTTTATCTTGATTTTTAAGAATTAGAACTTGGTCAGCTTTCATTGTTGTTGTTAGTGGCAGTGGTGATGGTGACCTTTTTCCTAGCAGAACAAAACAAGCAATTCACTTATATCATTCTTATGACACAAGAGCTATCTCAAAGTGCACTAGTCATTTACTTGGTAATTTCTTGTCAAGCACAGTGTACATTTTCACTTTCTTTTTTTATTTTTTTTTCTGCTGCTTTTTTTAGCATCTTTATTGGAGTGTAATAGCTTTACAATGGTGTGTTACTTTCTACTTTATAACAAAGTGAATCAGCTATACATATACATATATCCCCATGTCTCCTCCCTATTGCATCTCCCTCCCTATCCCACCCCCCTAGGTGGTCACAAAGCACTGAGCTGACATTTTATACAGGAAAGAACTATCCAGTTATTTTTATGTGGATTTAAAATAGGAACTTAAAAAATCTTCCGGGGCTTCCCTGGTGGCGCAGTGGTTGAGAATCCGCCTGCCGATGAAGGGGTCACGGGTTCGTGCCCCGGTCCGGGAAGATCCCACATGCCGCGAAGCGGCTGGGCCTGTGAGCCGTGGCCACTGAGCCTGCGTGTCCGGAGCCTGTGCTCCACAACGGGAGAGGCCACGACAGTGAGAGGCCCGTGTACCACAGAAAAAAAAAAAAAATCTTCCAAAATAATACTGAAATAAGAATGTAAACTAACTGTAGATAAGCCCAGTTTTTGTGTATTCAGCAATTGGGAGAAACTGCAGAATGTGTGAATTAGGTTTTAGGTAGAACCAACATGGTGAAAATGGCCATAGGATATGACATGAGGAAGGCCACTTGAGAACAGTTTTGTAACGTGATAGGGAAAGGGGTCAGACAGCAGTTCTTTACAGATAAATTACCTGATAAAACAGGCAGTGAGTTGGCAGTAAAAGGGAGAACAAAAATGGGATGATAGACAGTTGGAGAATCAAATACAGCAGGAAAGGAGAGGTAACGTTCTCAGTGTTTGAAGGCAGAAGAAAAGATATCACTAAAGTGGAAAAAATTAAATTTGGCAGAGAGGGAGGAAAACATAAGAACCATACCACTCAGAAGCTTAAGTGTCTTCCCAAGTTTTGAATAATAATTTGGATTTCAAAAAATGTTTTTACATAATTTACATCATATGACCCTCACAAAAACTGTGTATGTCTGAGTAAACCGAGACAGGTGGTTCTATTCCCATTTCACAGATTAGGAAACAGAAGCTCAGTTCCTAGGGTCATGCAGTTGGAAAGGAACATAACGGAGAACAGAAGTGTTCTCACTCCTACGTTTTTATACTTTTCTATACCATGTGGACAGTGTGGTGTTAATCTTTAAACAGGAGGAGGTCGAAATCTGCTGTGAGGAAAGGAAGCATTTAAGGCCATGATCCGAAAGGAGTAGACTCTTTTCCCGCTCACTTAAACTATTATCACATTTAAGTGAATTTCAGTAAGTCAGAAGTCTTGAAGGAGATGACTCATGAAGAAGCATGGGTAGAATTCATTTATTTTTTGAATTACTGGACATACACCATGCTCCAAATGTTGGAGATGCAATGGTCAGTAAAAATATCCAGAGACCCAGACTTAATGAAGCTCATTCTCTAGTGGATAGGATCAGCTTTTAATCAAGTAACAAAATTAAGTATTTGAGGACAAAGTCAAGTATGAAGGCTGCGTCAAGAGTGCTATGTAAAAGTGTTACATGGGGCCTCATTGAGCCTACAGAGAGAGGATATGTTTGCTTAATGAGAGGATGACAATTGATCTAATCTCTAAAGGAGGAATAGCAGTGAAATATCTGAGAGAGAGTGGTACTGGAGCCTTTTAGGAAGGCTCTTACATACGAAGAAGTGAAAGGATCTGGTATGACCAGAAAAATTTTAGTTTTCTAATGTTTGTGTGCCCTGAATTATAACCAACATATAGAATTCTCTCTTCATTTAAAATAATTATGTAATGATATCAAGCCATGTAATTCTGATTCAACATTTTTCTCAAGTGATAGCTTAAAAATAGAGAATAAAAATGACTGCTGTAAAATATTAATTTCTGGTAGAATAGATATATATGTGTGTATATTTATTTATATAAAATAGTAAACTGTGTACAATGGTATATATAATAATATTCTAGCAAAGTCTTAAATAGTGTTTTTGCACATGATAAGCAGACATGAAATAATTATTAGCTAATGCTTTCAACATATATTTATTGAAAACCTGTTAAGTATAATATATACAAACACCTTGCTGAATGCTACTGTAAGCTTCTTATCCTCTATTTGACCAAAGAATGGTCAAGGCATGTTTTAAAGCAATTCTTCTTGCCACGAAAAAGCCATTACCATATGTGTTTGATGTACTTATAAACTCTAGATTTATGCTGTCTTTTTTGCCTTAGCCTCAGGTAGGGCGGGACAGATCCATCCTTGCAGTGGTGTAGTGATGAAAATGTTTCTTATCTGTGTTATCCCTAATGGCAGTCATGAGCTACATGTGGCTATTGAGCACTTGGAATGTGGTTAGTGCAACTGAGAATTGAATCTTAATTTATTTAATTTTAATTAATTTTAATTTAAAAAGCTACATGTGACTAGTAGCAACTGTACTGAAGTGACACTTCAGAGGGATTCAGGAAAAGACTTTGAGTTCTCACAGCAATACTTTTGATACATTTGACATGAACTTGATATTTCTTGTATCTGGTGGCCTGGATATAATTGAAAGAGATGTCTTCTTAGTATGAGGGAGAACTTATCTTAAGGTAAAAAAAGTAGGTGTGAACAGAAGCTCATTTTCCCAACTCACTTGGGGAATAACAGCTGAACTTGTTTATATCAAAAAATCTGCCAAAACATGTAGGTAGAATTGCACAGAAAGTGATTATTTTCAATGACCCAAAAGAGTCAAAGTAAACAGTTTTCTTTTTGCTTACCATTTGAGTAACTGTCACTTACGAAGAGACAGAAACCATAAAAATAAATGAAGTAAAATTAATTTTATAATAAACACCCAGAAAAATCTAGTGGTCGTATAAAGAAGCAGATGGAAGATTAATATGTGGTCAGCTAACTCATTTCTCTCCGTCATATCCAATATTTAGACTTTCTAAGAGACATCCATTCTCTCTAAAATGTTTATATTTGAATGTGAATGCCTGCAATTTAATGTGTTCATTCAAAAGGTGGAAAAAGAGCGTATAAAGTGAAAAGTATATTTCTCTTCCCTGTTTGTATGATAGCCATCTAGTACTACTGCTTAGAGATAGTGCTTACCGTCAGTTTTCTCTTTCTGCAAAATTTCAGATATTTAATTTACTTCTACAACATATTTACTGAGTGCCTGTTGTATGCTAGGCATTGTTCTAAGTGTTAGTTTATTAAAGTGGAAATAAAAAACAATTAATTTCTTAAACTGCATTCCAAGGGAAGAAAATAGTCAATAAGCAAAATAAATAAAAACAGATGCTATTTTAAATAGTGATAAGTGCTACAGATTTTTAAAAATAATTTAAAAGAGGTGAAAATTGGGGCTTCCCTGGTGGTGCAGTGGTTGAGAATCCGCCTGCCGATGCAGGGGACATGGGTTCGTGCCCCGGTCCGGGAAGATCCCACGTGCCGCGGAGCGGCTGGGCCCGTGAGCCGTGGCTGCTGAGCCTGCTCATCCGGAGCCTGCCCTCTGCAATGGGAGAGGCCACAGCAGTGAGAGGCCCGCGTACCAGGAAAATAAATAAATAAATAAATAAATAAATAAATAAATAAAAGAGGTGAAAATGGTGAAGGAGGAAAGGGAATAAGGATTGCCTCAGCTGGGGAAGGAGTTTACATTTTAAATAAGATGAGCACAGAAGGATTTTCAGAGTTTTATTTTCATCAAAGACTTGAAGGAAATAAGGGAGCAAGATGTGTTTAGGCAGAGAACTGCATGTGCAAAGATCTTAAGGTAAGAGCTTGTCCAGCACCTTCCAGGAAAGCATCTTTACCATGTGGCTGGAGCAGGGATCACAAGGCAGAGGCTTTTTATGTCAAGTAATTGATACACCAGTCTACTGATAGCTGTTACTGTTCTATGTTGTGTGTATGGTTTTATGGGGTTTTTTCTTCCATCCAATTTTTTCTGTCTCTAGGTTTGGTAAATAGGGCTTCCATCTCTCTAGTACCACTCACCTCTATTAACTACACATTAACTTCGAATAAAATAATTACATATTGGAGTATGATTGTTTCTCTTGTGGACTATGTTATGTAATGCTTACAAAAATAGCAAAGCTAGTTTCTGCTCCAGTGTTCTTTTCAAAAGCAAGTTCATTTTGTAATGAAATGTATATTTTGTAATATAAGACAGATTGTTTTGCACTGAATATAGTTTCATAAAAACTTACCAAATTTTAATTTACTTGATTATAGTAACATTATTGGCCACTGTTGTTTTTACAGAGAAAAAAGGCTTATGGAAGAGAACATTTCACTAGTTTGGTTTATTAATGGGGACATCAGAGTCTAGAGAGAGGTAAAGTGATTTGCCCAGGACTCACTTAAGTGATGATAGTTACAGTTAGCGTTATTGTGTCCATAATATACGATAGCCATTGTCTACATACTTTACAAGCACTATCTAATTTTAATCCTCCCAACAACTTTGAGAGGCAGCCATTATTATTATTTTACTGATGAGGAAACGGAAATAAGTAACTCCTGCAAAGTCACAGAGCGGGTAAATGGTACAGCTAGGATCCTATCTAGATGATTATACCTCAGAAAGAACTCACACTGATAATTGTTTGCTAACACTGATAAGAGTTCCATGGTCAGGAATGTCCTATTACAAACAAGAAAGGCAGAGAGGTATCCTGGGAAGAGAGTAAGCTTTCACTGTGACCAGATGTTGGATTGAATTTCGCTTCCATATAAGAACTGAATATTTTGGAGCAAGCTACATAACTTTCCATATGTTTCCAGCTGTGAAAATTGAGGAACCAAATTATAGCTCCATATTTGCTTATTGGGACGTTGACTTTATCCAGTATGGGTAAAAGTTAGAAGCCTGATCAAGCTTCCCAATTATATTCTTATAGAGTAAATAAAAGAAGCTTTTCAGAGATGAACACCTTTATATACCTAACAAGAACATAGATCATTATATTAAAAATAAGACTCAAAATTTAAAATGAAATTTTAGTACAATATCAATAGAAAACCTCAAGTATCTACTTATTTTAAGATTTAAAAAGTATATTGAATTTAATAAGGTATTCATTAATTTGTCCCATCTGCCTACTTTTCATTTCTTTCTTTTTACATACACTTGACGTTTTAATTATGTTCAGTGAAGAAAATTCATATTATCAGTATGGATCATAGTGTATCTACATTGTAAATGACATTTAAAGAGTAACTATTTTGTTTGAACATGTGGACCTATAAACTCCAAGTTAGGTTCATAGTAGTCACTCAGTATTTATACTACGTATAATTTGGTATTTTTTTCAAATTTGAAGTAAATTTACTTTTATAGGGTAAAATAGCTTTGAATAGGCTGTTAATCTGAAGTCACGACTGATTTTGATCGCGCCTACCAAGAAGCAAAGTTCCCGTTACCTTGATTGCTGTATTTTGCCAAACATCGTTTTTTAACCCGTTCTTTTATATATGAAAATGATATGATTTACCCACTGTGAGTAGAAAAGCTTCAAGTTATTTTTACATTTTTAGTAATGAATTTACAATAAGCATCCAACCTCCCACACCGAGACCCCTGGTGATCAACTGAATGCATTTACTGGATCACCAGCTGAGATTACAAAGTGTAATCTGTGGCTAGGGATTGGAGATTACTCTGTGTAAATTTAATTTACCCTTGTGGAGATCAAAAGCTCATTAATACTCCATTCTTTCCAACTGAGCTAAAAGCTTGAAGCAATTAGTATTTGAAAAAATATTTTCTTTCTTTAATTTATTTTTTCAGTTTGTAATCTATGTTGGTTCCATTTTAAGTACTGATAAGGATGTATTTTAAAATCATGGACTGTATCTTAGGTCTTGTTGTTGTTGTTTTGGATTACTATTCCCTAACAATTTTTATTCCCTAACAATTTGTACAGCAACTTAAACAACAACAGCAAAAAGGTAGCGTTTAGGTGTTCATTTCATCTGCTTTCCAAATGAAGTGACCCGTCACTTTCAAGAGATCTAGATTATTCCTGCAAGGAAAAAGAAGTGAGAAAACACTTTTAATCATTAACACAAGAGACTTTGCTACTTTTCGGTGGTGAAGACACTGTGTACTAGCCTCTTTAGCCTGAAGGCAGTTTATTAGTTACACAGATTTGTTGGAAATAGGGCTTCTGTCAATGTTCAGCATGACTAGTGAATGAATAAGCACAGTTTTTGTAGACTTCGTCTAAGACATTGCCTTATTCTTATCAATTATTATATGCAAGTAAGTCTGTGTGATTATATAGCTTCTTTTATATCCACGTTATTCATAAAGAAAATATTTATGAAGAGAAAGAGATGATAAGTATTGGTGGAAAACAACCAAAGATTTTTGTTTTGTTTTAAGACTCTGACATAATTTGGAATTATGATATGACTAAGTCTCTTCATTATAATAGCATGTTGACAAATGATACTGTGAATGGATAATCTGTAATAATACAAACCAGAGATTAGGGAGAATTTCATATAATAAGTTAGAATCATTCTTTCATTAGCATCCCTTCTTGGTAGTACATCTAATGCTTAGAGGGGTATATTAACTCTTTTGGTTCATTAATGCAACTGTGAGGACTTTCAAGTGATATTGAAAAATACAATAAATAAAATTACAGTGGCATTAAGGGAGAATGTCTCTATAAATCCCTTAGTAATACACTTTTAACACTAGTAAAACTGGAATTGAAAAAGAGATTAACTTGTAATTAGGGCTATTAGAGAGTAAAACTTTTTGACTGCTTTTGATATTCCTTTTCTTTTGTGGTGGAGAATTGTAAAACATGTCTTAGGAAAATAACATACAAACTTTATTTTTAACTTTTTATTTTATATTGGAGTATAAATTGATTAACAATGTTGTGTTAGTTTCAGGTGTACAGCAAACTGATTCAGTTATGCATATACATGTATCTGTTCTTTTTCAAATTCCTTTCCCATTTAGGTTGTTACCTAATATTGAGCAGAGTTCCCTGTGCTATACAGTAGGTCCTTGTTGGTTACCCATTTTAAATATAGCCGTGTGTATATAACATATGACCTTTTGTCATCAATTCTTGTTTCAGTGAGAATTTACTTTTTTCCAGCTTTAGTGAGATACAGTTGACAAAAAATTATATTATTTAAAGTCTGTTACATAATGATTTTATATACTTATTATGTATTGTGAAAGGATCCCCCCATGGAGTAAACACTACCACACCTCACCTGTTTACCTTTTTTTTTTTTTTTTTTTAATGAGAACATTTTAAGTTCTACTCTCCTAGCAAATTTCAGTTATACAATACAGTGTTATCAACTATAGTCACATTAGATCCTCAAACTTTATCTTATAGATGAAAGTTTGTACCCTTTTAACAACCTCTTCCTATTTTCCCCACCTACCAGCTGCTGGCAACCAATTTTTCTCTTTGTTTTGAGTTTGACTTTTCTTTTTTTTTTTTACAATTCCACACATAAGTGATACCATGCAGAATTTGTCTTTCTCTGGTTTATATCGCTCAGCATAACGCCCTCCATTTTCATCTGTGTTGTTATAAATGACCAGATTTCCTTCTTTTTAAGGTGGAAGAATATCACATAATATATACAGGCAGCTCTCTTCACTTTATTGTGCTTTGCAGATACTGCATTTTTTGCACACTGAAGGTTTGTGACAACCATGTGTTGAGCAAGTCTATCGGTGTCATTTTTCCAACAGCATTTGCTTGGTCTTTGTCTCTGTGTCACATTTCGGTAACTCTTGCAATATCTCAAACTTCTTCATTATTTTTATATATTTTATGGTGATCTGTGATCAGTGATCTTGGATGTTATTATTGTAATCGTTCAGGGGTACCAGGAACACTGCCCCTATAAGATGGCAAACTTGGGATTTCACTGGTGGCACAGTGGTTAAGAATCCGCCTTCCAATGCAGGGGACACAGATTTGATCCCTGGTCCGGGAGGATCCCACATGCCGCAGAGCAACTAAGCCCGCACACCACAACTACTGAGCCTGCGCGCCCCAACTACCAAAGCCCGTTTCCCTAGAGCCTGTGCTCTGCAATGAGAAGCCCGCACACTGCAATGAAGAGCAGACCCCGCTTGCTGCAACTAGAGAAAGCCCGTGCACAGTAACAAAGACCCAGCATAGCCAAAAATAAATTAATTTTTTAAAAGAAGATGGCAAACTTAATGGATAAATGTTGCACATGTTCTGACTGCTCATTCATTGACCCACTAGTCATTCCCCTGTCTCTCTCTGTCTCCTTGGGTCTCCCTCTTCCCTGATACACAACAGCTGACAGATACTTAGGTTGTTTCCATGCCCTGTCTATTGTGAATAATGCTACTGTGAACATGAGAGTACAGAAATTTCTTTGAGATAATTTTTTTTTTGATATATACCCGGAAGTAGGATTACTGGATGATATAGTAGTTCTATTTGTAGTTTCTTGAGCACCTCATACTTTTTTCCTTGATGGCTGTTCCAATTTACAATCTAGTCAGCATTTGTTGTCTCTTGTCTTTTTTATAATAGACATCCTAACAGGTGTGGGGTGATAACTCATTGTGGTTTTGATTTGCATTCCCCTGATTAGTGACATTGACCACGTTTTCATGTACCTGTTGGTCATTTGTATGATTTCTTTGGAAAAATATCTGTTTAGGTCCATTGCCCATTTTTTAAAAAATAGTTATTTGTTTTTCTTTTGTTAAGTTGTATGAGTTCCTTGTATGTTTTGGATAATAATCCCTTACTGGATGTGTAATTTACAAATATTTTCTCTCATTCCATAGGTTGCCTTTTTGTTTTGTTGATGGTTTCTTTTGCTGAATAGAAGCTTTTAAGTTTGATGTAGTCTCACTTGCTTATTTTTGCTGTTGTTGTCTTTGCTTTTGGTGTCAAATTTTAAAAATTATTACCAAGACCAATGTCAAGGAGCTTACCCTCTGTGTTTCTTCTAGGAGTTTTACAGTTTCAGGTCTTATGTTCAAGTTTTTAATCCATTTTTAGTTAATTTTAGTGTATGGTGTAAGTTAATGGTTCAGTTTCATTAGTTTGCATTTAGCTATTCAGTATCACCAACACCATTTATTGCAGAGACTATCCTTCACCCATTGCATATTCTTGGCTCCTGTGTTGAAAATTAATTAGCCATATATGTGTGGGTTTATTTCTGGGCTCTCTATTATGTCCCATTGATCTATATGACAGATTTTATGCCAATATCATACTCTTTTGATTACTGTAGCTTTGTAATACATCTTGAAATCAGGAAGTGTTATGCATCCAGCTTTGTTCTTCTTTCTCAAGATTGGCTATTTAGGGTCTTTTGTGGTTCCATACAAATTTTAGGATTTTTTTTCTGTTTCTGTGAAAAGTATCATTGTAATTTTGATAGGAATGTCATTGAATCTGTAGATTGCTTTGGATAGTGTGGACATTTTAGCAATGTTAATTTTTCAACCCATGAACCTGTGTCATAAAGAGATTAAGTAACTTGAAAACAGTCATACAACTATTAAGTGGCAGAGTGGGAATCTGATCCTGGCCACAAGGGTGCCAGATCCCTTGCTTTTAAATCACTCTCCTGTCCTTTTTTGTAAATGGAAAATAACAGAAAGACAATATGCAAAGACTCGAGAAGATCAGAAGAGCCGAGTGGGGTATTTCAGAAATCAAAGTTATAGAGCTGAAGGTAAACTTTCTTACAACGGAAGTCTCTGACCAAGGGAAAAACTGCTGACCATATAATTGAAAAAGGTTTAGATGGCCTTAAGTTTTAAGAACTTGAGATAATTAATTAAATTGGGGACAAACTGGTGACACCATGAAGATGCTTTACTCCTTCAGAAAAGTTGCAAAGACCTAAACTAAGTTTATTTTCATTCTGTTAGGAAGCAACCTTCAGAGATGACTGACTACATCCTGCCTTGCTCTAAGATAACTTGAATTCATGTCTCTCTGTGTAAGACAACCTTATTCGTCCTTCCTTCATCTCCTTTATTCAAATATCCAGGGAGACATACAATAACCCCCATCTCTTCCTATTGTGCCCCATGTTTTCAATATACTAGGTTGGGAATCTCACTGATGTCAAGTCTACCCTAATTCTGCTCTAAAATAAAATTAAATTGTTAGGCAATTGGAAAAGCTATGATTTAGCCACAGCTCTGTGGCACAGTTTAGAAGAAATTTTATAGCTATGGTTTATTGAAGCTGGACATTGATCTAAATGCCTTACAGGCAGTCTCATTTACTTCTAACAATAAGCTAATTTATTAAGTAAATACAACTCTATGCCCATTTTTGAGATGAGAAAATAGATATTTTGGAAGATTAAGTTATTTGCCCAAAGTTACACAACTAGTTATTGGCAGCATCGAGATTAAAATATTATAAGCTCTGCTTTGTAATAATGACTGACATCAAATTTATATATTTTTCTTTACAAACTATGTTTACCAAAATGTAATCTACATATTTTTACTGCAGAAACTTGACTGTAGACTTATTTTAATGCTGGAGCGTTAAGTCTGAGAATTTGAATGTTTTAGATAAAAATATGTAGCATATGTATAGTTTTTACATGAAGGAAATAGAAGTTAACTGTGATTCACATAAAGATATATAAAATAAAATTTTTATCTGATTATTTGGAATAATTTTCTGCTACTTATCTTCTCATACTTCCCCTTTGAATAAAGTAGAATATATGCATAATATAGAGAAGAAAATATTTTTAAAAACTAGGAAATATTTTATATTAATTTATCTGAAATAGTTAATTTTCACCACTTATTAGACTTTGAATAAAATGAGAGATATTTGAAGTCAGAAATTTCACAATACCTACACATAGTAAGTACATGATAAATACCTGCTAATTGATCAATTCATCACACATGATCAATTAGAGTAAACATTGTGTGCCAAGGGATTACCCAAGGAATTCTAGAAATTAGTTAATATTTTTATTTAGAGCACAAGACAAAGCTTTATTTTGTGTTACCAAATCATTATACCTTGGGTTACTTATTGTGCTAATCATCAGGGTTGCAAAGATGAAAAAGATACAAGAATCTCAAAATATAGCAGGAGATACAAGGCAGCAAATCATATCACCAAGATACCTATGTAGTTCAAAGGGATCATCTTAAAGGCAGTGCCTAAGTCTCTAATGCAAAGAATGACATGAAAAGCCTCATAGAAGAGGTAATATGCTTTACCAAATTCCTACTCAACTGGAAAACTAAACTGGTTTTGAGGTTGAGTAGGAATTTTGCAAGGCCATCTACGATTGAAGGTTGTATAGTTGATTACTGTATGTGGGAAGTTATGTTGGGGGCTGAAACATTGTGGTAGGTGGAATCATGAACTCTCAAGATATCCAGATCCTAGATCCTGGAACCTGTGAATGATACCTTATAGAGCAGAAGGGACTCCGCAAATGAGATTAAGTTAAAGATCTTGAGATGGGGGAAATTAGTCTGGATTATCCGGGTGAGCCTACATGTGATCACCAGTGTCCTGATAAGAGGGAGGCAGAGGGAGATTTGACTACAAAAGAGGAGAAGGTGATGTGATGATGATGAAAGCAGAGATTGGAAGATGTGGTTTTTAAAATAATTTTAATTAATTAATTTTTTTGGCTGCGTTGGGTCTTCATTGCTGTGTGCGGACTTTTCTCTCTAGTCATGGCGAGCGGGGGCTACTCTTCATTGCGGTGGCTTCTCTCGTTGCAGAGCACGGGCTCCAGGCGCGCAGGCTCAGTAGTTGTGGCTGGCGGGCTCTAGAGCGCAGGCTCAGTAGCTGTGGTGCACGGGCTTAGTTGCTCCGCGGCATGTGGGATCTTCCTGGGCCAAGGCTCGAACCCGTGTCCCCTGCATTGTCAGGTGGATTCTTAACCACTGCGCCACCAGGGAAGGGAAGCCCCCGGGAAGATGTGTTTTGACGGTGGAGAAGGAGCACAAGCCCAGGAGTATAGTCCACTAGAAGCTGAAAAAGGCAACTGGATTTTCCTCGCAAAGCCTCCAAAAGGAACCAGCCCTGCTGATAATTTGACGTTAGCGTGTGTATCTGATGATTTCAGACTAATGACTTCGAGAACTATAAGATAATGAATTTGTGGGGTTTTTTATACCAACAAGTTTGTGGTAATTTGTGGGTTTTTTTATACCAATAAGTTTGTGGTAATTTGTTATAGTAGCAATGTATTAGGTCTTACCCTGAAAAACTTCAATAATAATGTAACTTTATTTCTAAGATTCTAATGAATCATATGCTTAGATTGAATTTCAAAAATATAGCTTTGGGCTTCCCTGGTGGCGCAGTGGTTGAGAGTCCGCCTGCCGATGCAGGGGACACAGGTTCATGCCCCGGTCCGGGAAGATCCCACGTGCCGCAGAGCGGCTGGGCCCGTGAGCCATGGCCGCTGAGCCTGCGCGTCTGGAGCCTGTGCTCCGCAACGGGAGAGGCCACAACAGTGAGAGGCCCGCGTACCGGAAAAAAAAAAAAAAAAAAAAAAATATATATATATATATATATATATATATATATATATATCTTTATCAGGTCAGAAAAATAAAATAGTGTGTGAGAATTGGTAAGAGGACCAGTGAGGAAGAGACTAAATTACACATAGGGAAGGCTTGTCTTGTGTGGGAGCAATAAATAAAGACATACCCAAAGATATTTTGGATCTAGAATCAACAGTCTCTGATTGGATTATTGGGGTGTTGTAGCCAAAGACAACTCTGAGATTTATAACTGGGTTAGCTGAGTCATGATATAACTGAGCTAGGAAATACATGTGTAGGAACAGGTATACAGTTTTAAATATATTTAGCTTTAGGTTCCTGTTGGACATCTGAATGGAGATTGATATTTAAAAGTGAAAGTGGCATGCGGTAGAGATGCCAGTGTGCCAGTATGGAGGTTTGGAAGTAAGCCACCTGAGGTCTTTGGGAATAGCAAGCTCCCAGAGAGCCTGGAAGGATAGGAAAGAGTTCCAGTTCCAGAATCCTAGGAAACATAAACACTGAAAACTCTGCATATAGAAGAAGATCCAATCAGAGAGACTGGAAAAAAAAAAAAAAGGAAAGAAAAATCTAAAGGGAGAGAGCATCAAGAAATGGTGCTGTTGAATCCACAGGAAGAATTTTATAGAGATCTGTCCTTTCTTGCATACCAGCAAGAGAGATAATAGAGATAGTTGATTGAAAAGCAGTGGTGACATTCTGGATGAGATAATAATTCAGGAATCTGTAAATGTTTTTATCCCAAGATCTGAGTCAATGGGATTAAAAAATAGGATATAATGGAAATATGTACATCAAAAAGGATATGAACGTGCAGGAATCTGTGAAACGTTTCATATGTCTTCCCTTTTGTACTTTAGGGTACTTATTCTAAATGTTATGTTCTTATAATGATATAATAGTAAGTACATTTAAACCTGCCCCTCAATTATTATGAGGCTTAAAAATAACTGTATTAACTCTTTGGGATTTAAAAAAGATTCTCAGCCATTTGGGTTCATAGTATTCATGCATATTGGTGGGATTTTCTGTCTGCTTCTTTTAAATAAAATGCTATTATGGTTTTTGGTTAGAGGCTAGGAATTTTCACTCTCTGGAGAGTGAAACGTGAAGAGATGAAACACATATACAGTAGAAACAATGATACGATACCAGTTGATCTGTGAAATGTGAAGTTTCTGATGCAATCATGAAGAAAAAGACATTTAGAAAGGAAAATATTATCTACCTTTGAGTGCCCTTTTAACTTGGTCACAGTGTCACTGTGACCACTACTCTTGAGTAGTAAGATTATGAATCTCCATTTGAATAAAAATAAATAGCCAGACTCAAGTTTGTATGAAACCAGAAGGCATTCTAAAATTCATATTTTTCAGATAGAGATTCTTTGATTTGATCAAAAGGCTACAAAAATGACTTCTCCCTAAGTTTTATTCACATATAAAATTTAATTTCAGTGGACCCTGCATTTGAGCTAAAGATAGTCTTTCTTACTAACCATAAGTCACTCTGACTTGAGCTGTTATGAAATATTAAATCAATTTAAATTAATCTCCTCTAAGGATATAAAAATGGGATTCTTTTCACATTTTTAACATATTTATCACACCAAGTTTTATATATCCATGTATAATGGACTTGGATCTTGTTTCCAATATTAAATCATGGAGTTCTGAAGAGGCTAACATTTCTCAACACTGTTTCCTCTCCTCACCAATGATTTGGACAGTAGCAGCCTTGGGTTCATTTAGGGATATATGTTGATTCTCTTGGAGATTTCACTAATTTTTCCATCAAGACCAAGTCACTGGTTATATGACTCCAGTAAGTGTGTCCTTCCTTAAGATATTCAAATATACTCTTTACTGATTTAGAGAATATTGATGGCTCCAATAGAGTGGGTGGTGAATGAAGAGCATCTCTCTTTGACTTCCAAGAAAGTTTCATAAAAATTCTTGGTTTCCTTCTCTGACTTACTGTCTGGTGAGATGATACACTCTGACTGGTGATGGTTCTGTCTCTGCCTATGATGGGGACTGTTGGTGCTGGTTTGTTATGATGGCTGCTCTAATCTGGTGTTATAGATTCTCTTCAAATCCAGGATTTGCCAGTAACTAGTCATGTAAATTTGGGGCAAAAATTATATTTTGTGAACATCAGTTTTATCATTTGTAAATGGGGACAGTATTTCTTAGGTATGAGTACTTTGGAGGTTTATGAAACATAGTGGAAATAAAGTTCTTAACACAGTGCCTAAGTCACAGCAGGCATTTAATAAGTAAGAGCTATTCAAATTATATAATGATATATATCTTATATGTGTATTATGTAAAATTTATGCATTACTACTGATTTATGGAAATATAGACTTGACAGTTTGATCATGGAGGAAGCCGCCTATATTTCTCACTATGATATTTTTTAATCTTCTAAGCCCAGTGCCTGGCAATTCTGCAGACAAAAACATAGTAAAGGCTATTACGATTAGATCAGTTGACTATTTTGCTTCTACTTTCATAGCATTAATATAGTGTTCAGATATACCACTTTATTTAATGCAGACCTTGGGAATGATTGCTGCAGTTAAAAAAAGAAAAAGGCAACTAAGATATATACTGACATCTTTAGGTTCATACATCATAGGCTGAAGTCTACAGATAATTGAGTATAGTCCATGTGCTAGAAAAGGTTGCAGGCACTAATATCATGCTAAGTGTTTGATGAATGAAGTCAACATCACTTGAAATTAAAATCCTTTTAATGTAATAGTACAGACTGGCCCACCATGGTTAATGGTTACTAAGGAAATTGACAGCCTGAACCCATGAAAGAGAAGAAAATATTATTGAGCACTTATAATGAGCTATGCATTTTCATTTATAGTATCTCAATTATTAAAAACTCTTATATGATTTTATATATTATTAGATGAGGTAACAGAAAATCATAGAAGTTAATGAACTTTTCCAAAATTGGACGTATAAGTGAATAGTGTAACTGGAATTCTTCCCAATATAATATTTCAAGTTGTAGACATTAAAAAATTAACATAAGCAAGCTAAAAACATGAATTGGTTATTATTCTTTCTATACATAAAACACCTGTGGCCAGTTCATGACTGTCAAGACAATAGAATCAAATAGTTGGATATTAGAAGTAGAAAGTGTTTTGGGGGGAGAGGTACAATCTCTCAAATCTCTTTTCTTTTCCTTCTTTTTTGTGACTTTTTTTTTTTTTTTTTTTTTGGCTGTACGCGGGCCTCTCACTGCTGTGGCCTCTCCCGTTGCGGAGCACAGGCTCCGGACGCGCAGGCGCAGCGGCCATGGCTCACGGGCCCAGCCACTCCGCCCCATGTGAGATCCTCCCGGACCGGGGCACGAACGCGCGTTCCCTGCATTGGCAGGCGGACTCTCAACCACTGTGCCACCAAGGAAGCCCTGTGACTTATTTTTAAGGAATTAAGAAATAGGACTTTAAGGTACTTATCAGATTTCTAAATGAAATCTCATGTCTCAAGAAAAAACAAGGCCTTAGAAATTATAAAATGCATTATTAAATACAAATCTATCCTAATTAGTAGTCTAACAAAATTATGCTCCTGATTTTGGATATTCTGAGTGAATGATTAAATTTTTCTTGGCATTAAATAGTCAATTTAGAGGTTTATGTTCCAAGACACAAATTTTTAGTTTCAATTCTTCCACTAACTCCAACTTGGTGACTTAGGACATTTTTATCACTAGTGCCCTTGCTTCTTTATTGATAAAATGTTAATAATAATGTCCTACTTCACCAAAAGAATAAATTCATAAAATATAGTAAAAATTATTTTGACCATTAAGATTATAAAAAGGAAAGTTTGAGGTGTTAATATAATCTAAGCCTGCTGAATTTCAAATTTTATGAAACTTTTTTATTGAAAAACTGTTGTGAATAATGTGAAGTGTTTCACTGAAGCAGTAATGTCATTTTTATATTCAGTGGTGGTGTTAAAAAGGCTTAACACTGTCTAACCACAGTCCGTAAAAGGATGAGCATCTTTCTTTTATTTATTTGTACTCTTTTAAAAAGCACTACTCACAAGTTGAATTTTTTTAAGGCTAGGGAAGAAAAATACTAATGGAAAAGTAAAATCTCAGCGTCTTGGCCTGAAACCACATAACACTGTTTTTCAGATGGGAAAAAAGGAAGAGCCAAAAATGTGATGAACCCTTAATACTATAAGCTCCTCTAACTGAGATGTGGTGGTAATTGCTTTTTATTTTTTTGTAACATCTCCTGGAAATGGTAATGCTTTCAAGTGAGGATCAAAGAGAATGACCTACATAAGAAATAGATTGCAACATGTAGTTACATTTTTCATCCTTTGTAATATGCTTCTTGCATCTATACTTCTAAGAAGAATCAGAGCATAATGCTCATCATTTTTTAAAATGAGTTGTCACTAAGGTCAGATAGGATACTGGGAAACTAGGAAAAAAAAATGAGTTGGACCAAGGTGTTAATGCCAATGGATGGATCACTAGATGGGTCAGTCTTCACAAACCAGCCTTGTGTATTTAAGGAAAATAAGACCAAATATTCAGAAAAATTATATATATTTTTCTGAATTTTGTATGTATATAATATATATTTTGTATATATATTATGTATATATATTCCTGAATTTTGTGTCTATATGTATATATGTACATATAGACACACAGATATGTTATCTATTTCTGATGCAGTGTATGTATGTGTCATCAGAAATACTTACATATTAACTGAAAACAAAGTGATACTGTTTTTAAGCTTAAAAACAAACAAGTTTAATTCACAAATTTAGTTGTTGTTTTTCCAATCAGGCAGTGTACCTCAAAATATATTGTTACTGGTAATTTTTTTGCAAGGAAAGATATCTCTTGCTAACTCATCATGACACCAAAGTTATGTGATTAGTGTAATGCTCCCTAATGTACAAATCTTCCTAGAGAAGTAGCACCTTAAGATATTATTAGCTAAAGGAATGCATCAAATATCTTCAATGATAAAAGTTGCCAGAGGAGACCAGAATTTTATGGAAAGTTTCAGTGTTTAGGAATTGGTGGAGAAGGAATTCAGCGGTACCAGGAAAAAGGCAAACCACTTAATTCTTGAATTTTCCCAAGGGCTCCTTTCTTCCAGGGATAAATTAAAAGATAACTGAAACTATAATGTTCCTTAAAAAATGATATGGTCATCTTCTGATATCATTTGTAAAGGTCCTTGATAGCAGAAGAAGGTGAAAAACTATTTAGAAATTGTCCAGGTGGGGTGAGTACATTGAAAATAGTCACATTTGTTTTGATTGAAAATGATTCTTATCCTATCAAGATATCCAAAGTGGTGTTCTATAGTTATAGCGTCACCCTTCCTTCAAAAGGTAAAATTAATTTCTGCTTAGGGTCTAGATGTAGGCTTCCAAAGCCATTTCAGGGAGGCCAGAATGAGCTGTTGGATGTCTGCCAACACGCACTTAACAATTTTGGGACATGCATAGAGGGCTAAAAGGATCCAAAAGGAAATAGAAATGGATTAGTCAATATGCCTATAAGAAAAGGAAATTCTTCAATAAAGAGATAGTTGGATTTTCTTTTACATAACAGATGTATCTAGTCCACTGAGAGTTTGGTATATATTTCTTGAATATCTGTTTATTGAATCTTATTTGTCTTAAAATCATGATAAAATTTGATATGTATTTCTGGTAAAAAAAAAAATATTGTTTCCAAGAGATCAACCTTGAACAACAAACCACTTAAATAACTTAATGAAATAATGCCCGTCTGATAGGAGAACAGTGTTCAAATAAAACACATTATATATCAAATATTTTAAAAATTATTTTCAGTTGGAACTAGTCTTGAATTTTAAAGGGAAACTGACCACCTCACAGAGTAGAACATCCTGAATTGAAGCCCTCAGCTTCTATTAAAACATCCTCCTAATATTCTACTATAATAAATTCTGTTCAGGCTTGCACCTTTAGTGAAAGTGATACTTTTAGAAATGAAGGAATCAATTCTGACTAAATGCAGGAGATAATAAAAATATACCATTTTCCCAAATTGAAAATGTCTAAGCAAATGTGAAAATGTTCTTCACATTTACAGAAATTATCTATTAAAGAATGTGAAAATTCTTCATTCATATAATACATAGTGCAAAAGTTCCTAGGCTTATTTTTTCAACCTAAAAAAGAAAAACTAAAAGAAAAAAATTACCAAAAATAAAATAAAGGGATGCTCAATACATATGGATTGACTAACTTATTAATTTTTAAATGTATTAATATTCATGAATTTAATATTATGAACACTCTAAAGAATTTCTGTCTGTAATGTATGGTATATATAAATGCTTACTTTAATTAAAATACTCCCAGAAGTTTTCAGTGATAAAACCTGTCAGATATAAATAAGTGTTAGAATTTCTAAGTATGCCTTTTGTACTCATAGGACTTATTTCACCTGAAGATTCTTTTATTTGAAGGGTGTTTAGCTTGTATCTGAAACAAATTGAAAATTTTAAAATTGAGACAAGTATATAGATTTTCTGTGTTGGTTTTTTTTCATGTTTTCAATTTAGCCGACAGTGGGAAAGTTTTTCATGTACTGTGTTTGCCAGTAAAAAGCACAATATTCTTCATACAGATACCAAAATTTTGGCTAACAAGCTACAAATCTATAACTTCCATGAGAAGAGGGGAACAAGCAATATCCATCCAGTTAAGTAACTCTCTTCAGAAAGGGCTCTACAGATGAAGAAATTACTTTTGGGAATTAGGTTCAGGATTTGGGGAAAGATCATGTGTTTGGTGATTCATCCTTATTCCCCTCCTTTAAGAGATAGCTCTGGGAAGAGGAATCTAAGTATCTTTTGTTTTGTTTTTTGACATACCAGATATTTTCACATACATACACATAGAGGTCATATTTTCTTACAAGTGTAGAAAGCCTGTCTGCTTTCTAGATTGTGTACCTGGATTCTAGACAAGGTATTAGGGCTAGAATAGATCTTAGGTATCATGATGTTAACCTTCTCATTTTACAGGGAGAAAACCAAGTCTCATGGCTATGTGATTCTATCCAAGATGGCTCCTATTTGTACAGGATACAATGCACAAACAAGGAAGGCATTATAGGAAATTCATATTCAGTTATGCCACTTAAAAATGCCTGCGCTCCTCTGGAAACACTTATTGTGATCCTAAGAATTTAATAGTTTTTTTTGTGTGTGTGTGTGGTATGCGGGCCTCTCACTGCTGTGGCCTCTCCCGTTGCGGAGCACAGGCTCCGGACGCGCAGGCTCAGCGGCCACGGCTCACGGGCCCAGCCGCCCCGCGGCACGTGGGGTCTTCCCGGACCGGGGCACGAACCCGTGTCCCCTGCCTTGGCAGATGGACTCTCAACCACTGCGCCACCAGGGAAGCCCTCTCTAGTCTTTTAATTCTAAATTCCATCTCTCCTCCCCCATCTGTCCATCCAGACAATGGTCACAATTGAAATGGTCTTGAATGGTGACTGATAGTGAATACTTAACAAGTTATTTTAAATTATGCAACTATAATTCCACAAAAGGTTGTTATAATAAAACCAGTGACTTATGGCCAGCAGAACCCTTGTATGTAATATTATAGTCTCATAATTCAAAACATGCTTGTTATTTGATGTAACATAAGTGTTCAAGAATAAAAATCTTGTCTTATTCATTCTGCTCATAAAATTGCCTAAAAGAAGAGATTTTCTTCCTGCCAAGCTGGCATGACTACGTGTTAGTCACTTGGAATATTCAAGTTCACCTTTTCAGCAGATGTATCAAGCAGTCTCCTTAGCAGTGAAAGTTTATAGTTTGCTTATTACCTTGAGAACAGTATTAAATGGTGAATGTAAATAATACAGATTCTTCAATGCATATAGACTAGTATTTAAGAGCACTTGCAATAAAGATGTTTCTAAGAATGCTAATTTAGGCACCTAGATGGACACTTTATTTGGTGACTAGAGCCAGGAATCTGAGAAAGTCTGTTCTTTCTCCATGACCTCTAAAGACTGAGTTTAAGGTTCTCATTCATAAATAGTAAATATTTTATCAAGTATGTGTTAAGCTTATCTTTCTATTTATTTATAAGTTGGTTTGGCTATTTATTTGCTTTATGTAAGAAATCTCTGGGTCTGGAGGAAAGAAAATACTGATTAAGATTTCTAGTATTGTCTTCATTCAACTCTTTATGTCCAAAATTTGAAAATCTAGAGTTGTCACTAATTAGACCAAGCTGTAGTTACTCCAACTCACTGACTGACTCCAAAGAATACTTGAGTGGAAGGAAGGCTGTGGGTATGCAGCTCAGCAGACCATCAGTCTGTCACGGACCTTGTAATTCAAGGGTCTGGTGGTGAACATTTCAGCATCCATGCTGAATGATAGAAATAGTGCATAAAAGCTTCCATTGTCTCCCAGAACATGATTATATAGAACATTCTATAAAATTGCATTTATCCTGTAGCATATGATATGTGCACATACAGCTTTTTTCATTATTTTTTAAGAAGTTATATTTGAGAATACTATGTTAAGGTTGTAAAAGAAAAGCATAGTTTGTTTTCTTTTTTTTCTTTCCTACATGTGCTGCTATATAAATTAGTAACCATTTAGTGTTAATATTAATCTAATGGAGTTGGTAATTTATGTACATGAATTTAACTTTTTTGTCATCATGATCAAAGCAAAAACACTTTAATCTGTATTATGTAGATCAGAGACAAAATCACTAAGATATTAACATTTGTGATCCATCACTATGCATAATTGGAGAGCCCAGCTGAAAATAAAACAAGCATTTAATGTTCCTTCGTGCTTTTGATTTTAAGTATAAAGAAATTTTAAATAAGAAGGAAGCACCAAATGCCATATTCATTCTTTTTCCCTTGAAAATTGCATATTCTAGACAATCATTCATAATCCTGTTTCTTTTTAAGTAAGGAACAATGACAGTCTACAAGACATACATTTTAAATGTTTCAGTTTCTTTTATCTCATTGTTTTAAGGAAGGTATCAACGTAACACCAATAGCAAGCTTTCTTTTTCCCTTTTTAACTTTGCCCAACTTTTCAGGTCATTTTTTTCAATTATTTTTCAACTAGGATTCAATCCTTGTTTAACTCTTGTCATTTCTTCAAATATAAGTATATTTAATACCTTTAATAAAATAAAATTTCTTCAATTTTCTTTCTGAAATATTTTATAAGCTAATCATAGGGTAGTGTGTATGTGTACACGCATACACACACACACATCCAAGGTTAATAGAAATGGGAAGCACAATAAAGATCATCTTGATCATCCTTCTAATTTGATATATAAGGAAAGTGAACCCCACAGAGATTAAATGAATAAATATATTTTTGAAGCACTGTTAGATATGAAATTAGAATCCCAGTTTCCAGATGTCCCCTTTCCTAGTAAAAATTTGTAAAGATTCCAAAGGCACATGATTGAAATAGCTGTCAGTCAACCACAATGAATGGAATATGCCAAAGATTTTAAAGAACGCTCCTGAGTCTTAGAAAATGGTCAGCATCTCTGGCTCTCCATTGAATTATTCTGATACCTTTTTTATGTTGGGTAGCATTAAAAAACACATCAAGATTTTTTTTAAGGCTCATCATTAAGCGTCTAATACTGCAGCACGTTGTAAAATGCATCCACATGTAAACCCACCATCCATGCATCTAAGGATCTGTAGGCACTTAACTCAAAATTGTAGAGATTGCCTAATAGCTTACTTGTATGCTCAGCTGGTGCACAGTAGATGTAGGAGTTCTGTGGGTAGTTCTCTAGGAATGTTATGTCTGACTGCCTTTTATCTGAATTTATTATGTCTAGCAGTACCA